>NC_056665.1:125831390-127159604 GCF_018350195.1 Panthera tigris
AGTAATAATCTGTGTGTGTATACCACATCTTTAATCATCAGTTAATAGACATTTGGGCTCTTTGATCTATGTACTCTTTGAACCTATCCATGGACTGAAGAGACTTAGCTGAGGGAAATGTTTCATCCTGACTCAAGGCCCCTGACCTACCTTTTCTTAGATCATTTATTTATTTAAAACAATTTTTTTCTTACATTTATTTATTTTTGAGAGACAGAGACAGAGCGGAAGCGGGGTAGGGGCAGAGAGAGAGGGAGACACAGAATCCGAAGCAGGCTCCAGGCTCCGGGCCATCAGCACAGAGACCGACGTGGGGCTCGAACCCATGGACCTTGAGATCATGACCTGAGCTGAAGTCGATCGCCCAACCAACTGAACCACCCAGGAGCCCCTTAGAGCATTTATTTTAGAAAACTTAGAATCGTACATTTTTTTTCCCTTTCTGTTCCTTTTGAGATCTAAAGCTTTTCCCAGCCTCTTGTCAGTTTTATAGCCATGGGGTGTTTTTCTATAGGAATTAAGAGCCATCCCTGTGAAATGTAACTATCAAGAGAGATCCTGCCCCTTTCCCCCAGCCTCTATGGAAGGTAGGAGCTTAACTTCAACAAGTGCCAATTACCTAACACAGATGGCCTAATGACATTGAGCAACTTCCCTCGAATGTCATGGTGTACTTTGTCAATAGATCACCTCCATGCCAAACTCTTTTTCCCTCCATCTCTTATTACAATCATCTTTGTCTTCCTTGCCTGTTCACTCAACCAGTTCAGTGAAAGTTTTCTTTGATACCAGAGTCAATTTGAAGTGTTGTAACCTACCACAAAACAATGGCTATTGCCGAGTCACCACAAGATAGGAGTTCTACTAAGGAGAGACAGGCTACAGGAAAGCTGTATTCAATGGAACTCTGCCCTCAAAGACGGCTTTGATAGTAGACCATTATTGGGCCTCTTAATGGAGGAGATTAAATGGAAAGGGTAGTAACAGACTTTGTCCTGAGCTCATGAGATTTATTTCAACCCTAGGGACTTCATGAATTCTCTTGGAGGACTTTGAGGCATTCTTGTGCTTAAGTGTAAGTCAAGGAGTGAGGAGCAGGTGACAATTGAGAATTTGGTAGGAATTTGAGTGTTTATGTCAAGGAAACATTTTCTACTTCTAGAACAGGGAAGTCTGAGACCTACAAGTTATAACACATTTTTTTTTCTTCATGATTTGGCCAATACCTTCATTGAACTTTTATTATAGCAGTGACTGCTCCTTAAGTCACCATTGTACCATCCATAGGATTTGGTCTCTGTCTTCATGGTTCAAGATTATGGTATCCTATATAAGCACAATGATGTAGAAAGGGATGAAGAAGGTGGCAAAGAGTATATACCAGTTGTCTTGTAATGAAGGCTCTCAGAATCTCAAATTCTACTTGTATTTTATTTTCTGAAATCTTACTATAGTTGCAAAGGAAGCTGAAAGAGATGATGAGGTGTTAAGTCTTCTAGGTGCACATAAGTGTAGCTAAAAATGTTTATTACAATAGAAGACCAGTGTTCTGGGACAAATAGGAGTTCTTACCAGTTCATCCCATTGGCTCCCTAAATTGCTGTACATCCCCTTCTTTCCACTCCTGGAACTGCTTACTACTTTTCCACAAGAATCTATACTTGAGTCTCCTCTGTCTCAAAGCATAGGGTCTATAATATTGTGACCATTTTGGGAGTGTTTTAGATGTAGCTTGTCTTGCTCTGGAAGCTGGTAAAAGATGAAGTTCCCTCCCATACTCCTAATATGCCAGTGGAGTGGGGACAGGATTACAAACCTAAAATGTCCTATTAAGAAAAGAGGAGAAAGGGTCGTGCATGGCAGTCACCAGGTCTCTGGGCCAAGGTAGCAGCTGCTTTTTATACTGGTAACTGATCTGTGAAACTATCTGGAAAACTCTCCTTCTGCTTTCTGGAAGGGATCTGTGTGGTCCCTGGTCCTATTGTCTTGGGAGTTTTTTTACTGCATCTCCTCCTTCCTATGTCTGAAGTGGGCATTAGACCTCTCGTCTCTTAGGAACTACACAGCTCTCATTCTTTCCTGCTAATGCAGGTTAGAGGTCCCAGGAATGGTGTTAGGAATGGAACACTTGGAAATTTTTGTAAGTCCAAGCTGATGATTTCTTTGGAAAAACAACTAGGCTTCCAACTTATGCTTCATGTTAACCACAGCCAAACCATGACTGCACATAATTCTTAAAACTACTCTGGTCTTTGATTTACCGACTTTCGGGTTTAGTCCATTCTCCCTCACCATCAGGTAATATCCCTTGAAGAGCTCTGTATTCACCAGCATAAGGACAGGCACTTGTAAAATCTTATAGCAGCTTGGGGGTGGGGAAGGGTTTGGCAGGAAACACATCACAGTAGTCCCTCAGGGACCTGGGCTGGCAGAGGTGGTTTTTAAAAACCTATCTCCAGGATCATCAGAGCAGGAACAAGGGAATATACTGAACCATTGACTAGTTTTGATGATTCTGTTAAGAAATTGTGCCATTCTACTCCTGTCTTATTGCTCACAGAAAGTTTCTCACCCACACCTAATTCCACAAAGAATGGAGAAGGGTAATCCTAGATGTACCTACGGTAAACCGTCGTAATGACTACGCTACTTGTAGTAATGGGTTTAGATGGTAAAGCAACTTCTTTAATCTGATTTTTGTAACTGCAATGGCTCCCATTGTCTGACCCTTTCCATTGAGATGGCAAAGAATTCTTAGCAGAAGATGCTTGAAAATCTTGAGTTTTCAAGTTTAATCTTCTGTTCAAACTACTTCCTAACAGCATTATTTAAACTATTTCAACTTTTAGTAACAAAGAAGCTGGCCATTTCAGTGTCATGAGGATCTAAATTGACAGGTTCTCCGCTAACTCAGATTTTATGTCAGGTACAGAAACTACTTACAATTCTCTTTTCCTTAGTCACAGGAGAATTAGCTAGGCACATTTAAGGCCAGGATAAAGCTATCCTTGCCTCCGTTGTGACACATTTCCGTATGGTGTATGTAAGTACAACTTCTGAGAGCTTTTTTATAAGACTTGGGTACATACTGTTTGTAACTTTCTCATCCCTCCCTCCGTTTTGCTGCTTGGTCTCTAGATGGCCTAATCTTGGAATCAAAATGTGAATGCCACTACCTAGGAAAGGTAAAATGGTGATTTGGGGGAATCTGTCCCTGAGAACTTTGCGGAGCAGAAATCCCATACTAGCTGCTATAGACTGAATGTTTCTGTCCCTCAAATCCATACATTGATAATCTAATTGACAATATGATGGTATTTAGAGGGTGGGGTCCTAGGGACTTGATTGGGTCATGAGGGTAGAGCCTTTATGAATGGAAATTGTGCCTTTATGAAACAGGTCCCAGAGGGCTTCCTTCCCTCTCTCCCCTTCCTCACCTTGTGAAGAGCCCGTGTAAAGCCAGCATCTGTAAACCAGGAAGCAATCACTTATTGGGCATGGAATCAGCTGGTGCCTTGATCTTCGACTTTTCAGCCTGAAGGACTGAGCAGTGAATATTAATTGTTTACAAGGCACCCACTTTGTGGTATTTTGTTCTAGCTGCTTGAATGGACTAAGACCCTTCTCTGCCAAGGTACTACATCAGTATAGTAAGAGGAGAGGAAAATAAATTGCTTTCTATTTTGAAAACTTGTTTTCTTAAGTAGCAGTGTTAGATCTAGTCATTCTTTTTTTACTTTAATGTTCTTTTGAGAGAGAGAGAGAGAGAGAGAGAATGAATGAATATGAGAGGGCAGAGAGAGGGAGACACAGAATCTGAGGCAGGCTCCAACCTCCGAACTGTCCGCACAGAGAGGATGGGGGGCTCAAACTCATGAACTGAGATCATGACCTGAGCTAAAGTCAGGCACTTAACTGACTGAGCTACCCAGGTGTCCCTCTAGTCCTTCTACTTCAACTTGTTTTCAGCAGATGAGGCCTTTTAGGACATTACCTTCCACTCAGTCCAACTTTCTACAGCCTAAGATGAAAAATTTCATTCAGGTCAAACCACTTGTAATCTGATTCTTACAGTTGGTTTCAGGGTCATAGCTGCAACCTTTTAAAATGTCCAAATAGTTGGACTCAGCTGCCTGTAGCTTCCAGGACAAATATGTGATGTGGGATTTGTGCTTCCAGAAGACTTTCTGATGGCTGAGTATCTTTGCTGTTTTCAAGTAAGCATGTCCTTCACTAGGAAGAATGGGATTGCTCCTTGCCTGGAATGCTAACCTTTTAGATTTTAATGGGGAAGTCAAATGTAAAGATGGAGGACACGGTAGCTGAGATGGTTGGTTTTTATTGTACCACTTCTTTTCAATGTCTACTTAAAATTTGCCTTATTAGAGTTTCATCTAAATCAAGTTGGTCACTCTGAATCCAACTAACTTCCTAGAATATTAACTTCTAGCTTCCTAGAAGCTAGATTCTAGCTTTCTATTTCTGATTTTACTCAGAAATATTTAACATGTGAGACTGCAAACCATCATGAGTGTTGGTAAAACAATATTAAATCTAAAAAAAAAAAAAAACCTTACCTCTCTTAGGGCATAACCTACTGGCCATCCAACAAAGAGTACGAATATTTAGTCTTTAGATCTAAGATCTGTGCTCTTGTTACAAGTATTTATCCTTCTCTGGGTTTCCTAAAAGTCAGCTGAGGTTAAAGGGACATATTAAACATCCCATTATTCTTTTTTTTAAAGGAACAGCCCTGCAGATTTGTCACTGTTCTCATAACAAAACCTTTTTTTTTTTTTTTTTTTTTTTTTTTTTTTTTTTTTTTTTTTTTTTTTTTTTTTTTTTTTGTAGAGATGGAAAAGGTTTATTCCAGTGAGTCATCTAGTCCATTTTTCTCTGCATGCTTTTTCAGGGTGGCTTCAGATTTAAAAGGATTTGAATATCTTCAAAGACCTTGTGGGGGAATTATTTAAAAGCTATTTGTAATCTTCAGGTGTTTTTCATGAGAATGGATTAAGAACATGCTAAGACTAAGAAATCGTAAGAGAACTGCTCTCAGAATTGCTACAAAAAGCATTGTTTTTCAAGGTGGCTCTCTACACAATGGCATTGCTGCCTTAGAAACTAAAAGGGAAAAACAAGAGCTCTGAATCAGGAGGCAGAAACTCACTGTTAGGGAAGAAGTAGTATTCAGTTTTCATAGTTTTAACCACCACCTCTACAAGAGCTTTCAAGTGAATGGGGAAGGTGGGGGCCACAGCCATAGCTGGCACCACAGCCAGTGGGTTAGAATTGACCATATGATTGCAGAGTTTCCTCTAATTTCTCTCCAAGCTGGTGGTCAGTGGAGTGGACCTTTGGCTTATAGGGTACTCAAGAAGAGGGCACACACACTAGGATTCACAAATTACCTCATCTCTGCCACTTGGGAAGATCAGAACCTTGGGGAAGGAAATTCCCTCATCTTCATTTTAATGGCATGCTCTGGGGAGCAAAGGGCCCAGAGAAACCCGTGAAGGCACTCCCGTGGCTGTAAGTGTGTGGTAAAAGCAACAGCTCCACATAGGTCAGTTTCTCTGGATGGTCTGGAGCATTTCTAGGCTTCTTTCTTTGTCTTGGCCCTTTTTAATGATCCCTTATTCACCATGGCACCATCCCCCTCCCTATAGGATAGGGATCCTATCCCCTACTCTTTCTGCAATAGAAGACACACTAAGGAAAATGCACAGTCTTTATTCCTGGATAGGGCCTTCCGTTCTATTTGCGTCAGCTGAGTTGGACTAATCCAGAAGGAAGCCTGAGATTCAAGCTTCTACTAATTTTTTAATATTACATTTTCCTTTAACTTCTCACCAAAATACCCACTTCCCCTTCCTCTCTTCTAGGGAAGAATACTCTTTCTCTTGCTCTTAACTGTGTGTTTTTTACTTTGTTTTTTTTTTTTGGGGGGGGGGTTTTGTTTTGTTTTGTTTTCCTATATTAACCTAAATAGTGTCCAGTTAGTCTGCAATTTTCTTGTGCTTAAATCCCTCTTGAAAGTTAATGTTTAGTCTAGAACCTTCTAACCATTCCTTTTATCCTCCAGTTATATCCTGACCTTCTCCAGGTCACTTTTCCGAAAATCCTGATGAAATGGGTGAGCAGAGGAACCACCACCTGAGATCATGGCCTATGTAGTGGCAAAAGCCTGAAGTTGGATTCCATTACTATAGACTAAATTTAAAATTCTGCTATATACTAGCTACGTGATTTAGGGAACAGTGATTCATTGTTAGTCTTTCTTCCTCAACTTCAAAGTGCTAGTACTTGCATTAAAGACCATGCTATTAAGAATAAAGACCATGCTATTAAGAATAAAGACCATGCTATTAAGAATAAAGACCATGCTATTAAGAATATAGGGGCAACTGGGTGGCTCAGTCAGTTAAGCGTCCAACTTCAGCTCAGGTTATGATCTCACGGCTTGTGAGTTTGAGCCCTGCATCGAGCTCTGTGCTGATTGCTCAGAGCCTGGAGCCTGCTACAGATTCTGTTTCCCTTTCTCTCTGTCCCTCCCCTCTCTCTTTCAAAAGTAAACTTCAAAAAGAATAAAACAATATACCTTATAACCTATGAAATACTATACATGGGTATAAAATCTGTGACAAGTATATTAACATGTCTGATTAATAGTTTGGTAAAATTATCAGGTCTTCATAGTGCTCACCTCTACATATTGTCCATTCATCCCTTTTTAATCCATTTTTTATGTTCTGTATCTCTTCCTCTAGAATATAAGCTCCTTCATAATAGTGGCTTTATCGGTTTTCTTTACTGTATTCTGAGACTAAAATAGTTATAGCATACTTGAGTCTCAAAGCAAACCTATAAATGGACAACTCTTCACGTGAACAATGTTATTATGTAAGGGAAATTGCTTATTTCTAAATTCAATTTATTGTCAAGTTAGCTAACATACAGTGTATACAAGGTGCTTTTGGCTTCAGGGGTAGATTGCATGATTCGTTGCTTACATACAACACCCAGTGCTCATCCCAACAAGTGCCCTCCTCAATGCCCAACACCCATTTTCCCCTCTGTCCCCTCTCACTAGCCCTCAGCTTATTCTATATTTACGAGTCTCTTTATGGTTTGACCCCCTCTCTGTCTGAAACTATTTTTCCCCCATCTCTTGCCCCATGGTCTTCTTTTAAGTTCAAGTTCTACATATGATTGAAAACATATTTATCTCTGGCTGACTCCTTTCACTTAGAATAATACTTTCCAGTTCCATCCATCCACGTTGTTGCAAATGGCAAGATTCATTCTTTCTCATTGCCATGTATTATTCCATTCTAGTAAAGTAGTAAAACACATCCTTTTTTTAATTTTTTTTTATTTTTTTTTATCCATTTATCAGTTGATGGACATTTGGGCTCTTTCCATAATTTGGCTATTGTTGAAAGTGCTGCTATAAACATTGGGGTATATGTGCCCCTATGAATCAGCACTCTTATATCCCTTGGATAAATTCCTAGTAGTGCTGTTGTTGGGTCATAGGGTAGTTCCATTCTCAATTTCTTGAGGAACCTCCACACTGTTCTCCAGAGTGGCTGCACCAGTTTGTATTCCTGCCAACAGTGAAAGAGGGTTCCCCTTTCTCCACATCCTTGCCAACATCTAATGTTTCTTGAGTTGATAATTTTAGCACTCTGACCAGTGTGAGGTGGTATCTCAATGTAGTTTTGATTTGTATTTCCCTGATGATGAGTGATGCTGAGCATCTTCTCATATGTCTATTGGCCATCTGGATGTCTTCTTTGGAAAAGTGTCTATTCATTTCTTCTGCCCATTTCTTCACTGGATTATTTGTCTTTCATGTGTGGAGTTTGGTGAATTCTTTATAGATTTTGGATACTAAGCCTTTATTCAATAGGTTATTTGTAAATATCTTCTCCCACTCCATCAGCTGTGTTTAGTTTTATTGATTGTTTCCTTTGCAGTGAAGAAGCTTTTTATCTTGATGAAGTCCCATTAGTTCATTTTTGCATTTAATTCCCTTGCCTTTGGAGAGGTGTCCAGTAAGAACTTGCTGCAGCTGAGGTCAAAGAAGTTGTTGCCTGTTTTCTCCTCCAGGGTTTTGGTGGTTTCCTGTCTCACATTTAGGTCTTCCATCCATTTTGAGTTTATTTTTGTGAATGGTGTAAGAAAGTGGTCATTCTTCTGCATGTTGCTGTCCAGTTCTCCCTGCTAAAGAGACTGTCTTTTTTTTTTCCCATTGGATACCCTTTCCTGCTTTGCCAAAGATTAGTTGGGCATACTTTTGTGGATCCAATTCTGGGTTCTCTATTCCATTGGTCTATGTGTCTGGTTTTGTGCCAATACCATATTGTCTTGATGATTACAGCTTTGTAGTAGGGGCTAAAGTCTCGGATTGTGATGCCTCCTGCTTTGTTTTTCTTTTTCAATGTTACTTTGGCTCTTCAGGGTCTTCTGTTGTTCCATAAAAAATTTAGGATTGTTTGTATGATCTTTGAGAAGAATGTCAGTGCAATTTTGATTGGGATTGCACTGCATGTTTAGATTGTTTTGGGAAGTGTTGACCTATTAACAATATTCTTCCAATCCATGAGCATGGAATGTTTTTTTTTTTTTTCCATTTCTTTGTGATTTCTTCAATTTCTTTCAGAAGTTTTCTATATTTTTCAGCATATAGATATTTTACCTCTTTGGTTGGGTTTATTCCTAGGTATTGTATGTTTCAGGGTACAATTGTAAGTGGGTTCAATGTCTTGATTTTTCTCTTCTGCTTCATTATCGATGTATAGAAATGCAACCAATGTCTGTACATTGATTTTTGTATCCTGAGACTTTGCCAAATCCATGTATTGGTTCTAGCTGGTTTTTGGTGTAGTCTTTCGGGTTTTCTGTGTAGAGGATCATGTTGTCCACAAAAAGTGAAAGTTGGACTTCTTTGCCAATTTTGATGCCTTTTATTTCACTTTGTTGTCTGAGTGGTGAGGCTAGGACTTCCAACATTATGTTAAACAACAATGGTGAGAGTAGACATCCCTATCCTGTTGCTGATAGCAGGGGAAAGCTCTCAGTTTTTCCCTATTGAGGAAGATAATTAGCTGTGGGCTTTTCATATATGGCTTATATGTTAAGGTATGCTCTATGCCAACTTTCATGAGGGTTTTTATTAAAGGATGCTGTATTTTGTCAAATTCATTTTTTATGCACCTATTAACAGGATCATATGGTTCTTATCCTTCTATTAGTGTGATGTATCACATTGATTTTGTGAATATTGAACCAGCCCTGTAGCCCAGGAATGAATCTCCTTGATCATGGTGAATAATTCTTTTAATATATCATCGAATTTGATTTGCTAGTGTCTTGTTGAGAATTTTTACATCCATGTTCATTAGGGACATTGGCTGGTAATTCTCCTTTTTAGTGGGGGTCTTTGTCTGGTTTTGGAGTTAAGGTAATGCTGGCTTCATTGATTGAGTCCAGAAGCTTTCCTTCCATTTCTGTGTTTTAGAACAGCTTGAGATAGGTATTAACTCTGCTCTAAATATCTGATAGAATTCCCCTGGGAAGCTGTCTAGCCTATGACTCTTATTGGGAGATTGTTTATAACCAATTCCATTTCTTTGCTGGTTATGGGTCTGCTCACATTTTATATTTCTTCCTGTTTGAGTTTTGGTAGTGTGTGTGTGTCTAGGAATTTGTCCATTTCTTCCAGTTTCCCAGTTTTTTGGTGCATAATTTTTCATAGTATTCTCTCATTGTGTTTTTATGGTGTTGTGATCTCTCCTCTTTCATTTGTGATTTTTTTTTTTATCAGTTTGGTTTCTCTTTTCTTTTTGAAAAGTCTGGCTAGGGGTTAATTATCTTTACTTTTTCAAAAACCAGGTCTTAAATTCATCGATCTGTTCTATTGTTTTTCTTGGAATATATATTGTTTATTTCTGCTCTAATCCTTATTCTCTTGTTCTGCTGGCTTTGGGGTTTCTTTGCTGTTCTGTTTCTAGTTCCTTTAGGTGTGCTATTAGAATTTGTATTAGGGATTTTTCTCGTTTCTTGAGATAGGCCTGGACTGCAATGTATTTTCCTCTTAGGACTACCTTTGCTGCATTCCAAAGGGTTTGGACTATTGTGTTTTCATTTTCATTTGCTTCCATATTTCTAAAAAAAATTTTCTTTAATTGCCTGTTTGACCAATTCATTGTTTAGCAGGATATTGTTTAATCTCCATGCATTTGGAGACTTTCAAAATTTTT
The DNA here is from genome assembly GCF_018350195.1 of Panthera tigris. Classification (NCBI taxonomy): domain Eukaryota; kingdom Metazoa; phylum Chordata; class Mammalia; order Carnivora; family Felidae; genus Panthera; species Panthera tigris. The sequence goes on from NC_056665.1 coordinate 125,841,659, forward strand.
TCTTGTGGTTGATTTCAAGTTTCATAACATTGTAATCTGCAAGTATGCATGATATGATCTCAATTTTTTTTTTTTTTTTGGAGGGCTGTTTTGTGACCCAGTATGTGATCTATCTTGGAGAATGTTCCATGTGCACTCGAGAAGAATGTATATTATGTTGCCTTTGGATGAAAAGTTCTGAATATATTTCGAGTCGATCTGGTCCAGTGTATCATCCAGGTCCATTGTTTCTTTATTGATTTTTCTGCCTAGATGATCTGTCCTTTAAGTGAAGTGTTAAAGTCCCCTGCAATTACCATATTCTTATCAATGAGATTTAAGTTTGTGATTAATTGATTTACATATGTTGGTGTTTCACATTGGGGGCATAAACATTTATAATTGTTAGCTCTTCTTGATGGATAGACCCCATAATTTGATATAATACCCTTCTCCATCTCTTGTTATAGCCCTGAGTTTAAAATCTAGTTTGTCTAATGTAAGTATGGCTACTCCAGCTTTCCTTTGACATCCAGTAGCATGATAGATGATTTTCCATCCCCTCACCTTCAATCTGAAGATGTCTTTGGGTCTAAAATGAGTCTCTTGTAGACAGTATATAGATCTTATTTTTTTAAATCCATTTGGATACCCTGTGTCTTTTCATTAGAGCGTTTAGTCCATTTATATTCAGAGCTACTATTAAAAGATATGGACTTAGTGTCATTGTGTTATCTGTAGGTTTCATGTTTGTGGTGATGTCTCTGGTCCTTTGTAGTCTTTGCAGCATTCCACTCACTGAGGCCCCCTTAGGATCTCCTGCAGGGCTGGTTTAGTGGCCATGAACTCCTTCAGTTTTGTTTGTCTGGCAAAGCCTTTATCTCTCCTTCTGTTCTGAATGACAGCCTTGCTGGATAAATGATTCTTGGCTGCCTATTTTTCCTATTCAGCACATGGACAATTTCCTGCCACTCCCTTCTGGCCTGCCAAGTTTCAGTGGACAGGTCTGCTACTACCCTTATGTTTCTACCCTTGTAGGTTAAGGCTGGTTTGTCACTAGCTGCTTTCAGATTTCTCTTTATCTTCGTATTTTGCCAGTTTCATATGATGGGGGGGAGAGGGGGGGAGAGGGAGAAGGATATGCCATTGAGAAGACCTATTCTTGTTAAATCTGAAGGGAGTTCTCTGTGCCTTCTGGGTTTGGATGTTGCTTCCTTCTACAGATTAGGGAAGTTCTCAGCTATAATTTGTTCAAGTAAACCTGCCACTTCCTCTCTTCTTCTTTTGGAACTCCTATGATACAGATATTATTACATTTCATTTAATCACTTCTCTAATTCTTCCCTTGTGGTCTGTTTTATCTTTTTTTTTTTTTTCAGCTTCATTATTTTGCATAATTTTATCTATTTCACTTATTCTCCCTTATGTTTCCTCCATCCTTGCTGCCACTGCATCTAGTTTACTTTGCACCTCATTTACAACATTTCCTATTCATTGTGACTATTTTTTAATTCCTTGATCTCTGCAGCAGTAGATTCTCTGCTGTCTTTGATGCTTTTTTTCAGGCCCAGCTATTAATCTTATGACTATTCTGAATTCATGATCAGATACATTGTTATATCTGTTTTGAGCAATTCTCATTTCTTCCTGGAATTTCTCTTGAGGAGAAATCTTCCATTTTGTCGTTTTGGGCTAATTTTCTGTCTTTTATGTGTTTTAATAGCTTGTTATGTGTCCTGCATCTGTGAGCACTACCAAATTAAAAAGGGGTCACACGCTGTCCAGGTCCTGGCCCTTCAGGAGGTGTTTTTGGAGTGTGTTGCTCCCCTCCTTCCCAGGTGTGGGCTCCCCTCCTCCCCAGGTGTGGGAACAGGGCAGTAGGCCCCAGTCTGAAAAAAGCCCCACAACCCTGGAGTGAGTTAGAAATTTTTTTTTTTTTTTTTTGATTCCTCAGTCCATGATTTTTCTTTTGTCCAAATACAACCCTGCATTTCCACAGCCTCTTTCTTTTGTGTCTCTCCGAAGAAGGGGATCCCTCTCCTCCGTGCCTATGCTGCCCATTTTATCTCTCCTAGTTCACAATCGCATACCTATGGCCCACCAAGTTGTCCCCGTGGGCCCCTGGAGATGTTTCTGTCACTCTGTAGCCTGGATACCTCAGGAAATTGCTTATTTTAAATAATTTTTCCAGATTTCTTTCCAGAAGTAGTTCCATGAGCCTTTTATTTTATGACTAAAATTTGAAGTCTGAGCATGCAGAAGATAATATTGTGGGAAGCCATGACATAAAGGGTATAAAGCACCTTGTCACTACTATCTCCTTTCCACAGTTTGAAGCCAATCTTTCTCATTTTAGGTATCTAGAATTGTATAGAATTCTGTACTTTGTTTTATATTATGTATAGAATTAATAAAATAATTCTACATATAAATGGAGAAAACTATATGATCCTGACAATTTGAGCCTGAGAAATGCTATTGAGTTACTTGATGGGGAGTTGAGAATATTGTAATACTGTGGTACCTGGGAAAACAAATGTCTGCTTTGGCAGTCCCTGAATCTCATCAGTTTTATGCAAACAAAGCATGGAGAGAGGGGGCACATAAAGATATCCTAGTGTATAGTATCCACAGAGAAAGATGTTTGTGTCTTACTAGAAGAAATAGCACTGATGAATATTCATGAGATCCATTTTACCTCCCTGCAGGCACAAAATATTTGTATAAATATGAAATCTGTGCATAATTATGTGAAAGCAGACATTCCCCAGAGGCAAAATATGCTAACATGGTAAGAAAGGTCTCAACCTCCTGTAGATTTTATTAAACGAATTCAAGTCATTGAAAGGATGTAAACATGAAGTAAGAGCACGGTACTTTAGTGTGGTCCAAAGGAGCATAACTAGAAATAATGAGACTATGCTAAGTATAGACAGGTTACTGGGGAACATTTTTAACTATGTTGTACTTCACTTCATAGCAGTGCTTTCAGAAAGGCTTTCAAGCTAAAATTCAGTCTAATGAAATCTATTAGACTGAAATTACCTTTCTGTGGACATGATGAAAGTCTTATTCCTTGAAATGGTGAATGTGACTTGACTGAGTTTCGATCCATCTTAAAATTGGATTGAATGTAGAAAGGGAAAAAGAGCATGTATTAGGTTATCTGCTTTGTCAGTGACTGGTGTGTGACCTTGGACAGTAAATTTAATGGCTTCACATTCTCTTTCTTTTAAAAATACCATTTCATATTCTCTATCATGGTTCTAGATATTAAGCTCAGTTTTACTTTCATGTTAACAGTATTCTCTCATTTTAAGAAGAAAGAATTCCTTTTTCTTGTGTAGTTGAATGTACAATGCCTTCTAGTCTCCCCACAACCACAATGGCGCGATAAAAAGTCATCTTTGGGTGGTGGAATATTCACACCATTAAATGCCAGAGAACAAACTTCTTGGTGCCTTCTTTGTCCTCCCTGTTCTGTGAAGTTACAAGTTCAACCAGATGCATCCCTGCCTATGTGAGCATTAGATGTGCAATATTTAGGATAGCTACTGGATTGGGTAGATCTGTAGTGAGAAAATCAAAAGGAAAAAGTGCAAATCTCCTGAAACAAATCTCTTTCTGTTAAGGATTTCCTATGAGATTTGACCACCTGCCTCTATAAAGGGTTGGGATGTACAATATAGGTTCTGATATAATGGTAAACTACAATCTCCTCATTTTCAGGTTAATAATTAGCTCACTGGGATTCTTAATCCCAGTTGTTAGGAAGGGGGGTCAGCCATAAACCAGCTGAATCTTCATGCAAGCTTACTAAACCTTGCCAAGCTTGGACAGCCTGTCTTCCTCACCTTCCTTTCTTTATGGCTGTATTTACACCTTCTGGGTAAAGAGACAACTGGCAGTTCCTGCCTGGGACAAAATGTTAATGTAGCAGGATCTTCCCATATGGCTCCATGTTCCTAAATTGGTCAGGATCCAATGCAAATGTATATTTGGACCTATTTCTTCAAACTCTTCACTATTCTAAGATCTGAAACTCTTGATATTCTCTAGCTCTTGACCTTTTCGGCTCTTCGGGACCAATTCCTTGGGTGCTGATCTGGTGATTACACCATATATGTGATATCTAAAGCATTGCAGGTTATTACATTGTAAAAGGGTCCGATCTTCAGTGCAAAAACATCCTTGATGATATAGTGGTGTTAGGGGACATTCTTCCCCTCCAAATAGCGTTTTGAATACAGTCCACTATAAAATACCTCATTATGCTAAGGCACTGTGTGGTGTGTGAAATACTACACTGGTCATTTTACTGCCTACCTTATACTGACTCTTCATTTCCCACAGGATAAAGTTAAACTCTAACAAGTGGCCTATGAAAACTTTTAAGGATCTGGATCATTGTCTACCATTTCTTAGTTTACACTGTCCTTTCTCACATCAAAACTCGGCCACACTCAGTTTTTTTAAAACAATCTGCATCTTTCCATCCCCTATCTGCAAGTTTCTGTCTACCCTGCCTTACTGGACCACAGCTGCATTCAGTATTCTTGATCACTCTCCCTGAATGCTGCCACTCTGCATGTTCTTTGCCCCATTTTTTCCATCTTTTCTCTCTTCCTTCTCTACCTTTTATGTTTCCTTTTAGTCTAGCTATAAATACTTGAGTATTTGACTCCTTTCTTTCAGTTTACACATCTATTCCGACTTGGCATCCTAGGTCCTCCTAAAGTGGTTCTTCTCACCAGCTGCATTGCTACAGCATGGCTGTAGTGCCTTGCCATGTCTTGACTACAGTATCATGTTCCCTAATGGACTTGTGTCCTAGCATTTTTTCAAATGCATCCTTAATGCCGCAGCTAAGAGTGTTCTATTAAAAAAAAAAGTGATTTAGTCCTGTTAATATTCTATTTATAAGGTACTCCTCACCTTTCTATTACCTAAAGTGTTTGCTTTTTGAGAAGGAAAGGAACTGCTATGAATATTTAGGAAAATCTGGCTGAATGCTCATGCTTCCTTCGTAGGATCAGTTAAAAACAAACCTGTCCAAGATGAAGAAAACCTAGAAAGTCCCCTACAATATGCCTTACAGTCTCCACCCTATGATCTATAGATCTCAAATCTGGTAGCCTATATTCCGGTGGTCCTGTGCTTTTCTTTATGCTAAATCTTCCAACTGGAATGCTCTTTTTTCCAACATCCTTCCTCTGACTTCTGAAGACTTCAGAGACCTTCAGAGACTTTGCCCTCTCCAAGTTAAGATCCCATTCTACAATACTTCAATGAGATCACATGCCCACCTGTCCTTGTGCTTGTCATGTTTTAATCTTCCATAGAATATGAGCTACTTTAGGGTGGTGAAATATTATTCATTTTGTATTAGAATATTACATAGGACAAATATAAGTTAAATTTCTTGTGCAGTAAAAAAAGGAATCTAAGTACCTAAATGAAAGGTCCTCATGTGAATAGTTATAAGGATTGGCACTTAACTACATAAGAATTTTAAAATCCTGTTCACTAGCAACTCTAGGCCTGGTTTCTTCCTCCAGAACTGCATATCGTGTGCTTTAGGGATTTGTGCCATATTTTCTCCACAGGCTCTGCTGATTCTAATCTCTCTCTTCAGCCATTTTCTTTCCCTTTTTGTTTCTACATTTTATCTCGTTAAGTCCCCCATAGTTCTTTTTTTCTCAGTTTCTTTAACTTCTGTCTGTTGGCAATTTTATTTCCATATTTTTCCTCTGAGATACTAGGGATTGGTAAGAAGGTAACAGCCCCAGTCCAAATCTGTCCTTATGAGTGTTTGGCCATTCTGATTCAGCTCTATCAACTCTATAGAAATATAACTCAAACAGTAGAACTTACACATTGTGCAGAATTTGTTGATAAATGCACACACCCGTATAATTGACCCATCTATAAGGATCTACATTCGCATTGCCTCAAAGTTTTGTATGCCTTTGTAGTTCCTCCACACTTCATCTTCTGTTTCAGGAAACCAATGATTTGCTTTTTAAAAAAATTATAGATTACTTCACAAATTATGCCATTTTATATAAATGGAAGCATACAATATCCTTTTGTGCCTGGCCGCTTTTGCTCAAGGTAATTTTCTTGAAAGGTTTTTCCATTGCTTGCATGATTGTTTTGTAGTTGTTGCTATACAGTAGATCATTATATAGTTATATATTTTGTTATGCATTTACTTGTTTATGGTCCTTTTGCTTCCAGTTCGTGTGTTACGGATAAAGCTGCTATGATCATTCAGGTACAGTAAGTTACGTGGATGTATCTTTTCCTTTTTCTTGGGTAAAATACTTAGAAATGGGATTTCTAGATCAGATGGTAGGTATATGCTTAACATCATAGGATCATGCCAGGATGTTTTCCAAAGTAGTTGTGATATTTTATACTTCGAGTATTCTAGTAGTTCCGCATCCTCACCTACCCTTTATTCTAGGTCCTTCGAATTTTAGGCATTCTGGTGGGCATGAACTAGTATCTCATTGTGATTTTAATTTGCATTTGCCTGATAGTTAATGCTGTTGAGTAGGTTTCCATGTGGCTATAAGCCAAACAGCTATCTTTTGTGAAATCTACAAGTCTTCGCTCAATGTTTATAGGGTTGTCTAATTTATGGAGTTGAAAGAATTATGGCTATTTTAGAGTTGCATTTTCAAAGTTCAAAGGTTTCTTGTAAACTCTTGTAAAATTCCTGCTAAAATTGTATGAAATTGGCTTTATAGATCAATTGGGAGAAAATGGACATTTTAGCAATAGTCTTGATAAATATGACACAACTCCATTTAGGTCTTATTTCCTTATTCTGAGCCATGTTTGTAGTTTTTAGGCCAGAGGTCTTGCATATATTGAAATTTATTTTCAGTTGTTTTGTTAACTTCACTTGAAAAAATATTTCCTTCTCCAGTTACTTGTTACTGCATATAGAAATATAATTCTTCAATTTACATTAACCATGTGTCTTATCTGTGGCCATAAGTTCATTTATTAACTCTAGCAGGGTTTTTTGGTAGATTTTTTAGGACTCCTTAGGTAGATCTCCCTTTGTATATGGAATCAGATTTTTTTTTTACATATATATATATATATATATACTTTTATATATGCCTGTTACTTTTCTTCATGCATTTACTAGTATCTCTAGTAAAATACTGAAAAGATCTAGTGAGAATTGAGTTGTTCCCTTGAGTTGTTCCCAATCTTAGGGGGAATGTAGTTTCTCACTGTTAAAATAGGATAGCAGCTGTAAGATTTCATAGATAACTTTATCGGGTTGAGAACATTTTATTCCGAGTTGTTTGTTTGTTGTCATAAACGGGTATTGACTTGTATCAAAATTGTCATTTTTATTTTCTTTATGTCTGCTTTCCTTGTATAAAGCCTATGTAACTCTAAAATAGGATCCTTTTATATTTTGCTGAATTTCATGACTTAAATAAGCAAATCCATTTATTGATGTGCCTTTAATATCCTTGCCAGTTTTCAGTATCCGCCTCATAGAATAGGGAAGCCATCCTTACATCTTGCATTTTAAAGGAGTGTGTGAAAGATGGTGTTGAATCCCAAATATTTAAAGAATTACACCAAACTACGTAGGTCTGCACTTCCCTTCTAAGGAAGCTCTTATAAATTCAGTTAATTAAATATTAATCTATTACATAAACCTAGGAGTTCAGATTTCTATTTTTTAGTTCACCTTTGCTTACATTTTCTTTTTTTTTTAATTTTTTTTAATGTTTATTCATTTTTGAGAGACAGAGACAGAGCACTAGTGGGGGAGGGGCAGAGAGAGAGGGAGGCACAGAATCTGAAGCAGGCTCCAGGCTGAGCTGTCAGCACAGAGCCTGGCGTGGGGCTCAAACTCACAAAATGTGAGGTCAGGAGCTGAGCCGAAGTTGGACACTTAACCAACTGAGCCACTCAGGCACTCCGGCTTTCATTTTCTTATAAGATTTTATTTTTTGGCATCGTTCATAAAATTCCTATACAATCCTCTTAGTATCTATAGTGTCTATAGTAATAAACTTCTATCCCTAATATCTGTCTCTTCTGTTTTTATTACTTGATTAGCCTAGTACAGTAAGTTGAATAGCATTTCCCCAAACTCCTGTCCATCTCTAACCTCAGAATGTGGCCTTATTTGCAATAAGGGTCTTCAACAGATGTAATTAAGGCAAGGATCTCAAGATGAGATCGTCTGGATTAAGGTGGGCTCTAAATCCAATAATTGATCTTTCAGGTTAAGAATAAACCAGTCCTACTGACACCTAAATTTTAGACTTGTGGCCACTGGAACTGTGAGAATAAATTTCACTTTTAAGCCATCTAATTTGTAGTAATTGGTTATGGCAGCCCTAAGAAATCAGTAGCCTTGAAAGGTGTCAGATGGATTGATCATTAAGCCCAATATTTGATTTTTTGTGAACTTTGTTTAGTATTTTCTACCTAGTTTCTCCTCTAGTTATTGCACCTTGGGTTTAGCTTTCTTCTAGTTTAAGGTGGCAACTTAGATCATTGCTTACATACCTCTCATCTTTTTCTAATAGAACCTTTTAAAGGTCTGACTTTCCCTCTAAACGCTATTTTACACATTTTTGGAATGTTTTTATTAGTTTGAAATCTATATAACTCCTTATTTTTTTGAATCCTAGGTCAAAGGGTATGGCATTTAAGTTCTATTTGGGAGGTTTCTATATATGTTAGAGTTTCTAATTTCTGGTTCAATGTTATTTAGGTCTGATAACTACCATACAATTTTCACCTTTCGAAATGTATTGAGATTTATCTTCTGACCCATTGTATGGTTTGTCTTGATGAAAATTTTCAAGTACGATTGGAAAAGTATGTGTAATTGGCATTTGTTTTTATAATGTTGAACGAACTCAATTAGATTGATTTAGGTTGATAGTATTCTAATCATCTTTAATCAATATCTCCGTCTGATTTAGATTTAATACTTACCCCTTCAATTCTATTAGATTTTTATTTCATGAAATTTTATATATTTTCCTAATTATCTAATTTTTCATGAAATGACCCCCTTAATTGTTGACATTGGTTCTTGTTCTACAGTCTACTTTTTGTGATATTAATGTAACCAAAACAACTTCCTTATGCCTAACTTAAACCTGGTATATCATATATATAATTTCTTCTGACTTGTGTTTTTAACTTTAAAGCACATCTCTTATAGGGGCATCTGGGTGGCTCAGTCTGTTGAGCATTCAACTTCAGCTCAAGTTGTGATCTCATTGTTTGTGAGTTTGAGCCCTGCATTGGGCTTGCTGCTGTCCGTGCAGAGCATGCTTTGGATCTTCCGTACTCCCTCTGTCTGCCCCTTTCCCGCTCATGCACACTCTCTCAAATAAAACATTAAAATACATATATATTTAAAGTGCACCTCTTGTAGACAGGAGGTAGTTGTCTTAGTTATGATTCAGTCTGCCATCTCTGCCTTTTAGTTTGAGTATTCAGACCATTTACACTTATTGTATTTCTTGATATGGTTGGGCTTTAGTATGCCCTTTGATATGTTTTCCATTAGTTCCTTTTGTTACTCTGCTCCTTTCCTGCCTTTTTAGTTAAACTTGTTTTTTATTCTATTTTATTCTCTTGGGTTGTAGCTGTACTTCTTATATTATGTAAGTGGGTTTTGTTTTTTGCTTTTTTTTGTTGTTTGTTTGATTTTTGTACACATAGACTTTATGCCCATCGTGGAGCCCAACGTGGGGCCTAAACTCATGACCCTGAGATCAAGACCTGAACGGAGCTCAAGATTTGGGCACTCAACCAACAGCCACTCAGGTGCCCCAGGGGTTATTCTATAAACAATAATACGTCTTCTTGAGTATCTTGAGCTCAAGATTTGGGCACTCAACCAACAGCCACTCAGGTGCCCCAGGGGTTATTCTATAAACAATAATACGTCTTCTTGAGTATCAAAGTGTATTTTGAATAAAAAAGTATGCAGTGGTTCTAACTATGGATTTGAGGTTGTTTGGCTCTGGATGAAAATGGTCACACTGTGTCTGTGCATAGTTTTTAATCATTAGAAACCACTCACTACATAGATCTTCAGTCAGGGATTCAGCCAAAACAGATCATTTAAATAGGATGAGGGGCATTACCAAGCTCAATATTCCTACTGACACTTTCTGACAATCTCAAAAAAGAGATAATAAGAAGCAAGGGCTTAAAGTTAATGAAAATTTAATCAATTCAAAATCAAATGAAGAGGTGATAGACACAGAATACTCTGACTAAATTTAACCAGTTGGAATTACTTTTAAAGCACTGTTTTATTCATGCTCTTGAAATGAAGGATTTGCCTTTTAATTGGAAATCTGCATTTTCTTGTAACAGTGGAATACTGTCCTTGACTTAGTTGTTCTCCAAAAAGTGCTTATTCACTTTTTATTTTGTGGATTTATTAGAGTTGAGATATAATTCTTCATAAACCTATCAACAGAATTATATAACTCCTTACTATGCATATTTATAATATTGTTCTATATGTAGGAGTTTTAAGTTGCACTTTTTCCTAACTGTCCTAAAAACTACATTTTTGAGGGGTGCATAGGTGGCTCAGTCAGTTAAGCATCTGACTTCGGCTCAGGTCATGATCTCACAGTTCATGAGTCCAAGTCCTGTGTCAGGCCCTGTGCTGATAGCTGAGCCTGGGGCCTACTTTGGATTCTGTGTTTCCCTCTCTCTGCCCCTCCTCAGCTTGCACTCTGTATCTGTCTCTCCAAACTAAATAAATGCTTTAAAAAAAATTTAAAAAAACTACGTCTTTGAAACCTCAAAATGAGTTAACTTTAGATTAGTATGTATGACTTTATTCTAGAATAAAATGGATGTTATTTTTCTACTTCAATAAAAATTCATTAGTGTTTACAGTGTGCCGTATTTTGGGGACACAGATCACATTGAATTCATTTCCTTGAGATGTTCAGTCCAGTGATGGTAGGGGGTGAGAGAAACAAGTCAACAACTGTATTAACTATTCTGCTAAATCTGTTAAGATCTGTATGGAGGGGACTGTGGAGTACAAAGGCGGGAAACCTAGCCATCAAGTTGTCTGAGAGGAGATGTAGCGTCAGTTAACTCCTTAAGGATGAGTGTGGGCTCCTCAAGCAAATCCTGGCTAGAAACCTGTTATTGGAAATGGGGAAAACTAGCATAAGGGACACTAGCTGGGAGGAGGGTGGGGGGGACCTGGTTCATTTAGGAAACTGCAGATGGGTTACTATGATTCCATGACAGAGCACATTCTGGAAGAATGACCAAAGTCAAACTCCAGGGGACCCAAATCCCTAGGGGGCCATACTTCTGGAACTTGGACTTCATCTTAGAATTGGGTGGTATGCAGGAGAGTGATCAAATTGAATTTTGTAAAGAACCTTCTGGTAATAGTAAGAAGGACTTATTAAGTCAAACTGGAACTGGAAGACCAGTTGAGAAATTTCTGCGGTGATTAAGGGGGTAAATGATGGCTTAAACTACAGCGTTCTCCAAGGGTATGAAGATGGCCAGTTAGAATCACTATGATGAGGTAGGTGGTTGCTTCTGCCTGTGTTAAGGGGAACATATTCACTACAGGTTTTAGTTAAGTCCATCTGCCCTCTAGTTTTCTAAAGGGGAATTATTAAAACTAGGATTTTGTAAATCTAGAAGAATGGCTGGGCATGTGTTGTGGAATAAACTTTCTACCTTTCTACTGAACAATTAAATTGTATGTTACTGGGGCGCCTGGGTGGCGCAGTCGGTTGAGCGTCCGACTTCAGCCAGGTCACGATCTCGCGGTCCGTGAGTTCGAGCCCCGCGTCAGGCTCTGGGCTGATGGCTCGGAGCCTGGAGCCTGTTTCCGATTCTGTGTCTCCCTCTCTCTCTGCCCCTCCCCCGTTCATGCTCTGTCTCTCTCTCTGTCCCAAAAATAAATAAAAAACGTTGGAAAAAAAAAAATTAAAAAAAAAAATTGTATGTTACTAAACTATAAGTAGTAAAATAAAATTCCTTCTGACAATGAACTTGTTAATTGTAGCTCTAAGGACAGAAATAGAATTCTTCATCCGATTTTTTTTTTTCTGTACTATTTCAAAAATGTGACTGATTTTCTTTTTTTTCATGGGTGATATGATAGAGATAATTCTCAATCTTTTGCTTTCTGTACCTATTCAAAGTTCAGACTTAATGAGTCTTCTATTACACTTGATCTTGGCCAGAAGGCTGGGAAGCGATTAATGAGTCTTATATTAAAAAACACCCCCTCTTAACCATTATTGCAACATATTTTGCAAAGTGCATAATAAGTTCCCAAGCATGGCTGCCTTCTTGAACACACACTCATACACCAAGAGTTTGTGCCTCAGTTTGTGTAGGAAATTTGAATACACTGAAAGTCTTACTAGATCTGCTTGAAGTAGGGTGGAGAATAGAGGGTATTTATAGTGTAAATGTGACTTTAGAAATTCTTGATCCATTACTTTTAATTTTTTTATTAGGCCTAGATGTATGTTTTTAATTTCAATCAGTTTTACACTTAGGTATGTCTCATTTATTCCCTAATTTAGAATTTGTAGAACACAATCTTCTAAGTTTATTTTCTTATTGCATCATAAATCTGTTTACAGAATTTACTTTTCTCCTATAGAAATCAATACCTCCTTTCAAGATAATGTCACTTTCATTAGTTTCTCCTGTTGCATTTCTTGTCAACTGTTAACAAACATGGTGACATGGGATATACAAAACTCGTAAGACTACACTCCACATACATGCCAGCTACTTACAAGCCATGTACTGGAGAAATGTTGTTTGCCCCTGAGATTTGGTTTCTAGACCTCTTAATGGGTGTAATCTTCTCTGTTTTGCAGGATTATTAGAAAAATGAAGTAAAATGTTCTAAGTTCATAGAACACTAACCAGCTAGTTAGTGTAGGTGCTTGATTGTTTCCTTTTGTGCTTCCTTCTATCTGAACTTTCTTTTTGCTAATCTTTTCCTCCAAGGACATTAGCTGTCAACAGAGAAGGGATTACTTCCTAAGGGAAACTTGGATCTCTGTGGGGCTTTGTGGTTGCTATAAAGTTTGGAGGTACTGGTTGCCTTAGTAATGGGGAGGGGGCAGAGATACTTGACATCCTGCAAGTACATATTTTGCTGTATCTACTTATAACTACAAGATTCTTACCTAATTCTAATCTACATTCAAACATGAGGTATGTTTTGCATGGATCTAATATACACTGAATTTTCCAGACATGCTGCTTCTAGGTGTTTGTGGAATGATTTCACTTCTATAGATAAAGCTTTGCTAAAATCTGTTTACCGTTTTGGAAAATGTTATTAAAGACTATTCTGTCTTTTAAGTTACAAAAAGACAAACCTGTATTGGTCTGCTTTTGTAGCTTTCATATTTAAAAATCTTGGAATAGTTTTTGGTCTGGCTACTTCATTATTTCTTCTAGGGAAGTTGTCCCAGGACCATTAATATATAAAATATATTTATTAGAAACTATGCCTTACATGAATTTTAGGTCACTGAATTGATTTGAAAGTATCTTTTGTAAGTAGATCATTTATAAATTGTATTTTAGAATTTTGGGTAATTTTTTTGATTAATTTGATGTAATGGTTTGAGCACTCCTGGCCTAGACCACTTACTGTCTCATCTGCTTCTTGGTGAGTGGCAGACTGAGTCCAGAAGCTACTCTTGAAATCGTGAACTATGTGTCCGTGATATGTGGGGGAGTATTCCCTGTTGTGGCCAGTTGGTTTCCATTTGACTCTTAAGAAGAGTGACCTGCCAGGCCTGCCTTCTGATTCCTGCTGGCCTAGTAGTATTGACCCTAACATCTGTGACTCTGAAAAGACCTAATGAAAATAGTCTTAAGAAAGAACTATTTTTAAAGCATTCAGGCTATCTCATTACTCCATTATTGCCCTTTAGCTACCTGCATTTCTGTTCTGGCTTCCTCTGAAAGTGGGGATTTAATTTGTTCACTTTTACACAACTACCTTGTAAGTTAAAATAACTTGCATTAAGCCATTTCAAGTCTCCTTAATTTCCTATGAGAATAAGTATGACTTTTTCGATTTTGATGAGTAATATGAGACACCGCTTACAGCCAGTAAATTCTACAGCAATATTCTTACCTCCTTTGATTTATATTTTAGTTTTTTAATAATACACTCTAGCAACTTGTGTGACACTTTCATTACTGTCTACATGCTTGGGGTTAAAGATGAAGCTTGCATGCTATATAATCCCTTAGGAAAAATTGTGTATACTTCCTCAATTTCATGCTCATTTTCAAAAATCTTACGGATCTCAGAACATTTTGAATAGTTTTACCCTCCTGACAAGAATATATATGTAAATGAAATAGCTTTTTTTTCTTTTTGCAAGATACTTACTAGTGACACATTGAAAAATTTAGGAGATTTTTGCAGTAATTTTGCCAACTCAGTATCTGAGTAGAATTATTTTCACATGACTCCTCTGCTGTGTGTGTGTGTGTGTGTGTGTGTGTATGTGTATAACTTTCTTCCCCCCCACCCAAAGAATGTATCTTGGGGGATAGTACTCATTGTGTTGTGGCAAAACTATTTTTCAAAGTAGTTAAAACAGTGTTTTCCATGTTTTTTAGGGCCTTTGTAAAGTGGTTGTGTTTTGATTCTGGCCCCTCGATTCTAATCCTAGCCCCTATTTCATAGGGTTGTAGATTCCTAAAAGGAAAGGCTGTGTTTTATTTTGCATTCTTAGTGTCTAACCATCTTTACCATTACTCAGGTCTTTATTTCTTGAAGCAAATCAGTAGAACAATAGTAGCTAACCAGCTATTGCTATACTTAGAACAATGGGACATAGACTGTGAGTTCCATTTATTTACTATCACATTCAAAAGCTTGAAAAATGAAGAGAAAAAACTTAGAGAAAGATACAATTGGCTAGGATAGTTTGTGTGTGTCTGTGTGTGTATAATATAAGAGCTACAGAAACATGAAAAAATTCACTAGAAATTGCTGGAAAAGCTGAGAAAGGTAGGGGAAATTGAATTTTCTTAAATTGCTATTTGACGGATTCTATTTTCAGTTTTATCCATACTTTGCTGGTATAGGCATAATCTTCAAATGGTTTTTATCTTTTTCTTGTATATTTTATAACTCACTGATATATTCAGCATCATAACATCTCTCCAGTGGCATCTTTTTATGTCAGGGGAAGGGAGCTGTAGATGAAGTGATTGTGATTGCTGATTGGCAGTAAAGCATCTGAAATTGCTAGGTTCATACTGCTGAGAAGTGTCACTTATTAATATGGGCCTCCTGTTGATATTCTTGGGCTGTTTTCTCTCATGAGGCAGGTTTCCTTCCTTGTTCTATCCCCTTCCAGTGCTCCTCACATGACCAAGCCGGCTTGCAGTACAAATCCAGGAGAGTGGGCCTGGGTGGAAATTTAACTTGGATCTGAAAGTCTTTTTCTCCTCTCTCTCTCTCTCTCTCTCTCTCTCTCTCTCTCTCTCTCAGAGCTTAAGAGCTTAGCTGTGTGCATATAGTGAATTTAAAATAGCTTTCTTGAGTCTAGTACTCGTGGAATTTTCCCTTTGATTTTCAGAACCCCTGTGAATTGGAAAATTAGCTTACATGTTGCCTTAAGTGGGGATTTAATTTATTCACTTTTACACAACTACTTTGTAAGTACTCAATAGCTACCCACGGCCAAACCCACCCTTCAGTAACTATTGTCTCTTTGTGTTACTTCTGTGTCATTAGCATAATTGTCCCAATCAGAAGTCCATTTTGGGTGACATCTTTTTATATAATTTATGCTTCCTGAGAACCTGTCTTTCAGATTGAATGACTTATTTAAATTTCATCTATAAAAGTAATGCTTAAATATCCCCGTGAGTCCCTGTTTACACTGAGACTTCTAGATGAGATTTGAAATAAAAGGTTAGATCTTCTGGTCCACATATTGGTACTGATGTGAATTCACTGATGGGATGTAGGACAGGAGACAGCAGGACAACCCTCAAATCCTAGGACCACCTTCTAAGTTTTTTTGTTTTTTATTTTGAAGGGGGAGGGGCAGAGAGAAAGAGAGTGAATCCCAAGCAGGTTCCACACTGTCAGTGCGGAGTCCAATGCAGGGCTCTAGCCCACAAACTGCAAGATCATGACCTGAACCAACATCAAGAGTCAGTTACTCAACTGACTGAGCCCCCTGGGCTCCCCCCACCTTCTAAGTTTTAGGTCTTGGGTGAGTCAGTTCACTGTACTGAACCTCATCTGACGAAAATTAGTGATAAGCAGCACTCCTAGGGAGTTAACATTAGGTTGAGAAGTAACAGAATGGAAAGACCTTGAAGTGCTTCAGGTATTGCAGTAACTAAGAATTGGCTCTTAGGATCAATCCAGGAAAATGCCCTGAATGGCTTCAGGGCTCCTGGACTCCTAAAGGTTAATATAGTGATGATGGGGGATAATTAAAATGATAGACACGTGGAGAAAAAGGTAAGAACTTAAGGGGGTGGGGGAACAATAAAAGATGTTTCGTGAGCAGCTCTGGGAGATGTACATGCATTTCATACAGGGTATGCTTGCGCTTTGGTTATTTCCTTCCTCAGCAGGGCAAGGATACCAGGTCCACCAAGTGTCCTGCTGTTCCTGGGCATAAACTGTTCACTGACAAATGGAAGAGAACCAGATCTAGATTCTTCTTCAGTTGAATTTTTTAAATTAGGCTTTGTGTCATACTTGGCATTCTAGAAATATTCTCAGGAGTTGGAAAACCTAGTAACGAATTCTAGAGCAGGAATGCTTTTCCTCTGCTCTCCATCTCTTTTTCAGACTCCAGAAAATTTTCCTACCTCTTCCATCTGTGATGCTTCCCTTTCTTTCCCAGGACACCTGGCTTCATCTGTTTACTGAATGTACTCTTGAGAGCAGCAGATTCTAGCAGCTTCTCCCTGCCTTGCAAAATCAGAGTTGCAACAAGCCTGCCTATCTGCCTAGAATATGGGTGTTTCAATGTGTAAAGAAGGGTGGGCGTATGTGTGCTACGGGTTGGAAGAGGACAAAAGAACTGTAGATAGGTTGAGATATTTGAGACTATTCTATCACTTTTGAACTAGATAGAACAGCTTTAAAATTTCTTAAAATTCACTATGTCCCAATCTTTTTGACTTTTAAGTAAAACACAAAAATGGATTTAAAAACTATATTCTGGGGCACCCGGGTGGCTCAATTGGTAGTGTCCAACTTTGGCTCAAGTCATGATCTCCCCATTTGTGAATTAAAGTTCCACATCGGACTCTGTGCTGACAGCTCAGAGCCTGGAGCCCGTTTCAGATTCTGTTTCTCCTTCTCTCTCTCTCTGCCCCTCCCATGCTCATGCTCTGTCTCTCTCTCAAAAATAAATATAACATTAAAAAGTATTCTATCAACAGGATTCATTTTTAGCATCACTAATGCAGATGTCAGTGGACCCCTCGGTCCATTTATCAGAGATTACAATTCTTAAAGAGGCCTGGCATCATTTGGACATTTATAAGGGGGTAGAGGGGTAGATAAATTAGGACTCTAGTATCCTTAAGCAGAGGAGAGATTCAATCTTAAAATCATGTGATGTGGTATTTTTAAGACCCCAAACATCAAGTGTAAAGAGCCTTAGGACAGCAACCACATTTTAACCAATAAAGGCACTTGGAGACTGCATGTATACATATATAGGTGGCCTGGGTTTTGCACATCAGCTAAAAGTTTGATCTGTGATTTTTCATAAGCCAAAAAATTGTCCACACATGTGCTTCTTAGTGTTTAGGCCATTTTATAGACTTTATATTCTTTATCAGTCATTTTTTTCATCTTATTATTTAAAAAACGTACTGTGATTTTGTTCATAGGGATTCAAATGCCCGATTTCTAAAAAGCAGCATAAGGACAATGATTACAAAGCAAGATTGCAGGGTTGAATGGGCAGGAATTCTAGAAGATGCTGTTTGGTCTCAGGAAAAGGTATCCATTGAATTGGCGTTGAGAGTGTTTATAAATAGAATATTTCTAATAGGAGAAAATAGGGTTGAGCTGATCAGAATAATTGTTTGGCTACCAAGGTACAGGGAACTTGACAGTATATTCTTTGCCGTACCCTTGGCCTGTTTTAGAAGCCACATCTATGTGATTCTAATCTGCCACTTTGGATCAGGCTAAGTTTCTCATAAAAGGTCTTCAGTATTATCAGTGTCTTCTAGAACAGCACCATAATCAGTTAAGGGTAAGACTGTTAGCAAAACCATATGGCTACAGCAGTGTTGGGTGATGAATTGGCTGCAGAAGGCTGAAACAGGTATTCAGGATGTGATCAGTTCCAGATACTGTGTTCTTGGATCATTGCTTTGACTCGTCTCAGCTTTTACATAGCCTGCAAATAGCACAGACTGATCATTCCAAATGGATCATTCCAAATGCTCAGTCTTGTATGCAGGGTGATACTGCTATCATGGCAAGAACTAATGATTTCTCAACATCTGGCTCTGCAGGGTCCTCAATCACCAGGTTGGGAAAAGTAGCCAGTCTAATCTGTTCTCTTGCTTTTCAGCTTTGTAGAATGAGCCAGAAGTCAAAACATGAAATCTTGCTAGTAGCAAATTAAGTTTCCACGTTAACGCCTGATGGCATTGGGATCTAAAACAGAATCTTAAAACTAGAATATTACCAGCATATGTATGTGTGATCTCATTCTCCTACTTCTGAATCTGTTTCTCACTCGTTTGCTAATGCACGCTTACTATAAAATAAAACACACCAGAAACTCAAAAATAGGTGACTATTATCCAGGCTTTGTTTTGAAATAATTGAGCTATCTAAGTCAAGAAACCTAATCCCCCCAGAAGGCTTGTTTGGTGCCCCTTTGCAGTTTGTCTATCTTCTTTCCAAAGATAACCATTACCTGTCGACAATTGTTGCCACTTGTTTTACTTATTCACTTAAAAACACATCTCTAGATGCTGAAATTGTGGTTTACTTACCTCTTGAGCCATATCCTATATGATATTGTATTTGGCTTCTTTGGATTCATCACTTGGTGAAATTCATGTTTCACTAGGACTACTTCATGTTCATTGAGATTCAGTACTCCATTATAGGACTCTCAATCTAGCTATCTAATGTTAATAGGCATCTAAATGGTGAATTGTTGCCAATTTGGAGATTGTATTAGAGTTCTCTAGAGAAACAAAACCAAGAGAGTGTTTGTGTTATGTATTCATACTCCTCTATAGGAGAGATTTTAAGGAATTAGCCCATGTGATTGTGGTGGCTCGTAAGCCCCAAATCTGCAGGCCCACCAGCAGATGGGCTAGAGAGGACAGGGAAGAGTTAATGTGGTAGTCTTGAATCTAAATGTGATCTCGAGATAGCATTACTTCCTTTTTGGGGATCTTGATTTTTTTTTTTTTTTTTTCTTTTAAGACCTTCAACTGATTGGGTAAGAGCCATTCATATTATGGAGAGTAATCTATGTAAAGTCTGATTTATTGATTTATTTTTAGTGTTTATATATATATATATATATATATATATATATATAGAGAGAGAGAGAGAGAGAGAGAGAGAGAGAGAGAGAGAGAGAGAGAGAAAGCGCATGCACAAATGGGGGAGGGGCAGAGAGAGAGAGAGAGAGAGAGAGAGATTGAGAATCCGAAGCAGGCTCCGAGCTGTCAGCACAGAGCTTGACGCGAGGCTCGAACTCACAAACCGGGAGATTATGACCTGAGCTGAAGTCAGATGTTTAACAGACTGAGCCACACAGGTGCCCCTTAAAGTCTGATATAAATGTTAGCCACATTTAAGTACCTTCACAGAAACCTCTAGACTCGTGTTTGGCCAAAGATTCCTTACTTATGTGACCTAAACAAGCTGGCTCACAATATTAACCATAACAGAGATACTAGGGAAATGCTTGGTATGTTTATTATTGTACATGTATTGTGATGAACATAGTTGTGTTTGTCATGAAAAGTACAGAAGAACGAAACTGAATGTCACCCCTTTCCAAAGTTAAAATACCAGCCAATCTCCAGCACTGTATTAGAGGTCTTATTGCTCCCTGTTTTTCTTTTATCTGTTCACATCCTTTGTTATTCCTTTTAATGTTTGTTTATTTATTTTGAGACAGAAAACAGGGGAGGGGCTGAGGGAGAAGTAGAGCATCCCAAGCAGGCTCTGCACTGTTAGAGCAGAGCCGGTTGTGGGTCTCCATCCCACTGGCTGTGAGATCGTGACCTGAGCTGAAATCAAGAGTCAGGTGCTTAACCGACTGAGCCACCCAGGCTCCCCATCCCTTGGTTATTCTTAGTGAGCTGTTGTCTTTGGTTTGCTTTTTGTCTTTAAACATGTCAGATCTAAGTCTCACCAGTATATCTGTTGCAAGTAAGTTTTCTACCGCACCTTGATTTGTCCCTAAATTTCTTTATGGTATTCTTGATGAATAAAATTTAACTTCAATGTAGGCAAACTTCCCTATTTCTTAATGATTAATGCTTTCTTATCCAGATTAAGAACTTGTCAATAGTTATATTGTATTATGTACTGATTATATATCCTATATATTAAATATACATATAACTTTTAGGTATATTGCTTTTCACATTTATATCTGAACCCACTTGCAACTGATTTCATGTATTTGAAATAGAAATCAGCTTTTACCCCCACCCCATGTGAATATCCATTTATCACAGAATAACTTTTTATAAGCTTGTTCTTTCACCAACTATATGCAGTGCCGTGGTTCTCTTAAATATCCATACACACATGGATCTTAAGTTTTTACTCCATTGATCTATTTCTCTGTTCTTATACCAATACCATGCTATCTTATTGTGCTGTATAATAGCATCTGTGGTTGGTTTTTGTATAAAATGTGAGATTGAGGGCCGCGGGGGTGGTGCATGGTGGCTCAGTTGGTTGAACCTCTGACTCTTGGTATTGGCTCAGGTCATGATCCCAGGGTCACAGGATTGAGTGTTGGGTGCTGGGCTCCACACTGAGCATGGAGCCTGCTTGGGATTCTCTCTCTCTGTCTCTCTGTCTGTCTCTGTCTCTCTGTCTGTCTCTGTCTCTCTGTCTGTCTCTGTCTCTCTGTCTGTCTCTCTGTCTCTGTCTGTCTCTCTGTCTCTGTCTGTCTCTCTGTCTCTGTCTCTCTCTCTCTGTCGCTCTCCCCCTCTCTCCCTCTTTCTCTCTCCCCCCACCCCTGTCACCGCTGCCCCTCTGCCCTTCTCCCCCACTCATGTTCTCTCTAAATCTAAAATAAAAATACAAAGATGTGAGATAGGAATTTAATTTCACTTTCTCATGTGACTAATAAATTGTATAAGGACTATTTGTTGAATCATCCAAACTGGCTGCAGCAAACTGAAATACCAGCTTTGTAATAATACAAGTGTCTAAAGAAGATGTGTATCAATTTGTATACTGTTTCATTGGTTAGTGTTAAACATTCATAATATAGAACTTACTACAGTTGAGTAACAATATAGATCTAATATCTGGTATAGCAAGACTGTACTCTAATTCAATAAATCTGAGTTCTTCTATTTCTACATTAGTTTTTGTATCATTTGTTATATAGCTTCCCCAAAAACCCTGTTGAGATTTTGTTTATAATTCTATTAGATGTGTAGATAATATAGACTTGAATTCATTCTGATGGTCTTAAAACTGATGAGCATGTTATACTACCTCTTTATTTAGTTCTTTTACGTTATCCCAATATACGGGGTATATTAGTCATTTTTATTCATACATCGTTTCTTTAAAAACTTTTCAGTATTCTATGTTTCACTGGATTTATTCCTAGGCACCTTCCATAATTCTGTTTTACCTCGGTGATGTTTTCACTAAGATGAAAATACAGTTGACTTCTGGTATTAATATTACACATAGTATCTTGTAATCTCTTTAATTTCTCAATTTGTTGGGAGATTTTTATTTAAAAGTGTATTTTTCCCTTTGCAGTACTTTATTTTTGCCTTTCAATTTTTCCATTTTTAACATTTCAAATGTCAAATGTTAGATTTTTTTTTTTTTTTTTTTAACAGACATCACAAAGCTGAATTTTTCCCCCTCATCCCTTTTGACATTTGCTGTCTTTTTTGGCCAATCTTGTTACTTACACTTATCAATATTAGGCTTCTGAACTTCAAAAGTTTTTTTTTTTCCCTTATGCTATATTTATATTTTCCAAACTGAATAATAGAAATCAGGGCAAAAAGATGGGGCGCCTGGGTGGCTCGGTCGGTTGAGCATCCGACTTCGGCTCAGGTCATGATCTCAAGGTCCGTGGGTTCGAGCCCCGCGTCGGGCTCTGTGCTGACAGCTCAGAGCCTGGAGCCTGTTTCAGATTCTGTGTCTCCCTCTCTCTGTGACCCTCCCCCGTTCATGCTCTCTCTCTCTGTCTCAAAAATAAATAAACGTTAAAAAAAAAAATTTAAAAAAAAATGAAAATAAACTGAAGTCCTATGACAAGAATTATGTGTATGTGTCTTACCCACTAGATGGAAGTTGCTAAGGGTTGGAAAAATTGCTGACACTTCCGTAGTTCTTGACTCTCCCTTCCATTCTGCTACTTGGTACTAGATTTTACACATGCTTATGATTGCTATTTACTTAATTACATTTGAACAATTAATCTTATTCCTTAGTCATCTGTCTTTAGAACTAGCTAGACTTTTTCCCCCCTTCTTCACTTGCTGAAATCTGTATATTTTTAGTTCTATCTCAATCATGTTGCTAACAGTTACCTGAAATAATTGTTTAGTTTTAAGACTCTCACCCTGCTTCTGTTGGGTTTCTGCTCATCTTATAACATTTTTTCTTTCTCTCCTGAGGATTTTTTCTTTTTGCATTGGCTCTTTAATTCCTTTCCTCCCCATCTAT
Organism: Panthera tigris; assembly: GCF_018350195.1. NCBI lineage: Eukaryota > Metazoa > Chordata > Mammalia > Carnivora > Felidae > Panthera > Panthera tigris. Next base: position 125,864,610 of record NC_056665.1, read on the forward strand.
TCTATTTCTTTACTTTCAAAACCATTTCCATTAAAAAATATAGAAAACACAAAAAATATAAAACTTAAAAGTAACCAAGTTATTGGTTGGGCAAAGTGATGAATTGTTAAAAATTTTTGGATCCCCTAACTAGATGTATTCTAGTCATAGACCAAGAGCCATCTGTAATAGCCATAGGTTTATTTTTCTGTTATACCCTGTGGAAATTCTTGCATCCAAAACAGTATCTGCATATGTGGGTTGATGGTTTATGAGAAGTAGGAATATAGTGAGGTAAATGAACAAATAACGGATGTGCAGAATATTATTTATACTGGACATTGAGGTTCAGTGGGGGGATCTTAGCACATTCTACATGAAGCATGAAACTGTGAGATCTGTGCCTTGTTTTATGACTTGGTACCACCTTAACTCTCGAGTTCTAAGTGAACTGAAATTCTTTGTGCCTGTTCTCAAAAATAACTCCCACATGAATAATCTACAGTGTTGTTAAATCCTAAATTATATGAACTCAAGGAATCAAACTTCCTTGATCAGGGAGTAAAAGAATACTTAACATCAAGAGCACTTACTGTGTTCTAGGTGCTATTTTAAGAATTTCATACGTAGTAACTTATTTAAACTTTACTACCAAACCAAATGTTAGTATACTATATTCTGGAGGCATTTAACTGATTTTCCTGAGGTCACACAACTAGTTATTCATTTGAATCCATCCAGTTTGGCTCTAGAATCTGGTATCTTAACCATTACACTCTGCTTTTTCAGAGTAAATAGTGGAGTTCCTAAAGGAATCAAAATTTTGTTTTCTAGTCCGAAGAATATTTTTGATCTGTAAAGAATAGATTAGTAGATATTTACTGCTAACTGGTATGTATTTGTATGTGTTTTACAAGATATTAAAATTGGCCTCAATTTTGGATTGAGTAATCATTTGGATCATCAAACAGTGTACCCTTTTTTGATTCCTTTATGTGCCAGCTGCAGTTATTTGGAGCAGGGTTTGGTCTGATTTCACTCCCCACCCCCCACCCCAATAGAAGACTCTTGCTGGAGTCCTATACCTTATGTGTTTATGGCTCACCAACAGTATTTTATGGAGTCAGAAGAGCTGGATCTTGCCTTAGTTTCATGGAGAGAAAAGTAGCATGATTTTCTCTGCTCTACTGTGATTTGTTTAACCCTGTTGAACTTCAAAAATTTTGGTTTTTGATATTCTCATAACTGAAGACCTTTTGAGATATGTAAGAGGAATGGTGTGACCCCGAATTAATGAGTATATTGCATGGAATAGGATATTGGTGAAGGGCAAACTATAAAACCATAGTTACCTGGGTTTAAGATCCAGTACTATCCTAAGTAGATGACCTTAAGAAATTTATAGAAAATTTCTGTGGCTGTTTTCCCATTCATAAAATATGAATGGTACTATCAACTTTAAATACGTTGCAGAGTTGTTACAAGAATTAAGTGAATGAACACATAAAAAGTCTCAGACAATAAATGCCATGTAAGTGATAGCTTGTATTAGAACAGTCCATCATTTTCTTGAGTTAGAACGATTTAGCTCTCACTGAAATATATGCATACAAATAAACGTGTAAACTGTAATAGTTACTATAAATGAAAAGTTATCGTGCTGTAGAGGAGCTAACAAGGAAACTCGATTGAGGTCAGACACACAAGTGAAAGTTCAAGGATGTGACATTGAAAATAAGAATGATGGATGACTATGTGATACTCCCAAGTGGAAGGAATGGCACTAACAAAGATCCTATGAAGAAGGAAGCATGGTCTGTTTAAGAATGGAAAGACACACAGTGTAGCTTGAATTTAAGATGGGAGAGGGTATAGGGAGAAATAATAGAGAGTTAATACGATAGTGCAGGCCATGAAGACCATGCTATATGTAGTCTTTATTTTAATAACAAGGTATATCCATGAAGTAAGTGGCTGAATTCATCATGAAGAAATTATTCAGTTTGTTACTATTTCCTAGTCCTATTTGCTCAATTTCCACAAATAAAATCATTGCATTTTCCTTAATGGCTTCAGGTTTCTTCCTTTTGTTAGTTCTTCTCTGTTATGGACTGAATTGTGTCCCCTACCCACAATTTACATGGTGAAGCCCTAACTTTTCCAGTACCTTAGAATGTTACTGTATTTAAAGATAGAGCCTTCAAAGAAGTAATCATTATAAATGATGCTAATCATCAAGGGGAACTCTAATCTAGTTTAACTGCTGTCATTAGAAGAGGCAATTAGGACCTACACAGTACAACAGGGATGTGAGCACACAGAGGAAAGCCCACATGAGGACACGGAGGATGGCTATGTGTAAGCTCAGAAGAAACCAAATGTGCTAACACCTTAAGCTTGCGCTTCCAGTGCCTGGAATTATGAGAAAGCAAATCTCACTGTTCAACCACTCAGTTGGTGGTATTTTGGAATGGCAGTCCTGGTAGACTTCTACTGGCCCATCCCCTCTTTCTTTCTATTTTTAAATTTTAATCTCCGGTTGTAAGATTATAGACTTCTCATGACCAATCATTTGTTACTACAAAGATGGTTATTTGAGGACACTCTAACATGCCATCTCCTGGAGGTGCTTGATTACAAATAATACAAATTCTCTTAGGGGAACAAACATGAGTGTGGGATCCTGTCTTGTGGTTCTCATTCCAGCAAAGCTCCTGTTGAAGCCATGGGAGTCCATCCTAATAGTTGTACCATCCACAGCCCTGCAGTTGGTGCATTGGGATAGTTCTAATAATTCCTAGCAGGTCTCCTTTAATAATTCTTCAGTTGTTTTAAATGTTTCAATACATAAAAAAAAATTCCCATGTAGTGTCAGATGTACAACTTATAACACAAAATAGATGTTTTGCAGCAATTTACATGAAATTAATTCCATCCTAGAGTTCTGGTAAAAAATTAGAAGTCATTTAAAGGCTGAGCTCTGGTGGTTATGTGTCACTAGACTCCCTCTATGGGACCATTTCCTTGTAAATCTTTATAGCCCATTTATATTCTGTATGCATTTGGTCTCTTGATATCTCCAATGGTTCTTAATTGCATTTCCATAGGCTGTCCCAGTGGTAGGTTTCTTTCAACTAACAACTAATAGCGATAGGCCATTCTGGCAAAAACAAAAAAACAAAAAAACAACAACAACAAAAAACCCTAGTCTCTATTTAATAACAATAGCAATGTCTTTCTAACTTTAAAGAAAAATTAAAGCCCATTACTTGATTAATGGATCATTCTAGAAAATGAAGCACATTTTTGTTTGGTCAAGTTTGTTGTCTTTTAAATTTAGTTTTTATTTATGTATTTTTAAAATGTTTGTTTTTTTTAACATTTATTTTTGAGACAGCACGAACAGGGGAGGGTCAGAGAAAGAGGGAGACACAGAATCTGAAATGGGCTCCAGGCTCTGAGCTGTCAGCACAGAGCCCGATGCGGGGCTTGAACCCACGGACTGCGAGATCATGACCTGAGCCGAAGTCAGACACTCAACCAACTGAGTCACCCAGGTGTCCCTTTATTTATGTATTTTTAACCTTAGGTGCCCAGGGCTGAGTTAATCACGCTCTTCAGTTCCTGGAGATTAGTATCGATCAAGCACAGAACCTCTGCAATTCGTTTAATTATTCTTTATTCCCATTTGTCACTCTTTTGTCTTCTCTTAGACAATGCTCCAAATAGGATTAAAAAAAATTATTTCTGCTTTATTGAGATACAGCTGACCTATAATATTATTTTAATGTATACAATGTGATTTTTATATACATACGTATTGTTAAAAGATTACAATAAGATTAGGTAACACATTTGTCACCTTACATAATTATTACTTTTGTGTGTGTCGTGAAACTTTAAGTTTTTAATTTTTATTTTAAGTAGGTTTCACGTTCAGTGCAGACCCCAGTGTGGGGCTTGAACTCAGGACTCTGAGATCAAGACCTGAGCTGAGATCAAGAGAATGATGCTTAACTGACTGAGCCACCCACGTACTCCTGAAATCTACTCCAAACTTTCAAACATACAATATAGTCGGCTGTAATTACTATACTGTATGTTCTATCCCTTAAATTTATTCATCCAACAACTGTATCCTTTGTATCCTTTGACAACGTTTACTCATTTCTTCCATCCACTATCCCTGGCAACTGCCACTTTGACTTTCTATTATATTTGTTTTGGTCCTCCTAAAACACATACACATATTCTTAATTTGCACAATTGCTGTGTAATCCATATGGTCTTTTTTTTTTCCCCAATACTGAGTTTCTTAGGGTAGTATCTCTTAAAAAATTACATAAAAGACCTTAAAGGCCCTGATTTGAAAAACACAAAACCTTAGTGGTATGTTTTGCTCATTCCTTACCTACTCTTACACTTCCAATTAAGCAAATCTACACATATAGATATGGAATTTTAATATGACAGTAGTTCAAGAATGTACTACATATGGAATATGAGATCTCCAGAGACCATTGGAATATTCACTAGGAAAGGGAAATGTATTTCTGATTAAGAGTGAAAATGTGATTGAAAAAGATAAAGGATGGCACAGACCAAACAAAATAAAATTTCCTCCCTTTATAAGCAGCTGAATAAACTTGGCCATGCGTGTGCTTCTAGTAGAGTAGGTAAGCACCAGCTAAGATTCAACCAGTGGCATCACAGAAGATAATAAGTCACCTGGGAGGAGGGGCCAGTATCTACAGAAAGGGATATGGGTATTAGGCTAATAGAAATTATAGCACTTGGTGATTCTATATTCAGAAGATAAAGGGAAATGGGAATCTAAACATAGATGCAGAAAACATTTGAGATCGATTATCTGCCTAAGGAAAATGTCAGTGGTAAAGGTGAGAGGATTTGGTTCTGCTGATTCAAAATGCCCATACATCTATGTAATATCTATGTATGTGAAATCTGCCCGTTACTGGTATGAGAATTATATATTTGTATAATAAAACTATTAGTACAACTTAGTGATAAGAGTGCTTCTCCTGATTTCAGATAGTCCAGGAAGAGCTGGAAGAGAAAGTGGAGAGAAAGAAATTCCAGGCAATATTTCACTGAAGGGATTACCTGGGGGAATTAATAAGTATCTAGGAGTACATCAAGCATTTGGATAAGTAGGCAAGTTCTGTTTGTGGTACAGTGTGCTTGACAAGAGTGGGAGTTGGCAAAGTACAGTGTGGGTCAAGTTTGGCCTGCTGCCTATTTCTATAAATGACGTTTCATTGGAACACAGCATTCATTTGCTTGCATATGATCTACAGCTGCGTTTGTGATAAGACTGCATAGTTTCAGTAGTTGTAACAGACCATTTGGCTCTCAAAGCCCAGAATGTTTGTTATGGGGCTGTTGACAATGTTCACTGTTTTACTAGGTAATACTAGCAGGTCAAGTTTCTGAGGTGAGTATAGACTACTGAAAATGAGTGGTTAGAGGTACAACTTGGAAAGTGGTTAAGCTTAGCTTTTAGCATCCCATGGACAGAGTATTTTAAAGCCAGAAAAGAAAAGTTGAAGAACAATGGTCTTAAGGGATGAAAAGAAAAAGACCAATGGTCTTTAGACTGGAAATAATCTAAAGACAATGAGCAAAGTTGAATCCTGTGGATTTCATACTTGGTTGGTAGTCCTTCTTAGTCTTAATTCAGTTATTGAAATGACAGAGGACATAAAGGAGTTTGCTGGCACTTTGTTCCGGAGTACAGTTTCATAATCTTAGGTGATTGAAGTAAAGGTATGCACAGTTGACGTACAGCTCAGTTTATTTTCTAGTAGAAAGTTGCCGATGAGCAAGATTAGCCTTTCACATTCACTTTGGATTTCTCTAGTAAGTTACTTACAAAGTGGGAATGACATGGTTACTTCTAGTGAAAATGGGCATTTTCAACGTGGAAAGGAGTTTGGTCTGAGAATCTTTGGACTCTTTTCAGCTGATAAGATTACTTAAAAAAAAAAAAAATCTCTCGAGACCTTTCGTGGATGTTCACGAGTTTGCACTGTTTCTTTGACCAAAACTTCCAGGTCAAAATTTTAGCTCCTTTCAAACACTGATTGCTTTTTACTTTGAGGTCATGTAAAGAGAAATTTTCATGACTCCAAATACATGAAGTTTAACAAGTCTGAATGTACATTTGTCCATAGCATGTATTAAAGGCTCTGTGGCTGAGACTTTGCATAGCTAAGAATACTGATAAAAAGTTCTACATGGACTTCAGCTAAGGATACAACTTCTTTAAAAAAAAAAAAATTCTCCCTTAAAGTGAAATTGACCCTTAAAGATGTCACATGTCAAATGTAAACTTTTACATTAAGGTATTGCTCAATATTGTACACTGGCATTTTATAAAGGAGGAAAATATGAATGAATGAAGAATACTTTGAGTAAGAATCCAAGTGAATATTACATGATTGCAAGTGTGTATTCTACGCGGCCTAACTTTGGAAAATGACTTCAGTGTTAAAGGCAGAAAAAATAAATTTCCTGAAAATGCCTCCAATCTAACTAGAAACCTCATTGGCAAATTTGAATGCCAGCCCTGCAGTTCGGCAAAACCCTAATCTGTAGTGAACTTCTTGATGAAAGGTTCACACTAATATATTATGTGATAGTCTATAAAAATTTCTAGTCAACATTGAGCTTAAATGTATGGCCAGGGGACCTTTTAGAATCTGTTCTTTACTTTTATTTAACACAATAATCATAAATATTATTAAGCTTGTTTATTTGGAAGAACCAATTAGAACCAGGAGAATCAAGGTCTCTTGTTTCTTTTGAAACTGGTGCTGGGTATAAAAAATACTAGGCAAGGAGTAAACTGACACCTGGCAATACTTGAAACACAAGAAGTAGAGTCAACAGTCATACTGAATTTCAGGAGTGTTAGATTTTTTTTTTTCCATTAGCAATTTAAAATTTTCAAACTAATACCATTATTTATCCAGAAACAGTACTATTATGGGGTTGTATACAAGGATCTCCCTTCCTTTTCACTAACCTCTCATGATCCTCAGTAACAGACCAGTGTTCAGTTAGAACTGAATAGCTGTGTTCACTGATGCAGTGCTGACACCAGTGCTCATGGGCCACACTGAGTACCAGGGATTAGATAAGTTTATCCTAGTGAATCCACATTCCCCCCACCCCCACTGTTTTCTTGTGAGTTCTTCTAAGGCTGCTTCAGAATCTGTCAATAAGGGGTGCCTGGGTGGCTTCGTTGGTTAGGCATCTGACTCTTGGTTTCTGCTAAAGTCAAGATCTCGTGGTCTGTGGGTTTGGCCCCACATCGGGCTCTGCATTGATGATGCAGAACCTGCTTGGGATTCTCTCTCTCTGTCTCTCTCTGTCTCTCCCCTGCTTGTACACATGCTCTCGCTCTCTTGCTCTCTAAATAAAGTAAACTTAAAGTTAAAAAACTGTCACCAAGACCTCTTGTTTTTTTTTTTTTTTTTTTTCTTCCTGAAGCAAGTTGATAATGCTGTGGAATGAACTTTGAACATCTTCATTTCCAAATTATCAGGGGCTGTTAATAACTCCTTCCTATTTTTATTTCCCCATCTCTCTAGATGGAAAAAAAAAAAAAAAAAAAAAAAAAAAAAAAGACAAAAAGCCTTCATTAAACCTTTTCTGAAGAAAAACTACAAAGTTCATATTGGAACCTATGGAGAGAGCTTGAGAATTGTTTTCCCTATGTATGTGGACATAGTGACTCTTATGGTTTATGGAGTCAGACAAGGGCTTGATTGCCAGACAGAGCTTTAATTGTGCTCTCTCAGGCCAAGCCACTGAGCTTTTCCAGATCTATTTTCTCACTTAGGAAATGGGAATAATGTTAGGTTTAAAGGAGGTACGATGCATGCAACATGAAGGAGATAGGGAGGGTTTTAGAAGTAGGGGCCTGGAAAACCAAAGAGGAAAATAGCCTTTCTGATTTTGAAAGTTGGGAAAGATTTCTCAGTAATGGTGTTAGAAGAAAGATTGAAGTTAAAACTTAACAGACTCCCCATTTTAGAAGTAGAGTTATAAATGTACATAGATGAGGGATCCAATTCAGAGAACACAAGATTGAGCACCTATTAAAGGAGAGCCAGGGATTGTGGGAAGGGCTAAAAGCAGAAAAGGCAAATTCAACTGGCCACACAATGTTGGAATAGACGAAGCAAGGCATACATCAGAAACTCAAGGACTCTGGGATAGGAAGACTATCAATGACAAGACTAATATTTTGTGTGATTGCGTTTCCACAGCCAATTGTCCTCTTAACGTCGTATTGTTCCATATGTGGTTAGAGTATATTTTGAAAGCAAGTTTGCAAGTGGAGAAACGGTGTCTGTCTCCTCTGGCCTATTTTCTGTGTATGTTTGAGTGACGGCTTGTAATAATTAGGGCGTTAACTGCACAAGGATCATAAGAGTGACTTATTATACATGGAAACTAAAAATTCTCGAAGGGTTTAGTAATTCTTTCTCAACTCTGGGCTGCCTTTCTGTATTTCTCACCAAATACCATGCCCAGAAGTAAAGATTATGTCCTGTAGTTTGTTTTAATATTCCAGAGTGGAACAAAATTATCTACTTCCTTGTTACAGAATTTGCACTTCTATTGTGACTGAAGATTTAGTTAAGTGTTAGCTTTAGTTAAGTATTAAGATTTACTTAAGTATTGGCTTTAGTGAAGTATTAGTTAACTAATATTAATTAACTAGTTTTGCTCTGTATCAAGCTTAAATCCAACAGGTCTTCTAGGTCTTTCTCCTACAGTCTTCTGTCTTACCTGTCTCATTCATCTTGTCTAGAAGGAATCTGAACACTGTAGATAATAGTTCGTTCTGACTTAATGTTTGGGAAATATCCTGAAATGGATAAAAACATTGTAGATTTGTTCACTCTTGAATTGTAAAATTTAGGATAAATTCAATTACCATTCTCCCCCAAATTGCCCTACAAAAAATAGCACCTGGAAAATACTGTTTCCTTCTGGTCACCAAAGGCCTGTGGTGCCTTTGGACTAGCGAGGATTAGTGTCATGTTTGACCAAAGGGGCTACTTGGCTAGAAATATGACCCTTGATTGAAGAACACTTAGCGTAATCTATCTTTTGTTAACCAGAAATTCATGGTCTGTGGGGATTAATAGTGCATTTGCAATTTTTTCTGCTTCATTCTTACCTGGACTAAAATCCCCTGCTGTGCTACACTGTAGAGGCTTAGAAAAAGCTACTGTATTAAGCAATCCTGCTGTGATGTTTCTGGTGTTTAGAAGTGCACTTCTGTAATATGTATCCACAGGTGGCTGGTGAATATTTATTGATCTGTGGTAAGTTGGTCAGAGAGAAATAGATTTCTACCAATGTGTTATAGGTTTGAATTATTTTTTTAATTACATCTTCCATCACTGGAACTGTAACCTGCCACAATGGTGCTCCTCAGTTAATGACCTAGGTTTTATGAGATTCTTTTAATAATTTTCTTTTCCCCCATGTGTTTATTGCCTCACATAAAATTGTAGGAGCTAAAGATAAGATTAAAGAATGGTAGATGGAACAAAAATGTGAAAACATGAAAAATGTGCTCACCAGTTTGGGACTTCTGAGTGCTAAATACACTGGATGAGAGGAAATCTAGTGGACAAAATAGGGGGCATGTGTGTGACATTTTGATAGAGTGAAATTACTACTAAACGTTCTACACCATGGATTTTTTTCTTTCACAACATGAATCAAGGGGCCCCCAGGTGGCTCACTTGGTTAAGCGACCGCCTCTTGATTTCAGCTCAGGTCGTGGTCTGTCAGGTCGTGGTCTCGAGCCCCAAGTCTGGCTCTGTGCTAACAGCTGGAGCCTGCTTGGGATCCATTCTCACTCTCTCGCTCTCTCCCTCCTCTGCTCAGAGTATTGTGTTCTTTCTCTCTCTTTCAAATTAAATATTAAAAAAAATACTAATCAAGAAGTGGTATTCCACGTTTCCTTTATTTTTGTAAGGTAGCATAGCAAATCTGCCATGACCCAGGCAATTGGGCCAACGCATCGATAATCAGAAAAAATGCATTAAACGGCAAAAGCTATATGAACAAGGTTTTTTTTGAAGAAATGCCAGTATCTTTGCTCTTGATAGGACAAATGACCAGGAGCTAGATAGGGTTGAGTTGGTATTCCAAAAATGTGTGGTAATCCGCCTGTGGGAAGATTATACTATTCCTCCCTCCTCTTTCCAATACCCTGGCCCTGTGTACATCCAGATTGGCCCCGTTGCATGTTTTGATTGATTGAATGCATGTAGAAGTGCTGTGTGTCACTTTCAAGTAGAAATTTTTGGAATTATTTTGCTAGTCTGCCTCTTTCTTCTACCACCAGATTAGGATGTTCCTAATTGTGGTTGTTCTTCAGCTCTGGTCCCAAAATAAATAAGATGTGGAAGGAGTCATTATTGACCCTGGGCTGGATATAAATGAAAGAAACCATTGTTAAAAACTACGTGTAAAACAGGTGCTTCATCACTTAAACGATAAGCTTTCAGTGTATAGAGCTGTGAACCAGAACAAAAGGACATTGCTTCATATTAAGAACTGTGTAATTGCCAATTGTATTAATTGGGAAGTGTTTGGTCTGTGTAAGTATTTGGGAAATGTATTAACAGATTAACAATAAGTATTTGAGATCTAATATATGTTTTAAAACTATGGATACAATGTATTCTTGGAAAACTGATTAGGATAACATGTGATCAAATTACCATTTTAAATAGTAAAAGTATAAACTTCAAGAAGTTCAATGATTACACTTCTAATTCATAACAACAACAAAACACAAAAAACATGTGGTAGGCTACATAATTTCCCAAAGATCTGTCCACATCCTAGTCCCCAGAATCTGAATATTACCTGCTCTGGCAAAGTGTAAATCTTCTATGGAAAAAGATGGGGTGAAATTAAGGACCTTGCAAGGAAGAGTTTTTCCTGGCTTCGGCTCTAAATATGATCCTGGGGCTCCTGGGTGACTAAGCTGGTTGAGAGTCCTGACTCTTGCTTTCAGCTCAGGTCACCATCTCATGGTTGTGAGACTGAGCCATACATAGGCTGCTTGGGATTCTCTTTCTGCCTCTCCTTCTGTGCCTCTCTCCCTCCCTGACTCTCATGCACACATTTGCGCTCTCTCTTGCTCTCTCTTGCTCTCTCTTGCTCTCTCTTGCTCTCTCTTGCTCTCTCTTGCTCTCTCTTGCTCTCTCTTGCTCTCTCTTGCTCTCTCTTGCTCTCTCTTGCTCTCTCTTGCTCTCTAAAAAAAAAAAAAACAAAAACCAACCCAAACCAATCCTATGTTTCCTTAGAGAGGCAGAGAGAGTTTTGAAATTGGTTTGAAGCCAGTACGTAAGGACAAAGATTACATAGGAATAAATGTGATGATAGAGCAGAGACAGAGGTGGCAGTAAGTCGGGGGATGCTGACGGCCACTAGAAGGTGTCAAGGACCAGAATCTCTTAGAGCCTCTGAAGGGAGCACAGCCCTGCAGGCAACTTGACATTTGGACTTCTGGCCTCCAGAACTGTGAGACCATAAACTGCCATTGTTTTCAGCCACCAAGTTTGTGGTAATGCTAAAGCAGCTGTATGAAACTAATGTACATGCTAGACTGGTGATCACCAAATAGACCAGGAATTCTGGGAAACTTTATATAAAAGATTATAGGTCTGGAGATTCTGGTTCACGTATTCAGTTTGCTAATATGTGAATATTATAAATTTGAGGGTCTTTTTTGGTGGGTGGGGGTACATCTGGAATAGATAACACAGATTGTTCAATGGTACATACAACTCAGCGGCCTGTGGATAAACGTCACAAGTTCATGTCTCCAGTGATACAGTACACAACTTCCTAGTATATCTCCATGTTTCTTAATTTCCTGTTAGATCATCTGTAAAACTAAAATATATTCACAATTTTAAAATCCTGAGAAAAATCAGCACCCCTTTCCTGTTCTGTCCAGAAAAAGATAACCAATTATTGCTCATTGAATACCAGGGTTCAATAGTTCAGTGTGTATCTCTCAAAACCACTTTTATTTATTAAGTCTTAACCATCTAAAATCCTAAATGACTGTAAATTTTGCTCTTTCAAATCCTATCCTATGTGAGAATAGAATATCCTATTCTTGTTTGGGAGATTTCCGTTTATTTGGCTCACTTTGATACACACAAGCACCTTTGATTTTTTTCAACCCATATTCAGAGTCTCAGAAAAAGGGCTTTTGAACACAAAATTGCGAATTTTCCAAAACTGTAGTTTCTGAGTGAATGGGATCCTAAGTCCTTTTCAGCCTAAGCCTAAATGTTTATACACAGGGTTGCTTGGTGTTGTTCCAGACAGAACAACATTATCACTTAAATTTTATCTAAACTCTACCCTTCAAAATCCCTTTCCGTCCTTCTGTCTTCTTTGAGGTACTTCATGGTTTCTTTGGGTGTATTCTCCCTGATGGCAGCAAGTTAATTTTTTGGACTCTATTGGTTCTTGTTGTTCCTTGGCTTCTGGGATTTGTCAACAGTTGGGGAAATGCTGGAAAGGAAAGAGGGTGAGTTCTGAAGAAAATTATTGTGGCATGGGGTGGTCTAATGAGGAACCATGAAGAGGGAACTTGAGCTGGATATTAACAGGCAGGTTGGATATGTAGGCAGAGAATTCAGGAACAGCACTGCAGTATGATCAACATTGTGAACAGACGCAATGGTGGGACCTTCCACTCTAGCAAGTCCTATAAACTCTACCTTCCAATGTGCAACCCACTCTGCTCACATCCCTTGCTTCCAGCCCTGTCTGAACTAATGTAGGAATTTGCCTACTTGACTTCCTACTTTCACTTATTCCCACAACAGTGCATAAACCACTCAGCAGCTAGACTTGTCATTCAAAACTTAAATGATGTCTCAGTTCTCTCCTTTGCGTTTTAGGCATGGCAGATGTCATAGGGAACTTTTACAGAGTCCTTCCATAGCTTCTATGGCCCTAAGGAGTTTAGTCTCTGCCAACTTCTAGGAACCCCTCCCCTACTCCTTTGCCTGTCCTACGTGTTTATGGTCCAGCCTCACAGGTATTGTGTTTCTCTATCAGCGTAAGACTTTGTGTGTGTTTCTTCCTTCTACAGAGGGGAGGGAGGAAGTGGGGTGAGGGCAGAATCTGAAGTAAATAGGGGATTATATGATCACATTTATGATTATGTTAGAAGCATATGTACAACAACAAGTATATGGCGATTGGTTTTGCAATGTGTTTTTTTCTTTCTTTTTTTTTTTAATTTATTTTGAGAGTGCGTAAGTGGAGCAGAGAGAAGGGAGGGAGGGAGAGAGAGAAGCAGGCACTGTGTTGTCAGTGCAGAGCCCTGTGCGGGACTTGAACCCACGAATCCTGAGATCATGACCTGAGCCAAAATCAAGAGTCAAATGGTTAATAGACTGAGCCATCCAGGAGCCCTTGCAATGTGCTTTTCCATACAGATATCAAAAATACTCTATAAAGTTTTACAAGATGCCTCTACCACTTTTAGAAAAAAAAAATCTATTTAAAAAGTTGCCCCTCAAGGCAAGTCCACTTAACAACTGATCACAGCTATAGGTGTTGCTGTTCTGACTCCAATTCCCTTCGCATTCCCTTCGCATTCCCTTCGTGTTTTCCCACCTTCATTTAAATTGCCTGAAAGGGCAAAATCACGATCTTTATGATTTGAAGTCAGAGTCTTCCTGTGGTTGTATGGGCGTTCTGTAATGATGGAGTTGAGATGAATATATCTACACTGCACCATTGTGTTGCTTCCATAAATGATGGATTAGAGTTTTACTGCCAGGCTCATTGAAAGCCCATAAATTTGCATGTATTTTTACTGATATGACCTAATTAAGAAGTTGAATTTTACTAAAAATCTCTGTTCTATGGCTTCATCCCAATAAAATACTCTTAGATGAGGGCCTTTCATGTCTCACTGAAGAGTTTGTCTCTAAAAGTGGATACATTGTACATTTTGTCTCTCCTCTTCTAAGTGATTTCAGATCCATGTGCAGATCTTCCTCCCTTGCTGGCCAGCAGCAGGTCTTACTGTCCTAGATAGCGGCATCCCTCCTGTACTACCATTACCAGGCCTCTATATACATTACTAAACATTTAGATGAATGGCCCATTATACCATGGTGTCATGGACTGAACGTGTCTCCCCAAAATGCTTAAAGCCCTAACTCACAATGTGATGGTACTTGGAGATGAGTGGGGTCTTTGGGAGATAATTAAGTTTAGATGAGGTCGTGAGTTCTGCAAGAGAGACCAGACCTCTCTACTCAGTATTTTTTTTTAACGTTTATTTATTTTCGAGACAGGGAGAGACAGAGCATGAACAGGGGAGGGTCAGAGAGAGGGAGACACAGAATCTGAAACAGGCTCCAGGCTCCAAGCGGTCAGCACAGAGCCCGACTCGGGGCTCGAACTCACGGACCGTGAGATCATGACCTGAACCGAAGTCGGACGCTTAACCGACTGAGCCACCCAGGCGCCCCTCTACTCAGTATTTGAGGAACTAACAAGAAACTTTCTGCAAGCCAGGAAGAGAGCCCTCATGGAGGAAAGGAATCACCTGATAACTTGATCTTGGACTTCCAGCGTCCAGAACTGTGGGGAAATTCCTACTTAGGTCACTCAGTCTATGGTATTCAGTTACAGCAGCCTGAGCTAAGACAGATGATCGTGTTTGTATCCGTATTTGTGACTTAGTGCATAATATAGAAGTTCAAATATTCATCATCTTTATTTGTATTAGTATCCTTCATTCTAGAACTTTGAACATTCCCATTCTCATGGCCTCTGTTCTGATACATTTAGATGTAGAAACTTCAGGTTTATCAGCATTTACAATACTTGTAATTGCATTTCTAATTCCTAGGGTTTATTGTTCTAAAGATGCTGCCTCATTCCCCTATTTTAATGTTTTTATTATTCTAATCACATAGTTCATAAATGAGTCTAATTAAAATCTAAGCAAATTGTAACTGCTTGATTTTACATGGATCTATCCTCATGTTTGCTTTTACATGGATACAGAAAAGGATTATTATTTTACTATAATGGTGGTGGTAATTATAGAAACAC
Organism: Panthera tigris; assembly: GCF_018350195.1. NCBI lineage: Eukaryota > Metazoa > Chordata > Mammalia > Carnivora > Felidae > Panthera > Panthera tigris. Next base: position 125,879,754 of record NC_056665.1, read on the forward strand.
TCACAACTGGCTTTAATGGAATGTCTAATTCTCTCCGCCTAGCCCCACAGTGCTAGTAAACACTTTTAGAGTTTTAACTACATGTTTATAGTATGGAAAGTTAATTCTATTGCTTTAAAAATTATATATCGTTTAGACATTGTTAGCTTAATTTTTTCTAGTTTTGTTGCCGTTATGTTTGTCATTAAAAAAGATGAACTAAGGATCAACAAGGAACAGGAAGAGCATTGGTGCTTTTTAGGATATTTTCCCATCTGTAATCAACTCTCATATATACCTTACCTGATATTTGTCTAAAATAATTGGTGGTTGAAGGAAACATAAGGCACTAAAAGATGACGTTTTGTGTATTCCCAGAATTTACACAGTTTGCAGTTCTGCCTCACATAAAACGCAGAGTAGAAAGTCAAAAGAATCCACTAAACAGATGGATTACAGACTCCATAATATAGGCCTATTTTAAGTTTGTACTTAAATGTGGTATAGATATCCTGACTAACCCTGAATCCCTTTTGTTTCCTTAAAGAATGACTTTTTAAAGCAATCGTGTCCACATAGGATTGTGCGCTATGGGAAAATGATCATGTGGAACTTGCTTTACATAATATGCTAATAAAATCTTTTGTAGTAGTTTCTGAGAGCTGTGAAAGAGTTCAAGGATTTTTGAGTTCTAGGTTTATGCTTTTTAAAAATTTCAGTAGCGGTGCCTGGGTGGCTCAGTCGGTTAAGCGTCCGACTTCGGCTCAGGTCATGATCTCGCGGTATGTGAGTTCGAGCCCCGCGTCGGGCTCTGTGCTGACTGCTCAGAGCCTGGAGCCTGTTTCAGATTCTGTGTCTCCCTCTCTCTGACCCTCCCCTGTTCATGCTCTGTCTCTCCCTGTCTCAAAAATAAATAAAACATTAAAAAAAATTTTTTTTAAATTTCAATACATTTTACGTTGGGGTATAAAATCCTCAGGCTTTGACAAATTCACAGATTTGTGTATCCACCATTGCAGTCAAGATAGAGAACAATTCTGGCACCAAAGTCCTGTGCATTTTTTGTAACCAACCATCCCACATGCTCTGTTTCTGACAACTATTGATCTGTACTCTGTCCTTATAGTTTTGCTTTTTTCTAGAATGTCCGACAAAATCACATAGGATGTGCTGTCTTTCACTTCTCAAAACACATTTGGGATTCATCCACATTGTGTGAATCAATGGTTCCTTTTTATTTCCTGAATAGCAGTCCATACCATGATTGTTTATGTATCTGTTTCAATTAAAGAAATTCAAAAGTTCCTTAAAGTTCACTGTTCATGCTATACATTCCTGTGGCTTTTTACAAATGTGTAAGGATGGATCCCTCCCTCACCCCATATTGACTCAACCTTGAAGCTTTTGGAGTACATCATGGTGGTGATGTGTTATCCTTTTTACATATGGTTGTATTTGATATGCTAATATTTTGAGGAGATTTACTCCTACATTCCTGAGGGGGGTATTGAGAAAGAAGGCTTTCTTTATTTGTATATTAGTCCATTTCTAGAGTTCTTTGTATCTGCTAATACATCCACATTTTTGCCTAGTCCCACATTCCTCCTTCCTGAAGAATTTTTTACCATTTGAACATTTCTTGCAGTAGAGATTTGCTGGCCATGAATGTTCTGCTTGTTTGTCTGAAAAGTTTGTTTCTTCATTTAAATCTATTTTTTAAAGTTATAGATTTCTGAGCTGGCAATTCTACTTTTTTCTTTCAGCACTATAAACATGTTTCTCCTATTATCTTTTGGCTTATATGGTTTCTGTTGGAGGGTCTGTATTCCTTGCCTACGCTGTGTGTGAAGTGTGTGTTTCTACATTTAAGATTTTGTTGGTCTCTTATTCTCAACTGTTTGAACCTTAGGTTACTAACTTGTGTTTTCTTGGTATTCATCCTCTTTGGTGTTTCTTGATTCTTTCATGTTCTTAACTGTGAAAAATTCTTTCTTGTTTTCCATTCAAGATTCAAGTCATACGTATGTTCTATTGGACTTTTCGTCCTGTCTTCCGAAAGCTCTGTTTCCACACAAGCCCTGTGTGTTCCAGTTTGGGAAATTTCTGCTGAGTTGTCTTCCAGTTCACAATTTAGTCAGCTGTGTCAAGGCTACTGATGAAAGCTTTTATCTGTTGCTGTGTTCCTGCCCCATCCCGTCATTGGAATTGATCCTTTCTCATTTCTACAGTACTATTGAAATTAGATCTTGTGAACTTTGTATCATTTGTTTAGTCTTAACTTTTTTTTGGTCATTTTGAATACTCTATGATAGTCCAACATCTGTGCTATATTTGAGTTCAATTGTGCTGGCTATTGGCAGGGCGATTTTTAACAATTCATCTTATTGTTAATCTGGACATCTATATAGATCAGTAGAGTGAGGTAAAAGTAATCATTCCACAGTGTATGTGTATATCAAACCATCACGTTGTATACTTTAAATACAGGAATGCCGTGGACGTATCACATTGTTTCATTCCAGACCATCACAATAAAGCAAATACTGCAATAAAGGGAATCATATGATTTTTTGGATTCCTAGTGCATAGAAGTTATATTTACACTATACCCTGGTCTATTAAGTGTACAATGGCATTATATCTAAAAGAAAACGTACATACCTTAATATAAAAACACTTTTGCTTAAAAAAAAACACTAACCATAATCTGAGTTTTCGGCACATTCCAATCACTGATCATAGATCACCGTAACAAAAAATGAAAACGTTTGAAATATTGCAAGAATTACCAAATTTAAGAGACACAAAGTGCACAAATGCTGTTGGGGTGGGGGGTGGAGAAAAAGGCACCCAGAGACTGGCTCCATGCAGGGTCGCCATAAACCTTCAATTTGTAAAAATGCAACATCTGCGAAGCACAATAGAATGAGGTATGCCTATGTAGACAGTTACATTTATCAACTATATTCTTCAAGTTGGAAAAAAAAAAGGCTTTTTTTTTTTTTTTTAATCCTTCGCTTTTAGTTTCAAGATGTGAGTTCATCTAATCCAGGATTGTGCTGATCCTAACACTGATTACTGCTGCTGTTACTGTACATGTACCATAGGCTTCAAATTCCTCCAGGACATCTTGTGCTTCGGGTGGGGGCTGGTTTGCCAGGATTTTACTCAAGGACTGCCACATCCTCTGCTTCAGGTCTTGTCTTTGTGCTGTACCTCAGGACGTGTTCCCATGTTCTTAATAATTCTTCTAGCAGTATTCCACGGTTATTGACATTTGCTAGCCTGGTGGCAGGAGCTTGGGGTGAGGTATTCTCTATTCAGATAAAACCTCCATCTCAGGTAGGCACTGTGCCCTTATGTCTCTGCAATATAAAGTTCCTTGAGCTCCTGTCCCCTTCCTAGCTTTCTGGACCAGCCTGTATTCCTGGCCTCATCTATGTTCTCACCCTTTCTTTCTCCTTGCTGCAATGTATCTTTATCAGTGCCTGAGGTTACAATGTTGTTAATACCCCTCCTCTCAGACGAAGGCTTTTGTTCCACAGAAGAGCTGGGGAGAAGATCCAGTGGGGTTTCTTGTCTCTCCTGCTGTGCCTGCTTCTTTCTTTACCCTAGCTGGCACAATAAATACTTTTACAGTACTCTTGCCAAAGATTTTTGCAACGGCTTAGTAGTGTCCAAGGGAGAAGCTTCAGGAACGTGCACATTCCCTCTATATCTATGGCTCTCACCTGTTAACTATCCTAGTTGATTCCTCTCCAGTGCCTAGCTATGTTTGCCTCAGATAAGTAAATGTTGCATCTTGGCTCTCCTGGGCTAAATTTATCTGTTTAGCTTATTTTAGTTCTAAGTGTGGGAGTGACTCTTGAAGTCTTGCTTTGTACATTTTTATTGAAATTTATCCTACCTCTGCAAATCCATGTTTTAACTTTGTAGTTCTGTACAACGTATTCACAGAAGTATATACACTTTTTTTCCTGTGCTATACATGGAGAACTGGTAAGAGACCATACCAATGATAATAGCATATTCTGACATTAGATCCTAGAAGGAAACCTGATCCTCTCCTTGCCTTATGATATCTCTCATGTTGACCTGGAGTTGTTCATCAATTTCTGTCCAATTCCCCATGAGGAAATGGTTTGGGGTGGGGGTGGGGGTGGACAGGTGAACACATCCTTCCATTGCATTAAACTTCTTTATCAGGTAACACAAAAGACTAGTCATGTTCTCATTTTCCTGCATTGAGTAGTAACATTTTTATGTGACTTCCCCTTTAAAATCATTAGAATCTTATACTAAAAACTTGAGACAAAGAAATAAGACTAAGGGCAGAGTTGTAGTGGGGGAATGGGGAGAATGAGGGTGTTCATATGTAGGAGGCTAGAAAAGCATTCATGCAGTTGAAAAGCTCTGCATTCCTTCCACCCCATCACTGCCACTTTCCTCTCCACTGAAATCAAGCTCATTGGCTTCACTCCCTGGGGCAAGTGCTTGGGTGTTGGGATCAATGGGGAACAGGAGCTAGTATTAGGGAACAGCTATCACTCCCTCCAAATAATTGAGTCCTTAGGAGCAGTAATCAGATTTGCTGTACTGTCGTCTTTTTCACTCATTCATTCATTTCAAAACACTCACTAACTTCCTATATGCTAGGCATACTGCCAGGTGCTGAGAATATGGTGCTGAACAAAGTGCTCAGACCTCAGAGTGCAGAGGAGAGTTGACCATCAAATCCTTGTGAAAGTAAAATCCTAACCACTTTTCAGGTTGCCAGATCATCAGATCTTAACCATAGATGTCATCTACTGAATTTTTTTTTTTTTTTGTAAGTGCCAGGTCTCTTACAATCTTTGTTCATACTTCATTAAATCCTTAGAATGGTCCTAGGAGGTAGATGAATATCTCTACCTTACAGGTAAGGCAACTGAAGACCTAAGTGGGTGGGTAAAACAGTCATGTAGCTACTGGAGATGGAGGGACAGAGATGCAATACGAAGCTAGAGAGGGCAGCTTGATTCTGAGAGCTGTACTCTCTAATTGTACAAGATTGGGTTCTCCTCCCAAGTCTGTTGGGGCCTTCCTTCTAGAGAGACCATATTTTGCACTTAGATTTATATTTTAATAGTCTCAGCTATGTATGCCTTTATATGCCTATGTGTTAATAGGTTAACTTAAATGTAAGAGCCAAGTCCATTTATTTGTAGCAGTAGTTAGACTGCTATAATATCAGAAAAATGAGCGGAAAAGTAAAGCTATTCACAACCAGCTGAAATGTTAACATACATTTAAAAAGCTCTATTACCGAAGCAAACTTGAAATTACCTACACTTGAGATAAGAATGTTAAAACATGAAAATGTATTTGGAAATTTCCCTGTGCTTGGTATTAATTACTTAAAAAGGTAAAGACCGACCCCGTGTTGCTTTCCAGTTTGACAGGGCTTTGTTTATAATGCTTATTAGTAGCCAAAGCTAGCACACTTAATGGTTTTGAGTGCTCATATAGGTTATTTTCTATAACTGGGTCATAATGCATATTTTTACACATATTTCTATTACTGTCGTCTTACTGGTATGGACCTTTTGGAGGCCAAGCAATGTGTTTTAATAATGTGTACTCATTCATTCAGCTCAGTGAAATTACATTAAAACTGTGTCATGATAGGTTTACAAGCCCTTAAGTGTCAGATACGAATCCTGTACAATTATGTAAGTAGACCTCTAGGGTAGGGTAGTGTAGGTTAGGGGAAAGGATCTATTTTCAGAAGTTAAATAGACTTGTGCCTTCCAGTATTCTTTCTTGTTGCATAGTTCCTTGGTCTCTAACACATAAAATATGGCCTCCATATGATACATTTGACTAGAAAAGATGTACTAATGTACTTATCAAAGAAGTGGAGGAGAATAGGAATGTTCTGCCAGATCAGTGGAATTGCATTTGTAACCCCCAAATAATGTTAACAGTCCTTTTTTGTAAAATGGAGATGATACTATCTATGTTGTGGGATGTTGGTCAAGACACTAACAATTTTATGTTTAAAGCAGAAAGGCCAGGGCCTGGTTCCAAGCAGATATTCCTATGCAGAGGACATTGTTATAATTTTGATTATTATAAATTTGGCTTCTATTTTCAATGTGCTCATAGTCTAGTATAGTTATTTTCTTTCTTTTCTTTTAATGTTTATTTTTGACAGAGATAGAGACCGAGTATGAGTAAGGGGAGCAGCAGAGAGAGAGGGAAACACAGAATCGGAAGCAGGCCCCAGGCTCTGAGCTGTCAGCACAGAGCCCAATGGAGGGCTCGAACCCATGAACCATGAGCTCATGACCTGAGCCCAAGTTGGAAAGTTAACTGACTGAACCACCCAGGCTCTAACTAACCCAGGTGTAGTTATTTTCAGTGTTTTTACCATGGTCTTCGGTAAGAAATCCTTTATACATTACTTCCCAGTATGTGATATGGTGTGTGTGCGTGTGTGCACATACACATACACACACATACTCCCTCCTGAGAAGAGAATTTGGAAATCGTACTGTCCTTACTACACATGATAAACTGTATTTTCTATCCTATCCTGCCTTACCCTATACATTCTCACCCAAATTCATGATTCACTAATGGGGTACAATTCATGGTTTCCAAAATGCTGTCTGGTGGAAGAACCAAACAAGTATCAATACAAACATCTATAATTTACCACCAAGCAATGGCAGCATCAGGAAACCTTTACTCCCTGAGTGATCCTTTTCAGTATTGTATTATCATTACTATTACTATTATTATACAATCTTTTTGCTATCAAAATGAGACCTGTGAAGTAGAAGGCTCCCTTTCATGCCTAAAACAAAAATCTGTAATTTGAAATTGACATTGGTAGATGAAAGTACAGTAGAAGTGATTGGATCTGTGCTGGTGGTAGGGAGAGCTTTACAGGAAAATCATCTGTCACAGTTGGAGAAGAAATGAATTTATAAGTTAAATGAGAATTGGGAGCAAGTGGAGGAATTGGTATTTTTTTTTTTTTAATGTTTTTATTTTTGAGAGAGAGAATGAGCAGGGGAGAGAGAGCACAAGAGAATCTGAAGCAGGCTCCAGGCTCTGAGCTGTCAGCACAGAGCCTGACACAGGGCTCAAACCCACAAACAGTGAGATGATGACTTGAGCTGAAATCAGACGCTTAACCGACTGAGTCACCCACGCTCCACAAGGAGGAATTGGTATTCTCTTGGGGGTACAAAATATGTGGAACTTTGGATGATTTCAAGCTGTTTAGTGTATCTTGAACATTAAGTGCATGTATATACTATAACTAGTCATAAGGTAAAAGACCAGGTATTGTCTTGATAAGAGAATCATGAAGATAATGTTAAGTAGCTTTTTATTTATCCTATAGGTATTTGAAAGTCATTGAACACTTTAAAGAAATGAAAAAGTCATGTTTATATCTTAGAAGAACCCTCTATTGGTGGCAGAGTGGACAGCCCTGAATAGGCTGAGAACAAACTTTGAAGAGGCAATTAAGTGAAGCCATGGAAAGATAATGAGGGCCTAGGGGAGATTATAAAGGCAAGGATAGAGAGAATGGATCCAATACATAGTTAAGAATGAAGATGTTTTTAGTATATGGGTGATCGAATGTAAAAAGTCCCTCTCCTTTTATTTAATGAGGAGCTAGATAGGAATGTACCTTTCCTCACAAATGAGGACCTAAGTCTATGTAGGTTATCCAAAGTGGGAAACCAGATGTCCACATGGGGAGTAGAGAACAAGTTATTTTTTATGGTGTGAATGAAATATTTAATTTCTAGATTTAACCAGTTTACAAAAGAAATTCCTTTTAATTTTACTATTTTTCACAGTAATGAAGCTAAAGTTCTTTTGACAACAACCACGGCAACTATCTAACATTAGGGAAAAGTTTAGGAGTTTGGCATCTGAACTACTTCTTTACACAAATGAGCTGAACAATTTACTTATCCAGTTAATCATCTCTTTCTGGTCTGCGTTTTTATCATAACAGGAATTTGATAAAATACAAAAGTAACAAGAGAAGATTTTGGGGGTGGGGTGGGGTCCCTTGATCTTCATCACATCAAGAGCGTTTTGCACATAATGTGCATAACTAAAAATAGTTCTTACCAGAGAAATGATTTAGGCCTAGAAATGAATGCATTCAATATAAGGAGTTAAATTTTGTAATCCAAAAATAACAGTCAAATAAAGTGTCCGCCTCTTCTTTTCAGTTTTTCATTTTGTTACTGCCATTCTCTTATTCTTGTGTCATTCCTGGCTCTTAATTTCTTTGTTAGGAGTTCTATCCACTATTGCTTCATAATGTTTCAGCCCCCAAAGTAGTAGTTGAAGCATCTTATTTTGCTTCACAATTTAGAGGTCTTTATTTAGTTGTAATCAGAAGTGATGTCCTTCATTGGGATATTTGTGTAAGCAGATTACTTACACTTTCACATTAACTTACATCTTATAATTTTAAAGTTGATCAACAGTAAAGGTATTTTGAACTTTATATTTAACTACTGTTAGACTTCTCATTGTCTAGAAGCCACATGGAGAATATAGTACTATTCATTACACCAAATGATAAGTCTTCACTTTCATGGCCTTCTAGCTAATCCTTCTTCCATTTCTTTTTCTTCTAATTTTTATTGATAAATTCTGGAATGATTTTTTTTAATGTTTGCTTATTTTGAGTGAGTGAGGTGCATGAGTAGGTGAGGAATAGAGAGAGAGAGAGGAACAGTGAGAATCACAAGCAGGCTCCCTGCTGCTCATGCAGAGCCTGAGCAGGTCTCCATCTCACAACTGTGAGATCGTGACCAGAGCCAAAATCAAGAGTTGGATGCTCAACCAACTGAGCCACCCAGGCACCCCTGGAGTGAGGTTTAAAATCAGTGGGTGAGAATATTTTCCATTTGCAATATACTCATAATTATTGAATATGCTAAGAAAGCAATTTCCTTAGTCACTATGCTGGTACTTCAGGTTTCTGTCATTAAAAAGCTAATAAGTAGATCTGCTTGTTTCATATATGTATTTATTTATGTGAACTAAATAGTCCTATAATCAGAAGATGAGAAGAGTTATGGGAAAAGTGGGTGGAACCCGTTTGACTTCTAGTTCTCCAATGAAATGATAATATATGAGTTGGGTAAATGTAAATTTCTTCCACTTCCTAGTTTCCTGTGGCCTCATAGTTTGCATATCTGTTGAATAATGGGGTGGGATGGGCTTCCTTAGGAAGGAGTCTTCATGACCTGGAGAAGGGCTAGAGGTTGGAAGCAGGGTACATCTTGGTGAACTTAACCTTGAGGAACATAAAAATAGAGGATGTCATGATACTCAGTGTCAAAGGTTTGGTCAACAGAAAAGGAGAGGACTTAGACAATGTGTTCGTTTGTATAATAAGTTATTGGATAAAATGTGAGGTGACTGAAAAGCCTCATAGCCTAGAAGTTGACTTTTTTTTTCTTTATTTAAAGAGCGGCATCAGAATAGCTATATTTGGTGGGACTAATAGATAATGCAAAGAGGTTTGGGGGATAGTTGGAGGTTTTAATAAGAGTAGCTCTAAGCTTGGTATTAAATTCCTTTCCACCACTTTTTTTTTGTTTTTAAAGTGAGGTTCACCAGTACGGATTTGGTTTGCATGGTCTTCTTCTCACACTGACATTGCTCCTCTGAGGCAATTTGTTGTCATTTGACCTACTTCACTAAATGCTTAGAAGTGGTACTCTAAGGACAAATCTTTTGTGTTCTTTCGAGGAGTAGCAGGGAAAGGAGAGGCTGGGGAAATGGAGACCCCTCAGAAACAGTGTTGCAGAGGAGAGGAGCAGGTGGAGTTATGGGAATAACTCTAGGTAAAAAACTGAATGGGGGCACCTGGGTGTCTCAGTTGGTTGAGCCTCTGACTTTGGCTCAAGTCATGATCTCGCAGTTCGTGAGTTCGAGCCCCGTGGTGGGCTCTGTGCTGACAGCTCGGAGCCTGCTTCAGATTCTGTGTCTCCCACTCTCTCTGCCCCTACCCTACTCATGCTATGTCTCTCTCTCTCTCAAAATTAAACATTAAAAACAAAACAAAATGATTAGTGACTGATTGAAACATGAAGGAAATAAAGATAATCCCAAGAGGATCACCAGGAGACAAACCTGCCTGGGGATGGAAAATTGATGGCTGGAGTATTTCTGAAAGGAAATCTCCATGGCTCCATGATGGTGCTTACAACAGAACTGCAGGAGGGATAGGGCTCCTTGGAGACCAACAGATTTTTCCTGATTTCCTTCACCTGTTACTAAGTTTCTCCTTCACAAATAGGCTACTATAACCGGGAACAATGTTTGCTATATCTTCTGAGGAAATGAGGAAAATCTCAGAACCTGTTGAGGAGGGTGGTAGCTAGCATCTACTTTACAATAGGATTGATTCGGTTTAATCTTGTTTGAGGAAACAGTCTAAGAATACTGTATTCTTGCCTTTCCTACTGTACTACCCGATTACATGTCGGTGTCCACCACTAAAATGACCTCTATGAAGGGAAGAACAATTCTTCTAATCCTTTGTATTCTCCATGCCGAACCTGGTATTGGGCACAGCATAGTAAGTTTGTGTCATTGAAAATGTGTCCCACCTCTTGACCAACACGAGCGAGACCACGCCAATATCCTTCACCGGTTTTGCTTTTAGTTTACGTGGCCCGGGTATATCTTGGAAAGAAAAAACACCTGATGTTCATTTGATTTCTACCTTCTCCAGCTTCATAGAGCTCTAGAGATAAAACTTCTTCTGTAGCCTCAGCTCCACCTGGATCCTGAGCCAATTCTGAGCAGGTGAGAAAGATGTTGGAAGATACATTTGCATCATTTAGAAGAGTCTAGAGTTACATGTGCTGTTCTAGGACTGATATACTTTGAGTTTGATTCCTAAGTGCATCAGGAGTCAAAGGGAAAGAGGGTTCTTTTTCAGATCGTTATATTTTAAAGTGTAGTTATTCTTCACATTGCTAGGAATTCTCTGATATGAAAACTTTGGGCTTTTCAGATCATATAGGTATTTGAGTTTCCTGTTAAGAGGGTTTTTAACTATGGTTTGAGAGTAGTTTTCTGCGATATTGCCTTCATTCAGAGTTCTTCTTTTGAACCCTGAAGCATGGTAGAAGCCATATATTGGGGGGTGCAGAGGGTCTTAAAATACACAGCACTTAAATCCTGCAGAATGAAGATGCCTGCCATATACCTGATATCCAAGTTGTCCAGTAGGGAACCAAAAATGAAGTAGAAACTTGACAACGTTCTCTAATAATAGTGGGAGAGCACTAAATTTCAAATCAGTCATTAGCAGCTAATTATAACATTATTTCATTGTTAGATATTTTATTAATCTGTTGGTGGTAAACTTGAACATGGTTTGGGCAGGATTTGAGTTAAGAGGTGGGGCAGCTGCTAGTTTATTCCTTCAGTGACACTTGCAAATGCTTTCCTTTATTGTGACCTCTAGCTTAAATTTATGTGACTCACTTAAATGTCAAACAAGCTAAGTGGTGCATTTCATTAATGAAAAATTAATGAAAACCTTGGGCTGGCACATACTACTTGTTTACAATATATATAATTCATTAGGAAGACATCCGTCAAATAAGGGTCTTGGCATGGATCTGGTGGCATTGTAAGTAGGCTTTATTCTCTTCCTTCCAGTTAATGAAAGTGCAAGGCTGGGAAAAATTCACATAAAACAGATTTAATGAGTCTTTGGGGGAAGTTTTACAGAATAGGGTACATGAGTCATAAATATCACATGTTAAGTCTATTTGGCCCAAATTATTTAGGATTGGAAGTGGCCATAATTTCATTTTATAAGCAAAAAGTGCCCAAGTGTTTAGATCAGGAACTTAATTCCAGGCAAAAGTCCTACACTCTTTTTAGAGCCTAGTCATTAAGTAGGCTCAGTCTTGAACAACTCATTTAAGAAACCAATTTATTTCCCCCTAAAATGGAGGTGAAACCAGGGACCACTTCCCAGATATGGGGCATAATTATTTATTTTCTGAAAGTCTCTAAAAAGTGAATATCACTTTTTGGTATATAAAACTTCCCTGACCCTGATAATCTGGTTATAAAAAATGGTTGGTACAAATTCTTTTAAATCACTTCAAAAGAATGCTCTGTTTCTGCACAAATATGGGTCCCTCAATATTGAAGTAGCTGAAAATATCACTGGTCTCCTCTATTTCTATGCCTTATACCTTCTTGTTGAGCCTTTTCCTCACTTTCACTGTTTTCAAGTGTTTATAGATAGTATTTTTAAGACATGGAAGTAGGGACTGGAGGAAAAGATGAGCTATTGGTCACAAAGGCAACATGAGAACAGGTACTGTATTATTCAGCATAATTTTATAAGCACCTAAAAGAGGGCTTGAGACATACCTAGGTGTGGGATTCCAATAGGTGTGTTTAATAAGAACAAGACTGGTCCTTGCCCTGATGTAGGTGTTTTTTTGTTTTGTTTTTTTGTTTCTTGATTTTTGTTTGTTTCCAGTGAAGGAGCAGACTATTCACCTGCACCTAGAAGTTATAGAATTGAATGTTATGGTTGATTTTATGTGTCAACTGACTCACCTAAGGGATGCCCACATAGCCAGTAAAACATTATTTCTGCGTGTGTCTATGAGGATGTTTCTGGAGGGATTTCTAGATAGATTAGCATTTGGCTCAGTAGACAGAGTAAAGAGATCTGTCCTTACCACTATAGGTGGATATCATCATTCGTTCCCTTTGTGGGGATAGGGGATGAATACAGCAAAAATGGGAAGGAGGGGAACTTCCTCTCTTCTTGAGCTGAGATGTCTATCTTTTCCTGCCCTTGGACATCACAGCCCCTGGTACTTGTGCCTTCAGATTCTGGGACTTCCATTGGTAGCTACCTGGATCTCAGGCCTTTGACCCCCTGACTGGGAGTTATACTATCAGCTCCCCCGATTCTTGGGCCTTTGGACTTGAACTGAATTATATCACCAGGCTTCCTGGTTCTCCAGTTTTCAAATGGCTGATTTGGGGACTCCTTAGCCTCCATAACTGCCTGAACCTATAATCTTCCTTTCAATCTCTCACTTATGTCTACATGTATATACATACATTTATGTACATATATGTACATGTGTATGTGTGCACATACACACACATTTTAGATTGGTGCCATTTCTTTGGAGACCACTAATGGTTAACAAGAGATAAATCCTATGTGAAACATAATTTTGCAAAGATAGAACTATCTTCTAGTCTGGGTTACTAGAGAGAGTAGAATTTCATTTGATTCTTGGAGAGTGAGATTTTTCCATACTGGCTTTTTATTGCTTATGGCCTCTTTCTGGCAGAAACTCTCCCATACCTGACACAAAATAGAAGTAGTCACAGGTATCTAAGGAGGAAGAATTGAAAAGAAAGTGGGAACAGAAGGAAAAAGAAATTCAACACTCAAATTAGAACTTCTAATAGGTGAGTGTGATCAAGGAATTTGGGTATCATGGAGAAAAAGCTGGAAGCATGGAAACCTGATCTCTGGAGCCAGCCTTCCTATGTTTAATGGCAGCCACTGTCACTGACCACTGTCCTAACTCTGGGCAAGGTATTGAAGCTCACTCTGATTCTGTTTGTTCATTCTTAAAATAATGACAAAAATAGTTCCTTTTATAACATTGCCAAGAGAATCTAATACCAAGAAGTATTAAGAATTATATCTGCCACATGTTGAAGTTTGTGCCATATTGACATTTGTTCCAACAGGTTTAATAGGGTACTTGTGGAGAGTTCAAGTATCCTGTGGGATAACAAAGGCCTTGAAAGTTCAGAGCAGAGATGAAAGTTGATAATGGTGGGATTATGGCAATTTGAAGTTGGTAACAAGATCTACAGGCAGAGCTGATGGACAGAAGAATTATGGACAGAGGTAGCTGGTGAAAACCTTCAATAGTTGAGGAATGAAGTGTTTGGAGTTGAAATTCATGGCTGAGATAGTAAACGCATTTTTTTCTGAAAATGAAAGGGGGGAGAATGCTCAGATGGACCACTCATAAGGGGTGAGATTTGTAATTATTAGAATATTAGATCTGCCTTTCTCTCCTCTCACTTGTTGCTTTAAATAATGGGTCTACAGTTCAACATTCTACATTTCAGTATCTTTGGGAAATGCAAAAGATACACTAAATGATAGTGTTATCAGATGTGGCTGTGTGTGTGGAGCCACTGATAACCTGGGTTTTGACACTAGGAACAGTGATTTAATAAGGGCCATGGATGTTATGAACCCCTCTTTTTTAAAAAAAATTTTTTTAAATGTTTGTTTATATATGAGAGTAAGAGCCAGAGTGCTCACACAAGTGGGAGAAGGGCAGAGAGAGGGAGACACAGAATCTGAAGCAGGCTCCAGGCTCTGAGCTGTCAGCACAGAGCCTGACACGGGGCTCAAACTCGAACTGTGAGATCCTGAACTGAGACAAAGTCAGACACTTAACTGACTGAGCCACCCAGGTGCCCCTGAACCACTCTTAATGGAGCAACTTGCTTTGTGTTTATTTTTCTTTGCTTTCCCCCTCCATGTTTATACAACTTCCTTGCACTCCATTTGTATCTGAGAAACATCAAGCCAGGTGGTATTCTGAACCCTCTGTTTTCCCTACTCTTGTCCTTCAGCAATTATGGGAAATAGACATTAAGATCTACGATCATTGATTTTTTTTTTCTTTTCCCTTACTTGTTATGAAGGATTTACATAATTTTGTATTTGTATGTGTGCCCCTGGATTGGGGAGATTGCATTTAAGTTCTTTGCATAATAACAGTATGGATTCACCTGGGTTATTTTCAATTGATGATAGTTCAGTGGATTTTAAGAGCCCTACAAATCTCTCAGATCCTTAAAAATACTTCTACAACTGGAGTCAGAAGTTAATTTTTACTTGCCTGTATCTTTTGATAATTGCTCCAATTCAGAATCTCAATGTTTGGATTATTTTGTAGGCGAGGGACTTTCCCAAGAGGACCTCATTAGATGGTGAAATGACAAGAGCAAAGCCTGTACTGGACAGAGGTCAAAAACCAGAGGGCTGCAGCCAGCACACAAACGTGTCCTGACTTCCCCACATAACACAGACGTGCACAGGGACTTAGACTTGAAATTAAACGTTGAAAGTTGAAGTGGATTGCTACTCTGTCAAATCTCAAATTCCAAATTTTTGTAGACCGGAGAGGTTAGTCGTTCCCCTAAGACCCCAACAAGCTGGAGCCTAGTAGCAGCTGCTTCTGTACCTCTTTCTGCCAAACTGATGGTAAGCACCCTGAGGGTGACTCTTCCCCTTTGTGTGTCCTTTCCTCTAGTGTCTTGCCACGTGCTTGGCTGGGGAAGCAACCATAATGACTTTTAAAGTTGGTGATATGGGTTAGATTGGAAACCATTACCTTGGAGCCTATTTGGATTCCGCACGTAATGAAGGTATTATCTCCTGCATTGCCTCTTGTCTTATTTTCCCAGTGGGATGCCATGTGATATGCAGTCTAGATGAGGGATTTTAAGGTTATCTCCTTGTTAAGTTGAAATCGGCTCTTGTTGTTCAAGAAAAGGTCTTGGCTGTCAGAGCGGTATCACTGCAAAGCTAAGGACATCAGAATGGCATCTGCCAACCTGTACACGGTCATCAGGAAGCTGGTAGTCATCCAGACTCATTGAAACAACAGGATCTCAGGATACCGCCAGATGGGGCAATCTGTCATGCTCAGGCTATAGAGGACAGGATGAGGGTTCTTGATATGATTGGAGGGTGCCAAGTGCCACATGTCTTCAAAAAGAGAGGCCAAGGCCTGCCAATCATGACAATTGCTGTAATGCAAAAAGGTCAGATAGTCTTGTCTTTGTGTATCAGAAATGCCAACCTTCTGTCAATGATGAGGTCAAAAATCTGTACTAGATTAAAAGCATTTGTGCCAGAAGCTTCACACTTCCAAAAGGTCAGTGTCAGTGCCAATCAAAATTCACATACAGAATGGAAGTCTAACTTCTGACTAAACTTACGTAGTTTGTTTTTATTTTCTCACCCATCCCTCTGCAACTTTATCATCAAACGTTCTGAAGTATTCGCAGTGCTCTATGCAAACAAGGTACAGAGATTTTGTTCAAACCTGTGATTCTCAAGCCTGAGGATATATCCTATTCACATGGAGGGCTTGTTAGAACACAGATTGCAAGGCCCCACTCCCAGACTTCTGATTCAGTAGGTCTGGGAGAGGTTCAAGAATTTACATCTTAAATAAATCCCCAGATGATGCTGATGCTGCTGGTTCCCACACAATGGGAACCACTGTTCTAGATGGTCATACAGAAAGGAAAAAAAATGTTCAAGGATTATGCTCACCACATATAGATAATAGGATTATATCACAAGTTTTGGGTTATTTATTTCAACTCCTTTTTCTCAAAGTTTTTGGCTATTCTTGGCATTTTCAAGTCAACATTATGGTATTTATAGGCAGATGTTTTGTAGCTTTAAACATAAGCTAAACATTTCTAGATGGTTATATACATACATGTACACATACCACACCTAAGTATATATACAAAAGGAAAAGCTATTTGGATTGACACTTGCATTGAGATATATTGACTCCACTTCCCACCAACTAAATCTGGTCTGCTTGTGATAAATACTTAATAATCTTTCTCTTCATTTAAGCTTTTATCACAATTTTTGTGATTACTTCAGATCTACTGCTCTATCCTGGCCACCTCACCCCTTCGTCTGTAAGTTCTATGAGGAAAAGGACCATTTTATACACAGGTAGTGAATCTTTTTCTGAATGTTTAAATGTTGAACCTGTAGTGACTTGGAGGTAGTTCAGGATTTTGGAATCCCCAAATGGACAGTTTGTTTTTTATTATGTCTTCTGTGTGTGGTTGTATGCAGGTCAGGTTGCTTTGGGTTTGGCAGTTTTGTTTTGGGGAAGAGTTCAGATGAATAGAATTGAATTGATGACCTTTTAAAATTCGTGGCACATGGTCAGCAGCAGTCTGTATATCCTCTTCTTTCATTCTGGCATTTTTACGTATCCCTAAGCTCATCCCTCAATAGATATTCACAGCTGTGTTTTGATAACACTCTTTTTCACCTTCTAGTTACTTATATATTCGTATATTTGTGACAAAATATATAGTACTGTTTTATGTGGTTTTCAAAATTGACACAAATATATATTGTGCTAGAGATCTTGTGTTTTTTGCTCAACATCTTATTCACTTGTATCCATGTTGCCATTTGTCAATCTAGGCCACCTTTGCTGATTACTGCATAATATTTCGTAACATCCACAGAGATACTTCATTTATCCATCCTCTATTGACGAACACCCAAATTCATTTCCAATTTTGTCATCACAGATGACACACCAGTGGATGTCATATATTTGTATCCCTCTATGTCTTGCTGTACTTGCTCTGGGGATGTATAAACTCAAAGTGGAATTGATGTGTTCCCCAGATGATTTCGTTTTCTTCTTAGGTCCACAGCCTGACTGTATTTCCCATATTCCCTTGCAGATAGGAATGGTTCCATGACTCAGTCTAAGCCAGTGAAGGAATGGAAGCAATGTGAATCACTTTCAAGTCCGGCACCTAAAGTCCTCCCTTATGCCTTCTTCTCTACTCTTTCCAGGCTGGAATGGCAAGGAGTTCCTGGAAAACCTTAGAAGCCATGTAGAAGAGAGGACAGAGCAACATCACAAACTGGGTTCCCAAAATAGTTGACAAGAGAACCATCTGACAGGAAGACTGGTAGTGGACAGTTCTAGAAGAATAGATTTACTGTACTAAATGACATTTAGGCTTTCTTGTTTACATCAGCATCTAGCATTACTCTGATTAGTAATGTGCTCATATCCCATTTTCTCTAAATTCCAGGTTGCTCTAAAAATGGCTACACAAAATTCTATGCCCAATTAGAAGAAGATTCTCATTTCCCCTCATTCAACCCAATGTTTGATATTATCTGCCTTCATAATTTTTTCCAAACCAGGTAAACTTAGAGGACAATTTCAGTTTCAGTATTTTTTTTTTTTTAAATTTAAATTCAAGTTAACAGACGGTGTAGTCTTAGCTTCAGGAGTACAACCCAGTGATTAATCTCTTACATAGGACACCGGTCTTCTCCCCAAAAGGTGCCCTCCTTAATACCCATCACCCATTTAACCCATCCCCCCTCCACCTCCCCTTCAGCAACCCTCAGTTCTCTGTATTTAAGAATCTTTTATGGTTTGCTTACTTCTGTTTTTATCTTCTTTTTCCTTCCCTTCTCCTATGTTCATCTGTTGTATTTCTCAAATTCTGTGTATGAGTGAAATCATATGATATATCTTTCTCTGACTTATTTCACTTAGCATAATATACTCCAGTTCCATCCACGTTCTTGCAAATGGCAAGATTTCATTCTTTTTCATCACCAGGGAGTTTCCAGTGTGTGTGTGTGTGTGTGTGTGTGTGTGTGTGTGTGTGTGTGTGTGTGTAATATATGTATATATACCTCCTCTTTAGCCCTTTCAGCCATTCATCAGTTGATGGACATGGACATTTGGGCTCTTTCCATAATTTGGTTATTGTTGATAGTGCTGCTGTTGATAGTGCTGTTGGGGTGCATGTGCCCCTTTGAATCAGCATTTTTGTATTCTTTGGATAAACTCCTAGTAGTGTAATTCCTGGGTTGTAGGGTAGTTCTATTTTTAATTTTCTGAGAAACCTCCATGCTATTCTCCAGAGTGGCTGCAACAGTTTGCATTCCCACCAGCAGTACAAAAGGGTTCCCCTTTCTACATCCTCACCAACATCTATTGTTTCCTGAACTGTTAATTTTAGCCATTGTGACATGTGTGACGTGGTACCTCATTGTGGTTTTGATTTGTATTTCCCTGATGAGTGATGTTGAGCATCTTTTCATGTGTCTGTTAGCCATCTGGATGTCGTCTTTGGAAAAGTGTCTATTCATGTCTTCTGCCCATTTCCTCACTGGATTATTTGTTGTTTGGGTGCTGAGTTTGGTAAGTTCTTTATAGAATTTAGATACTAACCCTTTATTGGATATGTTATTTGCAAATCTCTTCTTCCATTCTGTCAGTTGCCTTTTATTTCAGTTTCAGTATTTTAACTTGCATATCTCTAGTTGCTGGCGAGGTTAGGCACCTCTATATTTATTGATCTTAGGATTGCCCCTCTCTGAATTACCGTTCATCTCATCACCCTCCTATTTCATTTGTGTTCTCTCATTTTCTAGAAATCCCATACCTGAAACATTAGTTGATTTTGAAGTTTGAAAATATCTTTTCTCAGCCTGATACCTGCTTGATAAATTTGCATATGATTTTCTTTATTGGATTGATACCTTAAATTTTCATAAGCTTAATTTATTAACTGTTTCTTTCTTGACTTGTATTTTATGAATCTGCTTTCAGACCTCTTTTCATTCCTGAGTTCACAAATACATTCTGCTATATTTTCTTCTAGTAAGTTTTTTTTTCTTTCACATTTATGCCTTTGGTCTACTAGGTCTTAATTTTTGAATATGATGTCGTAGGAATCTAATTTTTTTTGGTTCTACATATTGAGCTAGTTTTCCCAACATGATTTCCAATTTCCTAAATAATTTATTCTTTCCAAATTGATATATACTAAATTCCCATATAAATGCTTCTGTTTCTATATTCTTTACTAGGACTCCTTGTTCTATAATCTATTCTTCCAAAACTGTGCAGTTTTAAATTTCAAAGATTTGTTATATGACTTAACATGTAATAAGGAAAATCTTTTTGTTCTTACTTGAAAAATTATCCATGTACTAAACTTTGTTCTTTCATGAAAATCTTAAAATCATTTTATTTCTCCCCTATCCTATAAATACAATTTAATGGAATTTGATTTAATTTTATTAAGTAATTTGGAGACAATTTATATCTTTGCAATATTAAGTCATTCCCACTGTGGAAAGGGTATAGACCATTTTTTTAGTTCATTTATCTTAATCAGTTTGGATTTTTTTCTCTATACAGTCCAAAACGATCTTTATTTGGTTAATTGCTTAAAAATCTTAGATAGAAAGGATGCAATAGATATTGCAAATGGTATTTTATTTTTCATTTTCAATTGGTAGTTACTAGAATGTAAGAAACTTTGTGTAGCCATGTGAAATTCTTTTTAGTGTGTTGTCTCTTGATATTCGTGTATTTGTAATGACAACGATGGGAAATATTTATGCGTCTTTGCTTTTTCTGCTTTTTACTTGACCGTAACCTTTTGATTCTATGATGAGTAGTGACAAGAAGAGAAAGTACCCATATCTTTTGACACCTTAAAGGGAGTGTATGTAGAACCTCTCTTTCTATGATGCATGCTGCAGGTTGAAGTAGATAGACTTACAAGGTTGAGAGGTTACCTTTTTATACCTGGATGTTGATGTTTTTCAAGTAAGTTTCTTTAGCTTTTGAGATAATTAAGGTATTTAGCAATGTGCTGAATACTCTAACAGATTAGGAAAAAAAAGTGTGAGTATTAGTTTCTAGTAAGATGTAGTTTCTACCTACAGAATGTTGATAACATATTCAGAATAAAGTATTCCATGAATCAATAGTGCCTCTTTATGCACGGTGTAATTTGTTCTATACTACCTGTGTGATTTAGTTTGCATGTATTCTTGTATGTAGCCTAAGTTAGTTTTAAAAGCTTTATCTTTTGAGTAGGTTGATTCTTAGAGAATCAGTGAAAGGCTTGTGATCCCAATCTTCTGCACAAGCTTTTTGTCATAATTTTGGTTTGGTCTAATCTCCACCTACCTTTCATGAACCTTTCATTTCCTGGTCTAACAGTTTCTTGACCCCAGTCTTCCTATGGTTATGTCCTCCAAATTGCCTCTTCCCTTTATTACTACAGCCATGACATACCAATGCTTTATAAATGGGACTTGAAATCAGAGGGTTGTTAAATGAATTTCAGGGGGTATAACTAATGTTTTAAAACCTAAAAAAGGAAAGGATACAGCAGGATTGGATTAAAAATCAGTGTAGCAGATAATATGGTAAATATTATGAAACTCCTGTTGATGAAGCTCTCTTGTCCAACCATAGGGCAAGCAGGGACAAAACCTCCATTGCTGAATTCTTGACACACTTTCTTTGCATCCCAAAGGGATTTTTTATTTTTTTATTTTTATTTTATTTTAAATTTAAGATTTTATTTTATTTATTTTATTTTTTTCAATATATGAAGTTTATTGTGAAATTGGTTTCCATACAACACCCAATGCTCATCCCAAAAGGTGCCCTCCTCAATACCCATCACCCACCCTCCCCTCCCTCCCACCCCCCATCAACCCTCAGTTTGTTCTCAGTTTTTAAGAGTCTCTTATGCTTTGCCTCTCTCCCACTCTAACCTCTTTTTTTTCCTTCCCCTCCCCCATGGGTTTCTGTTAAGTTTCTCAGGATCCACATAAGAATGAAACCATATGGTATCTGTCTTTGTCTGTACGGCTTATTTCACTTAGTATAACACTCTCCAGTTCCATCCATGTTGCTACAAAGGGCCATATTTCGTTCTTTCTCATTGCCCTGTAGTACTCCATTGTGTATATAAACCACAATTTCTTTATCCATTCATCAGTTGATGGACATTTAGGCTCTTTCCATCATTTGGCTATTGTTGAGAGTGCTGCTATAAACATTGGGGTACAAGTGCCCCTATGCACCAGTACTCCTGTATCCCTTGGGTAAATTCCTAGCAGTGCTATTGCTGGGTCATAGGGTAGGTCTATTTTTAATTTTTTTGAGCAACCTCCACACTGTTTTCCAGAGTGGCTGCACCACTTTGCATTCCTACCAACAGTGCAAGAGGGTTCCTGTTTCTCCACATCCTCTCCAGCATCTGTAGTCTCCTGATTTGTTCATTTTGGCCACTCTGACTGGCGTGAGGTGATACCTGAGTGTGGTTTTGATTTGTATTTCCCTGATGAGGAGCGACGTTGAGCATCTTTTCATGTGCCTGTTGTCCATCCGGATGTCTTCTTTAGAGAAGTGTCTATTCATGTTTTCTGCCCATTTCTTCACTGGGTTATTTGTTTTTCGGGTGTGGAGTTTGGTGAGCTCTTTATAGATTTTGGATACTAGCCCTTTGTCCGATATGTCATTTGCAAATATCTTTTCCCATTCCGTTGGTTGCCTTTTAGTTTTGTTGGTTGTTTCCTTTGCTGTGCAGAAGCTTTTTATCTTTATAAGGTCCCAGTAGTTCATTTTTGCTTTTAATTCCCAAAGGGACTTTTTAAATTCTATAATACTGAAATAGAAAGTCCTTGAGATCAGGGATCTTCTGTCTGATTCTCCATTGTATCCCATGCAGTTAGAATAATGTCTAAAACTAATTAGGTGCAAAACCTATTTGTTGAATAAATGAACAAATTCTTAACCTGTTTTGTATAACTGCAGTATTAACAAAGCCCTTCTATTACCATAGATACATCCTAAAAATTTCATTGAAATGATTTCAATTGTTTGTCTATTCCATACAGTTCTCCTTTCCAAAAAAAAATCCACCATTCTGAGAAAAATGAGTCAAACTTTATTTAGTGCATCTGATAAAGTTTTTATTGATAACATAACCATTGTGTAGTTTCTCACAAATTAGCTGTGATCATACTTGTTGAAATTGGAATTTTAAAAGGATAAATTTGGTTTTGCTTATTTAGACCATACTTCCTAAGATGGAATTACATTCCTCATTTATGTTCAGATTTTACTGTTTTTTTGTATTGTTTTTCTTTATACCATATCTTTTTCCTGACTATAAAACTATTTTGTATTTTAAAACTTGAGAGCAGATGGCCTTCCTACAAGGGCAGTAACCTATAAAAAACGGTCTATACATGACCATATGAACAGATTGATAGTATAATCAAATGAAATTTATATAAATGGAACTGAGACATGTATAATATGTCCAATTATTTTCTGTATGGAAATCACACAGAAATGAAAGCATTAAACATAAAATGGAACACTGTATTTATATAAACCAAGTTTTAAGTGGTTTATTTTTCTTTTGTGACTTTCCCAATATCTGTAGTTACTATCCAAGTCAAGAACATCTCTTCATCCTTTTTATGTGCACACGCACAAACATGGACGCACAAATACTTGACAATGTCCTATAGGATCATTTATACAAATAGGCCCATGGAGAAACCTATTAAGAGAATGAAAATAACCTTGGTTTCTGATTCCATAGCATCTAAGAATTCTGTGGCCAAAATAAGTTTGAAATAAAATCATAAGTCCCTTCTACCACTGTACCTTGTTTGAGTCTACCCAAAGTAATTTTAATTCAATCTTGTTCAAAATTGGTCACATTAGGGGTGCCTGGGTGGCTCAGTTGGTTGAGCTACCGACTTCAGCTCAGGTCATGATCTCACGGTTGGTGAGTTCAAGCCCCACGTGGGGCTCTGTGCTGACAGCTCAGAGCCTGGAGCCTGCTCCGGATTCTGTGTCTCCCTTTTTCTCTGCCCCAACCCCACTCATGCTCTGTCTCTTTGTCTGAGAAATAAAAAAAATAAATAAATAAATTTTTTTTAATTGGTCACATTAAGGTGTTAGAAGAACTCTTTAGGGGATGTAACTTTGTGACTATATGCTCTTCAAAAATTTTATGATTGCTATTTATCCTTTCTAGAATAAGTACAGAAAACGAAGTTAGCAAATACTCACATTTAAATCTAAGTGAACCCTTAAATTAAGGTCTTTTTTTCAGTGTTAACTAAGCTTAACAGAAGAAATTCCCTGAGATGTTAAACTGAAAATTCTCAGAAGTGCTCCCTTTAGTTGTGAAGCAGATCAGGACTATAAATCGTAGAGCTTCCATTTTATAGGAAACTGAATTTTCAGATAACCTATAGATTATTTTTTAAAATAGTAGATTAGAGTCATTCATGTAGCTTGTAAATGAAATTATCCTATAATTATGAAGCTACCACTATGTAAATTAATGGATGTTCTTGCATTAACCCACTGGTATGATGTTTGAGAGCACATGGTATTTACCCATAATGAGGGTACTCTTGCTGGAAAGAAAGCACCAATTTTTAATTTGAATAAATTAGAAATACCCTTTATTTCAAGTAATTTGTAAAGAGGAAGCTTGGTCCACACAAAGCAGGAAATATTATTTCATGGAAGAAAAACTGATATCTAAGATTTTTCTATCAATTTCAGTAGGTTTATCCCTCCTCTTTTTTTTCCCCCTAATTAATATTTGGAAAAGAAAGATGCAAGTATCAATACAGGGTCTATTTTTAGTCTATTTAATGGCTTTCTTTTACTTTTTCATCTTCGCCTATGTCAAGGATATAATGTATCAGACAATTTTTTACTCTAAGTATAAAAAATGGATTATAATTATGTGCTGAAATAGAATCTAAACCTTGGTTCTACAATCTAAATTTTTCTCTTGAAGGAGGCGGGAATCAAGTTAGATATTTTTTTTTGTTTTTCATGTTCTTAGATTTTGTTACCTTGAAAAAGTTGAGAGATGCCATCCAGTGAGGTCAATGGCTGGGCAGACAGGAAATCCTAGATGTGCATATTTCTTGATCATTATGATAGTCCAGGGCCTGGTTTTAAGCTTCTTAGTTTCTGAAATCCTGTTGTATTAGGACAGTTAGTTTGATACCTCTGAAATGGACTACTAAATGCACAAAAGACTGATGTATAAACCAAATTGCCACCTGGTCCATTAGAACTGTAAAAATGAGCCAAATATTCTCTCCTTTAGGGAGAAATGGTCACTGGCTGCCAGATTTTCATAAGTTTATTTGAGAAGCATGGCATTACAGCAAACAGAAGGATATAGTTGGATGATTTGAGAAGTAGCTCAGTTGGACAGCACGATCTATCCATCTCAAAGGTGTAAGGGTACACCTGCCAAATTGCTATGTATACTTCTGTCAACAGGTCAGGATATAGTCTAATCAATTCAAAAGACACATTAGTAACTGGTCACTTAGGGATTTTCATTTGTCAAGACCTCTTAGTCTAATTCTGTCAACACCATTTTTCTTTAAACTGGGAACATGCAATTGTTTAGGTTTTGGTATAACTACAATACTATTTTAACCCAGCTTCCAGAGTCCATATTCTATGAGATCAATTGGGCTTTGGCATTCCCAGATGACCTTTATCCACCAAAAAATACTTAAAATGTCTTTTATAGTTTCTCCAGCTCCATTTGCATGGATTTTCAGCCACTGCTGCTATTACCATTACTCCTGTTACAACTTCTATTACCACGTTTTCTTTCAGTTAACAAGTACTGAGCATAAACCAAGTGTCAGGGTTTAATCTTCACAAACCACCTCCTTCCCCGCTGAGAGGTAGGTGTAATTATTACAGTGCCCACTTGACAAGTGAAGAAATCCAGATTTAGAGAAGTCAAATAGAAAGTGATTTGGCTGAGATTGGACTCAGATGAATCTGCCTTAAATCTAGATTTTAATTCAGAGTAATTTTACTCTTACATTGGTGCCCTTTAACATCCGAAGACTTTGAAACGTCATTAAGCAATTTCTGAGACTTTTTTCTTCAGTAAGCTAGAAAAATTGGGGTCTGAAAATTGCTTTGGAACTTAGATTTTTCTAGATAAAATATTACAAAGTAGATGTCTACTGTAATTTATGTAGCCTTAAATCTACCAGGGTAAAGTGACCCTGGTGAAATTGCTTGCCATGTTAGACTTGTCATAAACATTCTGTGAGAATATTTATAGAGTGTGGCAAGTGTGCATGGAGCCTAGCAAAGCATAAGGCAGCCTAGACCAGGTGCTTGCCCCAGAGAGCTTATGAACTAATTTAGTTGTAAACAGAATACTAGGTATCTATAAAATACTGAGAGTTGGTTGATTGACTCCTATCCTCACTCATGATGCCATAAATCAGATGGTTAGACTCTAAACATCTATTGTGCAGGTGGGTAGACCAGCAAGAGCATGTTCTGGCCACTATGAAAACAGCAGGTGGTTTTATTTTGTAATAATATGGGAAGTGGCCAAGAAACCATAGGGGAAAAAAAAGTAAGATAACACTCTGCATTACATGCTACACAACATGTTGGAAGGACCACTATAGAAAGTGTAGACTACATTTATTTTTATTCAATGAAGCATCTTTATTACCCAAGAAGGGTCATTTTAAAGAACTTTATAATTTGAATCAGTTATTGTTTAACTTCTATGCTGACGGTCAGGGTTCTCAAGGCAAATAGAGGAATGTGGGTGGCAGTCACTAAATAGCAATGAAAAATACAGTTGCTAGAGAAGATGGTGATCTGGAACAAAATGTCACTAGATTGTGCACTCCTTGAAGCCATTGTCATTCTGGCCCAACTCCATGCACTAATGCAGATTTAAACCTGCAAAAAACTCCAGTTCACTTGTTTGCTGAGCTCAGGAGAAAGAACAAACGTGTGGTTCAGCTGCTTCTGCACTGTTTGGACTCTTTTCTTTTTCTTCCTTCATGTGGTGAATACATGTCCGCCTCCATCCCAGGGCAAAGTGGACATGGGGCCGCCAACAGTTCTGAGTGGCCAAGTGTAGATCATCAAAAGTAGGAGAAAGTCTGAGGCCAGATATCTAACTTGTACCTGCTAGTCCAGTTTTATTAGTAATAAAACTTCTATTTTTTCCTCCATCTGATTTTGTGTTTTGTCCTCAGTTAGTTTAAAACTTGGAAGGAAAGAGAGAGGGTGTAATTAAACTCCAGTTCACTTAACAAATGTTTATTGAATAAAAGAGTCGGGTAAATTAGCCATAAAGAGAAAAGTGAAAGGGGTGCCTGGGTGGCTCAGTTGTTGAGTGTCCAACTCTTGATTTCAGCTCAGGTCATGATCCCAGGGTCATGGGATCCAGCCACACTGTGTGTGGAGCCTGCTTGGGATTCTCTCTCTACCTCTGCCACTCTTCCCCACATGTTCGTTCTCTCTCTCTATCTTGCTTGCTTGCTCAAAAAATGTGTAAAGCTAAGTATGACATTTGTTGGTATTTTCAATGCTTTAAATTATTCACATTTGTGTATATATGCGTATATATATATTCACATACACTTTGATCTATAAAAATCCATTTTCTCTTAGATCTCTTAGATGGTGGGTCTCTTGAGGTCAGGGTTTATTTTAATAAGCAGCATTTAATGATTCTAGGTCTACAGTAGACACCAACTATACTTTACATTGGATAGACATGTATTTTTGTTCTAAGTTATAGATACAATCATAAGTAATTTATAGAGATTTAAAAATTTCATATATTAGAATCTCACTATTAAGTAGGATCACTAGCTTTTTGTTATGGAGGAGTACAGTGGATCTTTACCCCCAACAATCATTTTACTGGAGAAAATTATTTTAAAAGTAATTTAAATTATCCAGAAATTATTCTGAAGCCATAAAGAAAATGGGGAAATAACCATTCAGGAAAATGGGCTAAATCTTGGTCAGAACAATGAGAGTCTGCAGCATTTCAGATATGACTGCTCTCCTATTTCCAGCTCTGTTTTACCGAAACTACTCTGGAAGTTCTAACTGGGTGAACGCTATAATAAGACAGGGACTCCTTCTCTGCCCAGCTTCCAGTCTAGGCTACTGCATCTCTAGAGGGGCAGGCCACAAGTATTTCTCCTCACATGTAGTCTCATGGTACAGAAGCTCTAGGCCAGAAAGGAAGTGTATAGATGCCCGGGGTTACATTCCTCCAGCCTACCCAATAAATACAGCAAAATCCCCACTCCAGCCTGGCAGGCTGAGAATGAGCCCTGATCACCCACCACAGCTGGCTTTCTGGGTAGAGGGTTCCATATTAGAGGGCTGACTCGAATTCCTCTCCCGGCACCCACTTGTCAAGCAGCGGTGTCACTCTGGGGGAAATGGACACTGTTCCTGCCTCTACTTCTTGTGCAGTGATGCAAAGTTCCTGCCCATGAGAAGAGGCAGGTCGGAGAAGCAAGGCTTAAAATGAAGAGTTCCCTGCCTGAGAGAACTGTTGATTTAAAACAGAGGGTGTAAAACTACATACTAAAGGATAATGAAGAAAACACTAGAGATCTTAGCAGAGACCAATTAAGAAAGTGCCCTTACAGTTCCATGATAAAAAGTCATGAAAAGTAAAATGGGAGAGCAGTCAGAAGTTTAATGTAGAACCAGGGAAAGAGACAGCCGAGAAGAGTCCTTCTGGGGTCACTGTCAACACTGGCGATTGAGAAGGCTGTGCATAACGTTAGGCTGCATCTACTCAAGGATGAATCAGAGTAGGATGGGACAGACTTGAAAAACATTGCCACAGCCACACATACAGCCATCAGCAGAGTGGAAGACTTACTGGCACAAGGGCTTACGCACAGTGTCTGCCCAACTGAACTATAATCTACTCTTATCCAGAAGCAAGTCCTACATAAGCCAGGCTTAAAAGTCTAATGGAATGCAACTTAGGCATCTAGAAGACTTTGTGCTTACCCTATGATAATAGAGACAAGATTGATAAGAGATGAGCTCCAAGCTACTAGTCCCTGTCTGAATGTGTTTAGAATAGTAAACTCTGAACTATGATAAAGCCTGTCAGCCACACACATATCCAAGAGTGGAGGGTAAAACTTGGATTGCTAAAAGAGACTAAGCAAATATTAAGCTAATAAGTGTATCATTACTGATTTGGGGGCAAACTATACGTAGTCAGGCTAAAAGATAAAAAGGAGAAAAAAATCCTAGGGGCATCTGGCTGGCTTAGTTGGTAGAGCATGTGACTCTTGATCTTTAGGGCCGTGAGTTTGAGCCCCTTGTTGGGTATAAAGTTTACTTGAAAAAAATCTTAGGGACATCAGAAATTACACGTGGCCAGAGATCTATTGCTAGTTCTGGTAAGTCATGAATCAAACAACAGGTGAACAGCAACATCAAGTCTTCAGGGGTGAGAGAAACCAGTATCCAAAGCTGCTACAGTATATTCTCTAAAAACATCTAGTTTTCAACAATAGAGACTACTTTTAAAGGGGCCTAAATATTGGACTTAAAAAAGACTTCAAAGAAGCCCTTATAAATCTGTTAAAAGTAAAGGAGACAACATAGTAATATTAAGGTAGAATGTCTAATCAAATAGAAGTTATGTAAAGAAAATTGACATAAAAATTCTGAAGATAACAAGTACAGTAGTAAAATGAACTACGGGACACTCACCAGTTTATTTACCCTGGCACAGGAGACAACAAACTTGAAGACTGATCAACAGGGATTATTATGCAATCAGAAAAACAAAAAAATTATGGAGGAAAATTAACACTCAGAAATGTGAAAAAAAAACATTAAGTACACCAATGTATGCATAATGGAAATGTGGCAAAGAGAAGACAAAAGTATTCAAAAAATGGTTGAATATTTCCTAAATTTGATTAAAAAAACTATACATAAAAGAACCTCATCAAATTCTAGGGATAAACAGAGATCCAAACATAGATAGAGTATAGTGAATGTTGAAAAAAAAAAAAAAAAAGACAAAAAAAATCTTAAAAATAGCAAAAGAATAACTTCTCACTGTAAAAGGGAATCTCCATAGGATTAATGGCTGACTTCTTATCAGAAACCAGAGGGATGATGACATATTCAAGGTTCTGTAAGTATAAAAATAAAAAAACTTTAAACCAAGAACTTTATATCCCACAGAATTATCTTTCAAATACAAAGAAAATAAAGACCTCGCAGGATAAACAAAAGCTGAAATAATTTGTTGCTAGAATATCTGCCATACAAGAAATACTGAAGTATTAGTCCTGAAAGCAAATGACACTGGACAGTAATTTAAATCCCCATGAAAAAAATAAAACAACTGGTTAAACTACATAGATAAGCAATTATACTTACTTTCATAGTTATTTCTTCCTGTTCTCCTTAGAGAGTAATTGCATAAAAAATGTTACATACAACTTTATTACTTGAAATTATGTACAGCAAGTACTGTTGTTTGGTTTAGCAGATAGAAATGTAATATAGCTGAGTGTTCTGCACATGAGAGGATAAAACCTGAACTGGAAGTAAATGACATTAGAAGGTATTTCAATCCGCAGGAAGAAATGGAGAACCAGAAAGGATAAGTTAAAAGGTTTTAGAGCCACATGGATGGCTCAGTTGGTTGAACATCAGACTATTGATTTCTATTGATTTTGACTCAGCTCATGATCTCACGGTTGTGGGATTGAGCCCCGTGTCGGGCTCATGGTGGAACATGGACCCTGCTTGAGATATCCTGCTTCCATCCCTCTCTTTATCCCCCCGCCCCCCGTCCCTTGCTGCCTGCTCACACACACTTGCTCTTTCTCACACTTAAAACAAAAAACAAGAAATTAGAGCAAGTATATATTTATAATCTCGGCTTCTTTTAAGACCTAAGATGATAAAAAGTAATAGTATGCAAAGAGGTAACCTATATGATAGCCCCAAATGGGAGGAGGGCATGGAGCTGTATGAGTAAATTTTGTTTCATTCAAGTTAGTGTAACTCTGAAGTATGTACATACATATATATGCACGTACACATATGTACACCTATCCATACACAGTAAGCCTTAGAGAAATCACTAAGAAAATAAAGTATATATAACTTAAAACCTATTAAATAAATTGAAATGTAAAACTACAAAATAGAAGAATACAAGATAAGGAAAGAAAAGGTGCCCCAAAAGGACATGAGCCGAATAGAAGAGGAAAAAAAAAGGGGGGGCAGAAACAAATGCAAGCATGTCAATAACCTTAAGTATGAACAGATTAAACAATCCAATCACAAGGGTAGGGATTTTCAGATTAGGTTGAAAAAAGATCCAACTGTATGCTGTCTGTTAGGGACACATTTTTTTTTTTTTTTAATGTATGTTTTTTGAGATAGAGACTCCCAAGCAGGCTCCATGCTCCACATAGAGTCTGACATGGGACTCAATTGCATGACTGTGAGATCATGACCTGAGCTGAAATCAAGAGTTGGACATTTAACCAACTGAGCCACTGAGGTGCCTACAGGAGACACATTTTGAAGAAACGGTAGGTTGAGAGCTAAAAAATGGACAAAGATCCAACATGTAAACAGCAACACAAGAAGTAACATTATGGCTCTACTACGTAATACATGACTATGCTATGTCAGATTAAATAGGCTTTAAAATTTTAAAAATGTAACTAGATATAAAAGCTTGAATCTTTCATTAGTAACATCTTTCAAGAAGACAAATATATAATTATAACTTTGTAATACATGTACTTTCATATATTTGGAGCTTTTGTTTTAAACAAAACCTGGCAGAATTGAAGGAAAAAATAGATTGTCATGGCAGCTATTGCTATTGAAATGACATCAATACCCTGTTATATTTGTTTGCTAGAGCTGCCAGATCAAAATGCCACAGAATGCGTAGCTCAAACAACAGAAATTTAGCCTCCCCAACTGTCAGAGTAAAAGTCCAAGATCGAGGTATCTGCAGGTTGGTTTCTGCTGAGGCCTCTCGTCCTGGCTTACAGATGACTGCCTACTCAGTCAGGATGTCTTCACATGGTCTTTCCCCTAGTGTCTCTTCCTCTCTTTAATGCCAGTCAGATTGGATTAGGACCCACTCATTTAAATTTTGCATCCATATTGATCAGGGATATTGGCCTGTAGTTCTCTTTTTTTACTGGGTCTCTGTCTGGTTTAGGAATCAAAGTAATGCTGGCTTCATAAAATGAGTCTGGAAGCTTTCCTTCCCTTTCTATTTCTTGGAATAGCTTGAGAAGGATAGGTATTATCTCTGCCTTAAACGTCTGGTAGAACTCCCCTGGGAAGCCATCTGATCCTGGCTTATTTGTTGGGAGATTTTTGATCTTATTTGTTGGGAGATTTTTGATGACTGATTCAATTTCTTCGCTGGTTATGGGTCTGTTCAAGCTTTCTATTTCCTCCTGATTGAGTTTTGAAAGCGTGTGGGTGTTTAGGAATTTGTCCATTTCTTCCAGGTTGTCCAGTTTGTTGGCATATAATTTTTCATAGTATTCCCTGATAATTGCTTGTATCTTTGAGGGATTGGTTGTAATAATTCGATTTTCATTCATAATTTTATCTATTTGGGTCATTTCCCTTTTCTTTTTGAGAGGCCTGGCTAGAGGTTTATCAATTTTGTTTATTTTTTCAAAAAACTAACTCTTGGTTTCATTGATCTGTTCTACAGTTTTTTTAGATTCTATATTGTTTATTTCTGCTCTGATCTTTATTATTTCTCTTCTTCTGCTGGGTTTAGGCTGCCTTTGCTGTTCTGCTTCTATTTCCTTTAGGTGTGCTGTTAGATTTTGTATTTGGGATTTTTCTTGTTTCTTGAGATAGGCCTGGACTGCAATGTATTTTACTCTCAGGACTGCCTTCGCTGCGTCCCAAAGTGTTTGGATTGTTGTATTTTCATTTTCGTTTGTTTCCATATATTTTTTAATTTCTTCTCTAATTGCCTGGTTGACCCACTCATTCTTTAGTAGGGTGTTCTTTAACCTCCATGCTTTTGGAGGTTTTCCAGACTTTTTCCTGTGGTTGATTTCAAGCTTCATAGCATTGTGGTCTGAAAGTATGCATGGTATGATTTCAATTCTTGTATACTTATGAAGGGCTGTTTTGTGACCCGTATGTGATCTATCTTGGGGAATGTTCTATGTGCACCCGAGAAGAAAGTATATTCTGTTGCTTTGGGATGCAGAGTTCTAAATATATCTGTCAAGTCCATCTGATCCAATGTATCCTTCAGGGCCCTTGTTTCTTTATTGACCATGTGTCTAGATGATCTATCCATTTCTGTAAGTGGGGTGTTAAAGTCCCCTGAAATTACCACATTCTTATCAATAAGGTCGCTTATGTTTGTGAGTAATTGTTTTATATATTTGGGGGCTCCTGTATTCGGCGCATAGACATTTATAATTGTTAGCTCTTCCTGATGGATAGACCCTGTGATTATTATATACTGCCCTTCTTCATCTCTTGTTACAGCCTTTAACTGAAAGTCTAGTTTGTCTGATATAAGTATGGCTACTCCAGCTTTCTTTTGACTTCCAGTGGCATGATAAATAGTTTTCCATCCCCCCACTCTCAATCTGAAGGTGTCCTCAGGTCTAAAATGAGTCTCTTGTAGACAGCAAATAGATGGGTCTTGTTTTTTTATCCATTCTGATACCCTATGTCTTTTGGTTGGTGCATTTAGTCCATTCACATTCAGTGTTACTATAGAAAGATATGGGTTTAGAGTCATTGTGATGTCCGTAGGTTTCATGCTTGTAGCGATGTCTCTGGTACTTTGTCTCACAGGACCCCCTTAGGATCGCTTGTAGGGCTGGTTTAGTGGTGACGAATTCCTTCAGTTTTTGTTTGGGAAGACCTTTATCTCTCCTTCTAGTCTAAATGACAGACTTGCTGGATAAAGGATTCTCGGCTGCATATTTTTTCTGTTTAGCACACTGAAGATATCGTGCCAATCCTTTCTGGCCTGCCAAGTTTCAAAAGACAGATCAGTCACGAGTCTTATAGGTCTCCCTTTATATGTGAGGGCACGTTTATCTCTAGCTGCTTTCAGAATTTTCTCTTTATCCTTGTATTTTGCCAGTTTCACTATGATACATCATGCAGAAGATCGATTCAAGTTACGTCTGAAGGGAGTTCTCTATGCCTCTTGGATTTCAATGCCTTTTTCCTTCCCCAGATCCGGGAAGTTCTCAACTATTATTTCTTCAAGTACACCTTCAGCACCTTTCCCTCTCTCTCCCTCCTCTGGAATACCAATTATGCGTAGATTATTTCTCTTTAGTGCATCACTTCTCTAATTTTCCCCTCATACTCCTGAATTTTTTTATCTCCCTTTTTCTCAGCTTCTTTTTCCATAATTTTTTATCTTCTAGTTCACCTATTCTCTCCTCTGCCTCTTCAGTCCGAGCCATAGTTGTCTCCATTTTATTTTGCAGTTAATTGATAGCATTTTTTAGCTCCTCCTGGCTGTTCCTTAGTCCCTTGATCTCTGTAGCAAGAGATTCTCTGCTGTCCTTTATACTGTTTTCAAGCCCAGCGATTAATTTTATGACTATTAGTCTAAATTCACTTTCTGTTGTTTGATCAGTTCGTTAGCTGTTGTTATTTCCTGAATGTTTTTCTGAGGGGAATTCTTCCATTTCATCATTTTGGATAGTCCCTGGAGTGGTCTGGGACTGCAGGGCACTTCCCCTGTGCTGTCTTGAATAACTTGCGTTGGTGGGCAGGGCCGCAGTCAGACCTGATGTCTGCCCCCAGCCCACCGCTGGGGCCACAGTCAGCCTGGTGTGTGCCTTCTCTTCACCTCTCCTAGGGGCCGGATTCACTGTGGGGTGGGTGGCCTGTCTGGGCTACTTGCACACTGCCAGGCTTCTGGTGCTTATTAGCTGGGGTGGATCGGCAAGGTGCACAGGGGCGGGAGGGGCAGGCTCAGCTCGCTTTTCCTTTGGAGATCCGCTTTGGGAGGGGCCCTGTGGCACCAGGAGGGAGTCAGACCCACCGGAGGGATGGATCCGCAGAAGCACAGCGTTGGGTATTTGTGAGGTGCAAGCAAGTTCCCTGGCAGGAACTGGTTCCCTTTGGGATTTTGGCTGGGGGGTGGGTGAGGGAGATGACGCTGGCGAGCGCCTTTGTTCCCTGCCAAGCTGCTCTCCCTCCCGTTGTCCTCCAGCCCTCCCGTTCTCTGAGCATAGCTGTTAGCTTATAACCTTCCAGATGTCAAGTCCGTCTTGCTGTCAGAACACACAGAGCCCCTCTGCTTTTGCCAGCTGGACTCGGGGGCTCTACTTGGCTGGCGGGCCGTCCCTCCACCCGGCTCCCTCTTGCCAGTCCGTGGAGCATGCACCCCCTCGCTGCCCTTCCTACCCTCTTCCGTGGGCCTCTCGTCTGCGCTTGGCTCCGGAGACTCCGTTCTGCTAGTCTTCTGGTGGTTTTCTGGGTTATTTAGGCAGGTGTAGGTGGAATGTAAGTGATCAGCAGGATGCGCGGTGAGCCCAGCGTCCTCCTACGCCACCATCTTCCCAGGATCCGCTCGTTTAAACTTTAATCATTTTAAGTCGGATCTTTAAAGTGTCTCTT
The DNA here is from genome assembly GCF_018350195.1 of Panthera tigris. Classification (NCBI taxonomy): domain Eukaryota; kingdom Metazoa; phylum Chordata; class Mammalia; order Carnivora; family Felidae; genus Panthera; species Panthera tigris. The sequence goes on from NC_056665.1 coordinate 125,914,934, forward strand.
CCAAATAGTCATGAATTTTGAAGGGACATTTTAGTCTACAACTCCCGCTATCAATAATGGATAGGACAACGAGGCAGAAACTCAACAAGGAAATGTAAGAGTTGAACATCATAAGCCAACTAGATAAGATGGTCTCCATAGAACCCTACACCCAACAATAGCAGACTACTTTAAGTGCACATAGAAAATTCTCCAGGACAGACTGTTAGGCCACAAAATAAACTTCAATAGATTAATTTGAACTAATGTCATAGAGAGTATTTTTTCTGATCTGAGTGGAATTAAAAATTGAAGGAAAATTGGGAAACTCACAAGTGAAAGTTAAATAATACACTCCTAAATAACAAAGGGGTCAACGAAGAAATTACAAGGATATTAGAAAATATCTTGTGATGAGTGAAAATGACAATATGACATACAAAAACATGCAGCATGCTGGTAAAGTAAAAAATACCCCCTAAAAGTATTTATAGCTGAACACACTTGTATTAAAAAGATCTCAAATCACTAGCCTAAGCTTACATCTTAAGATATTGGGGAAAATCCATTAACTCCAAAGCAAAGAAAAGGAAGAAAAAAAAATAGAACAAAAAAAGCTAGAATAGAAAAACAAAAATCGTAAACCATTAAATAGTCCAAGAAAAATGTCTCAAATTACCAACATCAAGATTTAAGAGGTGGCATCACTATTAGCCTCAAAGGAAAAGATTACCTGGAACTACAATGGAGAAACTGTATGCCAAATTAGATAACTTACATGAAATGGACAAATTCATAGACACAAACCACTAAAATTGACTCAAGAAGAAATAAAAAATATGAATAGACCTGTAACAAACAGAGGCTGAGTTAGTGATTTAAAAACTTGCCACAAAGAAAATCCCAGGCCTAGACCCTGGTGGCTTCACTGACAATTCTACCAAAAGTTTAAAGAATTAGTACCAATTCTTTATAAATTCTCCCCCTCTCTACCATGCCCTCAAAACAAAAACAAATAAACAAAAAAACCCAAAACCTGCAATCCCAATATTCCTCCAATGTAAAGAACATCTACAAAAACAAGAACACCGACACCATATTTGTTGGTGAAGGACAGAAAGTTTTTCCCCTGAGATGGTAAACAAGGATGTCCTCTTGCCACTTCTATTTAACATTGTGTGGGGGAAGGGGGGAGGGGAGAGGTTACTAGCTTGACTAAAGAAGCAAACAAAAGTAATACAACTGGATTGGAAAAGAATTAAAATAATCTCTCTGAGAATTTTAAATAAAATCTCCATTTGCAAATGACATTCTTGCATATAGAAATCTTACAAAAAATTCTACAAAAGAAATTAGAAAAACCAATTTCAGCTATGTTGCAGAAGATCAACATACAAAGACAACTATATTTCTAGATACTACTAACCCTTCAAAAATAAAATTCCATTTAAAATAACATGAAAAACAAGAATAAAGTATAGGGTTTGTACATTAATATCTTTCATCAGTTTTGTAGTTTAAAGAGAAATTGAAAGTAAAATGTTCACGGCCTAAAAGACCATATGTTAAAATGACAATATTCCTCAAATTTATTTATTTATTTTTTTTTATAAATTCAAGATTTTCCCTATTCAATTCTTCCCTTGCTTTTCTGCAGAAATTGACAAGCTGATCCTAACACTCCTACAGATCTGCAAGGGATCAAGAATAGCCAAAAACAACCTTAAAAAAATTTAGAGGACTCACATGTTCTGATTTCACCCTTACTATACAGCTACCATAAAGACCATGTGATTCTGGCATATGTGTAGATAAGTACAGATCACTGGACTTATGGTTTATGTCAGGACTTTAAATTCTATTTAGTCAATTTCTTTTAAATTTACAAATGGAGAAGGAGCAGACTTTTCAACAATCAATGATGTGATACATGTGATATATACATGGAAAGAGCAAAGGTGGATCCCTTTATAATTTATACAAAAATGTTAGGAAAGGCATACCTTTTTAAACTATCTCAAAATGTATGCTAGACCTAAAAGGGCTAACACTGTAAAATTCTTAGAAAAAATAGTATTAAACCTTTATCTTCAAAAGGCAATGGTTTCTTAGATATGGTGCCAGAAGCAAAAGAGAAAAAATAGAACAGTGGATAAATTGTACTATATAAAAATTAATCTTTCCATTGTAAATGATACATCAAAACTTTTAAAAGATAACTCACAGTAGGGAAGAAAAATTTTTCTATATTTGATAAGGCTCTAGTATCCCAAATAAAGAACACTTACAACTTAATACTTAAATGCCTCAGTTAAAAACAGGACACAAGGGAACTTGGGTGGCTCAGTAGGTTGAGCATCTGACTCTAGACTTTGGCTCAGGTCATGATCTCCCAGTTCGTGGGATTGAGCCCCATGTTGGGTGGGCTCTGTGCTCACAGCATGGAGTTTGCTTGGGATTCTCTGTCCTCCCCGCCACCCCCCACCACCCTGTCTCCAGAGTGTACGTGTGTGCTTACTCATTCTCTCAAACAGGGCACAGATTTGAGAGATATCTGCCAGGAAGATACACAAATGAACACATGAAAAGATACTCAGTCCCATTAGCCATTAGTTAAGTGCAAACCAAACCATCATGAAATACCATTCACACCCTCTAGGTTGCTATAATCAAAAAGCATCTTGATGAGGATGTAGACATATGGGAACCTTATGCATTGTTGGTGAATATTTAAAATGTTACAGCCACTTAGAAAACATTTTGGCAGTGTCTCAGTGTCACCCAACAGAATGTCAGTTTCCATTTGACCCAACAATTCCACTCCTAATGATACATTCAAGAGAAATGAAAACATATGCTCTTGAACACTTGAACAGGGATGTTCAAAGCAACATTATACATAACGGATAAAAAGTAGAAAACATCAAATCTATCATGATGGTCTTCTTGATATGTCAATTTGGCTAGCCTATAATTACTCAGTTATTCACTAAAACACTAATATAAATATGGCTCAAGGTATTTTTTCATTGTGATTAAAGTTCATAATCAGTTGACTTTAAGAAATAAATTTAGACAATATGGGGAGGCAGGATTCAGTCTCTTGAAAGGCCTTAAGAACAGAGCTGAGGCTTCCCTGAGGAAGAAATTCTGCTTGCAGATACTAAGTTCAGTAATGCCTAAATATCCTTCCTGATGGCCTACCTGTAGATTTTGGATCTGCCTATCTATAGTCTATAATCACATAAACCAATCCCTTGCAGTAAGTCTGTATCTCCTACTTTTCCTGTTTCTTTGGTGGTACTCTGACTGATACACCCATCAATTGATGAATAATATATTGTATCCATATAACAGAATATTATTTGGTGATAAAAATGAAGTACTTATTCATGTTACCATATGGGCACTCTATGAATATATTATGCTCAGCAAAATAAGACTACACCTCATATAAGATAACATTTTATATGATTTTGTTTTATGTGGAACATCCAGAATGGGGAGTCTATGGAGGCAGACAGCGGTTGTTGATAGTTTATGGAAAGGCATTATGAATTATTGCTAATGTTCAAGGGGTATTTTTTTGGAGGGGGATGAAAGGGTTCTATGCTCACATTGTGTTGATATTGGGATAATTCTGTGAAAATGCTAAAACTATTATATACCTTGAAAGGGTGAATTTTACGGCATGTGAATTATGTCAATACAAAGGTTTTAAAAAATGACGGGGACATGTTAAAATCACAGGACCCAGCTTGAAGGGGATCCTGTTGGACAAATCTAGAACCACTTGAGCATCAAAATAAATATAAGGGTACCACTGAATAAAATAAAATTGCATGTGTCCATACTGATAGCACTGTGTTAGGTATATTAAGCCATATCTTATGGTAATAGTACCAAGTATTAAAAAAAAATAGTGATGGAAATGGAAACTCCCTATTTGGCAACCATGGTGATGGGTATATTATGTGAGAATCAAAAGATACCAAGATACTGGTCAGTGGAAGTTGAACAGGAACAGAATATTGCCGCAATCTAAGAATGCCTTCTCATGAAATTCCACTTATCATGAAAGGTAAAACTTATTTTTGTGTGTGAAGAAACTTGGCAGAAATGTTACCCATTGTGCTTAAATGTATCCTACCTATATCACCAGTTTACATTGGTTACATCACGTTTACATGTATCATTTTTCTACTACCAGTGGTGGTGGTAGGGTTGATGGTTTGTGTCCCTTTTGATGTGCTGCATTGAGAAAAGCTTGGCATCATGTTTGGGATGTTTCTGTTGGGGATGCCTGGCCTGAGTCTGCTCAAGAAGAAACAGTAGATAGTCCTGGCTTGATAGTCATGTAGGCTCTGAATCTGTCAAAGACATGAAGGTGAGAGCAAGACTGAGGGATAGCTCCTGATTTAGAGGAAGGAATCTGGACCAGAATGCAAAAATACCTCTTGTCCAGACCATTGGGACATTTGGCCAAATTTGAAGGGCTATGTGGATGTGTTTATAGTGTTGAAACAATGTTGAGTTCCTGATTTGGAAGTTATGTCAATTTATACATAACTGGAATATTGTATATGAAGAGGTAAATGTATTACCTGGAATATTTTTCTGGAATATTGTATATGAAGAGGTAAATGTATTAAGATATTAACAAGTGGGGGATTTGATTAAAGGAATACAGGAATTCTTCTACCATTGTAATCTGTGTGAAATTGAAGATACATTACTTGTATAAATAATGAACATTTTTTTTCTGGGGTTTATTATATGGCTCTTGATTTAAATTTAAAAACCTAAAATTGAATTGGTTTAAGGAACAAAGGAGATTAAAGATTTTGTTGTTCATTTTGGCTTCTGAGTGTTTTTGCTTTAAAAACTAAGGGTCTGGGGCACCTGCGTGGCTCAGTCGGTTGAGTGTCTGACTTCGGCTCAGGTCATGATCTAGCAGTTTGTGAGTTCAAACCCCGCGTCAGGCTCTGTGCAGACAGCTCAGAGCCTGGAACCTGCTTCAGATTCTGTGTCTCCCTCTCTCTCTGCCCCTTCCCCGCTCAGGCTCTGTCTCTCTCTGTCTCTCAAAAATGAATAGACATTAAAAAAAATTTAAAAAAAAAGTAAGGGTCTGTGTTGAGGGAATCAGAGATGGATACTGAAAAGTTTCTACACTAAAACCTCATTTTATAAGAAAGTCAGCACTTCTTAAATACTATTTAATAAAGTGATGAACAAAGATCTTTATATGGGACTCAGGATTGAAATCCTGCTGTGAAGTTTTTCATAGTCTAAAGGACCAATAATGTGTAAGTATTTCCTGAATCTTGGCTTACATTTTGCCTTACATCATATCATATAATCAATTTCTTTTTGAATTATTTCAGGTGATTCTTTTTTCCTCATACTGATAACCTTCAAGTTCAATATTTGGTTAGGGCTCTTATTTTTGGAACTAGCATGTAATTACTTTTGGTTTTCATCTTTGTTTTCTAGATTCTTTCATCATGTGTGACTCTAGTCATGGGTGAATCCAATGTTTGTAAGAAGCGGCAAATGTTTATTTTGTAACATCAGCTTGATATTTGAATTGGCATATGCCTTTAACTTTTAATTTGATATTGTTGTTCCTTAGCACAGAATTAGCTTCTATTGTGGTTTTGGAAGCTCTTCAGCATGAAAAATCAATACGATATGAAAAGGCTAATATGCTGTAAATTATATTATTATGACCTGGCCAGAAAAGCTACTCCATGACTTCATTCAGTTTCTGCTGTAAAAACAAGTCAGACTGACACACTGCCAAAAGCAATGCCATGTTTATTTATAAAATCATGAACCAAGGAAAATTGTAAATTGACTCACTAGGGCATGATTCAATTTTTAAAAGAGAAAAAACCACTTCACATATTTTAAACCATTTGTTTAAAACCAAAATTCCAATTTATTTTGTTATAAATTCATGGCAGTCATAGAGTTGAACAATAGTACACGTTGTGGGTTGGAAAATATTGTGGAAAAAGTATATATTTTAGATTCAGATAGATACTGTTCCAAATCCTAGGTCAGCCTCTTAACATATTTGATCATGAACAAATTAAGCTTAGCCTTCCTCCTCACAATTTCCTCAAGGTATTGTGTGGAAGAATTAAATAAGTGTACATTTATAAAATAAACATGGTACCTTGTGACTAATACCCATTTGAAAGTGTCCTATTTTCTACCGTATTTATTTTGGGAGAGTTTTCTTAGTTTCTTCTGGTTGCTTGTGGTGGTTTTTTAGTGAAACTTTGTAGGATTTTAGAAGATTGCTTTGTACCTCAGTAAACAATTTGCTTTCGGAAATTTGCTAATCATTCCTAGCTTTATCAGGTCAAGAGGACAGGAAGCTAACTTTAAAAGGACGACAGAGACAAAAAAACAAAAACAAAAACAAAAAAAAAACTAGCAAATAAAAACCATGAGAATTTCAGGTAATCAATTGAAGCTGAACTCTTCCTGTAAACATACCTGCTTGGGGAATACTGAAGAGTTTGATGAAGTCTGGGTTCACAGAGTTCATATGTGAAGATGAGTTCATCTTGTATTAAAGCAAGAAGACGAGTTTATCTTGTATTAAAGCAAACAAATAACTATCCTAGAGAGCAGTGTTCTCTGATCTCAGACATCTGTGCAGTTTCTGTGTGTGTGTGTGTGTGTGTGTATCTATCATCTCTGTCATCTCTCGCTCTGTCATCTCGCTCTATCACCTTTCTATTTATGTATATCTATGTATACATAGATATCTGCATATCTATGTATACATAGTCTGTTGTTTACAAGACTTTCAGTCCTGGAGTTCTGACCTGATGGAGGCCTTCTTCCTATATACTCCATCAGTCATCAGGTAAATATCTGAATAAGGAATCCAAAAGGAGTCAAGAGCCCAACAGAGTAAATGTGAAAACAGAAATGAACAGTGTTGAAGTAGACCATTGAGAGAGAGATGGGGAGGGAGGGAGGATTTCTGCTTTCAGAGTCCCCAGAATTTTGATTTTTGTGCTTTGTATAAGCCAGCTATCTCTCTCTTTCAGTGTCTTTAAAATTAAGATTTAACTAGATTTATTTATAATAATTAAACTTACACTTTGAAATGCAACATTGTATAGAAAGTTATATGAATTTAAGAAAATCATAAACATACAGTATGTTTTGATATCATCTTCTTGCTCCCTTTGGGTAAGACTCTTCAATTTCTTTGGCAGTTTGACTAAAACAGTTTACCTATTCCTTATGTGTTTTTCTGCTGCTGCCCTCAGTCTCTCAATTTAGGAAAAACTGACCTAACTCAGTTATTCTTCTACTTATCCATACTATTGAACTCTAATTACCAATATGGATTTCTTTATTCACAAATCAGGCAAACAGCGGGCAGGCATTCATAGCTGAGTTGTTTTTTTTTTTTTTAATCATCACTTGATACTTTGAAGAACTTCATGAAGTAGGTGTTGTCCCACCTGATTTACAAAGATGCTAATGAGGCTAGGAAAGTTAATTGATCAGCTCTGGATCTTAATTGCATAGGTCAGATCGTCAGAATTTCAAATAGGCTATCTGATCACAAACACAGGCTCCTTCTATATTGTACCCTCAGTATAATTACATACAGATTTCCCTCTCCTTCCGGTGGGGTTGTGTCCCAGGAAACCCATCGGAAGTTGAAAATATCCTAAGTCAAAAGTGCATTTAATACATCTAACCTACCAAATAGCGTAACTTAGGTTTGACTAACATTTAAATTAGCCTGCACTGCAAGGGAAAAAAAGTTCTTGACCTACAAGGGGAGACAGATCAGGTTTGCAGCAAACCTATCCACAGGAACTTGGCAGGCCAGAAAGGAGTGGCAGGATATATTCAGTGTGCTGAATCAGAAAAATATGCAGCCAAGAATTCTTTATCCAGCAGGGCTTTCATTCAAAATAGGAGAGATAAAAAGTTTCCCAGACAAACAAAAATTAAAGGAGTTTGTGACCACTAAACCAGCCCTGCAAGAAATTTTAAGGGGGACTCTGAGGGGAGAAAGGATTTAAAAAAACATATGTAAATAAATACCAAAAGCAACAAAGACTAGAAAGGGCCAGAGAACACCACCAGAAACTCCAACTCTACAGGCATCATAATGGCAATAAATTCATATCTTTCCGTACTCACTCTAAATGTCAATGGACTCAATGCTCCAATCAAAAGACATAGGGTAACAGAATGGATAAGAAAACAAGACCCATCTATATGCTGTTTACAAGAGACCCACTTTAGACCTAAAGACACCTACAGACTGAAAATAAGGGGATGGAGAACCATCTATCATGCTAATGGTCAACAAAAGAAAGCCGGAGTAGCCATACTTAAACAATCTAGACTTTAAAGACTGTATCAAGTGATGCAGAAGGGCATTATATCATAATCAAGGGGTCTGTAGATCAAGAAGATCTAACAATTGTGAACATTTACATGCCAAATGTGCGAGCACCCAAATATATAAATCAATCACAAACATAAAGAAACTCATCGATAGTAATACCATAAGAGTAGGAGACTTCAACACCCCACTCACAGCAATGGACAGATCATCTAATCAAAAAATCAACAAGGAAACAATGGCTTTGAATGACACATTGGACAAGATGGACTTAACAGATATATTCAGAACATTTCATCCTAAAGCAGCAGAATATACATTCTTCTCCAGTGCACATGGAACATTCTCCAGAATAGATCATATACTAGGACACAAATCAGCCCCAAGTAAGTACAAAAAGATCGAGATCATACCGTGCATATTTTCAGACCACAATGCTATGAAACTTGAAATCACCCACAAGAAAAAACTTGGAAAGGTAACAAATATTTGGAGACTGAAGAACATCCTACCAAAGAATGAATGGGCTAACCAAGCAGTTAAAGAGGAAATTAAAAAGTATGTGGAAGTCAATGGAAATGATAGCACCACAACCTAAAACCTCTGGGATGCAGCAAAAGCAGTCATAAGAGGAAAGTATATAGCAATCCAGGCCTTCCTAAAGAAGGAAGAAAGATCTCAGATACACATCCTAACCTTATGTCTCAAGGAGCTGGAAAAAGAACAGCAAATAAAACCCAAAACCAGCAGAAGAGAGGAAATGATAAAGATTAGAGCAGAAATTAATGCTATTGAAACCAAAAAAAACCAGTAGAACAGATCAATGAAACCAGAAGCTGGTTCTTTGAAAGAATTAACAAAATTGATAAACCACTAGCCAGTTTGATCAAGAAGAAAAAGGAAAGGACCCAAATAAGTAATATCAAGAATGAAAGAGGAGAGATCACAACCAACACAGCAGAAATAAAAACAATAAGAGAATATTATGAGCAATTATATGCCAATAAAATGGGCAATCTGGAAAAAATGGGCAAATTCCTAGACAAATATACACTACCAGAACTGAAACAGGAAGAAATAAAAAATTTGAACAGATCCATAACCAATAAGGAAATTGAATTAGTAATCAAAAATCTGCCAAAAAACCAGAGTCCAGGGCCAGATGGCTTTCCAGGGGAATTCTACCAAACATTTAAAGAAGAGTTAACATCTATTCTCTTGAAACTGTTCCAAAAAATAGAATTGGAAGGACAATGTCCAAACTCTTTCTATGAAGCCAGCATTACCCTGATTCCAAAACCAGACAGAGACCCCACTAAAAAGAACTATAGACCAATTTCCCTGATAAATATGGATGCAAAAATCCTCAACAAGATATTAGCCAACTGGATCCAACAATACATTAAAAAAATTATTCACCACGACCAAGTGGGATTTATACCTGGGATGCAGGGCTGGTTCAATATCCACAAAACAACATGATTCATCACATCAATAAAGTAAAGAACAAGAACCATATGATCCTCTCAACAGGTGCAGAGAAAGCATTTGACAAAATACAGCAAACTTTCTTGATAAAAACCCTCAAGAAAATAGGGATAGAAGGATCATACCTCAAGATCATAAAAACCATATATGAACGACCCAATGCTAATATCATCCTCAATGGGGAAAAACTGAGAGCTTTCCCCCTAAGGTCAGGAACAAGACAGGGATGTCCACTCTCGCCACTGTTATTCAACATAGTATTGGAAGTCTTAGCCTCTGCAATCAGACAACACAAAGAAATAAAAGGCGTCCAAATCGGCCAGGAGGAGGTCAAACTTTCAGTCTTAGCAGATGACATGATACTCTATATGGAAAACCCAAAAGATTCCACCAAAAAACTGCTAGAACTGATTGATGAATTCAGCAAAGTGGCAGGATATGAAATCAATGCACAGAAATTGGTTTCATTCCTATACACCAACAATGAAGTGGCAGAAAGAGAAATCAAGGAATCGATCCCATTTACAGTTGCACCAAAAACCATAAAATACCTAGGAATAAATCTAACCAAAGAGGTGAAAAATCTGTATACTGAAAACTATAGAAAGCTTATGAAAGAAATTGAAGAAGACAGAAATAAATGGAAAAAGATTCATGCTCCTGGACAGGAAGAACAAATATGGTTAAAATGTCGATACTACCCAAAGCAATCTACATATTCAATACAATCCCTATCAAAGTAACACCAGCATTCTTCACAGAGATAGAACAAATAATCCTAAAATTTGTATGGAACCAGAAAAGACCCCGAATAGCCAAAGCAATCTTGAAAAAGAAAACCAAAGCAGGAGGCATCACAATCCCAGACTTTACTCTACAAAGCTGTAATCAAGACAGTCTGGTACTGGCAGAAGAACAGACACTCAGATCAATGGAATAGAATAGAGAACCCAGAAATGGACCCACAAACGTATGACCAACTAATCTTTGACAAAGCAGGAAAGAATATCCAATGGAATAAAGACAGTCTCTTCAGCAAGTGATGCTAGGAAAACTGGACAGTGACATGCAGAAGAATGAACCTGGACCACTTTCTTACACCAGACACAAAAAGAAACTCAAAATGGATGAAAGACCTCAATGTAAGACAGGAAACCATCAAAATCCTTGAGGAGAAAGCAGGCAAAAACCTCTGTGATCTTGCTTGCAGCAACTTCTTACTCAACATATCTCCAGAGGCAAGGGAAACAAAAGCAAAAATGAACTACTGGGACCTCATGAAAATGAAAAGCTTCTGCACAGTGAAAGAAACAATCAGCAAAACTAAAAGGCAAATGACAGAATGGGAAAAGATACTTGCAAATGACTTATCAGATAAAGGGTTAGTATCCAAAATATACAAAGAACTTATCAAACTCAACACCCAAAAAACAAATAATCCAATGAAGAAATGAGCAAAAGACATGAATAGACACTTCTCCAAAGAAGACCTCCAGATGGCCAACAGACACATGAAAAAATGCTCAACATCACTCATCAGGGAAATACAAATCAAAACCACAATGAGATACCACCTCACACCTGTCAGAATGGCTAACATTAACAACTCGGGCAACAACAGATGTTGGCGAGGATGCAGAGAAAGAGGATCTCTTTTGCACTGTTGGTGGCAATGCAAGCTGGTGCAGCCACTCTGGAAAACAGTATGGAGGTTCCTCAAAAAACTAGAAATAGAACTACCCTATGACCCAGCAATTGCACTACTAGGCATTTATCCAAGGGATACAGGTGTGTTTTGAAGGGACACATGCATCCCCATGTTTATAGCAGCACTATCAACAATAGCCAAAGTATAGAAAGAGCCCAAATGTCCATTGATGGATGAATGGATAAAGATGTGCTGTGTGTATAATATATATATACGTATATATTTATGTGTATATATACATATACATACATATATATACGTGCGTATATATACATATACATACATATATATGTGTGTATATATACACACATATATATGTATACATACATACATACAATGGAGTATTACTCAGCAATCAAAAAGAATGAAATCTTGCCTTTTGCAACTACATGGATGGAACTGGAGGGTATTATGCTAAGTGAAATTAGAAAGACAAAAATCATATGACTTTACTCATATGAGGACTTTAAGAGACAAAACAGATGAACATAAGGGAAGGGAAACAAAAATAATATAAAAACAGGGGGGGGGACAAAACAGAAGAGACTCGTAAATATTGGAGAACAAACTGGTTGCTGGAGTGGTTGTGGGAGGGGGATGTGCTAAATGGGTAAGGGGCATTAAGGAATCTACTCCTGAAATCACTGCTTCACTATTTGCTAACTAATTTGGATGTAAATTTTAAAAAATAAGAAACACAGATAAAAAGAAAATAGCCTGCACTTAGGCGAAATCATCTAACAAAGCCTAGTTTATAATAGTATTGACACATCATGTAACTTATTGGATACTGACGGTGAAAACCAGAATGGCCCTGTGGGTACACAATGGTTGCAAATGTGTTGGTTTCTCCTTGCAATTGCGTGCCTGGTAAAACTGCAGCTAGCACTGCCCAGAGTCCCAAGAGAGTATCATTCCACATGTATTGCCAGCCTGGGAAAAGATCAAACCTACCACTTATTGGTAGCTTACTATTTGCTCATTAAGGAGATAGAGGGGGAGTACCACCTAATAAAATGTGGTCCTGAAGTATATCAGATTTTAATATGGAGAGAGATTTTCAGAAATTAATAGTTTTGAGTGCCTTTTTATATCGTTCAATGTTCTTTTTGTACCAAGTTCTGTGGAGATAAACAGGAGGGGCAACTACATTTGTGAACATGTAGGAAAGGCTACAAAGGAAGTACACAATTGCTTTGTAATGTGTTTTCCTCACCTAGGCTGTGGTTCTTGTATCCTATACACTAGATTCCTTGTATGTGCTTAAAAAACATTTGTTGAGTAAAGTGAATCAAAGGGTCAAATGTCAACTAGATTTTGCAGAAAGGGTAGAAATTATTAGCTGAGTCCAGAAGAACGGAAAAAGATTTCCAAGTAGCAGGTAGAAAGGCAAACAGGAAACATACAGAGGGTTTTGCAAGGCTGGGCTAGCAGTGAACAACATGTTCATCCATTCAACAGGCATTTGTTCAATGCTCCCACTATGTGTCAGGAACTGTTAAAGGCACCAGTAGTGTGTCCAAATTGTAACATGTATGGAGAGAATGGTAGAAGATGTTTGGGATCTAGGTGATAGCCTTTTGCCTTGAGCTCCAGGCTAATGAGTTTCAGTTACATTGAAGGAGCATGAAGCAAAGTTAGGTTTTAAAAAGTAACTTGTCAAGGTTGAAATAAAAGCTAACTTATGTATTTCTTGAAACTTTACTTTGAAAAGTATATTGTACTATGAGAAAAGTAAATACATTCATCGCACACACACACAAAAAAACCTTAGAAAACAGAGGAGCAAGTGACATTTACAGAGATAGCACTGGTGGGTAGGAGCGAGATAAGCTTGGTAAATCTCCAGTCAGAATGATGGGGGCTGAGAATCCTCTAGCTAAGCAACAAGGAGAAGATGACAGCAGGCAATAATTCTCCGGTAAGACAGTTTTGGAGAAGGTCCTAAATTTAGGATTGAGGTGATCCGATGGCTGACTGGATGTGGTAAGATAATACGGGAGTAAAGGAGAGAAAGGAGTCCAGGGTGAAACTGATGTTTCTGTTTTTTGTTTTTCCTACAGCATTGGCTAAGCAGAGGGTGGAGACACTGGCTCAGGGTGGGAGGACCTGGGGAAAAACAAATAAGGATTCTGAAGGTAGAGGAATAGCATGAGCCTGCTTTGGAATTGGGGATGTGGGTTGCCTTTAGTAGGCAGTCAAAAATACAGGTGTGAACTACTGAAAAAGGCTGAGGTCGAAAAGGTATAATTAGAAGTCATCATAATAGAAATCTCAGCTGAAGCCAGGAAGGCAGATGTGCCCACCCAAGGAGAAAGTGAAAAATAAGAGGAGAAATCAAAGCGTGGAAATCCAACAGTTAATGGAAGAGAGAAAGGAAACGGGGAAATGAGCAGGCAGAGAAAAAGGTGGCATCCTCACTGGGGCCTCTGCATAAGGTTTCTGATTACATTTGTTTACAAGCTTGGCAGAGCAATAATTAATGCTGATGAGCTGAGTTGTGTGCAGATCACAGATTCTGTTGTGCCCTTGACACTGGGAATTACAAGACTCCCCGAAGATCTGAAAACAAAAGCAGCCTTTGTGGAATTTGAAAGCCAACTTTATGAATAAAGCACTCAAGTTAGTCCAAACAGAGTCTGGGGACTTGGCTTCAACTCTTTTCAAAGAGGAGACTATTTCTCTAGTTGCTGCTGAGAATTCGCTTTTCTATAATCTTTGTTACAAACATTAATCTTTGCAGATTTACAATAGTTTAAGTATTGGGTCCTGGCATCCTACTAGAGGCCATAAGACCTGGTTCTTAGAAGACCAGGAATGACTGAGTAAAGGGGGTTGCCTCCAAAATGACTCAAAATTCTTTTTTAAAAAATAGTTGATCAATAACTAGAAAAGGGAAAGAGACTGGATGTGTCTCAGATGAGGTGTATAATTTCTATCACTTCTGCCTTCTTGTTGGCATGTATTACAGAGATGCTGGTTGGATTAGTTTAGAGTAATGTTCATTTCCATAATAAAAATGTTTTGTATTATATAAACATTTTTTTCTCCGCATTTTAAAGTTCCCACCAATTTATCTTTCTCTTTGAGAAGACATTCTACATATAGAGAGAAACTCCAAAGAACGCTCAGATGAATCAATGACCTCTTCCTAAATCTGCCAGGTTACTGTTGACAATTAGGGACGCATGAGCTGTAAACATGATGGCTGATGATTTATGGGTATAAGTGTGCTTTCCTTTCCAACCTCCCCACACTAGCAGTTGTATCTCAGTCAACAGGAATGTCTAGAGGTCATATTGGCATGTCTACAGAGAACCTGTCTAGCTGTGTTTTAAATCAAGAGGAGGCATGGTGGTGGGGTGTGTTGATTCTGGAGCTGGAAGGCCTAGGTTTCACCACCTAATTATTATGGATGTTTGGGCAAGTTACCCTATTTCTTTGTGCTTCCATTTTCATTGTATTTTTAGGATTTTTAATTTGTAATCTAGGGATTTTGACGAGATAGTAGTGGGGAAGGTAACAAGACCATCTGTGCTCCAGGGTTGTCATGAGTATTAGGTAACACATAAGTAAATGATTCATTTGTGTTCTGGTACTATACACACATACCTGCATTAGTAGAATTACTAATATACGCTAAAGCTTCTCTTGGTGTTTGTAAAAGTCTTTTAGATAACTTGATCTTAAAATACTTGAAGTTATTTAATAGAAAGATTTCTTATAATGGTAATTTAATAACACTTACCTCCCATTTTTCTCTTAAGTTCATCTTGACCATGTGCATATTGTCTTTGGCCAGGCTGGGTACTCAATCTTCCCTTTTATCTTAGTTTGACACATTTTAAAAAGTTGCTCCCTACAATTTATTTCTTTGATATTTGTATCACTATAGGGTTAGAGTTTTAAGAACAAGATCTCTTGAGCCAGACCATGTGGATTTTAATTCTGGCTCCTTCATTTATACTTTCTTTGACAAGAAGCAAGTTACAAAAACCTCTGTGCCTCAGTTTCCTCCTCTATAAATCAGCATGATAATAGCATATGCTTTATATAGTTATGAGGTTTAAATGATTCAGTATAAACAAAGTTCTAAGAAAAATGCCTGGTATATAAAGGTTTGCTATAAAGTTAAATGAGTCATCTTTGTGAATGATGGATCCATCATTTCAATAACGCTCTGGGAATAAAGATAAAGTCACTGTCATGCTACATTTAAACTAATTTATGGAAGTAGCAGATATAAAAGACTTGAGATATTTTGGAATTATGTCCTCAATGGAGAGAAAAGGCTTATTTGGGTAGTTATTCTGAATGATAATGTTGGGGATATACACTTAGACCAAAAGCCCTAGGTCTTTCAAAAAGTAAAGAATTGGTACATTGATTTCAAGAGAACTAATCATAGGCAAAATCTGTCTGAGATGAAATTGTTTTTGCAGATTCCCTTATTTCTCCTTAGAGTATGTTCAAATGGCTTATTTGCTGAACTACTAATTTAAGGGCGGGGGCAAACTCAAACTAATTTTTCTTCTGGTCATTCTTTAACTGACAGGCACTCCTTATGTTTTCTTGTTTGTTTTTTTGTTTCTGACTTTATTATTTTCCTAGAGTATCTACCATTTTACTAAAGAAAAAAAATAGCAATAATGTTGAAATGATTAGCATGAAGCACAAAGAAGGAAATAAAAAAAGAACTAGGGAAAAATCTTCCTCCAGTGTCCTCCTTCATCATAATTTTTCCCATGATTGAATTATTTTGCTAAATTGTCACTTCATTTGTTCCCTTTTTCTTTGTTTGCCGGTCTTATATCCTTGTCTTTCATCCTGTGCTCTTGGAATAAAATAGTAAACAATTTCGAGGTCTGGGAGTGCCTGTCATTCAACGTTACCTACTATAAAACTGAGAAAACAGGTTCAGAGTGACTTTGTGACCAACTCAAGTTTATACTTGTTGCTGGTTGCAGAACCAATCATAGTATTTGGGTTTCCACACTCTCAGATTCCATTTTGCTTCTGGCCACTCACATTCTCCTTCTCAGGCTCATTGGTTTTTTTTAATCTATTTTTTATTATGGTTTTTGTTGTCTTTTTCAGTGCTTTTTTTTTAATCTTTATTTTTCTATCCACCAATCTCTATGAAAGAGTGACACTGATGAATTCAATCTTAAATAGAAGACACAGTTATGAAAAATTGAACAAAGATGACAAAAATATAGACATTTTTCTATTTTTCTGTTCAGTCCTTCATTCACCATTGATTTATTCCTAAAACTTGTGGGAGGGATGGCTTCAATCTGTAGTTGTCTCAAAATGACAACACTTTCTTTAGTTTGGAAAACCCATGAATATGTCTGTTGCTACTTCTACCCATGAAAGAACAATGCGGCAAGGTGACTGTTCAACTATATTTTATTTTAAAGGAAGTATTAAATTCATCAAGAAGAGCTTCAAGCTATGCATCACTTCAACCAAATATAACTGATTTTTTAAAGAATTGAACAAGTGGAGATAATATATCAGACCAATGATTAAAAAATTCAGAGATACACACACACACACACACACACACACACACACACACACACACACAACATAATGAGCTTTCTAAGTAGAGTAAGGTTAAATCATAGGCCTATTTTATTATCAAAAACCTTTAATAAGATAAACACTTCTAGTATAGAGAGTAATTTGGTTCAGTAATCTTAGGAAATATATAATGTATGAGTTTATCAGGGTAGAGTCATGAGCTTTTAGCTTATTTTTTAGTGCAGGGAAAAAAAAACTTATTTATTTAGGATTTAAATTTAACAAAAGCAGAGAATTTGGGGCATTTATGATTCACTATTAGCATCCCCAGTCCTAATAAAAGCACAGGATGTGAATTTTCAGAGAGTAGGGGGTTCCTTACCTCAGAATTTCCAGCCAATTATTTCCAGTAGCACATTTTTACTAGAATCTCCTTGACAGTGATTTGCATAAAGTTTATATGTAATATACATCTATTAATTGACCTCTGGTAATTTTAGACCTCCTATTGTGAGCAGTTTTAAAGAAACCCCTTGGGCCCTTATGGATAGAGTTTCTTTAGATCTCTAACTCGCTTTTCTATGTTGATCATTTTGCTGATGAGAGAAGTAACTATGATTCAAATGCCTAGTTACATAGCAAAAGACTTGTCGCAATTTATAATTTCTCCATATGAGATTGAAATAGTGTGTAATAAACCACACAACAGATCGCAAATGTTCAAATTTCAACCACAAGTCACTTATAAGTTCATATTCCTATATTTAGAATAATATTTCAAAGACAGTGGTACCCTATGCACTTTCCCCATCTGTACTCAGAACTCAAACATACACAAAATATCCCTGACATTCTTCTCTTTGAGATTAACGGTGCTTTTATAACTGTTTCAATTAATAGCTTATCTATTAGACTCCAAATAACTCGGGAGCACTGCATTTTCATACTAGAAATCAGGAAAGGACTCTAAAGTAGAATATAATCCATTAGTGGCTCTTTAAAACCTCATAGTAACATTCTTCTCCAGATTTTCTTGCCACCACAGGTTTTTAACATTTCTGAACTGCACTACAATCCATTTTAGTGTATATACCAACCATGGAGTTTTTCACATATGCTGCAATTTTTTTTTCCTTAGGCAAATGGTGAAGTGTTTGAAACCTCTGGTTTATGTAATAGTTCTTTTTCAGCCTTTACACCACTTACTTAGTGCATGATGTATGAATTGTTTAATGGCTTTTTGAAAATGTACCATATTGGGCTAAAAGTTACCTTAGGAACCACACACTCACTCACAAAACGTTTGCGTGTCTATTCCTCACAGTGTTAAAGAGTTGGTCTGTGGAGTTAAAGATAACTATTCTGACATTTTTATTTGTGTGACCTTGAGCCAGTTTCTGAACATTTTTCTATCTCCATTTCACATCATTTAACATGGAGATAATTTAATTCTTTCAAGAACCAATAGGAAGGTTTTATTCTTGTATTAAATGTAAGGTTGTTAGAACCATAAATATCTTACATGATAAAACACATTTGTCTGTGACCATGATGGTGGTGATGATGAGGATGTCAGACTGAACATCTAGAAAAAATTGTCCTTCTTGAAATTTGTCTAGAAATGAGACCAAAATGGAGACCATAAAGGGCAATGCAACATGATAAGCTAGGGTTTTGCAGGATGAAATAGAAATCTGGGAGAAGGATATACCTATGCTTATCTAGGGAAATCTGTACACGCCTCTCAGATGAGGGAACATTAAAGAAATTCTTTAAAAGATTAGCAATTTGGTAAGTGGACAGACTGTTAGTTCTTGTAAACCTGGGTCACCGCATTCAACCAGAACTGCAGGTGCCAAGTAGGGAGGCTTGGGAGAACATGAAATATTCTGACATCCAATAAAGTCAGTATCATAGGGGCATATTCTGAGAAAGGGTGTTCTAGGAAATTACACTGAAGTAGGTTGGTGACAAGATAATGATACTAGTAAAAATAACAAAAGCTATAATAAGGACATAGCTGTCATTGGCTAGTTACCATTGTCAAACACTACGCTAAGTACTAGGATACATAAATTCATTCAATTCTGACAATAACCCAGTGAAATAGGTACTTTATTATCTCCATCTTACAAAAGGGAAAACCACTGCTAATTGAGACTTGATATGTTCAAATTCACACAACTTGAAGTAACAGATCCATTTTTGAACCCAAGCAATTTGGTTGTGATACAAAAAAAAAAAAAAAAGATTCTTTTCATTTCAATTCCAGTGTAGTTAACATACAGTGTTATATTAGTTTCAGGTACACAATGTGGCGATTCAACAATTGCATACACCATCCAGTGCTCATCATTACAGGTGCATTCCTTAATCCTCACCACGTTTCATCCTCTCATCCACCTCCCCTCTGGTAACCATCATTGTGTTCTCTGTAGTTTAGAGTCTGCTTCTCAGTTTCTTTCTCCCTTTGCTCATTTGTTTTGTTTCTTAAAGTCCGCATATGAGTGAAATGACACGGTATTTATCTTTCTCTGACTTATTTTGTTTAGCATTACACTCTCTAGGTCCAAACATGTTTCAAATGGCAAGATTTAATTCCTTTATATATACATAAAAAACACACCACTTCTTTATCCATTCATGTATTGACGGACACTTGGGCCATTTCCATAGTTTGGTTATTGTAAATAACACTGCAATAAACATAAGGGATACATGTATCCCTTTGAATTAGTGTTTTTGTATTTTTTCTTGACAAATATCGGTACGATTCCTGGATCATAGGGTATTTCTATTTTCAGCTTTTTGAGGAACATCCATACTCTATTTTCCAGTGACTACACCAGTTTGCATTCCCATCAACAGTGCAAAAGGGTTCCTTTTTCTCCATATCCTCACCAACTCTTGTTTCTTGTGTCTTGTGTTTTTGATTTTAGCCATCCTGGCAGATGTAAGGTGATATGGTAGTTCTGATTTGCATTTTTCTAATGAGTGATATTGAGCGTCTTTTCATGTGTCTGTTGGTCATCTGTATGTCTTCTTTGGAAAACTGTTCATGTCTTCCAGTTTTTTAATTGGATTATTTGGTTTTCGGTATTGAGTTGTATCAGTTCTTCACATATTTTGGATACCAACCCTTTATTGGATATATCATTTGCAAATAACTTTTCCCACTCAGGTTGCCTTTTAGTCTTGTTGACTGTTTTGTGTAGAAGGTTTTTATTTTGCTGTAGTCCCAATAATTTATTTGAGCTTTCATTTCCCTTGCCTCAGTAAACCTACCTAGAAAAAATGTTGCTGTGGATGATGTCAGAGACATTATTACTGCCTGTACTCTTTTCTAAGATGTTTATGGTTTCAGGTCTCACAGTTAGGTCTTTAATCCCTTTTGAGTTTATTTCTGTGTATGGTATAAAAAAGTGGCCCAGTTTCCTTCTTTTGCATGTACCTGACCAGTTTTCTCAACACAGTTTGCTGAACATACTGTCTTTGTTTCATTCGATATTCTTGCATTCTTTGTCAAAGATTAATTGACCGTGTAATTGTGAGTTTATTTCTGGATTTTCTATACTGTTCAATTGTTCTATGTGTCTTTTTGTGTGCCAGCCCCACACTGTTTTGATTACTACAGCTTTGTAATATAAGTGAAAGTCTGGAATTGTGATACCTCCAGCTTTGTTTTTCAAGATTGCTTTGGCTATTTGAGGGTCTTTTGTGGTTCCATACAAGTTTTAGGATTGATTGTTTTAGCTCCGTGAAAAATGCTCTTGGTATTTTGGTGTTAGGGATCACAGTAAACGTGTAGATTGCTTTGGGTAGTATAGGTATTTTAACAATATTTGTTCTGCTCCATTATCATGGAATGGCTTTCCATTTGTGTCCTCTTCAACTTCTTTCATCAGTGTTTTATAGTTTTCAGAGTGCAGGTCTTTCACCTCTTTGGTTAGGTTTATTTACTCCCAGGTATCTTATTTTTGTTACGACTGTAAATGGGATTGTTTTCTTAATTTCTATTTTTTTTGCTTCATTATTAGCGTGTAGAGATGCAACATATTTCTGCACATTGACTTTTATATCCTGTGACTTTACTGAATTCATTTATCAACTCTAGTAGTTTTTTGGTGGAGTTCTTAGGATTTTCTATATATAGTGTTGTCATCTGCAAATAGTTTTATTTCTTCCTTACCAATTTGGATGCCTTTTATTCATTTTTTTTTATGTTGTCTAATGGCTGTGGCTGTGACTTCTAGTACTATGTTGAATGAAAGTGGTGAGAGTGGACATCCTTGTGTTGTTCCTGACTTTAGAGGGAAAGTTCTCAGTTTTCCCCATGGAGTATGATGTTGGCTGTGGGTTTTCATATAAGACCTTTATTAGGTTGCAGTATGTTCCCCTTAAACCTACTTTGTTGAGGGTTTTTATCATGAATGGATGTTGACCTTTGTCAAATGTTTATTCTGCATCTATTGACATGATCATATGATTTTTATTCTTTCTCTTATTGATGTATCACATCAGTTTTGTGAATATTGAACCACACTTGGATTTGTGGAATAAATCCCACTTGATCATGATGAATGACAGTTTTAATGTATTATTGGATTCTGTCTGTTAATATTTTATTGAGGATTTTTGCATCTATGTTTATCAAGGATATTGGCCTGTAGTTCTCTTTCTTAGTGGTATCTTTGTTTTTGGTAGCAGGATGATACTTTCACTTCCTAGAATGAATTGGAAGTTTTTCTATTTTTTTGGAATAGTGTGAGAAGAATAGGTATTATTCTTCTTCAAATGTTTGATAGAATTCAGCTGTGCAGTCATCTGGTCCTGGACTTTTGTTTGTTGGGAGTTTTTTTTTTGTTTTTTTTTAATTGATTCAATCTCCTTGCTCATAATCAGTTCAAATTTTCAATTTTATCCTGCTTCAGTTTTGGTAGGTTATGTTTCTAGGAATTTATCCATTTCTTTGAGGTTGCCTAATTTGTTGACATATAATTTTGCACAATATTCTTTTACAATTGTATTCCTGTGATGTTGGTTTTTATTTCCCTTCTTTCATTTGTGATTTTGTTTGAGTCCTTTCTCTTTTAATGAACCTGGCTATATAGGTTTATCATTTTGTTGACGTTTTCAAAGAAACCATTCCTAGTGTCATTGACTTGTTCTATAGTTTCTATATTTATTTCTGCTTTAATCTTTATCATTTCCTTTCTTCTGGTTTTTGGTTTTGTTTCTTATTCTAACTCTTTACGTTTAAGGTTATATTATTTATTTGATACTTTGCTTCTTGATGTAGGCTTGTTTTGCCATAAACTTCCCTTTTAGAACCACTTTTGCTGCATCCCAAACATTTTGGACTGTTGGTTTAATTTTCATTTGTTTCCATGTACTTTTTGATTTCTTTGATTTCTTGTTGACCCACTCCTTGTTTAGTAGCCTGCTATTTAACTTCCATGAATTTATGATCTTTCTAGGTTTTTTTCTTTTTTTTTTTTTTTTAATTTTTTTTTTCAACGTTTTTTATTTATTTTTGGGACAGAGAGAGAGACAGAGCATGAACGGGGGAGGGGCAGAGAGAGAGGGAGACACAGAATCGGAAACAGGCTCCAGGCTCCGAGCCATCAGCCCAGAGCCTGACGCGGGGCTCGAACTCACGGACCGCGAGATCGTGACCTGGCTGAAGTCGGACGCTCAACCGACTGCGCCACCCAGGCGCCCCCTTTCTAGGTTTTTTTCTTGTGACTGATTTCTAGTTTGACAGTGTTTTGGTTAGAAAGGATGCATGGTATAACTTCAGGCTTTTTGAATTTATTGAGTCTTGTTTTGTGGCCCAATATGTGCTTTATTCTGGAGAATGTTCCACATGCATTTGAAAAGAACATGTATTCTACTGTTTTAGGATGGAGTGTTCTGAATTGATCTGTTCTATCTGGTCCAGCATGTCATTCAGAGCCACTGTTTCCTTGATTTCCTGTTTGGATGATCTGTCTGCTGATGTAAGTGGGGTATTAAAGTCTCCTACTATTATTTTGTTACTATTGATTAGTTTATTTATGTTTGTTATTAAGTGCTTTATGTATTTGGGTGTTTCATGTTGGGTGCATAAGTATTTACAATTGTTATATCTTCTTGTTGGATTGTCCCTTTTATTATTACATGGTGTCCTTTGTGACTTTTTATAGCCTGTTTTTAATAGTCTATTTTGTCTGACAGAAGCATTGCCACCACCCCCCTTTTTTGGCATTCATTTGCATGATAAATGTTTCTCCATCCCCCCACTTTCAATCTGCAGGTGTCTTTAGGTCTGAAATGAGTCTCTTGTGGCAGCATTTAGATGGACTTTTTTTTTTTTTTTTTAATTTGATCTGTCACCCAAGGTCTTTTAATGGATCATTTAGTCCATTTGCCTTCAAGGTAATAATTGATATGTATTTATTGCCATGTTGTTATTTGTTTGGTGGCTGTTTTGTAGTTTTCCTCTGATCTTTTCTTTTGTTCTCTTTCATGGTGTGTTGACTTTCTTTAATGATCTCTTGATATGATTCCTTACTTTTTGTACTTTGCATATCTATTACTGGTTTTTGATTTGAGGTCACCACTCTATCTAAATACATGTATCTTCTGCATATTATAGCAATCTATATTAAGCTGATAATTGCTTACTTTTGAACTCATTCTTTACTTCCCCCCTACCCAGGTTCCAGATATTTAGTGTCATATTTTACATCCTTTTATTTTGTGCTTCTCTTGACTGATTCTTAGAGGTATAGGTTTTTTTTGTTTTGTTTTGTTTTGTTTTTCTTGCTTCTGTGCTTCCTATTTTTCTTACTTATGGCTTTTGTTTTCAACTCAAGAGTCCCTCTTAGTATTTCTCTTATGGATGGTTTAGTGGTCATGAATTCTTTTAACTTTATTTTTTCTGGGAAAGTTTTTATCCAGCAAGGCTACCATTCAGAAAAGAAAAATATGGAGTATTCTTGGCTGCAGATTTTTCCCTTTCAACAGTTTGAATATATTGTGCTATTCCATTCTGACCTGCAAAATTTATGCTGAAAAATCAGCTGATAGCCTTTATGGGGTTTCCTTTGTATGTAACTCTTCTTTTCTCTTACAACCTTTGATTCTTTATCACTATTTTTTTTTTTTTTACCATTTTATCTTAGTGTGGATCTCCTTGGGTTGAATTTGTTGAGGGATCTCTGTGTCTTCTGAATCTGGATGTGTTTCCTTCCCCAGTTTCAGGAAGATTTCAGTTACTATGTATTCAAATATATTTTCTGTTATCCTTAAAACAAAGATACTTAGAGTAGGAAGTCTATGCTATATAGTTTCTAAGTAAAATATTTTGCTGAAAATTCTGTTAAAAATAACAAGTATTTTAAGTCCGTATTTGGGATCTTGAGTTTCAACTTTTGGTTAGCCCCTTAGAGTGGTATCACTTTATGCAATTATAAACCTTGAATACATAACTAACATAATTAATAAAACTTGGGAATTATAGGGAGATTAAAGAAGGAAGAATACCTTGCCTCATTTTTCATAGCAGGGAATCACTAA
This sequence comes from Panthera tigris, assembly GCF_018350195.1. Classification (NCBI taxonomy): domain Eukaryota; kingdom Metazoa; phylum Chordata; class Mammalia; order Carnivora; family Felidae; genus Panthera; species Panthera tigris. The sequence continues at coordinate 125,939,593 of NC_056665.1, forward strand.
ATACTAGACATAAAATATGAATATAAAAATATATATTGTAAAAGTTGTAATAGATTTTTCATAATCCTTTTTATAATATTATATAGCTATGACACCAATCCATATGCATTTTTCTCAAGAAATATTTGTAATATTTCAGTTTCCAGTTTCTCTTTAACTTAATTCTTTGGTAATTGAAATTAAATTTGATAATTTTATAATAGCTTGAAGTGTATAGTCACAATGTTCTGCAATGTTTCCAATCATTAATATGTTTATTTATTTGTCTTTTTTATAAGGAAACCCATCTGGAATTGTTTTTGCAACTGAAAACATTTTGAAAGACTTGTATTGTTATTGGCATGCCTTTTTTTTTTTTTGTGGTCTTTGAAGATTTTACGTTGCATTATTTGTATGGTTAATATGTATAACTTAACATAGAATACATTTATTTAAGACTTCCAGTGTGGACATTGGGTAACAACAACAACAACCATATAGTCACTATAACCTACTTTGAAGCTCCACTTGCTAGTGAGAGTGGCTCTTCCTGTGCTAGCAGCTCTGTTTTTCGGAGGCCCAGCAAGGGGATCGAGCTTGGACAGCTGCTGCAAACCAGAGGCAGGCAGATACAGACCTGAGGATTCATTCTTCAGCTCATTCTTACTCTGACTCCAAACCCTGAACAAAATCTAGCATTGTCAGTGTCAACTCCTAGCACATCCTCAGGGCTCTACCTCTGTCTGCACTTGTAGATTCTGTCTTCTTTGGAGATTAATCCCCACTAGGTGCAGAGCTCTCTGGTTCATGACCACACCCCATCCAGGGCCTCCCTCTGTAAGGAGTTCTCATTCAACACTAACATTAGGCTCTGTCTCAATTTATTCTTTGCAGGTTGCTTCACGGGTCTGGTTACTTGACGCAGGGGACAGCTGAGTATTGCAGACTTCAGGGGAGAAAGGGTAGCTTTTGTTTTCATACCTGGTAACATCTGTGTCTTTCTTGATGGTGTCTGCCTCAGGGTGGCAGAACTGATTAGGTGCACTGTTCCCTAATAGTAACTGTAAGAAAGAATTTCAGAACTTTTGAGGTTTTCTTTTTTCTATTCCTATCTCTGAATGTCTGAGTTTTACAATGATAGTGGCATGATGATTAAAACCAAAACCAGCAGGGGGACTATCCATTATTTCTTTCCTCTGAATCCCTGGGTCATGGGAATACTTAGAAGTAGTGTGCTACTTGCAAGGCACTAGAGCTTTGGGGTAGGATAAGAAATTCTCCAGCTCAATAAACTTGCTGCGATTAAAATTTTCTGCAGTGTAAGTGACCTTGCTAAATTGATCTGCAACATGACTTCAAAGGCTTTAGGGACAAAAATGAGAATGAACTGACCTCACAAAACCACACCAAATTCCTCCCAGCATTCTATAGGATAGAAATGTCTTACATTTTTTGTTTAAACAAAGTATCTACTTTAGCTGAACCAAGTTTATAGAGGAAGGCTACCAGGATATATTCTATGTACACAGACTTGCCCTTAAGACCTCCTATCCAATGGGACAGAGAATCAGAAAATTAAAATCCAGGGAGATAATAGCAACAATGAAAGAGTTGAGAACGACTGGGAAGAGCCTCCTGACGAAGACTACAGGGTCAGGGAGTAGTTGTCCCAGGAGAGATGACGTCTCAGCAGGTGCTTAAAGCTTCTGTGGGAATGAGCCATGTAAAGGCTAATGAAATTTTCAGCGAGGAGACCATGTTTAAACGTTTCAGAATTGTTGTCAATAAAAGTGCTACCTCTTTTTTCTTGAGCTTTTTGCCTCCCTGAGGCAATTACAGAAGCAAAATTTCCTGCATAAAAAGGAATCAACGGGCTGGTTTGCAACTTGGCTGGATTCTCAGGAAACTGGCAGCCAAACCTAGGGATAGAGGAACTCTCCAAGGACTGGGAGGGAAAGATAACCAGGCCCTGGGCTATCTCAAGATGCCTATTTGTTCCCTCACCATAGAACAAAAACAAAAATCAACCAAACAAACAAAACTCCAAAAACAAAACAAAAAAAATTGCCATTGAGCTGAGAGCTGGGTCCCGTATCAAAGAATCTCTCCCCAGAGCTGCAGAGTTGCTGAGTGAAGTTGCTGGGTTATCAGTGCTGTGAACAAATGGTGTCAGCCTTGACATTTTCTTGCTGGCAGAGACAGAACACCCCTGAGGAAAAGACACTGATCTTAGTTTTGTTTATTCAATTGGGGGCGATGTCTTGCCATGTTTTGATAAATGTGTTTATAAAGTGAAAGGGATATGCTTACTGTGCTGCTTCTGCTGATTATAGTGGTGGCCGTACTGTCTGAATTTCAGAGCGAGTCCCGAGTGATGCATATTTAAAACCGAAACCATCAGGTAACAATTACCGTGGCCAATGCCTATTAAGATATGTCTAGTGATACCTCTCAAACCTTCTCTGCCCATTAGGCCAGGCTGTATTTGTATAGGATTTTAAGAAAGACACCCTTTTCCCTGTAATAGCTGGTCATTGATGTATGAAATTCCCTTAAGTGAGATAAACTTTTTATTGTGCGGGCTGCCGCTGAGGCTCAAAATGCAAATCGTCCAATGGAGATGAAGCTTTTGATTTTAATACTTTCCTGGGAGTGAATTTAATGAAATCTTATCTTTGAAGAGCAAATTTTAAAATGTGTATAAGGACTAGAGGTGCTTGTGTATATGAATGTGTGTGGGAGGTGGGGTGTAAGAGAGGAAAAGGAAGAGGAATGGAGAGAGAGGTGCCCAGCTGCAGCAGTAGAAAGGTGGAGAGGGGTTTATTGGGGATGGGGCGGGGGAAGACCAAGACTTAATCATGACTGAAGATCCTCCAAGATCCTCCAATCGACCTGTGTTGGACACATGCCGTGTTGCCATTCTGCGTTTTAAATGAGGTAATATTTAAAAAGATCAAATATACAAATAGCCTCCGTCACAGTGGGGTTTCTTGGAGACCAGGGCAAATTCTGCGTATGGATGAAGTTGTTGCCAGCACACATACTGGTCTTGAGCAATACTGTCCTACTGACCTAGAAGGCCTACAAGACCCTCTTTCGGGGAGTGTTCATAGTAAATTGGAGTCAACAGAGTTTACAGAGAGGATGAGGGGAGATCATGGAGGTCCTTAGAAGTGGAAAACAAGATGGGACAAATTCCAAGAGGGGAAAGGGCTCACTTAAAAATGAAATTTCCTACAGTCATCGCTTTGAACACTGTTTGTTTGTTTTTTTGACATCATTAAATGGGTAGGCTGCTGAAGCCATGAGGTCTTATGGAAATTCTACTGGCTCTCTAGTCAGGTGAACCTAGATTTAAATCTGGGTGTTGCCACTTAATATTTTTGTGACCTCGAACATCTAAAGCTATCTAAGCCTCAATTTCTTTGCTTTTAAAATAAAAATAATACTATCTAGATCCTCAGATTTGCCATAAAGTATAGGAAGAAATAGATGTGATTATTGTTGTCATCAGACAAAAATTCATCAGGAAATGTCTGTAGACTTCCAGAAGTGTTTCTGAGTGCTGCTAAGTTAGAAGCACGGAAAAAGTAGTAATTAATTTGTTTGAAGCGTTTTTTTTTCTTTTGAAGTTTATTTATTTTGAGAGAGAGCCCATATTAGGGGGAAGGGGCCCAGGGAGAAGGAGAGAGAGAACCCCAAGCAGGATCCACCCTGCTAACATATGAGCCCGATGCAGGGCTCAGACTCACAAACCCAGAGATCATGACCTAAACCAGGATCAGGAGTCAGACACTTAACCCACTGAGCCACCCAGGCACCTCTGGAAAGTATTGATGCATTGCTCTTGAGAGCTATCAGAGTAAAATCTTTAAATTCTTGTCCTGTTGAGCCAGATAGGCTAATGTGAGTCCTGATACCACCACCCCAAGTTTAACTTCTTTGTGCCTGTATTTTTTTTTTTTACATAAAATTGCTAACACCTACCTACTGTGAAGATTAAGTAAGGTGATACTTGTCCCTGGCACAGAGTAGGCACTACAGAGTTTCATTATTAATAATGCTGAGCTGTATGTCCTGTGGCTTTTTAAGAGTAAACTGCAAAAAAAAAAAAAAAAATGTTAAGAGGTAAAGTGTCCAGTAGCAAGTACTCCAGAGCTGAGATCTTTGTTTATAGATAGGGTTATTTATAATCTCTAAGTTTCAGTTTCCTTATCTGTAAAATGGGCACACTAACAAATGATGTGTGCTTTGGGAATATGACAGGTTGAAGGAAACTGTCAGGGGGCAAAGAAGTGAGACAAGAATGGGAAGGGAAGGCACTGATCAATGGAGAATTATCACCTAGGTAACTATGTGGGCCACTGAAGCTTAATTTCACTGGGGGAATTCTGTGTCAGACGGAATCAAGGAGTCCGGAAAGGAGTTGGAACATCAACTTGTGTGAGCTGTTGCTTAAGGTTGTTCCTGGAGTCCTTGATTCCTCTGCTCTTACAGCCTGCCGGGTAGGTAGCAGAGCCAGTTCCAGAGCCCTGAGACAATCCTTGGGCAATGAAAGGCAGGTGATAGTTGTTGGAAGCTGGGCACTGATGCCAACAGAGAGGAAATGTGGGTGGGAATGACTGCCACACATAGAATTTCTTCCTGTTCTTTCCACAAGCTAGAAAAGGCATATGTAATGAATCATATACAATTAATTTATCTGTTTGCATACTTATTACAAATATTTGCCCAATTTTAGAGGATACTTCATTTATAAGCATCTATTTTTTTCTAGTGATCCACTACTAAAATCTCCCTCACATGTAAAGGGAGGGATTGGAAGATAGTAATTTCAAGGTGTTAGTTTCAGGGTATATAGGTAAGGCAGTAGATTCCAGTATGATATGCACCTTGGGCTCCAGGAAACAAACAAACAAACAAAAAAATGGGATAAAAATTGTTTCTCTAATCACTTTGTAAAATAACTAGACCTGCCTTATATACTTTCCTTGTAGGCTGTTTAGTGCAATCTTTGTATTTGTTTGCTTGTTTATATACAGGTATGTTTGCAGTATTTTAGGGGATATTTATCATTTCAATTCAAGAATCTTGATTAATAGGAAGATAGACCCAGGAAAGAACTAGATATATATTGGTTTTAATGCTGAATTTCGTAGAATATTTGTAATACAATATAACTGACAAATATTGGCCTTTGAGGAGGAGCTGGGAATAAGTATTAATGATTAATTTCCCTTTTTTCATAAAAGGAAGTCAATATCTACTGATCAAGATGGAAGTGTGTGAAAACCCGTATGCAAACACCTACCAAAAAGCAATGATCCCCATAAATTTAATATTTTTTTACATCAGACTTTTTTTAGAGAATCAATCATAAAATAAGGCCAATGAACCAACTCTATTCTGTCTTTTTTTGTAAATAGTCTTATTGGAACATTTACTGCACCCATTTTTCTTTGTATTGTAGTGCCTTTGGCACTACAATGGCAGATTAACTAGTTTTGATAGACTATAAGTAGCTTGAAAAGCTGAAAATAATTCCTCTCTGGTCCTCTGCAGAACCCTGTTGAGGGAGAATCGTTTAGGAAGTACTCTCACTGACAAGGAAAAACTCCTGGTTCTCTTCTCAACACTCTCAATACTGCTGGTCACCAAATTATAGACTTTTTCCCCTACACAACTGGCTGTCCTATAATTTAACTCCATTCTGACACTCTCTGCCTGAAGATACCAGGAACCAAAACTAAGTGTTTTAACCAAAGATGACTCTATAGCTCTTATGACACTTGGACTTTATTACAAGGGTTTTAGGAGCTCTGGAATGAGGAGGATAACCAAATACATAGTTATTCTTAGAAATCGCAGTATCATAACATTTACCAAGAATTACCAAATTTGCAGTCTAGTTTCACTTCAGTTGAATTTTTATTTTGTTATGCTTAAATAAATAACATGCTTTTAACATAAAAAGAAATATAAAATTGCAAGGATACATTGGATGATCTTATATATATTAGACCTGCTTGCTTTAAAGAAAATGAGTGTGTGTGATTTTTTTTTTTTTTTTTTTTTTAGTGAGACCAGTCAAATGAATTGGACAACATACTGGATTTGGGCTCTTCCTACCTACTTCTGCCCTTTGTTTTCCTGGTAGTAACAGCTTATATGACATTGGTGGCTAAGCTACTATAGGTAATGTTGGTACAGAAGACCTCTCTTCACAGCTGATCTTATATTTACTTCCTCTATTTTTCTCAGTAAGTTTGAAGACTATTTCCCAAGTATGAAGAAATAAAACCTAGAATTCTTCGTTGAAATCTTAATTATAGGCATTGTCTCAAGATAAATCTGATGCTTCCTGAAGAGCCGATTGAATTCTGCCCCTAAAATAATATGGCCTGGACTGTTTTTAGGAGTCCAGAAAACTTGTTCAGGTGTTTTTCTTATTTTTTATTTTTATGTAGTTACTTATTGAAACTGGCAAGATTCAATACAGGCATACCTGGTTCCAGACCACTGCAGTAAAACAATTCAAATGAACATTTTGGGAGCACCCAGGTGGGTCAGTCAGATAAGTGCCTGACCCTTGATTTCGGCTCAGGTCATGATCTCACGGTTCATGAGTTTGAGCCCCGCATCAGTCTTTGCGCTGACAGGGTGGATCCTGCTTGGGATTCTTTCTCTCCCTCTCTCTCTCTGCCCCTCCCCCACTTGTGCATGCGTTCTCTCAAAATAAACATTAAAAAAATGAACATTGTGGCTTCCCAGTACCTTTAAAAGCTACATTTACACCAAACTGTAGTCTATTAAGTGTGCAATAGCATTATGTCTAAAAAAAAATACAGACCTTAATTAAAAAGTACTTTATTGCTAAAAAATGGTAGCCATTTTCTGAGGTTTCAGCAAGTCGTAATCAAAGATCACCATAACAGATATAATGAAAAAGGTTGAAATACTGTGAGACGTATTAAAATGTGACACAGGCACCGAATGAGAAAATAGTGTTGGAAGAAGTGGGCACCAACAGACATGCTCAATGCAGGGTGGCCACAAAGCTTCCATTTGTAAAAATCGCAGTATCTGTGAGGTGTAATAAAGCACGATAAAACTAGATATGCCTGTATGTAGATTTATGTTACTGTTTTGAATGCCGCGGCACAGGGTTGGCAAGTGTACTGGGAAGGGAAATTTTGTCTCTACCCTTCTAAGTTCTTTCGGCTGCTCTGCTAACTGACATAAGACAAATTATTGGGAGTAAAACAAATTTTAATTTTGTACATATCCAAGCTCTGCGACAGTCGGTGCTCTCAGACAGGCAGTGGAGACTCACATGCCCTCCTGAGCTAAGGAGACGTGGATAGGAGTCCAGGGTTTCAAAGGGAAGGAAGAGCATTCACGTGAAGACGGGAAGAGCAAGTGTTTAGTACACAGGTATTTGTCAGGCCAGGCAGAGCCAGTATGATTCAGAGGAGATCGAACAAGCAGACCTTGCTAAGCTCCCCCTCTTTTACCACACCTAGCTCACACTCTTTACAGTTCTCTCTGGTGTAAGTTCCCTCCCTGGACCAGGCCTTCTATCTAAATTCTTATAGACACTGAAGGAGAAGGTAAAAAGCTCTTGCTGAGTCTTTTGGGTCCTGATTGTCCTCAGCTCAAAATAACCCACATGCCAGAGTGGCACATTTTGGAGAGGCACATTGTGAACCCCTTCAGTGGGAAAATTTTACCAAAACTTTTTTTTTTTTTATGTTTATTGTTTGAGAGGGAGAGAGAGACAGAGGATCCACAGCTGGCTCTGTGCTAAACAGCCAAGAGCCTGATGTGGGGCTCGAACTTTCAAACCACTGGATCATGACCTCAACTGAAGTCAGACGCTTAACCGACTGGACCACCCAGCCACCCCTAAGACTTTTTAAACTAAATGAAACACACTCACTTACCAAACTCCTTTTGTTTTATTCAATCATATTTGTGTATAGGCTTAGAAATAATGAGAAATACAGTGTTATAAACAAAAGCATAATACAGTTGAAGTTAAAACGTCTCAGCAACTAAGTGATTTAACAGATTTAGAAAGGAAATAGGTGCTTCAATGACTAAGCATATTCAGATATTAGAAACTGTTGCTGTCAGAGTACCTATGTCCTGTTGAAGGACCACAGAACAGGCCACCCCAAGACATGGCACTTTGGAATGTTTTATTTTGAACTGGATACTTGAAAAACAGCAGATACAAAAGGGACACGCTCCCCTGTACGGGGAGAAAGGAAACTTGCCGTTGGAGATGGGGAATAAAAGCCAAGAAAGTCTGTACAAACAGACCTTGTTAGAATAACTCCTGCTTGCCTTTAGCCTCAGGCATTTGAGTTCTTTCAATTTCCACTCTTATTTCAACCTACTAGACAAGCATTTAGGTTTGCCATTTGGCTTGTTTTTCATTTTCCTGGGGCAGGGGCGGAGGTGGCTCCCATGTACCTGTAAAAATCTGTATGCTTCTGTGAATGTAACTTGTGTCAACTTAATTTTCAGGCCCTAAGATATTTCAGGCCCTGCTACGATGTTCTGTATTCAGAGTTGAAAAATGCAATTGTTAATCTGTGCAAATAGATTAAAAATAAAAACTTGGATTTAATATGTATTCCTTAATTTTTAATACACTAAATCATAGTGTAAGCAACACCTGACAGTTCTTATAATTATCAAAATTACATAAAAATTACCTGAAGGTAAACAAGTCCTTTCACCCTTAAGATATTAAATCTAGGGTTTCCAAAAGTATCTTAGAGGAGGAATGAAGCATGGAAATTGATAAATGGCTTCCTACTATAGACACTATATTTATATTCAAGTTGGACTAAAAAACAAACAAAAAACCTCTTAAAGAGAGCAAAGTGTTTTTAAGCATAAAAGGTGAATTTTCTACTCTAGAACTATATACAAGCATATGGCTGTCCCATGATAATCTCCACTTAAAGACACAGTAACATTAAGACAACAAAGGTCTATAATGCTTCCTGATGACATTTTCCACTTAATGGTGGTGAAACAGTTGGTAGACAATGCGAATGTTACATTTGTGCTAATGTTATTGTGCTCGGAGGGTCACAGATACTTAACCACACAGGATGGAGCAGAAGAGATTCTGTTAACAGACTAACCATCTGTAAAAGAATTGACATTAGAGATATATAAAGATCTAGTTGCAAATGGTCAGATAATTTATATCTTTACTTCCCTTTTCCCTTATTTAATGAGGTAAAATTTACATTAGGAAGAGCATAAAGCACAGTAATTTCAAGTATTGGGCTCAGTGAAGTTTTAAATATGTAAACACACATTTTACTAGGTGCAAGATCAAAACACCTTTATTTCCAACCCCCTAAAAAGGATCTCTTGTACTCTTTTGCATATCAATACTCCCTAAAGGAGCCACTCTTGTAGCTTCTATTGCCATAAGCTTATCATGAATCTTCTTGAAATTCACCTATATTGAATCCTGTGGAATCTTGTGTATCTGGCTTATTTTGTTTAACGTAATACCTGTAAGTTATAGCTGTTGTGTTCTTTCATGTTGCAGTAGTTTATTTTGTTTTTGTTTGCTATTGTGTTATATAACATGTACTTCAGTTTACTTATCCATTCTATTTGTGAATATTTTTGTTTCAATTTTGGAATATTTAAAGCTGTGAACACTCTGGTGTATATATATATATCTTTTGCTAGCAAATGTGTTCATTTCTCTTGAGTATGTATTTAGGATTAGAATTGCTTTAGTAAATACTGCCTGTTTTCTATGGTGGTTTTACTATCCTACACTGACACTAGTAATGTGGCAGAGTTCTAGAGCTTTGACAACACTTGGTATTTGCAGTCTTCTTTTTTTTAAAAAAAAATTTTAACGTTTATTTATTTTGAGAGAGCGAGAGAAAAAAGGAGAGAGAAAGTGACTGTGAGCAGGGGCGGGGCAGAGAAAGAGGGAGGCACAGAATCCAAAGCAGGCCAAGCTCTGAGCTGTCAGCACAGAGCCTACTGATCCGCTGATGTGGGGCTTGAATTGATGAACTGTGAGATCGTGACCTGAGCCAAAGTTGGAGGCTTAACCTACTGAGCCACCCAGACACCCTGGTATTCCCAGTCTTTTTAATTTTAGTCCTTCTACTGGTTGATTTTAATGTGTGTTTCCCCCATAAGTAAGGATGTTGAGTTCCTTGTTCATGATTATTAGCTATTTAGATGTGCTCTTTTTAAAGGGGATTTCAAGTGTTCTCTTGATTTTTTTAAGGTTTTTATACTTCTTAAATTCATAATACTTGGGTTTCTTCCGATTACGTTTTTTAAAATTTCAGTTCAGTTTATTTTCTATTTAGTCGGAGGACGTTTATAGTGTATTTGATATTTGTTAATATTTGCTTTATAATCCAGTATATGACCTATGTTATTAAATGGTTTACACACACTTAAGAAGAAAGCATATTCTGTGGTTATTGGGTATAATGTTCAGAAAAGCAATTGCATTGGTTAACAGCTTTATTGAAATCTTCTCTATCTGTAATGATTTGTGTCTGCATCTATCATTTATGAAGGGAAGTTTATCAAAATTTCCAACTCTGGTTGTGGATTTGTCTACTTCTCCCTTTCTTTCTGTCAAATGTTATTCTTCACTCTTTGAAAAATTATTAGTACAAAAATGGGGAATTTTTAGCCTATTTTGCCAAAGTGAAACCCCTCTATATTTTCAATAATATTTTTTCCCTGGAGTCTTTTGTGTCTGATGTTAAAACTGCAACAGTTTTCTTTTGATTCGTATGTTTCTATTGTTTAACTTTCCACCTGTGTCTTTGTGTTTATAGTGGGTCTGTTTTAAAAAGTGTGGAGGTAAATTTGCGTTTTTTCTTATCAATCTGACAATGTTTTTTATACTATTTAGTTTATTCATATTTAACATGATAGATATACTTGGGTTTTAGCCTACCCTCATGCTACTTACTTTGTCTCATCTCCTCTATCCTTTCTTGCCTTTTAATTTTAATTTTTTTTAAGTTTATTTTGAGAGAGGGAGAGAGGGAGAGGGAGTGGCAGAGAGTTGGGAGACACGCAAGCTGGCTCCATGCTGAGCCCCAGTGTGGGACTTAATCACATGAACCTTGAGATTATGACCTGAGCTGAAATCAAGAGTTAGATGCCTAACCAGCTGAGCCACCCAGATGCCCTGCTTTCCTGCTCTTTTAAAAAGACAGGGATACATCCTAAATGTATTATATTCTACCTTAAATTATTGCTTTATCACTCCTAGTGCAATAAAATAATTTTCTGTTTACTCATCTTCTGCCCTTTGTGTTATTATCACTTATTTTTCTCTATTCATAGCAGAACACTCACAAGATACTGTTTTTGCTTTAATAGTCCGTGGTATTTTTGTAGTGCTTCAACTTCGCAAAGTTGGAAATACATTTTCTAAGCTTCCAGTTCCTATAGAGCTTGGCCACAAGAGCATCTTGAACGGTATTAAAGACAGATGTGAAGCAGCAGCCATTACACGGAGGGTTGGTTAAGGATCCCAACATTGCAAGAGCATGGACAGCTTGTTGTTGATCTTTTGGGCCATGTTGTTGAAATTGAGAGTTGAAATAGAAAAATATTTATCAGGGGGGTTCAGAATTAGTAACTACTTAGCAGTATAAAAGTGAGTTAAATTTAAAGAATTGACTTTTCATATATGTTGTAAGAATTCTGTAGCAAGTAAAAAAGGAAACACCTACAGGTTATATGTAGCCCCAATATTTAGGTAAACTTTAAATATTTCTAAAGAAAATATGAGGGGTGCCTGAGTGACTCAGTCAGTTGAGCATCTGACTTTTGAATTTGGCTCAGGTCATGGGGTTGAGTCCTGTGTCCCTATAAAATTATGGGCTCTGCTGAATATGTTGTATGCCATCCCAGATCTGTGGTCAAGCTAAACCTCCTATTTAGAAGTAGAGGTAACATGAAAATCAGTTATAACTGATTTAACATCTATTACAGTAGGGGCGCCTGGGTGGCTCAGTCCAGTTAAGCATCTGACTTCGGCTCAGGTCATGATCTCACAGTTTGTGGGTTCCAGCCCTGTGTCGGGCTCTGTGCTAACAGCGCAGAGTCTGGAGCCTGCTTCAGATTCTGTGTCTCCCTCTCTCACTACCCCTCCTCCACTCATGCTCTTTCTTTCTCAAAAATAAACATTAAAAAAATATAGGTCTATTACAGTAGGAAAGTATCTCCTCACTTTTATAATTATCGAACATAGTATATGTTTATTGTTTAGTTTCCATTAGAATGTAAGCTTCCTGAGAACCTCTTTGTTTCTGCTAGATACCTAGGGCTTAGAATAATGTCTCCTGTGTAGCAAGTGTTGAATATGTGTTTTTCTCTGGTATTGAATGAATAAAGCTCTAGATGCTTTGGAGATTTTATTAACAAAAATTATTCTGGGACTTCAGTTGGTTGTACAACCCTTTCAAATTGGACAATTGCTACACTATGTGAAAAGAGTTCTGCAGGAATCTTAATTGGCACAAGTGCTAGAACTACTTGCCTGGCTCCACTAAACCACAAAAAAGCTGGAGATACCAATCCTGTAATTTCCTAGAAAGGGGATCAACTGGTAGTACCTGGCAAATATCATTAATGGTGGCCGACCATACTGCATATACTCTTTGAGGCCTTGATATTTAATTATCAATTTTGTAATGAAGAAACCCTTCATTACCCTTCATACCATTTTTTAAATACTTTTTTCAATGTTTATTTTTGAGAGACAGAGCATGAGTGGGGGAGGGGCAGAGAGAGAGGGAGACACAGAATCCAAAGCAGGCTCAGAGCCCGATGCGGGGTTTGAACCCACAAGCCATGAGATCATGACCTGAGCCGAAGTTGGACGTTTAACCAACTAGCCATACCAGTTTTAAATGGCAGCATAATATCTTGCATCTGCCATGATTTATTTAACCAATCCTTTCTTTAGTTGGTTCCAAAACTTTGGTATTGTAAATAGCAATGACACAAATGTCTTAATGCATAAATTTCTGGGCATAGTTCAAATTTGTCAAGAACAAATTGGGAATTTACCCGAGAACTACTAGATTAATTTTTGGTGATTTTGAGTTCTGTAGTACTATTTCTACCTTTTAATTTGGTTGATTTATTTCTGTCATGGCACTGCTGGGAAAGATGATAAGTTAGTTTTTAATTTTATCTGAAACTGTTTGGAAGTGAATTCGGTAAACTTGATTTCTAAAAATTGTTTGATTTTAAAACTCCAAGTATCATTAAAGAATGGGAAATAATCTTCCAAGCAGATGATTATTATTGTTTTTCTGAAATGTGTTATTCAAATCTTTAAATGGAATATAATGGGCATATACTTCTATCCCCTTGATGACTTAGGTCATCATTATGAAAGTCATTAGTGGTCTTGAATTGCTATGATTAAAGTAGATCTTCTTTGGAAATAACCAATACTGTGGGAGTACCTTTACACGTAGTAGCTGTGTAATCTTGGATAAACTGAACCTTTTTAGAATCTCAGATTTGTTTCTTATAAAATGGGAACCACTGCAAGCAGTTGATGTATGGTTTAGAAATAATACATATGAAACGCTTACAATCATAGTAGAATCCTTGTAGATGACAGTAAATGACAGCTATGAAGGAGGGGGTGTTGCCCTTGAAAACTACAATGCAGGGAGCTGTTTTTCACCACAATAAATGTTTCCTTTGTATGTGTGACTTTAAATGACATGTAAATATGTCCCTAAACACGTACATGTGTGTATCTATTTGTGTATGTTTTATGTGTCTATATTTTTGTAAGTGTGTGTATATACATATGTATTATAGATACATATACACACATATATATGTATATATGTATATGTATGTATATGTATATATATGTATATGTATACACACACACATATATATATATACACACACACATACATATATATGTATATACATGTATTTTCACCCCCTCCACATTTGCTATTGATGATAATCTGTCCTAGCTGTCAGCATGCCACTTAAGCATTCTCTCCTGGTGTAATTTGTTAAATTCAACTGGAAGTTTGGAAATCAGAGCCCCCTGAGCAGTACTGTGTTTAGAAAAGGACTAAAAAGATCTTAAATGATATGAGGATCAGTCCTCTGAGTAAAGTTATTAAGCTCTAATGCTTTTGTTCTCTTATTTTAGTTAAGGATCATTTTTATTCCACTTCTTATACTACTGATGGAATTTTGAATTTTGAGGTTTTGAGATATTTAGGTTTCAAATAAGTGATTAAGTTATAAAAATTCATCTAAGAATGTGTTCATTTTAATTGAGTATTGATTTTTCACCTCCAGTAACACAAGTGTTCTGCAAGTCCTATGCATCTAACTTGTGTCAACCGTCTTGACCAAGATTAAGAAATTAAGTATAATAATTTATTTGGTCTTCTAAGAATTTCAGAGCAGTGTTTCTGGAATGCTTTAACTCTTCATATATTGCCTTATTGTCTCCTTAAATTTTATACAAGATAGTGAGCATTTTTAGTTAACACATAAATTTAAACTCAATTTTCCCCTAATCTTAAGACCAACTCATTAGGAAACCATAGAGTAATGAGAACAACAGAAGGAAAGGAAGTGAGTGGAAATTCAAGCTGGTATTCCTCCCTGTTTTAAGCTTCTCCATCTGAGGCCCTTCTCCGGAGTAGTGTTTAGCTGGAGCCCTGCATGCATGACCAAGGCAGGAAGCATTAGCCATTTATATGCCAACACTGGGGAAGCGTGGCTGGCTTTATAACTTATGGGGTCCAGTGAAAGATGCAGCCAAGGGGATCCCTTGTTAAAAATTATTAAAGATTTCAAAGGAGTGACAGCATGACAGCCAAACATGGTTGCCTGCAAAGCTGTCCTGTAAGGGTGAGCACTACCCTATGGTGGCCCTAGGGGGTGACTTCTCATAAGTTAGATCTTGTGCAAAGGATGGGGAGGAGGGAGGACTATCCTTGATTGACCTTGCTGTGTCTGCAGCTTCCTTGAATTTTACTTAATTCTCACAGTAACTCTGCTGGGCAAATGTTGTCCCCACATTTTTACATGTGGGAAATAGAGAGTCAGGATGTTTACTTAATCTGTCGAGGTCCAGAGAGTTTCTTGCTCTTGGGTCCCTGGATTCTTCCATCACCTCCCCTGTCTCCATTCCAGCATCTGCTGAGCCATTTCATTACCAATGTGTGCATCTCTTAGGGAATGTACTGGACTGCTGCAAGCAGACTTGGATAATACAGTTCTTTCCAGCTCTGGGCTCAGGTGACTCTCACAGAACTGAAAACAAGGTAGCTGCGAATCTGTGGTATTCTGGTACTTTTCTGTAACTAGGCTACATATTCAATTTATTAGCAAAGATCTGCTTTGTGAGCCACACCTGAAACCCATTAGCTACCCAGGCTGTGTGTCTATAAAAAAGTCACACCTATTCATTCTTTTCTAAATGGCCACTGGGATTTCTTGTTTATCCCATGTCTCTAAAAGCAACCACTACCAAAACAAAACAAAACAAAAAACTTCTCAAGGACTCTTTAGTCTCCCTTAATGAGTAAAGAAAACAATTCACTTTTGAAATTATCTGGAAAGCTATAAGAAGCAAAAATCATGATTTCCTCCTCTTTGGATAGATTGCTTGAGTTTATGTAATTGTAAATAATGTCCCTGTGATACCTACTTTTAAGAGGACTAAAATAAAACTTAATCTTATAAAGATTAAATTTTAAATGAAAAAAACTTAGAATTGTGAATAGAGGAGAAATATTTGATCCTTTTTCTATTGCTGAATCATAAATATCATGGAACCAGTGAACTGCCTCAATGATATTTTAAAAGCTGAAAGACCTATACTAAGTTACATGGTAAGAGAACAAAAAAAGTCCCAGAACAGTTTATCTGTAGAAGGAAATCATAAGATTCACTTCCACAAAATCTGTGTGCCCCAGTAAGCAATTTTTTTAACTAATGCTTTTAATACTATTTTGAAAAATTATGTGGTTGAAAAATGAGGAAAAAACCTTCACTAATTATAGTTAAAATTAAACGTAAAATTTTTTCACACTGATACCATGAATATGATTAACCACAATAATTTTAGTCATTGCATATTTGTATTTGGTGGAAATCTGTTTTATTTAGGTTTGATGAAAATCCTGAAGTGCTTTTAAGATCAGTTTAAGTTTATATAATCTAGTGGAGAAGACACTTTTTTAAATGGTTCTTGATGGCGAATTCTTTTAGAGTGAGTAGAAAAAAGAATAAGTACATGGGATAAACTTTCACAAAGAACTAACAAGGAGACACCCTTCTGATTTTCACAAAAGACTCTTTCTGAATGAGGCAAGTCCGATTGTGGAGAAGAAATACCTTTCTAGGTATGAGTGGGTTGTCTTAGAAATTTTTTTTTTCAGTTTCCATTTTCAAGCCTTATCATCTTGATCTTAGGTTCAGTTGTAAGAGAAGTGGGGGTAAAAATAACAACCCAATAAACACCAGGACATTAAGAGATTACTTACTGATATGCCATTCCATTGATTCACTTAATATTTTTTGAGAACCTAATTTTGCCAGACATTTGGGCAGGAGCTGGGCATATAGGAGTGAACAAGACAGAGATAAGTTACCACTTGCTTGGGTCTTAAGTTTCAGTTGAATGAAGCAGAACATAAAGAAGTGCCTAAGGTGATTTTATATGGTGATCCTGTCCATGATGATAAACAGGATGTTGAACCAGGTGGTGACTGTGTATGTGTGTGTCAGCATATTTGAGGGAGTGACAAATGAGGTGAGCCTTGAAAGAGGAGAATGAGACTTTTATGCGGAGAGTTACGGAAATCCTTTGATTCTCAGTGTGCTTAGTGTTAATCAGTTGTCTTGAACTCAAAAACCGTTAGGATCCCCCAACATTGGATGTTTCTTCAATGTTCTCAGGGGACTCATTGAGTTTAAAATAAGCATTATAACCTAACTTTGAGGAATCTTTCTTTAAATTATGGAAGCAGATGGAGCCATCGTCTCACTCCAAATAAAAAAAAAAAAAAAAGAATTCACATCAGCCATCCAACCACATCTCTGTTTGCAGTGGGAAAAATGGGATCTGGGATGGATGGTCTTAATACCCTCTCTGCCGTGGTTCTAAACAACCCTAACCATAAATCTCCCATTAACCTTTGTCCCACAGGCTTAGAGGGGATGTCAAAAGGAGAAAAGAAGGCAAAGAAATCAATCATTTGTCAATCAGTAGGCACTTGTGTATAGAGTCCTTGCTCTGTGCCAGGCACAGTCCCGGGGCTTTAGGAGTAAAGTCTTATGGGGCTTCCAGACCAGCAAAATTTATCTCTGGAGGCAGCTGTGAGTCTTCATGGACTTAGTCCACTGGAAGAAAAGTGAATGTGGGAATAGGGAGACCATGAAATTAGTGCTTACCAATGCCCCTCCTCTTCCCACTATTCCCACTCCAAGACTCGGAGCTACTTTTCCCTGAATTTCTCTTCCTTAGGCATAGATCTGAACCAGTGGTACCCTGGGATCTTACCAGTATTTAACCACTGCGTTTTCAGGAATTTTATAAAGAGTCTGACATCACTTTGATAGCTTGAAATTGGCCATGGTGAGATTATCTACGCCATGGCAATCCATAGATGGTGCAAATGCGCTTTGCCTTGCTGAGAGCCAGTTGTTAGGTTTTTACCAGCACATCACTGCACTCTAAGCATCAGGAAGGATTTCTCCTTCCTCTTCTCTTCAGTACCAGTAATACCCATAGTACTAAGAGACACAAACATGTGGTAACTGAGGAGTTGATTACGTTCCTGTCAGGGTTCAGCTTGGACATAGAAGTGAGTTTGGAGAAGAGGCAGGTACTTCCTGCTTTGCCCTAAGCTACCAGTTTCTCCAAGAGCTCTCAAGAGAAGGCAGGCCCCTGAGAGTTCTAGAGTAATTGGCCCTCCTGGGCTATCCTATGCCTGATTTCCCAGGCCAATGCCTGCTGCTTCATGCTCACAGTCCCCACTGATAATCTGGGGGAATTGAGTTGGCAGACAGGTGCTGTATGTAGGACAGAACCCCTGGGGTGTATCACTATTCCACTGATGCTGCTCGGAACTGTTCTGCATTTTCAGGTACCAGGTGTACTGAGAAACATGCGCTTTGGGCCCTAGTTTGGTGAGGTTTTTAAAGAATGTGCTTTTTGACTGATGGTTTCTCTTCCTTAATTCTTTACGGAACTTTACCTAGATAGAGTCACATTTTAATCCCAGCCTTAGAGTTCTGTCCTAAATGACATTTTGTTTCCCTTGGTTCCCCATCCTGTTTGCTATAATAATTCCTATCTTTAACATCAAGTCCAATAATATATTTCACAGCCTAATAACTGACTTGTGCTTCCCTTTTCTAGGGCCTTATAGTGTGGTTTGCTTTGTGGTTTAGAGGGGAGCAGATTGTGTTCCCATTGTCACTATGTTTCTGGGGAAATTGAATCCTGCATCTGTGGAAATGGATGTCAGCATTTCTTTCCTGTTGACTTCTTGAGAAAATTGTATAAATAAGTGAGACCATGTGAGAGGTTTTATGCTTCCTGAGGAATAGGATACACACATAGAGACAGAGGAATGGGCATCTGAGATTCATGCAAAGTCCTCCCTCATAGTTCCTTTTTCACTTAGGATATTCCACTCCATCTTGAGGCCTCTCTTGACCCTTCCTAGGTGAGGAGGTTTTCTGCTCTTGTACTCAGTGGGATTTCCGTTCTGCCACTTAGTGTTGCTTTCGATATTGATCTTTTTGTATCTGTTGACTTTGTTTACAGTACTGCGTGGAAATTATTATGTAACACTGAAACATAATTCAGCCTGAAATGATCTGCTTAGAATGAGACATTAGTGGTTTCTAATATCTCCCTCTCTGCATCTCTCTGGCACCCTGCCCTTACCACCCTTCACTCGCAAACCAGCCTGTTTTCAATAGATCTTTTTCAAGGCTCACGCCAACTAAGCTGCGTGTGGATCTGTGTTTCCTTGCTGCATTCGTTTTTGATACCCTCTGCTTCGTTGCTTTCACAAGGAAGGAAATATGGAATGGGCTCTTTTTGATATGTTGCCAATTCCATTAAAGAAGGAGGGAAAAAATAACAGAAGAAACCAGAAACAAAATGGACCTAGCAGCGCCTGGGGACAGTGTTGATGTGCTTGCACAAGCTTTCTGGTTTGTTGACAAGTTTAAATGGAAAATTCAAGTTGTTTCTTGAGTAAATGTCTGTGTTGTTGCTTTCCAGTCTTAACATGCCCTGTTTGGTTGCTCTTGACTTTTATTTCTTTGTGAATGTCTTTTCTAACCTCTAATGCCCCCAGTTTTGCTCAGCACAGAAAATGAATGACTTGAACAACCATGGATCCTGGGAGGAGGAGCCAATCCTAATTCCTTTGATTTCGAGGCTCCAACTCCAGCAGCCTTCTAGCTACCGCCTTCCCTCCCTCTCTCTTCCCTACTTTTCCATTACATGCTCAAACCATGAGGTGGCAGCTTTATTTTGGCCTCTGCTTTAAGATTTTCACTCCTCTTGGGGCACCTGGGTGGCTCAGTAGGTTGAGCATCAGACTTCTGAGGAGGTCATGATCTTGCAGTTCGTGAGTTCCAGCCCCTCGTTGAGCTAGGTGCTGTCAGCCTGCCAGTGCAGAACCCACTTCCGATCCTCTGTCCGCCTCCCTTTACCTCTCCCCCACTTGTGCTCTCTGAAAAATAAACATTTTTAAAAAGGATTTTCACTCCCCTCATTTGATGAATTTATCAGGGGTACCCACCATCCAGGTTGGCAGGAGACTTTATTGGATTTAGCACTAAAGATCCCACATCTGGGCAAGCCTTTTCAGTCCTGGGTGCACTGAAAGAGTTGATCACTCTACTTGTGATGAATCAGCTAAGGAACTTGAAATGAATGTTAACATCAAATGGTGGTGATTCAGTCTTTTAGTTGCATTCAATCCTGTGTGTCCTACCAGGTGGACAGACCACAGCCCATCAGCCACATTGAGCCTAGGGACTGTTTTTGTATAGTCTAGGATTTAAGAATGTTTTTTACATTATTACAGAGTTAAAAAAAAAAAAGTGAATATAGGACAGAGACCACATGTGGCCTAGAGAGTTAAAAACATTCATTCTCTGGCCCTTTACAGA
The DNA here is from genome assembly GCF_018350195.1 of Panthera tigris. Lineage (NCBI taxonomy): Eukaryota > Metazoa > Chordata > Mammalia > Carnivora > Felidae > Panthera > Panthera tigris. Next base: position 125,959,807 of record NC_056665.1, read on the forward strand.
AAAACATTGCAGATCCACAGATGAAACCCTTCTTCCTTGGTCCTGCAGCAACCAGGCTTGAGATGCCCAGCCACAGTCCCTTTGGCTAATGAGATGCAGGGAGAAAATAGTGATTTTTAAATATTGAAAGCAAATTCCAGAAATTACTCAACATCATTCCTTTAATTGTTCCTATTTTGTTCATCCCGGAAATAAACCATAAATGACACAGAATTTTGTTTAAAAAAATGTACTTTCAATTCAAATTAACAGTAGTGACTATAGTCTTCGTGCACAAAGTGGCTAATGGTTGTGGATGGTTTCCCCATATCTATCTGCTATAAATGATTCATTTAAACCAATGAATCTTTCTTGGTCCAGGGATAACGTGTGTCCCAAATGGGCCTAACTGAAGGAAAGGATTTTCATTCCATGGACATTAACAAGAAAGCTATATGTACCCAGAGACTGGACCTGTGTGCAGGTTAAAGGAATTTTGGGGAGGGGAGAGTCCAAGGATTTTCCCTACTTTGTGAAATTGGCTTTTTGTTTTGGTTTGGTTTGCTTTTGGTTCCGACCAAGGAAGAAAATGAAATTTTGGAAGCTGAACCTTCTGCAGATGACTTTCTGTTGCAGCTCATGTCAGCCACATGCAGTTTGACTTATATTCTTAAAGTCAGAATAATTCTTATTGGAGCAGACCATCTATTTATTACCTCTTTACAATGTTTATGGGTAATTCTGATAATTATAATCTGCTCACATGTGGCCTTCTTTTTGACAATGGGCGGTAGCCAGGCTTTCCCTGGCTGAGAGGGACTTCTGTCATATTCTCTAGCCACAACTTTTTTTAGAATTGAAAATGGTATAGGAACCTGGTTTAATTCAGAAGCTGCTGACCAGTAGTTAACTGATTCCTAGTGAATTTATAAATGGGCTTTAAGGACTGTCTTGAAAATGTGTGCATGAAAATGTGCATTTTGAGGAAAAAGAGTCCAAGATTTGATGACCTTCTCAAAAAGAGCTTTGCTAAATGATACAAAACAATTGTAAGCCTTCATTCTACAAATGGAGAAAGTGAGGTATCAGTGGTTATTGGACTGAATGTGATCACCTAAGTAATTAGAAATCCTGTGTCAGGACAAAAATGCAGGACATCTGGCATCTAGTTTAGGGTGCTTGTCACTTTAGGAAAATGTGTGTTTGTATGTGTGTAGAGGATGGTAAATTAGTTCTTCCTCCAAGTTCAAGTGAGTCTTTGTTTAGGGTAGACTTTCCAGAAATGTGATTGATTTTTCACATGTGGCTTGGGAAATGTGCCTTGTTCTTCCATATGCCCAACCCTGATATGTGACAGAGTTGGGATCATTATTATAGTAAATATATGAACAGATGATGTCATAGCTTTAAATATTTAAATTTAAATCTACAAAATTTAAAGTTTAGTTAAAAAATTAACTATCATTTAAGTTGCCATCTGTAGATAAGTTGAAACCTGTGCCAGTCTAATTAGCAATCAGGAATATGGTAATTGCTTTTGGCATCGGAATGTGGAAAACTTCTGGAGTAAAATAATGCCAAGTTGTGCATTTGAGTATTTTTTTTTCCAGCTTGACAGTGTTAATTTCCTAATAATATATTACTTGGCATTCTGCTTGAAGCTCTAAAAAAAAGTTCTTGTTTTTATTTTTTTTAACAATCAAATCTCATGTGTCATTTACCTATCTCTTTAAGTCTAGAGCTGAGTTGCTTAATCTGGGCACTATTAACATTTGAAACAGATAATTCTTCATTGTGGGGTACTGTCATATGCATATAGAATGTTTAGCAGTATTTTTGGTCAATACCCACTAGATGTTAGCACCCTCTCTTCCCGTGATCATGACACTAAAAATGGCCTTAGACGTTGTTCCTGGATGAGAACCCAGGTAGAGAACACATATTCTATAAACGGTGATTTTTTTTTAACATGATAGAATACATGAAAGCTTCTGGGAAAATGGCTGTCTAAAGTTAACAGAAAAAAATGGTAGGCCTCATGCTTAGTTCATCTATAGGCCTACTTCAGATACTAAGTTTTTAAGAAAATTCCAATGTAGTTAACAGGTAGTATTATATTAGTTTCAGGTCTACAATATACTTACTCAACATTTCCATAGAGTACTTAGCGCCCGCCAACATAATAAGTCCATTTACCTGGCTCACCCATCACCTCACCCACCTCCCCTCTGGTAACCCTTTGTTCTCTATATTTATGAGTCTGTTTTTTGGTTTGTGGTTTTTTTTTCCTGATATCAAATAGTTTTTTTTGTTGTTGTTCAGTTTTGAGAAAAAGAGAGAGACAGAGTGGGAGTAAAGGAGGGGGCAGAGAGAGAGAGAGGGAGTCATAGAATCTGAAGCAGGCTCCAGGCTCTGAGCTGTCAGCACAGAGCCTGATGTGGGGCTTGAATCCACTGTGAGATCATGACCTGAGCTGGAGTTGGATGCCTGACGCACCCCTCAAATAGTTTTTTAAAAAAAGAACATTTTATTCTTTGATATATATCATATTTCCTATTTGAAAACCCAATAATTTTAGTTTATTAACTTGTTTTACTCTAAGGGTTCAGCTTTTGCATGGTTTATATTTGTCCTGACTGCATTTTCACAACTAAAATTCCTTTCACATAGTAAAATCCATTTTTGTTTTTATTTTATTTTTTTAATATTAGTAGAATAATCATGATGGTGAACTATTGCACAGTTGCCCAAGGCGCGTCTTCATTGAAGTAGCAGCTGTTTGTGGTTGGGTTGCTGGTTGCTGCCCTCAGCTATTAGAAATGGCCACCTCCATGGGAACACATCGGTATTTACCTGGTTGAGAACCCTGGCCTTTGTGGATTCTTTCCTGTATGCCAGGTTGCCAGGGAACAAGGAGGCAGGGAGCACCCCTGGGAGTAAATAAGTATTTTGTTACACTGACAGGCAATCTTGGAAAACACCCTCTGCTTCCACAATCGATCCTCATTCAAATATATATTTCTGTTGAGCCTTAAGATACTGGACTTTCAAGTACATTTTCAGAAACATGTTTTATAAGAACATAGAGGACTGCTTTTATTTCCTTGATATTCATGATACGAATTACTCAGCAGATACAGAGATAGTCCTTATTATCTGTTCCCCAAGATCCCCTTTTCTGCCAGCAAGCTGTAGAGATTTCTCACATTCTCTTCTGGACTGAGGCTTGGTGTTAGGGTCCCTGATCTGATAGTGACTTCTCAAGTAGCAATTCTCAGCTGCTGGCTATGGGGGTGTGGAGGAGGGGGACCCAAAACTCTTTTTCAAAAAGCGGTTTCATCTTTCTTTGTGTCACCTTGTTTGAGGAGCAATGAAATCCAATTATCCTTTACAATGATTTGTGAAGTAGCAAATGGAGTTGACATCTGTTCAGCAAATTCCAAAGACAGCCCATTTTTATTTTTTCCCCCATGGAACTGAAGTCATCACAGATTTTGTCCTTTGGCCTTCTTTCAGTCCCTTGCTGGAGCCTTGTGATTGTCTAAGCAAGGTTGATTTTAAAAACTAAAGTGAGAGGAACAGGGGATAAGAACAGAAATAACTTTTCATCATGCAGTGGGAGGTGCAGTGTTTGGCCCTAAGCATTTCATGGGGAGATCAGGATAATTAAGCAACCAGCAGTTCTGTGGCAAATTATTCACTTATTAATTTAACTATGTATATTTCTTGAACCTCTAATGTGCCAGGTGTTTTCTGGTAATGGTGGACAGGGATGTGACTAATACGCACAATTTCTCTACTTTCATGGAGCAGGTAGACACCAAAGAGCTAAAAAAAAAAAAAAAAAAAAAAAAAAATGCCAGGTAATCACTGACAGTGAGGACCACTACTGAGCATGTAAGGGAGGCCACCATGATCAAGAGAGGAACAAGTGATGTTCCTTTGGGGGGCATCAGGAGACCACATTGAAACTGATTCTGGATAGAAAGGAGCCAGTCCTGAAAATTTCTGGGGCAGGGGCGGGGGACCAGAATATGTAACTCCAAAATACAGCATATCGGCATAAGGATTATTTTGAGCTAAAGGTCTGTTTGAGACCCCCAGAGCCAGGTGCTCTCAGACGCCTGCACACCAGCTACATAAATACAATGGAATAAAGACAGTCTATGTGCATTCTTGTAGCATTTGTTTGCTACTAGGAAGGAGTGGAGGGGAGCACTGGGGAAGACAATTTTAAAACAGTAGCTCTGAAAGAAGGGGTTTGTGCTCTCCACTCCTGGATGAGAGCAAGGGTCTGCAGTAAGAAGGACCCAAGAAGTTAGAACAGTCTAGCTCCTCTCAGTTAACTTGCTTGAGCTACTTTCTAGGATTGGGTTCTACACTGAGGAGAAACTGCTCTAGGGGGAGTGAAATCAAAATCAAGAAGTACAGAGACAGCAGAGATGAAGGCAGGAGATGGTTTAAATTGAATTGAGGGAGAGGACATCTCAGAAAGCAAAAACCGCTATTTTTTTTTAACACTCTACACCTAAAACAAGAGAAAGGTCTGTGAAGTTTGAGAAGCTTTTCTGATTCCTGTCTCTTTCTGAAAGTTCTGAAAAATGAATTTCAAATAAAACTATCTGCAATGATAGAGGCTCATTGTCACGTAAAGAGTAAGGGAATATAGAGAAAGTATAGGTGGTGAGGAAGCAGCAGATATAGGTGAGTTTAAAAACATGTAGTGGTCAAAGGAGTAGACAGACCAAATGCTCAGATAAATTCTAATACATGAAAAAGAAATAATTGATTTGTTGATGTATTCACCTTGGCTCCTCTTAAGTGGTGGTTAGGAGGAGATGCCCTAGGTGGTGACTTAGAAACATTGCACATCTTTGTATACTGTTCTATTTCACTATAAATTCTATTTTTGAAGGGAAAGTTCCTAGGAGCTTGCACAGCATTTGCATTCACCTTTCAATGAATTTCAGCAATTTTTTTGTACTTAAAAAATTTTTAATTCCAGTGTAGTTACTATACAGTGTTACAGGAGTTTGGAAACGTTGAGTCACCATATTGTATACTTCGTATAGTACTCAGTGCTCATCAACATAAATGTATTCTTAATCCCTACCACCTGTTTCACCCATTCCCCTACTTCTCTATAGTTGAGTGTTTCTTGGCTTGTCTTTTGTTCCCCTTTGTTCGTTTGCTTTGCTTCTTAAATTCCACATGAGTGAAATGATGTGCTATTTGTCTTTCTCTGATTGACTTATTTCACGCAGCCTTGTACTTTCCAGCTCCATCCAGTTGTTGTAAATGGTAAGATTTCATTTTTTATGGCTGAATAATATTCCATTCTGTGTATGTATGTACATACACATACACACACACACATACACATACACCCCACATCTTTATCCTTTCGTCTATTGATAGCCACTTGGGCTGCTTCCATTGTTTGGCTATTGTAAATAATGCTACAGTAAACAGAGGGTGTATATATCCCTTCAAATTAGTGTTTTTATATTCTTTGGGTAAATACCCAGTGGTGCAATTGCTGGATCATAGGGTAATTCTATTTTTAACTTTCTGAGGAACTTCCATATGGTCTTCTAAGGTCGCTGCACCAGTTTTCATTAACACCAATAGTGCATGAGGCTTCCTTCTTTTCCACATCCTCGCAAATACTTACTGTTTCCTGTATTTTTTTTTATTTTAGCCATTTTGACAGATGTGATATCTCATTGTGGGTTTGATTTGCATTCTCCTCATTATGGATGATGTTGAGCATCTTCTCATGTGTCTGTTGACCATCTGTATGTCTTTGGAGAAATGTCTGTTCATATCTTCTGCCTACTTTTAATGGGATTATTCGGGGTTTGGGGTGTGGATTTGTTTCTAGTTCTTTATATATTTTGGATACTAACCCTCTGTTAGACATGCCATTTTCAAATATCTTCTCCCATTCACTAGATTGCCTTTTAGTTTGTGTGGTTTCCTTTGCTCTGCAGAAGCTTCTTATTTTGATATAGTCCCAATATATGTTATTTTGATACAGCTTTTGTTTATCTTGCCACAGGAGACCTATCTAGAAAGATGTTGCTATGGCCAGTGTCAGAAATTACTGCTTGTGTACCCTGATAGGATTTCTATGGTTTCAGGTCTAACACGTAGGTTCTTAATCCATTTTGAGTTTGTGTACGGTGTAAGAAAGTGGTCTGGTTTTATTCTTTTAGCTGACCAGGTTCCCCAACACAGTTTGTTGAAGAAACTATCTTTTTCCCATTGGATATTTTTTACTGCTTTGCTGAAAATTAATTGAGCACATAATTGTGAGTTTATTTTTGGGTTTTCTATTCCATTCTATTGATCGGTGCATTTATTTATGTACCAGTACCATACTGTTTTGATTACTATGGCTTTTTAATGTACCTTGAAGTCCAGAAATGTGATACCTCCAGCTTTGCCTTTGTTTTTTTCAAAATTACCTTGGCTATTCAGGGTCTTTTTTGGTTCTATACAAATTTTAGGATCGTTCTAGCTCTATGAAAAATGCTGTTGGTATTTTGATAGAGACTGCATTAAATGTGTAGATTGTTTTGGAGAATATAGATATTTTAACAACATTTTTTCTTCCAATCAATGATAATGAATATCTTCATTTATTTGTGTCATCTTCAGTTTATTTCATCATTGTTTTATAGTTTTCAGAGTATAGGTATTTTACCTTTTTGGTTAGGTTGATTACTAGATATCTTAATTTTTAATGAAACTATAAATCAGATTGTTTTATTAATTTCCTGTTCTACTTCATTATTAGTGTAGAGAAAAGTGAAAGATTTCTGCACATTGATTTTGTATCCTGCAAACTTAATGAATTCATTTTTCAGTTCTAGTAGTTTTTTGGTGGAATCTTTAGAGTTCTCTATATGTAGTATTAAGTCATTTGCAAATTGTGAAACTTTTACTTCTTCCTTACTGATTTGGATGTTTTTTTTTTTCATTTTTTTAGGTTGTCTAATTTCCGTGGCTAGGGTTTCCAGTACTATGTTGAATAAAGTGGTGAGAGTGGACATCTTGTTTTGTTTTGCTCCTGACTTTAAGAGGAAAGCTCTCATTTTTGCCCTATTGAGTGTAACGTTGGCAGAGTATGATGTTGGCTTTTCATATAAGACTTCTATTATATTGAGGTATGTTCCCTCTAAACCTGCTTTGTTGAGGGCTTTTATCATGAAGGGATGTTGTACTTTGTCAAGTGCCTATTCTACATCTATTGAAATGATCATATGGTTTTTATCCTTTCTCTCATTGATGTGACATATCACATTGATTTGTGAATATTGAACCACTATTGTGTGTTGGGAATAAATCCTATTTGATCATGATGAATGATGTCTTTAATATATTGTTGGATTCAGTTTGCTAGTATGTTGTTGAGGATTTTTACATCTACGTTCATCAGAGATATTGAACAATAGTTCTCTTTTTTGTTATGTCTTTGGTTTTGGGATCAGGATGATACTTGCCTCCCAGAATAAATAGGAAGTTTTCCTTCTAATATTTGGAAAAGTTTGAGTAGAATAGATATTATTCTTTTTTAAATATTTGGTAGAATTCACCTGTGAAGCCATCTGGGCCTGGACTTTTGTTTGTTGGGAGTTCTTTGGTTACTGATTGAAGCTGCTTGCTAGTGCTTGACCTGTTCAAAATTTCAATTTCTTCCTCCTTCAGTTTTGGTAGATTATATGTTTCTAAGAATTTATCCATTTCTTCTAGGTTATCTAATTTGTTGGCATATAGTTTTTCATAATATACAAACAACTGTAAGAGAATATATATGATGTAATTTTTATCTCTCCTTTTTCATTTGTGATTTTGTTTGAGTCTATATTTATTTATTGATGAGTCTGGCTAAAGATTTATCAATTTTACTTTTGTTTTTGTTTTTTTTAAATAACCACCTCCTGGTTTCACTGATCTATTTTTAAGTTTTTTATCCTTTATTTCTGCTCTAATCTTTACTATTTCCTTCTTCTGCTTTGGGTTTTGTTTGTTCTCTTTCTAATTCCTTTAGGTGTAAGGTTATGTTGTATGAGGTTTTTCTTCTTGTGGTAGACCTGTATTGCTATAAACTTCCTTTTAGAACCACATTCGCTGGATTGCAGAAGATTCTGGACTATTGTGTTTTCATTTGCATTTCTCTTCATGTACTTTTTGATTCTTTGATTTCATGGTTGACCCACTCATTGTTTGGAAGCCTGTTGTCTAACCTCCATATATTAGTACTCTGTTCAGATTTTTTTCTTGTGGTTGATTTCTAGTTTCACAGTGTTGTGGTCAGAAAAGATGCATGGTATTGAAGTACCTGGGTGGCTCAGTTGGTTAAGCTTCTGACTATTGATCTCAGCTCAGGTCATGATCTCATGGTTTGTGAGCTCATGCTTGCTCTCTGTCTCTTAAAATAAATTATTTAAAAACATAAGAAAAGATGCATGGTATGACTTTGATCTTCCTAATTTATTGATAGTTGTTTTGTGGCCTAATTTATGATCTATTCTGGAGAATGTTCCATGTGTACTTGAATGTGTATTCTACTGTTTTAGTGTGGAATGTTCTTTAAAAAAGTTTATTTTGAAAGAGAGAGCACACACTAGCAGGGGAGGGGCAGAGAGATAGAGAATGAGAAGCACAAGCAAGCTCCACACTTCCAGCACAGACCCCAATGTGGAGCTTGATCTCATGACCATGAGATCTAGATCATGACTTGAGCAGAGTTCAAGGGTCAAACACTTAACTGACTGAGCCATCCAGACACCCATTTTAGGGTGGAATGTTCTGAATATATCTGTTAAATGCATTTGATCCAGTGTGGCATCCAAAGCCACTGTTTGCTTATTGATTTTCCGTTTGGATGATCTGTCCATTGATGTAAGGGGTGTTAAAGTCCCCTACTATTATTGTATTGCTATTGATTAAGTTCGTTATTAATGGTTTTATGTATTTGGGTGCTCCCATATTGGATGCATAAGTATTGACAATTTTTTTATCTTCTTGTTGGATTGTTCCCTTTATTATTATGTAGTGTGCTTCTTAGTCTCGTTACAGGCTTTGTTTTAAAGATTATTTAGTCTGATATAAATATTACTAATTCAGCTTTCTTTGTCCATTTGCATGATAAATGTTTCTCCTTCTCCTTACTCTGAATTTGCATGTGTTTTATATCTGAAATAAGTCTCTCATAGGCAGCATATAGATGGTTTTTCTTCTCTTTCTTTTCTTTCTTTCTTTTTCTTTTTTGAGAATGAGAGAGAGAGGGGCGGGGGAGAGAGAGAGAGAGCAAGCACACATGAACAAGGCATGGCCAGGCTCCATGCTGGGCATGGAGCCAAATGCAGGGCTTGATCTCACAGCCATGAGATCATGACTTGAGCCAAAATCCAGAGTTGGACACTTAACTAACTGAGCCACCCAGGGGCACCCTATGTCTTTTGATTGGAGTGTGTAGTCCATTTACATTCAAAGTAATTATTAACTTGTATTGCCATTTTGTTACTTGTGGCTGTTTTTGTAGTTTTTCTCTAATCCTTTCTTCTTGCCATCTTTTTTGGTTTGTTGGCTTTCTTTAGTGATAAACTTGGATTTCTTTGCATGTCTATTGCATATCACAGATTTGTGATTTGTAGTTACTATTAGAGTTGTACATAACATCTTCTGCATATAGCAGCCTATGTTAAGTTGATGGTCGCTTCTTCAGTTTGAACCTGTTCTTTATTCCTCTCTCCCCACATTTTTGGTATATGGTGTCATATTTTACATCGTGTGTGTGTGTGTGTGAATCCCTTGACTGATTTTTACAGATAAACTTACTTTTATTATTTTTGTGTTTCCTACATTTATATTGTTTTCTTGGTCTCTCCACCCAAAGAGTCCCCTTTAATATTTCTTGTAGGGCTGGTTTAGTGGTCATGAACTCCTTTAGTTTTTGTTTGAGAATTTTTTTTATCTCTCCTATTCTGAATGATAGTCTCACTAGATACAGTATTCTTGGCTGCATTTTTTTTCCTTTTAGCACTTTGACTATATCATGCCTCTCCCTTCTGGCCTGCAAAGTTTCTGTTGAAAAATCAGCTGATGATAGACTTATCAGGTTTCCCTTGTATGTAATGGTCTTCTTTTTTCTTGCTGCTTTTAAAATTCTCTTTATCACTACTATTTTTCCATTTTTATTACTATGTGTCTTGTTGTGGACCTCCTTGAGTTGATTTTGTTGGGGAATCTGTGTACTACCTGGATCTGGATATGTTTCCTTCCCCAGATTAAGGAATTTTTCAGCAGTATATTTTTTTCAAATAAATTCTATTCCTATTTCTTTCTCTCCTTCTTTTGGGATCTCTAGAATGTGAATGTCATTATGCCTGATAGTGTCACAGAGTTCTCTGTGTTTATTCTCATTTTACATAATTTTTCTTTTCTCTTACCTGCTCAGCCTGATTACTTTCCACTACTCCATCTTCCAGTTGCAAATTTCTTCCTCTGCTTCCTCTAACCTGCTATTTATTCCATCTAGTGTATTTTTAATTTAATTTAATTAATTTAATTGTGTTTTCATCTTTGGTTCTTTGTTCTCTCTTTAAGGGTCTCACTGATGTTCTCAACTCTTTTCTCAAGTTCGGTAAGTATCTTTATAGTCATTACTTTAAATTCTCTATGAGACATATTACTTACATCCATTTCACTTAGTTCTCTTGCTGTGATTTTGTCCTGTTCTTTCATTTGGGACATATGCCTCTCTCCTCATTTTGTCTAACTCTGTGTCTTTGTCTGCATTAGGAAAGTTAGCTACATGTCCTACTCTTGAAGGGAATGGCCTTCAGAAGGGGTCCTATAGTGCCCTCTAGTGCAGTGTCCCTTGTTCTCCAAATCAGATACTTTGGGAGGTGTCTCCTATATGTAGCATGTGTGCCCTGATATTTTGTCATGGCTGCTTTTTTCCCCTTCAATTCAGTGGTCTGCAGAGGCAGTCTCTTTGCCTGCTGTGAGGAGTGTTTTTGTCCAACAGAGGGGTGGGGCACACAGTTTTAACAAGGTACCTGCTGGTCTGCCTGCAAAATGAAACCTGTTGCTAAAGGGACTGAGGCTGCCTGGGCAGGAGTGCAGTTTTAATAAGGTGTGCTTTGGGCTTCCACAGGGCCTGCCACCACTAGAAACAAGACCCCACAAAATGCACAGATCAGGACACACGGTGCTGGTAAAGTTTGCACAGGTCTTCTGAGGCGGAGGGTACCCACAGCACCTAGACCAAGGCAAGCATGACTGGGAAGGGCAAATCCCCTGAAGCATGGGGGTTGGAGCATGGAATAAGCAAGTTAGGTAGTGAGCGTGGCTCTGTGCTGATTTCACAGGTGGCCGTGTGTTTATGATGTCGGCCGGGGGAGGGAAATGGTGCCTGCCGCTCCTTTGTTCCTGGAGGAATCTCCCTGTGTGACAGGCTCTGAAATGAGTGAACTACTCTTTCCTTCCATATGCCCCGGGTGTTTTTCAAAGGGCTGCTTCTATGCTGTACCTTTTCGGACCCGCTTGTCATCTTGTCTCTCTAAGGTCAGGGATTAAACTTCCTATCACCCTCCTGTCTCTCCCAGAGCAGAGGCTACTGATTTTTTTTTTTTTTTTAATTCCAGGCTTTAAGTCTCTCTGGTTGTAAGGACTCATGAAATTAGGCCCCTCTTGCTTTCAACCCCAAAAGTTATAGGGATTTGTTTTCCTCATGTGGGTTCCCTGGAACGATCTGCTCTGGTTTTCTCTTGCCTGTGTACAGCAGAGTCCAGTTCATCACATCTCTGCCCTTCTTACCTGCTTCAGTGTGGCCTCTTCTGTACCATTAGTTGTGGAATTTGTTCTGCTAGAGTCTTCTGGTTGGTTTCTTGGTTATTTATACTCATGTGTTACCTAGTTGTATCTGTGGGATGCAGTGAGCTTTGGGTCCTCTTACTCTGTCATCTTTCCAGCCTTAAAAATCAGCAGTTTCTTAGCCAACCAAGTAGGCATAACAGGGATCCTTGGCAATGGAAGCTATTAAAAGCAATTTTCATGTTCATTGTTTTAGACTTTCGGATTTTTTGTCAAAACTGTAATGTTGAGATTTGGATATTGATCCCTACACTAAACTATCATCATTTGAATTTCTTTCCAGACTACTTTTGTCCCTTTTGACTGAACATAAACTGGCCGGTTGTTTTCTTTTGTAAGCAGATTAACTTTTGTACAACCTGTCTGTTACAAAGTCCTAACATGAGTTTTCCTCCAAAATGTCCTACCACACAGTAAGCATGTCCAAAGCCAAGGGGAAAAAGTGGAATGGGCAAATTTAAGAGGGACAAGAATTAGGAAGATAGAAAAGCTTGATGTTTTCTTGGTAATACCTAATCTATTAGCTTTTGATTTATATAAGCATACAGCTGCTGCCATTTCTGTACCTCACACAGATGTTACCAGAGGAACCACCATCATTGCTACCAATGGATACATGAAGCTATGGAATGCTGCTTTCTGCTTAAGGAAGGTCTGGGCACCGATACGTAAGAGGCTGCTCCCTCTATTGGGAGCCACAGCCATCGTTTCCATCCTACAGATTAACCTTCATCAAACTTTAATAGTACTTGTTAGGGCTTTCTGACTGACCAATCTTATCTCCTGAAAAATAGCCCCTGCTGTTCCTCCTTGAACTGCCATTATTCTCCATCTTCTGCCTGATGCACTTTCTTCCTCTGAAGCTCCGTTAGAAAGAAAAGCATTGAATTTCAAATATTCTGTCCATTTATCATGTCACGGGAACACTGTGCATCCTGACCTTTGATTCAGAAAACATGGCCATTCCATCCCTGGAATCCAGTTGGTATAGATGAAGGGGAAATCTGTTCATATTGTATTATAGAAAGGCTGAGTCTTTCAGTGCAGATAAGGGAGATAAGGGTACATGAGAATTATTCCTGACCTCTTCCGTTGGAACCTGGGTTGTACTTTCCCCACAGAAATTATAATAAAATTATTTAATTAAGTAAGGGTATAGGGTTTACTTGTTAAATGGGTGTTCTTGACAAAGTACTTTCTCCTATGCTATTATTTCTAGGGGTAAGTGTTTCAAATTTCAAGCAATATGTTATCAAACTCAAATACCATTTGGGAGATAGCCCAGTCATTAGCTGTAGATTTCTTATATAAGAATCCATCAGTCCTTCCTATGCATCCATCTATATTGATAATATATACACTAATGTCACATCAATTCTAAATGCATATAGGAGTCCAAAGAATATATTCTTTAAATAGTACCAGAGACTAATTTTGTAATTATGCCACAGATATATAGGTGAATAAAGATTTTAGCTCTGTCCTCAGCTCATCTTGAGAAAGAAAAACTCACGTTAATAGGCAATAATAAAAGGAATGTATCTCATCCAAGTAACATTTGCTATGAGAACATACTGGAAAGGGGGGTTTAGTTCTGCATTGTGGGTTTGAGGAAAAGCTCCACAGAGGAAGAGTCATTTAAGCCAGGTAGCAAAATGTAAATGTCAGTTCACTAGAAGGAGGAGGGGATAGGATATCTTGAGCATAAGCAAATTCAACAGATGGGTCTTCTGTTTGAAATGCTGAGTGTGATTCAGTTTCTACTGTTCACCTCCTCTATTTTAACTCTTTACTGCAGTCCAAAACTGCTGTGCTTTTCTCTTTAATCCTTTGTTAATTTTCCCCAGTTTCTCTACATGTTTCACATAGGCAAAGAGATTATCAGATTGTGTCATGAATGCTTGATATCTGTGACTTACTTTCTGGAGATAGCAGGAACATAAAAGACTTTGGGATTGATTCTATTCTTCTCCTTATACCCTTCCAAAGCCTCCCAGGAATATACTCAGATAGGAGCAGGAAAGACTATCCTCACTGAATCTCTTTCAACCCTTTGTTCATTCCATCCATTCTAAATTGTTCATTCCATCCATTCTAAATTGTTCATTCCATCCATTCTAAATTGTTCATTCAATCCATTCTAAATTGTTCTCTGGTAACAGCATGCACCATTTTTTCTCTATCCCCAAGATTTTGTATAGCCTACCTTTCACCTCGTGCATTTTCCATAACCACTTAGCCTTGCTAATATCTGCTCATCATTCAGAATGCAGTTTTGGTGTTCTTTCACTTGGGTAGCCTTCCCTGAATTTCCAAACGTACCAGACCATTGTGTCTGAGGTATTTTTGTGCATCAGTTAGCCTTGTATTTCTTTTACCAAATAATTCTGTCTAGTAATTGCTTTTTTAATCATCTCCACTTACCACTAGACTGCAAATTCCTTGAAAGTAAAGATGGTTTGTCTTGTTTATTATGTTCCCTATGTCTACTACCTAAATGCCCATATAAAATAGCTGCTTACTAAATATTAGTTGGATAAGTTAATGGACATTTTATGAAATAATACTACCAATTATATCTTTGAATTAGTCACCGTTTATTTCCAGAAACTTTAAATATAGTATTTTAATTTCATTTTCAACATAATCATTTGTGAGGGAGGTTATTGTCTTTATTTTTAGATAAAGAAACAGACTTGGAGAGAGAACTTGCCATAATTTTCAGTGTTTAAAATGGGCCACTTTGGGGCTTCTCTAAAGCTTTTATTTTCCCTCAATATGTTTCTCTTTATACATTCATTTAGCCCATCATTGCATTGCTATATTTTCTGTAAGAGCTCTTTGTATCTTTGTCAAGTCCATCTTTTTTTTTTTTTAAGAAATAGGGAAGTGCATTTGCTGAGAGTCAATAAACAGACACTTCAAGTGGTTCAAATTGAAAGGTAGACTTCAGAAGCTTTGAGAAACATTTAACCTTGACATTCTCCCATCCTAATTGACAAGACCGGTGTTAGTTACTTGCTGAGATAAGAGGGATTTTCAGTGTATAATATGCAGGTCATTGGTTTTAAGTTGGGTCTATTATAATTTATTGGAGTCCTGACAGTTCTAGGTGATATAAAGAAGAAATATTGGCTTCATTAGGTGATTTCCTCGTCTTCGGTAGTGCTACTTTAATAGATAATAATGGTTAACAACTTGATGACATTTCCCTGATTTTATTTTAGCATTTGGAAGGTGATGAATTCTAGGACTCACTAATGTTGGAATGAGCTCATCACCCAGAATAGTGAGTCTGGGAGTCGCAAAATGTCCATTTTTCCTAAACTTCAGCCCTGTGGCTTTAGCTCCGTTGTCTCCAAGTACAACCTGACATTTGTGTCTGATTGGCTGAGAACTCTTAGAAGCAATTAAGAGTACACTTGGATCCCCATCCAAATGTTCCGACTTAATATATTTCAACAGAAACAGAAAGCCCATGTAGTTTGCCAAGTTTGGAAAGAAGGCTTTTGGTACCAGCTCATATTTAGATAGTCAGCCTTTTATGTAAACAGTTCAGGGACCCGTTTTCTTAGTTAAATTTCGGGGGTGCCTGCAAGTACACTGTTCTTCCCTCCAAAGCTCCTCTAGTGTATTCCCAAAGCCCAGAATTGAAACATGAGAAAAACTTTTCGTGTCATGATTAGATGTGAGATTGCAAAGAGCCATAGAAATGATAATGCTTTGGCTTACATTTATGATTTGACATATATAATTGTAATAGATCTTTCCCCATGGATAAGAGTGAAGGGATATTAGAACACTGACCAGCTGAAAGCAGTAATATTAAGGATAGAATGGCCCATGAATTGATTATTTACCTGCAATAAAATAGCTGGTACTTACAGAAACATGTGTTAAGATACTATGCTAAGCATAATTATCTTATTTGACACTGATCCACATACATGTGCATATACACACAACCACACACATACCTTTTAGAATTAAATATTAACCTTTCATCTAGATTTTATCCTTGCTTACCTACTCAGGGATATGGTTCGAAAATCCCTTTAGTCTTTGTTCAGTTATCAATTTTTTCTCTATCACATGACTTCTATCAGCAGAGCTTCAAGCTATTAATTTTCCTATCTGGGGAAAGATGGTTCTTTTGGCCAAATTTTCTTTTCTAATGACTGACTCAAGTGTCTTTGCTCTACGGCAACTCCTTAAAAATTTATGCTTATTTGCTAATTCTACTCTTTTGAACTTTGCTAAAGATTGAAGGCCACACTCTACCTAAACAGTTTTTATCAGACACCAATGATTTCTATTGTGCTATCCAGTGGTCAACTGACGGTCCCTAGCATTTGTCACAGTGGATCACTATCTTTTCTGATCTGTTCTAAATATAGATCTACTTTGAAATAATTTCTTTACTTGGTTTCTGGGTCATTATAATCTGACTATGATAATCTCCTACTTAGTTGTCTATTTCCTCTAAGTCTCTTTTCTAATTCTTCATCTTCATTACTTTAGCTTACTAACTATATTGAGTTATATTTTTTTTGCACAAAAATAAAAAAAATTGACAAATGTATATACTATGTAACCATCCCTAATGGAGATTTTTTTTTCACACTGAGAATTTCCTGTATGCTACTGAAGTAACCACATTACTGGTTTCTGTAACTGTAGTTTTGCTTATCTTTGACCTTCATATAAACGGAACATAGGGTATATAATCTTTTGTATCTGACTTTTGCCCAACATGTCTTTGAGCTTTATCTACATTGGCACACATAACAGTAGTTCATTATTTTATTTAGAATTCTGTCTCTGCTTTGCTCATGGGAATTTGAGTCATTTTCTCCATTTGGTTCAATTGTTTCCTGCATTTGGAGCAACTATGAGCATTTTTGAGAAAGTCTTTGTATGAACATAAATTTTTCTTTCTATTGGGTAAACATGTTGGGGTGTGTTTTCTGCATTATTGGGTAGATGTGTGCTTAACTTTGTAAAAAGCTGACAGTTTTCCAAAGAAGATGTATTGTTAAACTCCCATGAGCAAATGTGAGCAGTATTCTTTCTTGATCTGAAGTCTACTTCAAGTCTGTTATTAATAGAGCTACACCAGCTTTCTTTTACCTTCTTTTAAACCTCTGTGTTCTTAAGTGTAATGTTTCTCTCTTGTAGACATTTGTTTAACCTTTTATTTCTGTTGAGTCTGGTAATCTTTTAATTGAAGTATTGCGTTTATATTTAATGTAATCACTAATTTAGTTAGCCTTTTATGTCTACTATCTTTCTATTTGTTTTTGTATCCCACCTGCTTGTTCCTTTGTTTCTCCTTGTCTGGATATGTTTGAAATCATTGAATATTTGTTAGTATTCCATTTTGTCTCCCTCAGTGACCTTTCATTATGTCTTTGTATTTTTATTTTTGTGATTGTTCTAGGGAAAAATATAATATGCATTCTTAACTCACCACGGTGTACTTATAATAAATGTAATGAAACTTTACAGTAAAAGAAACTTAGAACAGCATTATTTCATTTAACCCTAGTTTCTCTACTGTTGTTCTATACTTTATTTTCCTTATGTTATAGTTTCTTCACTTGTAGGTGTTGGGGGGGACAGGGATAAATCCTTGGATCTTTCATTACTTAATCTGTACTCATTCACTTAGTGGTTTTATGTAATCTCATGGCTTTAAATATTCTGATAGGAATCCAAATATTTCCTCCTAAAAGTGCTATTGTCACAGTATTTACTGCTACTTCATTCTTATAGTTGCTCAGAACCAAAACCTATTGTTTTTTACTTTTTCTCTCTTATCTAAATGTGCTCCTTCAATCAATCTGGTCAGTTCAACTGTCTATACATATTCAGAATCTGCATAATTCCTATTACTTCCACTACTACACCCGACCCGGCTTACCACCACACTCAATTACTGCATTGACCTCCTAAGTGGTCTTCTTTATGCCCCTACTCTCCTTCAACTTAGCAGTCACTGTGTGTGTGTGTGTGTGTGTGTGTGTGTGTGTGTGTGTGTGTGTTTAAAGTTGGATCAGTGACTTCCAATAGAGTCTCATCTTACTCAAAGTAAAATCCAGTGTCCTTACTGTGCTCTATAAAGTCCTATATGATCTCTTATTGACTCTCTGCCCTTGCCTTCAATTGCCTTTGTTTTATTTTTAAAAATTTTTAATGTTTACTTTTGAGAGAGAGAGAGGGAGGGAGGGAGGGAGTTGGGGAAGGGCAGAGAGAGAGGGAGACACAGAATCTGAAGCAGTCTCCAGGCTCTGAGCTGTTTGAGTCAATCTCCTACTGTACTAGCTTTATTTCTCAGGGCTTGTGCACGTGTTATTCTCCATGCCTGAAATGCTTTTCCCAAACATTAGAGATATAATTTACATTCCCACCTCCCTCAGTTCTTTGCCTCAATGTTTAAGACCTTCTCTGACGCTTCTCCCAGATGCTTCTAGCCATTTGTATTTTGCACTATTTTATTTTGAGGTGCTTATTACTATCTGACCTATTTGATGGGTTTTTTGAAAGTTTATTTAGTTTTTTGAGAAAGCACGAGTGCACGTGAATGCATGCGGGTAGGGGCATTGAGGGAGGGGGGAGGGGGAGAGAGAGGGAGAGAGAATGAAAATGAGACTATCCCAAGCAGGCTCTGAGCTATCAGCACGGAACCCAGCATGTGACCCAAAGCAGGGCCAAACACAGGGCTCAATCCCACCAGCCATAAAATCATGACCTGAGGCCAAATCAAGAGCAGGTTCCTTAACCAATTGAGTCACCCAGGTGCCCCTGTATCCTAATGGTTTGTGTCTTCCACTATGATGAAAACTGTGAGGGCAGGGATGTTTGTCTGGTTTGTTCACTGTGGTAGACTAACAAAAGTTTTTTGAATGCAGGAATTAACAAAAGAATCAGTCCTCAATTTACATGTGAGCAAGCTCAAGCTCGTGGGAGTTATATAACCTTCCAAAGGTCATAAACTCGGTAAGTGGTAGAATGGGGTTGAGCACCATAACTAAATGAAGGTTAGAGGTTAATTAAGGACATTTGTAACAGTGTGAACTCAAAGAAAATTGGACAATGGGTTGTTCATGGGAGATTATAAGCAATTTTGTCTCCTAATGAAGGATGGACGGACAGAACACCTTCTGGAGAGCTTGCATTAAGCCACAGTAGAGTGTGTGGGGAAAAGTGGGGCAAAATGGTCTTGGTTGTGTTGAAGAAAGGAAGTTATGAGTTCTGTTTTGAATATATTAATCAGATGCAACTTTAGTGAATGTGTTTACTAGTTTCATTTTTTTTTGGTGAGGGCAGAGAATGTGTGAAGGAGGGACATACAGAGGTTAGCTATCAATTTTGCAATTGTGCCTTTAACTTAAAAACACAGTAGTCATTTGTCCATGTTGTGATCACCTTGATTTTGGGAAACTCAGACTCTTCAAAATGTTCATTCCTGCCTTGTCTGGCAATCCACTTTTTAAGAACTTGCCTTGGACGATGAAACCCTGCTGAACCCTAGTGCCTCAGGGTGTGGCCTGGTTACTTTCACCATGAGTGTTCACAGCTTTGGCCACTGTCATTGCTGCTAAGCATGAATCTCAGGTAGTGGGCTGCTTTTACAGAGATAGATACATAAGGCGGGAAGGAGGTGGGAGCATAGGGCTCCTCCTGTCTTCTGTACAATGATATTCATATCCACACTTTGAGTTTTCTAGGATCCTCTCACAATCCCAGTATTCAGGTATGGAACACATTTTGTTAACATGTTGGGAATTGAGGTCTCCATCAGTGCTGCTCAGTTGTGCTCTATCATTATTCTGGGTATAGTATGTTGAGTTCCTGATACTCCCCAACCTCGAGCCAACCACAGAACTTCTTATTTTTTTCCCTCCAGGTTTTGTCCTGGAGGCAGAAAGGAGCTGGGGAAGTCCCTCTTCCTCTTTCCCAAATCTGTCACCTCCTAGCTACTATTATCCCTTCATCTACACCAGGATCTCCATACTTCCCTCGCCACTTCTGAACTTCTAGCCCAACTTTTCCATTTCAGCCTGTCCACCCAAAGGTCAATTAATCATGTAGAAAACATTGAGCTGTACCAGAGTATTTAAAGTTTTTTTTTTAATGTTTGTTTCTCTCTCTCTCTCAAAAATAAACAGAGTAAGAGCAGGGGAGGGGCAGAGAAAGAAGGAGACACAGAATCCAAAGCAGATTCCAGGCTCTGAGCTGTCAGCAGAGACCCCAACATGGGGCTTGAACCCACTAACCATGAGATCATGACCTGAACTGAGGTCGGATGCTTAACCGACTGAGCCACCCAGGTTCCCCTGTAATAAGAGTATTTTTAACATCATCCAGATACTCAGCTATTCCCAACACCCCACCCCTTCATGCCCGATTCTGCTCCTTGGATATCATCTAAAAATTCATTGAGAAAGCATTGACTTGATGATATGCATATCCTGCTAGACAGTTAAAATAAAAGCCAAAAAATCCTAAAACCTTGCCATTCTTTTGAATGTGATAGTCTCCTTTTACCAATTAACATTTAAATATTGCTTTAGAGTTTACAGAGAATTTTCATATGCAAAATATTACTTTTTTCCAAGAAACAAGTAGGTGAAGTAGATAAGGCAATGATTATCCAATTATCTTCATTTTAAAGAAAATTTAAAGATAAGGAATCTGAGTCTCAAGGTGGTAAAGGAACTTTGCTAATAAGAGCTGAGACATGAGTCAGATTTTTCAAACCTGGGTAGGATGTACCTTTTCTTATGGGGCTGTCTCAGCCTTAGGTAGTGAGAAAAGGAAATAACTAAAGGTATCTCTCAGACTCAAAGTGTCATGTCCCTGGGTTAAATTTTTTGCAGAGGAGAAACAGCAGCATCCACAGGAATTGAATTCAGGGCTTTGGATGACAGCGCAACTCATCTCATTGTTCCCTTTATTGTCAGTAGGCTGTGTTGGCTGCCTGTGTTTGTGGCCTGGATGAGGTTTTTATAGCAATGTATACTCCAGCCCATATGTGCAACATTTTGTGCAAGTCACTTACTTGTGCTTTGGGATTTAGCACTGAACACTGTAGGTTATACACTTTAAATTGCCCACAGCCATTCCAGAGAGAACTTCAGCATGATAAAGACTCTTCAGTCCCTAGTAGTTTCACCCCTAGACATAATGTCAGTGGATGGGAGCCTCATCAGGGGCTGTTTCCAATTGCTACTTTGCAGGGAACCATTCATTTTCCAGGCAGGAGACCCAAATCCTCTGACAGTATTCCATTATGATGTTATCTCAAAGGAGATAATTTGATTTGATAAATGCAAATGCAGAAGATTGTCAGTTACTATGTTTTCTCTTTTTAAAAAGGATTTGAATTTTTAAAGGAAATTGAATTTATGTGAACAGTGTCAGATTCTCAGTTCCTATAGCAGGAAGTGAGCTCATAATCTTCTTGGTATCCTGAATCCCAGGAACTCCTCTCTATCTCTCATTTAAAGGAGTCTTCTAAACCTGATGTGCATTGATATATCACTCCCCACACCAAGTCAATGAATAGATAAAATAGAATGAGTAAGACTGGATGCATGATACTAGGGTAAAAACCAAAGTAACTGTGTGATCATCTGTATATTTCACTGTAGCTTTAATAGTCCATGCTAATGTTATGAAGAAAGAGACATTTTTACTATATATCCTCACATCTTGGGTTTCATGTACCACATTGAAAAAAGTCTTAGCTTGGACACTAGGATGGGGAGTTGCTAAAGAAATAGAAATACTCACTGTTTCATCTCTGTACTTCTGCAGTGTTGGGCAGGAGTACGTATTCAGTGTATGTGTTGAAACAATTTATATTTTCAATGACTAAAAAGTAAATCTATATTAATAACTGTCAAATGATATTATTTGATGGGGAGAAGTGACTTTGATTATTTTTATTTTGTCCCCTTAATGTGCAGACGAGAGAGCTGAGTTGCAGAGATAGGATTAGTTCAAAATCATGCAGCTTCTCAAAGACTGAGGTAGGATTAGAATTCAAGTGTTGGTCTGTGCCTAACTAACCCTAAGCCACTGGGGTAGAAACTGAGCCCTTTATTAAATAATCAGTAACAAGTTATTAACATGTCATTTCTATAGATTATTTTTTTTAATGTTTATTTTTGACAGACAGAGACAGAGCATGAGCGGGGGAGGGGCAGAGAGCGAGGGAGACACAGAATCGGAAGCAGGCTCCAGGCTCTGAGCTGTCAGCCCAGAGCCTGATGCGGGGCTCGAACTCACAGACTGCGAGATCATGACCTGAGCTGAAGTCGGACGCTCAACTGACTGAGCCACCCAGGCGCATCCATTTCTATAGATTCTTACGGTAGAACATATTAGCTGTGTCTGTAACCTTCTTGGAATTTAAAGTCCTCTAAGATTATTCAGTTATATCAGCAAGAAACAAGATCTCCATTTCTGAATTTAATACCAATCCTAAACTATTGTATCATTTTTTAAGGTGCATGATATTTGAGAGAACAAAGTTTAGTTCCCATTTTCTCCTCCTACTCAATTCCAAAAATTTTGTGTTATTATTTTATGTAACTTTTGTCTTTGGAGAAGTTCTGGTTTTTCACTGATAACAAATATCAGCATACTTAAGGAAATCGAATCTTACAGGAATAAATTCTAATGATAAGATACTGTTTTCTTGATGGAGGTGAGAATACAGTGTAGCCATGCATTCTTAGGAAGGTGACTTGAGAGAGGAAAAAGGATGGGCATTATGAGTCAGAGTTAAAAGCATTAGTGAAGAAAAATGTCCCATTTCCCCCTTCATACTAATGGCGTAAATGTGTTTGTGATTGTGGAGATGGCCATTTCTCAAACGGGCTAATAGCTGTGACATGTCTCCTAAATGATTCACTACCTTGCCTACTCACCTGCCAAATTATTCCTTCTAAGTGTTTGTTTCAGATACCTAGATTTCTTAAATGTAGAAATGTGGTCAGTTCTATCTGGTACAATATTAGGGAAAGTTAGTATTATCCACCAGTAAACTATAATCTTGTAATGTTTCAGAAATAGCAACCTTCTTCTTCATATTTTTTAAATAAAATGTTCATCCACCCTTTTTCATGATACCCAGAGGAGTTTGAAAATGTGACAAGTCATGGAATCAGCTGTTCAAGGAAGACCAGCTTCCGGCTGATGTATTGAGTCAATTTGCGTTCTCACTGGAGAACAATGCGGCTATGAATGCCAGCGCATAAATTAGCCCTGAATGTAGGCAGGAACACTTTCTTGCAAGCTGACAGAGTCTCACCCAAAAATATGTCTGATAACTCATAAATAAGTCTGCTTTTTTGACCCAAAACGGGCAGTAAAATGCAGTGGAATGAAGGGGCACTTGAGATGCTCACAGTCCAAATTGTGGTTAAAACCCAAGCTCACCATTTTCTATTTTTATGATCTATCACAAGTCACTGAACTTCTCTGAACTTCAGTTTTTTGCATCTTAAATATTGAAACTTGAATAAAATGGATTACCTTATGGTACAGTTCTGAAAAATGTTTGTAAATATTGGTTGTCATCTTGTGCTAGTTCCTTCTCTGTTCTGGCCACGTTGAGAATATTTCTTGCAGAAGCCAGGTTCTGGTTTGCTAAGGATTGGTATAAAGAGAAGTTTAAGGATTATTTCAAAAATAGGCTCTTATAACTACTGTTTACTGAGTGTTTATTTTATGCTGTACAGTAAGCAAAATTCCTAACATGTATTTATCTCTCAAAAAATCCCATCCTATTAGAAGCCCATTTTGTAGTAATGTGCAAGCCTGAGAGGGTGCAGTCTCTGATTCATTGCCAATTAATAATTAGGAGATTCATCCCACCTGCTACACAGCAGACACTATGCTTGATGCTGGAATGCACAGGAGAAGAAACCAGGAAATGTTCGAGCCATGATACTCCTGTGGAGAAAAGAGACTAAAGAAGTAAACACATTGCAGTAAAGCCCAGGCATGGGAGGAAGAGTGGACTGATAGGGAAGAGGGTAACAAATGTGGTGGCATGGAAGAGAAATGTGGTCAAAGCTGGAGAGGAGCCCAGCCACTCCCATCGCCGTCCATCTCCCAAGGGGAAACAAAGGAAGGAAAGAAGTCGGTAACAATCCTATGACCCACGGAGATGACTCTTCAGGGAAAACCTACCATGAGGGAGACTACCTAAGCCCCTAGGCTTTGTTAGGTCAGCAGTCAGAATGGTCCAGAGTTGCCATAAAGGAACCTGAAGGAAGAGAGAAAGAAGGCAGGGCTTCCGAACCTGAATGGTTTGTTTTGGGCTCTAACTGGCTGAGATCCATTGAAAAATGCTCTTAATCTCTGGGTCACCCAGACTTCTAGGTATAGGCAAGGCGTCTTGTCTATATTATGTGAAATATGGGGGCATCATAGCGACACAGTATACAACTGATTCATGACCTGATTCACCGCTCCTCTGGTGCTACTAAATCTCAAATAGTCAACTCACAATCAGTGGTGCTCATTTTCAAAGAGAGTGTGGATTAGGACTCTGCACATGCAATGCACTTTTCACAGAGTATATGGGAATTTGCCAGTTGGTTCTACAAATTCTAATCTTGTTACTTGCCCTCTACTCTTGAGCCTTGTCACTTATCTTTTGTCTAGGTTGCTGATCTTACTTTCCTTTTATTTTTCTCCTCTCTTTCCCTCTTTTCTTTCTCTCTCTGCAGACACTCTGGTCAGCCAGCAGATGCTGCCCTCCTGCACAAAACTGAGCCGAGCTGTTTGTCCTTCGCTTTGAGCTGTCATCCGTTCCCAGCTAAGCCAGCTGTGGAGGATGGCAAACACACAAATGGGCACTTGAGGGTTTAATGAGCAAAGTGCTACTAAGAGAGTTTCCCCATTCTTGGATATATTTTGTCTTAAGTGGTCCTCTCTTGCTGGGAAATATTTACAGTGAATCACCTTAGTTTATTAGAGGGTAGCTGGAGGAAAACAAGATCCTCAGGCAGGAAGTTAACAGATGAAATATAAAATGAAACAATGCACGATTAGTCAGAAGAAAAACTCCATGTGCCCAGAGCATAAAGTCATTCAGAACTCCATTTAGAAAGGCAGGGAGACTTGGCTCTCCCACAGGTGAGCTGGGTATGACTTTGGGCAAGTTACTTCGTAGTAGGTAACGTTATTCTCTGAGAATGAAATGAGGTGATGCATGCAAAATTTTAGTATAGTGACAGGTCAGTAGTTATTACTCAATAATTTTAGTTTGCTCATGTTGCTCTTACTGTTATAATGATTGCTGTTATTGAAGTAACCAAGGAACAAGAAGGAAAAAACGATGGCTTGAAATCACGTGATCTTTGGATTATTCATACGGAAATTTTGACTGTGCATTTAATTTTTTAAATCACCAGAAAAGATCTGTGAAAAGGCCTGTTTGCTGTGCTATCAATTCTCGCCCTATCTTTTAATCTCCCTTCGTTACTTGGTTTGTTTTTAGCACTTTTTAATGATTTTTAGATTTGTAAAGTGCAAAGAAATCCACACCTGCATCCCAGCAATAAGCCTCTTGCTAATCTGGAAGAAACGGAGAGAATGAATGGTCTGGGGTCTTCTCACTCTGCCAGTCGCAAGCAGGGTGCGAAGCAGGGTGATTTTTTTTTTTCACTTTCTAAATACACATTGCATTTCAAAAGTGCTACTCTGTGTCTACTTCCAAGATTAAAAATGGCAATGAACCTAAGGTTTTGCTAGACAAATATACTGTTTTATAAACCTACAGCTTGGCTAAGTTTCCTTTTCAGAAAATGAAATTAATGAGTTAGCTTCTCAGCCATAAAAACAAAATGACAAGATGGTGAACTCATTAATAAGTAACTGGCATCTGAAAAGCAACAGAAAAATTACTTTGTAAATAGATGCTTTTGTTTGGTGATGAGTTCCCTAAAATTTGGAGTTGTCTATTTTTCTCCTAATGTTCTTCTGGCATCTATAAATTTTAGTGCTGTTGTATAGGCTAAAAGCAGCATACAAGACTGATAGGAGGTGTGGTTCATGTGGCAGCCTGGGGAGCCTTGCAAGGTGAGAAACCAAAATAACTGTGTGTGTGTGTGTGTGTGTGTGTGTGTGTGTGTGTGTGTGTGTGTAAGAGAGAGAGGTTTTGCCTTAGGAAAAAATTAAAGGCTGACTCTGGCAAATAGCATTTTTTTTTTTCTGGAGGTAGCACACTGAGATGATAGCCATCTACATTTGAGTATGAGTTTCAGATCCTGTTATAACAATAGGTTTAGTTGTGAATTAATTCAAATACAGGAGAAAAGAGGAGCATCTGAAAGACTAAAGACTTTGAAAGAGAAAAACCTAACTTTGCACAGTGGCAGAGACACATCAAGGAATAGATGTAATTTTCAATCAAAGGGAAATGCTAGTTAGCAGGTAGGGTAAGGCAAGGTATTCAGAAATGAAATTATATTGTTTGGGTGCCATATGCCTTATCAATCTAGATCTCAAAACTAATGTTTGAAAAGGAAGACCATCATTTAAAACCATGTAGTTCTACCCCTACATATAATATTTTTTACACGTATTTTTAAAAATAAATTTTGACTTTTATTAACCATAATATGGTTTAAAAACTGATTTAAAATTCAGAAGTGTTAAGTGCCAAACTCCTATATACACTCATTCTTACACATACACATTTATCTAAGATGGAGAAAAAAATACATGGAGGAAAAAGCCATAAGAGAGTACACAGAACCGTAGCACTTGTTCCACTGAGTAAAATGAAAATAAATCTCTGTCTAGGCACCTTTTTGGCTTTTGAAGCTCCCACCTGTAGTATCTGTGGGGCAGTGATGGGCTGAGTTACAGCACACTTTGAGCATTCCATGAATAATTATGTCTGTCCTGAGTGCTTGCCAGCATGACGCATCTTCATTTCATTAAGGAAAAAAAGGACAGGCTGGAATTGGCAATGGCAGAATTCATTTATCACATTTTAATGGAGAAGCAGCTCAGGAAGGGCGGGCCTAATGAGATATTTCTAAAGAAATTAGCCAGTTTCTATTAAAGGGCCATCTCCTCTCTGTTCATGGTAGTGATGGATAGCAGGGACACAACCCAGGGAGATTTCCTACAACGATTCCCTCTGCTTTGCTTTGGTTTACTGAGGCATGTGATCATTTTTGGATGGTCCATCTCATAAATGCTTGAACGAATCATTGCAAAGTGATGCCAAATTTTAGCATGGAAAGAAAGAGACTGGGTTTGATCTTCAGGATTTAATTTATGGAGAATACCCTGGCTTACTTTAACACTAATATCACTAAAACTTCTCTCCATCCTAAATTAAAACATAAACAGAAAGTGACCCCCTTTTTAAAGTTGTTTTAATATGCTTTGCTTGAAGTAAATACAACTAAGATCATTTCTGACAGAATCCCCTTCCGAAAGTTTCTAAAGATGACAAACTTTAATGTTATTTTGAGTCCAACTCAATTTATCAAGGGAGAATGCACATAGCACTTGTATCATTAGTTCGTGTGATAATCTAGCTTTCTGTATTTTCTCCTTGTTGCCCCATTGTGATTAGAAATCAGAAGTTCTTTATGTGCGTCACATAAATAGGAGTAGTTGACTGTGTGCCTAACTACCACCATTGGTCTTTTATTGCCAAAGGAGTTTTATGTGGGGATCTTTATGCACTAATTTTCATGAAATTGGTGATAAGGAGCAGAAACTTAATAAACTCCTTACACAAAGAATTAGAAAATAAGACTTATTGTGGTCTGTGTTATAAGGCAAGAGGCCAGAGGTTTGGTGATTTATTTACCCAATAAATATTTGGGTAACAAATATCTAACCTGAGCATCTGTTCTAGATCAGATGCTGTGCTAGACCACGGAAAGGTATTAGTATAGGTATAGACATACAGACAAAGATTCTGCACATTAATGTACAGTCTCCCAAAGGACACACACACAACAGTTAAGTAAAGAAAAATAGACTGTGTAATGTTGGCTAACTCATGCTACAAACTTCACTGGGTTGTTTACATAATAGATGTGGGGATGCTTTAAAAATAAAAGAAAATATATTAATACAAAATATTTTGAGTATTTTCAATATTGAATCAGTTGTATTGACTTATGTAGATATTTTAGTATATGAACTTGAGAAGAAAATTTAGAAAGTATATGAGTTTAAGTGTATATATCAAAGCCAAAAGAGCATCATACAGTACTGTAGTTAGTTTCAAAAGCAAAAAAAAAAAAAAGGAATATTTAACATTTGGGGGGGGGGCAATGATAAATAAGATCCTGGGGCAAGAAATTGGAGAGACAGATAAATTGGCAAGAAAAAGCCATGATCTTGGCAGTAATATATTGCATAGAGTCAAGTAAAAAACGAACAACATAGCTAGGAAACAGAAGGTTACAATAAGCAAAGCTGGAAATGTGTTAGGATGAACTAAATGTTTGGCTTTCTGCCTTGCTGGGTTTCTATCGGTTGCCCAAAGTTTGCAGATCCTCATTAAGCCCTAGGTAGTTTTCTTGGGCCACTATAGAGTCTGCAAGGGCTGTCCATTGTGGTAGTGACTATGACTAGTCTCATGTGAATTTAGGAAATTTTTATAAACAGACTTCCTGCATCTGGGAAAAGAGATTCTAGGTAATTTCTACCATCGCGGAAAGTTCTTTGGGATAGAGCTGCTCTGGGAGTCTTGGGAGATGGTTTAGCAAGACTTTCACAGAGAGGCAGCTCAGTAGATCTGCTGAAGGGATGTTACATAAATGCAATGCATATTTCTCAGATATTATATCCTCAGAGACCAGACTATAACAGGTCCTATATAACATTCCTTTTGCCTGCCCTATTTCTCCGTATCATTTACGATGTGTAATTAGTTAACTTATTGATATTTAATATCTGCCTCCCTCATGTATTTGCATGGACTATGACAGCAAAAGGCCATCTCCTCCTCCTCCTTGATACCCTTTCCTACTTCTTAATATTATGAATTTCGAGGATATGTTGTAATTAACAAAAAGTGACACAGGAAGGGATGGAATATTCTTGTGAAATGAGTGCAGCTTAATCATGTGCCACAGAAATCTCTAAGCCAGATCAGGGACTGGCAGGACATGCGGATCTGCAAGGCTTTCCCTCTCCTGGGGCTCTAACCATGTATGTTTTGCAATATCATGGTCTTGCTGATGCACTGAATGCCTCAATGAGCGAGATAGGTCTGCCTTGGACCTATTTTGGTGTCCTGAATCACAATGAAGAGCAACTTATCACTGAGTAGAAGTTGAATATACACTCTGTAGATTTGATCTGACGTGAGGAAGTATGTTCTCTGGTCCATGACCATGGGTGCCAGAGATGTGATATCCTGCATAATGACTAATTATTCAGGAATTAATTGTATCCCAACCTAGTGCTACACCAAGTAGAAAGGATTTCATATTATCAGGGCTCATGGAGTTGTAACACGTGGTTCCCTGTGGTCATAGGAAGACATGGAGGTCCTGGCTGAGGGGGAGGGGAGTCGTTATGGCTTGTTTTTCAAGCACTGCTTTCAAGAAGGGGGTAAATGTTTCTGCCTATCAGTTGTGTCTCTTGCACAGAAAAAAAAAAAAAAACATGATAGGTGGGAAAGTGTGATCCCTGTGCTGGCAACTGTATATTTGTGAGAAATGAAATTCTCTTGAATTTCCAACACCGTGTGTTTGAATACGTCTTCCAGGTGATTCTAAGGATGCTGGTTTGAGGACCACTGGACTTGAGGACTTGTACCCCCTGCCTACAGGGGGCTTTGGGATCAGACCCCAGTGTTGGAGGCTGGGTCCTCTGCTCCTGCTCCCACCACATGCAGAAGGACTCACTTCGTAGTATATCCTTGAGAAGAGATCATTCCCTAGTATCACAGTCACCATATCCTCAAACCTCTGTGAGACTCAGCTGGCGAGGAAGAGACTCCGATGATGAGGTTTTCCCATATCAGGGCAGAGGGTGGCCAGGGCTCAAGCTTGTGCCAAGAGCATTGGGTCAGGATT
This sequence comes from Panthera tigris, assembly GCF_018350195.1. NCBI lineage: Eukaryota > Metazoa > Chordata > Mammalia > Carnivora > Felidae > Panthera > Panthera tigris. The sequence goes on from NC_056665.1 coordinate 125,989,758, forward strand.
TATTCCAGCACCTAGTACACTGAAAACTAAGGAACACTACCTTTCCTGTCACCACAATGATCCTCTCCCTTCTGAGAGAACAGTTCTATTTTAAAGCACATAAACCCAAATTTCTTATAACATTGTCACTCTTTTTCTGAAAACCTCCTCTTTAGCTACTTTCAGGGATTTCAAAATGGTATTTTTCCCCCATCAGTCTTATACAGTTAAGTAGCTGGTCCTTCTCTAGTGGAAGAAGACAAAAACCAAAACTAAACAAAATCAAACATTAATTTACTCCCAATTTTTTTTTGCAGAAAAATAAAATATTTGAACTCAAAAGAATCCATCTTTTCCTCCATCTTATTTTGGTGAGTTTGAAGATCTGGCTGTTACTTCCCTCATAACTATATTCAGAAAATAAAATTTTAGAGCTTACCTTCCTTCTATATCTTTATCAGGAAGTTAATTCAACTAAATTTCAGGTCCTGATTCTAACAGTTTCTCCCTCTATCTTCATAGCTAGTACTTAGTGGAGAAAGGAAACAGCTGGTCAGCATCTTATATGTGATTGCCCTAGGCCTTGGGACTTTCTTTGGCAACAGCAGCCTCATCTTTAGCAATGGGAGGGGGTGGGGAAGAGGTTTAAAGGATGGGGACCTAAGAAGATGACACCAGATCTCAATCAATGAAATTTTCAGGGAAATTTCAATTGGTTCCCTGCTGGTGAAATGATTATAATCTTTTGAGAATGAGAATCAAATGGAAAGGTGATCGTGACCATATTCTCAAAATGTGCTCCATCTGACATAAGCAATTCCTTTGAGAAAAACAAGTCTGATAGGCTCCACTGAGAGAACCTTTAACATCAGGGTCATTTCATTCCAGCCAACATAAAACATCTCAAAATATTCCGACTTTCAAAATGTGATAACCTCTTGCTATAATGTAAAGAACAGAAGGCAGTAGTTTCTCTTTTCATATGTCTATGATGCCATTACTATTCATGGGTCTGGTCAAATAGCTTGCTTCTGTGAAATCCTTGTAAGATTTTAGAAAGGGTCATTTTTTGTTTTTTGTTTTTTTTTTCCAAGGATTCTAAAAACAGGATCCTTGTAGCAGGATCTCTTAGATAATCTGAATTTTCTTCTTTGTTACTCTATTAGTGTTCAAAGAAAATTAATGTTCAAAAGATGACCCCAGAGCTTAGGAGATGCTTCAGTATGAAGAGAGATTACGTTATCCTCATTGAACTGTAACTTATAAAGGAAGAAAGAAGGGATTAGCAAAGTTTTAAGAGATTTACAAAACAGATGGGAATAAAAATAGTAGGGTCATCAGTGGTAATTAAAATTACTAGGTAAAGTATTAGGAAATAGGATGATCACAGAGTGTGAAAATATAACCCCATAGATGTCTTGACAGTTGCAAAAGGAAAAAATATAGCAGAGATGCCTGGCAGTGGCTACCATAACAATATCATCAAAGTTAGTATCACTGATAACAACCTGATAGTCCATGTTCTCCAATGGGATGTAACTAGTTCACAGCATCTCCTACAAGTTATTTATTTATTTATTTATTTATTTACTTACTTACTTACTTACTTACTTACTTACTTTCTTATTTATTTTTGCCCAAAGATCTCATCAAGCTCTAAGACCTACTCTTCATTGTATAAGAAATAAAGGACACAGAAAAACAAGTTAAATCACACAATCCCATACACTATAGTAATCTGAAAAATGGCATACCAAGATGTCCAGAAATTAAGATATCTTAATCCTTGGAACCTGTGAATATTACTTTATATTGCAAAGTGGAAATGTGATTAAAGATCTTGAGTTGGGGAAATGATTCTAGTTTTCAGCGGGCTATTAATGTGTCACAGGTATCTTATAAGAGGGGTATAGAGGGAGATTTTACTACATGGAAAAAAGCTGATGTACTTTTCCAGAGGAGCAGAGGAGCAGAGCTTGGAGGGGTGTGTCCAGGAGCCAAGAAATGCCAGGAGCCTCTAGAAATGGAAAGTGCAATGAATAGATTATCTAATGGGACTTTCTTCAGGTGCCAGTCCTGATGATATCTTGATTTTTAGCCCCTTAAGACTCATTTTGAACTTCCAACCTCCTAAATTATAAGAGAATAAATTTGTTTTAAGCCACTAAGTCTTTGGTAATCTGTTACACTGGCAATAGGAAACTAATATACACAGCAAAAAATAATGACAAGGAAGCAGAGGAAGGCAGTAGTTTTTTGGTTTAAGGGATTAGAGATACAGCAACTAAGTACATTGCCTGAATCCTGGCTGGAATTCTAATTTATCCAAAGCAGCTATAAAATACAATTTTTGAAATACTTGAGAAATTGAATATGGATATTATATTAGGATATAAAAAACATTGCCATTATTTTCTATTTAAGAGATACATTCTGAAATATCTGGGGACAAAGCATCGTGATTTTGTATTTTATATTTAAATATCTATATAAAGAGGGAGAGAGTATTATAAAGCAAATTAGGACATGTTAATAATTATTGAAACTGGGTGATGATGTGTGAATTCATTACATAAATCTTTTGTTCTTAGTATGTTGGAAGCTTATTCTTAATAAAGAGGGAAAAATAAATAATGTACTGTTAAAGATTTTTTTAAAGTTAATCAGCTAAAAATGTTTATTCAGGGGCACCTGAATGGCTCGGTTGTTTAAATCTCCAGTACTTGGTTTTGGCTCAGGTCATGATCTCATGGTTTGTGGGATTGAGGCCCACATCAGGCTCCATATTGACAGCATGGAGCCTGCTTGGGATTCTCTCTCTCTCTTTCTCTGTCTCTCTCTCTGCCCGTGCATTTGCTCATGCATGTTCTTGCTCTCAAAATAAATAACTTAAAAAATGTCCATTCACATGTTCAAGAATGCCATTGTATTATTTGGGTATGCTAACTCAAAGCCTCTGCATTTCAATAGTTGAACCAAATGAAATTTTATTTCTGAATCCTGTACCAGTCCAAAGTGGGTTTCTGATCTGAAAGATTTGGGTAGCTTACCTTCAAGCCTACAGGGCCCTTGTCACCTTCTACTTTGTAGCCCCACCACTCCAGGATCTTTGATAGCTGGTAGCAGGATCGTGCAGGAGGCTGTCCGTGGTCTGCCCTGTAAGAATGACCCATCACTTCATTCCATGTTCCATTAGCTATAACTTAGTTCTATGGCCACATCTGATTGCACACAAGTTCAACATTGTCAGCCATTTATATCGTCAGGAGAAAAGTCCTTTTATTAATATCTAGCAGTCAATGCCAAAATTCCTCCTTCTGTATGACCATGATTTCCTCTAAGGAAATGTGTTAAGAGAAATCTAAACTGCCCACAGCATTTTATTGTCCATAAATCTAAAGTAAAATCATTGAGAGAAGCCATTAAAACAATCCTACTGGAAATTCTCATTAATGTTTTATCCCTTATTTATTTCCTGAGAATGAAAAGGTTATTGAATTAGGTTAATATTATTGCATCATTTTAGACACACATGCATATGTACACACACACACACACACACACACACACACACTGCCAACAAAATGGACATGCTTTTTCAGATGCTACCAAAAATTTTTCCTGAGAGATCATGTAAGGTGAGGGGAGAGGGATGGTGGAAGAGAGAGAGACCATCTTAAGCAGGCTCCATGCTTAGCACGGAGTCTGACCCCACAACACTGGGATCATGATCTGAGCTGAAAACAAGAGTCAGGTGTTCAACCACCTGTGCTAGCCAGGTGCCCCTCTACCTGACTTCTATTTTGCAGCTTGAACTATAACTTTCATTCCTCATTTTTTCAAACAGTTGGGAACCTGCAGTGGAGCACTGTGGTCGGAGGGCGGTAACAATAGAAACACTTCTGTGTTCACCTAAAAAGTTGGATGGAAGATAGGTTGTAAGAATAAGGAGACAAACATAATAAAATTTTAAGGTGCTCTCATAGATAAAATGCAAAAGAACAGTGAGTTGTCGATTATATAGGGATGGAGTGAAGTCAAGAAACTCGAGAGGTAGTGATGCTGGATTAGAGTTTTCAAGAATGAATATGTTATTGTCTAGGCTAACCAATGAAGTCATTTGGGACAAAAATTTTGCTTGACATGAAGTATCTACTGTAGAGGCATGTTAGTAATCCCTTTTTCTAGGAGATTTTTCTACATATCACTTCTTGTAACTTTCTAAGCACTGTAAGTATCTAAAATTCTTATTTTACAATGAGGAAAACTAAGACAAAAAGAGGTTAAGAAAACTGCTCAAAGGCAAATAGCTATGAAATGTCACAGATGAATTTTGGACCTAATCCGTCTCTTTCCAGAAACTTTGTCCTATGTACCATAGATGGGGAGTCTCCAGTCATACAGCTCTACTATGTGGATAGAAAGAATGAAACATAGGCTCTCATTTGCTTAATAAATAGCAAGAAGTAAAAACCTATAATTTTACATGAATGGATTTATATTGCCTTACAATTTACCTTGCAAAAATAATCTGTCATTGCAAGCTGCTTCTTTGCTTTAGCATTACTGCTATTCCGATCTTGCAATACGCTGAAAAACTGAGCAGAAAATTATGAAGACATGGGGAAGGGAGTTCAATTTGCTTTGTTAAGAAAAAAATATTGGCCCAATATTTCTTGATTTTAATAAAGATAAGACATGAGGTAAACAGCAAATTCTCTGACTTGTCTGAGCCTTTGAAATATGTCTGAAAATACTGTAAACGTATTTTCACATACGTACATATTTCTAGCAATGCTTCTTGTGATGTATTCAGAAATACAGAATAATTCACATAATAGCTATAAGTCTGAGAGTGAAAACTCATGCCATTGTCTGAGGATCACTAAGCTCTAAGAGTTTGTTAAAACTGGTTGTTCAAGGGCTTATGACGTGGTATTTATTATGTACAAACAGATCTTTAATAATGAGTTTTTCTATTTTAATGAGGTTTGCGGCAACAGCTTCATTTCTGACATTCTTGGAAATTCCAGCCTTGTCCTAAAGGATGACATGTCCAGATGAGGGTAATGAAGCATATGTAACAACTGTCATACTTCAGTTGCTCTCGTGGACACTGAAAACCGTGTGGGTTATTTTGGCTAAAATCCAGTTACTTTGCTCTATGAGACCTCCTTCTCATGGTTTATCTTTTTCTATATTATTTGTTGTGATCTTTGTAATTTACTCTTTAGATTTACCTTAAAAATAGATGTACTTAAGAAGTAGGGTCAACGTAAATTAAGTGCAGAGGCCTCCAGATTGCAGAAGAGAATTGGGTGAATGTGATGAGCACTGGTGCTTGTTTTTACACAGGTGCTCCCAAGGATTATTGGCCCAGTTTCCAACCAAAGAATAGTAAACTAGGTATTCTTCAAACCCCAGGTACTCAATCTCTCAAAGTGATAAAGTCAATCCCAATTACTGTGATAAAGACATCTTTGAGAGTCTTAAAGTCAAGAATGGACACTTTAGGGAGCAACTAATAAAGATATACAACAAACAATAGCTGAGCCCCTTTTAAAAATACTTTAGCTTTTATATATTTGTCAATGCACTGAACTACATCAAAGTGTTTAGTTCATTCCATCTGCATTTTTTTCCCCATCAAGCCATTATTTAAAATGCATGGGAACTCCTCTGGGAAGTTCTCTTAAAACCAAATCTGTCTTCTTTTTGTTCTTAGCACACAAAGAAGAAATCATTAGGATATAAGACAAAAAGACTAACCTTAGATGTAGTATGAAGGATAGTAAGTGTGAAACTGAGAGAAGAGAAAGTCATTGTCAACTTTTTGTAACGAAAATGTAAAAATAATAAAATGAGAAAGTACAAAACCAAGAAAAACAACTACCAGGTATCAAAACAGTAAGTCAAGGTGTATACCATGTATTTCCATAAAATCCATTTAAAGAACATGTCATGCTATTTAGAGCAATTTATTGATACCTATTGGTGAAATAAACAATCACTCTTTGATAATCTGAATTTTTAAAATTAAACCAAGTTCATTTTGCCATCTGTATATTGTTTTTCTTGAGTTATCGCCATCAGCAAGGAAGTGATGCCATGTAAAGGCATAGAAAATCTGTCATTTGCTTGTAGGCTACATTGATCTCAGTTTGAAATAAATTGTTGATACTCTGTCTTGTGAGCAAGGAAGTTTATTTTTCTCAATAGCTGATCAGTGCCTCTTTCGTAGACTTATTTTTTAAGGGTCACCCTCTCCCTAAAAGTTTTGAAGTCTTACTGCATTGGCAATACATTATTCTAGGACTCTTGAAGGGAAAATTTCTTCATTTTACCAACTTACCTATAGGGAGCTGTGATCCAATAAAATTTTTTGTAAGATTATGGAAAGCATAGCAAAGTGATAATTTACAATGAATTGTTCCTAATCTGAGAGCCTTTGATTTTTATACCCATGGCCTAAAAATCAGTGCATTAAAATATTTGTGTTCAACTCTTTACCTGAATAAACATATATAGGACATTTGGTCCATTATTAGAGATAATGATAGTTCAAAGTCACTCTTGCAGGGAAGGCGGGGAAAATGTCTTCCTAAAAAAGCACTCATTTGAGCTGTTGTTGATTTGTCTACTATAAACATGTGTTGAAAATACATAAGCAGAAAATCATGAAAATGATTTATTCCCTTTGTTCCTGTATGATAAAACACTTTCACTATCTTGTAGGAAAAGCCCCACCCTAGAGCTGGAGGAAAAGTCTGCAATTTTATGACTTCTGCAATTTTAAGGAATAGCCTAACCTGGGAACTACCTATATATCGACCTACCTAGTAGCAGAATGAATAAATAAATTTTGTTATATTCTTAAAATAGAATACAGCAATAAAAATGAACACTAAAACTATATCTCACAATATAGATGGATTCTCAGAGACATAATGTTGAACAGAAGAAACTAGATGCAAAATATGTTTGACTTGATTTGTATAAAACACAATAACTAAACTATGCTGTTAAAAGTTAGTCTAGTGGTTGATTTATTCTTGAGGAGTGGCTTATAATTTGAAAGGAGAAGAATACAGTGAGGTTCTATAGTGATGGTAATGTTCTGTGTCTTAATTTGGGTGTGTGTTACTCAGGCGTTTTCAATGTGTGACGTGTCTGTCTATTCATGTGATAGAACCTTTTTTCCTATATATTATGCTAGATTAAAGGTGGACACAAAAGCTTTGTTACTTTTGTTGAGAGTCCGTGTCTGTTTCTAATTTTCTTGAATATAGGCTAACTTTAGTGGCTTATTTAACAACAGAATACAGAATATGTGACACTCTGAGACTTGTGCCTGGGTCATAAAAGGCCTTGTACCTTTCCCCAGGCCTTTTGGAAAACCACCTGTTGGAATCCTGAGCCGTCCCATGCATCTGATTGCCCTAAGGCTGCCATGTGGTGAGCAAGCCCAAGTCACTAGGAGAAGCCATGGGGAGGTAGTCTGGTTGACTGTTTTCCAGTCGTGACCAGTAAAGCAAAAGACACATAAGTGATAAAGCTGTTTTAGATTCTTCAGAGCAGACCATCTGTCAGCTGATTATTACCAAGTAACCGAGTTGATAGCACATAAAAAAGAATCACTTTTTACTTATGTAAAACCAATCCTTGGTTTTGACAAACCAGCTGATGGTAAAACAGCTGCTGGTTTAAACCAAGTTTTGGAGTAGGAGGTATTTTGATACATAGCAATAGATAACTAAATATATTTTTTAATAAAAAGTCTTTTTTGATCTCAAAGCAATTTATGATATTTTAAATATGTAAGTTCTTTGACAGAAGGCTGGTAGTTTATATGTTGCTAAAAAGTTTTCCAGCTTAAAGTATGTACAATTCATCGAAATGATTTTTGGGCCAGTGCTTAAGTCTAAAGATTGTCCCCCCCCCCACAATATCAATTGTTGCCAATTTTAGAAATATAAGTTATTTGAACAATATTTTTGACAATAATTATAAAAAAAACCTAAATTCCATATAAGTCTGACTACATGTGGCAAATATCACTAATAATTAAATTTTAACAATGGAGTTTTTATACTGTAATTTCAAAGCCATAGACTTTGGGTGATTTAATAACACTTGATATGATTTTCCTGTTTGACATTGATTTTTTTTTGTTACCTTAAAAAGGGTAGCCATCACCCTATTTGGTTACAATGATTCTAGAAGTTTGAAAATGTTGATATGCACAGTCCTCTTTGTTTCTTAAAATTTTATTTTAAAAAATCCAGAAGTTAGAATTATTTCATAGTGACAGCTTTTGGATTTTTCCCATTTGTAAGTAAAACAAATATTTTTGTATTATCAGGTAAAGAATCTCAACAAATTGTATTCTAAAAGTGCTTAGCTAGGAACAGAAAATCTCAAATTTAGTATGTTACTGAGATGAATAAAAACACAGACTTATTATGAACTTGCTGTGCAAGTAATAATAATAGATGTTGAAGAGTTTACGAACTCTTTTATGGACTTGGAGGTAGAATGGAAAGTGACCTTAAGGGAAAAAATGAACTTCTGGCTGTTGCCCTGCTATTTGGTCTACATATTCTATACTTTTGGGCAAGTTGGAATTAGTACACTTGCTTCAACACTGCAACAGAATGAAACTCCAGATGCTCACAGATGGTAAGCCTACAAACTTAATTAAAACTCATGCTTTATTATCCCAAAACAGGAAAATTGAGAAAGCCTTGCCCAAAGAAAATGTTTGTTCTCCCCATCTCATCTCCAACCATCCAGAAAACTTTAGGGGTCATGGAAGTAGAAAAAAAATCATCCTTTTGCCAGGCAAGGGAGTAAATTAGAGTTACAGGCCATTAACCTAAATACTGCTCAAATTCACATGTAACGAACGATTATGAATTGTGACTAGCACTGCATTACTGATCATGGTATGATGAGAATATTATAAAAAAAAAGTAAAAGCATTCATCAACAAATATGTATTGAGTACTTATATTCTAGACATGATATGTATGTGATTGTAAATTTTTCTTGTAATTGTTGAGGGCACGATTTTACTTCCTCTTCGGATACTGACATGAGATTAATTGGCCATCGTATATGTATTTAGATACACTTTAGACATTTAGAGAGTTTTTTCCTTCATGTTGCAAACCCTTACTATGGTTTAAATCAATTCATATATAAGTAAATAGTATTGTAATTTAAAGATTGTAGTCACTAGTAAATGCAGTTACTGGTTTCTCTGGATGCTCAATATTGACTTGATTGTGTTGTAGTTAGTAGAATAGAACTGTAGAAAGGATGATCTCTCAAAAGTCCATTCTTTGAAGGGTTTTATAGCCTGATAGATCTTTCTTTAAGTAATTGTTAGCATGGAGAGGAGTGTCAATTTAAAACAATATTACCTTTATTGTAAATAAATCACTACCCTCCCTGTAGCTCCACTAGCTTTCCTCATAGAAATATGAAAAAAGCTAAATAGTTTTCTCCTGGTTGACAAGTTAAATTTCATGTGTTATCTACAGAAAAAAAGCATTTTTCTAAAAAATAACATCTGTACTTGTATGCCTCTAGGTAAAGAGCAAGATTCATATTACCTTAACTCAATTATTCAACACTTTGACAAATAAAACATTTATCTGACTATCCAGATTCTAAATTGTCTATTAAATTATTTCCCTATATTTAAATGTATTGATTTTTTAAAGATTAATTTGAAGATAATCACATATTTGAATCATCTATTTTAGTCATTCCTCTTGGTTAGTATGGAAAACTTTTTCTGTTTTTCTAATGGTCTGTCATAATTTTTCTATCTAGGATAGTTATTGTATTTTCTAAGCAGAATATTTAATGATTATGATATTTCTCTTCACTTTCCCAATATTTCTATATATAACTTGTTATCTTATTACAGTGACTAGCACCTCTAAAAAATAGTAAATAGTGGTTCTTCTAAATACATTTGTCTTTCCCATTTGCATTGGGAATAAATATAGACTATTTCACAATTAAAAATGTTCATTGGTTGGGACATCTGGGTAGCTCAGTCAGTTAAACATCCAACTTTGGCTCAGGTCATAATCTAGTGGTCGGTGGGTTCAAGCCCCGTGTCGGGCTCCGTGCTGACTGCTAAGAGCCTAAGCCTGCTTTGAATTTTGTGTCTCACTCTCTCTCTGCCCCTCCCCTGCTCATAGGTATTGTAGGATTCCATTTGCATGAAATTCAAGAAAAGTAGCATTAATTGATAAAAAAAAAAAAAGAATTGTGGCTTTTCATTGTAGAGTGGAAGATGTTAAAAACCAGAAGGGGTTTCTTGAGACCTTCTGTGATGCAAGAAATACTCAGCATTTTAATATTTTGATCTAGGAGTAGTTACACAAGTACATAATTACATAAAAATTGTACTTAGCTGTATAATTACAATTTATACATTTCATTGTATCTATTTTACCACTCAAGAAAATGAGTAAAACCAAAGACAACAGGAAAAGTATGATGCAGAAGGACTTTTACTTTTAGCTAAAAGGTAGTAGCTTGCGGCAGATAAATGAACCTACTGAAAAATCTAGATAGGCCAAATAAAATCAGAAAAAAATATTTGAGGGCTGTCAAGGCCTCTGAAGCCTGAGTCAACACCTGTGCATTCTATGAGCCTCTTTTCTCTTAGTGGCAGTTGCAAATTCATGGAACATAAGAGGTTGAGAAATCCAGCCAGAGGGCCATGGCTAAAAGGTAGAAAGGTCAGCAGAACTTTGAGGGGTGACATAAGTCAGGGGAAATTGAAGCAAAAATGAACTGTAGCCAAGGCAGCTTGAACCTAAAAGGCTAAGATCATGGTGGGTCAGTCCTAAAAAACAAACAAACAAAAAACAAAACCCACAGTGTTCTCTTTATGGTATTTACAGATTAGTTATTTCAAGGAAGGGAACTAAAGAACTAAGCAGAAAGCCATTGAAAATAGAGCAATGTTATCTGTAATCTTATGGAGCTGAAGAGAGAAAAAATTGGAATATGCAAACAGCCAAATAAGAGAAGGCCTAGTTATCGAGTTAGCACCAGAGACTTACAGGTGGGATCCTTGGAGAGCTACTTCCAAGTAGTGCAAGTCGCTGGCAAAACCCGGCCTCTGAAAAAGCTCAATTGCTGGTTTAGTTAGGTTTCTCCAAGCTATCAGAAGACAGAATGAACCTTTTCTGAGCCTTGAAAAAACAAACACAAAAAACATTTTCTAGAACTTCCACAATTTTTCATACATGTTGGCTGACATTAAAAAAATGTCACCAACTATACCACGAAATAAAAATTAAGAAACGATTGAAGAAATGGACTCACGCATCACTCCATTATTGAAGTATTTGCCACAGATATTAAAACTATGATTGCTAAGTTGAGGAAAATAAATTACAAGGTGCATTATACCAGAGCCCTAGAAAATAGAAAATAGAATGAAATTCCTGAATTAAAATGGGGTAACTTACCAATAATGGTTCATTAGTTGTCGTAAATGTATCATACTAAGGTAAGATATCAATAGTAGGGCAAACTGGATGTGAGGCATATGGGAATTCTCTGTACTATTTTTAATTTTTTTAAATTTATTTTTGAGAGAGTGAGAAGGTGCAAACAGGAGGGTCAGAGAGAGGAGACGACACAGAATCCAAAGCAGGCTCTAGACTCTGAGCTGTCAGCACAGAGCCCGACGTGGGGCTGGAACCCACGACCCATGAGATCATGACCTGAGCCAAAGTCGGACGCTCAGCTGACTGAGCCACCCAGGCGCCCCTCTCTGTACTATTTTTTACAACTTTTCTGTAAAACTAAAACTATTCTAAAATTAAAAGTTTATTTTTAAAATGGAATAATTGACATTATGAGATTAAGAAGTGAGTTAAGAATAGATTTTATAGAGAAAGGTGATTTATCGAAGAATACCAGCAGAAAATATTTGGATTAAAAGATAAGCAAATGGTGGAAAAATTTAGACAAGAATGTATGACAAATATAGGAAAATGTGAACAATTCTAACTTTGTGATTGACATTCTAGAGATAAAGGAAAAAGAGAAAGGGGTATAAGCAATATTTGAAGAGCTCATGGACAAGAATTTTTCAAAATTGAAGAAAGGACATCAAGTCAAAGATTCAAAAAGCTCTATAAAACAATCAGGATAAATATATGGAAAACCACACCTGGGTACATTGATGTATCACTCTGGAAAATAAAAAAGAAAATCTTAAAAGCATTCAGGAAATCAACAAAACTGATAGCAACTTCTCAACAAAAAGGGATAGGACACAATAAACACCTTTAAAAATGCTTTTAAAAACCCCTAAAATTCTATACTCCATGAAAGTATCCTTCAAAGTGAAGGCAAAAGAAGGACATTTCCAAGCAGACAAAAGCCATGAGAAATCTCCATCAGCAAATTTTTCCCAAAAAGTTGAAATGGCATTCTTTAGGCAGAAGGAAAATCATACTAGATGGAAGAATGGAAATAGCACTAGAAAAAGATAATATGTAGGGGCACCTGAGTGGCTCAGTTGGTCAAGCGTCTGACTGTAGATTCTGGCTCAAGTCATGATTTCACAGTTCATGGGTTAGAGCCCTGCAGAGGGCTCTGCACTGACAGTGCATGGTTTGCTTGGGATTCTCTCTCTCCTCTCTGTGCCCATCCTCCCCACTCTCTCTCTCTCTCTCTCTCTCAAAAATAGACATTGAAAATTTTTAAAAAAGTTAATATGTAAATATTTATATATAAACATTGATGGTATAAAGTAATCAGTGTAATACAGTGTTTAAATACACTTACCATATACATATATAATACGTAATATATATTTTTTTATGACAGCAATAATGTAAAAGCTGAAACTGGGATTGAGATTAAATTTAGTTAAAATCCATGCCTTCTCCATAAGCAGGAAAGAACTTATTTGAAGTATAATACAATAAACGAAAGATAAAAGGCATGGGCTGGCCTTGTAGATTGCCTCCTATTACCCACAGGTGTGGACTCAAGCAGTCTGGGGATGAACTAGGGCAAATCATTTGCCCATCCTAAAAGTGTCAAGAAACACTCCTGTCACACAGTTAAGCAAACAAGTACAGCATGATGTTGTGCTATAACATTGATGCATGCGTTACTAATGAGAGTAAGTAGGATTGGCACTCATTCCAAACTAGAGAGATCAAGATTAACTTCCTGGAAGAGAAATTCTGAAGAACGGATAGGAGTTATCTAGAGGAAAATATGGGGGGAATATAGGGAGAATTTAGGCAAGGAGAACATGTAAAAAGACCCAGAAAGCAAAGTACATTCAGGGGAGTAAATATTATTCAGGATGGCTAAAACACCATTGTTGGAAAGAACTTTTCATCCATTTTAAATATTTGAAGCATGTAATATAGTGTGATATACGTGTGTATTTAAGTTCTGATCATTGAGTTAGTGGCAGGAGGGTAGTTAACATTTGAAGTAGCCTAATCAGGCACACATTTGAAAATTTTAAATCAGAAACCACACTCCAAAGGCAGTTATTACATGTGTTTCAATTAGCTTTATTTCTGATCACTACTAAAAGGCTTGTTAATTAGCATAACTCATGACAGAAATAATTTTTCATTGGTGAAATTAGTGATGCTCATGTTATTCTATAGCTACTACCTGCCTTTGCTTGAATTCAGTGTGAGACTTTATCAAAACAGCCTAGGGAACCACCAAGAGCCTCTCCATTAGGTATGTTGAGGGAGGATTCTCTGCTGAGTGCACTAGAAGGTTATCTGAAGCTTACTACTTGGTACATCTGCCTCAATTAAATTTATCATACAAGCTTTTTAGAAAACAGAGTTTAAGCATTCAGAATGGCTGAATGACTATCTTTGGGCCTGTTGATTAATAAATGTTGATGTGATGGAATTTGTTCTGAGACTTGCTTTCATTACACTATAGAGTCTGACCATGAGATTACTGGGGAAGAGACCTAGATAGGTCTAGATAGTTACCTCCAGCTATTGGAACTTACTAATACCTGCCCCTCCTCCTCTATACTAACTGTGAATGATCAAGTTAGGTTGATAGGAGGTTGGTAGGCTTGCCACAGAGAAGCCTGCTGTATAAAACTTAGAGCACCTTGGGGGGTGCCTAGGTGGCTCAGTCAGGTAAGTATCCAACTCTTGATTCTGGCTCAAGTCATGATCTCATGGTTCTTGAGTTTGAGCCCTGTCTTAGCCTCTGTGCTGACAGTGTGGAGCCTGCTTGAGTTTCTCTCTCTCCCTCTCTCTCTGCCCCTCCCACACATGTGTTCACTCTCTCTCAAAAAAAACTTAAACAAACAAACAAACAAAACTTAGAGCATCTTGACAGTCCTGATGATGGTTTAAACATCATTCAGGGTACAAAAATGCAGAGGGAGTAATGAAGAATTTTATTCAGGATGATAACATGACCAGTTTGATGTTTTTGGAAGAGTAATGGTCAGAATGGGTGCAGTGTTTATAAAAGTTTATAGAGAAGAAAGAGGTAAAAACCAGTTAGAAGAGACACCTATGCCTGGGATGGTTGTACCTGATTAACCTTTCTGGAGCCTAGCAGAGCTAGGAAAGCTTCTACTACCAGAATCCCCTCCACATCATGTTTGAAATCATTGATGAAAATGTTCGGTTTATGGCCTGTGGCTGGCACGTGTCTCTGATTTCCATCATTGACACAATTGTTGGAAATCTAATTGGTTTCTTTTAAGCTGGTGAGTTTACTTAAAAATCCATCAGAGCATCTGAAATATTTCTATTCTTTAACCTGGCCTGGATCTATCTCTTATTCTCAACAATCAGGTGTAGAACATAGACTTACCCATGGGTTGGCACTAGCCATGCTAGCCTTGTTGGTTTCATAGGATGACAGAGAACTTTCTTTGCCCTCACATGTTTTGCTTAGCAATATAGATGTACTCACTTCCTCTATTTTGAGCTCTTAAAGTTATCAGAAAAGAGGGGGATAAACTTAGTCAACATGAATTAACTGTCCAAAGAAAATTTAGTTGAGGAATAACTTCCTCAGTCTATGTCAAACCTCAAATTCCATTTAAGAAACTTTTCCTTTCCTCTCTCTGAGAAATTTTTGTCAATACTTTCAGGTCCAACACAATCCCTTCATGAGAAAGGGTGGTGTTAGTTGCTGCCAGTTAGTTACTGAACATGGAGAAATTGTGTGTGTGTGTGTGTGTGTGTGTGTGTGTGTGTGTGTGTGTATATATATATATATATATATATATATAATGTTCCAAGATGTTACTATGTTACTGTTTGTTACTATGATGTAAGATATAGGTTTTTCTCTCTCTTGTTTCTCTCATTGATCTTTTATCTTTTAGATTTACCTTATTCATGGAATTGCTCCTTGGTTTGGAATGGGTTATAGATATAGCGATTGGAATATTTGTGAAGGATCCTGCTCTGTTCATAGTAGGCACCCTTAGTCAATAAATGATATACTTTCTTTTTGCTACTGATACTGTATCTGTTGTATGATCCAAATAAAGAATATGAGTCTGCTGATAGTTTTATACCTTTCAAATGCACTGCATTCACAAGAAAGGACAAATTATGCCAAAAAAAAAAGTATATAGAAAAAATGATAACTCTAAATTTAAATAGAAACAACACATCAAACAGATGTTTTGTCCCCAACATAATTTATGATGTGCCTTTCCACTCATATTTAGATTCGTTTTGCTAGTTAGCATATTTGAAGGTGTCAATAGGATTGTAGTCATGTGAAAATATGTAAGGACCTATAAAATAAAAGTAACAAGGTGGCAGTGACAGGGCACAGAGATATCACGATTCTGAGAGGGCGGAATGATAAATTATCTGAGGGGATGGTTCTGGATTGCCCAATTCTTAGTCACCAGTTTCCCCTCTAGCACAGAGCTCTCATTGCCTCACAGTGGATCTCTGATCTTGAGCATTGTAGTCAGGAGAACTGAGTCCATTCTTATGCCCTGACTTTGCAATAATCTTAAAGGACATGTGTGTTTCAAA
Source organism: Panthera tigris (assembly GCF_018350195.1). Taxonomy (NCBI): domain Eukaryota; kingdom Metazoa; phylum Chordata; class Mammalia; order Carnivora; family Felidae; genus Panthera; species Panthera tigris. The sequence continues at coordinate 126,005,798 of NC_056665.1, forward strand.
CAATACTATTAGATTTGATGGCGGTTATAAGAGGTCAGTAAATATATTTATGATAGAAGGAAAAGATAGAAATGTATTAAAGGGAAAACCTCAAATCACAGCAATAAATTCTTCTTACAAAAAAGGAGTACCTTCAGAGGAGTTTAAATCAGCAACCCTTGGAAGTGTGTAAAGTTTCAGTTTGCATATTTTTTTTCTTATCTAACAGAAGAATCTTTAAAAGCTTGTCAGAAAAACATTTATCAGTTTACAGGGTTCCATTTATACCCTGGTCCAATTCAAGGAGAGGTTTGGAAAGGCATGTTTATCTGGTGTTTTGGCATCCCTTATACTTGGGGTCACTCATGACCCCTGAGAATCACTGCATCTTTATTGAATACATGGACCCCTTGCTGCCTCCTGTGGCTCTCCCAGCACCTCGTGAGTACTTGGACCATGGAATTGACAATGCTTGCTTCCATTGCACTGTGAACTCATAAAGAGAAGGACTGTTTCTTTATTCAGCTCTGTATTTCTAGCATCTAGCAGAGTAGTGGCTCCAAGTGGAACTCAGTAAAGGTTCTCTAGGTCAATAAATGATTAGGAAGAGATGAAATTTGAAGTTGAGGGTGGAATGCAGTATATTGTCTCATCTCTTCTAATTAGTGAAGACGACTTGACTTTCAACGTAGATTTCAGAAACTCATTTGATTGGTGGATTAGATCAAGAAAAGTGAGGAAATGAAGCTGGGAATGAGACACAAGCAGTGCTAGGAGGCATTTGGAGGTTATACATTTATTCCTGATTAATATGTACCACCAAGTATTCTGAATTTGGAAATTAGCAAAGGATGTTGACACAGTAGGGTTAGGGTATTGAAGGCAATCAGTAAAGAACATACCTTCTAGAGGAGGAAGATAAACCATGAACCTCTTGTCAATACATAACATAAAAACGGAAATTAAATGCTAGTAAATGCTATGGAAAAAATAAAGGAGGGTGAGGTAGCAAAGAGGAATCACAGCTAGTGTGGTCTGAGAAGTGGTGTCTGAAGAGGTGACATTTGATGGGAGGCCTGAATGATGAGAACAAAGTACCCAAATGAGGCCATGGAGAACCGCAAATGGAAAGGTCTGGTATTGGAAGATGTTTCATATGTTCAAGAGGCGGGAAAAAATGCATCTTGGATGAGTTTGCACAAGACTGGATAGAGATCAAATTGAAGAGGGAGATAAGCAATGGGTGTCTGGGGCTTTCATACACAGAACTACTATTTACTGGCATGTACTTAGGGGTGCCAGTTGTCAAAACATTGAGATATTTCTATACTGCTTGATAAATGGTCACCGACCCAAATGCTCTAAGTGCCTACTTTGGTGACCTTAGCCCATACCAGGGGTCCCAGGGTCGATCCCCCTCATATTTGGCAGCTAACGGGAGAATGAGATCCACACCAGGCAGCCTCCAGGACCTCGCTTCAGCACTTCCATTTGTGCATGGACTGCTGGTCAGTGTTCCTGTTGTGCCCAGTAATAAATATTTTGAATAATTACTTCTGATTTTTGGCAGTGGAGAGAGATGTAGATTTTATTCAAAGAGCAATGTGAAGCTATTGGAGGTTTTCAAATAAAAGACAACAGTGGTCCATTTTAAACTTTAAAAAGATTACTCTGGCCACTCTATGGAGGATATACCAATAGGGAGAACTAGAAATGGAAGTCCCAGCAAGAATAGATTGTTTATAGGTGAAAAGTGATGTGACTTAGATTGGAATTGAAGAAAAAGAGATAATAAACGGATTCAGGAGAGAATTTAGAGAGCTGTTTATTTTTAAATTAGATACAGGATTGGAAGGACAGGAATCAAGAATGAGAGCAAGCAGGTAATATAGTGATACATATTACTGAGGTTGGGGAGTCAGGAGCAGGTGTTTAGAGGGGTGGAAATCTGTAGTTAAATTTTCACCAACTTAGGTTTGAAATACCCATTAAACATTCAATTGGAGATGTGGAGTTGGTGTTTGGTTATTTAGGTATAGGTCTGAGCAGTAGAGAAATTGAGGCGTACATATTGGGAATGTATGCACAGAAATTATGCATCTGAGGCTAATAAGTAAAATGGTATTTGAAGTTGTGGGAATTCTCTTTTTTCATCATGGAGTACATGTTGACATGAAGACAGGAGAGCCAAAGACCTGCTCCTGAGAGACAACAACATTTGAATGTGAAGAAAAGTGTAGTAAAGGGGATTGAGAAGGACGCACCGATAAGGCAGCTGCAAAACCAGATTAAGTGATGTCTTGGAATAAAATAAAAAGTATCTAAAGTATGAGAATACCTTGACTTTCAGAGTTTGATATTTTGCCCAATGTTCATCCTTCTCAATTTTAGTAATAGTGCCATTTCCCCATAGTTAGCTGGGAGTATGACCACCTAGCTAGAAACCACATTTCCCATTCTCCCTCCTATCTAACTGAAGCCACGGAACTAAGCCCTGGCTTAGTGAGATGTGACCAGAGTGAGGTTGTGATGTGTGCAGTGTCTGGGTCAAATACTTGAGGAAGGAGGTGCTTGTTCTGTGTGATCTCTCTCTTCCTTGACTTGCTAGGAGATGGAGAGAATTGGTATATTGTACCCAGAGATGAAATCTTCATTTTGAGGAGGGCTGCGTACCATATCACTGGACTGTGACTGCCAACTTATTGACTGTTATATAGAAGAAAAACAATTTATGCTTTATTGAAGCCTCTATTATTTCGGCTCTATAACAGCAGTTAACCTATACACTAATTCAATAGGTGAGGTCATTTGTATCAGTATCTTGCAGGACTATTGTTAGGTAAGCCCTTACCTGGAAGGAGATTTTTGTTGTACAAATACTGACCTATGTGTGAGGTTCCAGGAATTGTTTTAATTGCTTGGGATACAACAGTGAACAAAACACACAAAAACTTCAGCCCTGTTGCACTCACATTGTAAGCAGGGTTTTATTTCTGAGAGTTAACCCTTTTAGCCTAGTCATCTTAACCTTTTACATCCTCCATTTGTGTTGGCTGCTGTAGTTTGCTGACAATAGAGGTCCAAGCTACCTTTTTTAAAAATCCTTAGAGACACTAATTATATCTCTATGAAGCAAATCTTTCTTGCATTCCATTAAGCCAATTAAGTCCTCTAACCTTTGAGCATTAATAACACTTTCCATTTACAGCACATCTTTTCCATTAATTTCCACACTATAATTGTGTTTGGTCTTCCCATACCTGTGTTAAATACTAGATTGTCTGTATACCTAGGGTAGGAACTTGTTAATTTTTTATATTCTGTGGGTACATGTAACAAACTCAGTAAACACTAGTTGACTATGTGATCCAAATACTCTTCACCCCATCTTTTATCACTTACTAATTTATTCTTCAAACAATTATTGTGACTGCTATGAATATATATTGGCTCTGGTATATATAGATTCACTGATCCAGAGGTCATACAGAGAAGGAAAGACCAGAAAAAAGTTGAATTCAAACCCTTACTATTTAGGTCTTTTATTATTTTCAATAAAGTTTTTAATATTTCAAATATATAGAGACTAGTGCCACTGGTGAATGTTCAACCACCCAGCCACAAAGACCAATGCTGAATCTCCACTATGACACCATTGCTTCAGAGGAACTAGTCACCAAATGGCAAATTGATGACATATGCAAATTCTGGAAGGGAGGATCTCAGCCAGCACCACATCCAAGGGCTTATGATGTGTCTGATCTGCTGGTACAGGAGCCTACATAACGTCACATCACACCAAAGAACTGAGTGAATTCATGGCAGAAACTGTACACAAAAGGGCCCATAGCCAAGGTTTCAATAGGACATATCACATACTGATATCCCCACTGGGGAATACATGCTAGAGGACATGGCAAGAGTGTCATTAAATTATACTCTTGACCTCTACTGGCATTTTGGGCTGCTTGTGTTTAAAGACTGAGAGGCAAGAAGAGACATCACCATCCTGGAAATACTACTAAATATTGATCATCAAAAAGAAGGTAGGGCTGCTGTTGTACAATGATGAGAAAAAGAAATCTGTTCATTATCCAAATGAATCCTGTGGGTGACTCTTTCTACTGCCTTGCCTAAGTGTCATTGTAAATAATCTCGTTCAGCAATCACAGCCTGTCATGGGATAGATTATGGCCACTCCCAAATTGATATGATGAAGCCCTAACCCCATATATGACTTTATTCAAAGATAGAGCCCATGAGGAGGTGATAAAAATTAAGTCATTAAGAGTGAGGCCATAATGTGATAGGTCTGGTGTCTTCCTAAGAGGAACAGACACCAGGTATCTCTTTCACACTCTCTCCATGTGCACACAAACAAGAGGTCTGGTAAGGACAGAAAAAGTGGCTGCCTACCAGCCAGGAAGAGAGGCCTCAACAGAAGTCAACCCTGATGACACCTTATCTTGGACCTCCCAGTCTCTGTGAGACAATAAATTGTTTAAACCACCTACTCTGTGGTATGTTACAGTAGACCAAGAAGATTCATCCATAACCCTGGAGGGGCATGATGATCGGCAGTTCAGAGAGTCTGGGTCATATCACCAGCTGAGGCACCACAGTAGGAAGAATTGGTCCCTGACCTACGAAGAGTCTGTCATGGATAAAGCTGGGAAATGATGAATACTTATGGTGACCAGATTCACCTGAATCGTCTCGCTAATCCTTCTCCTCCAAGTTTTCTCTACTCAGGGAGACCCGCCAGAAAACTGGAGGACTGCTCCCTAGACATCTTTGAAAAAGTGGACATAAGCAGCACAAGAGATGGACTTGGAGAGGCGCAGCTCAGGTCTTGTGCCCCGGCTGCTGAGAGTGTGGTCTGTAGTCTCCAACTGTCAGCTGGTTAGGGATAGCCAGGGCTTCAGGGAGTTACCAATAGCAAGGCCACACCCTCGTGGTAGAAGCCATGGTTTATACCTGTTAGAGGCAGAACTGAGAAGATTTGGCCAATTTGGATCAATGCATGACACCTGTGAAATGTGAAGGGCAGTGCTGCCCCTGATCTTCCCATGGGGCCCGGGGAGGCCACTGGGTCTCAATCAAGACTCCACTTCTCTATCTACCTAATCCTGCTTTTTCCCCTCCCTTCCTTCATGGTGATTTCAAAGTTGCTTCCTAATAAGCTTCCTGGGCAGTGTAAACTGTCTGAGTCTGCTCCCTGGAGATCCCAAATTGTAATATGCTATGAATGGCATCGATGATACAAATTGTTATTTAGTCCATATACTTTGAAATGATTTTAAGATTCTATAGTAAAGCTTCATATAAAATAAGCAAGTTAGGGGCGCTTGGGTGGTTCAGTCAGTTAAGCATCCAACTCTTGGTTTCAGCTCAGGTCATAATCTCCTGGTTCATGAGATGGAGCCCGTGTTGGGCTCTGCACTGACAGTGTGGAGCCTGCTTGGGATTCTGTCTCTCCCTCTCTCTCTGCCCTTCCCCTGCTCATGCTCTCTCTCATTCTCAAAAGAAGCACTTTTTTAAAAAAAACTAAACATTATTCTTAAAAAATCAGAATAAGGACACTTATGTATTTTTGTTTTAATGTTACTAGAATTTACGATAAAGTTTACTAATGATAAAGTTTATATCAAAGTAAGTTCCTATTAGATTAAAAAAAAGAACAAAACCCAGAAATTCACTTAAGGGGAAAACATCGTAATAAAAATTCATTTTTTGAAAGAATTTAATTTTGAAGCTTTAAGCAATCTAATATTAAATATTAAATGTATAGAACTTAAATTTTTCACTTTTGAATCCATCTAATATTTTAGAATTTACAGAGAAAGATAACATTATATTAAAAATAGAAAAAGACAAGTTTTCATATAAATTCAAAAAAGATTCAATTTATGTTTTGAGCCAAAGATTTTATTCATTCCTTCATCTCAAATCTTTACTTAATTGCATCTTAATAGTTGTAGAGAAACAACCCATATGGTGGTAAATGCATAATATGTTTATGAAGTGGAAATTTTCTGCATAAGAGATGCATCAGTTTTCAAAGAACAGAGAAATTTCCTAATTACTATGGTTGCTCCTATTTGCTACTTTAGAAACATCCTTCCCAATTCAAATCTAGTGGGACATAGTTTTTTCATGCACGGCAACAACTTTTAAGTTTCCATATATATTTGCATATGTAAAGTAGAACTCATATTTGCAGGCAATACTTCTTACAGTTAGCTTTGTGTTGTCTTGCAAATCCAATCATAAAGCAAGTTTTCATGTACATTTATGGAGATCGCAGGTACATGGTAAGAGTCTGTTTTTCTTTATTTGTAAAGATTTATAAGATCCTTGGCAAAGGTTACTATACAGAATGAGTCCATACAATGTAAGGTGTGTGCCACAACTTTGTTATGCTTCAATGTGTAAACAGAATAGCCCCTCTTGGGATTTGTCATATGTAATTTTTTTTTGTAAATAGGAAATAAATTCCCAGTGAGTTTGAACTTGCTCAAATGGATCATGTAGACTCTGAACTCAATTCTATTGTTTCACATTTAGAAAAGATAAAGTCAGGTTATTAACAACCTGAGTATAGATAGAAATAATAGCCATGGGATATTTGAGCTCTGAGGGCACCCAGAGCGCATCTAGTCTAGGTCTCTACACGCCACATGCCTCTAAACTCCAGATAGATGATAGTCTCCAGGTGTTGGGAAATAAGATGTGATGGGCATTGTAGCAAGTTGGATAGAGTGTTTCTTCTAAAGCTGATCAAATGCAATGGAAAAAAACCCTAATACTTCTGCAAGATTTTAGTCAGTGGGCCACGATTGATATGCCCTGCTAATCTATCCATTTTTTTTTTTTACTGATGAGATTCCTGAATAAAATGATTGCAGAGATTGTAATATTAAAAATGAATATTTCCATAGGGAACTTGAAGGGAATGTTCTTGAGATGGAATTAAAATCTCCTGACACTGCATGTGAAGCTGTTTCTCTCAGAGTTGATGTCTTTGGGATTGAGGTTTGCTCTCTTCAACCAGACATTCCCAAATTCCATTCAAGATTTAACAATTATTTTCAAGTGCAACTATAACGTATCAGATTCACTACTCTCTAAGCCCTTAGAACACAAGAAGCTGGATATTCTTTCCTGGGGTATCCAGATTGTAAGGCAAACATGATACATGATGTCAAAAAAATTTGTTTATGTATTTCATTGGTGAAAAATAATTTCTGTTTGAGCAATTCTGTTAATTTCCCCATGTGGTGGTATTTTTAGTTTCTAAGTCAGGCATGTCGATGCATAAGAAAAAAAAAAGCAATTTACAACTCTGCAAAGAAATACAGCCTCTTCCACTTCATTTGTATTTCATCTTGATTATCAACACATTTGTCATCCCCCTGTAATTTATTCATTATTTTTACCAGAGGAATATGAAGGGAAAAGAGAAGATAAGTGCACTTGTCAAAATGTGAAACAGATGCTCTAACAATGATTGGAGACAATTAATGTTCTCAGGACGGAGCAACAGGCTGGATTTGTGTTTAGCTTCAGATTTTTACAGCAAACAGACTAAGGAAAAATGCAAATGTGAAACAAAGGTTTTATTTTCCAAGCAAAGAAAAACAGTATTCTCTGACTACATTGTTGTGCATTTCTGTTATGATCTGACAGTTTAGATCTTGTGGGCGAATTCATTAAGAACAATGGGACCCAAATGCAAATTGAGCAGCTTTGAAGAGTGTGATTCAATGACTTTTTCCTCTGAATCACCAAATTGAAAGTGTCCTGCCTTGGAAATGGCTATGGGATGGTGAGTTGACAAGCAGAATGAAGATAAATGTTTGTGTCTGATCACACTTTAATTCCAATTGGGCACGATGAAGTAAGACTGCTTCCACTTATCTTTGCAATAGATCCTTTGCGATACATTATTTTATTGAAGTGAAGGGCTTTCAGTTCCATCACCTTCTGGACGCCAACATATTTCCCTCCACCCTATCTAGCTGGCCTACTCCTATGATCCTCCTGCAGACCCTGCAATCAATACAGTCTCAATCCACTCACTCCAGTACTCCCTAACACTTTTACAACCCCATAGAATTCATTATTGCTGCAGCCAGTATGCAACCATCCTCTGCTTTAAGATTCTTGGGAGTACCCCACACTCAGGTTTGGGCTCACTTCAAAGTTATGACCTCTCAAATACCAAATGTGCCCTCGACACTGACAACCAATCTGATGTGTTAGGGTGGATTTGACTTTGGGGAAAACAGACCTCAAACATAGAATAGGTCAACAGAAGTTTACTTCTCATGGACATGTAACAGTCTAAATCTTATGGACAGGTCAGGAGATGATTCTCCTCTACTAGTGATCTGGAGGCAGGACTTCCTCCATCTTTTGGCTTTGTCATCCCCAGAGACTTAGCCATTGCCTGCATCCAGCTAGCAGCAAAGAAAAGAGGGGCATAGAGAAGGCTCCTCTGTGTCTTGTTTGAAAATAACACATGACCCTTCTCACGTGCCATTAGCTAGGTGTCAGTTATGGCCACCATCTTTTTAAAAACCATCTGAAAAATGTAGTCTCATTCTGTGACCAGCAAAAAGTAAAAAATAACACCCTTCTAAGTGAACTGCCTCAAATGAAAAAATGCATAGATGAACCCAGTCAACCCACAGGATCATGAGAGAAAATGGTTTAATTTCGCCGTTAGGATTTTGGATGGTTTGTTATGAAGCCATAGATAACCAACCAGAAGGTTAGGCCTGAGCACTAAATATTACTTACGTATATTTTCTACACTTGAGAACCCACAGGCAGATGAAGGACTTTAAAGAACAAATTAAAATGTGAATATAAGGAAATTATTGGGAGCGATAGGAAAGGTATGAGTACATGTGGAAAGAGAAAAGACCTGTTTAGAAAAGTATCATTTGAGGTGGGTTTTAAAAAAAATTTTTAATGTTTATTCATTTTTTGAGAGAAAGAGCATGAGTGGGTAAGGGGCAGAGAGAGAGAGGGAGACACAGAATCTGAAGCAGGCCACAGGCTCTGAGCTGACAGCACAGAGCCCGATGTGAGACTGAAACTCAAGAATCGAACCACGAACCATGAGATCATTAACTGAGCTGAGTCCAACACTTAACTGACTGAGCCATCCGGGGGCCTCTGAGTTGTGTCTTGAATTCCTGTAGAAATTATCTCATTTCTGTTTGATAAGGTGGATATGGTTAGTTAATTCTATAAAGAGAAAACAGCTTGAGAAAAGTCTATGGTGGCCAAAAGCTAAATTGCTGTTAAGGTTTGGGAACCTCATATATATATATAATATACTATATATTATTCCATGAGGTTGGAAAAGTATTAGATGGAGAGTGAATTATATATATATATATATATATATATATATATATATATATATATATATTAATATGTATTACTTTATATATGCTATGTATATATTTATCAAAACAATCTAGCAAGGAAGAATTAAATAAGGATTCAAATGTAGTACTAGAACCTACACTCTTCCCAGCATACTACCATGCCTCAAGGAAAGGATAGAAGTGGGAAACATCCTTTAAATAGTAGGTTGGGACACTTACTCGACAGAGAAAGATAAGGCCTTGCAAGAGCTTGTCTTTAATCAGAGTAGCAAAGTGAACCCACTAAATAGTTCTCGGCAGGGAAACCCCTGTTCTTACTGCTACTTAAAATATTCACATGATTTCCCTTTTTAAAATTGTTTTTGGATTTGACTGTGTAAATTTGTAATGTGGAATCTTTCCTAAGTATTCATTTTATTAATGTAAATATTAAAACCAGCATTATTCAATTATTGGAGAGGAGGTAATTCAATCAGTTTTCTGGGTAGCAGGTTTAAATCTTTTATACACCGTCTTGATTTTATAGCATTAACAAGTCTGAAAGTTCCTTTTATCCTTTTCAGTTTTTAGGTAGGATTATTTAAGCTCCAAATTGGTAAAGTTCTCACAAAGTAGCACCAACAATGATGGGGGTGGGGGACTGTTAACTAACCAGAAAACAAAAGTATGATCCAGGTGTTTGATGTCAAGTGAGTGTCTTGTATATTAAGTTCACTTATAGAAGACTTCTTTTGAGGAAATCATCTGTTTGTCTCTCCCTCAATAAATATAATGGTAGAAACATAAACACGGTCTTTGATTTTCAGAATAAATTTCTAGAGTACTGACAAAATGCTCTGTTATGATTATTTAAGATTGCAGATATATAAAAAACATTTAGTAAATCTATATTGGCTTGAGGCCACATCTTGTAAGTAATTTTAGGTGTTTATTTAAAAGATTTCCTCATATAATCTTTTTTTCTCTCTCCGGTTCTTTAGTGCAGTAGTTTAATTTTATGGAATCCTATTTGCATTTTTTTGTAAGAAAAAAACATTTACTATATTACTGACTATAAAAGTAAGGCATGACTATAATAGAAAACATGGAAAATACAAAAGAGTATTAAACCTTTCTGACTGGGTATCACAGTTTCAAACAGCTTTCTTTATTCCTTAGTATTATTAACAGAAGTATCTTACTCCTTGTGAATCTAGAATTGTATTATGTCTCCAAACACTACCACTGCTTTACATATGTCATATTAAGTCAAAAAATTAAATTTTGAATAGAAAATAATGTATTTCATCCCCTTCTTTATCTCTTATATAGTCGGGATTGTTCTATATTAATGAACTTATGCCCACCTAACATCTTTTGTTCAACATATTGATATTTCTTATAACATATTTGTTATACATACACATATACTTAATATCTGCATGATTTTCTTAGATACATCAAATATTATCTAGTTCCGCCTCTAGTTGTTTTTTTTTAAATTTTTTTTTAACGTTTTTATTTATTTTTGAGACAGAGAGAGACAGAGCATGAATGGGGGAGGGGCAGAGAGAGAGGGAGACACAGAATCGGAAGCAGGCTCCAGGCTCTGAGCCATCAGCCCAGAGCCCGATGCGGGGCTCGAACTCACGGACCGTGAGATCATGACCTGAGCTGAAGTCGGACGCTTAACCACTGAGCCACCCAGGTGCCCCTCTGCCTCTAGTTTTAATCATTTAGATATGTTCTCAGTTTGCTAGTATAAATAATTTGATATTCAAATACTTTAGATGGAGACTGCTTTTTATCTGCCTAAACCCATTACCTATCCCCCCCACCCCACTACCAGACACACCCCTTTATTTCCTTTGTAATGGAGTTGTGATGGTTGTTGATAAGTCAGGGACTGTGATTCCCACCTCCTGGCAGCCAGCTACATGTGCCCATGTGACTGAATTCTGGCCAACAAAATATGAAAGTATGCTGTGCTTTTTTCAGAACAAGCCCTTATCTATAAATAAGTAACTTGGGTGTCTAAATATCCATGATATAGAACACTCATCACTGATGACTGCAAAAAAGAGAGTTTTTGTTCTTGGACCAACATTGTTAGTCCCTTGTAAGAGCAGCTCAGACATTTGTAATGATTAATGCAGTCACACACCCCATCACTAAATATGGTCCGGCTTGCTCTAGGGGCTAACACATCGGTTGTAATCTTGACTCACAAGGGTTCCCATCTAAAGTAGGAAACTAGGTTTTCAAGAATCAATTTTCCTATGTGGGTTCCAAGCTAGAGTTTACCAATAAATGGACAATAGATTGGAGGTAGATTTCCACCTGGAAATCTGTAGGGTGAAATTGGGACTGCTCACCTGCTTCGGTATACTCTTTGGTTCTTAAGTTTCAGTGTGTTCTAGAATCAACTGGAAGGAGGTTAAAGCACAGATTTCTCAGTCTCCCCCACCCAGAGTTTCAGGTTCCATAGATGGGGAGTGGACTCTGATATGCATCTCTAACATGTTCCCAGGTGATGCTAATGTTGCTGGTCCAGAGATTATGCTTTAAGAACTGCTGTTCTTGAACAATGAGCTCAGTTCTTCCACAATGGCAAAGAAGTGGGGCAATAAAGAAAATAATACCTTCCTGAGTTCATTTCTCTGGGTAGGCTTTAAAGGAACTTGGTGGAAGTCAGCATTTTCTCCAGGTGACAATAATTATTCAAGCTATGTCACTTGACTTTACACCTCTAAGTAGGTGACAAATACTTTGAGCATGTAGGCTGATTGCTGCCTTTTGTTTTTTAATTCCCTGGGGTAGCTCTAGTGAACATGTGGAAGCACTAACACTACTGAAACCAAATAATCCACATATCTACTGGATCACTGGTTTGTGACAGAGAACACTCTTTTTCCCCTACTAACTTGTTCCAATCGTCAGATGGTTAGCTTATCACTGATGCTTAACACTTTAAATGATCTACTTGCTGTGTAGGGCTATTAATCTTCACAGTTTAACAGAGGATTCTAGACGTCCAAACATTAAAAAAAAAAAAAAAAAAGAGGAGAGACACTGATCACTGAAACTCACCATGCCATACTCTTCATTCCTGTATTTTGGCCATTTCATTAGCTTAGAAAACATCAGTAGTTTAGAGTGTGGGAGGTGACATTTAAAGAGACCTGTCTCACATCTGCAGGACAGTCATTTGAAAGAGCGGATGTCTTTCAGGTAAGATGCTGGGTAGACTCTTTGATGTTTTTAGTGAGACACTACCTTCAAACCCTTTTGAATCCTGTCATTTTCCTGTTAAGGAGTCTACGGTGTCACCCCTACTGTCCTCTGAATCAGAGTGAATCTTTTCTGTCATTATTCTGCCAAATCAGGACATGGTGACAAAGTGGGGTATCTCAATCATTAATACCAGCTACCTCTACGGTGACTCATAATACTTTTAATGATGTAAAATAGATATTGGTACAAATTTGTTATCCAGTCTTTATTTTTTTGCAGAATATATGCCATAAATGAGACAAATGATTATTATGTAAGACCACATGCTCCAAAAGACATAGTTGCCTGTAAAAATGAACTGAAAGTCTTTGTACTTTTTTTTTTATTAACCCCCACCTGTTTTAGGTTGTGACATTGCCAAGAGAATTATGTGCCCTTTACAATATTATTTATTCTTAGGTGCTCCATGCTGTAGGAGGGCCAATGTATGAAAAGGAAAACAATATTGGCAACTGTGAAACTTTTGTTGGGCAAATATCCTCAAAGAAGTGAATCATGGGTTCCTAACTCAGGATTTTTAATTGCATTAATTTTACTTTCCGGATCTTCATGCTCTTTGTTTTTAATTTAATGCCACATCATGTATCTGCCCTGAGGATGAGGCAAAGTCACAGCCATCCTGTATTTCTAGGTCTTAAGAGAATTACCGCAGGTCACCATTATGACTAAGATTGAAAATCTTCACAGCTTTGCTTTTAAAAAATTTAAACAGGTCACGATAGCATTGACAGTTATTGGCATTTGACATCTTCCCTGGAGGCCCCAAAAGACTCTCTGAGTGTAAATGGCCTGAGGCATAGCTGCCGAAACAGGGATCTATAAGACTAGCCTCCATGATCCAGTAACCCTATGTTTAGACTGTGGTGTAATGACAAGTCTCTGTGGGAAACGGCACCACACCTATTATCGTGCTCTTTTTAAATACGCATACCAACCATAACTAAAATATTTACTTCAAGGGAGAAGAATGATAATCGCATCATACGTTTGATGCCATTTATTTTAACATATTGGACATTTAGGTCTGCTGACAGATCATATCCTTCTTCCAGCTAGGGTGATTCATTCTTAGAATATTTCAAGACTCCACCTTGCTATTAAGAATGACTTCTCCGATCTGTTTCATCAGGCTAACATTGGATGTTCAATCCCAAGCCAGCCATAGCTCTAAGGTCAGATATCTGGGGTTGAGATTTCTGTGTTGCACTTTACCAGCTCTCTACGCTTGGACAAACGACTTAAAATCCCGTAGTTTAATTATATCTCAATTACACAATTTTTGGTGGACGAGATGAGATAATAAAGGGACCAAACATAGCATATGTTAATGCAAATTAAGCCCTACATAAATTTAGTCATTATTATTAGAGCATGACTAGTCTATTTAATTTCTTCTTCTTTTTTTTTTTTTTAAGTGTATGTATTACGAGACACAGAGAGGAAGAGCGAGAGAATCTCAAGCAGACTCTGCACTGTCAGCTCATAGCCCAACACAAGGCTAGATCTCACAAATTGTGAGGTCATGATCTGAGCTAAAATCCAGAGTTGGATGCCATCCAGGCACACCTAGTCTTTTTAATTTCTAAATGTATGTAAGGCTATCTGAGGGAGAATGGGGAAAATACCCCTGATGAATATCTTTCTCATTGAACATTTCTTTATGCAGTAAAATTGCTTTAGTTATAGGGAGTGTCTCTAATTAATATGTAGATGCAATGGGGGATAAGAAACTTTGGTCCATATCAGCTAAGTATCTCTTTAAGATACTTTATCACATAATTTTCTGAAAGAAAAGTGAGCTAAGAACAAATGTTATTAAAGGGAGAGAAGAATTTTGAAACTCTATGTCTGCAGGATCATTGGCACATAGTTAAGCAAGCTCTTCCTGCTTTAGTCATTTTTAGTCATTTTTAGTCATTTGTCCGACATAATTGAGTGACTGTTATATGCTAGCCAAATAGGCAAAACAGCTGGGATAAAACAATATACGTTACATAGTAATGCTTGTCTTCATGGAGTTTACATTCTCTTTCAAAGCTTTTCCAAAGTGCTATCTGTCCCCAGTTGAACATGATACACTAATTTCCACTGAAGCTGTAGATTATACATTTTTGTTATAATGGTCAGAGAGCCTTCACGTGGGCTTTTTATTTTTAAAGGAAATTGAATTAATACCCCTGTTTATTTGATAAATGCTCATCATTGCTTTCTCTCTATTGCTTAGTGATAACAGTTTCCTATTTTATAATTGTAAACGTATTCTACATAACAAACACATGAGGTAGATATTATTATTTCCCCCATTATACAGATAGGAAAGTAAAACACAGGGAATTAAGTAATTTGCCCAAAGTCACAGTTAGTAAGTGGAAGGCCAAGATTCAAATGCAGGCAATCTGATTCCAGAGTTTGGGATTGGAACCACTAAACATTTTCAGGCAGTGTTTTTTCCTGATTCCAGTGTGAACCAAAAAATGTTGGTCTGAGAAGGGTGAAAATTTATTCAACGTCCTTAGGAATCTCACCTTCATTTCTAGGTTTCTCTGTTGTATTGATTGAAATATATTCATTATTCCATAATAGCACAGAGTGTGACTGACAGATACCGTTCTTATATCTACTTTTCTTTTTACTCATTCCAAAAACAACCTCTGTAGGAAAAGATAAAATTTGCTTGTGTGTTAATATGAATTGCTAACGTTATTTTGACCTCTGCTTCTTCATAATGTGTTCCAAACCTTTCTTGGCTTGTTCTCTTTCCTGCAGCCCAAATACAGTTTATTTTTCACTGGCATTATATGAAGAGATAGCCTAATACATGTAACCAATACAAATGAGCCTTTTTTTTTTTCAGTTTGCACTGGCACTGGAATAAGTGTTTGACATGTATTATGTCATTTAATTTTCACAATAAAACACTAAGTCTGGTACTGCTTTTATCTCCATTTGGTAGGTTACAAAATGTATTATTTAAAATAAATGGGTAGAAGCATTCTGTGAAATTATTGGCATGTAGGATGGGAAATGGACACATCAGGATTTCAGTAATGGTTCATGAGGATGCCCAACCTCAAACTTTTAACTGCTGGTGGTACTCAAAAAACAAAGACCTGATTTTGTGTCTGGGTCCTAGCTAGGCAGTATATTCTAGTGAGTTACTGGGAGTGTCTATTTTTTAGTTTAGCTATTTTTAAATTTAAAATATGAGGCATTTTATCATTGATTGTACGTTTATGCATGGTACCACTATTTGCCAGAACCTGTCCTGTGAATAAGAGGTACGCAGATGAATAAAATATCTTTCATTAACCACCTTAGGAGTTAATGATAATGCAGTATTTATATCCCAGATATGTAAATACTAAACCAACAGACAACCTCTACAGAATAAAATCCATATTATGATGAGATGCATACACACACAAACGCACACACACACACACTACTAATATATTGGCAAAGACTAGGTTGATAAAAAGTGTCTGTGTAAGAGAGGGTCTTATGCAGGCAAGAACCTCTCTGTATATGCCTTCCAAGTATGTGGCAGAAATCCACATCAGAAAAGAACACTTTGAATGACAAAGAAAGTCAGTTTTGAAAATGATTTTCTCCATGGACTCTGCCACAAAGTCACACATCTACAAAGAAACGGTACTTGGCATTTCTCAAACAAATTTTAGAGAGGATGTAATGAGATAGGTAGAAATGCATGCCAGACTGCATGCATTTTATCTTTAGTTTGCTAGTCACACTTTATAGCTTACACAGTAACGGGGATTCTTAATTAAGAGACTTTTAGATATTTTTATTATTTTTACAGTATTAAGGATGGATGAATGATTAACTATGCATTAATGTAGGGATGATAGCGACTGAGGACCACTTACTAGATATTATAGCCTCATTAACAAAGAATACAAAACATTTGACAAAGATATCTGTATTATTTCTTCAGAGGCTTGAAATGATTATCTTAAGTCTGGTAGAGAAATCTAAGTAATTTCCATGAATGACTAATGAAATTAACAGCGTTCTATGCAGACAGATATGAATATAAATATCACTTTCCTGTAGAAACACTTCATATAATTACCTCACTTATAATAGTAAATTTAGATAATTTTTGACCTGTACTTATTAGTTCTAAATTGGTATTTCAAAACAGTTCTTAAAATTAGTACTTCCCTATATTATAACGAAGCAGTGTCATGTGAGAATTGCCCAAAAAATTTCAAAAAGTAGGCTATTAAAAAATTGCCATTATTTTGATTTAAAAAAAGAAAAAAAATAGGATGACATGTTCGTCTGTGGTCTGGCTTATTTTATTGTTTGGTAGTTGATTCTGCTTTCTATCATGTACTTGGTTTTAACCTTTGGACTTCGTTCCCTTTGAGTTCGTTGTTTAATTACAGGGCCTGGAATCCTAGGGGCCTCATCTGCAGCCTCTGCAGGTCCCTTCTCACTTGACCTCACCAGCACACTGGAAACTCCACTCTTATATTAACCTTAAATTGGAGGGATTAGCGACAGAAACCCAGCTCCCTTAGGCTCAGCCTTTCTTCAATTATGCCATCAGTCCCATCCTGCCTGCTGCCACCTCTTTTCTGCTCTTTGTGATTCTGGTCCTGTCCAGTTGAGTCAGCTTCTTTATTATTTTCTCTGCACCTGGGTCCCTTGTTTTAAGTGATCTTGAGTAAGGCAATGCTTCTCAAACTTCATTTATGTCAATGCCACCCTCATGATTTTTGCCATTCAATGTCTCCTTATATTGGTATTTACGTAGTCCATTATTTTCAAGTTAAATCAACTTATATGATTTATGTTTATAAACTCAAATTGGTTTGAAAAGCAAAGCTAGTATTCTTCTGCTACATGGAAATGGAATATCCTTCACCTTAAAGTAACCCCAGAATGAAATTTAGTGAAGACAAAATGTATGCGGTCAAAGTCTCTGCAGATACTGCTGCAGGTCTGAGGACTGTTCTCTGTTTGATAACTGTCGTGGGTGATATTACCGAACATAGTTTCAGTAAACTGAGATTCTCTTCTTTGCGCAATCAGAATGACTGAAAAACAACCAAGATTAGGTTTTTAAAAATCAGCAATAAATAGTAAATATAAAATCCACTGTGGGCTGTCTGGGTGACTCAGTCAGTTAAGTGTCCAACTTTGACTCAGGTCATGATCTCTGGGGGTTTGTGAGTTCTAGCCCCACATCAGACTCTGTGCTAACAGCTCAGAGCCTAGATCCTGCTTCAGATTCTATGTCTTCCTCTCTCTCTCTCTCTCTGCCCCTTCCCCACTCACACTCTCTCTCTCTCAAAAATAAACATTAAAAAAAATAAGAAATACATGTAAAATCTACTAGCAACTAAACAAAGGGGCATGACAATGCCATCAACTTGCCATACCAATAATGGGGATGGGGAGGCACAGAAGATTCTGAAACACCGTGGAATGGTGTAGAAGCCCCTTAACCTAATCCTGCTTCCCGGGGCCATAATGATGATGATATGATGATACCATATCCTGGCATGAGTAGAAATGAAGAAAGAGATATTAATATAATTGTTCCATTTTAAGAGAGGAAAGATTCCTAGTTTGAGTGCATATGATACAATTTTATATAGGGTCTTGTGATTAGCTTTCAGTATTTTTTTGCAATGATACTTCATAAAACACCAAATATAAAAATTATTAAGGCAAGTCTTGGGCATAAGTAAGGTTATATACCAACCATTTCTATGATTAATTGAAAAGACTTTTTACTATAAAATGCTTGCCTATGTGGTCTTTGAAGTTCATTTTAATTTATATACCCTAAACTATGCTCAGTTTCAGTTACGAAATCCCTTAATAAAAAGAGTTGCCAAAACTTTACATGATTCGAAAGGAAGTCCTTCCAAGCTGAAATTTTACAAAGCACATCTTATAGGTGATGATATATTAAATAAAAGGTTACTTTAATAATTTTTTTTTGCCAGCACAGCTTCAATGCCATATAAATGTTTCCTATTCAATTACCTGCTCACATTTTTCATCTTCACTGATTTTGCAATGATCAGAATATTTCTCTTAAACCTCACTACATTAATCCATCAAAGTGCTTTTTTCATTAGGTGATGAAGTTTCCCACCCAGAATATTGCCAGGGAGGATGATGACATTTCCTATTGTTCCGCCTCTAGACTTACTTGTTGAGGATATTTTTATTCCTCTAACCTGCCATTATTCAAAAAGCATAAGGGACTCACTGTGCAGAAGGAAAATTGGAAACCAACCAGAATCAGTTTCCTCAAGTCTTTCAAAGGATCTTTCTCTGTCTATCCTCAGCCCTTTGCAGATTTACTTAATCACCTTTCTAATGATTACTCAATGCATTTTGTCACTGGAATGTTCATTTAATACAGAGTTAATCTCAAGAACAGTCCACATTGTAGTGGGCATCAGAACATCAAGCAAGGAAGATCAAAGACTCCTCTTAGAAGGTTGATACCTAAAAGGAATAAGCAAAATCCCTTGAAAGACTAAACTCGACAAGACTCCCCCTTATATCAGAAAGCAGGCAGAGAACACTCATTTCTCCTACTCAACTTCCATGTTGTTGGTATCTTCCTTTGTTAAGTTACCTCAATATTTTGAGATGACACAGAGTTAACTGGTTTGCCAGGAACATTGGACAAGGTGCCATCAAAAGAAATCAAACAATTGCAGCAAAGTGTTATTCTGGATTGGTACTGAGGGCAATGACCTCTGTATTGAATTAAAGGGATATGAAAGATACCTGTCTTCAAAAATCTTTTCTTTTTGCCTCTTAGAACTCCTGTATTTGCATCATTGAAATATCTTTAATATCTAATCGAAGGTTTATACATCTTGACAAAGTGTGAGAATACCTGATGTAGGGGCTAGGTCAGGTTTGTCCAATCTATTACTTTGAGATAGCAAGTGGGGTGGGAAGGGTGGGACCACAGCACCTGAAGTGTTGCATCCTCTACTACACAATTTAGCTTAGACTAGTTCTCAAACAATTCCTCAAGTACCAGGTATTTACTGAGCCCTGCACTGGGCAGTAGACCACTATAGAAAGGAACTTTGTTTTTCTATAAAGATACATGTTGGCTGAGAAAATGTGTAAGTAAACTGTGATGTGCTGGATAGTAAGAGAGAGACTCTTGTGCAGTGGGTATTTTGAAAAGGGCAAGATCAACATGAACTCAAACACGCAGAGATATTTCTTTGGGAAATTGACAAGTAACCATGTTTTGAAATAGAGTTTTTTATGCAGGGATGGTGTATTGGATGTTTTGGGGGCTAGGGAAGAGGACAAAATAAGAAAGTAAAAAAAAAGTCAGGGAATTTAGTATTTACAACTGGGCAGAGCAATTCTGGCTTTCTTAATTCTTGTTTTAACTCCTAAAGTCCTTCCTGAAGTATGGAAGGAATGGAACAAAATTTGGGCTTTAGACAGTTAATAAAAATGACCATAGATATTGCCCAATTTTACTTACTAGATGTGTGTTCATTTAGTTAATTGACTAGAGGTAGCTGTTCATGACTTGATATGTGAAAGGGGATCAGAAATGTCTCAAAACTTCATTCTTTGGCACATAGTGAGTGTTCCATTGGGATATGATACATTTGTCACTCTGAACTTCAAACTCCCCTAAAACCTGGTAGATCTTGTCTTTCTTCTGGGCTTCATTCACTACTCCCCCTGGGGGGCGGGGGTGCTGCTTTCAATATCAGAAGCTGTTGTATTGAGTGCTACTCAGGAATGCTACTCAAGAATAGAAAAGGAACTGGATTATCTAGGGGCCCCTGGGTGGCTCAGTTAGTTAAGTGTCCGACGTTAGCTTGGGTCATGATCTCACAGTTTGTGGGTTTAAGCCCCTTGTCAGGCTCTGTGCTGACAGCTCAGAGGCTGGAGCCTGCTTCCGATTCTGTGTCTCCCTCTCTCTTTCTGACCCTCCCCTGCTTGTGCTCTGTTTCTCTCAAAGGTAAATAAACATTAATTTTTTTTATGCAGGTATCTGATATGGGAGATTGAACAAACCCAAATCAAACATAAGACTAAAAACATGTGCACCAAAAGGAGAACAGCTAGGTTTCATAAGGCACATGAAAAATGCTCACTTTGTTATAAAATATACCTAAGTGTGAATACATTTGTGTTTAATATTAGAGATTATTAACACGGTGAAGTTAGGGAATGGTTCCTTCTTCCTATATTTCACTTTGTTTAGAAATTTAGAAAGCTTTTTCTCACCCCCAGTATGAAGTGTTAACCCTTGAGCACCCCTCAGGACCCCTCCATTTAAGCCCACATCTCTCCCTAGTGCATCTCCCCAAGATCGTTTTACCTGGTAATACCACTATGAAATAACTGCATTTATTGCTTTTCTTCTACAGTAGAATAAAACACCAGGAAGGTAGAGACTTCAATTACTTTGGTTATTGTGTCTAAAATAGTGTCTGGCACATTGTAGGTGATCAATAAATACATTTTGAATTAATGATCATATGTATTTTCTAAGTTCCTTCTTTTAGAAATAATGTGACAGAAAAACTGACTTCATAGAAATATATTGATAGTTCTTCACCATGAAAACAACATACAAAAATTAGCTAGGGGATAAAAACAATATCTGTTTAGAAAAAAAGAAGCCAGGGCACCTGGGTGGCTCAGTCGGTTATGCCTCCGACTTTGGCTCAGGTCATGATCTAACGGTCCATGAGTTTGGGTCCTGTGTCGGGCTCTGTGCTGACAACTCTCTCTGTCCTTCCCCTGCTCATGCTCTCTCTCTCTCTCAAAAATAAATAAACATTAATAAATTAAAAAAAAGTTCAGTGATGATGATAGATGCAAAGGGATTGGCAGTATCATAAAAGGGAGGCAGAAAACTGAAGCTGGCCCATAGTAAGAGCTCATTAAATGCATAATGTGCTTTACTATCTCTCATGTTAAGAGTTGCATAGTACCTTACAATTACCAATTGGTAATGCAACTTATTCGACTGTTCTGACCTAAAAAAAACAAACAAACAAACAAAAAAAAAAAACAACAACTTCATATGTTAGAATATAGTACCTCAAGACTTAATACAATCTTCCCCTAATCCAGGGAATTTATACCATCTTACCTGGAAGTACTTACATGAAGAACTTGACCAATCTTGCTCACTACTGTGTCATAGGTGCTTATAAGATTATTTGACACATTGAAGGGCTCAGTATTGCTCAAATAAATAAAAACATTAGTTATTGGCACTGTACACTTGGATAAATTTGGTCTTGGGAGCAATCTCCTGGTAGTTTAGAGAAAGAGCCCAATGAATGAATTATATATAATATTCTCTGCATCTAAAAACTGTGACTTGTTTGCTTTTAAAGTAGCATTGTTGTAATTATAAAGATAGATCTTGAGAGTATTACGGAATTAAGGGGGAAGTAAGTTTAGTTAGGTTTGACCAGACTTTTAATCATCGACCTTGAGACCAATTACTTCCAGGTAGAAAACTATTTCCTTAAACAACTTTTGGGTGACTAAATTTTAAGACTATTCTTATTTTCCTCACATTTAATGGCCAATTTTAGGCTTTGAACAAAAATTTCAAAATTTACAACTGTAATTTTACAGGAAGACCTAATATTACAAGGTTTATCGTTCAGTTTGTGAGATTTAAGAGTTGTGGACAGTTTGAATTAGGTTTTGCTAGAAAAGCATCGGTGAGAAAAATAAAATGAAATGATTTTTTTTAAGAAAAAGTGACTTTCCTTCTCCCAATAAAACTTCTGGAAGTCAATACACATGACTTTGTTTTCAAAAACACACATTAAAAATGGCAGACATAGGGCTGTTCAAAGACTGAAAACAGAAGATAAAGGAAATTGGCTGAAATAAGAACGCTTCTCCAGTAGAACGGGCAATAGAAGTGTCCTAGGTCAGGTTCAGGGAGAAAGTCTCTGCACCTAAGATTTGTGTGCAAAGTTGGGGGGGAGGGGTCATTAGGGAGAATCTCAGGAAGCCAAGGCCTGAGGAAAGCAGAGTTGGGCAGAGGGAGTTGAAGTGTAAGAGCTGTTGAAGGAGAGTCCTCAGAAAATCCTGTGGGGAGTTTGGGACCTGGCACAATTCTTCAAAAGTTACCCCAGTTTGAGGCCAGGGAGCCAGACCTTCATGCAGGAGGAGAATCATGAGGTTAGGATTGCCCCATGGGTGGGGCGGGGGGGAAGGGTTTGGCTGGAAAAGGCCCGAACAGGGATTCAGCGGAGAGGTGTCTGCCCACATTGCCACAAACTAAAGGAACTGACAGCTCCGGTTGGGCAAAGAATCTGGGCTGCACATCACAGCGTGCACACAAGAGAATTTTATGTTACTGGAAAATGATAATATTTACAAAATCCCTTCAGTTTTATTCAGGAAGCTCTAGTACACCAAAAGCATATGATTATAAAAGGGCCAGAGTGTGGTTTCAAGCTGGAACTCAATACCTTAGTATCTCTGTGACCAAAAAAGCAAGTTTCTCAAACTTTCTCTGTATCTTCAATGCAAAAATGGAATGTTAACACAGACCTCACAGGCTTGTTGTGAGTCTTTAATTGAAGTCCTCTACAGAACTAAAAAAAACCAAAAAACAAAACAACACTTGGGAAATTTTGCTAGTAATTATATTGAAGTGGGAAATTCCTTTTTACACAAAGCACAGAAACCTAGAAATCTTAAAGGGAAAGTTTGTGGCATTTTTTTTAACTTTGCAGAGACCTTTAATTTATAACACAAGTAAATATGTGCAACATTTAAAAGAAGGCTATTTTTAAATATCTCCAAGCATTTTGTGAAAGACAGGATAAGGCCAAGCATCCACTCTAAAAAATGGAGAAAAAAACATACAGATGTAATTCCAAAATAAAAACAAACCAAAACATCAAAATACAAATTGTATATAACCATATAGTACAATGTTCAATATAATGCATAATTAGAAATTAAAAACTGAAATAAAAACGTGAAACAACTTTCCACTTTTCTAAAAGCAAAAAACCTAAAGGAAAAGGAAGTTACAGGATACATGGTCAGTGAAAACCCACCAGTTTTGGACCATGGTTGGTGGAAGTGTGAATTAGTACGATCTCTTTGGAGAATAGTTTAGAAATAGGTATTAAATTAAAAATAAACCCACCTTTTGACCTAGCAATTTAATCTTAAACTGTGTATTACTGATTCACTTATGCCTGCATCACTATTTCTTGTAGCACTATTTGTAGTAGGAAGGGACCAAAACAACCTGTCTTTACCTTAGTAATGGATTAGTTCAATAATAAGTTAATATTCATTTAATAGATTAATTTATGTTCTGAGCACAATAAGATAATGTATGTCCAAGATAAATTAAATGAAAAATAAAAGCAATATATGGAAGACTGTAAAATATGCTCCCGGTTATGTAAACAATTATATAAGAATATGTGGCTATATTTTTATGTAAACTGTATAGAGAAGAAAAATGAATGGAGGTTTATCCACAAATATCTGCCTCTAGAAGCGGAGATTGGGGATTTGGAATGAGAAAGAGACTAACTTTTTTCATTGTGTACAGTTTATATGGCTTGATTTGTGAACAATATGGGTTGTTTTTAAATTTAAAATATAGGTAAAATGAAAATTCCACACCAGGCACTTAGTCTGCCTCATTTAATGTTCCATCACTGTTATTTGGAGCTCTAACTGACAAATAGAAAACATTAGATGCGATCGAATGAATCCACATGTGAATATCACATAGGAAATTTAGAATTGCCATTGTATATCTCTAGCTCAGGTTCTTCTCTTGAGTTCCAGAAAAACATTTCAACTATGTTTCTGGAACCTCTACTCAAGTGTTGCATAGCTACTTCATACTTAGTACATTCAAAACTTGGGTCTATAGTCACTACTGTATGATTTCTTTCTAAACTCTATCTTAATAGTATTAGTGTCCATTGAAAACTTAATGTAAGATTTTCTCTTTCATTTTATCACTGATGGTATTGATATTAATCTGGCTCACTTGACCTCCTGTAATAGAATCTTGCCTCTCTCCTTTGTAATATTGATTTATATAGCTAGAGGGAGATTTCTGAAGTATAATTACTGGCATCTAACTCGTGAGTTTAAAACTCTTTAGTGATCTCCCTGTCCCTGGAGAATAAATTCCCAAATGTTGCATATGGCCTGTTATGGTGCTCCATGCTTGATGCTCTTCATGATCGTACAGCCTTATCTATAGGTACTCCTGCAACTGAACTACTTTTATTCTACTTGTGACCTGTTATTTCATGCTTCTATACCTTCAGATGCTCTTTCCTCTGGCTAAATTGCCCTATCCCCTGCCTTTTTCCCCTAGAAAATACCCTTTTATCTCTTAATGTACAGCATAAAAGTCATGTCCTTGAGAAGCCATTAGATCAGAGATTCTCATATTCCCAAATGGGCTTCTAATACTACACTTACAAAATGACGAGCTAACTCTCTTGCGTTAGACTCTCTGCACTAGATTACCATTCAGGGGTTTGACTAACAAAACAGTACAAAGGTGAAAGAAAATGGGAAGATCTCTCTAGGTAAACATCAAGTGGGCAAAATTAGAACTGATACCATAAGAACCCTGATTTCATTTAAAGAAAAGAACTAAAAATTATTGCCTGCTATATCTAAGTCATGATTTCCCTAAACCCTTCCCAAATTTTTAATAGTCTCTTTTATTAAACTCTATTTTCTGCCAGGACCCTTGCTGACATGCAGGCTCATTCCAAACAACTGATTGAGTTCATATTCATAGTAATTGCTAAGCTGTGTTACATTACGAGTGCATCTTTACCAATAATTCTTTCTTCAAAATTGTGTACTCTCAATTATTTTGTGTGAGAGACTTTGTAAGAACTACTTTATAAGATAATCTACATTCCTCTGAAGACAATTTTGTGAAATGTTGTTGCTCTTCTATTCTGGCAAATGGGGCAAATTGTAAGGAGAAAACATCATCTTTTCCCTCATGTTTTGTGGTCCCTGCTCTGTGTTTTTATCTTTTTCTCTGCACCCTTCAGGAAACTCACATTTTATGTATCTATAAGCGTATAATTATCCATCAATTTATTCATTTGAAAGCAGTTTCCCAGGGGCGCCTGGGTGGCTCAGTTGGTTATGTCTCTGACTCTTGATTCCAGCTCAGGTCAGGATCTCTCGGTTTATGAGTTTGAGCCCCACATTGGGCTCTATGCTGGGATTCTCTCTCTCTCTCTCTCTCTCTCTCTCTCTCTCTCTCTCTCTCTCTCTCAAAATAAACTTAAAAAAGAAATAATTTCCCCTATCTAATTTACATTATTGACTGTACAGACTGAGAGCCTTTCTTGATCAGAATTCTGAATTCCCTTTGTGGAAATCCAACATCAAGAAAGTTCTGAAAAGAATTCATTCAAATGTAACATTAATGTTAATGATAAAAACTGCTAATATTTGATGAGAATTATTGATCTAGAAATGGAGAAGGAAAATTTTTACGCACACTGATTATTAGTCAAGCTATAAGTGTACAACCAACTTTAACCAAATAACTTTCACTTTTTCTGTAGGTAAGAATAACTGATTTTGCAGTTTATTTGGCTGGTAATGTGGAAATGTGCAACAATAATGCTAAAAACACATTTTAAATTAGCAAAACAAGAATTAAGAAAGAGATAGGAAGAACTGTATGCAATAAAAAAAACTAATTAGATTTGTTTCTTTAATGGGAGAACATATCAATTAGGCACATTATACGAGACGTTGTTCAGTATTTTCATGCAGTAGTTGATTTAATCTCCACAACAATTTTCCCTAAAAGGATTACCACTTTTCTTTTATTGTTGAAGAAATTACTGCTCTGAGAGAATTTCAATCTTGTTAAAAGAAACACAACTGTATAGGACACTCAGTACTGGAACCTCAGACTCTAAGTGTATTCATTACAATCACTTTATCAGTTTCTCAAACAACTCCCAAATCGTGATAGCTTTTGTTTCTTTTTTAAAGAATGGGATATTTCTTTTTATCTTTCCATCTAGTTGTTTAACTAACTAGCTACCTTTATGTTTGTAGGTATGAATAGAAAAGTACCTATTTGTTAATCATGGATAGTTCAGATAGTGGGATTCAAGCAACTTTTAAAATACTGTTCTTTTAGTTAGCATTGATTCTTAAAGAAATTAGTATGTGTTGTTTTTGCAATTGCTATTCCAAAATAATTGACATATTGCCTCCATAAATGTTTAGAAGGTCCCATACCTCATTTAATGTCAAACCATGGATCTGTCATTTTTTTGTTTTCTTGAGATCTAATTGACATATAACATTGCATTGTCCAATGTGTACAACATAATTTATTATATATGTATTGCAAAATAATTACCACAGTAAGTTAACATCCAAACCTCACATAGTGATATTTTTTTTTCTTGTGATGAGAACTTTTAAGATTTACTTTCTTAGCAACTTGCAAATATACAATGTTGTTAAATATAGTCACCATGCTGCACATTGCGTCCCCAGAACATATTTATCTTATAACTACAAGTTCTTACCCTTTGATTACCTTTACTCATTTCCTCCACCACAGCTGCCAACTTTGGAAACCATCAATCTGTTCCCTATATCTGTGTGTTTGGGTTTTTTTGTTTTGTTTTGTTTTGTTTTAGATATCACATGTAAGCGAGATCATTCAGTGTTTGTCTTTATCTGTCTGATTTAATTCACTAGCATAATACTCTCAAGGTCCATTCATGTTGTCACAAATGACAGGATTTTTTTACGGCTGAATAATATTCTGTGTGTGTGTGTGTGTGTGTGTGTGTGTGTGTGTGTGTGTACGCGCACACATGTAGCTACAAGTAGAGAGAGCATGAACGGGGGAGGGTCAGAAAGAGAGGGAGACACAGAATCTGAAACAGGCTCCAGGCTCTGAGCTGTCAGCACAGAGCCCAATGCGGGGCTGGAACTCACGGACCGCGAGATCATGACCTGAGCTGAAGTCAGATGCTTAACAGACTGAGCCACCCAGGCACCCCTCTGCCACATTTTCTTTATCCATTCATCCACCAATGGACACTTAGGTTGTTTCTATGTCTTGGCTATTATAAGTACTGCAGTAGTGAACGTGAAGATGCCAGTATCTTTATAAGATAGTGATTTTTTTCCCTTTGGTTATATACTCAGAAGTGGAATTGCTGTATCATATGGTAGTTCTATTTTTATTTTTTTGAGGAATCTCTATACTGTTTTCCATAGTGGCTGTACCAATTTACATCTTCAGCCATGAACAAAGGTTTCCTTTTCTCCACATTTTTGCAAACACTTGTTATATCTTGCATTTTTTATAATAGTCATTGTAATAGGTCTGAGATGTTATCTCATTATGATGATTAGTGATGTTGAGCACCTTTTCATGTACCTTTTGACCATTTATATGTCTTCTCTGGAAAAAGGCCTATTCAGTTCCTCTGCTCATGTTGTAATCAGGCTTTTTATTGTTTTCTTTGTTATTGAGTTGTATGAGTTATTTACATATTTTGGGTATTAACCCCTTATCAGATATATGATTTGCAAATAGTTTGTCCTTTTCAGTAGTTTTTTGTTTGTTGATGGTTCCTTTTGCAACTTTTTAGCTTGATGTAGTCTTACTTGTTTATTTTTAGTTTTGTTGCCTTTGTTTTTGGTGTCAAATCAAAAAAAAAAAATGATCACTAAAACTGATGTCAAGGAGTTTTTCCTATGTTTTCTCCCACTAGTTTTATGGTTTTAGGTCTTACATTCAAGTCTTGCATACATCTTGAATTGATTTTTATGTTGGTTTAAGATAGTAATCCAGTTTTATTTTTTACATGTGGCAGTCAAATCCTGATAGTTTCACACCATATACTCTGTGTACATGTGTATCTTGCTCATACTGTAAGTGCAATTGAGATGGTGTTGAGAAAAGAGCACTCTCACCTCATTCCGTGCTGTCGTGCAGGATTCCAGAATGGGGGCTCCGCTGTATCAAACGTACAGCTACAAGGTCACCATAAACTGACAAAAAAGAGGAAAGAGAGAAAGAAGGATCACATAAGACGTTTTATAGGCCAGTCCTGGCAGTGTTGCATGTGAAACCCACACACATTCCCTTGGCTAGTCATATTTCACATCTAAATAAAAGAAGGGCTAATAAAGGAGTCTAAGCATGTGCCCAGTAGAAAAGGGAAATGGAAGCTGTGACCAACTAACAAGCTGTAGCCGTAAAAAGTTGGGAGCCCTTTACTAAAATTAAATCATAACGGCCTGTTACCAATCACTAACTTTCCCAGTAAACCATCAATTACATTAATGTGTAATCCCAATATTTCACAGCACTGGGCTAGATCTGCAGGACTATACCTGAATTTACGTCTCTAAGAGTCTCCATGGCTGCTTTGTTTTTTAGGGGAGAGCTTGACTTATGAGTGCTGCTTATCACATTAATTTCTTGTAAAGATGTTTATTACTTTTCAATTAAATTTGTGAGAAACTATCTAGGAAAACTTGACCCATTTCTAACCCCTGAACCTGAGCCTAAGAATATAATTCTGCTTCAGTATTAAAAAGTAACTCATTCCCTCACCTAATTCAGCAACTTACTAAAATAAATCTGTATTTCTATAGATCTGTGTCCATTATGAAAATGGGATCACTTGGAAAATATCTCTTTCAGTGAAAACACCAATAACATAAAAAAAAGATACCCATTAAATTTAATTCCCTAATCCTCAGCAAACTCATAATTATTTTCATACATTTCTTTTTTTTTAATTTTTTTAATGTTTATTTATTTTTGAGACAGACAGAGACAGAGCATGAATGGGGGAGGGGCAGAGAGAGAAGGAGACACAGAATCGGAAGCAGGCTCCAGGCTCTGAGCCATCAGCCCAGAGCCTGACGCGGGGCTCGAACTCACGAACCGTGAGATCGTGACCTGAGCCGAAGTCGGATGCTCAACCGACTGAGCCACCCAGGCACCCCTTCATACATTTCTTAAATGAATTTATGGTAAGAATAATTTTACATCAGCCTGGTGTGGTCCATGTAGGTAGAAATATTTATTTCAAAGTACATTTCAATGAAAGTAAAATATAAAAAATACCATGTTCAGATCTTTGACTTCTGAAAATCTGCTTTGAGAATAAAAAATACAATAGACAAGTTACAACAACTACAGAGATATCAGTTATCACACACCAAATATATGTGCAAATTTTACATGGTTTATTTCATCCTAGAGGAGCCGAAAATGCTTCATTATGGACAGAAATTATCTCATAATAGAACATTCATCACTTATATAATACAAGTCCTTTCAGAACAGACCAAGCACACTGTTACTGACAACTCAAAGGCAACTTTTGAAAGGACTAAAACTGAAGGTTATTTTTGCCTTTCTCATTTTAAGACTTTGCAAAAGCACAGAAAAGTTCTAGCCATTATTTTTCCCTATTATGTGTGTGGAAATGGAGTCAGAAAGCTAATGATTTCATCTGTCATATGAATTTCACTGTCTTTAAGTATTATTAATAAAATTATGGCATCTTCTTATTGTGCTTTCTGCAGTGACCAAGAAGTGATAGAGGACTTGGCTCATCTTGAATGGATCTGAAAGATAATTGGACAGGTTTTATAACTGTCTAAAATAGAGGCCAGCAAACTATGGTTCATGGGTGAAATTGAGCCATCTACCTATATTTTTGTATGTACCACAAACTAACAATGATTCTTTTACATTTTGACTGTTAAAAAATCAGATTATTTCATGATACATAAGAAGTATTTGAAATTCCGGTGACCAAAAATAAAACTTTACCAAAATACAGCTACACTCATTCATTTATATATTCCGTGACTGCTTTTGAACAAGAATGGCAGAGTTCTGTAGTTGTATCAGACTATTTGGCCTACAGAGTCTAAAATATTCTTCTTGATCCTTTCTAAAAGAAGTTCACTGATTTCTCATCTGAAGCAAAATGGAAGTTAAAGCATTTCTCACTCAGAAAAATAGGGTTCAGTAGGGTAACGGCAATATGTGATCTAAGACCAGTATAATGTGCATCACTATGTCCCCCAGATGAGATGATTAAGAATGAGTTTGCATTTTACATAAACTCAGCTGATCACAACAAAATTAACCTGACAATTAATTCCTTACATCTTCAACTTCTGAATGCCCAAGGAAAAGTAAGGGGAGAGAGGATGTGGAAGGAAATAAAATCATGTAGATTCAATCAGAAATGATTTATAGAAAAAATACATAATTATTATCTAATAACATAAAAAAGTGAACACATTTCAGGTGGCTATCTTTCACCTTAATCTGCAAAAAAAAAAAAAAAAAAGCTTATCTGGTACAAAGGATATTTGTTTATGACAGCAACAATTTGAAACCCTTAGGGGAATGCATAGCATGTTGCCTATGAGAAATGTGTGTGAATTTTATAGCTTAGTGTCTATGGTTAAGCAAAATCAAATAAGATAACACAAATACATAGGCATCTGAACAAATGGCAAAGAACATTATTTCTTTGGTTCTGTGATGTGGTTTAAATATCTTTATCCATCACTGAGACCTGTAGTCTTCCAGTATTAATTTCGACTTGCTGACAGTTGTGTGGGAGGAATGGTGTCAAAAATACAGCCATACACTTTTCACCCCTTAGTTAAATGTCACTCACAGTTTCCAACATGAGCCTTTTATTGACTGAGTTTTCACCTCGGAGGTGAAGATTGGCAGCCCAGAATGCCTGGTTGTTCTCGACTGGTTATTTGTTTGATGCGGAGTCAAATAAATGCTTAAGTCAATCAAGAGATTTCCAGTTGCTTTTGAATTTGCAGGGTGCAAATAAAGCTTTGCCTTTGAATGGATAGCAGATTTAACTTCATATTACAAGACACACATCTATGTCATTAGAAGCACTATTTTTAAAATTGTTCCTACGTAGAAAATAAGGTAACAAGCAAAAAAAAAAAAAAAAAAAAAAAAGTGGATTCCGGCCAACATTCTGACATATTTTTCCCTTAGGGATTTAGAACAAAATTGTTGCCATTAGTTCATAACGTGAATTGATGCCTCAGGATATTTTTAGGGAAGAAAAACTTTAAAACAAATGAGAAATCATATCCATCTAAAACAGCTACAGGCAAAAGGTGTTATGCTTTGTGATAAATTGGGATGTGGCTTTTAAATAAGCAACTCTCAATTTTCAGTTCTAACACTTCTTGCTTTCTATCATATATTCTGGGTATTACAAGTAAATTGTCTCCAAAGAACATTTTTTATCATGAGTACCAATGATGACTGCAAACAAATGACCCATCCTTGCATTTTAAACATAAACTACCTAAAAAATGTACATGATAAAGTCTAAAAATAAGGTTCTGAAAAAGTTGGCTTATATTTTATAACTTGTCACCATCAAACAATGATATGAAAACAATGGGGACCTACTGTAAAATATCTTTTGAATAATGCATTCAGAACTGATATGTTCAGAATATAACCTTATTGAATAACATGATTCTAATGAGTTTATTGATTCATGAACTGTACTCACAGGCTTTTTGTTTGTTTAACTCTTGGTAAGTGATCCTGGATGAAGTATGAAAACCCATTCTCTCTCTTAACCAGGCAGGCAAAGTGATGTTGAGATGGTTGATTGTAACTCTGAGAAGGAACATATTAGGACAACTAAAAGTATCAACTAACCCATTACTAAGGGCTTACTTTGTGCTTGGTCCTGTTCTACATAAATACTATTAATATCCCTAACATAGGTACTATGAATAACTTCATTTTACAGAGGAGGATAGAGATATTTAGAAAAGCTAAGGAGTGTTGTCAAGATTACACACAAGTAAATGGAATGGAAATGAAGAATGATGTGATATGGCTACTCCAACGTCTTCCATAAAACAGTAACTAATCCACACTCTTCTTCATAGATTTTAACACTGAAGTATTTTGGATTTGTTGTAAAAGCAGTCAATATACTAACATTAGATTTATAGGAATACATTTATTGACAGATGATCTATAAGAAAAAATAAGTCTCGGACTTGCTATGCATATTAGTCGTTACTGTTTTGAATTTCTATAGTATGACTGGGCTAGGATGTTGGAACCAGAGGAGATGATAGAGTCCCAACTCCACCTCTTATTAGCTTTGGGACATGAATCGTTCTGAATGGGTTTCTCCTCTAATCAAGTAAGTCTAATGAAAACATGCCCATCACATTCTTTTGAGAATTAAAGAGGAAATGTAATTAAAATGGTCTTTATGAAACGCAAGGTGCATAGAGTTACAAGTTGCAAATACAAAAATATCACATAATCCTATATAATAGGAAACATTCTAACAACAAATGCATGGTCTTATTTATGTACATGTCAGTTTTTATTTTATTTTGATATCCCTTAGTATTTCTTATTATAGAATCAGGTCCTAAAAACTGAAAAGAAAAAAAAATATTTGCATGTCACTAGCATAGGTATTGACAACCAGGGTATTAGCATTACTTGGATGCATTCTGTGTGTGTTCTTTTCAAGTTTTATCACAAAAGTTGTTGGGAATTTCAGAGGACATTTCTGCAGATAATAGTTTCAACTTGACTTTTAAATACACAAGATGGTTTATTTAAATGTATTTTCTGTGAACAACTGGAGCCTTTGGAGGTATCAGTGCTCACCCAGTGAGAAAATGCTATTTAGTCCATAAATGGAGGCCGGGTGTTTTTTTTATTAGATGCTATGACTGATGGAAGATTGGGTGTGATCCTTACTAGTGGCTGGTTCTACGCCTTGCATAGAATTTCCAGGATTTACTTTCTTCTCAATTATGAAGACTTGGTTATAAGCTTACCGGTTGGCAATCCATGACAGGTTTACTGAGGGCAAAATAAGTGTATGGCTCTTTGCTGCTAGTTCAGTTAATGGCACAAACATCTATAGAAATGATAATTAGCATCCTCCATCAATCCACAGCTCAAATACCTGCTTTTTCACAGAAGTTCTAAATCATTTAGGAAATAGATCGAAGAAGATGAAGAGCAAGAAAGGGAAGGAAAGAGAGTGACTCATTTTCCCACACACTTGGCCATCTGGATATGTCTGCTTTCCTTCTATCTCTATTTCGTCCTCTAAGAGTGGACATGTGTGTTCTCTTATAAACAATATATCTTGCTGGTAAGTTT
Source organism: Panthera tigris (assembly GCF_018350195.1). Classification (NCBI taxonomy): domain Eukaryota; kingdom Metazoa; phylum Chordata; class Mammalia; order Carnivora; family Felidae; genus Panthera; species Panthera tigris. The sequence continues at coordinate 126,039,713 of NC_056665.1, forward strand.
TCGAAATCAACCTTGTTGAAACAGAAGAAGTGAGAGAGGGCACAAATTTATTATTATTTTTTAAATAGTCTCTACACCTAACGTGGAGCTCGAATTTACAATATTGAGATCAAGAGTTGCATGCTCTACTGACTAAGCCAGGCAGGCACCTTAAGAGAGGGCATAAATTTAAAGAAGTGTTTAAAAAATGTGTCCTTGGAAAGAATAAAGCCTGCTGAACACTGTTGTATGTATAAGGGACAGATGGTAGCTGCTGCTTGGGATGAGAAATGATAGTTTTCAAAATAACTCTTTTTAAATGCTTACGTATTTTGAGAGCGAGAAAGAGACAGAGAGAGAGAACGGCAGGGGGAGGCAGAGAGAATCCCAAGCAGGCTCTACACTGTCAGCACAGAACCTAACGTGGGGCTTGATCTCAGGAACCATGAGATCGGACTTAATTGACTGAGCCACCCAGGTGCCCCAAAGAACTCTTAAGTTCTGCTCTTGCCTCTCTTTAATATTACCTTGGATGATCATTTCTCGACCCCAAGAACTCAGTATGCCTTTTATTTTGAACTTGAAAAGCAAGAAGATAAGTATCGACCTAATTTGATTATTGGGTAGGAACAAAGATGAGTATATAATTTTATAGCTAGTCAAATTGTCATTTAAGTAATATGAAGACGTGAACTCATAGAAATAGTAGCATGGTGGTTTCCGAGGGCTGAGAGTGGGGGAAATGAGCAGATGTTGGTGAAATGATCCAAGCTCCCAGCTTTAAGATGAGTAAGTTCTGAACATCTAGCGTATAGCATGGTGACTATAATTAATGATACTCTATTGTTTACTTGAAAATGGTTGATAGTAGATCTTAAATGTTACTACCGCACATATAAAAGGTAATTATGTGAGTGGATGGAGGTGTCAATTAACCATATTGTGCTAATCATTTTGCAGTATGTATATGTATCAAGTCATCATACTGTATACCTTAAACTTCTATGTTATATGTCAGTAATATCAAAGCTACAAAAAAAGGTAAAATAAACATGGGAGAAATAAACTCACTGGTACATCCTGGGTTATATGCCCACTCATAAGAGACAAGGATGGCAGCATGCTGCAAAATGAAAAATATAGCAAGAGTATATAACCCTCCAGACCATGTATAATCCCAAAATACAGCATCATGGCGGATAGAAGCCAGAATTCAAGAGAAATACTCAATAATTGGGTCCAGAAATTTTAGCTATTTCCTCTCTAAAGAAGAAATAGATTACGCAGAAAAATAAGAGTTAAACAAAATCTGAATAACATAAAGGAAATTATTAACCTGATAAAGATTATACATCTATGACTATAAAGCAAAGCAAATAAAATACATTCTGAATGGAGAAATCTGTTCCGTGTTCTTGGGTGAAACAACTTATAAATGTTTCAGTTTCTCCCAAATTAATCTATACATTTAATAAAATTGTGAAAATAAACCTACCAGATGAGAGCAGGCAAATTCTATTTTTTCAGAGCTATTCTACCAAAGGAGTCAGCCACCATCACTGACTGTATTTTGCAGGAGACTCAAAAGCAGGCAGAAGAGTGGGAAAGCTTTATAGTGGGGAAAAAAGGGAGGGCTTTAAGTATGTTCTTATGGTATGTGGTGTGGTAAAACCATAGACTAAATAGAAGAGTGGTATACTTTGTGATTGGGTAGGGGTTCATATTTGGCTTTCTCTGATTGTCCTAAGGTAGAAGTGGGGACAAAGCTTAGGAAAGCTGTCTGTTATTAACCAAGTCCTGGCTCTTTTGGGCCAATTGTCACAGGGGTTATTGTTTTGTTTCTTTGACTATTTACTAGTGGTAGTGGTCTGACTGTCCACACAAGAGGCTAATTGCTATAGATAATGGGTTCGTTTCCTGGACTGCTTACTGCAGATTGTGGGTCAAAATACTATTATGTATGATCTGGACATTATATATTCAGTCCTTAACAGTCAGAATCAGTGACTGATGAATTTTAGGAGACACCCTCACAAATTAAAAATTTGTGTTGAAGAACTAAGGGCCATAGAGAGATAATTTAACTTCAGAAATGAATAAGGAGGAAAGATTTATGGTAAAATACATACTAAATGTCATATTAATAAAAATAATATGTTAATGACAGTGTGTCTTAAACACACAAATGGAATAAAATGGTTATTTCAAAAAGAGTTCCATATATATTTGGGAAACTAATTCCCCATGATTAAAATGACACCATGAATAATTTGTAAGGGACAAACTATTGAACAGACGGCATCAGGAAAATAACTTCACTAAGAAGAAGATTAAACTGAACTCTGAATTCTGAGCATCGAAGTGTCAAAGATAAATCTACAAATTTAATAGACAACCACAAGAGAAAATATCTTTCTAAATAAAACTACAAAAGTAGAAATTATAAAGATAGCACAAAATATCTTAGCAAAGGATGAAAGAGCAATTTAAATAAATATAAGGTTAAAAGAAGATACTTGTAATTCTAATTTTAAAGAAGAGCAGTAATGGATAAAATCTAAAATTAGCCAGGTTATCAAAAATAAAATAACAAGACTCCAGTTAGAAAAATGAGCAAGGAACACCATATAGAGGCAGTTCAGAAATGAGAAAAGCCCAAAGACAAGCATATCTACAGATGCTCAATTTCATCAAGAAGGAAAGAAAGAAAGAAAGAAGCCCCAAAAGATATCCCCCTCACCTAGCAAGGTGGCAAAGATTAGAAAGTGTATCTACCAAAATATTGGTGGACATGTAGGCCTTAGGTACTGTTAATGTGAATGTAGACTGGTGCAACCATTCTGAGGAGCAATCTGACAGTGCTTGGTCAAAATCAGTATATTTATAGATACCTTCTGATGCACCAATCACCTATCTGGGAATATGCCCCAAGGAAATATTTGCATAGCAACATAGTCATCTGAGGATATTGCCGGAGGTGTTGTTTACATAGCCAGGAGCTGGAGGCAATTTAGATAGCCATCTTTCAGGGAATGACAAAACATAGTAGATCTTCATTCTGGAATACTGCATAGCAGTAGAGGGAACATAAAAAACATGTACACAGCAATGTGAAAAAAGCATATTGCCAAGTTAAATAAAAATAGAAGGAATTTATGGAAAAACTACAAAATGCATTTGTAAGAGTGTATATAAATCAAGTGCCCTAACCACATAAGAACAGTTGCATATGGGAGAAAGTAAGAGTAGGGATGAGTTAAAAAGAAATGAACACATTAATAAATGGAACAAGAGAGACCCAATGCAAGCCAATGACGAGAATGTTTTATTAACTAAGGATCTGTAGTAACTCAGATTTATATACTTGAGGACATAAGTAAGTGCATATAAACTAAAAGCATATATTCTGCCTTGTCCTAGCAAATAGCAAATTGCTCTTAGGCTCTAAGCAGAGAGGGGTGTGGTCAGAGTATGGGTACTAGCATTATCATCATCAGGAGCCCTGAAGATTACACAGGCACAATACCAGAGCTTATACAAGAGAAAGGTAGGGACTTATTAACATATGCTGTATTATTAACATAATGCTCTAATTATTAGCATAATGCTGTAGGAGTGTGATGGGAAGACATCCCCCCCACCCCCACCCCAGAAGCAAAGACAAACCACTAAAAAAGAGCTACAGATCATCTTACCTGATCAACATCAGCCATCATTCAAACTGATAGCCTATGGATGGATGAGCAAGGGGGTTCTGAACTATTCAAATATCCCCTCCGATATCCTTCCATGTTGTGAATCATCTTGGTTAATCTGGTGGCACAGCAATAGTATCAGTAGTAGCTCTTAGATTTAGATCTTTGCAGAAAGAGACAGATTTTATATATTTTTTAACTTTTCTAGAAATTTAGAAAAAATAACATTCACATCTAAGCATTTTAGGAAACGTAGATTTTGCACAACTGCACCTGCTTCATTTTAGTAGTGTCTGTCAACAAATGCATGCATCATTTAGTCTTTAATTCCATCAACATCTATTAATTATTTGGGCCTGACACTCTGTTGGGTGCTAAGAATATGTGACTTTGAAAAATGTGTAGTCGCTTTCCTTGAGGAACTCAGATATAAATATTTTTTTATGCACAAAAATCAGAGCCAGAAGTATAAATAGAAAAAAACACATCTCAGTAGCAGGTGAGATGAAGGGACAAGGCAGATAGAAAAGCATGTGCAAAAACAGAAGTTTGAGAGTTTGGCTTCTTTATGGAATGTTGAGAATATTTTCCAGCAAGAGGGATCGGTACTTAGGAGGGAGTCTGAAAAGGAATATAGTTAGTGCATTTGAGACTGGCTTATAAATGGTTTTCAGTGACATCATCATGGATCTACACCTCACTAGAAGAAAATGGAAGAAGTATCTTGGGTTTTAAGTAGAGGGTGACATGATCCACTTGACAGTTTGAGCAGTAATTTTGGCAATGCATTCTTTCTAGGCTGAGATTTAGGTTATAGTGTAAATGTGGGCAGAGGGCTGAATAATAAGTGCATTTCATCTCAAGAGAATATGCTCCTATTATTCTCCCATTCACTCCAAGTACTCATGAACACATTCCTTCAAAAATGTGTACTTTGAAGTCAACTCCTATCTCATGGACATATCTCAAATCCTAAATATTTACCAAACTATTCTAGCTCCACAGGAGGTTTTTCCTGTGCTCATCTATTACCTAGGGATTGTTCCTGCTCCTGCTCTTTTATTTGATATTTTTGTATTGGTTTTGAAAATAATAATTAGGTTCCCATGTTTGTCATACAAAAAAACAATTTTACCTGGAGTATGGCAAGGAAAAAGAGACCTTTGTCTCTCTGGCAAATAGTTTTATTCTCCTTTCTCTAATTTTCTCACTTTTGCATAAAAAATAAAATAAACAGAGGGAGACTGAGAAAGGAGGGGGACCTGAAAAAGAATGTGGCTCATCTTGGATCTGTGAAATCTGACAAAGTGTATTGAAATAGAAATATGGAAGTATGCTGTTTGCTAAGCAGGTTAATATTGTGGTATGCGTAAAAGTTCTGGAAAACGTTTGTCTGTTATATAGAAGTTCAACAAGACTTTATTTAGTTGTTTTTTTTATATAATGTGTAGTATTTTGTGTGTGTGTGTCCACAAACTTACCCACATATAGCTATCTTATTATTTAGATGTAGACCTTGGTTTGCTGCCACTAGTCTGGCACAAAATTTTTTATAGGAATAGTTTTGGATGAGAAACAATGTCATCAATAAGAAAAAACAAATACATATTTTATAGGCCCTGTTCCAAGAACCCCTGCTACTGTTTATTTGGCTGTTTTGCACATCAGTGTTATTAGATGATAATGAGACAATATAATAGGTTATGTTACAAAATGCTAATCATTTACTGCCATATTATGTTTTTTTTTTTTAATTCAGGTAAATTTATTTTAGAAATGTTGGGAAATTCATAATGTAAAAACCTTATGAATCTGTTCCTTCCTCTTTGGTAACACCTTGTGTATAAACCATGCCTGCCTTGCCTTTATGTATTCATGTATCTCGCAAAGTAGAATTTTATTTCACTTATCAATATCATGGTAATTTTTTCATATTGTAAAAAAGAAAATTCTTAAAAGCATAGTGTTATGGATACAGATTATTCTATAATAATGGATGCTCTAATTTGAAAAACTTTATAGCATAGAGATTATGAACCTGAGCTCCAGAGCCAGATACCCTTTTTAAAAAAAAATTGTTTTTACAGAGTGAGCACAAGCTGGGGAAAGGAGCAAAGAGGTGGGGGGAATCTTAAGCAGATCCCACACTTATCATGAAGCCCAACGTAAGGATTGATCCTACAGCCCTGGGATCATGACCTGAGCAGAAATCTAGCTGGTCACTCAACTGACTAAACCACTCAAGTGTTCCAATACCTGAGCTTTAATTACCACTTCACCATGACTGACATGTGAACTTGAATAAATTCTTTAACCTCTTACTCTCTGTTTCCAAATATGAAAACTAAAAGGAATACCTACTCAATATTGTTCTTCTAATTAGATGGTTTTATATATGTAGAGCAATTTATGTATGCAGCAATGCGTAGATATGATACATACAATATAAATAATAGATATCATTTTTTAGATTCCATATTGATAGCCATTTGGATTGTTTCCAACTTTATAGACGTGTGAATAACAATATGCTTAACAAATTTGAGTATAAATCTCTCAAAGAATATTACAGCCAAATGATTTGTAATTTGATATATACTGCAAAATCACCTTCCAGAATAGTTACAAAATTTACACTATTATGTCAGGTTGAGAGAGACTGCTTCATAAGCATTAACATGCCTCATAATTACGTAGAATACATTTTATTGGCAGAAAAATTAAATATTTTCTTTATAATCTATAATTTTTCATTTTTAAAATTTCCTTGTTTTATCTTTCCTTTTTGATTTCTTCTTTGAGACATAGTTTTAATAGTTTTAGTATTCTATAGATGATATTTAATTCATTTTGGGGGTGTTTTTTTGTTTATATTTGAATGTCTTGAGTGGAAATTATCTGCCTCATTTATGATTTTAGCTTGTGCAGACTTTTTAATATTGTTTTTCTGACTTACATGTTTTCCTGGCATATTTGTGATTATTAGCTTATCCTCTTATTTTAGTTTCATTGTGTCTTCTGTGTTAGACCATGTCTTGAAACTACCAGACATTTGGACTTTGTTTCATGTTTGATCTGTCTTCTAATACTGAAATTTAACTCATTCGCATTTATTACTTTAATTAAAATACTTGTTCTTGAATCTGTCATCTTTCTTGTCTTAATGTTAGGTGTTTACTGTTTATTCTTTTCCTCTTAATTTTGCAAAATATAACTAATGCCTTCCTTTCCCCCTTTCTTTTCTCTGTGGGAAATTACATCCATTAGTATAATGGTTATTATTAGTTACATCTGTTTTTATCTAATTTCAAAGTTCTTAAACCCTATCAGGTCTTCTGGTTCAAAATAATTTTTGACTAAAGCCTTTACCAGAATCTCTTTAGTTTCACGCTAAAATATGCATAAAAACTAAAACAATCCTTGCCAGAAAAAGGGATTCTAGACTATTAGAGAAATGTCCACTACCTGTAAGTATGATCTTCCTGCTATAGGTGTAACTCAGGAACCAGAATGATAGAGCAAAAGGTAGCTGGACAGTTATGTACCTCCCTCCATGTCTGACTAATACAAAAGCTCAGATCCTGAGCCACTGGGAATATTAGATATAGCTGTTCATAGAAAATGGAGGAAAATATGATACACACAGCAGAGTATGTTGCTCCTTTAGAAGAGAAAGAGCATATGAAAAAGAAATTAGCAAATACAATAAAAAAGCAACCTAGCCAACAGGACAGAGATACTGCAGGGGCTCAGACCAGCAGAAGTAAGTCTGTCACTCTTCCAGGCCCAAAGAGTTTGATTCCCAGTAATTGAAGGAGAAAATGTTGGAGAGATCATAGGTATGTGTAATTTTACATTGTTCTTGACAAATTTTTTACTGTGGGAATACAATAGTAGTCAATACTGACAGTTACTGGACCTCAAACTACTCTCAAGTACAAAAATGCCCTGGAAAACAAACAAACAAATAAAACCCCATAACACATTCCTAATTTATCAAGAAGGAAACAGCAGATGTTTTGATTATAATACATTTTAAGCAAATCAGCCTCTTAGCTAGAAATATGTTCACCTGAAAAAAAATATGTATGCTGGCTTCAAAGAGATGGAATCATAGAACAGATTAAAAGTGAATAAGTTAGGAGTGTCTGGATGGCTCAGTCAGTTAAGTGTCCTACTCTTGATTTCAGCTCAGGTCATGATCTCACAGTTTGTGAGATTGAGCTCTCTGTCAGGCTTTGTGCGGTCAGCTTGGGATTTTCTCTCTCCTCTCTCTGCCTCTCCTTTAACTGTTCTCTTTCTCTCTAAATAAATAAATAAACAAACATTAAGAAAAAAGTAAGTTATCAAGGACTAGAGCTCTGAATTTGAGGCTGCATATAAATTTACATAGTGCAAAAATTCTATTTGGAATGTTTATTAACCTGACATTTGTAATTGACATATCATATACATCAGTGTGTGCCACTAAGACCAATCAGAGTTGTGTAAGATCATCAGACATTGTGCAATTGATCTTTGGGAAAACTGGAAGAGGGAACCACCTCTTCTGAAACCTGCCAGTATCTCTGACTGCATTCAGCAAGTATATATCTCATGCAGTTAATCCCTAGGGTTTTTCATTAATGAAAGTCAACTTCAAATCTTCCCATATTGGTTTCCTAAATATGAATCTTGTAAAGTGGACGATGGTGATTATGATGAAGATGGTAATAAAGCCCACCATTTAGTGAGACATATGTTTACCTAGTTTTGTGATGTTATTTATATTTATTGCACTTAAACCTTCCAACAATGCTGCTATTATCTCCATTTCATAGGTAAAGAAAATGCTCATGAGAAAGAATGTAATTCACAGTGACATAGTTATAAAGAAATATCATTGGGATTTAACACAGCTACTTGACTCCAAATACTGAGATTTCTATCTCTTAATGGTGCTGCGCATATCATATAGTCAGTTGATGCTGTTTGCTCTCTATAAGGTTTGGTTATATTCCCAGAGAGAACAGGGCTTGTTGACAAAAATGTGCCCCTCCAAGTCTCCAGGAAGACATTTTAACTAAATTACATCTCGTCTATTGCTATAATGAGGTAGGTCTTTCACAAAAATTCAGAGTTCCTTCCATTGTGTTTTCCTATACAAAGTATAATTGTATTTTGTTTCTGTTGAATCATAGCCTTTTTTTTTAATCCTTTAAGGAATACTGGAATGTTAATAATGATAAGCTGTTAGGAAAAATTAGTTTTCCATCAATAAGATATTATTTGTATTTAAGTGCTAGGAATAAGCTCATTCACTAGAGTGTGAACCTGATATGCCATTTTTTTCCCCATCTTCTTTCTGGTCTTCCCACTAGTATCCATGAAACTGCCCTGTATTATTTATTTTTCTTTTTAATGAGACATGATTGGAACACATGAGTTGAAAATAAAACTATTTATAGTGAATTATTTGTATTTTGGTAGGAAAGTCGGAAAAATTGTTCTGTAATTCAAGAGAATATACCCACAATTGGGACCCCAAAGTATGTGGACCCCAAAGAGGGATGACAAAAGGGGCAATTTGAAAGAAAAGAATAATCCCTATTTATATATTTGCTTTAAATTCTACCTCCTTCTAAGATTTTAACTCCATATGCTTTCTACCTATTTCAAGATTAGTAGGGAAAAGGCAAGAATAAATATAGGTACAAACTTTCTTGTATCAAATTTAGCCATTATAAACAATTTCATGATCCCTTCTGGTCTTTCTGGAAACACCTCTGGCAAAGACTTGCAGGATATTGCATCTTTTACTGTAATCATACTAAGGTCCAGGGCTTTAACTGTGTTGTGGTATCTTAAATTGATTAGTATCTTTGCACTGAGCCAAGCTAACCAAACTCTTAGGAGATTACAAAGTAAACTAGAATTCCATTATATTAATAGATATGTCAAAAGCACTGTAATATTTTACTGGATGACCAATACAATTTCTTTCCTGTGAGAAAACTACTTAATTAACTGGTACATAATAAAATGATTGTTTGTTAAGCATCATTTTAGCTAAGAGAGAGTTCGTTCAGTAACCTTGATGAGCAAAATCCTAAAAGCCTGATACATCTATCTCTACTGTTAGGTGTACTTGATTCTTTTCCTGGGACTGTTATGAAAATGTTACCAAAAACTGGGTGGCTTAAAATAATAGGAATGCATTCTCTAACAGCTCTGAAGGACAGAAATCTGAAATCAAGATGTTAGCAGGGCCACACTGTATCTGGAAGCTCCCTTCTTTGTCTCTTCCAACTTCTGAAAGCCAGAGGTATCAAGTGCCTTCCTTGGCTTGAGGCAACATCACTCCCATCTCTGCTTCTATAGTCACATCACCTTCTCCCATGTTTGTCTTCTCTTTGTCTTACAAGGACACTTGTTACTGGATTTAGGTCCTATCTGAATAATTCAAGATAATCTCTTTTCAAGATTCTTTTTGTTTTAAATTTTTTTTTGAATGTTTATTCTTGAGAGAGAGAGACAGAGGGCACAAGGAGGGGAGGGGCAGAAAGAGACGGAGACAGAATCTGAAGCAGGCTTCAGGCTCTGAGCTGTCAGCACAGAGCCCAGTGTGGGGCTTGGACTCATGAACTGTGATATCATGACCTGAGCCAAAGTCAGATGCTTAAGTGAGTGAGCCACCCAGATGCCCCTCATTTCAAGATCCTTAATTACATCTACAAAGATCTTTTATTCCAAACGAAGTCACACCCCCAGTTTCCAGGGGCATAAACATTAAAAACAACAACAACAACAACAACAGAATGCTTCACCAATTTGTGTGTCATCATTGCCATGCCAGTCTTCTCTGTAGTGTTCCAATTTTAATGCATGTGCTGACAAAGTGAGCACCACTGCCATTTTTTGAGATCATCAGTCAGTCCACTACAGGCATCATATACTTGAGAACTAGAGTATCAAATGTCCATTTGTCCAGGTGCTGTCTCCCTCTGGAGTAGATAGTATGAAGAGTACATAGATCCTGGGCCCCTTATTTTTCTTTGACCTCTTCCTTTCTTGATTTTTAAGTAGAACCTCCCCCTTTCATTAACTCACTTGATATATTTTAGAAACTGACAGAGACATAGCATAAAAGAAAGTAAGTGGTATGAGATGAGTTTGTAGAGATGGAGACCACATAATGTAGCATCTTGAGGCAATAGGAAAAATGTGAAGTTTATTCAAAATAAAGTGGAATACTTATAACTAGTGAAATTTATCTATATTTTTACCCATGTTGAATTATGAGTGTCTTCATACATATCTCCATATATGTAAATGTATAGGCTCAAGAACACTCTTTCGTGTATAGATGCAACACTGGAAATTTCAATACAGACAAGTTGAGAATAACTTCCATGGGGGCCAATGCAAATGAAAAGAAGATATGTTTATATTGCTGTTTCTATGTCTTAGAATTCAGTTTTTCCATTCCTCTTGTAAGGTGCTAACTGATGTTGGTTAAAGGATCAATATAGGGTTGGTTTTGCAAGACAGTGTGGACAGGACGCAGAAACTGTGTCAGGATTTCCAATTTTGCTACTGTCTTTCGACTTCTGAACCTCACGTATTCTGCATTCTGTGTTGACCCCAGAAGGTACTACAACACCTTTCCCCTTCCTCCACCTAACTCCTACTCACGTACACACATTTTTTTGTCATTTTTGTCAAACTATCATCTGTTCCTCCTTTGTCAGTTTTCTCCCAAACCCTACTGTTACCAGTACACAATCCATCTCCTTAGCTTAAGCAGCTTCTAGAATCCTATTGCATTCCCCCACCACTAGTCAGTGATAAATTAGAACAGTCCTACATCTATGCCAGCCCTTTATTTCTCTGCCTAAATACCTAAATATTCATGTTCTTGAACTTCTCATTCACTCACCACTTCACAAAATATACTGATTTCAGTGTTCATATATAATGTTAAGAGTTTATTTTATGTTACTGTTAAATGTTTGCACAGTTGTCTGGATGGAGCCTTCCATCTGTCCACACAAAGGAGCAGACATTCCACATTATGTCAATGGGTTGTTTCTAATGACATATGCACTCAGATGGAATGTGAAAATGAGACTGCAGAAAGTTTGACCCATATGTGCAAAGAGAAAGAACATTTATGTTAATGCTCATTATCTGACTATTAGAAACCTCTATCAATCAATCCACTGTAAGGTGTCAGTTTTACAGGAAGTGGAAGATATAGCCTCTGACATTTGGGAATTTACAGAATAAACAAATGCATATCACCAGAAATAAGAAACCATATAGAAGAAATTGGAGAGATCTGAGTATCTGTTGAGGTCAGGATGCATAAATTATCCACTGCAAGAGGGATCTGAAGAGTTTTGAGATGGCATGGTACGTGTGTGATGATGGTTGGGGGGAGGGGCGGCGGAAACTTGGCTCCAACTCTAATAACTGTGTATCCCCGAGTTTCCTGTTTTTCAACTGTCAAATGGAGATGCTGATGTCATCTCTTTCCAGGACTGTTAGTAATATTAAATGAATTTGTATGTGCAACGTATATGGAATATGTTTGCTTATGTGTTAATTCTCTGCCATCTGCCCTCCCTCAGAAAGTAGACTTGGAGTCAATGTTATAAATCCAGCATTACAACATACCTGTCTTGAAGATGACTATATCAAGGTGGCTATACAAGCCGTGGTGAAAAGAATGACAGATATCTAACAATTTAGGGAGATATCTGTGTGTCTAGGAATTTTACTGGTATAAAAAAAAAATTAACGACATACCTAGAACAACATACCTAAGTAATTATATTCAAAGTTAACTTTATGATGTCTTCAAAATAAACTTTTTAGTAATATTTCAGTCTGTATTGTTTTTAGGGGATGGTGCCATCTAAGTGGCTCTTTCTTTTGTTAATGTTTCTTTAAAAAAATTGAACCAGTGATAATTTTGCATATGATGTTTATCAACTTAAACACAGATATCAGGAAAACTTATGGCATGCTGGTGACTAGACACTTTGTGATTAAATTTGTATCTTTTGTGGATATATGATCATGCAAAAATAGGATTTTTATGCATTTATTTTAGATTAATTAAGCTTGCTGATCACATAATACTGAAATCATAAGTTCATGATACCTGGGGCGTATTGCATATTAAGTTAAAGAATACAACATCCTGGAGAAGAAGGATTCAAGAGCATGTGGAGGGAATGAGAGGTATAAAAGAGCAATATATGAGTAAAGGCAAAAACAATAGGAGATTTTTTTTATGAGCTAACTAAAATAAATAGAAATGTATTTGTATTGCATTTAGATTAAGGTGAAGCCATAGCTATGATATTACAATATTTCTCCTGCTTGCCAACCCGTGAGTAGCCTGTATTGAAATGTCAGAAAATTTTGTTGTTACAAAAATGAAATCCTACTCTATCATCTGTAAAGTATTCTCAGTTATTGTTACACGTCTGGAAACCAAATCCTGAAGGAGTGAAGCTAGAGCCTTTGTGACCAGCATGGCATCTGCCATATAACGCGAGCGCAGTGAGTTTGAGAGTCAGAAAGCATGAATCCAAATTTCTTGTCTGTCACTTAATTACTGCCACCTCAAGCAATCATTCATCCATTTTAAGCCTTATAGTCTTAAGCTTTAAAATCAGGATAATGTATTAAAATGGCATCTCAAAGCGTGAGGATCGAATAGTATCATAGTTCGGCGTTAAACCTTCGTTTATTCAAAACAAGTAACTTTTCTCCTCCCTGTATCTCATCTAACCTCCACAAGAATGAGCTCAGGCTAAAACACTTACATATATAGTAAGGATCCATTCTTACATAAATGGTCTGTATGGCACCTTCAGTGCGACATCAACCATGGCAATACTCCCGATACATCATACTGGAACATCAGCAATGTCACTGCCCATACTTGGTGTGAGGTTCACCTTGATGACTGCCTACTTGCATTGTGCTAAACTGTGCAGAGGTCTCATAATTTTGAATTTGTACAGTAGAGGAAATTATTTCATGCATTTTAGATTGACATAAAGGAATTTAGTATAATAAAAGCAGGGGATAATAAGTTTTACCTGGGAGTGGTTCAGAGGAGGGAATGATGGGGAGAACACTGTTTCAAATTCAAAATGCCTTGCATGTGTCTCATGATGTTATAAAAATAACTTTTCAAGAAGTCATGGCCCCAAATGCATCCCTTCCCTAAGAATCCGCCCTCTATGAATGATGATAGTATGTTATACCCCTTAGTTATGTTGGGGTAGAAAATAGTTAATCACTGATTTTAAAAGCATTTTTTTTCATAAAAATAACTTTATCACTTATTCTGTTGTTTTCTATAGCATGGCTTCTCCATTCCTTGATTTTTATTTTGCATCAGTGATATTTTTTTTACACACTACCACAATTACCCACTCACAGGGATTCTATTCTAAGCTGCACCAGATCCGCAACAACTACAAAATTCTGTTTCAGACAGTCTTCTGGTATTTTTTCTTACTCTTCCAACTCACTGCCCACTTAGATGCTAATTTCATCAATACTTCAGACCATTAATTCTAAGACTTATGTCTTTTCTCCCCAGGTCTCCATATCTTTACTCAGGCCAGATTCCATATTTTAATATTAGATAAACTTGAGTGTACCTAGTTTGAAAAGAATAAATAAATTGAACGTTTATTTAGCCCTTTCTCTTTTCCCTTAAGAAGTTCGTGTTTGACAAACCTATGTCGCAACCACATAAAGCATCAGAACATTGCTGGAAAGTTGTTGTCTGCCCCTTAGAAATCCTATTTTGTGTGTGTACTGCATGGTGTTAGTGTTGTGCGTCATGACTTCTCTCTGGTTTCGTTTGAGGTTCCCTCAAATATCTCTAGAGTTTTTTCATGATTGACGATAACTTCCTATTGTTTTTTTTAATTCTCTTAGAACACATTTTCCTTTTTCTATTTTTTTTGGGGGGGTAGGATGCATAATTTCTTTGTTGTTGAAGCTCAGCAGCTTAAGTCGTATAAAATTGGTATTGGTGTTGAAGACTTTTGCATCAGATTTTTCTAACATATGAGATGCTCTATGATAGGATTAAAGCCTTCCTCCATTAAAAAAAATCCGTATCTAATCTATTCCAGTTTTGTTTGGTTTTCTATTTCATGAACCAATTATCCTTATATTGGATCCTTTTGGATATTTTCTATTTCTAATAGGCTGAATTCACGTACTTGAATACACATGTAACTTTAATTTGCCTTCACTACTTTTAAGAGTTAATAAATAAATTGATTTTTAGGCCCATTTATTCTGTTTCTTAATATTTTAACATAAATTGGTATTATAATGATGCCATTTGCCTTAAAACATGTCCTTTTTTTCTCAAATCTTCCTTTTCATCTATTTTCTTTCTTAACTATAGTTTGAGCTCTTGTTTTATGGAATTTAGATTCTTATTAGCTAGTTATAAAGCACAAAATGATCAAGAGGACTTACCTTCTGTTCTTTGTGTTATATTTTTTCTAGGATTATTCTTTGTTTTTTCTTCCTTCCAATATATCAGGATATCATGGTATAGTTCAAAGACAGGGAGAGAACTGGCCTCTGACCAGTGGAAAAAGAGTCACGATTAGTCATTCAATGAAGATATGTCAGAAAAGGGAGGATGGCAAAAAGCTACAGACTGAGTCTATTTTTTGTGTTATCACCATTCTCGTGTGTCCAGGGCAATGGAGCGTTCATCAAGACAACCCAGTTGAAACAATACTCTCTCTTCTGAAAGACTTTTTAGAAATTTCTGTCTACGTGAAAGGTGATACTACTTTTCTGGGAGGATTGGTATAGATCATTTCTCCAATTCAGCATTTAACTGTTTGGCTTTCATTTGGTCTTGTTGGCAAGGGGCATTATAAGAATTGTCAGAATTTTGTCATCTCTTAAGTAAAACTTCTGTGACATTACTCTTTGCTGCACATATTGTTATCCTTCTGGTCATCATCTCTAAAGTATATCACAGGAGGTTGTGCAACTTTTCTCTGTTGGTTGCTGATGTTGCTTTTTTTTTCTTTTTGTCCCTTTTCTCATAGACATCAGGGTAGGACATGATCCAAGGAATTTTCTGTTTTCCAATTCAATGGTAAACCTGCCTAAATAATGTTGTTTATTTCTCCAATATAAATGAGTATCCGTATCCTCTGCCACTTTGTAGGTTGGCTGCCTCTATATGTTAAGAATTGCTTATTTACCTCTTTCCCCAGCCCTGACCCCTTTCCTCATCAAATCAGTCCCAGCAAGTTTTGAGTACAACGTGCTGAAAGATGGAATGTGCCCTGAAACTACCTTTCCTGACTTTATAGATTAATACAATTTCTAGCGTAGGCCCATGGGCATCTCAAGAATGTGAAAGCCTAGGAACCATTTAATGTAAAAATCCCTTTGAATAAAAGACTCCACCACTGCCTGACATTTTTAAATACTTTTCCCTAGATCTGCATAGAGATTTCATGGACAGGAATGAAACAGGAGAGCATAATTTAAGGTTTTCTATTGTCTATAGTTTGGTTTGTACAGAAGATTGTATAGACAGAAGTTAGTTATCATACCACACCTTTACTTAATTTGGCTTAATGAACAAGTTCCGCTTTTCTCTAGAGGAAATCCTGGGCATGGCAGACAGTATGGAGGTATGGCTTGCATGATAAATGGAAATGCTAAGAGCTTCAGATACTATCTACGTTTATTGACAATACACAGTGACTTCGTTAATAGATAAGCAGATTAGGTATGTATTATGATCTATCTGTAAATTGATAAACACTGAATCATATTCCAACCGCCGAACATCATAAATTCTTCGTGAAGGACCTCTTGTGACCGACCGTGGAAAATTCCTAAGTGGATACTTAGGGAACGGTTTTTGACTAGCTTGTGGAGTTTTTAGAGTAAAAACATCACAATGATTACTATTAATACCTACAGCTTCTAATTTATTGAGCCCTTCACCTGGCATATAAAGACCATAGAGGTGTATGTTTGCTAAGATGTTAATGAAACCTTGTTTTTATAATTATAAATAATATTATGAAAATATTGCATTGATCAAGACCTTTGAAAATATAAGAGAACCTTACAAGAAGTACCATATTAGAAATGTTATTTCTCTTGAAGTAATTATACCATATTTTTTTAGAGGTCTTTGATAATTTTTCTGATTCTTTTCTCTGCCCCATATACCCCTAACTTTTGGAAGTTATCTTTTGTCATATCCTTTTTATTTATAAAAACTACATAAGTCTTTGACTTTTAATATTAAGACAACTCGGGGCGGGGGGCAGGGTGGCTCAGTCAGTTAAGAGGCTGCCTTGGGTTCAGGTCATAATCTCACGGTTTGTGGGTTCAAGCCCCACATTGGGCTCTCTGCTGTCTGCATGGAGCCCACTTCAGATCCTGTGTCCCCCTTCTCTCTGCCCCTCTCCCTTATGTTGTCTCTTTCTCTTAAAAATAAATAAAAAACTTATTAAAAAATATTAAGGCAACATAAATTCAAGGTGTAGGTTTAGACTTTCTTCTCACTCCATGCCCAATTATAGTTCTCTCTCTCCCTCTCTCTCCCTCTCTCTCCATTCCTCTCTGCTTATTAAGATTTAAGGCCAATTGACAGAAGAAATTAACAAAAAAATCCTTTTGTATCAATCAGCACTTTGTTTTATTTGGGTAAATTTTAAATCAGTTTTAGTAGCAAAGTTATTATTCAGTGGAGAATAAAGGCTATAAATGCTTCAAATTTTATACCTGTTATACCTGTCCCAGGTATAAAATTTATTGCTCTTTGTTGGAAAATGTTTACATAATTAAAATAGTCTGAAAGGCGAAAAAGACCCATCTAGCTTTCCTTATTACCTACTCTTACAAGACACCAATGCAAATGAATTGGTGTTGGTTACCAGACAATAATTACATTTTTAACATTTGTGTGTGTGTGTGTGTGTGTGTGTGTGTGTGTGTGTGTGTGTGTGAAGTCACTGCAATTGTAGATTTTGAAAGCCAGTGGAATAATTTAATTTCAGGGTTTTTTTTGGATTAGGTTTCTAGATAGAGCTTAGGTAAAAGAATAGGACAAGGTTTCCCTAAATTGATGGGGTGTAACATCTAAATTCAGATATTGCTTTTGTAATTTAATGGATATAAAATTTTTTTAAGTGGGATTTCAGAAAATGTATTTAAGATTGTCACCACTTTGTACAATTTAAGAATTATGTACTTTGGCTATTCTAATGGAGAAACCTCCTTTAATTGAACTTCTGGATCCTTCTGATGTTATATTTTATCCTCAGGGAATACTGGTTTGGTGAAACTCCATTTTACTGATTATTATTTGCTCTGTAGTGTTCTGGACCTACTTCCCTCTTTCTTATCCTTTAAAGAAGCAATGCATGTATGTCAGCCCTAGATTTAACCACATGGACAGCAGCTAAAATAAGCTGTAGGTATTTATTTTGCTTTTGCTTTTTATGTTCATAGTCAAATGCTTTTTGATAATAAAGAAGGCACTTTCCTTTATAGTGTATCAAAGGTCTTTATTCCTATGCTTAGTCTCTTTGTCCTATTTTCCTAATGTCATAAAAATTAATATGCACACAAACTCTCCACATTTCATTCATTCTCTGTGTATTTTGGAGTTCCTTTGGAGACTCCATTACAATAAGCTGAAGTGGTATCCGAAAAGTTTCAGACCCTTAAAGTTGCTCTGACTTAATTTAATTAGATGAATTATTTAAGAAGAGCATCCTTTGATGTACTAATGCTGCTCCTGGAAATTCCTGTGCTAAATCTGGTAGCAGAAGCATCTTTGTGTCTAAATTTAAAAAGAGAGAAAAGAAACCTACAGAAAATCAAATATCATAACATTCCTTAAGTTAAATATTAAATTTATGCATTTCCATAATTAGATTAGCCAAAGCAAGACAAAATATAGCTGTTTTGGCTTCAACAAGATTTAATAATTATAATAACAATGGCTCACACTTATTTTATTCTTTTTTTTTGTAAAACGCTTTAAAGAAAATCTTGTGTTTGATGTTGGGAAAACTCTGAGATTGGCATTGTTAAATCCCAAGTTGACCAATGAGGGTATTGGGACTAAGGAAAAGCAATTGATCTAAGTTCATAGATGCCTGATAGGCTGATCTAAATAGCAATAGTCAGTATTTCCAGAAACTAATATATGCTGCTAAATTTATTGATGCTTTCCATAAATACAAGGTATTAGTTCTAGCAACTGATGCCACTTTTGCAAGTATTATTATGTCTTCATTTAATCAATTCTTAAATTATCCTGGTCACTGTGATAGGAAGAATGCTCATATGCTCCCCATGACTCCTGCCCCCTGGTGTGTGCAGCCTGGGTAAATTCAGGGCAGAACCTGTGCATGTGATGGGTAACACTTTTTTAATGATGCGATGTTGTGTGACATCGGGAAGATCATCCTGCTGCAGCCTGACCTAATCAGGTGAACCCCTTAACTAGAGAGCTTTCTCTGATTAGTTGCAGAGAGAGAAGTCAGAAAGTACACCGCTGAATGAAAGTAAACATTCATGCTGTGAACTTTCTATGGGGCCCATATGGTAAGGAGTTGGGGGCAGCCTTTAGGAGCTGAGAGTGGTCTCTGACTACAGTCAGCAAGAAAACCGTGACCTTGCTCATATGGGGGCAAGGAGAGGAATTCCACCAGTGATGGAGCTTGGAGTAGGACTCTAAACCTCACGTGTTTGCTGGTTTATATCTTCATTACAGCCCAGTGAGACCCTGAGCAGATGATCCAGCTAACTCATACCCAGCCTCCTGATGCAGAATCCTTGATATAGACAATTTGTGTTGCTTTAAGCTGCTGAGCCTGTGGTAATTTGTTAGGCAGCCTTGAAAAACTAATACAGTCATCTTTCCTGATGACATTTGTATGCACATCAAGAATAGCCTCGCTTCCAAGTGACATAAGGTTCAGTGGTGAGCTAAGAAGTCAGAATTAAGAAAATATTAAACTGGATGGAGATTGAGTTTTTTCTTTTTTCCAGTTTTACTGTCATAGTCTACCTTTTTAAGGGTGAATTTTCTGAAATTATACAAATATTTCTAACTATCTTGATCTAACAGTTCTTTCAACATTTATATAAAGCATCATCTACTCTTTCTGCTACAAATTCCTGAAAGTATTTTCTTCTTAATTTTTTTCTCTGGATATTCCTGTTACGTTTCTCTCTTCGTTAAAGGTTGATAATTGGATAGCTTTACTTTCTATGTTTGGTTGAATGATTCCCTCCTGTTTCTGGCATAAATGTTACTTCGGCTCTTTCTTTTTATGTGTAATAACCATTCAGCATTTCCATAATGTGCAAACAAATGGTAATACATTTATTCAAATGGTATCAGTTTGTAGTACCCCTGAGAACAGGAGTCATAGGATCAATATGTTCTCAGAGTCATGCTGTGAATTTCAGTACTGAGGTTATGCAGGATGCTGAACTGATGGAAAACATATATCTTGGGCCTCAGAGAATTGGAACTCAGGAACGCTGCATGGCTTTTGTAGAAATTTTGTCCATATAGAAGAATGCTAACTTCCCTATCTTCTCCTAGACTTGAAAAACTAGAGTGGACTGGTAACTTGGTTTCACCTATGGAGCCAACTCTGCTTAATTGGTAGTGGTAGCTAGCCACTCTCTGATGAGGCAGATTCTGAGGCTAAAATCAGCTTCTGTGTGAATGAATACAGTGATTGACTAATAATAATTGAATATAGTGATTGACTAATACAGTAATTGGCTAATAATGTCTGCAGTGGTTATGACGCAAAAATGTTCACACCCACATGAATTACATGTGTAATAACCCTGAAATAACTATAACTATTCATCCATAAAATTAACTGAAAATATGAATCATCTTAAAGATTTTGAGAGGCAAAAACATGTAACTGAGGGAAAAATTCTCATGTTTCAATTTTATGTTCTTTATTATCTAAATGTATCTGAGTCATTGGATACTTCTTCTTCCTTAGGCAAGTATAAACAGTCATACAGTTTCCCCATTATATGTCATCCTAAGATTTATTCAGACATTTGAGAAAATTATAAATTCTGAAATAGCTTCCTACCTTAAAATTCATATTTTATTTTTCCCAGTTTGGTAGCCCTTTGTATTTTGTCATGTCTTAGTCAAATACTGCATAAAGTGTCCTCTTTCACTTTAAATACTTTATTTATATGACAATGTCTGGGAGTCTACATCTGAAAACCGGTGCCTGAGGAACCAAAACATAATTATCATCCATCATCACATGCGGCTCTCCACTCCACTTCTACTCTGTGTGGTTAGGAATTGTGTAGAAACATCTACAGCATTTATTTTACTTTTCTACATTATAGAATAGTACTAATTTCAAAACTACTTACTTTTCTTCTGTTCACAGAATGGGAGTGGGAGTTTGGGGCTAATTTAATAGGTATCTGGGCTGTGAATTCTTCTAACATCCTCATATTTCCTGGAGAAAATAAAAAACGGGAGCTAATTATACTACTTTCACAAAAGGCAGTTGAAACCCATAGACAGTTGATAGTCTATGTAGGGCTGAGAAGTCCATGTGGGGCTGGGAGGCAACCACCTCTTAGCCCCCACTGTCCAGCACCATTAGCGTCAGAATAGCATTGAAGAAGCACAGTCTGGGATTTTGTTGAGGGATTTCACTCTTATCCAAGATACCTTTGTCTAAGCACAACAAACTTAAATGAGAACCTAGGTGGCAGAAAATGCTTTATCCTATGCCTAAACTGTAGAGATTTCTACAGAAAGATTTCAGCCCAAATATATCCATCATTCTCATAGGCACAGTGAAGGTCATTATATCACACAGATAGTCACAGAGAGCCTTGAGTATTAACATAGAGGAGCAGCTGCCTATACTCTATGATTTGACAGAGCATAAGAAGATCCTCTTCTAGAAGATACTAACTTGACTGGTTACCAATCCACCACTGTAGTGTTTGGATCATAAAAGAAAAAAATCTAAAATTCAATGTTTTTTTTGTTTTTAGTTTTATATATAAATAGAATTCTATCCACTGTAATTTTGTAAATATCCCTATCATTAACCTGCTCCTACTTCCTAAGCACTTAGCATCTCTGGCATTGATTATTTTGACAAATTTCCTAACTGATCTATTCATATTAATAATATAAGCCATTTATTCAGTACTTACTTGCCAGCCTCCATGCTAGGTCATTTACATGCATTATACCATTTAATTCTGAGAGCAACACCATAAAGTAGGTAATATTCTTACCCCCATCTATAAATGGGGAAACTGAAGGTCTCATAGCCTGTCAAGTAGAGGAGCTGAGATTTATACTAATCTATACCCCCATTCTAGTTCACCTTCAGTAAGAGCCATGAACTCAGAAGTCAGTAGGGGCAAGCAAAAACCAGAAATGACTGATGAATGCAGCTCAAAGTTGTTTGTGTTGTACTATGCATCTATTGCGTAGTTATATTATCTTTTAAAATACAGCATTGAGGGGTGCCTGGGTTGCTCAGTTGGTGACTCTTGATTTTGGCTCAGGTCATGATCTCATGGATCAAGGCCCCGTTGGGATCCACACTGAGCATGAAGCCTGCTTGAAATTCTCTCTTTCTCTCTATCTCCCTCTGTCCATTGCTCATGGTGAGTTCTCTCTCAACCTCTCTATAAAATAAATAAAAGTTAATAAAAATAAATACATAAACAATTCCCTAAGGGATAAAGGCCACTACCTACAGATTTCCAACATTTTCTCTCTTTAAAATTGTATAATATTATTAAAATGAATTTAGCCATGTATTTCTTCTGAAACCCTCATGGGGCTTTGCACCATGTTTGAGGTTAAAAATATAGGCAGTTACCCTTCACTAAAGTCCTTCCCAGGGTGATCATGAGTTATCTCATACCTCCTGCCCAGCTGGCAAGACAGCCTGTCATCCAACCACAATAAGCATCTTGACTATCCCTGATTAACCATTTCCTTTAATACTCTTGTGTCTCTCCAATTTTTTTTTCTCTCTTCCTAAAATACACTTCCTTTATCCTCACCTGAATGATGCCTATTCATCCTTTAAGATGCAAATCACATATCGCCTGAACTTTAAAACTATTTCCAACTCCTATTAAAAACATTGTGTGCAGTTAATGCTAACCCAGTGTGATGAGTGACATCCTAGCAGTATAGACAATATTGCTCAGCAAAGATAGCTCTGTGTCCTGAGAGGGGGCATTGTCTGAAGCAGTTTTACCTGAGGAGTTTCATCTGAAGAAGTATTTGAAGAATAAATAATTGCAGTTTGCAATCAACCTGTCTCAGTTTATCTATTTGAAAAAAGAAGCTTTTATTTCTCTGGAATGCAGTAGGTTAATCTATCATTAGTGCAATGAGAATCTTCATTTATTCATCTCTATAGTATGACTTTTGTGTCTTTGAGGACCACTACATATGTTTTTAGTTAACTTTGGTATATAAGGTGAGTGGGAAAATGAAATTTTATCTAAAAATGCAAAAAAAAAAAAAACCCCACAAAGAACCCAGCAACAGTATGATCTTTGTTTTGTGCTATACTATCCCATAAGTTTGTTGAACAAAATGACATATTTTTCCTTATAATTAGAATAAAGTGCTGACATTTTATGCATGACTTAGTATAATCCTGCTGTACAAATATAGCCGTTGCTCTAATGTAAATCATAGTATATGGCATACATTAGAAAACCAATTATTTCTAAAAATCTCAGAACCCTGATTATATTAAGACATACCTATCAGAGCGCCCGGGTGGTTCAGTCAGTTAACTGTCCAGCTTCGGCTCAGGTCATGATCTCACGTTTGGTGGGTTCAAGCCCCAAGTTGGGCTTTACACTGACAGTTTGGAGCCTGGAGCCTGCTTCAGATTCTGTGTTTCCCTCGCTCTCTCTCTCTGCCCCTCCCTTGCTTGTGATCGCTTTTTCTCAAAAACAAACATTTTTTAAAAAATGACCTACCAACTTAGAGAAAATTCCTACTAGTCATGCATACATATTGAAATGGATTTTGTAACAATAGAGATTTGGAGCTAACTTTATACATCAGCCAATATTTGGTGTGATGCTTTGTTTCATTCTCTTTAAAATTTTTTTTTAAAAAGTTTATTTATTTTGAGAGAAGAGAGCATGAGGGGCAGAGAGAGAGGAAGAGAGAGAGAATTCAAAGCAAGCTCTGCACTCTGTGTAGAGCATAGTGCAGGGCTCGAACTCACAAACTGCCAGATCATGACCTGAGCCAAAACCAAGAGTTGGAAGCTTAACCACCCAGGTGCCCTGCTTTGTTTCATTCTTGTGTGCAGTCCTGCCCTCCCACCCACCCTGAGAGAATGCCCCACTGAGAGATTGAGGAGACATAGGCATGAGGGGATAAAACAGAGAAGAAAAAGATAAGATGATAAGTATTAGAACATTATCTGTCATCTGTATGCACAATCTTGTTGAACAAACATATTTCAAGAGATTTAATCATATGGTCACCATATATTTTTTTCTCTCATGGTCCTTAAATCTTTTTGGAGTGAGCTATTTTTTCCTCTGTCTATGGATAAAAATACAGATTATCATAAAATTTCTTACTTTATTATTTATTATTTTCTAACTTTCCATTTTGAAGTAATTTCAGTTTATAAGATCTTGGTAATACTTACAAAACATGAATTTAAAGTTTAAATTTAAGTTAAAAACTTCCCTTTTTGTAATTGTGAATTCTTAGACTTTGACTTAGGTTAAAATGAGCCTCCCAAGCTCAGACATGGTATAATTTGGGAGTCTGTAGGCTCAAAGAGGAAGAGGCTTCCTCTTCTATTAAGTACTTCTACTCCTCTAGCCAGGCTTAGATTAGAGGAGAGGAAAGCCCTTACTTTTTTTAAGTGGCACATGAAGATTAAATTATGGTGCTCTCTGATCTTGGCAACTGTCTCAGATATTTAAAGTTTACTTTGCCCTAAGTGTTTTCATGGATTTTCCAGAGAGCCAATCATTTTTCTTCATAGTATTGTATGTCTTTGCCTTATAGATGCTTGATTGACAAGAAAGGAGGCTCAATTCTCATGAGTTGTTCACCCCTGGGTCAGTCAGCCGCTAGATATCTAGTGGTGTTTTCAGTGTCATTGTATTGAATCTGTTCAGCCCTCTTAGAACCCTTTTGGATAGGCTCCAAGACTACCACTCTTTGGGTCTCTCTCACAAATGGCTTTCCTCTTGTCCAAGTAGGACCGACAGATAAAATACGGCATAATCTGTTAAATTTGAATTTCAGAAGGGCAGGAAATACTTTTACAAGTATGCCCCAAATGTCATATGTGACATATTAAACACATACCCATTATTTGAAATGCAAATTTTACTGTCATCTGTAAATGTATTTGCTAAGTCTGACACCCCTCAGTCTAAGACACACCTTCACATAATAAGCTTTGTGCTGACAAACTTGCAGCATAGGCCTGAGACAAATACCTTTCCATTTGTTTCACCATCAATGTATAACCTACCTGTCTTTCTGCATTAGATTTCTTAGACAGAAGTCAGACACCGAGGGTGGGACGCGGGGGAAAGGGACACACATACAAAGATCTCTAAAGGGAATTCTTAACTTCTCTTTGACTCGAGGTCAAAAGAGAAGGAAAAAAAGAAAAACAACTGTCTCAGCACTCAGAGCACACCAGCGGATTTCTCTCATGATCTTCAATACAGAGTACAAATGGTGGTTGCCAGAGGGGAGGTGGGTCAGAGGATGGGTTAAATAGATAAAGGAGATGAAGAGGTACAAACTTCCAGTTATTAAGTAAGTCATGAAGATGGAAAGTACAGCACAGGGAGTACAGTCAATAACATTGTAATAACATTGTTTGATGACAGATGGTGACTACACTTATCGTGGTGAGCATTGAGTAATGTATGGAATTGTTGAATCAATATGTTGTACACCAGAAACTAATATAACATTGTATGTTAATTATATGTTAATAAAAAATCTAGTATCCCTAATAATTTAAGAATCTAATGATCTCAATCTAATAATGCTAATCCTCAATATCTGTGCTTTATTTACTTTTGATGTGAGTGAGAGGTAAGAGACCCATAATGGGTCTTTAAACATCTCCTTTGTAAATCCAGCATCATGATCTTTCACCTCACTTAGGAATGTTGACTCATGTCTTGGTTCCTTAGATAAAACTTGCATTTTAACATTCTATCTCATACACACACACACACACACACACACACATGCATACACATGGTTAACAGTTTTACTTGTTTAAAATAATATGTGTTATTTTCTGCTATATTTGAATGACTTTCACAGTGATTGCATATTTATTTTTAAAAAATAGTATAAAACAAAAATCTAAAAATGTGATTAATTTATGATAAAGGAAAACAAGATTCAAACTTTGAAAAATGTTATTAAAACATTTAATAATGTAATGTTAAGTAATAAAAGTCTTCCTAGACCTTATAATCCAAATATATATATAATATAACATATTGCATATATATTATATCTCCTAAATTTGTTTTTCTTATTTTGTAATTTAAAATATGAGTATTCCTTGTTTTTATAATCAGAAAAAGTCAAATTATTAATGGCATGATCTAGAATGAATGAAATCTCAAAATAACCAAGAATCTGCAAATTGTAGCTATAGGCGACTGACAATGGTGATTTGCCTTACTGAACTTAATGTTCAATACACATTAATCTTTGGAACGGGTGAATCTTTCAGTCCTTTCTTTGCAAAGTTGCTATAAAAAAGATTGTGAAACAGTCCATGTTGGAACAAATCTATAAACTGGGCTTAATTTTCCTTAGTTGCTTTTTCCTTTCCCAGAGTCATTGAACTTTTTCTTGTATTTAATATGAAAGTTAATCTTTTTTCATTTCAATCTGTAATGCCTTTTCTTTTTCACAAATCAAACCTATACATTCTGCTATTGAGTTGGAGAAATGTTACCGTGGGCAGTGCAGTTAGCTGCCTTTAATGACTCTGTAGTCAAGGCAGTGATTAAAATGAGTTAAAATAGGTAGAGAAAGAAGCCATTGGCCTGTTGCAGCACCATATGCACAAAATCGCCTCATTGTACCTCATATAACAAGTGGTTCCATTCTACTCATTCAAATAAGAAATGAAGATATGTACATCTGTCAATAATATCTTAGAAATAAAATCTTTAAAAATGAAACCATATTACCTTTGATAATAAAACACTGACTCAAGTGCTGGGCAGAGAAAGTAAGATTTTAAAAATATTATGAATTCCATATCATAAATTATTATTGATCCTATTATCAAAGATGGCAAAATGACCCAGGAATATCACTTACTTTGTAGACAACCCTATTATGAAACCTAGAAGAGACATTACAATTTTGTTTAAAATTTAACTCTTGTATCTCCCAAGAGTTTTAGTCTGGAATTTTACATATCCACCTAAGCTAAATTATTTAACTTTGACTTGATCCCCCTGTCATTGATCATTTAATAGAAATCAAACACAACAGTGACTGCTCTCCATAACCCAGATGCAATAATCTCGAATTCATTTTACAACGATCTCTTTGCCATCTTAGGTAGAAATTAAATCAGAACAATTCCTTATCACCATGAAAAAGAAAAGCATGAATGTAGCAATGTTTCCAAAGTCAAAAGCAAGGGGAGCACAGGCAATATTTTTCTGCATTTTTTATTTCAGTTGTACAGGGATCAAGGGTAGGGTTGAGAAGTGCCCTAGTCAGAAAGAAACAAAAATGGAATAGTAAGGTCTGGCTGTACTGCTTACCACCAGGACACCTGGGCCAGTTCCTTCATCATCCAAGCTTTGGTTGGTTGTTTTCTGTAAAATAGGAAAAAAAAACCCACTACTGACTACTGAGTTTCAAATCTTAAAATGTCTTGAAAAAACTCAGAAAATTATAAAACACTACAAAAAGCATCCCATTATTATTAATTTATTTTTCCAAAAAAAGAGCCCTCCAGTCTCACGGTCACACATAGTAGGCAAAATCACAGTGGTATTCTTTAATAATTGAAACTAGTTATTCAATGTAGTTTGAGGAGTTATCAGCAATTCCTTTTCGCAAAGCAGATTAACCTCTTTGATGGCATATTGCCAATGTCTCAAGTTCAACCAGAAGATATTTATTTCCCTAGTACCTATTTATTTTCTTGGGCCAACTGTTAAAGCCTCCATTTTCCTATAAAGCCAGATATGATTATGAGTTGGCAGCTGTTGACCACTTAACTGAAATAAACCTTAACAGAACCTTACTCCATATAAGTTTTAAAAATGGGGGAATCATAGGAATAGCCTGAGGACCCTGGTTGTCTAATGATGGTAGGATAAAGGAGGACTGTAAAATAAGAACAAGAAATCAACATGATGTCCAGAAAGAATGCTGATTTGGCATCACTAATTGGATGCATGAACTTGAGTAAGTCATTGAAACTCTCTGAATTTTAAGTTTCCCATCTTTACAATAGGAATATGACAGTATGCTTTCCAAAAGAGTAGGCTATTAGATAAAGCTCCTAAAGTGTTTACAAAAACTGTTTTTTATAACCTGCAACACATTATATACTTAATAAATTTTGATTCTCCTTTCCCCAATAAAAAGTATGGGTATGTTTACTTAAGATTAATCTTTTTTTTCATGATTTTACGTGGAACCTGTGCAGAAGTTTTCAATTACATGAAAGCAACTTTTTTTTTTGCCATAGGTTTTCATAGGTAAAATTTCCTATAACTAAGTTTCATCTACTTTAATCTTTCATAAGTGCATGTATGTATGATAAATTATATTGATATCACATGGATATTATTTGGAAGATGTAATTAGCATTTACAACATGAAGACTAAGGTTGATGTCTCATACACTCTGAAAGGAATTGTATCGTGTAAGCCCAAAATAGTATTTATTATCTATTCCATGTAAAGTGATTTCCCATAGGAAAGAAAAATAAAAATTGTGGCAGAAGAAAGGCATAGACTCATTGTGTCTTACAGAAGACAGAAGCTTTTCCTTACATCACTAGACATTGTTATTATGGGTCATATATACCTGTCAAGTGTGGAAAAGTTTAGGTAATTATCTATGGTTCTTTACAAGTACCATTTGTTTTTCTTCATTTTGTCTGAGTGGAGGTCATTTCACTGACTTTGCTAACTCCATTGGCAGATTTTTCACTGTATATTTTTGGAGTAAACTAAATTCTAAAGAAGAATGTTTGAATAAATCTGCAGTTTTGTCAGTTGTTGGAACTACAGTTTTCTAGACCTTTTTTTACCTGTGTATTTCCTTGTTGTGCTCATACTTGGTTAGCCGAAGAAGGTTTTTGATCATTTATTTTCTGCAACTAAACACCTCATACATACATGACTTGAGGAAGAATTTGTAATAACTGTAAAACCATATGGGTGAAGTGCTCCTTCTAGCTTGAAATGGTCAATTACAAGAAGAATCCTAGATACCTTTCCAGATCAGGCAGTTGTGCAAGGATACACTTAATGGTCTATATTTCCTGGGCTTTAAAGAGCACCTAAATGATTTGCTTAACCTAAGGAAAAAACTCAACCCTATTTTCAAATCATACACACACACAGTGCACAAAAAATTTTTCAATAGCTTAAAACACACAGTTGAAACTTAGTTTCTGGGATTTCAGGCCCAGATTCTCTATCAGACCCCAGCTTTCCCTTCTCATGTTAGTTCTCCATTGTTCTCCTAAGAGCAACTGCGTCCTGACCTGACAAATTTGATTGCTCATTGTTCCTTCAGTTGTGAGCGATAAATGAGGTAATGCCTAAGTAAAGTGCTTTCAAACCAATAACACATTATATAGCTTATGAGTTATTATTATTATTATTATTTATTGCTCATTTTTTTTACGATCTAGGTCAAGTCTGATTTCTTCCACAAAGCCTTTCCTCACTAGCTGAGGTCACTGCGATCAGTCTTTTTTCTGACATTCCATAGGAGAGGTGGTACTTCTTTTTTGCATCTTAGTATGACTCATGGCCCAAAGCAGAGTGCAGGTTCAGCAAGAGAAGAGGCCAATGTCATTTATCTTTGAGTCTCTCACAAAGTCTGGCATAAAGTCTCACATAGAGAAAGATGAATATATATTTGTTGATAACTATGTGCAATGCCCAGATGCCAATTAAGGCCTTTCAATAAACAAGTTACTCATTACACACTTTATATGTTCCACTTCAATACAGTCCTTAAAAAACAAACAACAACAACAAAAAACAACTTTCGGGAAGTTCCTCATGGAAAACCAGTATACAAACACCCAGAATAAAATGCACCTGCTATTTGTGTGATGGGCCAGACATGAATGTAATTTTAAAGTTCTCTTGTACCGTTGCTTCAACATCTGTTCTTGTTCTAGTTACAAATTCTACCTAATATCACAGTTTGTAACCTCTTGTTTTTCTGCTCATCCCATGCTTTCCAATGCCTGTGTGTGGATTAAATTGATCAGGTAGCAAACTAGCTAAAATGGAAAGAGTTTCTTAATATCATTTTATTTCAAAAAACTTTCTATCTTTTGTGAGTGAGCACTATTTCCCCCCCAAAAAATCAATCCAGGCTATTTCATTCTTGCTGTTATGTTTTTCTTTTAATGAGGAACTTATGAAACCAGAAATTGTATTTCATGTTCAAGCATCCCAGAAGCCTTCTACTGTGTTTTATATCCCCTCTCCTATCAGCTTTCCAATCCATTTCATGCTGTCACCCCCTCCCATTGCCAAACCAATAAATACTCCTTTTAAAATGCAAATATTGGTATTTAAAATAATGGAATATCTTTTGTAAATAGAATTGTGAGATTTACAGGCAAGTGAAAATCTAGTCTGTGGAAGCTGCTTCAATAACTGATTTTTGTTTTTAAAGCAAATTCACAGGAGTAGGAAGAGATAGTCCTATTATGTGAACAGTAGGTGGCTTCTTCACTTCTTTCTCTCTGGATAATATTCAGTCTTAGTGTGCACAAGTGCGGAGTGTACTTTTCTAAGCTGAAAGTTACAGAAATATCACCAGATTAAAAACACATCCTTCAAACAATCTTACATTTGCCAAATAATTTGAGATTATTATGAATAATTTAAAAATTAATGCCATAATTTTATTATAACATTTTAAATAAAATAAAAAATGCCAAGATTTTTTTAATGTTTGTTTTTGGGATAGAGAGAGAGAGAGAGGCAGAGAGTGACTGGGGGAGGGGCAGAGAGATCGGGAGACACAAAAGCAGAAGCAGGCTCCAGACTCTGAACTGTCAGTACAGAGCCCAACATGGAGCTTGAACTCACAAACCACAAGATCATGACCTGAGCCGAAAGTTGTACACTTCACCAACTTAGCCACCCAGGCGCCCCCCAAAATGCCAAGCTTTAATTCAAGCTCTCATTAAAGCTTCAGCAGTTACATTAAATTAGCTGTATGTGACTATCTTTCATGTTCTTCATCTAGCCTTTAAAACAAACAAACCTATTGGAAAAATAGTGATCGAGATGTCACTATATTCTCTGATATTTGTATAGCTTTAAGATAAGAAATTTCTATAAGATGTCAACCGAGAAAAGATTTCAGCACAATTAAATTTTGCTGGACTAGTTTCTGAACAGAAAACAGTCTTACCTCTTTTCCACCAATGGACTTCTTAGGTTAATCTTGTTTTCATGCTTTGTCACCAGAAGTATCATCAGGACTGAAAATTTTACTTTATACTTTTATGATGGATGGCTTACAAAGACATTGTAAAGGATGTAAACATCTCAGTACCATTAAGAAGTCAAACTCAAATGTTTATTGCAGAAGATGTGTGTTATGTCTAGACATAACAAAACAATAAAAAGCTGTTGAGAATAAAAATTAACCCTACTCAAATTCTAATTGCAAAAATCATGCATTAAATTGTCACAAATAACTGTATTTAAAACTGAATTAAAGTGACAGTAGCTAAATCTTGAAGGTTTTGGTTTTCATCCATTTGAAATTGTTAAAATAGATGTAAAGAGTAAGTCGGAGGATAAAAAGATTAGGTATTCAAATAACCCCCAAAGTATTACAATATTACTCATACTACCAAAAATTTATCTGGTTTATCATTTGGTCTACAATTTCCATTGAATAAGAGTGATAATTTTACTTTTGTTTCTGACTTTGGTGAAGTAGAGTTGTTCTGAATCAGTCTCTGTGGGGCTTATTTTTAATCTTAGAATCATAGAAAATGATCCTTTTGCTTCAAATATTAGATTCCTTTGTACAGATACACTTAGTGGTTTGTTCCCAACCAAAGCATAGGGGTTAGCTATGCCATCATACCAACCTCAGTATAGAGTAATATCGCTCATCAATTATACTATCTAAAGCAATAAATTAAATTTCCTGTTATTTAAACTCAATTGAAATTTAAATAAGTGTAACAATAAACTGCCATTATAGTAAAATCCTTTTCCCATATACTAACACTGGGAAGATAAATTCTTTGTAAAAGAAATAAGTAATTCAAAACCCCAACCAAATGCTGACTTACTTTAAGTCATATTTAATAAAGGATGAGTCCAATCAAATAACAGGCAGCTCCTTGGAAAATATTGAAATGGTTCTGTGTTCTCAGGATACCCGAGAAGAGATAGCAGCCTTATCTTATTTTGCAAATATAGTCAACACAGATAGAACCGTTAGCTTAGTTAAACAGGAATTACTTGGGAAATATAGTCTTGATCAAATGCAACCTCAGGCAATTACATAAGGCAAATCAATTTTTGGGATTTTAGGTATGTGCAGGTATCAGTAGTTCAGTGATTAAAAGCCAAGCTTCCTAGGTTTAAATCCTGGCTCTGCCATTCAGTAGTTCTATTTCCTTCAATAAGTAGTTTCTCTTCTTTGTGCCTCAGTTTCCTCAGGTGCCTTTACTCTTACAAGTATGACTTTTGCCATAACATCTGTAACACTTTTTCTTTATACTTGGATGTTGTGGTAGGCTGAAAAAATTCTCCACCCCCAAAACATGTCTACATCCTTGTTGTGGGCTGAATTGTGGCCCATCCCCTATTCGTATGTTGAGTACCTCAGAATGTGACTTATTTGGAGATAGGATCTTGAAAAAGATAATTAAGTTAAGGTGAGGTCATTAAGGTGAGTCACATCCAATATGACTGGTGCCTTTTCAAGAGATTAGGACATAGACATGCACACAAGGGAGACCATGCAAAGTCACAGGGAGAAGACAGCATGACGGGCCAAGGAGAGAGACCTCAGAAGAGATCAGACTTGCTAACATCTCAGCCTTGGACTTCTGTCTTCCATATTGTGAGAAAATAAATTTATGATGTCTAAGCTATCTGGTCTATGGGATTTTGTTACAGAAATCCTAGAAAACAACTGTACAAATTTAATGAATACATTACAATTTATTATTTTACTTTTTAAAAATTTTTTAATGTTTATTTTATTTTTGAAAGAGAAAGACAGAAGAAGAGTGGAGGAGGGGTATAGGGAGAGGGAGACACAGAATCTGAAGCAGGCTCCAGGCTATGAGCTGTCAGCACAGAGTCTGACACAGGGCTCGAACTCACAGTGAGATCATGACCTGAGCTGAAGCCCAACGCTTAACCGACTGAGCCACCCAGGCACCCCTACTCTTTGTTTTTAAATGTTTGTTTGTTTATTTTGAGAAAGAAAAAGAGCGAGCAGGGGATAGGCAGAGAATCCCAAGCAGGCTCTGCACTGCAGCACAGAGCCCAATGCAGGGCTCAAACCCACGAACCCTGAGATCATGATCTGAGCTGAAATCAAGAGTCGGATGCTTAACTGACTGACCCACCTACATGCCCCTTACTATTTTACTCTTGATGGGTATTTGAGGACATTCAAATGTTGCTACTATCAGTAATTTTATAAATAACCTTACATGAACATGCATAAAGGTTTTTGTGGAGTATCTACCTAGAGATAAAAGTTTGGGGGTTTGGGTATGTGTGTATTTAGGTTGAGCAAATACTATAAGACATTTCTCAACTACCAATTTACTCTTCTGCCAGTAGTTTGAGTGCTATTTTTCGTAAATCTAAACTTTCTGATAGCTTGGTAGTAATAACAACCTATTTTGAATTAAAGTATTATTAAGATAAAATAAATTGTACCCATTGTAATCACAAGGTTTGATTAGTTTATATAAATACATTTATTAATGTAACTGTAACCATAATCAAGACATAGAACACTTCCATAATCCCCCAAATTCCCAAATGCCCTTTGCAATTACCTCTCTCCCCTTAGCACAGGTCATGACATCATTTTCTATGACTACAGATAAGCTGTGTCTTTACTAAAGTTTTATATAAAATAAAATTATGAAACATACAAGTTTTTATTCCTTCATCAGATTTCTCATATCCATCCCTCTTGTGTATATCAATAGTTCATTACTGTGTATTACTGAGTAGTAGTCAATTATAAGAATATACTACATTATGCTTATCTCCTCAATCGTCAATGAATATTTGGGCTGTATGGTAAAAATTTACACAGCCTTGTCACACAATGCCAAAAATTTCACATTCTTTTCCAAATTAGTTGTATTATGTTACATTACCAACAACAATGCATCAGAATTATAGTTGGTTACCATACTTGCCAAAACTTGGTATGGAATTTGAAATTTACCAGTAGATTTGATATGATTGTGATTTAATTGGTTTAATGTTTAAATATTCTCATCCTATCCCCTGATGATGAAAAATACTGAACATCTTATCACGCACCTGTTGACATTTGTATATTTTCTTTTATGAATTGACTTTTCAGATGTTTGTCTATTTTCTCTTGGAAAGTTGTACGACATTTTTATTTGTTCTGGACATATATCAGTCAGATAAATGAATGGAGACTATTTTCCTTAGGTTTGGGCCTTTGCTTTTCATTACTTTAACAGTTTTTTTCAAAGAGAAAAACTTTTTAATTTTGATGACTTTTATTTTTTTTCACTGATGAAATGTGTATTTTGTGTCTGTTTAAGAAATCTTCCTCTACCTCCAAATTGTGAGGATGTTTCTTCTATTTTTCTCCTAGAAATTGTATAGTTTTAGCTCTTTTAAATCTGTGAGGCATTTCAATGTTTTGTTTTTTGTTTCATTTTTAAAATATCGAATGGTTTTAGCACCATTTTGTGTGTCTGTCATTCCTCCCTAATCAGTTGCTTGGGCACCTTGATCAAAAAATAAATGAACATAATTAAAAAAAGAATAAAAGTTTAAAATCAGAAAAATACCCAGACAGTACAATCTGAAATTCCAAAATAAAGCACATTTCTAGTTTTAAAAAAAATTAAAGGCTGTGTAGATTGTATGACTCTATTTCTGGGATCTCTTTTCTTTTTATTGATATACATATCTTTACACCCTGACTGGTTACTGCATTGGTCAGTATTATGAGTCCTTTCATTTTTTAAAAAATTTTGTCCATTATAAATGCTTTGCAATTCCATATAAAATTAAAATTCACCTTACAACTAAAAAAAAGCAAACCAAAACAAAAACTATTGTTATTTGAAATGTGATTATGCAGCATAACACTAAAAGATTTGGGGGAAAATGGCATTTAAAAAATTGGGTTTTTCGGCCTTATGAGTTAATTATATTATTCCATTTACTTAGTTCCTTTAAAATTTATTTTTGGGCACCTGGGTGGCTCAGTATGTTAAGCGTCTGACTCTTGATTTCAGCTCTGGTCAAGTCATGATGTCAAGGTTCATGAGACAGAGCCCCACACTGGGCTCTACACAGACATTACAGAGCTTGCTTGGAATTCTCTCTGACCTCCCCATTTTGGGCTCTCTCTCTTTCTCTGAATAAATAACAAACAAACAAACATTTAGAAAAGTAAAATTTCCTTTTATATTTATGCTTTTGTGGTATAAGTCTTATGGAAATGTTACTAAATTTTGTCTTATTTCATATTTTTGAATCTTCACACTTTTTTTCATTCTACTTTGTTGATAGCATAAAGAAATATATTTAATTTTGGATATTGACCTTATGTTCCAAGACCATGCTATACTAAATAATTAATTCTAGTAGATTTTATCTAAATATAGTAGGAAGTCCACTTACTTGACCAGGCTGTTTACAAATACAGATGGTTGTATTTTTTCCTTTCCACTCCATTTTTCTTCTATTACTTTTCCTTACCTTATTGCACTACCGAAGGGTTTCAGAATAATATTAGATGTAGTGAGAGTGGACAATTTTGCCATGCTCCCAATCCTATGGGGTAAACACTCATTTTTTTTAACCTATTTAGTTAGCTGTAGGATTTTGTAGATTGTTTTCTTTCATTCATACTCTTTATTATAAATGGGTATTGAATTTTATAAAATAATTTCTTTGTATTTATTAGGATATTCATACGAATTTTTTCTCCTCTATTTGTTTATATGGTAAATTACATTGATTGCCTTACTGGATAAATTCCACTTGGCTATTGTGTATTAACTCTTTAGAGATTAAAGTATTTGCTTTGCTCTCTTTTTTTTTTTTTTTTTTTTTTTAAAGGATTGTAACTCATATGTACATAAGGAAGATTGGCCAGGAGTGTTTTTTTTTTTTCCCTTATAATTTCCTTATCCAATTTACCATCACATGTTCTCTCTCTCCTCTTGTATGACAGCACCTATGGGTATATTATTTTTTTTCCTTAAATGTTCAATAAAATGTTCCAAAAATAGACATTCTAGGCCTGATACTTTGTGAGAAAGTTTTATTTAATAGATAGGTGGTCATTAATTTTTCCATTTCCTTCTTGATTCAGTTTTAATATTTCGTGTCTGTTGAGGATTTTTCCATTTGTTTTTTGTCAAATATTTTTAGAAAAATTCATAATATTTTCCTTCTATCCTTTTCATGTCCATTGTATGTGTAATGATATCTCTTTTATTCCTCAGACTGTTAATTAACTAATATCTCTCTTTTCTCCCTTTCTTCCTCTCTTTCTGTCTTTCATCAGTCTTGATAAAGGTCCATCAATTTCATTATCTTTTTCAAAAAGTCATCTTTGGTGTCACTGACTTATTCCATTTTTGGTTCATTTTCTATTTCATTTGTTTCAAGTTTACCTTTCCTAAATATTTTAGGTGGAAAATTAGGTTTGATGTGAGATTTTTTTTCTTTTCTAATATTATCATTGAAAGTTATCAATTTATCTCTAAACACTGCCTTATCTGAGCCCCATAAATAATGATATTGTAATTTAATTGTCAAAAATATAATCTCATATACTTTGTAATGTGACATGTAGAAATGTATTGTTTAATTTTCATGTATTTGCAAATGTATTTGTTACTAATAATATAAGTCCACTGCAGTTAAGCATAACTACATTAAATGGCAGAATGTATACCCTTTGTATAATCTATATTCTGTATTGAGAAGTATTTCCTTTGGGCTAGCATATGGACTTTATGATGAATGTTCCATATGTTTTGGGGGAAAAAAAGTGTTGAAAAGTAATTCCTGCAGAATTTGGAATGAAGTTTTTTTTACAAAAAAAAGTCAGTTAAGTTTGACAGTTTTGTATAGGTTTTGTGTATCCCAGTGATTTTTTGACTTTTGCTTTGTCAGTTACTTAGATATGGTTTGAAATTTCCACCTATAACTAGATTTATCCATGTCTTCTTTCAGTTCTGTCAGTTTCTGATATATGTAATTGGAAGCTTTTTTAATAAACCAGACAGAAAATTACAAATATTGTGGATTTCACTTATAGGAACTACCTAGCTAGAGTAGTCTGATTCACGGGCAGAAAGGATGATGGCGGTTGTCAGGGGCTGGGGGATGAGATGGGGAGTTAGTGTTTATGCGCACAGAGTTTCAGTTTAGGAGGATAGAAAAGTTCTGGAGATGGATGGTGGTGCTGGTTGTACAACAATGTGCATGTACTTCATTCTGCTAAACTAAACACCTAAAATTCATTAGAGTGATAATTTTTTTTTTTTTGAAGCGTTTATTTATTTTTGAGACAGAGAGAGACAGAGCATGAATGGGGGAGGGTCAGAGAGAGAGGGAGACACAGAATCCGAAACAGGCTCCAGGCTCCGAGCAGTCAGCACAGAGCCCGACGCGGGGCTCGAACTCACGGACCGCGAGATCATGACCTGAGCCGAAGTCGGACGCTTAACCGACTGAGCCACCCAGGCGCCCCTAGAGTGATAATTTTTATGTTACACAGAGTTTACCACAGTTTTTAAAAGGCATAACAGTGGGTTTCTGTTTTAAAAAATATTTTTAATGTTTATTTTTTAAGAGAGAGACAGAGTGTGAGCAAGGGAGGGGCCAAGAGAGGGAGAGGGAGACACAGAATCCGAAACAGGCTCCAGACTCTGAGCGGTCAGCACAGAGCCCAACATGGGGCTCAAACTCAGGAACCGCAAGATCATGACCTGAGCCAAAGTTGGACACTTAACCAACTGAGCCACCCAAGTGCCCCTAAAAGGCATAACAATTGATTTCTTAAAAATAGCTGTGATTTCTTGCTTTGTTTCTATTGACTCCTTTTTCCTGTAGGAAAAAGGAGTTTAGTTTAGTTTAGTTCAGGTTTTTAGTAATTTTTGACAGAATGCTAGACCCTGTGAATGTTACATTGTTGCTTGATGTATGTTATTATCTTCTTTTAATTTTGCTTTAGTGGTAAGCGGTTTCTTGCAGACGTGCTTAGTCCTTTATTTAAATGTTTATTTTAGAGAGAGAGAGGGCATGAACACACAAATGGGGGAGGGACAGAGACAGAGGGAGACAGAGGACCCGAAGCAGGCTGTATGTTGACAACAGAGAGCCGGATGTGGGGCTTGAACTCCTGAACCACAAGCTCATGACCTGAGCGGAAGTGGGACACTTAACCAACTGAGCCACCCAGGTGCCCCTCCTTTTTTATTTTTTAATGTTTATTTATTTATTTTGAGAGAGAGAATATGTGAGTGAGTGGGGGAGGGATGGAGAGAGAGGAAGATAGAATCACAAGCAGGATCCACGCTGTCAACACAGAGCCCCACTCAGAGCTAGATCTCCAGAAGTGCGAGATCTTGACCTGAGCTGGAAATGAAGAGTCAGACACTTAACCGGACTGAGCCACCCAGGTGCCCTGAGCTTGATCTTTTTGAGGCATGGTTTAAAGTTTTATTTTTTAGGTTTAAGCTAACCTTTTTAAAATTTTTTTTTATTTTTCATTTTCAGAGAGGGAGAGAGAGTGTGCATGTGTGCGTGCACAAGTAGGGGAGGGGCAGAGAGGAAAGACAGAATCCCAAGTAGACTCCATGCCATCAGCATAGAACCTGATGTGGGCTTGAATTCACAGACTGTAAGATCATGACCCAAGATCAAGAGTCAGATGCTTAACCATCTGTGTCACCTAGGTGATCCAGGTCTAAGCTAACCTTTACAGCAATGGTTCTCAACAAGGGGTGACTCTCCTTTACAAGGTACATTTCAAAATGTCTGGAGGCATTGATGGTTGTCACAATTGAGGACTGTCACTGGTGTTTAGTGGTAGAGGATAGTGATGATACTAAACACCATGTAGTACACTGGAAGTCCCCAATTATAAAGAATTCTCTGGGCCAATATGTCAATAGTGACAAGGTTGAGCAACTGCTCCAAGGCTGAGTTTGCCCGTTAGTAAACTATGACATTTATATGATCTGTACTGAATGCTCGTGTGTTCAATGAGCTGTCTCCAATTTGGCTCGTTAGTATCTTCCCTGAGCTTGTGTGGGGTCTAGGAATAGTTCAGCTTTCTGCTCAGCCTCGTTCAGTTTCACTCTAACCATACAAAATTTAGTGTTCAGCTATACAGACAAGGGAAGCTTATAGAGATTTCCGGAGCTCTTTCTCTGTGGAGTTTCTTTCTTTATGGTATTCTGCCCACAAATTCCAGATCCTTCACCTTCTTTCAGGTGTCTTTATGTTGGGTCTTTGTTGGGTAACCCCTGCCCTGTGCTGTGGCCTGGAAATTGCCTTCCAACAGAAAGCTGGGAAGCTCTTAGTGTGGACTTCTACTGTCCTCCTTCCAGGAAGCACATCCTTATGCTACATGTTGTCCAATAGTTTAAAATAGTCATTTCATATTTTTTTTTTCAGATTTCTTAGTCTGTTAAAATGGGAAGGCAAAGCTATTTCACTGATTTCATCCTAGCTGGAATTTAAAGTACCTTATTTTGATTTGAATTTCCTTTTGATGATTAATTATTCTGCGAACCTCCTTTTTAACATATCCATTGGCTGTTTGTATATCCTATTTTATGAATTACCTAATTGTTCCCAGGTTATCTATTGATTAGTCGGCATTTTAAATACCAATTCTCAGCATTTCTTTTTATATTCTAAATGCAAGTACTCTGTCAACTATGTGATGTACAAATGTATTCCCCCAATCTGTGATTTACTTTCCAAGTTTTTTTTTTAAATGCTGTCTTTTGATGTTCTTAGTTTTAATAAGCTTCCATTGATCTTTTACTTTTTTTCCATTAGCATTTCATGTTCTTTGCAAGACTTTGATAACCTGAGGTCATAAAAATATTTTCTTATGTTTTAGTCTAAAAGCTTTATTGTTTCACCTTGCACGTTTATGTTTATAATCCATCGGAAATAGACTTTTATGTAAGATGTGCGATTTATGTAGAAATTCAATTTTCCCAGACCATTTTATAAAAAAGCCATTCATTCTTTCCTGCACTTCAGTTTATTATATATGTATGGAATAGTGTCTATAGTCTATTCTACTAAATTGTTCACTTTGCTATATTTCTGCTGCTCTAATTGACATCATTTAAAATAAAGATTATATTCTGTATGTAATTCTTTTAAGTTTATTCTTCTTCAAGATTTTTTGGATATCTGGGCCTTGCATATTTCCATTCAGTTTTCATATGCAAAAAAATAAAAGAGAAAGCTGTGTTTTTTCTTTTTAGTGGGAGTACATTACATCTGTAGCTCAGTGAGTAGAGATTTGACTTCTTAGCAAAATTGAGTATTCCATTACCTGAACATTCTATATTTCTCCAATTATATAGATATTTAAAATCTGTGATAGCAATTTGGATTCTTTAGTGTCCAGTTTCACAATCTTTTATTAGATTCACTGGCAAATATTTGAGAATCTTTGATAATGTAAAATATTAATTCTTTGTACTTACACTGTAAGCTTAAATCTTTATAAATTTCTTATTAAATATCATAGTTTCTTTAAATTTTCTATGTGTACATCATATTAAGAGCAAATTGTAGCAGATTTTTTTCTATTTTTCTGGTAGTTTTACTTTTTATTTCTTATTGATTATAATAGCTCACCATTAAGTCAGATGTTTGTTAAAGGTCAATGTAGATGTTCTTTATGGATTAAGGATCTTCATTTCTAATTACAGTATGTTAACAGGTTTATTATTTTCTATCCTTTCATAGATGTTGAACTGTATCAAATGCTTTAATTACATTTGTTAATATTGTCATTTTTCTATAAAAAATGGTAAAATATAGTGGTTCATTTGTTTTATTTCATAAATTAAGACAAAATTTACATACAATAGATTCCATCTTTTTTCATGCATATTTCTTCCATGCACACTCATTACCCATCTCTCCTAATTATGATAAAGTATCCATAAACATTCACATACTTGTTTTGGTATGAACATACATTTTTAATTCACTTGAGTAAATACCAAATAGTGAGATTGCTGAGTCATGTGATAAGAATAGGTTGAACTTTATTTAGGTGGCTGGGTGGCTCAGACAGTTGAATGGCCAACTTTAATTCAGGTCGTGATCTCGTGGTTTGTGACTTCAAACCCCTCATTGCGGTTACTGCTGTCAGTGAAGAGCCTGCTTCGGATTCTCTGTCCTCCTCTCTATGTCTCCCTTTCTCAGACACCCTCTCTC
Organism: Panthera tigris; assembly: GCF_018350195.1. NCBI lineage: Eukaryota > Metazoa > Chordata > Mammalia > Carnivora > Felidae > Panthera > Panthera tigris. The sequence continues at coordinate 126,081,434 of NC_056665.1, forward strand.
AAAAATAAAACAAAATAATAGAATAGAATTGAAATGAAAAATAAAGTAGAATAGAATAGAATAAAAGAAAAGATAAGAAACCTAAATGCTTACCCAAAGTAGTTTTACCCATTTTGCATTCATCCCAGAAATCTATGAGAGTCCCATTTGTTTTGCAACTTTGTCAGCAATTGGTACGGTCAGCATGTATTGCTTTTGTTGTTGGTTTCAGCCATTCTATAATAGATATGTATTGGTAGTACACTGGGTTTAATTTGCATTTCCCTAATGGCCGATGACATTGAGAAAAATTTTTTGTGCTTGTTACCTGTTTATATATATCTCTTGGGTGTGACACATCTTTTCAAATTGTATCCTCATTATTTTAGTGGGATGTTTATTTTCTTATTATTGAGTTTTAGAGTTTCTTCTGCAATTTATCATTTATCAGATATGTGATTTGCAAATATTTTCTTACAGTCTTTGAATTGTTTTAGTTATTTTTAAAAAAAATTTTAATGTTTATCTTCCAGAAAGAGAGAGAGCACAAGCAGGGGAGGGGCAGAGAGAGAGGGAGACAGAATCTGAAGCAGGTTCCAGGCTCTGACCTATCAGCACAGAGCTCTACATGGGGGCCATGATATCATGACCTGAGCTGAAGTCAGACACTTAACCTACTGAGCCACCCAGGCACCCTGAATTGTTTTAATTTTGTTAATGGTGTCTTTAAAACAACAGAAGTTTGGGGTGCCTGGGTGGCTCAGTCAGTTGAGCGTCCGATTTCAGCTCAAGTCGTGATCTCCCGGTCCGTGAGTTGGAGCCCCACGTTGGGCTCTGTGCTGTCAGTTCAGAGCCTGAAGCCTGCTTTGGATTCTGTGTCTCCCTCTCTCTCTCTGCCCCTTCCCCACTTGCACTCTGTCTCTATCAAAAAAAATGAATAAATGTTAAAAAAAATTAAAAAAAACAGAACTTCTTAATTTTGATGAAATTTAATCTATCATTTTTTGTGGTACATACCACAAGATTTTGGTATTATATCCAAGAATTATACATACTAATATTGTAAGGGTTTCTAGTGATTAAACTTTTTATATCTTTCTTTACTGATTACAATAGCTCACCATTCTCATAAGTTATCTTTACAATTTTATGAATTTTTGGTCTTATATGTTAATATTACATATTAATGTAGTACAATACAATTATCACTGCCACTTCATACTAAGTCTTAAAATTAAGAATAGTTAGTCCTTCAAATTTCACCTTCTTTTTCAAGATTGTTCTTGCTATCTTGGCTCATCACCTTTCCATATAAAAATCAGAATTAACTACTTTTTTAATATAAAAATTTGTGGTGGGATTTGATTTGGATCGCATTAAAATCTATAGGTTAGTTTGGAAGGAATTATATCCTAATTATCTTGAGCCTCTCAATTCAGGAACAAAGTATATCTCTGCATTTACATAGATATTTAATTAATTTTATCGAAGATGTTTATCACAAGTGTTGTATAGTTTTATCATACAAATCCTGCATGCATTTTGTTAGATTTCATGTATTTCATGGTCTTTTTCGGACTATTTTTTTTTTTAACGTTTATTTATTTTTGAGACAGAGAGAGACAGAGCATGAATGGGGGAGGGTCAGAGAGAGAGGGAGACACAGAATCCAAAACAGGCTCCAGGCTCTGAGCTGTCAGCACAGACGCGGGATCATGACCTGAGCTGAAGTTGGACACTTAACCAACTGAGCCACCCAGGCGCCCCTTTTGGAGGTATTATTAATGCTACTTTTCATAATTCAATTTCTATTTGTTTACTGCTAATATATAGATTTATAATTGATTTTTGAATAATTAATTTATATCCTGTGACCATACACAATCATTTATTAGTTCCAGTATGCTTTTGTGTAGATTCTTTAGAATTTTTATATAGGTATGGCATTATGATAATGGAGAAACTTTTGTTGTTTTCCTAATCTGTCTGCACATTGTGTATTTTTCATGGCTTATTGCATTGCATAAGACTTCCAGTGTAATGCTTTATAGGAGTGTTGAGAAGAGTCATCATTACCTCATTACACTCATACATAATGTTAGCTGTAAGTTTTTGAAGATTCCCTTGATAAGGTTTATTCTTAGGTTGCTGAGAATTTTTATCAGTAGATACTCTAAGGCCAAATGCTTTTTCTGCATCTTTTGAGGTGATCTTTATTTCTTATTTTTAGTCTGTTGATATGCCGAATTACACTAATTTTAGAATATTGGAACATATTTCCATTCTGGAATCCCCATTTGATTATTTTGAAGATTACAAATATCTAGTTAAATTCTCCACATTTCATCTTTGTCTTCAAGGTTTTTTTTTTCTATATTCTTAAACATGTTAATCATAATTATACTATCCTTTATGATTAAGTCCAATATCTGGAAAATTTGTACATTGGCGGCTATAGTTTCATATTTATCTTAGAGTTTAGATACGTTGTTTGCGTTATGATGTAATTCCTTATTAAATCTGAAATCGTTTATGAAAAAATGGATGGTAAGGCAATCTTCTAGAGAGGAGTTGGCCTTCTATTTGCTACACTTAGACATTGGCAACTGCTTACATTAATACAGCCAGAGATTGTGTTGAATAGTGGCTAGCTTGTTCTCTTGGTAACGCTTAGTACCCTTCTTGTTATCACTTGGCCCTCCAGGTTTCCAACAGTCTGTTTTCCTTAGGGCCTCTAGTGCTTAAGAGTATGAAACTCTAATCTTTGTCTTGGGAAAACTTGGAAATCTCCATCCATCTTTTTAGAGACTTTATGTTAAGGATTTTAGCCTTCCAACCTATGCTCCTCCTGAATATGGTCAGTGTGCCAATAGGCGACCAGCTATGTTCTTGAGCTCGCCCTTCCAAGTCTGTGTCCAAAGTTATGCTATTTTATTCTGAATACCAGCAGCAACTCTCAGTGGATGAATTTTCAGCTTTCTGCACGTGCCCATAATCAGAAAATTCCCTAAGAGCAAAAGATCGCCACTTTTGAGGTTCTCCCCTTTCTGGAATCTTAGCCCATCCTGTTCCCAGTTCTTGTTGTATCTGTAGCCTTCTGCTGTCCTCAATCAGATATTTTTGTATTCTATGTAGTATTTTATTTGGTTTTATTTTATTATTTTTTTATTGGGGTTGCTCTCAACAGGAGCATTGATCTGTCACTAGGTACTACATATCATTCACAAAAGGTTTTCTTCAATATATTTTTTTCACATGAGATCAAAGATTTAAACTGTTGTCTTTAACATTTTCTCTGATTCTCAGCTCATAAACAGTGTTTCACACATAGTGGACCCTCTCTGAATATCTACTAAGTGAATGAATAGCCAATATATTTCCAGCAAAACAGGTCCATCTAAATATGTCATCTTTATTTTGAATGTGTCAACTTAACTCTAGATAACTATATGTCACTACTATGTCCAAATATTTCTTGGTAATCATGGGTTTCGTTTCTTTACAATTTTGACTTTGTCATAGTAATAAGGAGATACTCTATCACTCTCCTATTTTACCTTATTATTGATATTAAAAGAGACAAAACAGTATAAACTTAGATGCATTACCAGAGATTTTTCTGAAATTATAAGTTTTCATGTGTGTGTGTGTGTGTGTGTGTGTGTGTGTGTGTGTGTGTGTATCTAGAATGATTGGTGATATTCCTAGCAAAATTTGAGTTTGAGTAAATTACAAATGAGAAGGTAAAATTAGAATATGAATAAATATGTTCTCTCAGATAAGATGTTATATATTACAAGTAGCTTAGTTGTTTCTGATTTCTATTAAAATATCTGGATAGATTTTCCCTTACAGAAATTACTGCGGCAGAAAACAGTAGAGAAAATTACCTCCTGAAATGCTTTTATTTGAAAAGTATCAGTTAAATTGATTCCCCTGGAGGTGACTGAAATCAAGGGTAGAGATCGAGTAGGAACATTATTCACTAAAAGAATAAAAAGGTCTTCTGCAATGTCTATTACCAGGCCCTGACACAAATCCAAAGAACTTGAACTTCATTTTGAGTCTCTGGGGTAAAAACAGGGACCTTAGAGTTGCTTATATTACTGTTTACTTGAGAATATAGGTAAAGAATTCATAATTATCATAAGACAGTGAATTTCCACTATCAGAGAATACTTTAGTGGGCACAGGAATCATATTACAATGAACCCTAAACTTTTACTGTAGTAAAAGGGTTTTACTGTAGGATTTAGGATTTCATCATTTCACATATTCTGAATTCCTGGGAGGCATATGCATGTTTGCAAGTAAGGTCAATTTTTAAATAAAATTGTTTTACTGTGTATTTATTTTTGAGAGAGAGAGAGAGAGAGAGAGAGAGAGAGAGACTGAGTGCGAGTGGGGGAGGGACAGAGACAGAGGGAGACACAGAATCTGAAGCAGGCCCCAGGCTCCAAACTGTTAGCACAGAGCCCGATGCAGGGCTCGAACTCACAAATGGTGAGATTGTGACCTGAGCTGAAGTCGGACACTTAAAATGAACCACTCAGCTGCCCCTCTATTTCTCTCTCTCTCTCTCTCTCTCTCTCTCTCTTTTTTTTTTTTTTTTTTACATAAATCTTTACATAATGCCTGGGAGAGATTCCCTGGCCATTGCTTTTATTTTCCTTTAATGTGTTTATTTTCACCTTACTCTTACCATCGACATCATTGGCTTATTATTAAATTTAAGAGGAAAAAAAATAAGGGACCTTGTCCTAGGTTTAGCAAGTCATAAAAATTCATCTGCAACTAGACTGCAGTTTTGCATTACAGTTCACAGCATGAGAGAAGAGATTTAATGTCTCCATCTGCAATATCCAAATGGCCCTGCTTTGCTCAGTTTAGATGAAAACACTAGTGGTACCATTGCCTGTGCCCCCCCCCCCCCCAGCTTCGTTCTTTACTTTGGTGAAGCACCAGCACCAGGGTTATATTTTAAGGACATTTCAAAAGGAAATCTGACACTACGAAATAAACACATTTAATGAAGTGAGATTACTAGTCACTAAGGTGCTAATGAACTATAAGATAGCTGCAGCAAACAAAATTTCTCTCGTGTCCCCCCCTGCCAATATCCAGGACTCTAGCTGGAGAGATAAGATGTAGAATTCATCCAGTGTTCAATACTCAGACAGCAGAGACAGAGTAACCTTCTCTGTAGCCCTCTGTTGTCAAAATGGCAGCTGAGTCCTGGATCAACATGAATATGAAGAAACAGTTGCGCAAACTTGATTTTTTTTTTTTTTTGGTGTTGCTTTTACAAAGGAGAGTTCTTCCTTACAGTCTTTGAAATATATAATTCATGGTTCTATATTACTAAAACATTTCTTTTGCCACATGTCTTCACCAGCAGGATTCTGCTTAAAGATGTACTACCACTGATCTGCATAAAAGAAACATTGGAAAATTGTGTAGGCCTACATTGGGCAGAGTAGCATGATGAAATTAAACGAGCAAAAATCGTCCAGGAGTGACTCGGATATTGCCAGAGAAAACCCGCAGACTACATCCTTCCTTAACACTATCCTCACAATCAGGCACACACACTGCCCACCCCAAGACTGCCTTCCTTCTTCCCCATGCACTTGAAGCAAATGATTTGTCTGTTTTGTTGGTGCAATTTTTATTTGCTAGCATCCCATGTCAGAGCTTGGTATTAAAGCAGCAGATGTAACACTCTGATGCACTACATGTGTGTATGTGTACATGCACGGGGGAATGTAAGGGATGAGAAAAGACTAGGAAACTGAGCAAGGGGGTGGGGAAGCAAAGAGGACTGGGAGGAGGAAGGAAAATAGTTTACTAATCAAAGATATAGGCCTGGTGTGCTGATCAATTTAACACATTAAGTGGCAGTTATGCACATATTTGAAAAAATACACCTTGTAGTCTGTTAATTTTGGTTGTCTAAAGAATTGTTGCATAATCAATTTGGCTGCAGCAGACAGTATTGATCAGAAAACAGACAGATTGTCTCTACAGGGACCCAGTTCATTTGTCCACCTACTGTGGATAAGCAGGACCTGTTTAAAACGAAAAGAAGTAGTTTCAAAGGATAAGTGTTGAGTCCATTAAAACAAAAGCAAAAAAAGTTGCTAATGCAATTGTATGATCTAGTCTGTACCACATTTCTAGTATCATCACGTGCCAATGATAAGTACACTGTTGAGTGATGCAAGGTGCTCAGCAATATTACACATGTGATGTATGTCTTCTCGGTGCTTCCTCTTAACCTGCCCCCACTTTACCTAACCTGCCTGCCTTACAACAGCTGTGCTCGCAGAGCATCACCGCAAGTCTGCTTAAAATTGTAACATTGATACATTCTGGTTAAGGAGGTGCCCGGGGAACAAACTCAACTTGCTCTCCCTGTGGGATCAGATAGGCTTTGCAAGGATATTTCTAGCCTCCTGAAGGATATTGAAAGTGAAAAGCACACTTTGGGGGGTATAGTTTGCTTGCTTCCCACTCTTCGGCCTGCAAACCTCCTGTCGTAATACTTTCTGCACCTGCTTTTATTTCATCTCTAGCCAGTCAGGAATTCCAGTTTTGTGTCCAAAGAGAAAAGCTTCCCTCTGTGAATCATTCCTACACCATATATCCAGAAGGGAATACCAAATAAAGCTCTTACAGAGTTGGAACTAAAGAACAGGCAAAGTATAGAGCAAGGGAGAGCTGCAATTTGTACCTGGTACCAAGGACTGTTTGTGGTTTTTTTCTTAACGGCATAGGCAAGGGTAACAAGTGCTTGCCTTTTTTCACCTCCTTTGTTTCACATAATATATGTATTTTATAAATAATCTCATACCCCAGATCCTTTCTTGAGAAAGGCAGAGTCTAAATCTATAACGAAAGCTTTGACGGTTTGTAATATAACAAAGACCTTTATGTTTTAATCCTGCCAGCTGCCTCTACTTAGAAACAAAGTTAGTGAAATCAGAGACTACATAACTCGCCTACTATCCTCTCTGGAAGTTTAGAAACTCAAATACAATCTTCTTGAAAGTAAAGTATTTATTTTTTACAAACTTCCCTAATTTCAAGAGTTCAGCTATTATCAGTCTTTGTGGACAAGCCCAACAGGTTTGAAATGATGGGAAAGGCTTTTCCATCATCAATCCCCATCTTTTCTGTTGGCTCTGCTTCATATCTCTTCTGCCATGTTCTTCAGGCACAACAAATTATCATTTAGTTCTAAAAGATGCCTGATCTCTGACAGGCCAATACTTGTGACTTTCTGTCCCTTCTCTGATCTAATATGACTCCCCTCTTTGCCTAGACAACTATTTTTCTTTACGTGATTGTGAACACAGGACCTGGGGCAGCTGGTCCTGGTAACAATCTCATTTTGTTACTTTCAGTTGTGTAATTTGGGGTAAATTTCTTAAATCTCTGTGTTTCAGTGCCCTTATTCATAACATAAAGATGGTAATAGAACTTTCCTCATAGAGTTGCTTGTGGGCAAACAGATTTAATCTACGGAAAACACTAAGACATCTGCTAGTTATTCCGAGTCCAGAATAACCAAATTTTGTACTTCATGTATCTCCTACTATGTACTACTGGATCCAGCTATGTTTTCTCCACTCTGTTGACCTCATAGCTATTTTTTCTCCTAAATTTCTTCTTCCAATCTAGGCCCCAATAACTTATTGGTTAAAATTCTGTAATTTTCTCTTACGTAACCTTCCTAACACATGGTTTCTTGTCATCAGGTGTTCCCCACAGTTTTTCCTGTGTAGTCATTCCAACCTGCAAATCTGATCAGTTCAAACATTTGCTGAGAACTCTTCATGAGCATCCTATAGATTTCAGCTTATATAAAGCTCTGTGTGCTTAGATCTCTGCTTTACCTTCTAATGATGTCTGATCAAGTGTATCTGTATCTCCTATCTTGCAGAAAGTGCTGAAAAGTAGTGAACGAATAAACAAGTATTTGTGCATCAAGTTGTGCTATAAGTATATCCACTGGGTACTATGTCCTTTCTAGCTCTAGTGTATGGAACAAAGACCAAACTATGTCCTAGCAGGATTAAAGGAGGGAGCTGTTTCACCGAAATGTATTGGCTGCAGAATAATTAAGTGCTTTTATCAGCCACTGAAAATCATGATCTTCTTCACAGTTTCCTTTCGTTTGCTTGTCGACATGCTGCCTTGGGGGAGGTATAGACTTCTATGACATTTCTTCTTCTTTTTTTTTGAAGCTCATTTATTTTGAGAGAGAGAGAGAGAGAGAGAGAGAGAGAGAGAGAGAGATAGAGATTGAGCGCACACATAAGCTGAGGAGGGGCAGAGAGCAAGGGAGAGAGAGAATCCCAAGCAGGCTTTGGGCTGCCAGCTTGGAGCCTGATGTGGGGCTTGATCCAACTAACTGTGAGATCGTGACCTGAGTGCAAATCAAGAGTCGCATGCTTAACCAGCTGAGCCACCAGGCACCCCCAGGCTTCTGAAACATTTCTTCTTGATATAGGCATTCTGATATTTTTCCTACTTTTAAAAATTGAAGTATAAATACACAAGGTGCAAAAAGCTGAGCAGAAATATACAGTTGGTGGGTTTTTTACCCTTGTCTACACCCATGTGATCACCATCAGGATTAAGGACAACATTTTTAGCACTCAAAAATATTCCCTTGTGCTCCTAAACTCCCAGTCAATATCCAGTCACATTCCAGAGGTAACCTTGTTATTCTTGACTTCCTCCAACAGTAGTCAATTTTGACTCTTTTTCAATATGTATTCTTTGTGTCTGTCTTTGATGCCACAAAGTACCTACGAGATGTATCCAAGATGTTTTGTGTGTCTGTAGTTTGTTCCTTTTTATGACTGCATCCTATCCCATTGTATAAATATATCACAATTTATTTTCTCTAGTTTCCTGTTGATGGAAGTTTGGGGTGTCTCTAGTCTGAGGCTATAATGTATAAAATTCTTGCAGGTGTCTTTTGGTGGACATATGTATTTATTTCTCTTGTATATGTATATAGCTAGGAATTGTATTATTAGACAATGGAATCCTATAGGTTTTGACATTTTGATTTTTGCATATTTTCTATTTACTCTCTTCCTGCTTCTTTTAGCTTTTGAACAGCCCTTCTTGACCCCCCCCCCTTTTTTTTTCTAATTTGAGAGAGAGAGACAAAGCATGCAACCAGGGAAGAGGGGCAGAGGGAAAGAGACATAATTTTAAGCAGGCTCCAAGCTCAGCGTGGAGCATGATGCGGGGCTTGATCTCACAACCCTGGGATCATGGCATGAGCCAAAATCAAGAGTCAGGGGCTCAACTGGCTAAGCCACCCAGGCACCCCAAGCCCTTCTTGACTCTTTTTTAAAATTAAAAAAATGTTTTATTTATTTTTGAGAGAGAGAGAGTGAAAGAGCACAAGCAGGGGAGGGGCAGAGAGAGAGGGAGACAGAATCTGAAGCAGGCTTTAGGCTCTGAGCCGTCAGTACAGAGTCTGATGCAGGGCTCAAACTCATAAACCGTGAGATCACGAACTGAGCCCAAGTCAGATGTTTAATCGACTGAGCCACCCAGGCGCCCCAGCCCTTCTTGAGTCTTATATCCATATTACCACATTATATATTTTTCATGATTCTTCTTTTACACAGTTTCCATTTTATTTAATTAGACACCCAATATTGAACAACTGGAAATATTTCCTTAGTTCAACCATTGGATTTTTTTTCTTTCTACTTTATAAGAATGATTTGAAGTATTATAAATCACTGACCTATGCCAGCAAAAATTCTGTATTTGTTTGGAAACTTCTTATTTGGAAATATCACCTGCGTACCCTTTTACCATTTATTTTTGACGGCTTTACCAAAGTATCTATGGGTGTCACTTATCTGAGTGGTTTAGGTTGATTAGCTTGACTCTTTGATAGGTAAATGCTCCTTATACACATTGTATGCGTGACTATCTCTCCAAGTATTTATTTTCAGTGTTTGTTCTTGGGGAGGGGGAGAGGGAAGCACCAAAATTAACATTTGAACTTGTATCCTAAGACGCATCTCTTAGGTTTTAGCCTCAATCCTTTGAGTCTACTTCTAAGCAGCTACACAAAATATTCAGACTTCTCAGTGACCTTCACTTCCTTCATGGTTTCAGAATAATAGGATTTATGTCTTTGTGATGCTCTGATTTGCTATAGAAACTGCTTTAGTGACTTCTGCAATGAAGTCTCATGTTTCACTTTATAACATTTTTGGAAAGAAAACAGAACTGAAGATGCTTCAGCAGAATTTGAAATGAAAGAAAAAAAACAGGGCTTTTAGTACTAAGAAGCCTGATAATAGCATTTCTTTGTTCTTTCTGGGAAATGCAAGTGATAAATATCAGAGACAGAATGAAGTATATGATAAACAAGAACAAAATCTGAAGCTGGGAAGTAATCTTTGATGCTGCTGATAGTGGCAATAAAATCCCACCCACACTTACATGTAAAATGAGAACTCCTTACTGAAATATATGGAATATTAGAAATCACTCAGAATTTAAGCTTTATCCAGATATAATGAAACTTTTCACACAGAACCAGAGATTATCTCATAAAAACAATTCATTCCCTCTGATTTGCCCAGGACAAAATAAGATCAGTCTTTTCTAGTTATCACTGTAGCAAGATCTTTGTCCAATCTCTGATTTCTGTAAGGGCCAAACTAGTACTCGATGCAAATATTTACCATACTAAGATGCTTAAAAGAGCTTCTAAGTGCCCTTGTCTGTCTCCAACCCCTAACTTCATTGCTAAGAGGTGACAAAGTGTTTATGCCCTTTGTGGGGATTCTGAACCGACCCAGAGAGCGCGGAATGCCTTTCACTTCAAAGAAGCTTAGAGTTTAACACAGATCTGACAACTTCCTACTTTAGCAAGGTACTTATTTTTCTCTGTTACAGCACTTTGTTTCAGACAGTGCAAATACTATTAGAGGTGTAACTAATAGGTTAAATGGCATCATTCCTGTATGTTTCACACATCCGTTGCTCCTTGTGAAGACAGCATTAGCTTGGAAGTCAGGCAGATCAACAATCCTCTTCTGCGTTCACTCTGCTGGTTATGTGACTTTGGTTAGATTTATACAGTGTACAATCTTCAGTTTCCCCTATCTATGATAGAGAAAAAATTATTTCCTCATCACACAGGATTGTAGTGAGAATTAAAATAATAATGAATATGGAAACCCTGGCATCGTAACTCCCTTACAAAAGTAATTTTCCATTTTAACTTGATTTCATATGTCTAAAAATTCTAGTAAATCCAGGGAACATAATGTAACTTTGGAGGGCAGTGTGCAATAGATAAAGGAAAAACAAAAACAAATTGGAGTCACACAAATTCAGGTTGCGACAGAAGTTCCACACTGACTTTTGAAAGTTGACCACCCTCTTTGAATCTTAGTTTCTTCAATTATAACATAGAGATAATAAGTACTTGGTAGGGTAGTTTCTAGGATCAAAGAAGATGATACAGAAGAATGTTTCTGGTAAGATGCATGTTATAATGGCTTAGAAACAATATAAATCTTTTCTATAATAGGATTTAAAAAATCTTTGGATATATACATACACACTCTGAATATGTCAAGAGGTTCTTCCTATCACAGTTAGAATGACATTAAACCCCTCTCCTTGGACTGGCTCTGCCTACCTCCGAGTGTTCTTCTCCCAGTGTCTTCTGTGTCTTACCCTTCTTCAGCCATCATGGCCTTCCTGTTAGTCTTGAAATAAGCCAAACTCATTTCCAAGTTAGGATTTCTGCAGTTCCTCTTTCTTTGCTATAATGTTCTCCTCCTAGCAATTTCATTCCCCATTGATGCTTCCCCCTATATATCTACTCCAGCCTGTTTAAAATAGTACCTCACTTTGCAGAATACTCTCTAGTACTTTACCATGTCTTATGTGTTTTGATATATATCTTGAAATTTGAAATTATAACATGTATCAATTTCTTTACTTCTTATCTATCTCTCTTAGAGAAAGTTCCTTATTGTTTAATGCCTTTATATCCTTAGCTATAAAACATGTTTGATTTAATAATCAGTCAATACACATGTGCAGAATGAAGGAATCCATCCATTGGTGAAGCCATACTTAGTACTTAAGTGTATGAGGTGTTCTTTTCTGTCCATTCTATCTCTGAACACATGTGCAAAGAAACACATATTCAACAAATAACAATAGCCACTTATCTTACAAGGCAGATGTCTGTAATGTTTACATAAGAATTATGAGAGTCCCAGTTATATTTCTTCTATATTTACACTGGCGATAATGGTGAACTAGAAATAAATAACTGTCCTGGTAAATAAATTTTGACAACGTAAATGCATTTTAGTTAAATACCACCATGTGTTTTCCTAATACGAGTGATGTTGCTGATGGTTCCGTGAATTTCCGTAGTATTTTTTTATTTTAGACAAGCTGGGAAAATAATTCCTTCTTTTTTTAAACAAGGTGCCTGCTTTTCTCTTTAGTTTCTTCTACTACAATCATAAAATTTGTGTGGCATTGGAATTTAGTCAATGTAAATGACTCCCGTCCTAATCTAATGCCTCAGCTTTTAAACTTTCACCGTTTAGTAATCCACAAAAGTAGTTTATTGCCTTCTCTGCCTCTTCCATAAATGCTAAAATTTAATTAGTTTGGAAATTCCTTACATTTGAAGCCAGGATTTCTGCACAAATATTCTTCTATGTATATTCCAGTGGGTAAGTGAGCACTATCCCAATTAATTTGGGAAATTGGCAGGAGAAAAAAAAAACAAAAAACTGTGTGGAATAAGGACAGCAAAAATGTAGTCAAGTATGAATCGGAGTCTTATGAAAAAAATAGCATTTTGGCAGATTATAACATATGTTAAAGAGTAGTAGATGTGTGGCTGCTTTCAGGGTGAACTACAGAAGTATATTACATTCATGTAAGAACACACTGACGAATGGCCGTGTGAAGGCTTGTTTGTGCAAGTTACTACACGTGCACTCAACATGTGCCACATGTGCTATTCTAGGTGCTTTGCTTATGCTTGTGTTTAGTTCCCCCCAAAACATTTAACACACTATTATCTCTATATTTTGCAAAAAAGGAACGAGGCCCAAATAAGAACAGAGGTATTAAGTTGTAGATACTAGATCTGAACCCACAGCTCCTCAAAATATGATATGGAAACCTGGTCTAGAGGAACTTAAAATCTAGAAGGTGGGGTGCTTGGGTGGCTCAGTAGGTTAAATGTCTGACTCTTGGTTTTAGCTCAGGTCACGATCTCAAGGTTCATGAGATGGAGCCCCCTGTTGGGCTCCACCCTGATAGCTCAGAGTGTGCTTGGGATTTTCTCTCTCCCTCTCTCTCTTTGCCCCTCCCCTGTTCACTGGCTCTCTCTCAAAATAAATAAATAAACATAAAATAAAATAAAAATAAAATCTAGAAAGAGATACATAATAAAAACCACCATATTTGTCTAAGAGCACAATGGGCCCATGGGGGATGATTTCATGGAGAAAGTGAGACCCTTGCTGAGCCTTGAAAGATGGGGTAAATTTGTTTAATAATGCCAGGTGATACCTACTGAATGCTTACTCTGTACCAGGCACTTTACATTCACCTTCATCTACTTACTAATTTAGTCCTTATAACAACAATCCCATAGAACGGATACTATTCTTTTCCCCATTTTACATTTGAGAAAATTAGGCACAATCACAGTTTACTCCATTCCTGATAAATTATCTAATAGCAATAAACACAGAGTTTAAGGATAATCTTCAGTCTGTATTCCTCATTTCTAATTGGCCATCACTGCCTTAATATTGCTTTTCAGAATATTTTAAATTGTAAACAAACCAGATAGAAATGTCTATTACATTTAATCTGTAGGACTGAGAACTTCCAAGACATTATCAGGAAAATTTCTTTTTCAGATATTTGGTTAGAACATTAATTCATTCCACAAATAGGCAGCAAGTGGATTATATGTGCCAGGTTCTGTGCTTAGGAGAAACGTTGCTCATGGATTTCTTTTTATTTGATGAATTTGCCTTAAAAGGCATTATTTTTGCTTAGTGCTTACGGATAGATTGAAGCTTTTTCTTTCGTTTTAAAAAACTTCCTCTCTTTCTTTGACACTCTATAGAAAAACAAAGAATTACCTTATGGCTGAAATGCATTAACCTTGGAAAAAGCTGTGATAACTCTTTTAAAAGATTATTTTAATACCGTGACTTCCATTAGCAAGAAAAAAATTCTATTGGCCTTAACATTTTTAAAAAGCATTGACACAATAAAATGGAATCTTGTTCTACTCTCCAATTGTGGAATAATTCTTGTTTACAGGATCCCGACGGCGGTTTTCAACTGTTTCTATAGAACACAGGGATTAGACAAAACATGAATCAGCCATTGTCTGGGCATGGGATAGACAAAATATTTGCATAACTTAGCTGATTATGGTAGAATCATACAACTGGGACCAAAAGTTCTTAGAGAAAATATTTTAACAAATTCACCACTTGGTGACTCTTGATTGAACTTGATGCTACATTAATGATATGCAAATATTAAGTGCCTTATCGATTTTCCAAAAAGTTTCAACTCATCAGGAAAGCAGGAAAACATACTGTACAGACCTCAAAACAGTTTATGAATGAACAAAAACAAACAAAAATAAACAACCTCCCAGAACAGTGCTGTCCAATAGAAATACAACACAAACTATTTTTATAATTAAAAAATTTCTAATAAGCTACATCAAAAAGTAAAAAAAAGAGTATATTTAATTTAATAATTTATATATTGTTTTAACATCTAGTAAACATAAAATCATAGAGGAATTTTATATTTTTTCATACTAAGTCTTTGAAATTTGATGTATAATTCATAATCATAGCACATCTCAATTCAGAGGCTAAATTTTTATTGGAAATACTTTATCTGTATTTAGATTTTTTTTAAACTTTTTAACATTTATTTGAGAGAGAGAGAGAGAGAGGCAGAAAGAGGGAGAGAGAGAGAATCTCAAGCAGGCTCCCTGCTGACAGCACAGAGCCTGCTTGGGATTTTCTCCCTCTCCTTCTCTCTCTTCCCCTCCCCTGCTTGTGCTCTATCTCTTTCAAAATAAGTAAATAAACTTAAAAAATAATAAAAAATAAAGGTGATAAATTAAATAAATATAAATGTATTCATTCTGATTCCTTCCTGAATAATTGTTTTTGAAATGTTTAACTTGGGAAGCTTTGGATAAATAAATAGGAGATGGCAAATGGGGTTAAAAAAAAAAGTAATTTGCTCTTTTGGGACGTTTTTACTGGAAGAGACAAATTCTGGAGCCTGCATGATTAATAGATATAATTAGTTTTCAAAAGCTGAAAATCAAGGTTATCTAATGGCCGATTCACTCTATAGTGCAGTCCTGGCCAGAATCAATCTGATAACGATCATGCTTTCCTCAGTCAAGAGAGGTGTGAAGTGTAGTGTGTGTGTGCGTGTATGTGTGAGAGCAGTGGTGAGCTGGAGTGGGGCCCCAGCAGGACAAAGCCACACATAACTTCTGCGCTGCCGTCTGTTACATTTCCAAGCCTTAGAAGATAGTGGGTTTATCTACTTTGAGTCTAATTGCTGCAGAGCATAGTATAAGATCAACAAATAAGAGATAATGAAAGCACATGTCCATTGGGAAACAGGAAAAAAAAAGGAACATTTACTTTTTCATTGTTACGTAGACAGATGTAACCTCTGTGAGTTTAAGAAGAGGGATTTATCAAGTAAAATAATCCATCTTTGCTATCTCTAGCAAAACTTCAAACTAAAATGGAACATTTAGTATAATGGCTACAAAAAAGATGGGAATTATATAAAATATGCTCTCATGAAATGTTGTTATTTTAGAACTAAGAAATAAATGCTACATCCTTTCTTACTCTCCTGTTGACCCTGAGCGAATGACTTAACCTCTCTGGTCCTTGGTATCCTATGTGTATAATAGTACTTCATGAGATTTATTTGCCATGTTATATAAATCATATAGTAAAGAAACTGGCAGACAATAAAGAACTAAGTATTTATTTCTGTAGTCTATATTATTTTTAAGACACTAACTCAAATTTAGAATGATAGTAATTCAGTACAGGATACTATATATACATATGTAGAAATAGTGTATACTATAGTATATTTGCTAGAGAGCTCTCTCATGCTATTAAAATATAGTTAAGAAAAAAGATGATATCTCTAAAAAGTAGAATATGGTGGCAGGATCATTACCCATTTATGCGAAGTCTTGATTTCCATTTTAGCTCTGCTGTTCGTTGATTTTTTTTTTGCATGTGAGTAAGTGATTTGCCTTCGGCAAGCCTGAGTTTCTTCTCTAGGGGGAAAAAAAAACAATAACACCCTTTCTGGTCTTCCAAAAAAGAATAGTTTAAAATTCAAATAAAAATATAGGTGGGAAAGTACTTTATGTAAAACTTTCCAATTTTTAAATTCTGCTGTTAATAGAAACATCCTATTAAGTCTGAAAGAAAGGATAAAATAGACCACTAAAACAAAAGAATTAACACAGAAATTAAAGAAGTTTAAAAGAAAGTATCTAGTTTGCAAAAATGGAGGCATTATTATTTGCCAGATAGTTTTAAGAGTTAAAAAAATTATCTTTAAGGCACTTAATATAGTCGCTGGCACATGGCTCTCAATAATTGTAGCTAGTAAAAATTAATCATGGAGTAATCCCCCAAACACATTAAAAAAAAATCTAGGAATTTACCATACTTTGGTCAATAAAAAGGCAGAGTTTCAGAGATATGCGGATCATATGGCAATATCTGTCCCAATGATTCAGTATGGCAATACAGTCAATGTTACTATAATAAATTAAAACCAGATTCATCGTACCTATAAAAGCAAATACAACAACCAGCAATAATGACAAATATGAATCACACTTTTAGAGTCTGCCTCTGAATCGAAATTGCTTGGCCAGGTATCACCTCATTAATTCTCTTACCCTCAAGATAAATGAACCAATTTTATAGTCTTAAGAACACTGAATTATATGTTTCAGAGAATAATCAGAATTACTGATAGAAAAGAATATATTTGAAATCTCCCTGATTCCATAGGCTTTACATTTCAAGGCAAAGCCAAGGCTTTTGAAAGGTTGAGTTTTTATTTATGGATGGACTTTTTAAAAAATTTCTTGATTAAACGGGAAGGATTGAAATGCTTCATAAAAGGGCACTTGGACATCAAATGGCTCTCCTTGACTGTATTTTGATGACTTTAGTATGAACTGGACATAGAGGTAAAAATTTCCCTTGAAATACATACTCGGTTTTTAAATTAATAGGATAATATACTTGGGACAAATTGCCTTTGGAGAAGGCAACTATATTGTTCAAAGTATTTTCAAATAGTTCTTACACCAAATCTAACAAAAAACAGGACACGTTCTCTAGCCACAAACCCCCATACCATTGAGATTTGTCTCTTACTAATGTTCTTTTGGATTGGTTCCTGGAATTTAATGATTAAAGTTGGCCTGTGGAAGGAGAGAGTTCAGGGTTATAGGAAACCTGGATTACATTTGAAGATGCACAAATTTTAGATAGAGTTCCAGGAAGACTCTGGTTCTCTCAGGAGGTAGGTAGTGGGAGACTGGGACAGTTGAGAAAAACTAAGAGAATCCTATACCCATGCAACATGGTGGCATCATACATTCCCTCTTGTAAGTATTGGCTGTTCATGGAAAATTTCATCCATATAATCCATGCTTAGGTTAAAAAACAAACAAAATGAACGAGTTTCCTAGAAATAATGATGCGTAGGAGGAAAAGGAGGCAGTGGAAGGGGGAGGAGGTGTCCGTGGAGGCTGTTGCAGTGGTGATGATGATGAAGATGATGATGATGATAAAAAAAAGCGTCCTGTTCTTACATGAATAGCCCATAATAAGTCTTTTCACCTCAACACTTTAAAAAAAAAGAAAAGCTTTTCTTCCACAGTGAAATTGTCTTTGTTGCCTAATTACATATTATGTTCTTTTTAGAATGCTCCAGCTGCAGACTCATAACTGAAAGCTCACTGTGCCTTATCTCAAATATATTTCTATATAGGTTCAACCACTGTTCAATATCTCATTCACTAGGAAGAGTATGTCAACCCTTTCCCCACCCAAATTATAATTTTGTTTCCAGAACAGCAACCAATTTGTATTTGTTGGTCAACATTAGGTTCAGTGTAACAGTTATCTCTGATTTTGAGAAACAATATTACCAGTTAGTCATGCCAAGAATTTGCTCTGGAACATGGAACACATAGTGAATAAGGCATTAAGAAGATACAAGACACATTGTGTTTCTCATCGGTTGGAATATTAACTGAAAGCAAGCATAGTGTGGGATTTTCCTAGACTAATTACCAATACATACTCTTTTTCCATACCCTCCTATGGAAATCTATTGTTTACTTCTCCCTCTCCTTTGTTTTGTTGTTGTTGTTGTTGTTGTTCTCCTTAAGAAAGAAGTGCTAATGATTCAAAAGATTATCATTTCCAGCAAAAGTTGTGTTTCAGCATTTCAGGGAATGAAGCCTATATTAAAATGAGGCATTTGGTGGGGAAGGGCAGAAGCTGAGATGTCCTCAGGGTCAAAATTTACACAGATCTGGATTGGATTCCTACCTCATAACGTGATATTCATGTAAATTTAGGAAGTTATTTAACTCAATGCCTCAGTGGGCCTTGTAATGAATATTCAGTGCATGTGAAAATGCCTACCCAAGTCCTGGAAGATGGTAGGTGTTCAGTAAACAGGAATGTTCATTTTCAATATTGTAATCTGATTCATTTCTCCATCATAGGCAGATTACTCTTTCTGTTTGGAACTCTTTCTCTTTCTCCTTAGAGTTAAGAAATTGCCAGGACTCTGGAACTCTAGGCCTTTCTTATATTTGGAGAAGGTGTTTTTGTATTATTGCTTATTGTCCTTTCCTTATGCTTCTTTTTCCTTCTGGAATGCCTGTTAGAGATACTATGTATATCCAAGATATATTACTTCATGATTTTTCTCTCTTTGTGTTTAGCTTGACCTTATTCTCTTTCTACCTATCCAATTAATTTCTCTAATGGTGAATCAAGTTTTAAACTCTAGAAAGATGTATTTTGGGGGCTATATTTGAATCTGGAGTATAAAATATATAATCATTTTATTAGTTTTCCTTCTTAACTTACCATTGGAGTATAGCACATACAAAACACATAACCTTAAGTGAACAACTAAATTAATTTTTACATATATATTTATATTCAAAGTGTAATTAATATACAGATTAATACATAGAATCATCATCCTGGAAACCTCCATTATACTATCACACAGTCAATGCCCTTCCTTCAAAACTACCATTCTGACTTCAGCCAAAACATTGAATAATAAATTTGCCTATTTTATTTTTTTTAACGTTTATTTATTATTGAAAGACAGAGTGAGAGCATGAGCAGGGGAAGGGCAGAGGGAGAGGGAGACACAGAATCCGAAGCAGACTCCAGGCTCTGAGCTGTCAGGACAGAGCCCGATGCGGGGCTTGAACTCACAAACCATGAGATCATGACCTGAGCCGAAGTCAGACGCTTAACCGACTGAGCCACCCAGGCGCCCCTTGCCTGTTTTGTTTATTTATTTTTTTTTTAGTTTTCTATAAATGGAATAATACAGTACTTACTTTTTCTGTGCCTGCTTTTTAGTATTATGTTTGCAGGATGTGTCCACTCTGTTCTGTATAGCAGTAACTTATCACTGCTTTATATTATTCCATTTTGTTAATAAACCGTACATCAGTAAAACATCTAATTGTTCATGGGCATCCACATTGCTTCAAGTCTTGGGCCATTATGAATAAAGCTGCTATGAAAGTTTTGTACATGCTTTGTGGAATACATATGTAATCATCACTATTGGGATTCTAGAGTGAAATGGCTTCCAACAGATACTACCAGTATTTTGAAATAGTTTGCCAATTTTCATTCTTACCAGCAGTATATAAAAATGATACTGCTAAAAATTCTTATTTAGTTTTAATGCAATTTGAATTTCTGTTCCTTCTTAAAGTTCTTCTTTGTATTACTTTTTTAATCTGTATTTATTTTTGAGAGAGAAAGAGAGAGAGAGAGAATGAGCAGGAGAGGAACAGAGAGAGAAGGAGACACAGAATCCAAGGCAGACTCCAGGCTATGAACTGTCAGCATAAAGCCCCACGTGGGGCTCTAACTCATGAACCACGAGATCATGACCTGAGCCAAAGTCGGATGCTTAACCAACTGAGCCACCCAGGTGCCCCAGTTCCTTTTTAGATTTCTTATTGATCAGATTTAGTTTTTGTCATTTCTGACTAATTTTTTCTCTTGCTGTTGATCCCCTTTAATGGGGTGTTGTCATTTATTGTTCACACGGTAGGACTCAGGCTTTTATTTTGAAGTTTTCTAAGTGGCAACCGTCCAAGACGAAGTGGAAAAGAAAGTGTTCTCTTGAACAGGTCACATGATTCAGCTATGGTATCTGGAAGATTCCACTTTACTCCCATGCCTTCTTGTTTGCTTTAGACTTGAGGACACAGAAAACAGTCTATATTAAGTTCATGTTTGGCTCAGGCTGACTAAGCACACTCACACAGACACAATGTCAACCTGCGCAGTGGGTCAACAGATAACGGTAGGCTAAAGACTTCCCATCATGAGGCTATAACTCTATAATCCAAGCACCATCCAATTCCACAAGTGACAGAGTCTCAACTGCTCATCGCACTTAACTCTTGTAAAACGTTTATTTCTCTTAGGGTAATATGCAATTCAGTTTTTCAGGAAGCTATTTAGCCTGACAAACCTGTTCTCCCTCTCAAACGGATTTTTTGTTCTGCATTTCTTTCAAATGGCCTGGAGATTTTGTTCCATTTTCATTCGTTGCTAAGGGGAAAAGTAACATTTCTTATATTTTTTAATCCACTCAAATTCCCATTTAAATGAGTTGCTCTTTTCAGAGACAGATAATGAATTGGTATGTTATTGAAAGAAAAGATAGTCAAAGCTGTACCTTGTACCTGTTTAATTTCCTATACAATGGCAAGCAAAAATATTTATAAGATCAAGTGTATTTGAACAGCCAGAGAAAGATGTCAGTTAAGTACAAATGGTAATATTTGCTTCATATCAGCCTAGGTTGTCTTACTAGTGGCTGACTTTTTTACTACTGTTTTGTAAACAAAATACAGTCAAATGTTGATCTCTGGAGTCACTTGAGGTTTTTATAGCTTTCTGAAACCTATCATAAAATGTAGACTTGCATATTTCCCTTGATGTATTTTTTGTAGCTCAGTTTATGGATGGTTTACAAATCATCAGATATATGAGTAGAAATATGGATGAATTATAAGCACATATATTCCTTTTTCCACTATATAATTCTAAAAATAATTTACCCTAAACTCTTTACATGAGTTTGGGATTATTTTTATTTGGAATCATTTTTGGTCTAGAATATTAATTCAAGATGTTCTCTATTCTAGCCTTCTGCCAAGAGTAAGAAGTTCTAAATCATAAGCACATAAACCTGAAGCTATCCCAAACAATAATTTATTGATCCATGCTTGAAAAAATCTCTCTATTTCAGAGCTTTGAAAGTAGGAAATAAATATGTAGAACAATAGATTCTCAAGATAGACTGAAACTCCAGAGGTCACCTAAAATAAACCACCATTTCATTGCTTAAACGTCCTCTATAATTTCCGTTGGGGATTGAATACTTCCAGAGTGCTCTGCAAAAGTATAACTATGTTGAAGTAAAAGCCTTTGCTAAATGGGTGTCCTGATGCTAGTTGTGCCTTTAGGACCAAAACGTACAGGTTTAAATTTCCTAACAATGACGACTCCATAAGCACTTAAGTGCCACTCTCCAGTTTCCCTGTAACTTGCCTTTTGGTTTAAATCTCCGGTTTCTTCACGTATTCCTTATACATTCGGTTTGATTCCCTTCTCAATTGCCATCACTCTCTTCTGTGTGCATTCTAGTTTGTGGCAAAGAGAAATAGGGTTTCAAACTGTTCACGAGAATGGAATGCCTACATTCTTGGCATTGGATATTCTTTGAAGCAGTCTGTTTTCATTAACATTCTTAGCATATATGTGTAAATATATATATGAATGTGTCTTACAGTATTTTATATAATTATAAATGTATATGTAAATATAAAAATATATAAAATATTTAAAATATATAAAAATATATATAATTTTCACTCATGTGAAGCCCATTATTACAACTTCTAAGTCTTTTTCACTAGGTGTTAAGCCATATTTCTACCATATTGAATTGGAATTTTGTGGAATGACAAGGGCAGCCCTGGTAGATCGCAGTGAATGGTGGATTAGGGATGGACTAAACATGAATATTGTGTTTAATGCTATTTATCTTTGAAGTTTAATCCGTAATTTTACTTTATCAAGGTCTTGTTGGATTCTGATAAGTCCTGCCAGCTTTATACCATTCAAAAATTTGGTCAATATTTTAATATTACTCTCACCTAAATCTTTAATTAAAAATTTTTTTAAGAAAGCATAGTTTTCAATAATATCATATTCAATTTGATCCACAATGCACATTCCTTGGATAAAACCCTTTATTCAGTTATAAATCCATCCAGATAGCACTAGTTATTCATCTTATCAGTATTGATAACAGAATTTCTTAAAATGTTACACAGCTTGGGGCACCTGGGTGGCTCAGTCGGTCGAGCGTCCGACTTCTGCCCAGGTCATGATCTCCCGGTTTGTGGATTCGAGCCCCACATCAGGCTCTGTGCTGACAGCTCAGGGCCTGGAACCTGCTTCGGATTCTGTGTCTCCCTTCTGCTCCTCCCCCATTCATGCTTGCTCGCTCTCTCTCTCTCTCTCTCTCTCTCTTTCTCTCTCTCTCTCTCAAAAATAAAGCTTCAAAAAATTTTAAAAATGTTACACAGCTCTGAAGAGCTCTCACGGCAATCTGGTGCATCCCTGATTACTGGTATGTATGTATGTATTTGATGCAACTGGCTACTTAGAAAAGGCTTCTTCTCTCCTCATAGTTACATCTATTCCTTCTAGTGCTTTAAGTTTTGCTGGATAAAACCTTCCATTAACCACCAGTGCTGTTTGTCATAGAGAGCATTCAAATAATTACAAAACCTAATTCGCTAACGTATATTTAAACCAAGTTACCAGAAAAGTAAGTGATATTAATGCGATATGACCTAACCTTATTTCTAAGTGTTCTCCCACTCATTTAATATATAACCTTTTTAAAATTTGTTTACGATTTTTTATTTTAATTTTTTTTTTATTTTAGAGAGCATGTGAGCAGGGAAGAGGGGCAGAGGAAGAGAAAGAGAGAATCTTAAGCAGGCTCTATGCTCTGCAGAGCCTGATGCAGGGCTCAATCCCACAACCCTGACATCATGACCTGAGCCCAAACCAAGAGTGGGATGTTCAAGTGACTGAACCACCCCTGCGCCCTGACAACTTTCTTATTTATTTTTTATTTAAAAAAATATATTTTTTTAACATTTATTTTTGAGAGATAGAGCAAGACAGACCATGAGTCAGGGAGGGGCAGAGAGTGAGGGGGGACACAGAATCAGAAGCAGGCTCCAGGCTCTGAGCTGTCAGCACAGAACCCCACAGACCACGAGATCATGACCTGAGCCAAAGTCGGACGCCCAATTGACTGAGCCACCCAAGCACCCTCCCTCCCCTGATAACTTTCTTATTACCTAGTCTATGATATAGTTAGAAATTTGTGACTTTAAAACACAGAATACTATCCCTGTCCTCAAGAAATTTGCCATCTTCAGTAAGAAATTAGAAGTTGGAAGTGACTGTTTAACCATGCTTTTTTGAAGTTACTATGAAAGTTAGTGGCTCTGATCAAAGAATTTGGGAGAATGAGTTTTTTTTTTTTTTAAATGAGTATTATTAGGTCAAGTTCCTTGAGGTGCAGAATTTGAGGAAGAGAAAAAACATATCCAAAGAGGAATTTTAAACTCTCCCTTAAAAAAAAAAGATTTAATTTAACTGCTGTAGCTTCTTTAGTATTCACGAAAGAATTATATTGCCTTTCAATGATGCTTTGGGTTTCGGTATGGCTGTTTTGATACCTCAGTGTGCAGAAGATACTCTCCAACAGCTCGGTCTGCCTAACTGGAAATCTTATCTTGACCATATTTCAGAATAAATTATCTTTTATTCCGAGCTATCTGGGCATCCATATATCTATATTGCTTCCCAAATACCAATAATCCAATAATGGAAGTACTTCACTTCAGTTTTCCAGTTTAGACTTCATGGTTTATAAGACAACGTCTGGGCTCTGGGAAGTGTCAACACAAAGCTTAATATTGGTGATTTGGTAGTGAAGTTAAGTTTAGGCAGGTTTTTTTGTGACATTGTGGATATAATATCTAAAGGCATCCTTTTTTTTAAACTTTATTGATTGATTGATTGATTGTTACCTCTACACCCAATGCAGGGTTTGAATCCATAACCCCGAGATGAAGAGTCACATCCTCTTCCTACTGAGCCAGTCAGGTGCCCCAAGGCATTCTCTTTTGAGTTAGCCATGTCCAATCTGTATAATGGGCTAACCACTAGTGTGGGCTAACCACTTCTTCTTTTCACATAAGTGCCTTCTAATGATTAGATACTCTTAGTTATTCTACTGAACACTGAGAAGACTGCAGGAAAGAAAGGACAGTGATATTTCAGAACTTCATACTTCCCCAAAATGATATGCACAACATAGTTGTACTAAAATATGTCAGTACTTATAATGTCCCAGCCATTATTTTAGACATTCTGTATCTATGTACTTTAATCTTCACAATAACCCTCTAAAGTAGCTATTATTTTCTCTATCTTTCAGAAGCATTGAAATTCATGGGGTTTATTAAACACAGTACCCTGATTCAAGTCTGGCAGCTATTAACAATTGCAGCCAGACTTTTTGAGATGGTTTATTCTTAATTTCTAAATCTCTGCTCTTTCTGTGAGGTATGTGGACTTTTCTCTGGAAGGTTTGGATTGTCCATGAATAAATCATCTTTTATATTTCATGACCTCATTACTTCAGTCTCTCTTCCTGTCACATGTATGGGTCATTTTATTAAAAATGCCTACCAACCCCCTAACATCAGTTTTGATTTTTAGGGTTGGATATGAAAGATTTAAAGGACAAAGTAGCTGAGACTATCAAAGGACATAACCTAGTTGAATCTCTTCACTGACTCTTTTATTCTATTACTGTTAACTGGGTGAATATTGCAAAAACGCAGATGCTATGAGAGTTGATTTATGGTTCAGTTCAGGGTCAGAAGTTTTTGTAAATCAAAACCTCTTTTAAACAACCCTTGAAGTTGGTGAGAAGTTTTACTTGTTTCCATTTGAGCACTGTAGAAACCTCTGCTCTAATAAAGTGGAATACTAGAACAAAGAAAATTTAACCTAAGTTGAGACAACAGACGCATTTTTAGTCTTGGCCGTATTTTTGATACAAGGGCAATGATACGAGATACGGTTTAAAAGGCCTACCAGTCCTATATGACATATTAAGAGAGACCAGTGACCTACTTTAATACTTCCCCCATTCTTGTATCTTTATTGTCCTATATCTAAATAAATTGTGTATGGTGATACTTGTTAATTTTTTTTCAACTTTAGAAATAAAACTACATCAGATGAAGACACAGCTTTTGTTTTTCAATTCCATCATAAGGCAAATATTCCTGTACTCAATATTTCATATATATATGTGAATATACAATTTGGTTTTATATTGATATTCAGCATTTATATTACCATGCCTAAATAAATGTCATGCACGACTAAGTCATATGTAGCACTTAATTACTTGTGTTTCTCTCAAATTTTTATTTCGCTTAGATTTTTTTTTACTATTAAGTTATTACCTATTTCCCAATTGTATTAGAATCCTCTCAGTAGAGGCAAACACCTCAAACAATCTTCAATTTTATCCTTTTGTAGACCTCTCTAATCTGCTGTCAGATAGACTAGTTGCTATGTTTGACCAACTCACATTTTGGACTCTTCCTATAATATCATCTCAAGGAGTTCCTTCTCCACTCTTGACTTGGGTTCTGTATAGATTTCTCCTACATACACATATACACATTTATATTTATAATAAAATATTATATATTTGGGGGGATCAAGGAAATTTCTCATCTTTTCTGTGCTACTCAAAGTACATTTTAATGGGGCATTGCCTATAGAAATGAGAGAAAGAGGCATGTCCTATTGATTGCATGGCTACTATTCCTAAATGCTTATAGCCTTCTCATTGTCCCATTCTTCTGGCCTTTGGTTAATGCTGTTCTCAGTGCTTGATAAATTGGTGTAGTTAGTCTCTCCTTTTCTGTCTCTCTCTCTCTCCTCCAAAGAAAACAGATGTTCCTCCCCTTAAATTGCTCGAGTGTAGGTTTGGAGTGGGTTGAACCTGAAAAACCGAAGTTTGGGGGTAAAACCTAAGGATCTAATAGAGCTGTAAGATGTATTCATTTTTCTCCATGTTTTTCTAAGAGAGCAAGTAGACAGCAGGGAAAATGTGGGTGGCTGATACGTTACTCAGAGATTGCTTCTCTTATGTAAAGGGCTGGTGCTACCCACACTGTTTATTTTACATAATACTGTTATTATTTTTTTAATTTCATTACTTAGACCCATTCTAAAGTAAGTTATTACACTTTAGTCAGATCCTGACATAAAGCGAAAATCTTCCTCGGTTTTTCTTTTTTCTCTCTGTCTCCTTTACAGAAATTTGGAACCATATGTAAGAAAATTTAGGAAATGTGCTGACTGTTCATCTCTGCTAGTTCTGTTCACTTTCTCTATTTTAGATATCAGTGTGAGTAGAGAAATTATTCACACATAATATTTCATCAATATTGCCATTTATCTCTAGTGATACACATGCATAAATATTAGGTTTTGATAAGAGATTTCTCTTTTCCCTTGGTACTGTAACACTGGCTTTACCCTTACCAGCCATCTTAATCTAGTCTTAATCTAGTTTCTTCAGAAAGCAGAGTCTGTTTTCTCTCTCTCTCTCTCTCTTATTTTTTCCCTTTGCTTATTTTATTGGTTTTTGAATTACACATATGAGTGAAATCATATGGTATTTGTCTTTCTCTGATGGACTTATTTCATTTAGAATAATACTCTCTGGCTCTATCCATGTCATTGTAAATGGCAAGATTTCATTCTTTTTTATGACTGAATAATATTCCATTGTGTATATAAGCCACATCTTTATCCATTTACCAAATGATGGGCACTTGGACTGTTTTCATAGTATAGTTATTGTGAATAATGCTGATATAAACACAGGAGGGCATGTTTCCCTTTGAATTACTGTTCTTGCGTTTCGGGGATAAGTACTCAGTAGTGTGATTCCTGGAATATAAGGTAGTTCTGTTTTTAACTTTTTGAGGAAGCTCCATAGTGTTTTCCACAGTGGCTGCCCCAAGTTTGCATTCCCACTAATAGTGCATGAGGGTTATTTTTTCTCCACATCCTCACCAACACCTGTTGTTTCTTGTGTTGTTGATTTTAGCCCTTCTGACAGGTGTGAGGTGATAATCCCACTGTAGTTTTGATTTTCATTTTCCTGATGGGATAATGAACATCTTTTCATGTGTGTTGGCCATCTGTATGTTTTTTGGAGAAATGTCTGTTCATGTCTTCTTCCCATTTTTTAATTAGATTATTTGTTTTTGGGGCGTTGCATTGTATCAGTTCTTATATATTTTGGATACTAACCCTTTATTGGATATGTTATTTGCAAATATCTTCTCCCATTCCATAGGTTGCCTTTTAGTTTTGTTGATTGTTTCCTTAGCTGTGCAGAAGAGGAGAGATTATTTTTAAACACATTTCTATTTGGGGAGAAAATTCAACAGTATGGTGACATCTTTTAAGACTGATTATCTGATGACTTCTATTTGGCTTAAGCCAAAATAGATAAGTCAAATACACCCTAGTGTACAAGTTCCTGGCAAAGCATAAGATATCATTAATATTTAATAAGCCACCCTGGCTTCTAAGAATTTTTTAGTGTGATAATCAATACCATTGTGATATTTACATGGTATTCAAAGTCTGCCTTAAAAGAATATAAAAAACTAGACAGACACATTTTTATGAGATCCTGGACATGGTAAATGTTGTATGTTCTTATGTAAAAAAACCCTGCAATACCTACCCTCCTATATAGCATTGTGTTGCTTACTAAGAAGACATTGTTTTAATACATCCAGTTGACTATTAAACAGCTTTTATCATCTGATGACTATTTAAAGAATATTTGTAAAATAACCCGTTGAAAACATTGAAAGCTGTCTCTGAGTTATTAACTTGATGTATGAAGATATAGCTATTGAAATTAGCAGTTAAAAAATCACATACATACAAGTAGTTTTAATTAAAGATAAAAAGATGTAAAGCGGCACCTGGGTGGCTCGGTGAGTTAAGCTTCTAACTCTTGATTTTGGTCCAGGTCATGATCTCACAGTTCGTGAGATCAGGCCCTGCACTGGGACTCTGTGCTGACAGCTGGGATCCTGTTTGGGATTCTGTCTCTCCCTCTCTCTCCCCCTGCCCTGCTCTTACTCTCTCTCTTGTCTCTCTTTGTCTGTCTGTCTGTCTGTCTGTCTCTCTCTCTCTCTCTCTCTTTCTTTCTGTCTCTCAAATAAACATTTTTTAGAAAAGATAGAAAAATACCTGGTGAAGAATGGAGGGAATGGATACCGTTGTACAACTCGGAAGAGAAGGAGCATAGATGAAAAAATGTTTTCTAAACAAACTCAGGCCAAGTTTTCGAAGATTTTTGTACCTTTTCATTAGAAATTTAGATTCTTAAAAAATGAAATGTGGAGACAAAGAACTTTTTGAATATACCAAATAAATAGAGGCATTTTCATAAACCTTAAAATAAGACTAGTTGTTTTGAAGGGATTTTCATTAGAGTAGAAAAGATTTATGGCGATTATTTAGAGTGGGTGTTATCTTAAAAAGACTTGGTTGTCACAATACTTATTCTAGAGATGAACACTTTGGAACATCTTGGAAAATCTCTTTTATGACATGTCCACCATATTTCATGGAAGATGCTCATACATTTTGAATAGGACCATCTGTTAAAAACTGAGAATCTAAAAAACAAATTCCATTTCCTTTTATTTAATTTTACCCCATTCACTTTTTTTAAACCATATATGCCATTAGATTACCTTCATTATTAAAGGTAAAGTTTTGTTGGTACAGGTACACTTTGAAGTCCCCCAACCTATCTCTTGAAATTTGGTTATTTTTGCAACTTTATCCTATTTTTATGCTTCTTTTAGGTACCACAGATAAATAAATTGATGAATATTTGTATAAAGTATAGCCCCATTTCTATGGCCATCCTTATAACCCAAATTTATAAAATCACCTTACTGATGATTCTTGACAGAATAAACTTAGAGGTGGACTAGTAGTTAATTTCTCTAGAGAGTGATTCCCATTGACTATTGACTTAATTATATTCACTTGTATTATCCTATGTAACCAGAGTATATGCTATTAATATTTTACAACTCTTCATGAAATAAAATATCCTTCATAACATTGCTCAATATTTTATTTTTTTAATGCTTGTTTATTTTGAGAGAGAGAGAGCACAAGCAGAGGAGAGTAGAGAAAGAGGGGGAGAGAAAAATTCCAAGCATGCTCTGCACGGACAGCTCAGGGATTGATCTCATGAACCAAGAGATCATGATCTCAGCCAAAATCAAGAGTCAGATGCTTAACTGACTGAGCCACACAGACACCCCATATTGCTCAGTAATTGCAATATTTCCTCATTTTTTTTGAAAACTATATTCTCCTCTAATCATCTGAAATTATGCAAAGTAGTAAAGTAGACAACATTCATTGTATGTTATATTTGGGAGTTTTATGTTCATTATCTCATTTTCTTCTCTTTTAATAGCTGTTTACAGCCCCATTTTATAGATGCAGAAACTAGGCTAAGTAGCATGTCACTATGCCTTACAATATACTGTTTAAAAAGAGATCCTCCGTAACCATGTTTAATTGTTAAATCAAAATTTAAACATGGATACATGTTTAATTTAACAATTAAACATGGATTTATGTCTCTTATCATCTGAAATGTATTCATCAATAGATATTTTTTGTTAATCTTGCTTTAAACAAATAAGGAAGATGTCTGTCCATAACCTACCTCAAGAAGTGCATTGTAAAACTGTTCAATATCAGTTGTCCCAAAGTCTAGGACTAAATTAGCCAAAACAATATTAGCCAAAACAATATTTTTCATTTAATTACTAATATTTCTTAGATTTCTATGTTTAGATCTAATTTAAGGATATACCCCAGGACGTAAAAAAAAATGACAAAAGAGAATGGGTAGGTTTTAAGCAATGTGCTCTATACTCGGCAATAAACAACAAAAAGACATTTTCAATTCCATGACCAAAAAAAAAAAAAAAAAAAAAACCACCCTAAAAAAATGGCTTCTCTTTTTTTTCCCCGAAATGCTTATTCACTAATTGGCACAATAGACTTCCCCAAGGAGACTTGGCCAGGAAGTGTGTGAATATAAACTCAGCAGGGTGAAGTTGAGGATTAAAAGAAACATAATTTGAGTTTCTTCAAAACACTGTAAATCTCTGAGCATTCTCTGAGTGCTTATTTGTCAGTCCCACCTGACTAGATAATTGGGAATTCCTTAATTGCTCTCTGTAGTAACCTTCAGACCAAAAATCAAGTGATTCCAAAACTAGGGGCTTCAGCTTCATCTTTCCACTGTACATGGTTTTGGGTAACTGGATCAGTTCAGGTAATGAAATTAGGTTTTAGCTTGCATTATGAACTGTTTGCAGTAGGGAGGAAGGAAAAGAGAGGAAAGGAGTGAGCGACTTTATCATTAAATGCAAAGAAATGGATTCATAGTGTACAGAATTTGAAATCAAATACTGTAGAGGCTCCAAGTTGGGGATTTATTAAATTTTACATGTTTCGGATCACAGAAAGTGGAGATTGGATTTCTCTTAAATGGAATTAACACCTCTATCCATTACACATTCTCCTCATTAAGTCTTCTTGAATGCTTGCTTCTGTCATCACAGTGGCTATAAAACCTTGAGAACAACTCAAGATGCATTCCTAATTCCAAAATCCCTCATCCAATTGTAGATTTTTGAAGGCAAAGATTGCATTTTATTCATTTAAGAACTACTGTGCCTTTAGTGGATGGAAACTTTTACAATCAGAGCAAATGCTTGTAAAGTTCAGCTCTGCCTTGCATAATTCAGAGATGCAGTACATAAAGCAGATGGTGAACTTTTTTATTAAAACAATCTTTTGAGAGTTTTGGGTTCACAGAAAAATTGAGAGGGAAAGTGCAGAGATTTTCCATCTCCCCCTGCTCCCACATATGCATAGTTTCCCCCATTATCAACATTCCCCACCAGGGTGGTGTTACATTTGTGTAACATTTGTTACAACTGATGAACCTATATTGACATATCACAATCACCTGAAGTCCATAGTTTACCTTAGGGCTCATCTTGGTGTTGTATATTCTATGGATTTGGATAAATGTGAAATGACCTATAATGATTATTATAATATCATACAGGGTATTTTTCTGCAAATCCTTTGTGCTCTACCTGCTTACTCCTCCTCTTCCCACAAACTCCTAGCAACCACTGATTTTTTTCTTTTTACTGTTTCCATAGTATTGCCTTTTCCAAAATGTCATATAGTTGGAATCACACAGTATGTACCCTTTTAAGATTGGCCTCTTTCCCTTAGTAATATGGATTTATGTTTTCTCCATGTCTTTTCATGGCTTGATGTCTCACTTCTTTTTAGTGCTGAATAATATTTCATCATCTGGCCATACCACAGTTATTGATCCTTTCAACTACCAAAGGTCATCTTGGTTGCTTCCAAGTTTTGGCAATTATGAAACAAGCTGCTATAAAATATTGTATGCCGGTTTTTGTATGGACATATTTTCAGCCACTTTGGGTAAATACCAAAGAGTGGTTGCTGAATCATATGGTAAGAACATTTTTAGTTTTGTAACAATCACAAACTGTCTTCCAAAGTGACTGTGCCATGTTGCACCAGCAGTGAAGGAGAGTTCCTGTTGCTCCACATCCTTGTCAACATTTGGTGTCATCAGTGTTCTGGATTTGGGGCATGGTAATCTGTGTGTATTAGTATCTTGTTGTTTTAATTTACATTTCTCTAATGGCATATGATGTGGAACATCTTTCCATATGCTTCTTTGTCATCTGCTTTCCTTGTTTTTGTTTTTTGATGTCTATTAAAGTCTTTTGTTCATTTTTTAATCAGGTTGTCAAACAATGTAGTTTTTACAATACCTCCGTCAAGCAGGTACTGTCCCCGTTTGAGATGCAAACACAAAGGCTTAGGAAGATTAAGTATCCTGCTTGGGTCACATCACCAACTTAAAGGAAGTTAACACAAATTCAAATTCTAAAGCCCATGCTACAATTTCCATGCTTAAATGACTTCTATAAGAGTGTAAACCAGAAATTATACAGGTGTCTAAGTCTGACTAAGCCTAATATATGTAGGCATATTCTCTAAAATTGAAATATAAGCATTCCTGTGAATTAAGAAACAGTAAAATCAGAGTCAGTTACTAGTACGTTTTTGTTTCATAGGGTTACATAGCCAGGAAGCATGAACCCATACTGAAGGCTAATTAGTGGTTGTCTGAGGACAGGAGTGGAGTGGAGTGGGGAGGATAATATCTGAGCAGGAGGAAACTTTTGGGAATGATAAATAGTCCATTATCTTAATACTAGTTATAGTTTCACAGATGTATGCATGTGCCAAAACTTATCAAATTGTCTAAATATGTGTGGTTTATTGTATAACAGTTACACCTCAGTATATCTATTTACTAAAAAAAATGATACTAGTAAGAGAATACGAAAAGATAGTCCATGGACTATAAGAAAATATTGGCAAAGGACCTATCTGATAGAGTTGGCATTCAAATAAATTTTTTAAAATTCTCAAAACATTAAAAAATGATGTAAATATTGGAAAAATATTTGAATAGACACTTCTCTGTAAAAGAAATGTGATGGCAAATAAACACGATAAGATGCACAACAGTAGTCATTAGATAAATGCAAATTAATACCAATATTCAGACTCTTATCACCTGTCATCTAAAAAGGAAAAGAAAGGGAGAAAAAAACCTGACTCTCGTATATTGCAGGTAGAAATGTAAAACAGTACAGAAGAATGTGACCAACAGTTTGGTATTTTCTTCAAAAATCTAGCAAATCTTTAACATGTGGCCCAATAATCTCTGTTCTGGGTATTTGCTCAAGGAAGCTAGATCTATTCTCACACAAGCCTGTATACAAAACACTTACAGTTGCTTTATTTATGACTTTCCCAAACTAGAAACAACTCAAACATTCATCACCCTGTGAATAGACAAACTGTTCTGCATCCACCCGGTGGAATATTATGCAGTAATAAAAAGGAGTGAATTGTCAATATACACAACAAAATGGAGAAGTTTCAAAGGCAATGTACTGAGCAAAAGCCAGAGTCATACATTCTGTATGCTTCCCTTCATATGACATCAGGACAGAAAATAAATTAGTGATTGCCAGTGTTTAGTGATGGTTGGAGAGATGACTCCAGAGGAGAATAAGAGAATAAGTTTGGATGATGGGACAGTCCTGTATCTTGATTTCAGGGTGAATATCGGACTGTGGGATGTAACAGTACTGTACAATAAGAAGAGTAATTTTTTCTGAATATAAATTATATCTCAATAAAACATGCACATATTCTTTAAAAATCTGAGATACAAAGCTAACGGAAAGGAAGGTTGAACATATTTATTAGTTACTGTCCCTTCCTTGTGTTAGATTACCAGGGCTGCCATAACAAATTACCACAAGCTTGGTGATTTAAAACACTATAAATTTATTCTCTCATAGTTCTGGAGGCTAGAAGTCTGAAGTTGAGGTAGGTATCAGCTGAGTCATACTACCTCTAAATGCTCTAGGAAACCAGTTTTAGAATATTGGACCCACCCTAATTCACTATAACCTCATCTTAACCAATTACATCTACAAGGACCTTATTCCAAATAAGGTCACATTTTGTGGTTCCAGATGAACTGGTGAGGGGGCACTATTCAACCTACTATACCCCTCATGGAGAGGATATAGTTTTAATTATAGTTTGGCATATCAATTTTACGTAGATACTTCCAGGTATTTTTCTATACCGTTATCTAGAGAAAAATTTGCCTGGCTGAGATTCTTGTTTCCTAATTGTGTATAACAAATTTTAAATTGATCAGGGATGTGAACAAGAAAGCTAGGCTGAGCATCCAAATGAAGCAGCTGGGGCACATTTGGCAAAAGATAAAATCTTCTATGTAGAGATTGCAAGAATATTTCAAATAATAATGCTAGTCCTTTTATGAAAATGTCAGAGGACCATTTTATATTTGGTCAGAATTTCTGTGTAGCTTTTGTCTAGAAGCAATAATTCCAGCAGTGCTGGTTCAAATGGTTTCATCTGCCTATTTCCCAAATCCCATCTGGTTCTATTACTCTGGCCAAATCCATACAGGAAAAATAATTATGGTTACATAACCCATCCTTGAGTAAGAGCAGATAAGCTTACTTTGTGACAATAATATCAGCATTGCCTTATACTCACCAGTCACAAATTCATTTTGCCTATATAAAAATTCTGTCCTAATTATTCACCGTTGGCTAATACATGAAGCAGAAGTCATACCTTGTCAATTCCAAGCTTGGGTCTCAAATGGTTACGTGCTTCCCTTCTTTGTCTCCTGGAACCAAGCCTAAACAAATTGGGGTGAGCCTGCTGTACAATGAGAAACATACTGCCTACTTACCCCATCATTTTCATTGACCATAACTTCCCAGATATGTTAGTAAGGCGACACTTGTCCAGCAAGCCCCTGCCAAGCTGACCCTCAGAATATGAACAAGCCCAATCGAGAACAGCCAAGCCTAGCCCAGATCAGCAGAAATACCTTATTTACCCAAATACGTATAAGCAAAAACAAATGTTTTAAGGCACAATATTTACAGTGATTTGTTGATAGCGATACATATTGATAATGGGGTTAAGAAATATCTATAAGAATATAAAATAATATTTCAATGTCAATATGCACCCATATTTTACTCTAGTAGAAGAGATACACTGGGGGTCATTAGCACTTAAATCAAACTTTGCATAATTAATTCTTTCCTAAACCAATATACCCAATGGTCAGCCATTTGCTTTTTATTGTATCTTTGTCATTTGATTTTAGTAAACTGAGATTGTGGAAAGTATTTAAGTTAAAAACATAGTATTATGTTGCTTTCTGCTTTATTGTGTATTTTCTTTTGATGTTCAAAATATGGCCACAAAAAAATGGGCTCAGTGTTCACTCTGACAGTATCCACCTGAAACATGCAATGAAGGCCGTTGAAATATCTCATTGTGATTATAGAATGAAAATGTCATCATGAGAGATAGAGCCTGCCATCTTTCATTAAATCAGATGTGTCTCTGTGATTTTCTTTTCTCTCTAACCATCTAAAATGGTTGGCTAATTCTCTTTGCCTTTAGCTCCTCACCCATAATCTCTCCAGTCAAAGAATCTTATTACAATTGTGTTTATTTTCAAGCAATTTATTTGTACCTTTTAGTTCATGTGAAAATTGTAACATCTAAATTGTTTTATATCTACCTTAATTCTAAAGGATTTTTTTTGCCACAAATTATGCCTTCCATCTACCTTCCTGAACAAAGCAGACGACAAAATTCACCAGGTATTTTGAAGAAAAATCATTTACTTCCTTGCAGCTGTTAAGTCATTTCATGATAATGATTCTGGGAATGAAGCATAACCACCCCTAGACCAGCACGTGAAATTATTTCCACTGGGGAGCTGACCTTCTTTACAGGATGGCATTTCATGATTATTATTTATTAATAGGGTCTTTTCAGATATAAAATGAGGATGCACATTAATGGCAGGTTGCTGCTGGAGATACTATGAAGTTATACTAGGAGGTTTTTTTTTCTTTAATGAAGGAAATATGGAGGCTACCTAGAAAATAAGATTGACATTGATATTCAAAGCCTTCACCCTGTGTTAGTAGTTCAAATCAAAGCTACACAATGTTTAAAGGTCAATTACCGTTTGGTAATTATGGCTTGACAAATAGACTAACCTGTTCTGATTCTGAAAGTATCTCTCTCATATTTGACATTAATTGGCCCTCTGTGGCTTTACAGAGACCAATAGTTGAATAAACTTTGGAGAATGGGCTTCTTCCTTACCACAGATACTGTTCTTTGCTTTATTAGTAGACACAACTTGGACATGTTCTGCCTTATTATTATCTGCAAAGCATGAAAAGAATGAAACTCACCTTATGAGGGGAAGTAATGAAAATGGAGGACAACAATAATAAGAAAGCCTCATTTTCAATCATGACCATTCTAATGTTATATCTATCACCTGCCTCCGTTCTCCACAAAATTTATGGGAATACTTTCAAATGCTATTCATCCTTCTCAAGATTAAGAGCTTCTATAATAGGGCCTGTGTAAGTTTTGACACCTTTCTTCCAATCTTTTTTTTTTTTTTTTAATCAAAGTATATCGTCTTTTTTTTTTTTTTTTTTTTTTTTTGGTCTTTCTGTCACAACTACCTATCATCTCTAGCAATTTTAATTCTGCCATTGTAGTCTAGACTATGGCTCCAGAAATGCAGATTAATTTGAGAGACTAGAAATGGAAATGTGGGGCAAAAGTCATTGTTTATTGATAGCAGTTCTATGAAGGGAACTGATCTATGGTTGGTCTAAATCCAGTTTTCCTACCCACAAGGCTGTCTTGTCTTTGCTTGATCCAAGATGCTCTGTGTCAGAGTAACAAGTTGTGCTAAGGCCCACTTAGGAAGCTACATCACCCTAATTACACAGGTCTCAGTCTGTTGCCTTTTAGGGAAAAAAAATGATGCTTGAAACTAGGGATATCTTTGATCTTTTCCCTTCCTTTCTCTAAAAGCTATGCAATTATTTCTTGCCATGCACTTAACTTTTCTCCCCCCTTTTGGCTACTATTTTTTCTAATTATATTTAGCATCATGCTCTCATAAAAAGAGTGTTCTTTAAAGTTTTGTATCTTAAATAATTTTTATTTAAATCATCCTCATTTAATTTTGAGTGTTTTTCTACCTTAGCATTCTATGAGCATTCAAGAAAGAAACAGCAAACAGAAATGAAATAATAATTTAAAGTGTTACTCTGAGGTGGGGCAGTTATTCTAAATGAATACGAGTGTGAAATTAGGTTGTTTTAGAAAGTAGCAGGATAGATTTAATGATGAACATCAAAGGTTATGACCTGGTGAGGATCTAGTAATAAAAGTAAGTCCAGATGAAGCAGAATATGTGTAGAGTTAACATAGAGAGGATATATAAAGTTCAGAATATAGGTTCTGAGAGTTACTCAAAATACAAGGAGGCACATGGGGAATGCAGCAAGATGGCTTAAGATGAGAAATAAAAGTATATAAAAGCTAATGCTTTCATTACATCTGATCCATGTCAGTCTTTATTGAGAAGAAGATATCAAACAGATAGGGTAGAATTGACTAATATTCAGCAGGAAACCAGGAATAAAAATACACTTGTTAAAATCCCAGATAAATCACTTATTCTTTGACCTTGAAAAACTTTCATATGAAGAGAGCTAAAAAGATGGTGCCTCTGGGTCTCTGTTGAATATCACTGTAGTGTTTGAATGAAAGTCTTATAGAATACAAAAATAACAACCAAAGAATGTCAAAGACAATATATAAATTCACACACACACACACACACACACACACACACACACACATCTATTTAGAGGGGGGAGGGAAGAGCAGGTGTGAAAGAGGATAATAAATTCCTATTGTCTTTTCTTTTCAGTAGATAAATATGTACAGTGTTGTAAACATTTGTGAAATGTTTTCTACCCATTAGAGATTTACCACTTGAGGGAGGATAAATTATTTATCATATGCTTTGGCATGTATTTGGGGAATATTTATACAAAATGTTTTATCTAAACTGCACATTTATTACAAAAAATAGTAATTCATTTTAAAGTAGTATCTTGGCCATCTTTTTTTTTTTTAATTAATTTATTTATTTTGAGAGAGAAAGAACATGAGTGGCAGAGGGGAAGAAAGAGGGAGAGGGAGAAACAGAATCCCAAGCAGGCTCCACACTGTCAGGATGGAGCCTGATGAAGGGCTTGAACTCAGGATCCATGAGATCATGACCTGAGCCAAAGTCAAGAGATGGACACTTAACAGACAGAGCCATCCAGGCACTCCTGGCCTTCTTGAGTCTAGCTGCTACTCTTGAAAAGGCAGCCGTGTAAGCTTAAAGAGCATCTAAAAGTGGAGTTCTGTGTCTTAGCGGAAAGGTTGTATTCTTCTTTGTGTAACTCAATAAACAACTTAGAGCCAAATCTAAGAAAGATTATAGTAAAACTGTTCAAAATCACTTTATGGAGCTGGGTCAGAATTCCCAAATTAAATGTAGTTCCTGTTTGTACTGCAGTTTGTGGTAAGGTGTCTCATAACTTAGATCAGTCTTCAGTTCAAGTGAGTTACCATTCTTAATTCTGTGTATTTCACTTGTAATCTTCAAGCACTTTGCAGAAAGTCACTCAACACTTTTAGGCCACTCAACTCAATCAGAGGAAATCATCATTTGATACACAAATTAAAATATATCCAATTTCACATAAGCCAGTGATATTCAGCTTTTCACTTCAAATGTAATATGTCAGGTAATTTCTTTATATTTTTAATTATTTTAGCACAGAAAAATTTTGGGAATGAATAGTTTCTTTCAGTTATTGTTACTGCTGTGTGTATAAATTTACCCAAACGATGCTAGCTTGATGCTCAAGAATCCACAGTGTTTTTCACATATTTATGTTGGTGGACATAAAAAAAAAAACAGTCTAACTTAGTTGCTACTTTAAACAGAATTTTCAATACACCGATAGAATGCAGAGCCTTACTTAACTTATTAAGCCAGTCATTCATATTGAGTAAGTGTTTAAATATATCTACTTGATCAAAAACACAGAACTGGATCCTGAGGGCGTTTAGAGAGGATGAAGACACCATTTTCTTTTAGCTTTGCTTTCATAGAAGAACACAAGTTAACACAATTAAACAATAACACAATGAAAACACAATGT
This sequence comes from Panthera tigris, assembly GCF_018350195.1. Taxonomy (NCBI): domain Eukaryota; kingdom Metazoa; phylum Chordata; class Mammalia; order Carnivora; family Felidae; genus Panthera; species Panthera tigris. The sequence continues at coordinate 126,120,861 of NC_056665.1, forward strand.
AACAATATTTATTTGTCATGGGGAAAAAAACACTTCTGTTGGGGCACCTGGGTAGCTTAGTCGGTTGAGTGTCCAACTTTTGATTTTGGCTCAGGTCATGATCTCATGGTTGTGAGATAGAGTCCCTCCTCCGGCTCCATGCTGACAAAATTGAGCCTGCTTGGGATTTCCTCTTTCTATGCCCCTCCCCCAATCACGTGTGTGCACATGCGTGCACACATGCACATATGCTCTCTCTCTCTCTCTCAAGTAAAAAAATACTTCCGTAAGACACCTATTCTAATATCAACACTTCTGCTAGTTAGCTGTAAATCTGGAATAAGAAACTTACCTTGTTTCCTCAATTACAATTCATCTGTCTTATAAATATTTCTTCAATGTATAAAGCTTAGAGTGTAATCAGAGGGTTTTTAAATTCCATTAAATTGACACACTTTAAGAGATTCTATGGACCTTAACAAAAAATAATACATGTATATTTGTATCAGTTCCTATAAGGGATATAATTAGTCAGAGTCCAATGGTATTACCCTTGGGTCAACACTTCTCTATTGTTTGAGATGCCTTCCTGTCCGATCCAACCCATATGTGACTTAGAGTATGTCTACTTTGCTATGAAAGCATTATGCTAATTTTCATATGAACACCTTCAACAAAACAGAGGTTATATTTCTTGAACAGAGAATTGCTAACTATACACTACAGTGATGGAAATAATTACTATAAAATTTATAATTGAGTTAATTATGTTTTCCTTTCTAAGTAAAACTAACTTTTCATTGCCCAATTTACAGATCACGAAATGAATTCAATCATGATGAAAATACGAAAGAAATTAGAATTGAGAAAATAAATGAATGTTAGTAGACTCTTCGAAATCAAACACAAATTAAGAGTATCAAAAAGCTGGGAGGCCGGGGTGGCTCAGTGGGTTAAGCAGTGGACTCTTGATTTTGCCTCAGGTCATGATCTGACGTTTAATGAGTTCAGCACCATGTCAGGCTCTGCGCTGACAGCTTGGAGCCTGCTTGAGATTCTCTCTCTCCCTCTCTCTCTCTCTGTCCTTCCCCACTTATGTGCACTCTCTCTCTCTCAAAAATATATGAACATTAAAAAAAAAAAAGAGTGTCAAGAAGCAAAAAGTCTACTCTCAAAAATCATTGCAAACATCATCAGTTAAGACTCAGGACAAATCAATATTTCTTCTCAGAGAACAACACAAATAGCTTATGTCATTACACTGTCAGATATAACCACAAACATCAAGCTAATAAAATATGTTGGGAGAGAATTTAACTATTCAAGTTACTTTCCCAAGTACAACTGTACTTCAGGGGACAATCAATCACACCCTGTTGTGATAGTCTTCATTCTGACAAAAGTCTGACGGAGAAGCATGATGGGCAAATTAGCCTTTTGTTCTGTGGAAGAACAGACCAGATGTGGAGTAGATGACAAGCACATGGGCTGTTTGTGTGTGCACATGTGTGTGCATGTGCACATGTCTGTGTGTGTGATGTTTGAGTTTTTCCTACAAACCTCTTTAAAATTAACAAGCCACCCTTCTGCTGACGTATTAAATGTATGTGTTTCTTCTTAGCATCATAGTGCTATCATAAATCCGTTGAGCTGTAAGTCCAGTTTCAACAGAGTGCCCACCTAAAAAAGACAACATTAACATCACATATCTTAAAGCCAAAACTTTTCATGGGGGTGAGAGGTGAGGAGACAGAATAAACCTGGTAATTCTCACCCAGAGATAGCACTGCTCAGTGACCTTAATACTAAAAGAGGTCTCCGGGTGGAAGAAAGAATTAGAACTCATCTTTGCAATTTCACTTGACTGACACATCTGTCAGTGTCTTTTATGATCCAGCTGACCCACCTTGACAGAAAGCCCAGCTGTACTTCCAGGATCTAATGAACGGCTGTTATATTGTACTTCTAAAGTTAGCAGCACTCCTCCCTTTAATATTGTGGGGTAAACGGGACGGAAGCAAGTGTTGAATGAGGCTGTGGTATGGTTTTGTCACCAAGGGTGATCTTATTACTTGCCTTTCAGCTGTTGAAAGAGAAACTTAAAAATGATTTTAAACTTTTCATAGTGTGCCTGTAACTTTGACCCTACAGGATGAGAAACGGCTGCAATATTGTTCATGATTATTGTCATTTGACCATTTCTGCGAAAACAGCAAAGATTCCACATGTCTCTGTCTGCCCTTGAAGCGGATACATCTGCAGGCTTTTATTCCCACAGGAAACAATTCCAAAGAAATTTTGTCATATTTAATATTTTAAGACTAATTAATTAGAGTAGGATTTAGGTTACAGCTAGTAGTTACAGTGATTGATACTGAAGTTCATTTTCTACTGAGGGCTCCATAAGTTTTTGCTGTGCAAATGGAAGATAGAGGAAAATAATTCTACTCCATGTATTTTTTTATTTCTCTTGAGGTAGCTATTGTAACAGATGAAGCTCAAATCATGATCAACCCTTCGGCTAAAGATAAAACTCTTTTCAGTAGACATGCTATGTGGCTATTATTTAGCTCTTTTCTTTTTCTCTCCTATCATTTTCCATTTCAAAGATTGTCCTTATCTCCCAGAAAACTGTATATCAATGTCTCCTCTACCACAGTGGTTCTCCAACTGAGCTGTGGGGAAGTCATTTGGTTCTTTTCTCTTGAAATGAATTTGAAAAATCAGCTCAAATGGACAGAGATAAACTAGTCACTTGGAGTAGGAGAGGAGGTAGAAGGTGTTGAGGAGATTTTTACCCTAGGGTCAACACACTAGGAAAATTCAGAAGAGGATAGTTACATTGAGCTTTCCTAGATTTCCCCTGCAGAATCTCTATCTAATATTTGTTCTCCATGAGCTATTGCCTATAAATTGGTTACTACACTCCCAAATTGGTTATTTTTGAAGGGTATTTACCCTTCAGTGTAAATAGGCTCCAGTGTACTTGGATAAAGTTCTCTGGTGATGGAGACTAACTAATTAGACTTCTTAGTACTTCAGGTCTGATTTTCCCTGTGGAAAAAAGTATTCCTTATAAGGAATACAGTACTCTAAGAAACACACCTTTACTCAACTCACCAAAATGTCTGGAAAAAAAATTTTTCCTTAAGTTATAGATTTATTTAAAAAATCATTTCTTCTCAGAATGAATATAGAACCAATTTCACATTCTTCTGAAGTCATGAGAAACAGAGGGTAAAAGATATCCGTTTATAGTTTATATTTTATTTATACTTAGGTTATTTAATAAATTTCAAGGTTGGTCTCTTTGCAAAATATCATAGGTGACTTATATTTTTTAAGGTGACTTATATTTATAAAAATATAACTACTGTCTTGAATGAGTAGAGACCATAGCAAAATAATTTGTTAAATTCATGCCATTTTGAGAGTGGTTTACTTTTCAGGTAATCATGAAATTAAATAAATCCATTATTTTTATATTTATTTAGCAATTATTTAGGAAGTACTATAGTAATGATAGCAGTAATGCCAAGCATTTATTAAGCATTTCTTAATTTTTAGGCAGAATATTAAGAATTTTCTAAGCATCGAATTGTGGTATTTCCCAATTTCATTATGAAGTAAATAATCCTTATAAGACAATAAATTTGAGGCTTACACATATTAAAAGTATATTCCACATTAATAGAGCAAGAACATGGCAGAGCTGAAATTCGACCTGAGTTGTTGGGATTTCAGGTGCTGTGATGTCTCTCTGTGAGTCATGTGCATACATCCACAACTTAATGTAGGCAGATAGCTACTTTTGTGAGGCTAACTGTGCTTAAGAGGAGGAAAAAATTAATAGAAAATTATTTGAGTCTTCCAATTGATAGCAGTTGTTTGTATAAAATTATGCTTGGTCACTTGCTCAATTGTTGGTCCCAATTTTTTTTTTTCTTTTCTTCTTAGTTTTATTTGTACCAGGATTTATTTTTAGTTTTTTTTTTCCTGTTAAAATGACTTGTTTCAATCAGCAATGCATGAAACAGTTTATAAAACTAGCTACCTAAATCAGATTGTACTTTACTTGAACATTCAGATGAGATCTTTAGGTTATCTGTAAAAAAGAATTTATTCCTGCTTTTTATGAAATGTTCTATTCCTACACATTTAAGTTCCTAGCAGGGAGGAGTATTCATGACCAAACTACAGTTTCAAAAAAACACTGTTTTCCATGATAACTTTAGAACAAATTTGTTATGTGTCTGAATCTATCAATCAGTAGCTGGTGTTTGAACTTTTTAAATACAAACTGACAAATAAGTGTTTGAATCTGTCCATCTAACCACAAGTATTTGAGACTTGTCAGACAAGATCTATGCCTTATTCTTCCTTGAATCACAGTTTCTTAGAACAAAATTTCCCAGAATTTCTCATGGAACGGCCTTGACAATGAGTAAAATGTTTCGACTAGATCTGATGTCATCATTGATTTGGCATATTATTTTTCTCACACATGCTCTAAACAGTAAGGTATTGGAAAAATGGACATCTCACAGTCTTCAATATATTATGAGACAGCCAATTTCATAATTTATTAGTGTTTTTTTCTCTTTTTTATACATAAAGAATACAATAAAACATAAAGCAAAAAGTTATCAACAATCCCTCTCCCTAGAATAGAGTAACTCCTCTATCTAGATTCACCTTTAAAATCATGACTTTTAATTATATCATCCCATAATTTTTTAAATGTTAGCCACTGGATACAAATATTTAAGTCAAATTATATGTCTAGTTTACATTGCTTAAAGCCACAGATATTTAATTAGCACCCACTCTGTAAGGTGCTATGAGATGTGCATTATGCATGCAATTGATTTTTAAATATTGACCTTGTATCTTATAACCTTGCTAAACACACATGTTCTAGAATAGTTTTTGTATATTTCTTCAGGTTGCTCTATGTAAACAATAACATTGTCTGCAAATACAGTTGTATTTCTTCTGTTCAAATCAGCATGCTCTTACTTCTTTATCATACCTTATTGAGCCAGCTGGATTTTTCCAGCATGATGTTGATTAAGAGTGTTGAGTATGGAGTATGATGCCTTATTACCAGTCTTAAAGAAAAGAACATTAAGTCTTTGACCCTTATGTCTGATGTTATCTAAAGTTTTCTGTAGATAATCTTTACAAGGTTAATGATGCTTCTTTCTGTTCCTAGTCTTCATCATGAATGTGTTTTGAATTTGGCAAATGATTTTGCTCTATTGAGCTGACTGTATGCTTTTTCCTCTTTAGCTTGTGAATTACACTGATTGATTTTATTTTATTTTTAACTTTAAAAAATGCTTATTTATTTTTTGAGAAAGAGAGAAAAAGCACAAGCAGGGGAGGGGCAGAGAGGGAGGGAGAGGGAGAGTCCCAAGCAGGCTCCATGATCGGCGCAGAACCTGACCTGGGGCTGGATTCCACGACCCTGAGATCATGGCCTGAGCTGAAATCAAGAGTCAGCCATTTAACTGACTTAGCCACCCTACACTGATTGATTTTAAATGGTGAGTTAGCCTTGTATTCCTAGTAGAAACTCAGTTTGGTCATGGTGTATTAATTTTAAATAGATTGCTAGATTTATCAAGGATATTTGGCTCTGTCTTCCTGAATGAGATTAGTCTGTGCTTTCTCTATGTCATCATATCTTTGTTCAATTTTGGTATCAAGTAATACTGGCCTCATAAAAATGAGTAGGGAAGAGTCCCATGTTCTATTTTTTGAAAGAGATTGTGTAGATTTGGTAGTATATCTTTTTTAAACAATTCATAGAATTGGTCAATGAAACTATATTTACTTGAGGTTTTCTTTAAACTATGTATTGAACTTATTTCATAAATAAAGGGTTATTCAAATTATCCTTCTTCTGAAGTGATTTTCAATAGTGTATTTCTTTTACTGACTTGATCCATTTCATCTCTGGTATGTAATTTATGAGCACAGAGTTGCTTTTAGTATTTTTATTATCTTTTTATTAGTTGTACATTCTCTAGCGATTTCCCACTTTCGATCCTGATCATGGTAGGTTGTATCTGGCTAAAGGTAATCGACTTATTGATCTTTCAAGAAAAACTATTGCTTTCAGAGGTTTTCTCTAGACCTTTCATGTTTTCCTTTCATTTATTTCTGTTTTTATCATTATTCATTTTTGGTTGACTTAGATTTAATTTGCTCTTGTTTTTCAAGTTTCTTACAGTAGAAAAATAGGTCATTGACTTGAGACCCTTATTCTTTTTTTTTATTTTATTTTTTTTTAATTTACATCCAAATTAATTAGCATATAGTGCAACAATGATTTCAGGAGTAGATTCCTTAATGCCCCATACCCATTTAGCCCTTCCTCCCTCCCACAATCCCTCCAGTAACCTTCTGTTTGTTTTCCATATTTAAGAGTCTCTTATGTTTTGTCCCCCTCCCTGTTTTTAGATTATTTTTGCTTCCCTTCCCTTGTGTTCATCTGTTCTCTTAACATCCTCATATGAGTGAAGTCATATGATATTTGTCTATCTCTGACTGACTAAGTTTGCTTAGCATAATACCTTCCAGTTCAATCCACATAGTTGCAAATGGCAAGATTTCATTCTTTTTGATTGCCGAGTAGTACTCCATCGTATATATATATATATACCACATCTTCTTTATCCATTCATCCATCAATGGACATTTGGGCTCTTTCCATACTTTGGCTATTGTTGGTAGTGCTGCTATAAACATTGGGGTGCATGTGTCCCTTCGGAACAGCACACCTGTGTCCCTTGGATAAATACCTAGTAGTGCAATTGCTGGGTCATAGGGTAGTTCTATTTTTAATTTTTTGAGGAACCTCCATACTGTTTTCCAGAGTAGCTGCACTATCATGCATTCCTACCCGCAGTACAAAAGAGATCCTCTTTCTCTGCATCCTCGCCAACATCTGTTGTTGCCTGGGTTGTTAATGTTAGCCATTCTGACAGGTGTGAGGTGGTATCTCATTGTGGTTTTGATTTGTATTTCCCTGATGATGAGTGATGTTGAGCATTTTTTCATGTGTTGGTTGGCCATCTGGATGTCTTTTTTGGAGAAGTGTCTATTCATGTCTTTTGTCCATTTCTTCATTGGATTATTTGTTTTTTGGATGTGGAATTTGATAAGTTCTTTGTAGATCTTGGATACTAACCCTTTATCTGATATGTCATTTGCAAATATCTTCTCCCATTCTGTAGGTTGCCTTTTAGTTTTGCTGATTGTTTCCTTCGCTGTGCAGAAGGTTTTTACTTTGATGAGGTCCCAGTAGTTCATTTTTGCATTTGTTTCCCTTGCCCCCTGGGACATGTTGAGTAAAAAGTGTTGCAGCCAAGATCAAATCATCAAGACAGTATGGTACTGTCACAAGAACAGACACTCACATCAATGGAACAGAATAGAGAACCTAGAAATGGACCCAGAAACTAATCTTTGGCCAACTAATCTTTGACAAAGCAGGAAAGAATATCCAGTAGAATAAAGACGGTCTCTTCAGCAACTGTTGCTGGGAAAACTGGACAGCGACATGCGGAAGAATGAACCTGGACCACTTTCTTACACCATACACAAAAATAAAGTCAAATGGATGAAAGACCTAAATGTAAGACAGGAAGCCATCAAAATCCTTGAGGAGAAAACGGGCAAAAACCTCTTTGATCGAGACCTTCTTTCCTAATGTAAACTTTTAATGCCATGAATTTCATTTTTTTTAAATTGATTTCTTTTGAGAGATGGGGGAGGGGCAGATAGAGAAAGAGACTCCCAAAGATGTGGGGCTCAAACTCATGAACGGACACTTAACCAACTGAGCCACCCAGGTGCCCCTGCCATGAATTTCATTTAAGCATTTTTTTTCACTACATCACACACATTTTGATGTAGTTTTACTTTTATTCTGTTCAAAATGTTTCCCAATTTTCCTGAGAGGTTTTTGTATTGAGATGTTTATAAGTGTTTTATTTAGTTTACTTTTTAGGCAGTTGGAGATTCTTCTGTTGTCTTACTGACTGACATTAATTTCTTGTTTAATGATGTTATGGTTAAAGAACATACTTTGCATGATTTATTTCTGTCAGATTTGTCAGAGCTTATTTTATGAACCACATTATGGTCTCCTGTGGTCATGACTCATGCACAATTGAAATGTGTGTGTATCTGCAGTTGTTGGTTCGAGTGTCCAGTAAATAGTTAGGTTGGGTTGGTAGATAGTGTTGCTTAGATGTTCTATACTCTTGCTAATTTTGTTTTTCTGTTCTATCAATTACTGAGAATGGAGTGTTCAGGGATCTTTAAATGTAGATTTGCCTTTTTCAAATTCCATAAGTTTTTGCTTCAATTATTTTGAAACCATACAGTTACATTCATACACATTTCATATTTTAATAATCATACACATTTCATATTATTATTTCTTGGTGAATTTATCTTTTTATCCTAAGGTAACCCCCCAATTTTACACTGGGTAATGTTTTTCTTTTAAAGTCTATTTTGTCTGATGTAAATAGAGCCATACCAGCTATTTAAAAAGTGTGTTTATTTATTTTTATTCTTTTTCATGAAATTGTGTAATTTTATATATATATATATATATATATATATATTTTTTTTTTTTTTTTTTTTAATTATAGACAACATATAGTTCTCTCCTTTTATCCAGTCTGGCAACTGTGTGTTTAATTTGTATATTTATCACATTTACATTTCATGTAATTTTGATCTTTCTGGATATATGCCTGCCATATCATTTTAATCATCATTTTTAAAAATTTAATGTTTATTTACTTTTTTTAATATGAAATTTATTGTCAAATTGGTTTCCATACAACACCCAGTGCTCATCCCAACAGGTGCCCTCCTCAATGCCCATCACCTACTTTCCCCTCCATCTCACCCCCCATCAACCCTCAGTTTGTTCTCAGTATTAAGAGTCTCTTAAGGTTTGGCTCCCTCCCTCTCTAACTTTTTTTTTTCCCCTTCCCCTCCCCAATGGTCTTCTGTTAAGTTTCTCAGGATCCACATAAGAGTGAAAACATATGGTATATGTCTTTCTCTGTATGACTTATTTCACTTAGCATAACACTCTCCAGTTCTATCCATGTTGCTACAAAAGGCCATATTTCATTCTTTTTCATTGCCAAGTAGTATTCCATTGTGTATGTAAACCACAATTTCTTTATACATTCACCAGTTGATGGACATTTAGGCTCTTTCCATAGTTTGGCTATTGTTGAAAGTGCTGCTATAAACATAGGGGTATAAGTGCCCCTATGCATCAGCACTCCTGTATCCCTTGGGTAAATTCCTAGCAGTGCTATTGCTGGGTCATAGGGTAGGTCTATTTTTAATTTTTTGAAGGAACCTCCACACTGTTTTCCAGAGCGACTACATCAGTTTGCATTCCCACCAACAGTGCAAGAGGGTTCCCGTTTCTCCACATCCTCTCCAGTGTCTATAGTCTCCTGATTTGTTCATTTTAGCCACTCTGACTGGCGTGAGGTGGTATCTCAGTGTGGTTTTGATTTGTATTTCCCTGATGAGGAGTGACACTGAGCATCTTTTCATGTGCCTGTTGGCCATCTGGATGTCATTTTTAGAGAAGTGTCTATTCATGTTTTCTGCCCATTTCTTCACTGGATTATTTGTTTTTCAGGTGTGGAGTTTGGTGAGTTCTTTATAGATTTTGGATACTAGCCCTTTGTCTGATATGTCATTTGCAAATATCTTTTCCCATTCTGTTGGTTGCCTTTTAGTTTTGTTGGTTGTTTCCTTTGCTGTGCAGAAGTTTTTATCTTCATAAGGTCCCAGTAGTTCATTTTTTGCTTTTAATTCCCTTGCCTTTGGGGATGTGTCAAGTAAGAAATTGCTACGGCTGAGGTCAGAGAGGTCTTTTCCTGCTTTCTCCTCAAGGGTTTTGATGGTTTCCTGTCTCACATTCAGGTCTTTTATCCATTTTGTGTTAATTTTTGTTAATGGTGTGAGAAAGTGGTCTAGTTTCATCCTTCTGCATGTTGCTGTCCAGTTCTCCCAGCACCATTTGTTAAAGAGACTGTCTTTTTTCCATTGGATGTTCTTTCCTGCTTTGTCAAAGATTAGTTGGCCATACGTTTGTGGGTCTAGTTCTGGGGTTTCTATTCTATTCCATTGGTCTATGTGTCTGTTTTTATGCCAATACCATGCTGTCTTGATGATTACAGCTTTGTAGTAGAGGCTAAAGTCTGGGATTGTGATGCCTCCTGCTTTGGTCTTCTTCAAAATTACTTTGGCTGTTCGGGGACTTTTGTTGTTCCATATGAATTTTAGGATTGCTTGTTCTAGTTTCGAGAAGAATGCTGGTGCAGTTTTGATTGGGATTGCATTGAATGTGTAGATATCTTTGGGTAGTATTGACATTTTAACAATATTTATTCTTCCAACCCATGAGCATGGAATGTCTTTCCATTTCTTTATATCTTCTTCAATTTCCTTCATAAGCTTTCTATAGTTTTCAGCATACAGATCTTTTACATCTTTGGTTAGATTTATTCCTAGGTATTTTATGCTTCTTGGTGCAATGGTGAATGGGATCAGTTTCTTTATTTGTCTTTCTGTTGCTTCATTATTAGTGTATAAGAATGCAACTGATTTCTGTACATTGATTTTGTATCCTGCGACTTTGCTGAATTCATGTATCAGTTCTAGCAGACTTTTGGTGGAGTCTATCAGATTTTCCATGTATATTATCATGTCGTCTGCAAAGAGTGAAAACTTGACTTCATCTTTGCCAATTTTGATGCCTTTGATTTCCTTTTGTTGTCTGATTGCTGATGCTAGTACTTCCAACACTGTGTTAAACAACAGCTATGAGAGTGGACAATCCCAGTCATGTTCCTGATCTCAGGGGGAAAGCTCTCAGTTTTTCTCCATTGAGGATGATATTAGCTGTGGGCTTTTCAGAAATGGCTTTTATGATGTTTAAGTATGTTCCTTCTATCCCAACTTTCTCGAGAGTTTTTGTTAAGAAAGGAGGCTGAATTTTGTCAAATGCTTTTTATGCATCGATTGGCAGGATCTTATCTTTTTTTATTAATGTTATGTATCACATTGATTGATTTGCAAATATTGAACCAGCCCTACAGCCCAGGAATGAGTCCCACTTGATCATGGTGAATAATTCTTTTATATGCTGTTGAATTCGATTTGCTAGTATGTTATTGAGAATTTTTGCATCCATATTCATCAGGGATATTGGCCTGTAGTTCTCTTTTTTTGCTGGGTCTTTGTCTGGTTTGGGAATCAAAGTAATGCTATCTTCATAGAATGATTCTGGAAGTTTCCCTTCCCTTTCTATTTTTTGGAACAGCTTAAGAAGGATAGATATTTTCTCTGCTTTAAATGTTTGGTGGAATTCCCCAGGGAAGCCATCTGGTCCTGGACTCTTATTTGTTGGGAGATTTTTGATAACTGATTCAATTTCTTCACTGGTTATGGGTCTGTTCAAATTTTCTATTCCTTCCTGTTTGAGTTTTGGAAGTGTGTGGGTGCTTAGGAATTTTTCCATTTCTTCCAGGTTGTCCAGTTTGTTGGCATATAGTTTTTTCATGGTATTCCCTGATAATTGCTTGTATTTCTGAGGGATTGGTTGTAATCATTCCATTTTCATTCATGATTTTATCTATTTGGGTCATCTCCCTTTTCTTTTTGAGAAGCCTGGCTAGAGGTTTATCACTTTTGTTTATTTAAAAAAAAAACAAAAAAAAACAAAAAAAAACAACTCCTGGTTTCATAGATTTTCTCTACAGTTTTTTTTAGATTATATATTGTTTATTTCTGCTCTTATCTTTACTATTTCTCTTCTTCTGCTGGGCTTGAGGTGTCTTTGCTGTTGTGCTTCTAGTTCCTTTAGGTGTGCTGTTAGATTTTGTATTTGGGGTTTTTCTTGTTTCTTGAGATGGGCCTGGATTGCAATGTATTTTCCTCTCACGACTGCCTTTGCTGCATTCCAAAGTTTTTGGATTGTTGTGTTTTCATTTTCATTTGTTTCCATATATCTTTTGATTTCTTCTCTAATTGCCTGGCTGACCCATTCATATTTTAGTAGGGTGTTCTTTACCTTCCATGCTTTTGGAGGTTTTCCAGACTTTTTCCTGTGGTTGATTTCAAGCTTCATAGCATTGTGTTCTGAAAGTGTGCATGGTATGATCTCAAACTGTTTTACTCCAAATATGGTAATTCTTCTTTCCAATATTTCCAATGGTTATTTTTTAATAGTTTCTATTTCTCTGCCAAGAAATTCTCTCTTTTATTTCAAGAACATCTATCTCTTCTTCACGTAGCATGGTTATTTTACCTATGATAGAGTCTTTGACTAGTAACTGCTATATCTGCATCATCTCAGGATTGGCTTCACATCTATTCATTATCTTTTTGCTTGAGAATTTGTCACAGTTTTCTTTTTCTTTGTATGTGTAACAATTTTGGATTGTGCCCTAGATATGTTTAATTTTGTATTTGAATCTCTAAATATTTTCATAATCCTTTGCTGAGTGTTGATTTCATTTTTATTTCAGAAGCTTATCAACCCAGTTGGGTTTAGAGTGTTTTATCTTTTGTAGGTTGTCATTTCAAGGTCAGTTACACGTTCAAAGCCTTTGTTCTGTTACCTTTGGCCTTTCCCCTACATCTGCAGCTCAGGCATAATAAGCCCAGGGCTTAGGTTGCTTCACACACAAGATCAGGAAACCCTTTTCCAGGTCTGTTTGTCTCCAGTATTCTTTCCTCCATCTCTAGCTCCAGGGTTAACTTTTTCCAATCCTCTGCCTCTAAAGGCAGAAGTGTTTTTTATTTATTTGGATGGTTTTGTTTGTTTGTTTGTTTGTTTCCTCAGAGTTTTATCCCACCACTGCCTCATAGTTTTTTGTGATTGTCATTTGGACAATGCAGTGTAACAAGACAAGAAACAAAATAATGGAGATCCCTACACTTTTTGGATCACATGTTTTTTTGTTTTTGCAGTTTCTCTGTACAGAAAGATATGCGTTCTGTTGTGGTTTCTGGGTTTTACCACAGCTTTCTGCCTCCGCCCCACGACTAAGGAGTCCAGGGTGGGCCAAAAAGAAAAAGCAGAAATAATCAATTGAATTAAATTAAAAGTAAAATAAAATGGAATGGAATTTAAAGGAACCAAAAAAAGGAAAAGGAAAGTCCCCTAATCCTCCTTGCTTACAGAGATTCCTTTTCCTGGTTCTCTAGCCAGAAATAAATGGATACCATTGCTGTCCCAGCTGGCTGCGGAATACTACAGAAGAGAGGCTTTTAGGTAAAGTCCTGGCTTGTTTAGGACCATCAAGTGTGGCATCTATTTCCATTCTGCCTACTATTATTAATTCTTCAGAATCCAAGACAGTTGCTTTTTATATTTTGCTCAGAGATTTTAGACTAGGGAGAGAGAGAGAGGCTGTAGTGGGTCTATACCAGCGTGGCTGGCACCAAAAGTCTTATCTGGACAATTTTGATATAAATCCTTTATTGATGTGTGGCATCAATAAACACATTGATCTTTGTGTGGTTTGTATATTTCCTATCATTGGACATTCAGATTGTACAATTTTTGTCATCATAAAAAATGCTGCTCTTAGTATTGTTATGTACAAAATGCGATAGGCAGTCTCCATATTTGTTCACCTTTTTGAATACTTAAGAGAAATCTTGAAAGTGAAGCTACTGAAGCAGGGTTACAATAATTTTTTTTCCAATTTTGATGCTTGCTGCTGTATTTTCCTCGATAGTAACATTTCTAGCACTAGTATGAAGAGTTCCTCTTTCACCTACTCTCAAAAAACATTGGACATGGTCACTTTTAAAAATAATTTCTAGTCTGATAAGTAGAAAAGAATATTGTTTTAAATGTGTGCCTCCTGGAACTCCCAGGCTATATTTTAAAACTAAAGTTAATAGATTTTGACCTTTTTTAGGATTTTCTTATCCTATCGATGTCATTCTATTTGATTTATAAAAATCCATTATGTGGTATCATCTTCACATTTTATCATTTTTTATTTATCTGTGATTGCTTTTAATTTTATTTACAAACATTTTTGTCAAATAAAAATTATGAAATATAGTTGATGATATTTTACTGTTTCTACCTGTGATGTCTCACTTAGAATATTTTTTATACCCTCATGTTTATATAAAATTCACATATAGATTCTTCTGGTATTTATAGTGCCTAAATTGATTTTGGTGTGAGGTAAAGATATAATTTTTATTTCTGTTTTACTTAAATGTTTTGGAAAACTTTATTCCCTAATGAGCAATAGCTATTTGTTAGGATAGTCACTGAATAGTCAAAGCATATATACAAATACTTACCAGGTAGCAGCTGTTTTGACTTGACAGTGTACTAGCCTAAAGTTAAGAATTTATTGTAAACAGTCTTATGCTGAGTTCTATGCCTCATGTCTTGTAACACTTTGGAATATTGAAAATACCACTCAAGCTCTTATTAGTACCTGACAGGGTTCTTAAGGGTCCTGTAATATATGTTATTTCTTTGGTTACAGGACTTTGGGAAACACTGAACTAGAATAGTGTCCTTTAATTTTGGAACCAGTAATTCTCTAAGAAGATAAATTAAAAGGCAGAGGATATTTTGATTTAGAAGAGGAATAGATATAAATGACTAATGACCAGGGTATTATAATACTTGAAGACCACGCCCCTTTGAGAACATTATTTTCAAGCCTCACTTTTTTTTTTTAATTGCAAACCATAAATGAAAAAGACCAGCAACAATTTTAGGAGCTTTAATGGAAGACAAAGTTCAAACAACTGAACCGTGGTCACAGTTTTCTAACTTAGAAAACTCTGAAAAATACTGAACTTGCTTTCTCCTTAAGTATTAACCAATTGTGCTAAAGCATTCTTTCACCTGACTCCTGACTTGTTAGAACAACAGGCACATGACACAGTGTGTCCAAATTTCACTTAGAGACAGCGTCAGACAATAGGCAAGGAATCTCTTCTGAACTTGGAGGGGCAAAACAGCCCTCGTATCCAACAGGATAAGCTTCACGATTGCCTTTTGTTTTCTATTGCAAGTTTGGTTTCCCGTTCTCGTCCGTGGCAGCAGCCTCGGGTGCTTGGTTAGGCTTTGGCAGGTGAGGGTAATAAGGCAAAAGGGAGGAGGATGAAGTGAATTGAGCCACAGGTGGAAAATAACATTGAGTCCTGGAAGACATAGTGCAATGGGGGATGTAGCTGCTGACCTCTGAAAAGTTACTGTTTGGATGATCTCATTCCATTATTGTAATGGGACAAATTATTAGATGGATGGTTTTCTTTTTATTGCTGGTCTGGTTTCACATCATGCTGGGGGTTTTAATATTGTATTCACAATGCAGTAGATTCAGAGCAGGAAGAAAATGAGGAAATAACTAGCTCTGAGGATAACTGACCTAATCTTGGTTTGAATTCATATATATCTTTACCTGGAATTCCAGTGAGCAACTTGCCAAAGAATGACTTATATATGGGAAGGAGAACAATTGAAGAAATGCTGCATGTAGCCTGCGGTTTAAATTAAATCTGGACAGAGTCAAGATTGACGGAGGCAATTGAAGTTGCACAAAGTGCCTATGTGCAGTGGGTCAGGGGAGCTGGGAATTAGAGAATTCTCAAGTGGTCTGTGAAAGATAAGTACAGGAAGCCCAAATCAGAAAAATAAAGTTTTTGCCCTTGCTTGGCAGGGAAATACTAGAAATCTGGCTTTCGGGTAGCCAGGTTTAGCAAATAAAATTACAAAACACCTTGTATTTGAATGCAGATAAACAGTGATGTTTCCGTGTAAGTCCTAAATATTTAGTGGGATATACTTACATCAAGAAGTTACTTGTTGTGGGTGATGGTGAGTAAGGATGGTGCTCTTTGTGATGTGCACTGAGTGGTATATTTAAGTGATGAATCACTAAATTCTACTCCTGAAACTAATATTACACTATATGCTAACTAACTACAATTTAAATAAAAATTTGAAACAAAAAAATGAAACTGCTTGTTGTTTGTCTGAAATTCAAAGTTAACCATGAGTCGTTTGTTATATTTGGCAACTCTGCTCCCAACCAAACCCTGCCTTTCTATTAATTCATGATTACAGGGATTAGTAATCTGAGATGGCCTGGAAGGAATTGAATCTATTGAGATTTTCACACTTCCCTAGTGAAGGGTAAGCCTGGTGATGCTGGCTAGAGTCAGCTAAATCAAATATTCAGGAGAGTTATAGAAGTTAACACAGACTTCCCTTAGGAAACAGATTTGTCTGAAACTTACTATGGAGTAAGTTTCTTACTAATATATCAAAGAAACCTGAAATAACTATCTCTGTTTTGTAAATAATTTCTTTAAAATGATGGTGGAAAATGCCACATTGACATGTGTTCTCTTTTCAATATATTCAGTAACATAAGACAACAGAGAGGCCATATCTACAAAAACATACATACATCGTTGGAAGAATTACGTAGTTGAAATTATTTTAAATGGTCTCATTTTGTCCTATAGTTTAGAACCATTTGAGGTCTCAGAGAAATAATATGTCTAGATCAGAATAATCTTGACTTCACACAGCCATTATGAACTTTTCTTCAATTATTGCTTATCTTTTATCATTTAGTGTGCAGAGAGATGTGCATAGTCATGTGTGAAATAATTTTGTGCATCTTGATAATGAAGCATCATCATCATCATTCATCATTGTCATATTCATTGATAGGTTAATGATTTCTGACAAGTACATGTAAGTTAGAATAGAATGCAGATTGATTGCATTTTAACCCAGTTTGGGCTCTTGGGTGAAAATTTCTTGAAGAATAATTGATCTTGAAAAATAAAATTATCATTGCTTTGGTGATAAGCTAGAGAGAGTGACACGATATGACACTACAGCTGTAGACAACACTCCTTCCCCCTAAACCATCACTGCATCATGGAGTCGAGATGTCATTGGTCCAGATGTGTGTGTTCTATTCTCCTGTCTCTGAATGACCATTGTCCCTAGAGAGTGGAGAAAGAGTTTATACCATTCCCAGGATGAGACACAGGGCTACATCTGCCACCCACTCTGACTTTCCTGATTGAAGGGACATGAATTCTCCCAGGTGGCTCAGTCTCTACTTATTGACAATGATATCACTTATCAGCTTTGGCTGTAATAAGCTGCCTTATTGACTTCTGCCTTGTCACTTCTCCAGCTAGCTCCTTGTCACAAGCACCACTGCTTTGCATCAGTCTGCCTTTGCTTTATTGGTTTATTGATAGTTCCATCCGTCTTCTTCAAGGAGGTTGACAGGCTGGCATTTGACTCTTCTGTCTTCCTGTGATTTTACAGCCAGCAGGATGGCCGCCTGAAGTGCCTGGAGTTTTGCTCCAATGGCCAGTGTGCCAACCACTCCTCCCCACTTCACAAAAGGCTGCTACAAATTCTTTATTGCAAAATATGGAATTATTGATAAATCTTTGCAAGTGTTGAGGTGCAAGAGCGAACTAATATTTGACCTAGTGACAATGACGAAACAGCTTCAGACTGTTTTTCCAGGTGCTCTCTATGAGAGCTCTCTAATTGTTGCACTAACGGAGCCATGGTTTGCCCCAGGTATCCAAGCAGAGCCAAATAGCTGCAGGGGTGTGAACTGATTCCCTTCTGCTTGTACAACATCAAAACCATGTTAGAGGAGCTCTGACAAGATTCTTTGGTACTGATGGAAAGGAAAAACTAATTCCTAATACTAAACTCATTGATTTTCAAAGACAGAATAATAACAACTCGATTTTTTGTTTTAATTTAAGGTCAGTGTTTATGCCTCTGGCATGTGGGGAAATTATTTGACTTGTAAACTGAGTATGTTTGATCTGGAACTATTCACAGAATGAGACAGCATGGTGTAATGAGAGCTTTCATGGGAAAACAAAACAGGGATTATACAATGGAAACACTTTTGGGGGTCTACACTGCTAGATATCATTATATGTGCATTTTTATCCCATCCTTACTAGATTTTATGTACAAAAATCATGTAGGCTATATCTACAGAAAATAAATTAAGGAGTTATATCAGGTACAACCAAAAGTCTAGCATAAAAGTGTTTCTTTTACTTTAATGGGTCTCTAGGAATTTGCAGTACCCTATGGATGAACTTCACACTGAAGTTTTGAAACATGCTTTTTTTTTCTTTTGAAGAACTATAAATGTCTCTTAGGAGGAAAAGGAAGAAAATGAAGAAAAATGAAAACAAGAGCTTTCACTTCTTATGTGATGATGATTATGACATTATTTAATTCATATCAAAACCCTTATTAAAATTGATATAAGGTAAATATTAATTTCCCATGACCAGATGAAAGAAATTGAAGCATCAAAGTTAATGGAATTGCCAGAGATGAATGACGTAGCTAGAAAATAAGCTTATCTAGTATTTAACCCCACCCTCTCTCTCTCCAAAGCCCAGCCTTATAACTGCTGTGGGGCTTTATCTGCCAAACTATAAGTTGTGAAACTGTAAAATCTGGATATCTTAGGCAGACTGTGTTATGCTTGGGAAGAACAATGAACATGGACTTTAAGTTGATGTTTGAGAATGATAAGGAAACAAGGACAATAAAAAATAATTATGAGGAACTGGTAAGATATCAATAGATAAATCTTCGGTGCTTAATCTAAAAGTAGGCAACATTAATTACTTTCAAGACATTGCTTCACATTTTCACACAACCAACGAGGGGATCATCACACCCACCCTGACATCTTTAGGAGTCCCTCCATTATAGGTTTATTCCACACTGCAAATCTTTAGGGAAGATGAAATTTAATATTCCACAATCAATCTTATCTGCTTATGAAACAAACATAATTACCTGACATTCTGTTTTGCATTTTCTTCTAAAATAGCAGAATAGGATATTCTTTTTTTTTAATTTCATTTTTTAAATTTACATCCAAATTACCATATAGTCAACAATGATTTCAGGAGTAGATTCCTTAATGCCCCTTAATAATTTAGCCCATCTCCCCTCCCACAACCCCTCCAGTAACCCTCTGTTTGTTCTCCATATTTAAGAGTCTCTTATGTTTTGTCCCCCTCCCTGTTTTTAGATTATTTTTGCTTCCCTTGTGTTCATCTGTTCTCTCTCTTAAGGTCCTCATGAGTGAAGTCTATATGATATTTGTCTTTCTCTGACTAATTTTGCTTAGCATAATATCCTCCAGTTTGATCCACGTAGTTGCAAATGGCAAGATTTCATTCTTTTTAATTGCCGAGTAATACTCCATTGTATATATATATCACATCTTCTTTATTCATTCATCCATCAATGGACATTTGGGTTCTTTCCGTACTTTGGCTATTGTTGGTAGTGCTGCTATAAACATTGGGGTGCATGTATCCCTTTGAAACAGCATACCTGTATCCCTTGGATAAATACCCAGTAGTGCAATTGCTGGGTTGTAGGGCGGTTCTATTTTTAACTTTTTGAGGAACCTCCACACTGTTTTCCAGAGTGGCTGCACCAGTTTGCATTCCCGCCAGCAGTGCAAAAGAGATCCTCTTTCTCCACATCTTTGCCAACGTCTGTTGTTGCCTGAGTTGTTAATATTAGCCATTCTGACAGATGTGAGGTGGTATCTCATTGTGGTTTTGATTTGTATTTCCCTGATGATGAGTGATGTTGAGCATTTTTTTCATGTGTCGGTTGGCAATCTGGATGTCTTCTTTGGAGAAGTGTCTTTTCATGTCTTTGGCCCATTTCTTCACTGGATTATTTGTTTCTTGGGTGTTGAGTTTGATAAGTTCTTTATAGATTTTGGATATCCTTTATCTGATACGTCATTTGCAAATATCTTCTCCCATTCTGTAGGTTGCCTTTTAGTTTTGCTGATTGTTTCCTTCGCTGTGCAGAAGCTTTTTATTTTGATGAGGTTCCAGTAGTTCATGTTTGCTTTTGTTTCCCTCGCCCCCTTGGACGTGTTGAGTAAGAAGTTGCTGTGGCCAAGATTAAAGAGATTTTTGCCTCCTTTCTCATGGAGGATTTTGATGGCTTCCTGTGTTACATTGAGGTCTTTCATCCATTTTGTTTCTTTTTGTGTATGGTGCAAGAAAGTGGGCCAGGTTAATTTTCTGCAAGTCGCTGTCCAGTTTTCCCAGCACCACTTGCTGAAAAGACTCTTTATTCCATTGGATATTCTTTCCTGCTTTGTCAAAGATTAGTTGGCCATATATTTGTGGGTCCATTTCTGGGTTCTCTATTCTGTTCCATTGATCTGAGAGTCTGTTTTTGTGCCAGTACCATACTGTCTTGATGATTACAGCTTTGCAGTATAGTTTGAAGTCCAGGATTGTGATGCCTCCTGCTTTGGTTTTCTTTTTCAAGATTGCTTTGGCTATTTGGGTTTTTTTCTGGTTCCATACAAATTTTAGGATTATTTGTTCTAGCTCTGTGAAGAATGCTGGTGTTACTTTGATAGGGATTGCATTGACTATGTAGATTGCTTTGGGTAGTATCACATTTTCCAATATTTGTTCTTCCTATCCAGGAGCATGGGATCTTTTTCCATTTTTTGGTGTCTTCTTCAATTTCTTTCATAAGCTTTCTATAGTTTTCAGTGTATAGATTTTTCACCTCTTTGGTTAGATTTATCCCTAGGTATTTTTGTGGTTTTTGCAGAATAGAAAATTCTTAATGAATTAATGACAGAACATAATAGCTGAGTGTCCACAGCAACATAAACTCCATGTTCTATATCCAGCCAGCCTCTTAAAGTCAAGAATAGCATACTGATATCAGAAAGCAAACACAATTACGTGATAGTACACTAGTGTTTCCACAAAACATTGGTAAACTGTAACAAACCTTTGCTCCACAAAGCTAGTAATAGTTCACTGAAAAACAACTGGGAAGCCATGTGCTAGGGGGAAGTGATGCGTACAGCTACCTACAAAATAGTTACTTCAGCCTTGACAACCTTGGGGACCTCCAGTATCTACAAGTAACCTCATTTCTCTCATCTACTCTCACAGTATGAAGGGAGCATTAAATTAGAATGTGACATTCTGTCCTAGTTTCCTTGGGCTGCCATGACAAATTTCCATGAACTGCATGACTTGAAACAACAGAAATGTTTTCCCTCAAAGTTCTGGAGGTAGAATTCCAAAATCAAGAGGTCAGCCGGTCCCTAATCCCTCTGTAACTCAGAGTAGAATCAATCCTTCTTTGCCTCTTGCTCCCATCTGATGATGACTATACATCCCTGGCATTTCTTGGCTTGCAGCTGCCTCACTACAATCCCTGCCTCTGTCATCATATGCCTGTCAACATTGCCTCCCCTCTCTGTGCCTGTCCTCATGTTCAAATTGACCCTTTCCATGAGGACATCAGTCTTATTGGATTAGTATCCATTAGTAATGACCTTGCTTTAACTTGATTGCCTCTGTAAAGACCCCATTTCCACGTTCTGTGACACAGGGGTTTAAGTATTCAACATATCTTTTTGGGGGACAAAATTCAACGCATAATACATACCATAAAGGACAGAACAAATCCACTGCATGCCACCATAAGAGACCACTAATGTTCCCCTTTGGTTGGAGGAAGCAGTGGAGGAGGATGGGGGACCAGGTGGCCTACTTTTTCCATTTCTGCTAGTGCTAGAAACTCCTTGTCAAAAACGGTCATGATGCTGCCTTTCTGTATACTCTCTGCTCTTTCAGTTGGTCAGAGATGACCCTTAGTATATGGTTGGAAAAGAGTTCATACCTTCATATATCAAGTACCCGCTTCATCAATCCTTTCCTCTGGTAAGAAATTCAACAAAGTCTTCATTTTGGCCTGGGATACAAAAGTTTAAGGATGGACAGTGGAGTGACACTTTGGAAAACCACTGGCTGCTAATACCCAATTGCTTTTTAGCCAAGTGAGGGTAACACAATTCTCATTTATATTGCTGGGAAATAATCAGTCCTTGAAGTTAGATAGTGTCTGGATCATTTAACATGAAGAAATAATGGAAAAAGAAGTTACTCTACTTAATCTGAACCATGCTAAAAGGGACTTAGTTTGACCTCCAAAAAAATGGAGTAGTGATGCCCCATCGCTTTTCAAATTGTGGACACGATAAGCATTTTTACAGCAAGAAGCAATAGAGAGCCCAGGAGCCTGCACAGTCTCCATTTGTCTTTCACATCAGGATAGAACAGACAAGGATCAAATTAAGAATAACTTGGAGACATTCTGTTGCCAGGAGAGCATTCTCCTTCACTAAAATTGAATAAAGTGGAAAATTGTTCATTATCAATATTGGATTATTTTATTTTGGGGAAAATGGCATCATTTAAAAGAGTTAAATAATCCACTTCTTTCTTATGTTTATACTTTTTTATTTTTAGAAACCATGTGTATATTCAGTATCTTGAAGCAATATTTGCTATAATGTAGAATAACATGTAGTAAGTGCCTACTATGTTAAAATTAATGTGCTTGGCTCTGTAATACCAAAGTTGAAAGGCCTTGGCTCAAGGTTGTTTTATATGATGCTTTTTTTTTTTGGTACTGTGCAATATTTATATTAAGCAGTTCATCACAACCAATATAGACAACTGCTTTAAAGTCAAGGGGAAACAAATTTGGCCAAATGCTGCATTTATTAAATTAGAGACCATGTAGACAGACAATTCTTCCTGTTAACTGGAGCTCTAGAAATTAAACCAGTCTACAGAAATTTTTAGATATTGCAAGAAGAGTGACATTTTTCTTTACATGCCATTCTTTCTCCCCAAATTGCTTATATCTTTGCAAGTACTTTCAAACCCTGAGAGGTGAGTATGTAAACTGAATTTAAAAACAATTTTTCTGACTGTTGGCAAGAATTTATCAATTAATAAGACAGTGCCTTCACTGTGTAATTTTTTCATTACCTCTGCTGTTGGGTGATAAAAAAAAAAAAAAACTTTAAATCAAGAGCTTCCTCTTAAGGTTGATGGAGGATATAAAACATAAACAAATGGCCATAATATTATATGCTATCTTCTGTATTAATAAGAACAACATGGGTTCCAAGAAGTCAGGACAAGAAGGATATCATGTCAATAAGCTACGCAGACTGAAGATGGCCTGTCTGTGGTTAGGAGAAACGGATGTGTTCTGGCTCACTATCGTTTTCCCTCATTGCCCTCCCACCCACACCCCCAGGCTCACTGAGTCATTGGGAAGAAAACAAAGATATTTATAAGCACAGTTTTCCATATACCATTCTTCTCAGAGGATCTGAACATTCAACTTTGAAAAATACTTGTGCATTGTAACCAGAATGATTCATTTACAATGACTTGTATTGAATCTTATTTTCATGTTCCTCTTAAAATATACCTAAAAATCTCACAGTTTCACTGAACTTTGGTTTTGATTTGACTAAACCAAAACCAAAAACTCCTCAGTAATGGGTTATCTCCATTTCTCTCTGGTATATTCCAGACCATTAGTAGAAAAGCAAAAAAAAAAAAAAAAAAAAAAAAAAAAAATCACTTAGCAATGGAATGTCCTTGATCAAGCAGTTTTTTCACCCAATTTTCCATTGTGTAGTTGACGTAAAAGACTTTTGGGAAATAAATACCATATTTGGTACACTATTTAATCTTTTCAGTAAAGCTAAACAATGTAAATGCTAATACAATATCCATCTGAGAATTTTGCTGCTGTGCTTCTTCTAGTTCTGCTAGTGACATGATCCTGGTTTTCTTTGAGATATTTGAAGATGAGAAAACTTCTTATCAGTGAGCCTTTGCCTTCTTTGCTATGGCAGCCATTCTGGGACCCTTGCTGTGATTTTCCTCATTCTAAAAATTTGAAGACCACATAACGAGCCACAGTTATCTACTAGCAGAATTATTTGCTCTCCAAATACCTCATGGATTAATATAAAAACTCTTGTTGGATTTGTGCAAATCAATAGCCTTCAGTTCTTCTTCCTGCTATAACTATCTTTTCTATTCTCCTCTCTCAATTTTTCTCATTAGTCAAAATGCCACTAACTCTCTCTGTTAGGGATTCTCATTATAGCCCGTCTTCCAAGGATTCTCTTGTCAAGGGCACTAAACTAGTCAGGGTTCTTGGCTTCAAACAGCAGAAGCCAGTTCTATGAAGTTAAGTGGAAAAAGAATTTAGAGAGAATAATGGTGGTCTCACAGGGGCTAAGGGAAGCCTGGAGAATCAGAATGTGGAAGGAATCAGTGGTGGCTGAGGTAGTGAGCACCACACTCCTACCAACTATAGAGAGAATCGGGCTGGACATCCAATCCACAACAGTCATCATCACATTGCTGACTCTAGACCCTCCCTGCTATAGTCACCATTGTTGCCTGTGCTGAGGTGAATTCTCTATTGCTCCTTGGGTCATTGACCATAAGATTAAAATCATGAGTGTAAATATCCACCTGGCCAAACCATGTTTATTCCTTTGTTGCCAAGAGTTAGGGAGACCGAGTGATGGGCATATGCAGTTTTTAAAATGAAAAATGAGGTTCCTGCTTCTACCAAAGTTCATACAGTGGTTGATCAATGGTTGATTCCCCAAAAGCAGAAGACCATCATATCCAAAACAGGCAAAACAAACAACAGCAGCAACAAAATGGCAAATGTCAATTACTAAAAATGGTCTGTAATATGGACACATTATGCAGAAATCACTAAGATGTGCTCCTGTTTTAAAACTTAGCAGTTCATTTGGATAGACACATCAACAAATCAAAATGATGTATTCTTGTATAGATTATGGGACATTTCACAGATTATGTTGGAATCACAGAGGTTGGAGGAAAGAAATCTGCATATAATAATCTGGAAAGACACCTAGAGATGCTGTTTGTTCCAAGAATAATAATTGTGCCTATTTAAAAATTGCTTTTTTTCTTAAGTTACTAATCTATGTAAACCCCTGACATATATTAACATTTGCAAACTTCCTACCAGGAATCAGACACAGATGGCCATTACTGCGGCCATTCTACAAACAATGATCAAAGAAATTAGTACACAAATTTAAACAGTTAGTAAATGGCTGAGTCAGAATGTAAACTCAGGATTTCAGATACTCTTCATCTTCTAACTACCGTATAAGGAGAAAAAGATAAGACCCAGCCAAATGTAGTGTTCACAATGGGTGAAAGCAAGAGCTGTGAATGCTAGCAAAATTTGTGGAACTAGGAAAAGCCAGTAAAGTAATAATAACAGTTATTTTATTGAGGATTACTACATGCTACAAATAGATCCAAGAGCTTTCCATGTCTTGTTCATTCAGTGCTCACACGAACCCAATGAATCAAGTATTATTATTAGAAATCCAATTTTACTAATAAGAAAATTGATAAGGTCAAGTGATTACCAAGGTTTCACAGTTAGTGTGTCTTTCAGTAGTCTATTGCTTCCAAACAGACCTGAAACTCTGGCCTAAAATTAAACAAAACAAAACAAAACACAGGCATTTTCTTTCATGATTCTGTGGCACAACTCGGGACAGCTGGAGAGATTTTTTTTTATACGAGTGGGCTTGAATGTTCAAGGTGGCTCACTGACATATTTGGTGTCTTTTGGGGATGGCTGGGTGTCCCCCTCTTGGCCTCTTCACCTCCAAGTGACCTCTCCCGATAGTTGACGTCTCCACATGGTCTCTCAGGCAGGGTAACCAGATCTTTTACATGGTAGCTCAGGGCTCTCAAAAGCACAACAGCAGAAGCTGTCAGGCTTTCTTTTTTTTTTTTTTAATTTTTTTTTAACATTTTATTTATTTTTGAGACAGAGAGAGACAGAGCATGAATGGGGGAGGGTCAGAGAGAGGGAGACACAGAATCTGAAACAGGCTCCAGGCTCTGAGCTGTCAGCACAGAGCCCGACGTGGGGCTCGAACTCACGGAGTGCGAGATCATGACCTGAGCCGAAGTCGGCCGCTTAACCGACTGAGCCACCCAGGTGTCCCTGTCAGGCTTTCTTAAGGCTTAGGCCTGGAACTTTAATAGCTTCATCTTTATTATTTTCTATTGGCTAAAGTGAACTATAGGCTCAGACAAGATTCAGTGTGCAAGAAGACTATACAAGAGTATGAGTTAGGGAAAGAAATGTGTATGGGGGCCACCTTTGGAGAACTAGTTACCACAAGATCTTGCGTAGCTAGGATTGACAACCAGGTGTCCTGACCTAGAGCCTATGCATTTTAACATAAAGTCTGTGGAAGTCAGGAATGTATAGGAGAGGGTGGGAAACAAGAATGACCAGAGAAAGGTTATAGAATCACACTCTGAGGACAGAAGGCAAAGGATGTATACGAAGCTAAATGACATTTTTTTTCTTTCTGTTTACTTGACCACCAGCAACTCATGCTTAAATTTGTTCTTCATTACTATTTTATATATTGGAAATTAGGGGAAATCTCCAGGTTCTCAAAAATGGTCATCTCTCTTAAATTAGGAATTCTGCTTCTCTATCCAATTCACATTAATGGAGAAACAGGCTGGATGAGAGGAAAGAAAAAGGAAATCATTCACTAATCAATTTGTTTAGGAAGCAGATTCTTTTTTTTTTTAATTTTTATTTTTGAGAGAGAGAGCACGGGAGGAGCAGAAAGAGAGGGAGACACAGAATCTGAAGCAAGCTCCAGGATCCGAGCTGTCAGCACAGAGCCTGACACCATGCTCAAACTCACGAACTGCAAGATCATGACCTGAGCTGACATCAGAGGCTTAGCCAACCAAGCCACCCAGGCGCCCCTAGGAAGCAGATGCTAAAGTTAATACACCCTTCATCTTTCTGTTCTTTCACTTTCTTCCCTTCATGATCTTTGATTCTAAAAGTGACAAAAATATGTATCCTCATGTGTTTTCACAACCCCCCCACTGTTTATTGAAATGCCTATAGGTGCCACATTGAGTGGCACATAATTGAAGGATTTCACTGGGGATAAAGATGCAGTGTGATCAATGAGCAATAGAAGGGGGAGTGTTGAGTGTGTCATTGGTGTAACCCACATTAGGAAGAACAATGATCCAGAGAAGGAACAGGTACACAATTAAGTTCAGCTTCCACAAAGTTGAGAAAAAATATCTGATGGTGGTAGAGCTGGTGCAAGGCTCCGTGAAACATTTTCAGGAGTCTAAACTTTTTTAAATCTGAAAATGCATTGAATTAAATTAATGTCACTGTCAACTCTAGGATAACTGCATTCTTCAAGATCGAATTCTAAATTCTCACCAATTAAAAAGAAACAGTATCTACATTAATTTTCATGAATGTAATGCTGTTGTCTTCATATTGTAAACTTTTCATTCCTTTACAAGATGTGTGATTATTTACCAATTCCTCCACCTTAGAGAAAAGTAGCTCAGAAGTCCTCCTGAACATTACATTTACAAGGGAGCAGATCCACTTATGTTCAGGAAAAAAAGGAAGTTCCAAACAAGGAAGAAGTAGTCTTAGGAGGTCAAATCAATGATCTATATAGGAAATAAATGGAATTGATTTGAAAGAACAAGCTAGCCACACCACCTTTGTGAGTTTCTTGTTAATGAACAGAATATTTGGAAAAGTTACAGTCGTTCCCTCTGTCAAAGAGCTCACTCTGCTTTTGCTAATTCTATCAGTCTTTAGCAATAAATTTTATAATAATTTATCTTACACTCTCAACTAAAAGATTTATGAATATCAGCGGAAGATTTCTGAATGGTCCATTTTTTTTTCCATTAGAAAAGGTATGCAAATTGGACTAATTGTTATTTGGACTAAATGTTTATCTCCACCCACCCCCAAATGCATATACTGAAATCTTGACACTCATGGTGATATTAGGGAGTGGAGCCTCTAGGAGATATTTAGGTCAAGAGAATGGAGCCATTATGAATGAGATTAGTGACCTTCTGAAAGAGATCCCTTAGAGTTCCCTCACCCCATCCATCATGTGACGACACAGGGAGAGAATGGCTGTCTATGAACCAGAAAGCAGACTCTCACAGGTACCCAACCTGCCGGCATCTTCATCTTGGAACTTCGCAACTTTCAGAACTGAAATAAATGTTTGCTGTTTAGGACAACCTATCTGTGATATTTTTGTTTTAGGACCCTAAACGAATACACAAATCAAATCCAACATGTTTTTAAACCAGTGAGTATTCCTAGTCACTGAGTGCTGTTAGAATGTCAGACAGAAAGCCAAGAAGCTACCAAAATATCAAGTGTGTGCCAGGGATGGTGGAGCATTTTCTCACCCTACAATCAACATAATATTTCTCCATTGAATCAATGAATGTTTGATTATCTGTCTTTAGGAAAGCCCCAGGCCTTTTAAACATATTAGGCTAAGCCTCTTCACCCAGGAGCATCTCCCCATCCACTGATTTGGGACCTTAATTATATCTGTGAAATCTCTTTTGTCATACAATGCAACAAACATGGGAATATCTCCTCATATTCACAGATTCTATCTACATTAAAGTTTAGGAATCACAAAAGGTCAAGTGTCATTGAATGTCATCCTAGATTTCTGTTTATCACAGCATATATTCAGAGAGCATTATAGAAACACCCACTACTGTAAACAGAAATCTGTACGCTTTTACTATTGCTTCTGCCTTAATCCTATGTCACAAAACTACTTAAGAAATACAAAGAAATTTATAGGACAGAAATGTAATGAGCTTTGTATTGGCTGTTGTATGATGACCGTGTCAGTTAAAGAATTAATCATGGAATACGTCGACCTGGAAGCATTTTCAGTTGCCAGAGTCGGTCCTCCTAGTACAACATGTATCAATGAAATCCTCAATAACATCAAAGGAATTAACTACAGAGTAACAGCAGACCACCAACACAATCATAAGAAGCTGAGAGCAATAGTTTTTATGAAAGGAAAAAAAAACCTCCCACAGTAATTTTCAAAATCAACAATACTTCAATGAAATCGGAAGTTCCTTTCTGGAACTTCCTCTTACCCCTATGCTTCTCCTCCCAGAGGGGCATGACAGGGATTGGCTGAGCTGAGCATCAGAGGATTGACCTTTTCAGAAGAGTCGCGCTAAGTCTAGAGACTGTGTAGCTGCAGGAAAGAAAAAATCTAAGTGAATGGTAATAATGATAATAACAATTTGGTCAACCATGCTAGCAGAAAGACTGAATTATCTTTGTATGTTTTAATAGAAAATATTATTAAGTCATTGTGAGATGAAGAGGCAAAAAATATTAAGTAGGCAAAAATATGGGAAAAAAATGTATTATGGGGGCATGCACCAGGCAATTAACTGATGATAACAATTATAATAAGTTTCTAATGTCATTTCTGGATTTTTGATGCTTATGATATTATTTAAATTTTAAGTGTGAAATTTATTGTTAATTTTTATTTTATTTAAAATATTTACTTTTGTACCTGACATTGTATTTTCAATTATATACTATTTTTTTAAAGAGTCTTTCACCCAAAACGTATGTTCCTTTTTCTATAGAACCTAGAACTACACACAAGTATTAGATATCTGTTGCTTCTCCTTTTTTTAAATTGAAGTATAATGGATTTGCAGTGTTGTATTAGTTTCAGGTGTGCAATATGATTCAATAATTCTATACATTTTTCAGTGTTCATTATGATAAGTGTACACTTAATCCCTTTTACCTATTTCACTCATCCCCCCTCACTACTCTTATGGGAACCTGTATTTAAAAGTCTGTGTTTTTGGTTTTTTTTCCTTTGTTATTTTATTTTGCTTCTTACATTCCAAATATGAGTGATATCATATGGTAATTATAATTTCCTGACTTATTTCGCTTAGCATTGTACCCTCTAGGTTCGTCCATGTCTCAAATGGCAAGATCTCATTCTTTTTTATGGCTGAGTAATATTCCACTGTGTCTGTTTGTACACACCACATCTTCTTTATCCACTCATCCATCAGTGGATACTTGGGTTGTTTCCATATATATCTTGGCTATTGTAAATGATACTGCAATAACATAGGATTACATATGTCTTTTTAAATTCATGTTTTTGTTTTCTGCGGTAGATACCCAGTAGTGGAATTACTGGATCATATGGTAATCCTATTTTTAATTTTTTAAGTAACCATACTGTTTTTCATTGCATTCCCACCAGTGGTGCACCAGGAGTTCCTTTCCCTCTACAAACTCATCAACGCTTGTTATTTTGTGTCTTTTTTATTTTAGCTATTCTGACAAGTGCAAAGTAAGTACTTCATTGTGGTTTTGATATGCATTTCCCCAATGATTAGTGACGGTGAGCATCTTTTCATGAGTCTGTCATTTGTATGTATTCTTTGGAAAAATATCTATTCAGGTCCTTTCCCCATTGTAATAAGATTATTTGTGTGTGTGTGTGTGTGTGTGTGTGTGTGTGTGTGTGTGTGTGTGTTGAGTTGTATACATTCTTTATGTATTTTGGATATTGAGCCTTTATCAGATGTATCATTTGCAGATATCTTCTCCCATTCAGTTTTGTTGCCTTCTGTTTGGTTGGCAGTTTCCTTCACAGTGCAAAAGCTCTTTATTTGGTGTAGTTCCAACAGCTTAATTTTGCTTTTGGTTCCCTTGTCTAAGAAGGCATATCTAGAAAACTATTTTTATAACCGATGTCAAAGAAATTACTGCCTATGTTTTTATTCTAGTTTTATGGCTTCAGGACTCACATTTAGGTCTTTAAATTCATTTTAAGTTTATTTTTGTGTGTGGTGTAAAAAAGTAACCAGATTTACTCTTTTTCAGGCAACTGTCCATTTTCCCCAGAACCATTTGTTAAACATACTGTCTTTTCCCCATTGTATATTCTTGCCTCCTTTGTCATAGATTGACTATATAAGCATGGGTTTATTTCCGGCATGTCTATTGTTTTCTATTGATCTGTGTGTGTGTTTTGTTTTGTTTTGTTTTTATTTGTTTTTTTTTAATTTGTTTTGTTTTTTGGGTTTTTTTTGTTTGTTTGTTTTTTGCCAGTACTGTACTGCTTTGTTTACTACAGCTTTGTAGTACATCTTGAAATCTGGGATTGTGATACCTCCAGCTTTGCTCTTCTTTCTCAAGACTGCTTTGGCTATTCAGGATCTTGTGTAGTGCCATACAAATTTTAGTGTTATTTGTTCTAGTTCTTTGAAAACTGTTGGTGTTTTGATAGAGATGGCATTAAATCTGGAGATTGCTTT
Organism: Panthera tigris; assembly: GCF_018350195.1. Taxonomy (NCBI): domain Eukaryota; kingdom Metazoa; phylum Chordata; class Mammalia; order Carnivora; family Felidae; genus Panthera; species Panthera tigris. The sequence goes on from NC_056665.1 coordinate 126,152,091, forward strand.
GGGCAGTATGACTATTTTAACAATATTGGTTCTCCAGTCCACGAGCATGGAGTAACTTCCCATTTGTTTAATTCTTTAATTTCTTTAATTTCTTTCATCTTTAAATTCTTGAAAATCTTTCATCAATGGTTTATAGTTTTTGAAATACATGTCTTTTACCTCCTTTAAGTTTATTCCTAGGTATTTTATTATTTTTGGTGTAATTGTAAATGGGATTGTTTTCTTAATTTCTCTTTCTGCTACTTCATTATTAGTGTATACAAATGCAACAGATTTCCATGTATTGATTTGTATCCTGTGAATTTAATGATTTTATTCATTAATTCTAGTAGTTTTTTGATAGAGTCTTTAGGGATTTTTAAATAGAGGATACTATCATCTGCAAATAATGAAAGTTTTACCTCTTTCCTTACCAATTTGAATGACTTTTCTTCCTTTTTTTTGTTTGTTTTTGTGGTTTGTTTGTTTTTCATTTTTGTGATATTTTTGTCTGATTGTTGTGGCTAGGACTTCTAATACTATGTTGAATACAAGTGATGAGAGTGGACATCCTTGTCTTTCTCCTGATCTTAGAGGAAAAGCTCTGTTTTTCACCATTGAGTCTGATGTTAGCTGTGGGTTTTTCATATATGGCCTTTATTATGTTCGGGTATGTTTCCTCTAAACCTACTTTGTTGAGAGTTTTTTTATCCTGAATGGATGAGGATCTGTTGCTTCTTACCCAGTCATGCTATGAAAATAATATCCCCAATATGCTTTCTTAAGCCTCAAAGGAATTAACAATTTTCATGTCAGGATTTATGATAATTGTTTAAGCTAAATTACAGTAGATTTGAAATTTGTTTTTATCTAAAATCTTGGATAACAATAGAATGGGCTAACACTATCATTTGGGGGAACATAAAGTTTGTATATTTAAGAATTCACTAAAAATTATAGGAGTAACATCCACAGACTGAACTTACCTAATGCAGATGGGCACAATAGCTCTCTTATCCAGGTTTCTTCAGAGGTACTTTTGTCATTTCCATTTTTAAAATTCTTCTAAAGTTGTAGAGATATTGTCTTATATAATTTTGTGTGCAAATTTGTTTCATTTTATAATTTTTATATAAATGTATTCCTTTTTATATTTTTTAATTCAATGTTGGCATGCCTTAAAGAGTATATAATTTGAATTTTAGTCCATATAAGTACATAAGCAGAATATACTCAATGGCTGCATAATATTCCAGCTACGGTTTTACCATAGATTTTTAAAGCATTTGTCCATTAACCATAACCAAAATATCTAGCAGCTTTTATTATATCTGGTGACCCAGTGGAGGTCATTATACATACATAATTTCTCAGCTAAGTTAGTAAACTATAGAATAGGTACTAAAAGTGAAATACTTGAAAGAGTATGTAACTTTTTAAAAAAAAGTATTTGTTTTTGGGAGCGTGTAAGAGGGGGAGGGGCAGAGAGAGGAAGACAGAGGATCCAAATTGCACTCTGCGCTGACAGGCTGACCTCGCTGAGCCCAATGTGGGGCTTGAACTCACAAACCACGAGATCATGGCCATACACTCCACTGAGCCATCCAGGTGTCACAAGAGTATGTAACTTTTAAATGTTGAAATTATCTAGTTCTCCATAACAATGTGTGAGTGCCTATTCTCTCAGACTCTCTCTAGTACTATGTTATCAGTTTTCATTGTTTTGCCAATTGATAGCTGAAAAGCCGTTATCACATATTTTATTCTAACATTTTATTATGAAAAATTTTAAAAATACAGAGTAGTTAAAATCATTTTACAATGACTACCCATATAACCACTGTCTAGATCCTAACATTAACATGTTACTAAACCTGTTTCATGTATTTCTTGATGTAGCCAGCTTACTAACATACCATATGGTTTTATTTTGCTTTTATTAAGAACAAAATTGTGTGTTATATGAACGATTTTTTTCATACTATTTGGCTATATTTCCATTGAGTTCTCTTTAGAATTTGTGTAACTCTTTATAAAAGAACTAAGTCCTTTTCCTGTGCTATGATTTACACGTGCATATTAATTTTTACATTTTTGCCATGCAGAATTGCATTTTTTACTTTTATGTAGCCTTATCTCTTAATGTATTATTTACTCCTTATGCATTATATGTACTCCACAGAAAAACTCCCATTTTCTGAAACTGTAATCTTCCTATAGTTTATTCCTAAATATCATGGTTTATTTTGTTGTGATTTAAATGTACAACCTACTAATATTTATTTTGCTGCAAGGTTAGAAGTGTTAATTCAGTTTTATATTAAATGATTTGTCCCCATAATTTGTTTTTTAAAAATATATTGACCTCTTCTATTATGAAATTGATTTTTGTACTCTATTTCCATATTGATTTGGGTGTACCTCTAGATTTGCTTTTCTCTTCCATTGACATAACATTATTTTAGTCATTGAAAATTTACAATTTGCATTGGTATTCTCTATCTCATCCCCATTGCCCTTCTTTGTAAGCATTTTTTTTTTTGGCTGTTTTTACATGTTTTTTTCCTACATCACCTTTAGTATCCTTTGGACAAGTTTGAAATCCTCTTGGTAATTTTTGGAAGAAATGTGCTAAATTTATGAATTTATAAAAGATAATTGGCATGTTTTTCTGTTTAGTTTTTTTCCATCAAAATATGATCTTTTATTTGGTTGTCTTTTGTCCTTCAATATAATTTTGGTCTTATTCCTAAGGATCTTGCATGGTTTTGAAAATTTCTCCAATTCTTCATTTCTAAGTTGCTATGGAAAATGTGATCTTTTATTTCCATGTATCTTCTGCCTGCTAACATTTGACTATATGAAAACAATTTCTTTGTGTATATCAGTGTTTACCCAATTATTTATAATTTTCCTAGATTAGCAGTTGTCTGTTTTCCATCAAAAATTTTTTTCAGAAAAATATATTTTTTCACCTTTCTTTACATTTACTCTCTTATTGCTGTCTGTTTCTAAGTTTGTTAGCAAGTGCTTGCAGGATAATATGAAGTAGTATAATATAAAAGTCCTCTCTGCTTTCTGACTCAATCTGGAATGTTTCTAGTATCTCCCCTATTATACATCATACTTGCTATGTATGGGTTGTTATATCCATATCTTCAATAGATAGGTGGATAGATACATAGATTAGATAGATGATAAATATATTTTCATAGTTTTATAATTAGTATACATGCATGTATCCATAGTATGTATATGTTATCATATACTACATATCCTAAACTACATATGAGTATATATAAGAAAATAATCATATAGTCAAGATTCAAAAATATTTTTAAAAAGACAATACTGAATTTTATCAGGTACTATTTCAGTACTTATGGAGATAAAGATTTTCATATTTACATATTAATATGTGTATTATTGCAGTAGATATCTTTCATTTCTGAAACAAGCTTGACTTAGGGCATGTCATTTATTTAATGTGTGTCAAAACTATGTCTTAATGCTTATTAAAGGTTTCTATGTGTTAATTAGTAAAACTGATCTCCAATTTTCTTTTTGTTTGTAGTATATTTGTAAAATTTTGGCATTACTGTTATGCTACATTTTTGTAGAAAGTACATTTTCCCTACATTTTTAGTCTGAAATAATCTAAATATATTTCAAGTTATTTGTTCTTAAGATGTTTGAAAAATAACTCCATAAGACTTATGACCAAAGTTCTTTTCTATATCTCCTTTGATAATGCTTCATATCTGGAATTTCTGTTTCACATAGGGTAAAATTTGGTAATTTCTATTTCCTCAGTAATCATATTTTATCCAGATTCTGAAATAGATTTACATATAAAGCTGAGAATATTGCCCTGGTGGTCTTTTAATTTTTTTCTAAAGTTTTTGTAATTTCAATGTTATCGTTTCTTATTTTGTACATTTATGCTTTCTTCCCCTGTTTCCTTTATTACTTAAGAATTCGAGGGGTGCCTGGGGGGCTCAGTCAGTCAAGCGCCCGACTTTGGCTCAGGTCATAATCTTGCAGTTCGTGGGTTCGAGCCCCATGTTGGGGGCTCTGACAGCTCAGAGCCTGGAGCCTGCTTCAGATTCTGTGTCTCCCTCTCTTTCTCTGACCCTCCCCTGCTCACACTCTGTCTCTTTGTCTCTCTCTTAAAAATAAATAAACATTAAAACAATTTTTGTTTATTTATCCCCGTCAGTGAATCATATCTTAAAGGGGTTTGTTAGTTTTCAAAATTGTTTTTCTGCTTTATTTCTGTTTTTATGTATATTGATTTCTATATTTCCCCTTTCTATAGTTTTTTGCTGTTCTGTACTGCTTGAAGTCTAATGTTTATTTGCATTCTTTCAAGCTTGTTAATACACGCATTTAAGACACAAATTTTCTTTTGTCCTTGTTTATTCTTACATATGTTCTGATTTATAATGTCTTAACTATTATTTTATTCATATTAGGCTCTTATGGTTTTCATTTTTATTTGAACCAAGGGATGATGATGCTTGAGATTCTTTTTTATTTTTTAATTACTAGGTGATAACATTTAAAATTTTTTTTCTTTTTGATTTTCATTTTGCTTCCAAGTCTGTTAATAGTAATTTCTAATTTTATTACATTGTAAATAAAGAATACTGGCCAAGCATTTACTCCATTTTGTGGGAATTTATTAAATATTCATTTCTAACTGTAGTATTATTCCTCTTAAAGCTTCTTCTCAAAGAAAAATAATATTAAAATTAAGCATGTCAGTCTAAGATCCGAATGCCTAAGAAGGGAAGATTTTCGACTGCAACACTGTCAAGGAAGGCCTTCTTGAGAAAATTCTCCACCAGCTACTTCTGTCAAACCAGCTGCAGCCAATTGTGCGCAAAGAGAAAGTGAAAATGGCTCTCACTCAACAGTTACAAGGTGTCATTTAAAGAACATCAAATTCACAACCACACAAAGACCTTCCTGGAAGTGAAGGTCATCATCTATCTAGAGATGTGACTTGACTTTGATTTCCAGATATTTTATTTTTTCCCACTTGAGAAGGAACACTTCACTTTCCAAGCATGACATTGCAGGGCAGAGCTTGATTTCCCAAGATCAGAAAATATTTATTGTCCCCTTGTCATTTTGTCAATGACATCTCATTCCTTGTCTTAGTTTGAAGAGTAAGACAAAAAAAAAATAAGAATCATGTGATGATACCTGAAAGTGTAATATATTTTTCTATCATCTGCCTAGAGCTGTAATGGTCTAAGATAATATTTTCATCACATATTTAATCACTAAAATTCTGGCATCATGCTTTCTTGCTTCTCCATCCTGCAACATAGTGTGGTTCCAAAACCAAGGGTGATAACATAAAATGTGGAAAAGTCAAAATATAACATGTTGCTCCTTACATGTGTTGTTTAAAATAATACATACACACTCCATATAAACATTCACTTGGAATCACTCCCAGAGCATGCTAGTGTTATCAGTTACAAGAATCCTAGAATGAACTGGAAAGATAGTGTTGGATCTTACCACCTGAAGGAGACCTGAGCATTAATGTTACTGAGAAATGAGATTAACTTCTTCCAAAATATGATTCAGTGAAATACTCTTTAGTTGGCATCTTTTTCATTTTCATGTTAAATTGGAGCAGTCAACTCCCTATGTCTATGGCTAAAATTCACTGTAATGAAGAGAGAAAAAAGATCAATGATATTGAATCTGGAAAAAATCCAAAGACTGAAGACTGTTTTCCAAATTTAAGTCTAGTTTATATACAAGTCTGTCCTCCCTCTAGTTCACTTCCTGGTAAAATGAATCCCGTTTCTGTGACCCCTTGGATGCACCAGTCTACCCTTTACTCCCCATGGGAACTGACTATATTTTGTGATCATAGGGCCAAAGAAAATTTAGAATCTGCTATCTTTTTCTAACCAGAACAAAAGGCTCTTGTGACTTACGTAAATACAGTAAACATTTATTGGGGAAACTTATCCTAGAGTTTTTAAATTTCTCATGTACGATTTTATTGGTCTCATAATTCACATATTGTAATGAAGCAAGATGATTTCTCTCGGAAATTTCCCGGTGAGAATAAAATTATTAAATATCATCATCACTGATAATAATTAAACTTTATTACCTCAACTTCAGTCCTGTCAGATCAGGCTTCCCAGAGGGGAGCCTATGTGTGAGAGGCCTTAGAAGACAGTATGGTGAAAAGTACAGCATTGAAACTAATGGAACACCTGGTTACAGACAGAACCTAACAGCCCAAAGATGATGCCAAAGAACTCTTTGGATAGGTTTGCTGCACAGCTATGTTCCATTCTTGCTATCTTTAACCAATGCTTGGGAAAGAATATGCCTTCCCAACAAGAAATAAGAATGCTAGAAATCAAAATTAAAGAAGACTAGCAGGAAAGGGACAATGGGGAGGGGTCATTAGAGATTGAATGATAGCCACTGTTTTAAAACATCACTTCAGTGCACTTTTTCTCTTTTAAAACATTTAGCAGGAGCTATGTAGCAGGTTATAGATATTAGGTGATTTATCAGAAATGCATTTAGCTAATAAGTGCTGAAAGCAGCATTCAAAACAAGGGCACCCTGCTTCAAGGTGCATACACATTTTTAGTTTTCAACTACACGATGCTGTTTTTCATTGGTGGGAGGAAGAAAATATGTGAAGGAGATAAATGAGCAAGAATCTGTTTAGTTGGCATTGGTAAATATTTGGCTGCGGTTAATTTTAACTCAGCTGCTTAAAGTGCACAGTAATTAGCCTGGTCGCCTTGAGGATAGTCTTAAATGAGGATGCCTGGATGGACGAAGATTGTTATGATGAGCGGAAGTAATCAAACTTGCGAAGTTGGCAAAGATGACGCTAGGGGAACAGGGAAAAAGCAAAGTACAGTTTTGCATGCTGATGACTTCAAAGCAAAACTCACCAAGCTCATAGGTCAATGGAATGTTACTCTAGGCTGGTGGAGACTCTTACACAATCTCCAACTTTGGATGCATAGAAACTCACATGATTGGATCAAGTTAAAGGCACAGCAATCATATATTTATAATTCTTGTGGATCCAGAATTTAAAAGGCCCCATGGATACTGTGCTTAGCCCTCATTTGTTTTCCTTATCTTATTTGAACTCTAGATTCCTGTTTTAATTTTCACAAAATTTGAGAAATGGGTGCTCTCAATGTCACCCTGACACATCTTTTGTATGAATTCAGGAGAATGAACCCAGTCAACAAGCTAAGAATGAGAAAGCTTCAACAAATGAAAATATTTTTCAAGATGAGGAGCTTCATCTTTTCTACTACCAGTCTAATAGGTTAAACTGGAAATAAAGACAAGGAGATATAGACAAGATGATATAGGAGAGTTAAAGAAAGAAGAGGCTAAAAGAGGATATAAGGAGAGGATAGAGGAGTTCCTGGGTGCTTCAACTGGTTAAGCATATGACTCTTGGTTTCTGCTCAGGTCATGATCTTATAGTTTGTGAGTTCGACCTCCACGTCAGGCTCTGCACTGACAATGCGCAGCCTGCTTGGGATTCTCTCTCTCTCTCTGTCCCTCCCCTGCTCACACACTCTCAGAACAAATAAATAAACTTAAAACAAGTAAGAGGATAGAAGGAAGAGAAGTCAAATACCAAAGAATGAAAAGAAGAAAGAAATGTGTTGAGATTTATGATCTCCAATATGATGATTTAAACATCTTGAGGAACTGAAATAGGACTGACTTCTAATCCACTACCATTTTTTTGTTTTCATTAACCAGTCTGACATTTCATATAAAGATAAAGCATTTTTAACTGATTGATTTATGCTTTTAGTGAGACTTCAGATCATCACCTCAAAGTTAATTTTAAAAGTAAGAATGGATGGGGAGGGGAAAGAAGGAGACAGAAGGGCACGAGTTCCTTAGAAGAAAATAGCAATTTTTACTCTGTAACATGAACACTGAATTTCAGATAAGTAGTCACTTTGGTAGCGGGCTTGATGTACAGGCCCATGGGGATGTTTTCATACCTGAAATGGGGATATACTTATCTCTGTCTTTCCTTTCTCTTGAGCTCACATAGGCTCCCAGATTTTAAGCAGTTCTTAAAGACACACACTCACGTACACACAACCCTTCATTGTTCTTCAAGTAATTTGGTAATCTATATTCACACCACGTTAAACATGTAGAATATGGTTACTGGGCAAGTCTTTCAGCTGTGAACTGTGTGGTAGCCAGGGAAGCAAGATTTAATGCTAGAGAAATTTAGTGCAGCCCAAAGAGGAGGGCTTAAATCCAGGAGACCCTGGAGACCCTGGAGACCCTCCCTACCTCCAGTCACTATGGAAATGACAGGTCCTTTAGACACTAGGCCTGGGGAGCATCTTGTTTATCCCTCAGGGTTTTCCTCCGTCTGAATCCTGCTTCCCATCCTGTACTGCCATTACCTCTCTCTGGAGGATGTGTGGGCTGTTGTCTCCAGAAGACTGAGATTTTACCTTTGACAGTGATCCTCTGGCAAAGTTAATGTTTGCTTCTGTATCCCTTCACATAGGGCATCTTTTGAAATTCCCTAGTGCAAACTCTGTTAGTAGTCCCCAGTATTTGAATACTTGGTATATACCAATGAGATCACAGTTTGGCTCTGACTTCTAGATGGCATCTATTTTATAAAACTAATTGACTTTTAAGGAGGTCTGTCCTCCTGATGATGTGGCATAGTTTCCATTAATGTACTGGAGTTAAGTGATCAGCAAAGAGATAATAGACCTCATGGTGAGAACAGCTGAACTTAATTTACAGTGTGTCAAGACAAAAGCTCCTAAAGAGGAACTCTAAAATTGACATTTTAAGACTCCTTAAAATTTTTGTCAATGGTGCCAGAAAGGAGTAGTGAAGCTGCTGTGATGTGGATTCTACAACCTCCATCTGGAGTGGAGAAGCTACTGGTTTCCTACAGACAAGCAGATATTCCGTGAAGCTAATAAAGCTTAAGTTTAGGGATCCTCATTTGCATGGGCCAATTCCTGGGCTATTAACAATTTTAATTTGTAATTTTGCATTCTTTATAAACTGGATCTATGCTCTTGTGTGTATGCCCCCCCCCATTCTTATGATGAAATATGAACCCTTAAAGATGATGATATTTGGAGTGAGGGGTCTTTGGAAGGTGCTTAAATCATGGGGGTGGAGCCCTCATAAATGGGATTAATGCCTTTTAAAAGAGGGTCCAGAGAGAACTGTAGCCCCTACCACCAGGTAAGGACACAGAGAGAGGATGCAAGCTATGAACCAGGGAGGCAGCTTTCACCAAAACACAGCCATGCTGGCACTTTGGTCTTGGACTTTCCAGCCTCCAGACTATGGGAAATAAATTTTCATTGCTTATAAGCTACTTAGTTTGTGCTATTTTGTTATAAAGGCCTATATGGGATAAGACAGTCTCCAAAGTTGTGTAAGTCACAAGTAGGATTAACAGATTGAACAAAATCCAAATCAACCAATCAAGCAGAAAACAAATATCCAGGATGTTCAATTAAATTTGAATTTCAGGGCTTCTGGGTGGCTCAGTTGTTAAACATCTGACTTTGGCTTAGGTTATGATCTCACAATTTTTGAGTTTGACTCCCACATTGGGTGACCTCAATCCCTGCTTCGGGTGAGCACAAGCCACGGGTGAGCCCCGCTTCTGTCTCTTCCCCCCCATCCCACCCCTAAAAGGATTCTTTCTCTCCTCTCTGCTCCCCACTCATTTACACCCTCTCTCTAATTCTCTCAAAAGAAAATTTTGAATTTCAGGTAAACAATGATATTTTTTACTCTAATATCCACTAAACATTTGTTGTGGGTTTTTTTGTGTTTATTTTTGAGAGACAGGGAGAGAGAGAGAGAGACAGACAGACAGACAGACAGACACGCAGACTCCAGGCTCTGAGCTTTCAGCACAGAGCCTGATGCAGGGCTCTAACCCACAAACCATGAGATCATGACCTGAGCAGAAGTCAGACACTTAACTGACTGAGCCACCCAGGCTCCCCACTATTTGTTGTATAATATTTGGGAATAATAAAAAAAATCCATTCTTTATCTGACAATCTTCAAGGCCCTGGGGAATCAGCATGAACAAAATAAGTAAATTCTTTTTTCTGATAGAAGTTATAAACAATAAGCCAATAAGTAAAGTATATGTGTCTGATGTTGATTTTATTGATCTAAACCCATATATGTTTTCCTATAGGTATAAGATAGAAGTGGGAGGAGGAAAAAGAGAAGGGGGGTAACATGGGGAAAAATATGGAGGCATTATAAAAAGCAGAATTTTTTAAAATTATAGTCTTATTTTTTTAGGACAATCTTAGATTCACAGAAAGTTGAGAAGATAGTACAGGGGATTTACACATATCACATACCTATTTTCCCTCATTAGATACACATATCCATAAATATTCCTGTGTGTAACCATATACATTTGTATAAAACTAAACTTGAATTGATACTGGTGTCTCCAACTGTAATTTGTTATCGCATAGGTTATTGCATCCCTCTTTTGCTTATCTATAAATTCCTACTCTTCCTACTCCAACAAGTGAGAAACCTAGCTCCTACCATCCACCATTCATTTACCTAATTTTTCAGTTCAGTATCCATTTATAGTAGTTCTAGCATTGTTAATTGATGCCCCTAGGATATAATTTTATCAACTAGAATGCAGTGCTTTTGAGCAGTTCCTTTTGCCTTTGGTCTTACAAATTTCATTCATTTATAGAGTTACTTAGGTGGGTAACTCCTTCCCAAGCCCCCTTCAGTGAGGTTGTTTCAGACGTTGGTAATACAGTCAGATTCTCTTGTCAGGACTGACTGAACTCTTACATGATTTCTTTAAATCTGCCTACATTAATGGTTTACTCTGTGCTGTAAACTGTAAAGTTCTGGGGATTTGACAAATTCACAACGTCATGTGTCCACCATCACAGTGTCATACAGAATAGTTTTACTGACCTAAAAATCTCCTGTGCTTCATCTGTTCATGCCTATCCTTCCCCCCAACCCCTGGCAACCATGAATCATTTTATTGTCTTTATTGTTTTGCTTTTTCTAGAATGTCATATAATTGGAATCAAATACTATGTAGCCTTCTTGTTCACTTAGAAATAAGCATTTGTGTTTCCTCCATGTCTTTTTGTGGCTTGATAGCTCATTTGTTTTTATCACTGAATAATATTCCATTGCATGGATGTATCACAATTTGCTTATTCATCTGTTAAAGATACATTGGTTGCTTCCGGTTTTTGTGATCATGAATATAGCTATTGTAAACCTTTACAAGCAGGTTTTTGTGTGGACATAAATTTTCAGCTGAACTGAGTAAACACTGAGGAGCACAATTACTGGGTTGTATGGTAAGACTATGTTTAGGTTGTAAGAAACTGCCACGCTGTCTTCCAGAAGGGCGTTCGGTTTTGAAAGACAACTATGCTTGCCACTGTGCTATCAATGCCCACTAGCATTTTGAATTCCCACCAGCAACGAAAGATAGTTCCTATTGCTCCATACCTCTTCAGTTTTTTGGATTTCATTTATTCTTATATACTGTGGTAGCTCACTGTTATTTTAATTTGAATTCCCTGATGACACATGATATTGTGCATCCTTAAATATGCTCAAAGGAGCAGAGGGTTTTTGTTTTGTTTTGTTTTGTTTTTTAGTTTATTTGAGAGAGACAAAGACAGCGTGAGCGGGGGAGGGACAAACACACACACACAGAGAGAGAGAGAGAGAGAGAGAGAGAGAGAGAGAGAGAATGAATCCCAAGCAGGCTCTGCGCTGCCAGTACAGAGCCCAGCACAGGGTTCGAACTCACACATTGCGATATCATGACCTGAGCCTAAACCAAGAATCAGATGCTTAACCAACTGAGCCACCCACACTCCCCAGAAAAACAGTGTTTTAATAGATATTTTTCAGAAAATATCTGTAAAAACAGAGTGAAACCAAAGCCCAATAAACTTCATGGTCCAGAATTTTTCTCTAGCATAGGTGAAGGTAGAGAGATAAGTGACAGATAAATCAATTCAGTAGTATTTTGTACATTTCAACCTGTGCTGGGGGAAAATCCTCATAGATGGAGAGAAAGGGAAATTCACTTTTGTTTTTATAACAATGGATGGCTTAGCTTAAGTACTTTGCTAGATGAGGGATGGTTACCCAAGTTTTATTTGGGTGATTAGGAAGGACTTTCTCCTACAAGAGGATTCCACGTCAGTCCTTGTGCTGAGGTTAACCTTAAAATAACATGAGCATATGTGGAACACTTACTATGTGCCACATGCTGTGATCAGCTCTTTACATGTATTGGCAGAACCCTGAGAGATCCTGGAAGGCATGCCCTATGATTATCCCTATTTTTGTTCTAAAGCTAAGTAACCAAACAGCTAAGTATCTCATCTAAAGTCCATAGCAATGTGTGACAAAGCTTGAATATGAAATCAGGCAGTTTGACCACAGCATCTGATTTCTTAATCACTTTAATGTTTCATCTGCCTCACAAACCATGTCCTATTACAAATCAAGAAGGAAAGCTGAGAAGGAAGATAAAAGGTGAGACCTTTCTTGAGAATGGGATTGTATTCATTTCTTCAAAGCAGACACCTTCTCCACCGTGAGTTAAAGGATTCATCAAGAACTTATCTCTTTGTGATTATAAAAATTGAGAACTTTAGATTCAGGTATCATCTTGAACATCTCCATTTTATAAATGAGGACTTTAAAGCCAGAAATATTCATTGTCCCAATATCTGAATGGATAGAGTCATGGGTTGATGGCTATAATAGGTCTTTAGAGCTAGTATTCTTTCCACTACATCATTATTTCTCTATTTGAACTTTACAAAAAAATGTGGATTGATGACTGTTTCTTTTTTTTTTTTTTTTTTAATTCTGGCCAACCTGTCCTTTTGTGGCCAAAGCCTCAAAGTGCATTAAGGGGAAGGTAGAATCTAGGACCCTCCACCTGCATGTCTCATCGCTATTGTGTGTCAAATAAATGTAAACAAAAGAAGACTTCTGTGTGCCTGGCTGCCACTATAACCTCCTAGACTAATGCTCACTTTATTTAAAAAGAAATTATTCTCTTCCTTCCAAAGGAAGCCATGTAAATCTAACTAGCAGAGAATATTTCTGTTTTCTTTCCCAAGTGAAACAGGCAGCAGTGCCACAGTAATTTGCTCTTGATTATTACAGTATAAAAAGAAAACTTTTTTTTTCTTAAAGAGATCAGGAGGAAGATGATAGTTCTGTGTTTTTAATTCATTGGGTAGCATACAAGTCTCAATATGAGAACAGAAAATGAAAGAGAGGCAACTGTAAATAATGCATGCAATTATTTCGTTATTAAGATTTTATTGGTGGAGTAGGAAGGTGGAAAGAAGCTAAGAAAACAAAGCTCAAGTTAATTCCAATTCATAGCTTTCATAACATTTGATAAATCTTTCTGGGACGTAAATAGCAGCAAGAGATAGCTGGGGAATCCTTTCAGTTTGTTTTGTAAATGGGAGAAGTATATTGGAGCCTAATTAAAAGTTTTAATAATATAATTAATGAAATTTTGAATGTGTCTATCACTAGATATTAATTATCTTGTAGCTACTAGAACAAATAATGATGGTATCGTTCTTCGTGATTAGCACGGGTACATCTTCCCCATATGAATGTTGATTAACTAGAATAAATTGGTTATCAAACTAAATATTTTTCCAAAAAACAGACATCTTCATTAATATTAGCTTAAGGTGTTGGAGGATAATGGAATCTGCCAATGAACTTGTTTTCCTAGCCAAAAATCAAGTTAATGAGGAATCTAAGGAAAAAATGAATACACTCAATAGAAAATGCATATGATGGAGATGGATTAATGCCACAGAAGAAAAACAGGTCTTTTAAAGGTATAGGAAACGGATATACTCGTCAAATTAATTAACCAAGGAGGCTGTTAGACTGAGGTGGTTCTAATGCCTTGACAACCTATGTAAGCCAATCAAAATCTAAGCCTGTAATACCTCAAGGTTAAAAAACAAATTGAAACCTAAGGACAAGCAGTCAAGGCCATTTACCTTTTCCCAAATAAGGGAGCCACTTAAGCCAATCAAATAATTTCCTTGCTTTGTTTCTTCCTTTCTAAAAAAGTCTTTCCTCTATGTCCTGTGGGTAGAGTGCTCCTACTTCCTGTTTGATACTGACCTTATGGTATAGATATTTGCACAGACTCAATACCTTTGATATACCTCAGTTTATTGTTTAACATACTGTAATTAGAACATTTTTTTCAGTTATTCTGTCATTTATTCTAACTATCCCAAATTTTCTTAATTCATATGATTTTCATTTTGAGAGGAAACCATTACAATCTTTGAATCTAATGGTAAAAAACATCAAGCAAAATTCTCATGTTTTGAAGTCTTTTAAAGTCCACCTTAGACTTTAAGTAAACTGTAAATTATTAAATCTAGAAGACTAAGTATTTTAACTTAAGATAATTCTAGAAATAGTGTCATACAGAATGCTAAGCTCTTTTTATATCTTTATTTTTTGTTATAAGTTTATTCTGAGAGAGAGAGAGCATTTGTGAGCATGAGTGGGGGAGGAGCAGAGTAGGAGAGGGAGAGAGAGAATCCCAAGCAGACTCTGCTGTTAGCGTGGAGCCTAAGGCAGGGCTCGAACCCATAAACTGTAAGATCATGACCTAAGCTGAAATCAAGAGTTGCACACTTAACCCACCAAGCCACCCAGGCACCCCTCTTTTTATATCTTTATATATTTTATAGCCTTGTGAGATAGGTGGTATCAGAAAACATTTTACAACTGATAAAACTAATGATTTATTAGGTTAACTAATTGACCCAAGCAGTCAGCACAGAAAATTATAGATCTGGATTTGAATTGCAGCCTGAGGCCAAATGTCATAATACTTCCTTACCTCAACTAAATGTTAACCAAATATTTTGCCAAATTTGAAAATGCCTCAAATTTAAATTATAATTTACCATGAGATACTTTCATAAACCCTGATTAACAGCATTATAGGGAGCACAGATCATTTTAAAGTGTTAAAGTTTCACATAGTAAAGCTCTTGATTAAAAAAAAGATCCTAAAAAATACGATTTTCCACCCACACTGTCAAAGAACAAAATTATCAACGAGTCATGACTTAGGTGGTGAACTATTTAACAATCCAATCACATTTGTTAGCCACATGCCCCCTCACCACTTGTCCCATGGTAGCATTCTCTCAGCTTCTGGGTGGAAGAAATGTAGCTGGTACCAAAAAAGGTGATATTTGTTACTTCTGGACTCCAGTTCTGCTGGATTAGATCACCAGCTCATATCATTTCGGAAAGGAGTAAAATGGTGTTATGGCTCATGATCAGCCACATTGTTGTTGTGATTCAGGAAAGACCAGCTTCTTTCTGGCTGCTTTTCTCCAAAGCTGTTCTATAAGAAGCAGGTGCTTAGCTTTTGTTGGCTTACTTCCCATGACTTTAAAGAGGTCCAAAAGTCTATATGTTCAACTATTTCATGACCTAAAGCATTAATGTTTAAGAATTAAACATTCATGGCCGACTTTGGTGATAGGACCGAATCCCAATAGAACATAAATCCCAGCAAGAGTAATAGAAATAAAAGCAGTAGGTGGTAAAGAAGTGTTCTCATGCCTATATTCTGTCACAATTAAGCTCATTCAAAAAATGGCTTGTGTGTTGGCTTGGGCCTCTAAAAACTCAATGTATTCAGTTCCAGTGTAGAACATGAGTTCTGGGAAGCAGATTTATTTCATTATTGGCACTGTACAGTTTCCAAGTTGAGCTGTTATTTGAAGATAGACATGACTGACTCACCTCTCTAGGAGTCTGAGCCACAGAGCACCATTAGCTATGAAAGATAACAATGTTCTCTTGGGTATATTGGAATGTTGATACTGCATAACAAAGCACTGGAAATCTCAGCGATATATATCAATAAAAATTGATTTCTCACACATCTGCAGCATTCAGTATGCTTCAGCATTCAGGTTGTTTTATCTAGGCCGTGTACAACTGGACAGTTCTGGTTCATATATCCCTTATTCTCTCCCCGAGCCTACTGGGCTAATCCACGCATGTGCATCTCTTAGCCATCACAGAAACACTGGAGTGAGTATAATTGCATAATTATTTTCTGTGAAAGTACTTTTTCTAATAACATCGTGCCTACTAACATTATCTTGGCCAAAACAATTCATATGATTGAGCCTAGCCTCAGGGGCAGAGAAATACACTCTATGCTTTACTGGGAGGTGCTGCAAAGTTAGAAGTCAAAGGTCAGCTTTATAGGGAAGGATGAAGAATTGAGGACTTTAATGCAATCTATTATAGCAATAAACCAAACATATAAGAAGCCATAATAAATGCTAAGAGTCAACAGTAACATTAAAATTATTCCCCAAGATTATTTCTTAAATGACTCTGTAATTACAATGATTAGTTATTGTCACATGCAATGATTGTCAATTGTAACTGTGTCGAGGTTAAAAATTATGCAGGTACACAGAGAAAATGTAAGTACTATGTCCTGACTTTATGTCTGATTTTGTCTTATTTCCTCTACCTTTGCCTTCATCAACCCTTACTTAAAAATGTGATTTTGCTTTTACCTTCACGTGGCACAGCAGATCTTTCAGGAATAAGGTAGAAAGTGGAAAATAAAGTTAGCATATTCTCTGGTTTCTTCCATATTTTACAGATGATATAACTGAGATACAAAGACACTATATGACTTGCAAAGATTTAGATGAGATAATTTCGAAGAAAAATCTAGTTTGTGATCTAATATCACTTTATATTTCAGTTTTATTGACCAAGTTGAGGAAAAAGAATCCAGTTTGCTTCACCACTTTTTCTCATTTTTTCTTCTGCATCAGACGTAACTATTCACCTTTCTGTAAATGTCTATAAAAATTATGAGCTTAAAATGTTGATTACATTTTATTGCTTTTTTACATGCAATTTACCTTTTTTTTTTTGGTAAAGAGTTTTCTAGCTTTAAGCTTCTCATACTAGAATCTGCTTTTTCTCAATTTAACTATATTTCTCGAGCTGTGGATAAGAGTTTAGTCAAAATCCTTCAGCTATATGAGAGAAATGCTTTTGCATATATATACCAAAACTAAAACCAAGATAACCGAAAGTGAATTAATTTTAAGGATAGAAGTATTTACCTGGGACTGTCATATTTCCCAAGGTCATTGGAATTCCACTATTACAAGAACCCATAAATATGAGCTGAGACACATAGTGGTTTCACCTGGACAGGGGCACAGGGATTCTGAAATAACCAGACATACATAGGTAGCTCCAATTATTTGCCTCTCAGACCAACAAAAGCAATGGCTGCTGAAATAATGGTAAGAAAAATGGTTCTAGAGTTTTCCCCTATGACTCAAGACAAGCATTTACATTATTTAGACACTCGATGTCTCTTCTGACTTATGATTGCCTTACCATCTATGGAACATATTTAGTGTCCCCATGGAAGCAATTACACATGAAACATCAACATATATTTATTTAGTAGACAGTGTTTTCATAGGTCCCTGCAGTGTATTTTAACAGTAGTGGAAACGAACATTTTGGTGTAATGTGTTTTTATCTATCATTCAGATCAAAGAAAATCCAGTCCTTGTAAATCTTAGAAAGCAATTGAAAGTTTCATACAGTAGTTGAAAGTAGTGAAGTAGTAGAAATTAATTAAAAGTAGTAGGATATAGAAGTAGTAAGTAGAACTCTGTGTATTTATGTGGAAAAATACAGCATTACATATACTGTCTTAGGAATTTTTAAGCCTACAGTTCACTGGCATTCACAGTGTTATGCAACCATCACCACCACCCATCCCCATAAATTTTCATCTTGTAAAACTGAAACTCTGTATCCATTAAACAATAATTCCCTCTCTCCCCTCCCCCTAGCGTCTGGCAACCACCAATATACTTTCTGTTTTAATGATTTTGTTTGACTACTGTAACTACCTCAAATAAGTGGAATCATAAAGTGTTCATCTTTTTATGATTGGCTTATAACTCAGCATAGCATTTACAAGATTTATTTACGTTGTAGCATATTGCAGAATTTCCTTTTTTAAGGCTGGATAATCTTCCATTATATGTATA
The DNA here is from genome assembly GCF_018350195.1 of Panthera tigris. Lineage (NCBI taxonomy): Eukaryota > Metazoa > Chordata > Mammalia > Carnivora > Felidae > Panthera > Panthera tigris. Next base: position 126,170,285 of record NC_056665.1, read on the forward strand.
GGCCACATTTTGCTTACCTGGCCATCTGTCAATGGACCGTTGGGTTGCTTCCCTGTTTTAGCTATTATAAATAATCCTGCTATGAACATAAGTGTATAAATGACTCTTGGAGACCCTACTTTCATTTCCTTTTGGTATGTACCTAGAAGTAAAATTGCTGAATCATGTGGGAATCCTATTTTTAAATTTTTATAGAACTACCATACTATTTTCCACGATGACTGTACCATTTCACAGTCCCACCCACTAACAGTGCACAAGAATTCCAGTTTCTTTACATCTTTCTAGTACTCATTGTTTTCTGATTTTTTATTTGTGTGTGTGTGTGTGTGTGTGTGTGTGTGTGTGTATTTTATAGGAGTTATCCTAATGATGTGAGGTGGTATCTAATTTTTTTATATACATTTTTTAAATACATTTCTCTAATGATTAATAATGTCAAGCACATTTGCAGTTTGTTTTGGTTTTTTGGGCCATTCATATATCTTCTTTGGAGAAATGTCTATTTAAATCCTTCCATTTTTATATTGTTTTTTTGTTAAGTTTCAAAAGGTCTCTATATGTTCTGGCTATTAATCCTTTATAAATATACTGTTTGCAAATAGTTTTTCCATTCTGTGTGCTGCCTTCTTACTCTGTGGATAGTGTCTTTTCATGCTCCAATTTTTTGAATTTTCATGAAGTCAATTTATTCTTTCTTTTATTACCTGTGCCTTTGTTATCATGTCCAAGAAATCATTGCCAAATCCAAAGTTGATAAGCTTTTGTCCTATGTTTTCTTCTAAGAGTTTTATTGTTTTAAGTCTTACATTTAGATCTTTGATTCATTTTGAGTTCATTTTTGTATATGATATTAGATACGGACTAAACTTCACTCTTTTGCCTGTGGATATCCTGTTTTCTGAGTATCATTTATTAAAAATATTGTCCTTTCCCTACAGCACACTTTTGGCACTCTTGTTATTCTTGTCAAAAATCATTTGACAGGGCGCCTATGTGTCTCAGCTGGTTGAGCGCCCGACTTCGGCTCAGGTCATGATCTCGTGGTTTGTGAGTTCGAGCCCCACGTCCAGCTCTGTGCTGACAGCTCAGAGCCTGCCGCCTGCTTCGGATTCTGTGTCTCCCTCTCTCTCTCTGCCTCTCCCCGACTTGTGCTCTGTCTCTCAAAAATAAAAAACAAACATTAAAAAAAATCGTGACAGTGTATGGGAAGTTTATTTTTGTACTCTCTATTTTGTATCTATTCCATTGATATATATCTTTATGGACGTACCATATTTTTTTGATTACTATAGCTTTGTAGTAAGTTTTATAATCAGGAACTGTGAGTACTCCAGTTTTGTTCTTCTTTTCCAAGATCTTTTTGGATATTCCATGTGAATTGTAGGATACATTTTACTACTTATGCAAAAAATAGTATTGGGATTTTGATAGTGCATTGAGTGGGTCAATTTTTGCAGTATTGACATTTTAACAAGATTAAGTCTTCCAATCTACAAATATGAGGAATGTTGGAATTTATTTACATGTTCTTTAATTTCTTTCAGCAGTGCTTTGTAGTTTTCATTGTACAAGTCTTCTACCTCTTTGGCTAAGTTAATTTTAAAACATTTTTTTCTTTTTGACGCTATTGTGGACGCAATTGTTTTTGTAATTTCCTTCTTACATTGTTCACTGGTTATTCATAGAAATGCAACTGACTTTTGTGTGTTGACTTTATATCCTGCTACTTTGCTGAGTTCATTTATTAATTTTAACATTTCTTTTGGTAGAATCTTTGAGGTTTTCTACATATAAGATCATATCATCTGCAGACAGAGGTAATTGTATTCCTTCTGCTGGAAGCTGCGAGCTTTCAACAGACTCCAGAGCTCAAAAATAGTCACATCAGACAGATAATTCTAGTATAAATGTCTAGGTGGGAGACAAATTCCTGGTGCGTCTTATTCTTCCATCTTCCCAGAATCTTCCCAGTAGACTTGGTTTTAATATTTAGTTTCTGAATTTATGAAAAACATTAGCATAATCCCAAAATGCAGAAGTAGGCAGTTGAGCATATTTATAGGTAATTCATGCTTAAAACAGTATTTATTAACAAAATATCCAGGTCATTAAGTTGAAATGCTTTAATTATTATTCACTTGATAATAGAAGACTCCCTTATAATTCTATACACCTAGAATAAAATAATACATGTAAGGGTGGGATTATCTCAAAATAATTAGCATCTTTATATTGAAAATGTTCATTTTCTCCTATAATTTAGTAATGTTATTAAAACAGTAAGGAAAACAGAAGAAAAATGAAGTATTAGGACTTCATTAAGATAAAAAGCTTCTGCACAGTGAAGAAAACAATCAACAAAACTAAAAGGCAACCTATGGAATGGGAGAAGATATTTGCAATTGACATACCTAATAAAGGATTAGTATCCAAAATCTATAAAGAACTTACCAAAATAAACAGCCCCCCCCAAAAAAATACTCCAGTTAAAAAATGGGCAGAAAGCACGAACAGATGCTTTTTCCAAAGAAGACATACAAGTGGCTAACAGACACATGAAAAATGCTCAACATCACTCTTCATCAGGGAAATACAAGTAAAAACCACAATGAGATACTACCTCACACCTGTCAGAATGGCTACAATCAACAACTAAGGAAACAACGCATGTTGGTGAGGATGCAGAGAATAGGGAACCGTCTTACACTCTTGGTGGGAATGCACAACTGGTGCAGCCAGTCTGGAAAACAGTATGGAGGTTTCTCAAGAAGTCAAAAATTGGGGTGCCTGGGTGGCTCAGTCAGTTAAGCATTTGACTTTGGCTCAGGTCATGATCTCACTGTTTGTGAGTTCGAGCCCTGTGTCGGGCTCTGTGCTGACAGCTCGGAGCCTGGAGCCTGCTTTGGATTCTGTGCCTCCCTCTCTCTCTGCCCCTCCCCCACTTACACTCTGTCCATCTCTCTGTCAAAAATGAAATAAAAACATTTAAAAAATTAAAGAAGTCAAAAATTGAACTACCTTAATACCTAGCAATTGCAATACAAGGTATTTATCAAAAGTACACAAAAATATTGATTCAAAGGGGCATGTGTACCCCAATGTTTATGGCAGCACTATCAACCTAGCCAAATTATTGATTATTGAAAGAGCCCAAATTATTTATTTATAATTAATTCATATGTTTATATATATAAATATTTATATTTATACACACATCTATATACATGGAATATGTGGTATACACACACACAGTGGAATATTACTCAGCCATCAAAAAGAATGAAATCTTGACATTTACAAAAATGTGGATGGAACTACAGTGTATTATGCTAAGCAAAATAAGTCAGAGAAAGACAAATACCATATGATTTAACACTAGTGAAATTTAAGAAAACAGACGGTTATAGGGGAAGGGAAAGAAAAATAAAATAAGATAAAAACAGAGAGGGAAGCAAACCATAAGAGACTCTTAACTACAGAGAATATACTAAGGGTTGCTATAGAGGAAGTGGGGATGGTTGGGCTAAATAGATGATGGACATTAAGGAAGGCACTTAGGATGAGCACTGGGCGTGTTATATGTAAGTGATGAATCACTAAATTCTACTCCTGAAACCAATACTACACTATATGTTAATTTGAATTTAAATATTATCTTGGGCGGGGGGGGGGGAAGCAAACAGTAAAGCTTGAAGAAAAAAAAACAAGAATGATTAGATATTCACTGGCATTAAAGTCTTCTGTAAATGTGCTCTTCAAGGAGAAAGGAAATGCTGATCTGAGCTTCAGTCTCTATTTTACTTGGAGTGTTTCTCCATTCCTAGATTTTTTCACTACTGCAATGTATTTTATAAAGTTAGCCATTTGGGTTTTTGTCTCCCTATGTGCCAGAGCAGAGTTGTTACTACTGATGTAACCAATTTGTCATAATGTACACAAATTTAGGTTAATAAGTCAGTAAAAAGATCACTGTTTGGAAATACATTAAGTGTTTCAGGTTTCAGATAAATTTTATTGCATGAAATTAAACCATGGTAACACAAAAGCAATATGAAATAATTTGCTAGTTTCTAACAATATTAAAAATGTTTTATTCATAAAGGTTTAAAGACATTAACAGTAATCAAACAATCCAGAAAACATCTTGTATATAAAATTCTTGAGAAATAGTTATTTACAAAATGACTCCCACTGGTGAAAAACCAGGACACTATCATAATTCAGTTGCTGAACTTCCATGAATTAGATATGTCTTAGAGTTCTTTCAGCAATAAATATTCTTTATAAATAAAGAGAACTGAATAAAGAACTCTCTTGTTTATATCCTTTGTTCCAATAATTCAGTTTCTAAGAATAAAATCCTAGGGGGATAACTATTTTTTTAATGGTTTATACACAAATAAAACTATTTACACCCAACATAAATGCTTATTTATAAAGGAAACATTTAAGTAAATTGTAGCATCCCCTTATCATGGAATACCATGCAGCTATTAAAATGATGCGTATAAAAAATGACGCTTATAGTTTTTAAAGAAGTAGATAAAAATCTTATAAGATTATAACAAGGCTGCACGGTTTTATGTGCAGTATATCAATTATGAAAAGATGCATAATACTCTGCAATAGAAGGAAATAAATATGTCTCTTTGCTGATGATTGTATTATAAATTATTAAGTTTCTTTTAATACTTTTGTATATTTCATTAAGCCTATATGATACCATTGTTATTTTTTACTTGTTTTAAAAAAAATTTTAACTTTATTATTGAGTATCTTCTAAGTATAATGAACTGACTATGTGCTGAAAACTTAACATTTTCTTCACCCACTGCTCTGGATTTCTACCTTGTTCAGAAAGCTTGGTTACAATGCATGATTAGATAATGCAGAGATTTCTTTATTTAATATTTATTCACCCTTTCCATAACTATTGGGAAATAGTTCCAAAATTACTGGAATTTAAAATCTTTTGAAAAAAAATCTAGTTTACTCTGTATCTAAAGAAATCCTTAAGGTGCTTGCTCCTTTGCAGTTACATAGGACTTATAAAACTGAAGATTCACAGTAATCTTCCATTGGCTGTTCTTTCCAATGAACCACAAATGATTATGTACCAATGTAGTTTTCTTAGGTCACTCGCTTACTGCAATAGTTGCTTTAGGTAATACTTGTTCAGAACTCATAGTGTACTAAGGTTTTAAAAATGCATTTTAAACAACAGTTCTTGTCTCCTGAGTTGATATTCCCCTAAGACTAGAGAGCTATAAGGTTTCTTTCCTTATTTTTAATTGAATCTGTCTACTTGTTGCAAAGTGGTTGCAATTTAGAGTCCTGCCTTTCTCAGGCATGTTATTAGGGAACAGATTGTGTTGTTTTCATGGCAGACTTGAACTTCTTTCTGAACCAAAACACAATTGAAAACTTCACCGAAATCAGTCCCTGAAATGATCCAGCCCCTCTCCCTCTCCTTCTCCTTCTCCTAAAACTAGGTTCTCACTAATTTCCCAAAGTGAAGCAATAAAAGTAAGTTTTCTGAAATCATTAGGATGGTGCCAGTTTGCCAGATTCAAACAACTCGAAAACGCTTGTCACTGAGCATTTTTATTTTTTCATGCCTGAACCTCAAACAACAATCAATGGTCTATAAGGTTTGCAATGTGATATTTGAGAAAATCAGATGGGATACATTTAATGGAACCAGAACTGGGAAACCCCACTTCTCAAGTGAGTGGATGGAAGGAGAAAGACGAGATGTTCCTATTAAACCACGATTCTACAAGGGCACTGTTTCCGTTGTTGTAGAACAGAATTTTCTGTAACATATCCTATGTTTCTAATGTGCTCCTAAGACTACATAATTCTTGAGGTCCTACCAGTCAGCACTCAGGGAGAAAAATGGCTTCTGCTAAACAACCTCCTTAAGACCATCCTGTAGAACCAGAATGCTTGAAGAATAGCCCTACAAGCAAGGGGAATTTTATTAGAAAGAACTTATTCACTTGGAATGAAAATAGTACACCAGAGGCTAACACCACCAATCATAGAAAAAAGGATTGTAGAGTCAGGACTGGGAAGAAATGTAATTTATCTAGATCCTTCTTTAAACTCCAGAGAGGATTGTAATTAATTCAGACTGTGAACTGAATATTTCTCCTAAGTATAAAGTTGGCCAGAGTGAGTTTGTTCTCCTGTGATTTGGGGTCTAAGGCCATAGATTTTGTAGACCTTCAATAAATATTAATTATTAGTAATGATTCTATATTTTCAGTGAAATACCATTCTATCCTACAGTTCTTTCAGTGGCTAATGTAAAACTTTTCTGTGACAACAAATTCTAACATAACTAATGGCTTTCTTAGACAGTAGCTTCTGTATACAAGGTCATATCATGACCACTGTTTTTTCTAGATTTTAAACATTTACTATTAGTTTCCAGTTTTAGTCCATTATTCTCTCCATCCTCTATGAAGTCAATGTCAGTGAAACACCAATGAAACCTGTTTGCTACAAAATATTCCCCTGCACTAAAGTGAGGGCATAAAAGGAAAGATGTTATTTATGGTTTTATTAATAAAATTTAAGGAGGCCCTTTGTGACCATTTTAACTGTGTACCCCACATTTAAATTCCATTGTTCAACCATTTTTTATTGCTGTTAATGCATGAAGAAGGACACTTTCAGTTTTAGACTAGGCAAAACTATACCTTCTCAAATCATAAACTCACCTATCAACCTATTTGGTCTTGTCAGATGTTTCCTATGTTCTGAATTACCAACTCAGTTCTTTTGCATTTCCTATAGTTCATCATGTGATTGGAAAGCAAGGACATTTGGCTGCAGGTTATAATAAAATAACTGAGATCTATTTGATTATCTTGCAGATATTTCAGAGAAGAAAAACTCATTCAATTGTATTACTTTAAAGAAAACAATGCTCTGAGAATACCTTCAAGAAATAATCCCATCCTAGTATTATCTTTAGCTCATTAAATATAGGTTAGTAATGTCCTGGGCATGAATAATGGGAAAGTATTTTACCTTTCTAGATTGCTATTAACAAGTAGAGATACAAGCCTATCTTTATCTTGATAAGTTAAAGTGAAAGTGATAGTTTTGAAAGTGATAGTGAATGGTGATTTCCACTCATGAAAGGTTTTGAGGTCTGTAAGCCTCTTTGAAAACCTAGCACTTTTTAAAAATAGATTTATACAATTAGTCTAATTAGGATTGAAAAGTGACCAAGTCTGGCTTAATACTAGATAGAACCATGCAATTTTGGAGACATACACTATAGTTTCTGCCTTAGAGAGCCACACTGCATTTTAGCATATAAAGGTTGTGAGTGGTCCTGCAGTAAATATGTTAATATACAGTGTAGTTTCCATGTTTCGTGAATTAAGCATGGAGTTATTTTCATATGCTTCTACATATAATTTTGTAGTCATAACTTAAAGATGTTGCATGAAAGACACTTTATACACAGTATAGTTTCAGTGAGTTAGCACAAGTCTACTCCCATAAGCCTCCACACTTACATTTATAAACCCCTGTAACCAATGAAAGAAGATGTTTCTTGAAAGACAGTTTATACACACTGTAGTTTCAGTGAGTTAAACATAAGGCTATTCCCATATGCTTCTACACATAAGTTTACAAACAATTATCTTTTTTTATTATCTTTAATTCTAGTTAGTTGACAGTGTTATATTAGTTTCAGGTGTACAATACAGTGATTCAACAATTTAATACATCACCCAGTGCTCATTACGACAAGTGCTCTCCTTGATTCCCACCACCTATTTCAACCATTCCCCTCACTCCCTTCTGGGAACCATCAGTTTTCTATAATTAAGAGTCTGCTTCCTGATTTCCCTCTCTTTTTTTTTTTTTTTCTCTTTGCTCATTTTTTTGTTTGTTTCTTAAATTCCACGTATGAGTGAAATCATATGGTATTTGTCTCTCCCAGACTTATTTAACTTAGTGTCATACTTTCTAGCTCCATCCACGTCATTGCAAATGACAAGATTTCATTCTTTTTTATGGCTGAATAATATTTCATTCATCCACCACTGGATATACAGGCTGTTTCCATAATTTGGCTATTATAAATAATACTGATATATGCATAGGGGTGTATATATCCCTTTGAATTAGTATTTTTTATATTCTCTGGGCAAGTGATGCCAAATAGATTACTAGTTCTTACCTAGGTAGGTCTATTTTTAAATTTTTAATGAAGGTTTATACTACTTTCCACAGTGACTGCACTAGTTTGCATTCTCATCAACAATGTAAGACTGTTCTTTTTACTCCACATTCCCACCAACAACTCTTGTTTCTTGTGTTGTTGATTTTAGCCATTCTGACAGGTGTGAGGTGATATTTCGTTGCAGTTTTTATTTTCCTTTCCCTGATGGTAAGTGATGATGAGCATCTTTTCATGTGTCTGTTGGCCATCTGTATTTCTTCTTTGGAGAAATATCTATTCATGTCTTCTGCCCATTTTTAATTGACTTACTTGAATTCAATTGAATTTACTTGAATTTAACTGAAACACACACACACACACACACATACACACACACACACACACACACACTAACTCTTTATTGGATAGGTCATTTGCAATTATCTTCTCCCATTCTGTAGGTTGCATTTTAGCTTTGTTGATTGCTTCCTTCACTGTGCAGAAACTCTTTTTTTTGATGAACTTCTAATAGTTTATTTTTGCTTTTATTTTACTTGCCTTAGGACACATATCTAGAAAAAAGTTGCTGTAGACAATGTCAAAGAAGTTACTACCTGTGTTCTCTTCTAGGATTTTAATAGTTTCAGGTCTCATATTTAGGTCTTTAATCCATTTTGAATTTATGTTTGTGTATGGTGTAAGAAAGTGGTCCAGTTTCATTCTTTTGCATGTTGCTGTCCCAACACAGTTTGTGGAAGAGACAGTCTTTTTCCCATTGGATATTCTTTCCTGCTTTGTAGAAGATTAATTAACCATATAATTGTGGGTTCATTTCTGAGTTTTCTATTCTGTTCTGTCGATGTATGCGTCTATTTTTATGCCAAATCAAAACATACTTTTTGATTACTAGAGCTTTGTTGTATAATTTGAAGTCCAGAATTGTGATGCTTCCATCTTTGCTTTTAATTAATTAACAAATTAATTTTTATTGCTTTGACTTTTTGAGATCTTTTGTGGTTCCGTACAAATTTTAGCATTGCTTGTTCTAGTTCTGTGAAAAATGCTGTTGGTATTTTGAGAGAAATTGCATTAAATCTGTACATTGCTCTGGGTAGTATAGATATTTTAACAGTACTTATTCTTCCAATCCATGAGCGTGGAATGTCTTTCCATTTGTTTGTGTCATCTTCAATTTCTTTCATCAGTGTTTTACAGTTTTCAGAGTTGCAGGTCTTTCACGTCTTCCAGATGCAGAAGTTGGGTTTATTTCTAGGATCTTATTATTTTGTGTTGGATTTATTTCTAGGTATCTTATTATTTTTGGTCCAATTATAAATGGAATTGTTTTCTTACTTTCTCTCTTTATTTTTTTTTTTAATTTTTATTCATTTTTGAAAGAGACAGAGTGTGAGCAGGGGAGGGGCAGGAAAGGGGAAGACACAGTCTCTGAAGCAGGCTCCAGGCTCTGAGCTGTCAGCACAGAGCCCAGTATGGGACCCAAAGCTACAAACTATGAGATCATGACCTGAGCTGAAGTCAGATGCTTAACTGATTGAGCCACCCAAGTGCTCCTCTTAATTTCTCTTTCTGCTGCTTCATTATCACTGTATACAAATGCAACAGATTTCTATACTTTTATTTGTACCCTGTGGCTTTACTGAATTCATTTATCAGTTCTAGCAGTTTTTTGCTGGAATCTTTTGAGTTTTCTCCATATAGTATCATGTCATCTGCAAATAATGAAAGTTTTACTTCTTCTTTACCAGTTTGGATGCCTTTTGTTTTTGCTGTCTGCTGTGGCTAGGACTTCCAGTACTATGTTGAATAATAGTGGTGAGAGTGGACATCCTTGTTTTATTCCTGATCTTAGGAGATAAGCTCTCAGTTTTCACTATTGTGTAAGATGTTAGCTGTGGGTTTTTCATATAAGATGTCTATTATATTGAAGTATGTTCCCCCTAAAACTACTTTGTTGAGGATTTTTATCATGAATGGTTGTTATGCTTTGTCAAATGCTTTTTTGTAAGTCTACTGAAATGATCATATGGCTCTTATCCTTTCTTTTATTAATGAGATGTATCACACAGATTGACTTGAGAAGACTGAACCACTGTCAGAACCAGGAATAAATTCCATTTGATCATGGTGAATTATTTTTTTTAATGTATTGTTGTATTTGGTTTGCTAGTGTTTTATTGAGGATTTTTGCATCTATATTCATCAGGGATATTGGCCTATAGTTCTCTCTTTTAGTGGTGTCTTTATCTGGTTTTGGTATGAGGTAATGCTGACCTCATAGAATGAATTTGGAAGGTTTTCTTCATTTTCTATTTTTTGGAATAGTTTGAGAGGAATAGATATTAACTCTTCTGTAAATGCTTGATAGAATTCACCTGTAAAGCCATCTGATCCTGGAGTTTTTGGTTTGTCTCTTTTTTGTTTTTGTTTTTCTGATTCAATTTCTTTGCAGGTTATTAGTCTGTTCAAAGTTTTTATTTCTTCTTTTGGTAGTTTATATGTTTCTAGGAATTTATCCATTTCTTCTAGGTTGTCCAATTTGTTGGCATATAGTTTTTCATAATACTCTCTGCAATTGTTTGTATTTCTGTGGTGTTATTTCTCCTGTCTCATTTGTGATTTTACTTTTATGAGTCCTTTTTCTTTTTTTCTTAATCAGTCTGGCTAGAGCTTATCAGATTTTCAAAGTATCAGTTCCTGGTTTCATTTATCTATTGTTTTTTTTTCATTTTTCTAAGTTTCTATATCATTTATTTCTGTTCTAATCTTTATTCTTTCCTTCCTCCTGCTAGTTTTAGGTTTTTTTGTTGTTGTTGTCTTTCTAACTCCTTTGCGTGTAAGGTTAGGTGGTTTGTTTGAGATTTTTCATGCTTGTTGAGGTAGAACTGTATTGCTATAAGCTTCCCTCTTAGAACTGCTTTTGCTGCATCTCAAAGGTTTCGGACTATTGTGTTTTCATTTTTATTTGTTTCTAGGTACGTTTTTATTTCTTCTTTGATCTCCTAGTTGACCCATTCATTGTTTAGTAGCATGTTATTTAACCTTGTATCTGCGGTCCTTCTAGATTTTTTCCTGGGACTTGACTTCTAGTTTCAAAGCATTGTGGTCAGAAAAGATGCACGGCATGACTTAAATCTTCTTGAATTTGTTGAGGCTTGTTTTGTTGGCTAATATGTGATCTGTTCTGGAGAATGTTACTCCTCTCCTCCCCACATTTTATTTTTATTTATTTATATTTTTCCCCATATTTTAAGTAGATGTTGTTCTATTTTACATCCTCTTATTTTGTGAGTTTCTTGACTGATTTTTTGTTTACAGAAGTATTCATGTTTACTGCTTTTGTGCTTCCTAACTTTTTACTGTCACTTTTCATCTCCTTTCCACTCAAAGAGCCCCCTTTAATATTTCTTGCAGGGCTGGTTAAGTGGTCATGAACTCCTTTAGCTATTGTTTGTCTGGGAAACTGTCTCTCCTTCCATTCTGAATGATAGCCTTGCTGGATAGAGTATTCTTGGCTATAGATTTTTTCCCATTCAGCTCTTTAAATATATCATGCAACTCCCTTCTGGCTTGGAAAGTTTTTGCTGAAAAATCCCCTGCCAGCCTTGTGGGGCTTCCTTTGTATGTTACTGCCTTATTTTGCCTTGCTGCTTTAAAATTTTTTCTTTATTACCATATGTTGCGAGTTTAATTATACCATGTCTTTGTGTGGAACTGTTTTTGTTGAATTTGTTGAGAGTTCTCTGTGCCTCCTAGATCTGGATATGTTTCCTTCCCCAGATTAGGGAAGTTATCAGCTATTATTTCTTCAAATATAAATTTTCAGCTCCCTTTTCTCTCTTCTTCTTCTAGGACTCCTATAATACAAATGTTATTACATTTAGTGGAAACACTGAGTTCCCTAAGTCTAGTTTCATTTTGCATAATTCTTTTTTCTCTCTTTTGTTCAGCTTGATTACTTTCCATTACTTTGTCTCCTAGGTCATTAATTTGTTCCTCTGTTTCTTCCAGCCTGCTGTTCATTCCATCAAGCATGTTTCTCATTTCATTTATTGAGTGCTTTATCTCTACTATGTTATTCCTTATCTCTGTGTTAAGGGTCTGACTTATGTCTTCCATTCTTTTCTCAAGTCAAGTGAATATCCTTGTTCTCATTGCTTTAAATACTCCATCAGGCATGATGCTTATATCTATTTCACTTAAATCACTGACCATGGCCTTGTTCTGTTCTTTCATTTAGGATAAATTTATCTTTCTTCTCATTTTTTTCTAAGTCTCTATGGCTGTTTTTTTGTGTTAGGAAGGTCAGATATATCTCCTTTTCCTGAGGGCAATGACCTTATGAAGAAGAGGTCCTGTACTGCCCTGTTGTAGAGTGTATCTTGTTTTCCAGGGCCTGGTGCTTCCTGGAGTGTCTGTAATGGGTGCTACATGCACTCTGCTGCTTTGTCCTGGCCACTTTAATCTTCAGGCCAGTCGTCTGCAGAGGGTCTCTTTGCTTATTGGTAGCAGTGTTTGGTTCTTGGCCTGAATGTGACATGTTGTAACTAGGTGTGCTCTGATATGCTTGTGAAATGAATTCTGTCACCAGAACTGAGGCTCCACAAAACTCCTGACTTGGGAGACCTGGTGTGAGCATGGTTTTGAGCCAGTCTTCTAAAGGAGGGGGCCAGCTGGAGCACCTGGGTGGCTCAGTTGGTTAAGCATACGACTTCAGCTCAGGTCATGATCTCACAGTCCGTGAGTTTGAGCCCCACGTCGGGCTCTGTGCTGACACCTCAGAGCCTGGAGCCTGCTTCAGATTATGTGTCTCCCTCTCTCTCTCTCTGCCTCTCCCCTGCTCATGCTCTGTCTCTCTCTGTCTCAAAAATAAATAAAAACACTTAAAAATTTTTTTAAAGGAGGGGGACTGCTAAGCTGGGACTGATGCAAGCAAGACTGAGAAGCACTATTCCACCGGAGCATGGGGCCAGGGGAAGGTCAGGGTGGCAGGGCTTGGTGTAAGCAAGTTAGCTAGCAAGTGTGGGCATTGTGCTGGTTTCTGCGGGTGGCCCTGTGCTTATACTGAGGGGTGGGGGGAGGAAATGGAGCCAGTCAGTTCCTTTGTTCCCAGACCGGTCTCTCCATGAAGGCTGCCTCTCTGAGATGTGCTCCACGATGCACAAATAACCTCCCCATTATGCACCCCAGGCACTCTTCAGGTCACTGTTTCCCTACTGTATGTTTGTGGGTTGTTTGCTTGCCTTCTCTCCAAGAGCAGCATGATGTCCTCTGGGCTCCATCTCAGCCAAGCCGGTTGACCTTTAAAACTCCAGCCTTTAAGCCTCATTCGTTGTCAGAAGTCAAGAAATTTTCCTAGCCAATTTCTAGGGGGGGCAGCTCATTTTCCCTGTATGCTCCCCTAAGTGCTAGTCTGTCTCTTACCCTTCTTTGTGATTGTGGCTCCCTCCCCACCTTGGCGGCCATAATCCATTTCTCTCATAAACCACTTCTCCACACTTCCTACCTTTTTCTATGTGACTTCTACCTTTAGTTGTGGAGTTTGTTCTGCCTGTCTTCAGGCCAATTTCTGGGGGTATTTAGGATGATTTGATAGTTATCTAGTTGTATTCATGGGGTAAGGCAAGCTTAGGGTCCTCCTACTCCACTGCCATCTTCAATCTGTAAGTGTTTAACTGTCTTAACCAGAGAATTCACAGTTTTAAATCTTTTAACATTTTGTCGTAACTATGTTCTTTAGAAAGCTATTTATAAAAGCTTATCTAAGCCATCATTTTTTTTAACAAATAAAGATAACAGAAGAAAAGATTGGCTATACCTTCTATCCAACATTATAGAATGTTAATGGCAGAAACTTACGTCTACTTAGATATCCAGACACAGATGCATATGCTCATTCATTACTTTGGTCAGCCCCTGTTACTTGTCATTATTCTGTAACTATAAATTAAGTCATCTTTCCAAATACTTTAGCATATATCATAAAATTATTTTGGGGTTGTGTTCATAGCTACAATTACTGAAAGTGTTCACCATTTAATGATGATACTTTTGGTACATTAATAACTACATCATGTTGAGTGAGACTGATTGTCCTCCACAACAAATAGTGATACAGTGCTTTTCCAGTGAAATTTTCATAACATGCATAGCTCGAATATTTGTCTCAGTCCTCACATCTTGAATTAAATAAACAACTTCACCCATATCATCAAAAGTCATGTCCCACCTCTGGGTTTATTTTAAATTTCTGTTTTACACGTTCACAAGGGCCCCTGCAAAGAAACAAACAAAAGATAATAATCTTAGAATTCCTTTCTTTACACTATCAATTAGGATAGTGACACCATTTTTTTTTTTGTCCTCTTCCTGCTTATTTTATAACTCAGACAACTGAGCCAATGTTCCTTTTCCTAAATAAGCCAAATGAAATATAATGAAACCACTCTTATTTTTCCATATTGTATTGGCATAAATTATGCAGTAAAGAAACCACCCTCATTTCTGAATGAGGGCTCATTTTAGTGAAGCCATTTATATACCTGCAAAATATTCATTTTCTGTAATTCTACCAGACTTCTCTAGAATGCCTACTGTGTAGAGTCACCATGCCTATGGAGATAAAACATACAGGCCCAGCTTTCAAAAATCTCAGAGTTTTAGATGGGAAATAGATAAATAAATAAAATGTGGTATAATAACAGAAGTGTGCACAGGGTGCCAAGAAAGAGAAGAAATTCTAGAGGATTTAATGTCAAGTCTGTGACAAGGAATTGTAGTACCATTTTCCATCTCTTTTTCAACTTTCTTGTTCTGTTTAATGGAATCAGAAGAAAAGGTGATTAGCAAATACGTGATGGGCAGGAATGGGGATGAGTGAGTGAGTGTGTGTGTATTAGTAAACTTAACTCCAGTCTGAAAAATATTTGTTAGGAGTAAAAATCAAAAATTTTAATGTCAAAATGATAACTGCATTCCAGGAAAGGTTGGTAGTATCCACAGTCATTTGCTTGCAAATGAAAAAGCAACCCCACCCCTTGAGCTCTAGCCCTCACTGGCAACTTTACAACCCCTATCTGGTGAGATTAACATGGAATGCTTTTTCCTTTCTTGCCTAGAGCACACTCCAGGAATTTCATTTAACTTTCCCACAGACAACATGAAATAGAGAAGAAATCTAAGCAAAGGCTCTAACCCTCTCTCTTGCAGAGTCAGTGAATGAACACTCTGAATAGTCATTCACATAGCTGATAACTTATCCTCCACTGGATTTCCTTGCTGTTAAAATTCAGACAGGACCCAGCTAAACTCAAGTAAACTGACAAGTAAAGTTATAACCTAGATCAGTAAGTTCTGTTTCGGCCCCATGAGCAAGAATTGCTTAACAGCTTTTAAAGCATAAGATTCCTAATATCACAGAGAGATAGCATTCTGTTCAGTAGCTAATTACCAGGGAAAATGAACAAGCCTCAGCCTAAGCCATGTAAAACTTTAAAGCAAATCATAACCCTTATGGAAAAAGCCCATGTAATGAAGTAGACCTAAGATAGGATCATTTTTTTCCATCCTCCATGTAGCTACCTAATAACAATAATTATCATATTAGACAACTGGAAAGTACTGTGGTAAAAATTCTTTAACTGCTACTATTGAAACCACATACGCCATTTATAACATTGCTTATCAGGCATTGGTAGTAAACTTCCATGTCTATTCTGAAATCCTGTACTCTCCTTCATCCCCCAATCTGTCATTCAAGTATCTGGTGTTAAAATAAGCAAATAACCAAAAACAGAGCCTTGCCAACCACACACTACTTCCTTAAACCACCAAAATGTGTTATATTTCGCGGGAAGATGCAAGATCTTCACTTAACGTGTTTTCTCCTATAGAAGATGAGGCAAGCATGGGGAAGGACAGAAAAATGAATTTCACTATTTGGGTTCCAACACAGTGAAGGGGCAGTGAGTAAAATCTGGAAAAGATCAACTTCATCATGGAATTTCAGCTTTTCATGCCACACTGTATCCTTTCCCACATTTCCAAGTCTCTATCGTAATTTATAAAGCCCATGAATACTTTATATCATCACATTTCCTTCAGGACCTCTTTTATATTCTATACTATGCTACTGATATTTAACTTGGATAAATAGAGTGTGCTACAGGCATGAGAACTTTGCAGTGAACATCTAGAACATATGCATTCAAATTTGCTCTTGATGCTTTAAGTTTGAAACTGAAAGTAAGGTTACATAACAAAATGCCGTATGTACGGCATTACATAACAAAAAAATAATATGAAAGTGACTTAAGCAATAAAGAAAAATTACTGTTACAGGTCATTGAGGTTAACAGACATCCAGGTCCCAGGTTTTCTTCTATCTTCCATTTGTCCTCAGCATATTGACTTTATAGTAGGTTAGCCCTCATGCTTCCAAAAGGGCTGCTAGAGTGGCAGACATCATATCAGAACACAACTATAACCAAAGCCAGAAAAAATATGGGGCATTTTTCTTCATAATTTTTTTTTACTACACAGAGGAAACAGTTTCATAGAAGCCCCACCCCAGCGGACCTCCCTCTTGTTTAGTGATATTATATCTCATGACTATGCCTAGCCAATTACTGGTAAAGAAAATGGAATCCCATATATGACTTAGAATTATCATAATTTGCCCTATCACCTGAGTACGACCCCCTGCCACAACCTTCCCTAAGTACATGCCCATGCAAAAGAAATATATAAGCAAAATCAGGAAGCATAAACAAGAAACAGGAGGATCTGTTATTAGGAAGACAGACAAAATTTTCTCCCTACTTCCTCTTATGATGTTAAGATACCTTTTATCAAAGCACAGCATTCTACACGTCTTGACTCCTGTGTCTGTGCAGGCATCATCATGTGTTTTTAGTGGGAGAATATAATAGTGCCTTTCTGGAGAACGATCTGGAATATGTATAAAAATCCTTAAGGGTATATAGATTTTTTTTCTTGAGCTAGAAATTCTGTATCTAAAAACCTTATCCTAAGAAAATAATTACTTTTATGAACAAGGTTATATGAATAAGGCAATTAAAATGGCATTATTAGTATTATTTTTGCCAACAGTGTTTATAAGTAGCATTACATTGATGTGCACTAGAATTCTAAAAATGTCCTGAAGTATTTGGTATTCTGTGATCTAAGTTAGTCTGAGAACCTAGTAGTATTTCTAATTACTCACAATAGTACTCCTCTATTGTCAATGTTAGATGTCTGTTCACATGATTCCCACTATCTTTGTACTACCATAGTGATGATCTTTATGATTTTAGTGGGGACTAGTGTTGGGTGAATGGATCAACAACAGGTGTGTGACAGACTGAATTATTGCCTATACATAAGATTACTCAGGAAAG
Source organism: Panthera tigris (assembly GCF_018350195.1). Taxonomy (NCBI): domain Eukaryota; kingdom Metazoa; phylum Chordata; class Mammalia; order Carnivora; family Felidae; genus Panthera; species Panthera tigris. The sequence continues at coordinate 126,187,898 of NC_056665.1, forward strand.
TAAAGAATTTATTTATTGTGTATACAGCAAAGCTTCATACACTATCATGACATTGCCTCTATCTACCAGTGTTACCAGGAAAAAAAAAAAGTGAGAAGTTTTCTTTATCATCAGAGAGAGTTAGAGTCAGCCACCATATGTGCCTCTGCACTTCTACAGTATTATTCTTAACCAAGAAAACACCAAAGATTCCAACTCAATGTTATTTAAAGTATGCGGATAATGTTACCATCCCACTTTGAAATATATCACCTTATAGCTGGGGCATGGACCTGAAGCAAATTACAAATAATATGACAATGAGCAAAAACAGACAATTTCAATATCATTGACCATTAAATTTCATACAAAACCTAGATAAATCCATTTGAAGAGATGTATAATTCAGAATGATCACTTTCTGATTATTCACAAACAAAAAAAAATGGCCATTTTACTCATGAAATAGAGACAAGACAATAAAATGTGAAACAAGTTTCTGCCTATGAATTATTTCTATGAATGTCTTGTGAGTTTCATGAAGTCTTTTTCTCAGAGGAAAGATGATATAATTATTTAGATCATGAGATATATATTTTTTCCATTCAATTTTGGCTATTACTAATCCAAGAAATCTGGAAAAGTTTTTATAGATCCAAGTTACTTTCACGTATGACTAGCCTAACAATAGGAGATCTCAGATTGCTTAGGGACACATTTTCTTTCAGATAAAACAGCATTTTCACAGAATGCTTCGTCAGATACTTGGCGGTTCCCCTGCCTTCTAAATAAGGACCTTCCTCAGCATATGTGGGAATTGAGAGATTGCACACATTGGTTAAGCTAGAATTCGAATAGTCAGCCAACATGTGGAAGACATCAGCTCAAGTTATTTCAGTGATCTCACATTGGCAAATATGGTGTTATGACTGTTTCCAGAATAAACAGATCATTCTGCTTGAGTTGTACACCCGTGTGTGAACACATGTAGATACACAGGGATTTGAGGAAAGCAGAGTAATGAAGGCAGAGCAGAAACCCAAGAAAGAATGAAGATATGCATCACTGGATGACTATAATCATACAAGATGACCCACACCATTGGCTCAAATAGTTGAGTCATGAAGATGAGCATTCAGTCAAAGGAAACATGTGGGAGAGGAGAGTGAGACAGTGGAGAAAGAATCCGTTTTCCACTTCATCTAAATTTCATTCATATGCATGGTGAGCCACACCAAAACTTTAAGAATTTTTAAACTTGGAATCTAAATGACCTTATCTTAAGATTAAATTTGGAAAATGTACAATTGGGTTTGCAGGTGTGAGAAGGGCCAGAATAAAATGCATTGACTGTTTAGATAGCAAATACTGGATTGGCTCTTCCTGAAGGAATTTGGCTGCCTCCTTTTACTGACAAGTTCCCTTATAAATAATATTAATGTGAGAAGAAAGGTACTTGTTTATTGAAAGTCTCTGACCAAAGAAAGCAGGAAATACCTTGGGTATAGCCAAGCTTTGGACATTCTTCAAGGACTCCTGAGAGTCAAGACAGACATTTGGCTTTGGGAAAGTTATTTCACTTTTGAAACATTACGTTTGATTTGGAAAATTAATTACTAATGTTACCAAGACTGAGAGAAAGATATATACCAGCCTTGTTCCCATTCTCCTTTTTAAATATCCAAGTGATATTTAACTGACCTTTCAGGAAGGAATCAAAAATTAAGACTGAAGTTTAAGGATTTACCTGAATCGTGTAAAAAAACAAAAAACAAACAAAAAAAAAAACATGGTACTAAGAAAAAGAAAACACATGTCACTCCACTCTCCACCACCACCTACAACCCCCACATTAAGGTCATCCCTTTAATGATTTTATATTTCAATCAATCAATACTGTGTCAATAGCTACATGACTTCATCAACAAAATGGGCGTGATAAGATTATCTTAAATTTTTATAATAGAAGTTTGGCCAAAGTGCTTGTCTGATCTCAGTTAAGTAATTCTTAAGGCACAGTCTATCCATGAATTACATATTTTAAAAAAATGCAAACTTTAGTCATAGGAAATTGGATGTGGGTGAGAGGAGGGAATATTTACTTTGTTTACTTCTTTTGAGTTTTATTATTTTCATTATTCTTTTTTCCATTAATATTGCATGAAAATATAATGCAGGAAATAGTACAAATTAATTTGGCTCCTCTGCTAAACTTCTAAAATAAGTAAATTAGTTAATATTCTACTTAGTTGAGTATAAGAGAAACCCAAGATTATAGCCTAAATAAGAGAGAGTATATGTATTACCTATATCAATAAGGGCAAGTAATCCATTACTGCATTTAAAAACTGACTGTGAAGTCCACAGGGACCCAGTTTCCTTACAGTTTATTATTTCACAACCCACTAGATATGACCAAATTTGTGTACTAGACAGCTAAATGACAATAGAGAAGAAGGGTGCAGGGGGATGGGAGAAGTAGTAAAGGACAAGTACCAATAGTATCTTAAAGGTGATGTAAGAGTGCCTGGGTGGCTCAGTCATTTGAGCTTCTGGCTCTTGATTTCATCTCAGGTCATGATCCCAGAGACATGGGATTGAACCCCACGTTGGACTCCACAATGAGCATGGAGCCTGCTTAAGATTCATTCTCTCTCTGTCTCTGACTCTATCTCACTTTCTCTCTCTCCCCCTCTCCCCTACTCATCTTCTCTCTCTCTCTAAAATAAAAAAAATTAAAAGTTATCAAGAAGATAATATAAGAAACCCACAGTTATGTCCTATTGAGAATTAGTCATTATCTGTTTTGCTAAAAGGAACGCTGATAAGTTTGTTCATTATTTTAGGTGTCTAAAATTATGTTATTGTAGAGGAAAGGTACATTGAGGAAGAACTAATTGTTATCAGTCTATCCCATAATAATGTAGTTTGGAAGCCTATGACAAAAAATCCATGTTTTTCTCTCCAACACCGAACAGAAGCAGCAAGCATGGCCGCTACAAACCGCCATCTGACACGTCAATTAATATTCCATTAGAAAAATAAACAGGAAAATACAATTTTCACTAGCGAATTTTGAATCTCCATAGTTGAAAAATTCTGAAGAAACAATAAAATGCAATGTAATGTTCACTCTCATCTAATTCTTTCCCTTTCCCCTTGGAGTTTGTACAGATTGTACACTGGGATACTTCGTTATGTTCAGTGAGGAAGCATAAAAGACTTTAAATGTTCTTAGGATCTAAAACTAAGTTGAAATTCCTATTAGGTCAAGTATGTTTACAAATGACAAATATGAGATTCAGAGAGTGGTTAATCAAAATTATATAATTAACACCCATTGATATTCTGAGTATGAAAGGTGAAGGTTTTTCTACTTTTATGTTTTGACATATTTTTACTGTGAACCGAAGTGTCAAGACTTTCTAAATTTAGGGGCACCTGAGTGGCAGAGTCGGTTGAGCATCGGACTTGAGGTCACGTCATGATCTCACGGTCTGTGAGTTCGAGCCCCCCCATCGAGCTCTGTGCTGCCAGCTCAGAGCCTGGAGCCTGCTTTGGATTCTGTGTCTCCCTCTCTCTCTCTGCCCCTCCCCCGCTCATGTTCTCTCTCTCTCTCTCTCTCTCTCTCTCTCTCTCTCTCTCTCTGTCAAAAATGAATAAACATTAAAAAAAAAAGAGTTTCTAGAGTACAAAGCAATAAGGTAACATAAGAGTAAATAAACCAAAAAATGAAAATACAGCTATATTCAGTGCCAAAACTAAGCTTTGATAAGCTTTTTATCATTAATGTTTGCCCAATGACTATGAAATAGTGGCCAAAGAAATTACAAAAAAAAGAAAAAAAAAAACAGGGAATGCCAACGTTCATTTCTTCTGATGCAAAAAAATGTTAACTGATCTTTTATATAAAAGCTTTCTCATGTGCATAAACACAGTGTTCATAATTTCAAGTTCATCTCAGCTTAGAATAGTATTGCAACATTCAGGAAAAATAAAATGAAAAACCATACGCTGACCCATATGTGTTGAGTCAAAAAGTCATGGGAAGGTTGGAACCTTTGGGAAGGGTGGTTATTACACTTTTTTAATCTTCCTTCTCACTATGGAGTATTTTCATGATGCGGATTATTATTACTTTAAATGTTCTGTCTTCATTTTTCTTTTGAGTTCTAGTTTCATTTTTGAAATCAGAAAAAAATCAGAAAAATCACTATTTTCTGTAAACAACAAAACCAAATAAGACATAGTGCCTTTTGTGTCAGGCCAGAAACAAATGCGTATCTTGGAAATACAGGCCCTGGCAAGCATGTTTCATTTCAAATGTGCAGGTTGGGAAAGGTCATTTCATTTACACAGAGAACAGCATCTGCCTGATGTACTTATATCTTCAAGGGCAAAAACAGTAGTAGCAAAAACATATGAGGAGCTCCTTCCTCCTCCTGGTTAATTCTATTTACTGTTTTTAGAGACTGGGCCCTCTCAACTGAGATGAAGAAATTAAGTGTATCTAAGACTTAAACACCTATCAAAATGTCCCAAAAGACTTTTCTAAGGCTTTGGGATGCTTTAAATTTAGGGTCCTCAAAAGAAATCAAACTAAGCTCAAATAAGAGCTTTTTAAATTTCATATTCCTATCAAGAAGTAAATTAAATATCTTGAGATCATTACTGTTTGGTGATGATTCACCTGAGATTCAGACAAGATAAAAATCCCAGAGAGGGTTGGTAGCTAAGGGCTTAAGACAACAACAATTTCCCAGGAGAATAATTTCTTAAATCTGAAAGCAGACCTGGATGCCACAACACATTACCCACTACAGTCAACCCCTGTGTCACTTAGATCTATTTTTATAAATTCTGAGAGTAGCTTCTCTAGGATGCTTAAGTCTTTTTGGGGAAAAAAAAACTTATGAGAAGATTTGTGCAAAAAACTATAACCTTCACGGATGGAGCTGGCCATAAGACCACAACTGATGCTCAGTGTTTCCTTGTCTGCCGTAATTTCTAGATCTCCCCCAGCTTTTGTTCATTCCTTTATTGATCTGGGTGACTTACATCGTCAGCGTGATGTAGATCTGAGCCCTACTCACCATGTTTTTCTTAGGCCATACCTGCTACATTTGTAAATTTACCATCAAAATAGGCAGAAAAGAATAACAAAAAACCCTCAGGTGCATCAGCTGAGAGCCACAAACTTCCCTGCTTGAACTCCTTATGTAACAGAAGTCTTATCTTACCCTAATTCTAGTTTCTGTGTAGAGAATAAACTACAAGAGGGCAAGGATGAAAGCAGAGAAGCCAGGCAGCTATTGTTGAATTACAGAGTAGGAAAGAGAATGTGTGTGTGTGTGTGTGTGTGTGTGTGTGTGTGCGCGCGCGCACACGCGCTCGAGGGAGTGGGGGGAGGGGTGGGTGGATGGGCCAACGTGGCAGTAATGTAAATCGTGAAAGGTGGTCAAATTATGGATATATTTTGAAGGTAGAGCTAGCAAGATTTTTTGGTAGAGTGGATGTGAGGTATGAGATGAAGACCACAATCAAGAATGATTATTTTCTAAAACGAGAAAGTCTTGAGGACTCTTTTTTTTTTTTTTTTGACAGTGAGCTGCTTTCATGTACCAAAAAATTCATTTTAGAAACAAGGTTATACTCTGTTCTTATAAAATGGGATTCCCACTGTAGCAATGTTTCGAACAATAATACTAGCCATATTTTTTAGAAAAACAGGAGTAAAATCTAGTTAACTAATGTCAGTTCACCTCATATACGGAGTTTATTTGCTAAATTATTTTTAAAGAAAATTTATAAAATAATATTAAAAAAAATTCACGAGTGACTCCAGTAGACTTCTTCAGCTTTATCTCTTACCTCTTCTTTAATCTCATGTTTCCAGTTATCCCTTCTTTTCCAGTAATAAAGAACAAACTGCAGCATCTGAAAACAGCATGGTCTCTCTCACCACTATGCAAAACTCTCCATCTCTTAGAACCTTTCTTTAAGACTACAATGTGATGTTAATTCCTTTATATAATCTTTCCTAATATCCCTATGGCCACTCTTCCCTGAAGTTGTCATGTGTCCTGACATGTCTCATGGCATTTTTCTAATTGTAATTGAATTATTTCCATAGATCCAGAGTTCCTTGAAAACAGAGAATTTATCTGATTAGTTACTGTATTCCCAACACCTTGAGCAATTTCTAGCATAAGGAGAGTACCCAATAAGCAGTTATAAACACAGAGATGACTATTACCTCTTACCAAATCAAGGGTGTATCAAACAAATTACTAGAGGTCAAATTTAGAGCAGGTGTCTGAATTTTATAGTTCAAAATAGTCACCTAAATAATTTATTAAAAATAAAGATCAAAAGACCACATTTTTGGAGATGCTGATTTTGTATGTTTGAAGTAGGAGCAGTGATGATTTTCATCACCCAAACTTATTAGACACCCTGGCCTAGAGGTCTCAGGAAAAAGAATAAAGAACCAAACAAGTAAAACTTCTCCCATTCAACCATGTAAAGTAGTATGATTGACAGTTGGAATTATGAGGGAAAAGGGAGATCTAAACCCTAAATCATTATTTTTATTAAAAAAGGTCACAATCTACTTACAACAAAAAAGCTAACAACAAACTAGAGCTAGAATTGAATTGCATTGTAACAAATAAAATGTAAACCAACTTCACATTCTTATACCTATAAATTTAAGAATCTTTATTTTTGAAAAGTTGATTTAGTGGAAGTTTATTGAAAATTGTTGTTTGTTATTTTTTAGCCATTGAAGAGTTCAACATTGTATAAAAGATTTTAATTGCTAGACTGCTGCTCGGTGTATTACAGTTGAGATTTTATTTTCTGTAATTGCACATTGAGACAAAATTTTTAAAATTTTTTTTCAACGTTTTTTATTTATTTTTGGGACAGAGAGAGAGCATGAACGGGGGAGGGGCAGAGAGAGAGGGAGACACAGAATCGGAAACAGGCTCCAGGCTCCGAGCCATCAGCCCAGAGCCTGACGCGGGGCTCGAACTCACAGACCGCGAGATCGTGACCTGAGCTGAAGTCGGACGCTTAACCAACTGCGCCACCTAGGCGCCCCGAGACAAAATTTTTAAATGACATACAGTTTCAAATTCCAAAAGATAACCTTTTTACATAGGGATCAGATATATTTCCATCAATTCCTCTTTTTTTTATGGTAAAGTATATAAAAGGCAGCATTCTCCAGAAAAACTTCTAACTTGATTTCTGTTAAGCTTGAATTCTTTCTCTTTTGCCCTTTTAAGAAAGAAAATATTTTTTTCTAGAGGAAAACATTCCTAAAACTGGAGAGTTTTTCAAATCTATCTTTGAACAGGAGAAGTACTGACAAGCATAACCATCCAAAGTGAAAATACCTTGAAATATACGAGCTTCTTCATTTTTCAGCAAGGGAGTAGACACAGAGCTGAGGTGTCTCCAGGGAGAACTGAAATGCTGTGTTAATATTTTTATTTCTTTAGTATCAGTCAGTTCTAAGCAAATGGCCATCAGGCTTTAAGTTAACTTTAGTACACAAAGTGCCAGCTCTAAATGTAATGTCTTCAGGCATTAAAAAAAAAATACCCCAAGGAAATTTTTCTTCAAAAGAACAGATCTCACATTTTACCTTCAATTATGCAAACTACCTTGAATTGCCAATAAATTAAAATTAACCTGTAAATATGTGGACAATTGGCTGGAGCCTTTCAGATATCAATGTCATCCTAATTCCTTTTCAGGTGCATTTTATTCTCCTGCCATACATTGGCAGGCCCATGCATCTGTCTTTAGGCAAGCAATCATTTAGTACATGCCACACTCATACATTGCTGTAAACCCCAAGTAAGTAAATGAGAAATAGGAATAGAATTTATGATGAATCTTCAAGTTCCTAATTTCATTTCTTTTGGTTTATCATGGCAGGCTTCAGATGGCTTTCCTGCATCTAGTTTCTCCCCAATTTATTTCCTCTTTTAGCCATAGGCAGATTAATCTTCCTGAAACTTCACTTTGATCATGTCACCTCATATTCCAGAATCCACATTACTGCCCATTGCTTATAAACCAAAGAATATGCGATATTATTTCTTGGCTATGCCTTTAATCACACCATCTATTCATTCATATAATGCATTCTTATTGAACCTCAATTGAGGTTGATTAAAAAACATGGCTACAATATTTTGCAGCCCCTTTCATCAAGAAATAGAGATGGTTTCCCCATCCCTTGAATCTGGGCTAGTGACACAACCTGCTTTGATCAATTCATGAAGCAGAGTGATACTGCACACTTCTAAGGCTGGGCTTTAGAAGCCTCACAGATTCTGTCATCACCCTCTTGGAATGTGGCCCAGAGAGCACAACATAAGGAAACCAGTCTAACCCACTGGAGGTTGAAAGACCATGGAGGAAGTATGAGGCATCTTAGCTGACAGACAGTACCGATTGCCCATGCATGAGTGAGGTCATTTTGGACTTCCAACTCAGGTAAACTTCCTCCTAAGTGCAGCCACAGGGGTAAGCCTAGGGGAGGCCAGAAGAAGGACTGCTCCCTCCACCCCCCAAACTGTGAGGATACTAATAATGTAATACTGTGTTAAACCACTAAGTACTTGTTGGTAAGTATTGGTAGTTTGTTATGTAGCAAAATAGTTGATACGGTAAGCATGTGGTAGGTATATTTTTAGGTGCCGGGTAGTCATTAATAAAAAAAAAAAAAAAAAGAACCTTGATTACAGTTAAAGCCTAGCAAGCAGAGAATGGCAAAAATAAATAAATACATGCACAAGAAAATACCATATCAAAGTATATCAAGCAATGATAGATTTTGCATGGAGACTTAAAACAGGATGTAAAAGGTACAGATCAGAGGTAATGAGAGCTCATTCTAGGATGATGTAACAAATCAGAAACCCAGCATTACACCAACCTGTAAGAATTTTGGGTAATTGGCATTTGGTTCTCTTGTTTGTTCAGTTTGGTTTGGTTTGCTGTGCTTTTAATAAATCTGAATACTTTTAAGTGGAACATGCCCTCTCTACTTAGATAACAAGCTGCCTCAGTCCTGGTATCTTCTGTCTAGACTCTTCATGCATTTCTTATCCATCCTATCCTGAGTATGCCTTGCATCTTAAATTCTTTGGTTGATACGATTCTCCATACTCGAGCCAGGGTGTTTCTTTCCCTCTGCCTCCAACAGCTCTGCTCATCCATTAAAACTCAGTTCAAATCACATTTATTTCCATAAAGCCACCTTCTGTTTCCCTAAGCCTACTCTCAAAAGTGTATTCCCTCTTCAAAATTGTAAAAACGGAGATCTCTCTCAGTAAAGGGCATAATACCTATTATGGTAGTTTTGGTGAAGATTAGAGATAATTTATATAAAATGTTTAATGTAGCTTCTGGCACAGTACGCAGTTAAAATAAATGATGGAAACTATCCTCATAATCCTCATCAGCATCAGCATCAGTGCTTTCAGCATTGTATTTAACTCTTCACTCAAATATAATTTATTTATGGTCTTTAAGGCACAAGTTATGGTACTAGTTGCTAGGAAGACAGAAATGAGTTGTGCTCTATCATGTTATCCGTCATGGGTTAATGATCATAATCCATGCAGCACTTAGACCTGGATGTCTGGAGCTTATCCTGAGCCCAGTGCTTTGGAGGATCCCTACCCAGCCCTCTCCCAGTCATGGTACTTCCCATGAGGCTAGGAATCCACAGGACCAGGAAATATGCCCACCCAATACACCTCTTCCAGGCCAGTGCTTCTCAAACTATCTGTGGTGAAGAACCCATTTTTATTGTGCCCTCTAATTTCCAATCGGCTGTGGAGAAATGCTTTTATAAAATATATTAGAAATTAATTACTGGGGAAATTAAATCTAAAAAGCTAACATATAAAATGCAACCCCCATTTTTTTTTATTCAACAGAAATTAGTTCTCCAAATTGCTACAAAAGTGTCTAAAACCCTTACATCAATTTATGCCCTTATGTTGTTACAAACCAATAACAAACATTTTTCTTTTAAAAAAATGTTTATTTATTTTGAGAGTCAGAGAGTAAGGGAGGGGCAGAGAGAGAGCGTAAGAGAGAATCCCAAGCGGGTTCTGTACTGTCACCATAGAACGTGATGCAGGGCTCAGTCTCACAAATTGTGAGATCATGACCTGAGCCAAAATCAAGAGTCATAGACTTAACTGACCGAGCCACCCAGGCACTCCCAATAACAAATGTGTTTCAAACTAACAGTAGTCTGCAGGATGCATTTTAAGTAGTCTTGTAATAAAAACTATGTTCCTAGGACTCCAGAATTCCATCCCCACATAAGCAAAAAGTAGTAAGTGTCAGAGTTAAGTAACCATGGTGGAAAGGCAAAAAATGAAATGAATTTAGGAATTATTACTGAGATGGAAATGGCAGGATATCAATTATAACCCATAATATTTGACTCTTATTATTTATGTTTTTAATATAAATATTTTTGTGCCTCTCAGATGTGGCAGAATTGACACGAATATGTGCTTAGAGCAGCACTAGTATAAGAGCCTCAATGCAAATATAGGACTGTCTTACTTCCAAGCTTCTGCTCTTACCTTGTATCATTCCACTATTTTCTCATTTTTATTGTGTGTTTATGCCTCAGACACGTTCTTAGATTCCTGTCTAATCTGATTCATGGGATCTACTTAGTAAAAATCTTGGACTACTTGTGCTACTTAACAAAACTGTGTGTATCATTTCTTCTGGCCAAAGACACCATGAAAAATTAGTTGAACACTAAGGGCTCCAGGAACAAAGAAAGTTTGAGAGCCTCTGATATAAGATATTTAAACCCCTAAACCCCACCTTTGTATGGGTTTTATATATACATGAATATATATATGAATTGAATATTAGCCACCAAAAGAATGAAATCTTTCCATTTGCAACAATGTTGATAGAGCAGGAGTGTAATATACTAAGTGAAATAAGTCAGAGAAAGACAAATACCATATGATTTCACTCCTATATGGAATTTAAGGAATAAAACAGATGGACATAGGGGAAGGGGGAAAAGAGGGGAGCAAACCATAAGAGATTCTTAACTATAGAGAATAAACTGAGAGTTGATGGAAGAAGGTCAGTGGGGATGGGCTAAATGGGTGATGGGCATTAAGGAGGTCACTTGTGATGACCACTGTGTATTATCTGTAAGTATCAAATCACTAAATTTGACACGTGAAACCTTTTACATATATGTTAACTAGAATTTAAAAACTTGAAAATAAATAAATAAATAAATAAATATATAAATAAATCCCACCTTCATTATTAAGTGATTTATAGTTTGGGGCAAGTTTCTTTACCCCATGCCCCACTTTGATTTTTTACTAAATGTGGAAACTATAGTACCCACTTCCAAGGTTTTCTATAAATATTAACTGAGGTTATACTTAGAAAATTGCCTAGAAAGCAGTAAGTGCTCTGTAATGTTAGCTATTATTTTTTCTGAGTTTGCAACCCCAGTTCACATCCTTTCAAAGCACTGATATACTTTGTAAATCCAGTATTACTATTCGTGGTGTGTGTCTTAAACAGTTATTCCAAGATAATTTTTTTAAGGTTATTTATTTGAGAGAAAGAGATACAGTACATGTGAGAAGGGGAGGAGCAGAGAGAGAGGGAGAGAGAGACTCCCAAGCAGGCTCTGTGCTGTCAGCAAGAAACCTGATGTGGGCCTCGACCTCATGAACTGTGCGATCACAACCTGAGCTGAAATCAGGAGTTGGATGTTTAACCAACTGAGCCACCCAGTGGTCCCTCCAAGATAATTTTTTATTAAAAAAAAAATAATGTGGTATATTTCAAAAGAAACTACAGATACCCACTGTATCTGTTATAGAATGAGATAATTAGATGAATAGATGTACTGGAAAGCATTTTTATTATTTTGCCACTTTCCAATTTATTTGAAAAAAGGTACCTTTAGAGACATTGGCATGGGTACTACTAAGAACAGAGCCAAATAGAGCCCTATCATGAACAAAGCTATAAAAAGTTAATTTCTCTATTTGTCTGAATCTCTCAGCAACACAGATAGTGATGTTTAACAAGGAAGACTACAAAATACAAGTATAGGCAGCTTTATGGAATCAAACCAGGTGTTGGCAAATTGTTTCTGTAAATGGTGAGAGATGAAGTATTTTGGGCTTTGCGGGTCACACCATCTCTGTTGCAACTGCACAACTCTGTAATAATGCAAAATCAACTGTAACCAATACATAAACCAGTAAATGTGGCTATACTTTGGTAAAACTTTATTTGCAAAAGCAGGTGGCTCATATTTTGCACATGGGCAACAACGGTTTGTCATCTCTGTTCCAAGTTATGAGAGAATATGAATCTAAATAAATTGGGATGATTGTACACTGGACTTAGGGTGTTGGGAGTGAGTTGCTCCAGGCAGTTTTGATTCTTTTTGTTGTTTTGTTTTGTTTTGTTTTGTTTTGTTGGTTTTTTTGGTGTGTGTGTGTGTGTGTGTGTGTGTGTGTGTGTGTGTGTGTGTGTGTTGGGAGGGAGTGGGAGAGATCCACCATGATCTCTCGTGGGTGAGTCTGCCTTGTTTTGGGGGTAGGTTTTAGTGGGCTCATATTTCTATAGATATAAGCTATGTCTTTCAACTCAACCTTTATCAATGATAAGGTTGATATTTTGGCCTCCATAAGCCTTATTCCTTTGTCTCATCTCTCAGTTTATAACTCAAGTAACAAGAGATGCTCTTTATCAGGCCAACTGGAGACTTCAGAGTTGAACACAACACACATGAACAGTGTTCGCATAGAAACCACAGGAAGAGATAAACATTGGGAAAAGTAAAGAATTATTAACTGGTAAGGACTAAAGGTAAAAAACAAAATAGCCAACAAGAAATACAACTTCTACTCCTGGAGGTGAGAAAGTAGTAGTGCTCAGAAATGAACTCTCTGAGAAAGTAACATTTGGATTGAGCTGGAAATGATGAGTACTTTCATGAGGCAAGATTTGAGACTGAGAAATCTACACTTGAGCAATAGCATGTGCAAAGGCCTTGATAAGAAGTAGCACATGATATTCCAGGATCAGTCTGTCTTAAAACATAAGCAGGAATAAGAAGTGAGAGAGATGGTGCTGCACAGGGAAAAGAAGCCAGTTCGTGAGGGGGCTGATAGGCAAATACTGTAGGTGTTAAAGAGCAAAGGGGAGGTTTTCTTGGTGTTTAAGTTACCTAGTACCATTATTGGAGTGATTTATTTTTAAATGGAAGAAAAGGAGCTAAAGTGGACACCGACTGAGGATTTAGGAACTCAGTAAATAATTCTTTATTTTTTTAATTTATTTTGAGAGAGAGTGTGTGTCTGTGAGTGGGGGGGAGAGAGAGAGAGGGAGAGAGAGAAGAGAGAGAATGAATCCAAAGCAGGCTCCACGCTGGCAACACAGAGCCAGCAGGAGGCTAGAACTCAGGAACCTTAAGATTCTGGCCATGAGCCGAAATCAAGAGTTGGACGCTTAACCAACTGAGACACCCTGGTGTCACCCCCCCATAAGTAATTCTTAGACATTCATCACCTCCTTGTTCCTTTTCATATACCCTGATGACTGTGATTTATATTTCACTGGGAAGATTTTAAAAAACTAGAAAAAACTTGCCCATTTCCATCATCACCTCTTAAATTGTATGAGTCCATTTCCATATCCCTTGTCTCCTCTTTAGATACCATGCAGGGAAGTTCCCTCTCTTCTACCCAAGGCTAATTCCTTAATCTGTTCGTTAGATCTCATTTCCACATTAGCCATCAGCCTTCCCATTTATCTGCTCCCTTCATTTATAGCAAAGCTTTAGAAGAAGTCTACTTACTATGCATTTTCAGGTTTCTTTTCAGCTGCTTTAATCCCCACCAATATATTCTAGCTATCAAAGTCATCGATAATCTTTACAGTAAAAAAAATTCATTCTTATTTGACCTATCACTATTTGGAAAAGTTGAATAAAGTTTCCTGCGAAATACTTTGTTTTTCTTGGTTTCTGTTATTCTACTTCCTCTTGTTTTCTCTGTTACTGGCTAATCTTTCTGGCTCATTTTCCAAGCCTTTAAATATTAGATTGCCTCAAAGATCAGTCCTTAGATCTTTTTCTTTTTTCTACTTCCCTTCTATTCTGCTCCCTTCTCTATTTTTCTTTCTCTAAATACACTTCCTGTGGTACTCAGCCACTCTCAAGGCTTCACATACTACCCATTTTGTTGTTGTTTTCTTCCAGAAAATCACTTCCCTGAATACTAAATCCATATGCCCAACTGCTGGTGCAAAACCTGCTCTCAACTGATCTCTTATCTCCCCTAGAGACTATAAAACTGCGCTCTCATAGAGTTTCTCAGTAAAGGGAACCTTCATTCTCTTAACTGGTGGCCAAACTTTCTTGGTGTCCTTCACTTCTCTGAGTGTCTTTCACCAACATCCAACCCATTAGCAAAACCTTTTGGCTCTACCTTTAAAATGTGACCATAATCAAATGACTTCTCAATTTTTGCATAATTACCATTGTCAACAAGTTCATAAATAACCAGATTAGAACCGATGAATCATTGAAATATTAATTAGTAAAAGTTTATTGTGCCCACACCAAAAAGATTGGGAACACTCTAACCAAATCATGGAAAGAGGCTCAGGGTTATATTGTTATAAAGCAGACTCTATCATGAGAAAGCAGTGACTATTCTTCACAGTGATTAGTTACAATAGTAGTATTTTATTAAATGATTTTAAAAAATGGTCAATAGTTACCTCATGTCAACCTTGGGAAACAGTTCAAGTTTTGCTTATGATTTTCAAAGACATAGGCAAGAGATGACCCAAGTCAAGTTAGCCTTGCAGAATAAGCTAAATTAAGCTTTGTTTGTATGACTAAACTAAATTGAATTTTCATCTCTTCAGGGAATTTCCAAGGTTGGTCTCTGTTTTTATTTTAATACCATCTTGTCTCAAGCCAGTTCTCATGTCTTTCTGGACCATTGCTATCATCTCCTACTGTTCTCCCTGCTTCTATCTTTGCCTTTCTACATCTATTTTCCATACATAAGCCAAAATAATACATGACAAGTGAATATGGCTGTGACATGATGTTCAAAACCTCAAATGACTTCCCGACTTACTTGGAGTAAAATCTGATGATCTTCCCCTGGTCTCAAAGGCCCTCCAGGTATAGCTCCTGGTTGTCTCTCCAGTCATATATCCTCTGATCCTGTCTCACTACACTGTAGCTATGCCAGGATCCTGGATGCCCCACTAACACACCTCTTGCCTCAGTGTCTTTACACAAGTGGTTCTATTTTCCTGAATTTCTCCCACCTATTTGCATTTTTAACTCACAACTGTTCCATATAATGTTTTTATTTTTTTTTCAAATTTTGTTTTTTGTTTTACTGATACTTCATGGAAATAATTCCACTTAAAAATGATTCAGAACACAATTACAAATGAAACACAAAACACATGCATATACATATATACTGATATACTGCCCTTGACCCACTAAATTGATTTCATATCCTCCTTATTTATAGTTCGAAGACTACAGCTCTATGAAATGGCACATATGTAATGGCAATTCTTTATCATATTATATTCTGCTTTAGTCTTTGGTAGTACTTTTCTTCAGCTTATATATGTTTCTATTTGCTTACCATCCTTACTTGCACTTTACTAAAATGGACACTCAGGATTGCAGAAAACTGTTTTGTTTAGAACTGTATATTCTGCATCTATTACAATGGCAGACACTTAGTAATCACTCAAAAGGCATGTGTTGATAGATACTTCAGGCATGAATAGATTTATGAGATATGTACTAGGCTATCCTCACAAAGTTTGAGATGGACTAGATTTCAGTCATGAAGAAGAAAGTTTTAAGGGTCTGCTTTATGATTCTGGCTTATTCAGCTAGCTAAATTGTGATGCTATCCCCTAAGGAATAACACTCTGCTTGAGACAAAGTATTTATAGGAAAAACACAAGTTCAGTTTGGGATTAGTTGAGGTTGAGCTGCTTTAGAGCATCTAAATGCAGACATCAAGCCCCAAATCACGTGAATAAAATCTTTGCAGGTCCCATTTAAGACATTCAAATTAAAAAATTCAAGTTCAATATGTCGTTTTTATACTACCTTTTTCTTTCCCATATCTTTTTTTCTGTACAACTTTTTTTCTTAATCACAAATCTAAGAATATAGATTATCCTCTCTTCCACACATCCTGAAATATGAAATTATACTTTCTCATTGTAGAAGCCACATAAGATAATATTTTGAAAATTTTAAAGCTTACATAGTTATGTGGATAAATAAGAAAAAGATGAAATTTCCCACAATTTCCCTGACAAAACATATTGGAATCTACAATATTAATGTCAGAGAGATATTACACTTTTTAACTCGGAAATTGGGGCAGATATGGAATAATTCAGAGCCCAAAACTTCTCAAGCTATTGATATGAATATCACTGAGTGAAGCCATTGCTGTCACAGAGGTTGAAGTCCTCAGCTTCCTGGCCAGAGGAGTCCTGGAGGGGGAATGTGACGAGTCAAGCACTGGCAGACTTGAGCATAATAAGCTAAGAGAACAAGGTTGTCCTTTAAGTCCAACCACTGTCTCTTGGGCTATGCCTCCCTCTTGCTCTCAGTTTGCTTTTAATTAAACACTAAAAAGTAGCAAAACAATACAAATAAAAGGTTTTGTTGAGAAGGACTTGAGGCAACAATCCCTGAATGTTCAGTAACAGTAGTTCTGCATTACAGAAACAATACAATTTTGGTTAAAAATTTTTGAGAATTGCAGAGTTAAATAGAAGTTGACTTCTCCAGAATTCTTCAATAATATGATAATGGGCATTTTATGTCTCCAAGAAAATTATCTAACATTCAGATGATCCAAAACTTTTCTGACAATAAATTATTTTTTTACCAGACAACATCTTTAAAAAATGATTCATGGGACATATTGAGACATGCTGGTATGGATTGTTTTCTGATGGCTGTTATATTAAAAATTACATTTTTAAAAATGGATATATCACCAAGAAAGACCCAGATTATGGTAGGAAGAGAATAAGGACATACTTCTGATTCTCATACATGAACAGTGTCATTTTTTTTTATTTGTAAAAAGATAACAGTCACCATAAGCTAGAGAATTAAAAAGAAGAAAATCTTATATTCTGCAGCCTCACAGAGTTTTTACAGGTCTGAGGATATCTAAATTTTGAGGATCTTCCTTTTCACTTACATTTCTTCCCATGTCCTTTTATTCACCTCTTTTTCTAAATTTCAAACACTGCAGAGTCACTGCTCCTTCCTGCTTAGTGAAGGAATTATTGCCAATGGACTCCTTCTGTTCTCACTTGACACAGAAATTAAAGACTTGCTGTATTGTTTTTAAGTTTCAAGCATGGCTTCTAAAATCAAGGTTCAAACATTTTGTTACTACCTGTAGCTAGAAGCTTAATGGCTCTTCTGAGGGCAAATTATCTATGTTTCAATGAAGGCAGACTCTTACCACCAAAGCCCCCACATTCATAGGATAGATAAAAAGAACAGAAATATCACTTGCATGTTTACACATTTTGGATGGCCTGATTCAAAGGCATTCTTTGGAGACAGAAAGAATCTGGTTGCAGAAGCAAAGTGAGATCACAGGAGCCTGAAGGATTTTGTTGTTATAGAAAAAACTTAATAGTGCAAGGATAACAGATTAAATATATCCATAATAAGAGTGTTTGGTTCATTTAGGACTGGGGAGATTGGGGGTGGAGAAGTGCATTTTACACCACTGTCACTTGTCACAGGAAGGCATGTTTGCATTTATAATTGAAGAAAAAACAAAGTAGGAGTGTTAAGACATCTTTCCTTTTTTTAACCCAATTGATAAAATCTCTGAAATAGAGTAGGTGTCTGATGGTAGCTTTTTAATTTTTAAGTGTTAGATTTGAAATAACTGACAGCTTTTCAGAGTAGATATTTATTTTTAAGTAAATCTGAACAAAGAGGTTAAAGGGGAAATTTTTTTTTTAAAGATTTTTTTAACGTTTATTTATTTTTGAGACAGAAAGAGACAGAGCATGAATGCGGGAGGGTCAGAGAGAGAGGAAGACACAGAATCTGAAACAGGCTCCAGGCTCTGAGCAGTCAGCACAGAGCCTGACGCGGGGCTTGAACTCACAGACCGTGAGATCATGACCTGAGCCGAAGTCGGACGCTTAATTAAAGGGGAAATTTAATGTCTTTTTGTTTCTCTTTTAATGTGAGAGTTGGGGATGATGGTGGCAGGTGAGATGTTCAGTTTATGGAGCAAGCAGGTATATATTATTATTGTAAAGTTTTAAGAGATATGGTGATGGTTTATATGCTATAAATACTATATATAGCATATTAAAGATAGTTATTTTTTTTTCTAATCATACAAAGTCCTAAGTTGCTCTGTAGGAATCATCCTATTAAGAAAAAAGAACTTTTGACAATTGATATATGCATATCCAACCATACCATAAAAAGCTAAAGAGAAGTCTGGAAATGTGCAGTGTTCTACTTGAGTATTCAGCACTTGCATGTGAGGAAATTATACCAGGCTGAGAAAAGAGCTGCCCAAAAGGCTTAGCAGGAAGAATGCCTAGCTTTTGCATAATGCCTAGAAAACTATTGATTTCACCATCCAAACTGGAAGAACTCATGATTCATGGCACATTGGGTAGGTCCCACATATTTATTTTGTCTCAGTACTGGGGAAAATAGTCTTAGAATGACCATAACTCTAGTCCCTCGTAACAGATATTAAAAGCAAGACCATCTCTTCCACCCAGATAAAACTATTTCCATGTAACATAATTACATGCCAGAAAAAAGCTCAAGTTTATTAATAAGAATTTTTAAAAATCTAGCTCCCAATAAGGTAAAATACAAAATGTCTAACATCCATTGAGAGATTAAGCCCCACATCTGTCTCTATACTGAGCCATACAGCCTGCTTGGGATTTTCTCTCTCTCTCTCTCTCTCTCTCTCAAAAGTTAAAAAAAAAAAAGTAATAGGGTGGTCCAAGGTGATGGTGTAGGAAATCCTAAACTTACCTCTTCTCACGAATACATCAAATCTATAGCTACATATGAAAAATTAATTCCCTCTGAAAAATGACTTGAAAATTAGCCAAACAGCTCCTTCAGAATAAACAGTAAAAGGGTCACACAGAGATGGTAAAACAGTCAGAGATGCACTCTCACCACAAACCCCACTCCTGGCATGACGACCCACAATCAGTAGGGATCTCACTAATTCACAGCTTTTCCCTGAGGAACAAGAAGTCTATGCCCTATATCATATGTCTCAACCCTTGTCTGCAATGGAGAGATCAGTCCTAAAATGTCTAGTTTTGAAAGCCAATGGAGTTCATGTCCAGAAGAAACACAAAGGCTGTAGGGAATCAAGATACTTTTCTTAAAGAACTCTGGCACAGACTCACTTGCCATAAGGACCAACAAAAAAACAGTAGCTTGAAAACCACCTATAGAGTATTTATACGAGGTACATTTTATAATCTTAAAGCATCTGTTGGAGGAACAGGGGCCTGTTGAAACTTTCTCCAGGGATGGAGATGCTGTTGGATACCATTTTTGTATTCTCCATCTATCTTGATAGTGCCAGCATGTGTACCCTGGCCTTGCATTCTCCCATGGCCCTGTGACAGCTAATGGTCATGCCCCATCCCTATGCTTTCCTGCTGCCTCTCTAAAGCAACAGGTATATGCAGTCCATACAGAGGATGCTTTTTGGTCACCTGGCTCTAGTGGCTAGGAGACTTTGCATTCATGGGTCCCAGGGGACTGTAATAATCAGAGAGATAATTCTTGGAAGGCTACCACCTACAGGGCACTACATGGCAGACTGACACGCACCCCAAGTCTTTCTGTGAAAAAGGCTAATTTACTTGTCCTGGAGCTTTAATCTGGGGGGGAAGACTTCAGGTTTTATACATATATGAAGGCTAAAGAAGTGTTCTCAGGGAATGTAGACTGGAGAACACCATCTTTATGCTGTCCCATGGCTTCATTACAGCTCACCAGTACCTCCTAGAAAAGAGCTTATACATTTGTCTAAAGCCTCAGATTTTGCAACTGCTGTCCAGGGGACATCTTCTTACCACCTGATATAAAGGCCACCAAGGTTGACAATTGCAATCCTATAGAACTGTATATTTTCATAATATAAAAGCAGCTGCCTTATATTCTGGCTTCCAATCAGCCTGAAACTAGGTGCCAACTGAGATTCCCTCCCTTTGGAATACTGGCAAGTCTTGGAATACTCTCAACACCCGTAACCTATCAATAAATCAGCCTACTTAGATGATCATAAAGGTTCATGGGCCAACCAAGAGTTAGGACAAGGTTTATCTCCTACACAAGGCCCCTCCTTCAAGACTGAGAGAGGTTGCTATTTCATCTAATATAGAGAAACAAACAAAGAGTCAAGCAAAATGACAAAACAGAGAAGTATGTTCTAAACGAAAGAAAAAAAAATAAATTCTCAAGAAAAAAAAATCCTTAATGAACTAGAGATTAGTAACTTACCTATTAAGAGTTGAAAATAATCATCATAAACATACTCATATGCTCATCAAACTTGGGAAGAGAATGGATGAACATAGTGAGAACTTCAACAAAAAAAGATAGAAAATATAAGAATGTGCCAAACAAAAGTCACAAAGCTAAAGAGTACAATAACTGCTCTGAAAAATACACTAGAGGGGTTCAAAGGCAAAATAGATGACTGAGAAAAAGTGATAGGTGAGCTACAAGACAGGGCAGTGAAACTCACCCAACAGAGCAAGAAAAAAAAGTTTGAAGATAATTTAAAGACCTATAGGACAATATCAAGTAGAACGACATTGCCATTATAGGGGTCCCAGAAGAAGGAGAGGGAAAGTGAAAAAACAAAACAAAACAAAATAATGATTAAAAACAAAAATCATAGTTGAAGAAATAATGCCTTAAAATATCCCTAACCTGGGGAAGAAAACAGACATCCTAAGCCAGGAATTCCAGAAAGTCACAAATAAGAACTCAAAAAATCTACACCAACACGTATTATAATTAAAATGTCAAAAGTTAGAGTCTTAAAAGCAATAAGAGAAAAATAATTTGATACATACGAAGGACCTCCCATAAGACTACAGCAGATTTTTCCAGCAAAAACTTTGCAGACCAGAAAAGAGTGGCCCAATATATTCAAAGTGCTGAAAGTAAAGAAAAAAAACTTACAATCAAGAATACTCTATCCAGTCATATTACTGTTCACAATTGATGGAGTGATAAAAAATTTTCCAGGTAAGAAAAAGCTAAAGAAATTCATCTTTACTAAACTGGCTTTATGAGAAATGTTCAAGCTTTAAGCTGAGGAGTGCCTGGGTGGCTCAGTCAGTTAAGCCTCCAACTTTGGGTCAGGTCATGATCTCAGGATTCATGGGTTCAAGTCCTACGTTGAGCTCTGTGCTGACAGCTCGAAGCCTGGAGCCAGCTTTGGATTCTGTGTCTCCTCTCTCTGCTCCTCCCCTGCCCACACTCTGTTTCTCTCTTTCTCAAAAGTAAACATTAAAAATATATTTTAAGTAAAATATATATTTAATATATAATATAAAGAATATTTTATTTAAAATAAAAGCTTTAAGCTGAAAAGAAAGGGCATTAATTAGTGACAAGAAAGTATATGATAGTATAAACTTCACTGCTAAAAGTAAATATACAGTAAACGTGGATAAATTACTTATAAAGCTAATATGAAGGTTAAAAAACAAAAGGTAAAAAAGAATAACTATAATAATCAGTTAAGAAATATAAAAAATAAAAAGATGTAAAATGTAATATCAAAAACATAAAACAGGGGCACCTGGGTGGCTCAGTCCATTGAGCATCTGACTCTTGATTTCAGCTCAGGTTATGATCTCATGATCATGGGATCAAGCCCTGCATCAGGCTCCACGCTCAGCATGGAGCCTGCTTAAAATTCTCTTTCTCTCCCTCTGCCCCTCTTCCCCATGCACACTGGATCACTCTCTCTCAAAAAAAAAAAAAAAAAAAGGAAAACATGAAAACATGAGAGATTAAAATGTAGTTTTAGAATGTGTTCAAACATCAGTTGGTATCAACTTAAAATAGACCGTATATATAGGATGTGATATGTGAGCCTCATAGAAACTACAAAGCAAACCTATAGTAGATACAAAAGACATAATAATAAAGGAATCCACACATAACACACTAAAGAAAGTCATTAAACCACAAGGAAATATAGCAAGAGAAGAAGAAAGGAACAACAAAACAGCCAGAAAACAATTAAGATGGCACTAAGTACATACCCGTCAATAATTACTTTAAATGTAAATGTACTAAAATCTCCAGTCAAAAGACATAATAGCTGAGTGGATAAAAAACAAGATCCACCTATATGCAGCCTATAGGAGGTTCACTTCAGATGTAAGAATGAACAAAGACTAAAAGTGAAGAGATGGAAAAAAATGTTCCATTGTGGGGAAATAGATTCAATAATGACTTATACTTATATAAATGGGTTAGAAAAAAAAAGCTTAGGGTGGAAAGCCGCCACCACTGGGCAAAAGTGCCCAAGGTTAGTTAGCAAGGTATTATAAAGGGATCATGAATAACTTGTTATATCACCTGCAGGAAATTACTTTCTGTCTGGTACCAATAACTTTGATCATAACCACTTGCCCCCAAGACCCTTTGCTTCTTACACACACAAGTTAATGATTACTATCTGATTATTTTCTTCACATTCACCACATGTGTAAGATCATGAGAGCTCAATAAATGTGGAGACAAAACCCCTGATTGGGGCTCTGATCTCCTCCCAGACATTAGACCTCTCTTGTATTCAATTCTGTGTCCACTCTCTTGCTTACAAGAGAGAAGTCCAGACTCATAGTCTATGACATTCCATAAAAATGGAAACCAAAAGAAAGCTGGGGTAACTATACTTATATCAGACAAAAGAGACTTTAAAGCAAAGATTGGAATAAGAGGCAAAGAAAGGCATCGCATAATGATAAAGAGGTCAAAACAATAATAGGACATAATATTATATAAAGCAAATATTAACAAATCTAAAGGGAAGAATTGAAAACAATACAATAATAGTAGGGAATTTTAATACCCCACATACATCAATGAATAGATCATCCAGACAGAAAGCCAATGAGGAAACATCAATCTTAACACATTAGACCAGGGGCACTTGGGTGGCTCAGTCAGCTGAGCGTCTGACTTTGGCTCAGGTTGTGATCTCATGGTTCATGAGTTTGAGTCCTGCATTGGGCTTGCTGCTGTCAGTGTGGAGCCAGCTTCAGATCCTCTGTCCCACTTTTGCTATACCTTCCTTGCTTGTGCTCTCTCTCTCTCTCTCTCTCTCTCTCAAAAATAAATAAACATTTCGGGCCACCTGGGTGGCTCAGTCAGCTAAGTGTCCAACTTCTCTCTCAGGAACAGAGAGAGAGGGAGACACAGAATTTGAGCCCCGCTTTGGGCTCTGTGCTGACAGCTCAGAGCCTGAAGACTGCTTCGGATTCTGTGTCTCCCTCTCTCTCTGTTCCTCCCCCATTCACACTCTGTCTCTCTCTCTCTTAAAAATAAAATAAAAAGATTTAAATTTTTTAAAAAAATACATAAACATTAAAAAAAACACATTAGATCAGATGCTCTAATAGACATATACAGAGTATTCCATCCAAAAGCAGCAGAATAAACATTCTCAAAGTATGCATGGAACATTCTCCAGGATAGATCATATGTTAGAATGACGCAAAACAAGTTTCAACAAATTTAAGAAGATTGAAAGCGTATCAATCATCTTTTCTGACCAGGATGGTGTGAAACTAAAAATACAAGCAGAAAACTAGAAAAATAACAAATATGTGGAGATTAAACAACATGTTACAGAACAACTGATGGGTCAACAAAGAAATCAAAGAAGAAATAAAAAAATGCCTTGAGACAAATAAAAATGGAAATACAACTTAGCAATATCTATGGGATGCAGCAAAAGCAGCTGTAAGAAAGAAGTGTAATAGCAATATAGGCGTATCTCAAGAAACAAAAATCTTAAATAATCTAAATTTACACTTAAAGGAAATAGAAAAAGAAGAACAAACAAAGCCCAAATTAGTAAATGGAAGGAAATAATGAAGATCAGAACAGAAATGAGTGACATAGAGACTTAAAAAAAATAGAAAAGGTGAATGAAACTAAGAGCTGCTTCTTTGAAAAGATAAACAAAATTGACAAACTTTTAGCTAGACCCACCAAGTAAAAAGAGGGTTCAAATAAATGAAATCATAAATGAAAGAAAAATTACAACTGACACCACAGAAATAAAAAGGATCACATCAGACTACTATTGAAAATTGTATGCCAACAAATTAGGTAATTTAGAAGACCTGAATACGTTCCTAGAAACATATAACCTTCTAAGACTGGATCATGAAGAAACAGAAAATCTGGATAAACTGATTACTAGTAAGGAAATTGAATTAGTAATCAAAAAATCTCCCAACAAACAAAAGTCCAGAACCAGATGGCTTCACTGGTAATTCTCCCACACATTTAAAGATTTAATACCCATCCTCTCAAGCTTTTACAAAAAAAAAAAAAAAAAAAAAAAGATAATGTTCCTAAACTCATTTTTTGAAGCTAGAATTACCTTGATACCAAAACCAGACAAGGACACCACAAGAAAAAAAAAATTACAAGTCCATATCCCTGATAAACATAGATGAAAAAAAACCCTCAACAAAATATTAGAAAATCAAATTCAACAATATATTAAAAATATCATGCACAATGATCACGTGGAATTTATCCCAGAGATGCAAGAATGCTTTAACACCTACAAATCAGAGTGGTGTACCACATTAACAAAAGGAAGGGTAAAAATCATATAATCATCACAATAGATGCAGAAAAAGCATGTGACAAAATTCAACATCCATTTATGATAACTCTCAACAAAGTGGGCTTAATGTACCTCAACATAACAAAGGCCACATATGATAAGCCCACAGCTAACATCATACTCAACAGTAAAAAGCTGAAGGCTTTTCCTCTAATATCAGGGTAAGACAAGATGCCAATTTTAGATATTTTTATTCAACATAATTTTGGAAATCGTAGCCAGAATCATAGCCTTTTCTTAGGCAAGAAAAGGAAAAAAAATTAAGGCATCCAAATTGAAAAGCGTGAAGTAAAACCATCACTATTTGTGGGTGACATGACTTTATATGTAGAAAACCCTAAGAACACCAAAAATCCATTAGAACTAATAAACAAATTCAGTAAAGTTTTAGGGTCCAAAATCAGTATACAAAAATACGTTGTATTTCTATACACTATCAGAAAAATTAAGAAACCAATCACATTTACAATTGTATCAAAACTAGTAAAAATCTAGGAATAAATTTGATCAAAGAGGTAAAAAGACCTGTACACTGAAAATTTTAAGACACTGAAGAAAGGAATTAAAGAAGACAAAAATAAATGGAGAGATATTCCATGTTAGAGATAAGAAGAATTAATAAAATGTTCATATCCAAAGCAATATGGATTTAATCCAACCCATATCAAAATCCAATGGCATTTTTCAAAGAAATAAAATAAACCATCTTAAAATTTGCGTGAAAGCACAGAAGACCCTGAATAGCCAAAGCAATCTTGAGAAAGGAAAGAAAAGCTGAAGGCATCACACTTTCTGATTCAAACTATATTGCAAAGCTATAGCAGTCAAACAGTATGTTATTGGCATAAAAACAGACACATAGATAAATAGAACCTAATAGAGAGTCCAGAAATAAAACCACACATATATGGTCAGTTAATTAAAACCAGAGGAGGAAATCATATACAATGGGAAGGGGACAGTATCTTTAGTAAATAGTGTTGGTAAAAACTGGACAGCCACATGAAAAAATGAATCTAGACTAATATCCTTCACCATACACAAAAATGAACTCAAAATGGATTAAAGACTTGAATGTAACACCTGAAACCATAAAACTCCTGGAATAAAATATAGATAGTAAACTCCTTGATATAGGTCTTAGCAGTTATTTTTTGGATCTGACTCTAGAAGCAATGGCAACAAAAGAAAAACAAATGAGAATATGTCAAACAAAAAACTTCTGCAAAGCAAAGTAATCCATCAACAAAATAAAAAGGCAACCTACTGAATGAGAGAAATATTTGCAAATCATGTATCCAGTAAGGGGCTATCCAAAAAATATAAACAACTCATACAACTCAGTAGCCAAAACCACAATCAGTCTGATTTAAAAATGGACCAAGGATCTGAATAGACTTTTTTTCCAAAGAAAACACAGATGACCAACAGGCATGTGAAAAGTTGCTGAACATCACTGATCATCAGAAAATGCAAATCAAAACCACAGTGAGATATCATCCCACACCTATCGGAATGGCTATTATCAAAAAGACAGGAAATAACAAGTGTTGGCAAAGATGTGGATAAAAGGGAACCCCTGTGCTCTGTTGGTAGGAATGTAAATTGGTTCAGCCAATTTATAAAGCTTTCTCAAAAAATTAAAATTAAAACTATGTATGATACAGCAATTCCACTTCTGAGTATTTACCCAAAGAAAACAAAACACTAAGTTGAAAAGATATATGTACCCCCTGTTTATTGAAGCATTATTTATAGTTGTTAAGACATGTAATTAACCTACGTACCCATTGGTAGATGAACAGATAAATAATATGTAAGATTAACACAAATGCACGCACACAAAGGAATTCTACCCAGTCTTTAAAAAGAATGAAATCTTGCCATTTGTGACAATATGGATGGACCTCAAGGACACTATGCTAAATGAAATAAGTCACAGAAAGGCAAGTGCTGTATGATCTCACTTATATGTGGAATCTAAAACACACACAAGATAAAACTCATAAGTACAGAGAGCAAGATGGTGGTTGCCAAGGGGAAAGCGCATTATGGTTGGGCAAATGGGTGAAGGCAGTCAAGAACTACACATTTCTGACCATAAAAGAAATAAGTCATGAGAATGTAATGTACAGCATGGTGACTATAGTCAATAATATTTTAGTGCATACTTGAAAGTAACCCAGAGCATTAATCTTAAAAGTTCTCATTACAAAAAAAATTTAATCATTTTGTAACTTTGTATGGTGACAGGATAGTAACTAGACTCTTTCTGGTGATTATTTTGCAGACTATAGAAATATCAAATCATTACATTGTACAGATGAAACTAATGTGTCAATTATACCTCAATAAAAAATAGGCATTCAAAGAAGCAGGAAAATACCACTCATAACCACAAGATAAGTCAAATAATCAAAACCAAACCAGGACTGACATAGACTTAGAATTAACTGACAAAGATAGGAAAACAGGAATATATTCAGGTGAACTGGTAGAGCACAATGAGGGAGGTGGAGCTCTAACTGAAGTGAGAGTTCTCCATCTACAGCAATATTTCGTCCTGCTTGCACTCCCTCAAACCTCCACTAATGACAAAAGGAGGTGAGTGGATTAAAACCCCATTTTCTCCAACCCCATTGGGGCAACTCTGAGGCTTACTCTATGTCTCCTAGAAGCTCTCTGATAATAATGAGTTCCATTTGCCCAGAATGGATGCCATCTTGGTAGTGCACTGTGTTTTTCCTTCAGTTCTCTATCTCATTTCCTCATATCCCTAATTGTGCCGCATACTATCATCTCTTAAATAAATTACTTGAATTCAAATCCTTACCTTGAGGTCAATTTCTGGAGAAATGTAAACCATGACGGTGACTATTTTGAAGTCTTATACTAAGTATCTAGCTGAAGCACTAGCTGGTGTTAGGCACACAAGTGAGGAGCTGAGTCAGAAGCCCCATGATTTAGAGGCTGGTTTCCTTTTCTTATAAGAACTTGGATATTTCAAATTAACAAGTTATTTTTGCCCACATTTTCTTCTCTCTTCTCTAAAGTTGAGCTTAACCTTATTCATTTTATGCTAAGTGTGGGGCAGTAGGAGAGGTGACTGAGCAATCCGGTCTCTTTTCTCTTTAAATATTAGCATCCTCCAGTAGACTTAGGCTTTGAAAATATCCTAACTGCTTTAGAATTAGAACACCCAGTTGCAAACTAGGACCTTCACCTTCATGAGTTGAATTTTAAATAAGAGTCTGCCAATATATTTACCTTTAGACATTATTTGACTCTCTTATAGCAGGAAGGAAGGAAGGAAGGAAGGAAGGAAGGGGATAAAATGGGGGAAAAAGAGAGGACCTTATTCCAGCTAGATATTTTCCTCATTTCTTAAGTTTTCTATAGGTGCCATAAGTCTGTTGAGGTAAGACTCATGGAGTTATCTCTACAAATGTTGTCATTTTAAGTTAACATGTTAGAATTATTAAAATGTAGGATTTCCTTTCATTAATGAGTATTTAGTCACTGTATTTCATTCAAGCAAAGGTGAAAGAGATGACTTCTTTGTGTGAATATTTGTAGAATGCAGTGAGGGAAACATGTTGTGATAACTAAATGGTCCTCTGTTGATTGGCTATACAGTATGATTTCCTACCATGGTCAAGAACAACTGATAAGCTCTTCTCTTATTTATAACATAAAGAGTCTAAGGAGTTCATGTCTCCTCAGGCAGTTTTAAATTTTTGTTAATTAGAGTGAGTGTGGTTTGTTTGAATTTAATTTGCTGTTTGATGGAACAAGACACTGTGTTTTGACTTGGATTTAACATTTAGCCCAGCTGCCTAAATCTATGCTTAGGGGGGTATTTATAAAAATTTGGAAACTCTCAACTCCTTCCCAGGTGCTATATGCCTTTATAAGGCAGTGAAAGAATGGCTCACAAATCTACAAAAGACGCTATTCAAAAGACTATTCAACAAAAAGCTTTTATTAAATAACTAAAATAACATTAGTGATTAGTTATTACCTGTAATTGTTTTTCACAGCTCTTTAAATGTAATACCTTACTTTAAACTATTTCAAAGAGCTGAGCAGAACTGGAGTTCCCCTAACCATTTTATCTGCCCAATGTCTTCGAATGGGTAGACCTAGAGGGGACCATTCACCATCTAACCCTAGTAACATGATCTCATCACCATCCTTTTTTTCCCCATATATGTATAACTGAAATCATATCATGCTTTCCCTCTTTCCCTTTTGCAAATGATAAACAATATCTCACAATGAAATAAATTAAGCCTTACGGTACCATGCTCTCCTAGTGACAGTATATCAAATCTCTTTTCTCACAAATGAAGCAAACATTGCCAAAAGGAAAATAGCTAAGGGCTATCACTACAGGCTGATACAACACTGCTCAAGGTCCCCTGGCATATTCCATCATCTGAAATACAACTAATGATGTTTTAAACATTAAATGACTTCACTTATGCAAGGCATTCAGAATAGACCTGACATATAGAATATATGTCATATAACTCAATATCTTAGTTGGTATTATTGTAAATCTTCACATTTGGGCATTATCCAAGGCAAAATGAAAGAAAGAAGTCTTTGGCTTTTCAACAGTGCAGTGTTAGTAAAATAATGCCAATGACACATCAAGAGTCTAAAAATGGCTGGTATGGATTATTTTTTCCCTTAGCTGATTCAGAGCATTTAAAATTGTTATTAATTTAGGTAATATACTTGCTTTGGAATTCACTTTATGAATTTGATTTCCAACTTTATGAACTCTTCATTTTGTATTAACTTCTTATATAATGCAGATAAATATATTTCATTTGGATTTCAACCAGATTAAGATGATTTACAAACTAGGATTGCTTCCAATTCACCAGGGCACCATTCTATTAAATCTGGCCCTTATTCAATGATATAAACACTGTGTACTCCTGAGCTGTCCATTTTTCTTTATCTAAAGAAAAAGGCTGGTCATTATAGGTTCTCAACCTTTGTAGGCTCAGATCTTTATGGAGACTTTGAAAGTAACATTAATCTTCTTAATTACCTTCTCATTCCCTAGTCCAGTGTTAAATTGTCTATTCTTTCCCTAATATTAAAATAAATGCACTATGTAAAATATGCTTCCTTAACATTTATTTCAATCCAATGCCTGATTGCCTTCTTCAGTAGAGCAGCTTTATTCTTCCTCGAGTTGAGAGAATTCTTATACAGTTCCCTCTTAACCCTCAGAAACTTCCCAAGTTTATGAATGGGTATTGTTCACAATAATTGAGCTTAGCTATAGATATAGATATAACAGTTAACACTTGGCAAATAGGAAGTACTAAAGAACTGTTTGTTGTTATAATTGTTAAAGATTGGAATTTGGTAATGGGGCGATGATCTATCATGGGCATGATCCCCATTTGGTAATGGGGGGGCTGCTACATATTCAATTCTTACAAGCAGATGCATTGGAGGGATTTTGTGCTATGTTGTTTCCCACTAGAATGAGTCACTTTTTCTAGATCTTGAGTAATGTGGCCACATACTGGAAAATCAAAAATGTCAACTGAAGACATTTCTTATTTCAAATGATTACCGGGTCTTAAATCATATCTTTTATGCCCTAATGAAACTATATACCAATATTTTCTGGGTTCTCAGCTGCTACATTCACCTCTGTGGTTTGATTCTCTGCTTGTTAATCACAACAATTTGCATTTGGCTAAAGGGGGTGTTTGTTTTATTTTATTGACCAAGAAGTGTACCATGTTTACCCAAACCAAATTGTTCTAGGGTCCTTGACACAAGTGGTGAAAATAACAAAGTTAACAATTGTAGCAACGTTTTTCTTACCTGAATGTGAGTTCATTTAGTACAGGGACCGTTATAAGTATGTTTCCCAACTTGTAACTCTATAAAAATTTGTTTTTTCCAGACTCCATAGAATGAGAAAGTAGAATTACTATTTTATTGGATATCCATTGATGTTTCCTTCACCCAGCATGGCTTACACAAGTCATATGGTCTAGAAGCTACCTTAGGTGGTAACAGGATAGTCTAAGGTTTATCAACAAGCTCTATAAAGCGAGGCTTAAGACACTGAAAATCATAGAACTCAAAGCTGAAGCAGCAAATGTATTCATGCTCACACACTTGGGAGAGTTGCTCTGATACTTCCATATGTAAATCCATAACTAACTGCTAGCAGGAGCTATGCGTGCCCCACCCCCCTACTTAATGCTTACCTATCTGCAGGGATGGAGGGATGCTCTGGCTAGAACTCCACATGTAGGTATCTATGTGGATATCACTAAAAGTGACTCAGAGTGATCCACAACAAAAAGCTCAGTGTGTTCCCCACAGTTGGTTACATGAAAATAAGGCAAGGCCTGGGGAGGGTTTTTGTTTGTTTGTTTTTGTTTTTTGTTTTTTCTTATCAACAGAAGAAAAGGAAAAAGGATTTCTGATTTGGGACTGTTTTGGCCTTGGAATGTGGGACTGTGTAACATGTTGTATGGTATACAAAGCAATGTAAGACCTAATCAAAATTATGTGTCTTCCTAATTTTATGGGTTACTCCTTTCAAACTCTTATCATATATCCTGTATCTCTTATTATACACTTAAACATGTGTCTTCATGAATGTTTTTTTGTATCTTTTCTTGTTGTTTGTAGCTTCTGGGTTGAGTGCAAAATTTTCTTAGGATTAAAACAAAAACAAACAAACAAAAAAACATGAAAACGTGGTTGCCATACATTTCATCTAACATCCAGTTGAACACATAGTTGGTGCTTCATTTAGTTTTTGCAATAGTTTGCAGTTGAATTTTTCCTTTGAGAAGCCTGGATTTTAGTTCCTCCTTATTTTCCTCCCAGAAAATTAGGGCATTTTCTTTTTCACCAATTCTCTTTAATATCCTTTCCCCATTCCTAAGTCAAATAGAGCAAACAGAAGCACATACTTTAAATTTATGTTTAAGAAATGAACATGCTTGGGTTGCCTACTTGGGCATTCAGTGGCCATCTGACTCTTGATTTCAACACAGTCATGATCTCATGGTTTGTGAGATCTAGCCCCACTCTGTCAGCTCAGAACCTGCTTGGAATTCTCTCTCTCTCTCTCTCTCTCTCTCTCTCTCTCACTCTCTGTCCCTCTTCTCCACCCCCCCCCCCACTCTCTCTCAATATAAGTACATAAAATTTTAAAAAGAAAAGAAAAGAAGGGCCAGGATTATGGAGCAGCATGGAAGGTTTTTGTTTTTTGTTTTTGTTTTTTGCCTCTCTCATCCCTGAAATGCAGCTAGATCAACATCAAACCATCTTGCACACCTACAAAACTGATTTGAGGATTAACACAATAGTCTGCACAACTTGAATCACAGAACTTGGCAGAAAGAGAAAAAAATATTTTTATTTTCCATTTTTATAAAAAATATTTTTCTTTAATTTTTTCTACTATATTTTTTACTTTTTATAAATGTTTAAATTCTATTTACTTTTACCATTTCATTTTATTCTATTTTATTATATTCATTTTTTTCAAACTTTTCCCTTTTTATCTTTTTCCTTTTTTTTTCTTTTCTTTCCTTTTTTTCTCAATTCTATCAAGTTTTTTTCAACAACCAGACCAAAACATATCTAGGACCTAGCATCCTTTATTTGATTTTTTTGTGTTGTCTTTAATTTTAAATTTTAATTCTTTTTAATTTTATTCTTTTTCATCATTCAAAATGACAAAGAGAAGGAATTTACCACCCTCCCCCCCCCCCAAAAAAAAAAAAACCAAAGAACAGGAAGAAATGACAGCCAGGATCAGCACAGATGCAAGCAAGATGTCTGAACCAGAATTTAGAGTCTTGATAATAAGAATACTAGCTGGGGTTAAAAAAAAGCATAGAATGCCTTTCTGCAGAGATAAAAGAAGTAAAATCTAGTCAGAATGAAATTAAAAATGCTATAACTGAGATACAATCTTGAAAGGATGCCACGGTGGCTAGGATGGATGAAGCAGAGCAGCGAATCAGCAATATAGAGGACAAACATATGGAGAATAATGAAGCAGGGAAGAGGGAAAGAGGGAAACTAAGGCAAAATAGCACAGTATAAGAATTAGAGAACTCGGTGACTCATTAAAAAGAAATAACATCTGAATCATAGGGGTCCTAGAAGATGAAGAGAGAGAAAAAGGGGTAGAAGGTTTATGTGAGCAAATCTAAATCTTAGTGGAAAATTTTCCTAACATGGGGAAAGACACAAACATCAAAATCCAGAAAGCACAGAGAACTCCCAGTAGATTCAACAAAAACCAACCATCAACAAGGCATATCATAGTCAAATTCACAAAATATTCAGGCAAGGAAACAATCATGAGAGCAGCAAGGGAAAAAAGTCCTTAACCTACAAGGGAAGACAGTACAGGTTCGCAACAGGTTCGCAGCAGACCTATCCATAGGAACTTGGCAGGCCAGAAATGAGTGGCAGGATATATTCAATATGCTGAATTGGAAAAATATGCAGCCAAGAATTCTTTATCCAGCAAGGCTGTCATTCAAAATAGAAGGAGAGATAAAAAGTTTCCTGGACAAACAAAAACTAAAGGAGTTCATGACCACTAAACCAGACCTGCAAGAAATTTTAAGGGGGTCTCTTTGAGGGGAGAAAAGATGAAACAAAACAAAAAAAGACCATAAGCAAAAAAGAGTAGAAAGGACCAGAGAACACCATCAGAAACTCCAATTCTAGAGTTTATGGCAATAAATTCATATCCTTCAGTACTCACTCTAAATGTCAATGGACTAAACGCTTCAATCAAATAACATAAGGTAACAGAATGGATAAGAAAACAAGATCCATCTATATGCTGTTTATAAGACACCCATTTTAGACTAAAGACACCTTCAAATTGAAAGTAAGGGGATGGAGAAACATGCTAATGGTCGCCAAAAGAAAGCCAGAATAGCCATACTTATCTCAGACAATCTAGATTTTAAAATAAAGACTATACCAAGAGATAAAGAAGGGCATTAGATCATAATTAAGGGGTCTATCCACCAAGAAGACCTAACAATTGTAAATATTTATGCTCCAAACATGAAAACACCCAAATATATAAATCAATTGATCACAAACATACAGAAACTCATTGATAATGATACCATAATAGTAGGGGACTTCAACGCCCCACTCACAGCAATGGACAGATAATCTAAACAGAAAATCAACACGGAAACAAGGGGTTTGAATGACACACTGGACCAGATGGACTTAACAACTATATTGAGAACGTTTCATCCTAAAGAAGCAAAATACACATTCTTCTCGAGTGCACATGGAACATTCTCCAGAATAGATCACACTGGGACACAAATCAGCCCTCAGCAAGTACAAAAAGATTGAGATCATACTGTGCATATTTTCAGAAAACAAATACTTGGAGACTAAAGAACATCATACTAAAGAATGAATGGGCTAACCAAGAAGTTAAAGAGAAAACTAAAAAGTACATGGAAGCCAATGAAAATGATAACACCACTGCCCAAAACCTCTGGGATGCAGCAAAGGTGATTCTAAGAGGGGAATATATAGCAATCCAGACCTTCCTAAAGAAGGAAGAAAGGTCTCAGATACACAACTTAACCTCACACCTTAAAGAGCTGGAAAAGAACAGCAAATAACCTCCAAACCAGCAGAAGACAGGAAATAATAAAGATTAGAGCCATTGGGAAAAAACAACAACAACAACAAACAGTAGAACCCAGGAGCTCCTTCTTTGAAGGAATTAACAAAATTGATAAACCCCTACCAGTTTGATCTAACAGATGAAGGAAAGGATCCAAATAAATAAAATCAATAATGAAAGAGGAGAGATCACAACCAACACTGCAGAAATACAAACAATAATAAGAGACTATTATGATTATACACTAATAAATTGGGGAATCTGGAAGAAATGGACAAATTTCTAGAAACATATGAACTACCAAACTAAAACAAGAAATAGAGAATTTGAACAGACCCATAACCAGTAAAGAAATTAAATTAGTAATAAAAAATCTCCCAAAAAACAAGAGTCCAGGGCCAGATGGCTTTCTAGGGGAATTCTACCAAACATTTAAAGAAGAGTTAACACCTATTCTTTTGAAGCTGTTCCAAAAAATAGAAATGGAAGGAAAACTTCCAAACTCATTCTATGAAGCCAGCATTACCTTGATTTCAAAACCAGACAAAAACCCCACTAAAAAGTAGAACTACAGACCAATTCCCTGATGAACATGGATGTTAAAATCCTCAACAAGATATTAGCCAATCAGATCCAACAATACATTAAAAAAATCATTCACCACAACTAAGTGGGATTTATACCTGGGATGCAGGGCTGGTTTAATATTTGCAAGACAATCAATGTGATTCATCACATCAATAAAAGAAAGGACAAGAACCACATGATCCTCTCAATAGATGCAAAGAAAGCATTTGAAAAATACAGCATCCTTTCATGATAAAAACCCTCAAGAAAGTAGGGATAGCAGGATCATAGCTCAAGATCATAAAAGCCATATATGAAAGACCCATCACTAATATCATCCTCAAGAGGAGAAAATTGAGAGCTTTTTCCCTAAGGTCAGAAACATGACAGGGATGTCCACTCTCGCCACTGTATTTCAACATGCATTGAAAGTCTTAACCTCAGCAATCAGACAACACAAAGGAATAGATGGCATTCAAATCGGCAAGGAGGAAGTCAAACTATTCACAGACAACATGATACTTTATATGGAAAACCCAAAAGATTCCACCAAAAAACTGCTAGAACTGATCCATGAATTCAGCAATGTTGCAGAATATAAAATCAATGTACAGAAATCAGTTGCATCTCTATACACCAATAATGAAGCAACAGAAAGAGAAATCAAGGAATCTGTCCCATTTACAATTGCACCAAAAACCATAAAATACCTAGGAATAAACCTAACCAAAGAGGTGAAAAATCTATATAGTGAAAACTATAGAAAGCTTCTGAAAGAAATTTAAGAAGACCAAAAAATGGAAAAACATTCCATGCTCATGGATTGCAGAACAAATATTGTTAAAATGTCAATTACTACCCAAAGCAATCTACATATTCAATGCAATCCCTATCAAAATAACACCAGCATTCTTCTCAAAGCTAGAACAAACAATCCTAAAATTTACATGGAACCAGAAAAGACCCTGAATAGCCAAAGCAATAGTGAAAAAGAAAACCAAAGTTGAAGGCATCACAGTCCTGGACTTCAAGATGTATTACAAAGCTGTAATCATCAAGACAGTATGGTACTGGCTCAAAAACAGACATTCAGATCAATGGAACATAATAGGGAACCCAGAAATGGACCCACAAATGTATGGCCAACTAATCTTTGACAGAACAGGAAAGAATATCCAATGGAATAAAGACAGTCTCTTCAGCAAGTGGTGCTGGGAAAACTGGACTGCGACTTGCAGAAAAATGAACCTGGACCACTTTCATACACCATACATAAAAATAAACTCAAAATGGATGAAAGATCTAAATGTAAGACAGGAAGCCATCAAAATGCTAGGGGAGAAAGCAAGCAAAACCTCTTTGACCTCAGCTGCAGCAGCTTCTTACTCAACACATCTCCAGAGGCAAGGGAAACAAATCAAAAATGAACTATTGGGACCTCATCAAAATAAAAAGCTTCTGCACATCGAAGAAAACAGTCAGCAAAACTAAAAGGCAACTGAAAGGATGGGAAAAGATATTTGCAAATGACATATCAAATAAAGGGTTAGTATCCAAAATCTAGAAAGACCTTATCAAACTCAACACCCAAAAGACAAATAATCCAGTGAATAAATAGGCAAAAGACATGAATAAAGACTTCTCCAAAGAAGACATCCAGATGGTTAATAGACACATGAAAAAATGCTCAACATCACTCATCATCAGGGAAGTACAAATCAAAACCACAATGAGATACCACCTCACACCTGTCAGAATGGCTAACTTTAATAACTCAGGCAACAACAGATGTTGTCGAAGATGCAGAGAAAGAGGATCTCTTTTGCATTGTTGGTGGGAGTACAAACCGGTGCAGCCACTCTGGAAAACAGTATGGAGGTTCCTCAAAAAACTAAAAATAGAACTACCCTATGACCCAGCAATTGCACTACTAAACATTTATCCAAGGGATAAAGATGTGCTGTTTCAAAGGGCACTTGCACCCCAATGTTTATAGCAGTGCTATCGACAATAGCCAAAGTATGGAGAGAGCCCAAATGTCCATTGGTGGATGAATGGATAAAGAAGATGTGGTATATATATACAATGGAATAATACTCAGCAATCAAAAAGAATGAAATCTTGCCATTTTTAGCAGTGTGGATGGATCTAGAGGGTATTATGCTAAGCAAAATTAGAGAAAGACACATACCATACGACTTCACTCATGTGAGGAATTTAAACAGATGAACATAAGGGAAGGGAGGCAAAAATAATATAAAAACAAGGAAGGGGAGAAAACATAAGAGAATCTTAAATACAGAGAACAAACTGAGGGTTGCTGGAGGGGTTGTGGGTGGGAGGATGGGCTAAATAGGTAAGGGGCATTAAGGAGGGCACTTGATGGGATGAGCACTGGTGTTATACGTAGATGAAGAATCACTGGAATCTACTCCTGAAATCATTATTGCACTACATGCTAACTAACTTGGATGTAAATTAAAAAAAAATAAAATAAATTTTAAAATAAAATAAGTTTTATATAGAAAAAAAAAGAAAAGAAATCAACATGTTAATATACAAGTCTGCAGTAGAATCCAGGAATGAAATGTGACAGGCTGAAAAGATGGTGATGAACAGCCAGACTAGACATTTTTGGGTCAATGAGGAGCAGTAGGGGAAAACAGATTTACACCCTACTCCTGTTCTTCCTGTCCACAATTATGCCATTTAGGATAAGCATTAGAAATAAAGGAAACAATGTAATCCTTTCAAAAAATTATAAATTGAAAACAAAAAGATAATACCGGCAAGGAGATATACAAATTACAGGAACACCATGTTAGAGCTCCTAATTTTGTATCCCAGTAAACCACAATATTGCAGTATTTATTTCTAAAGGCACAATTAGTGTTTCCATTCCCAAGTGTGGATAGAGCTAAAGGGTATTGTGTATGTGCATTTTACCATTACAGCATTTCCTCACAGTACGATGTGTCATCTAAAAGCTTGGCTTCATTCCATCTGCATATGATATAGCTACTCAGACATATATATGGTCATAGACAAAAATCCACATAGTTTCATGGTAACCAGGCAATTATGGTGTGTGTATCCATAAGAAGGTTATTAAATTTGATGTGAGAAATAACAGATTAGTCTAATCATGCATATATATATATGTATTTATTTTTATTGTGGTATTCTTAACTTCCTGAATGTAAGTTATATTTGACTTTTTAATATACTTATAACAAAACAAAACAAAAAAAGGAATTTGAAGCAACTGTGTTGTATCTAGAGGAGTACTAAACATAAAATATAAAAACATAAAACAGAATACAGAGGCTTGGACTCAAGTCTTATTTCTGTAGTTTATTCACAGTATAACCTGGAACAAACCACTTAACTTCCTGGAACTTAGTATTTTCATCCATAAAAGAAGTAATATTTTGCAGTGTAATGCAAACTGCTATTTAGCACTTGGGAAGACTGATCTCAATGTTGTACAGACAGACAAACACAGTCTGAAAGAAACGACATTCTCCCTTCAAGTCCAGCATTCAGCAGACATACTGAGGACCTACTGTGTGCAGTAGGACACATGCTGAACAAGAGCAGTAAGAGAGTAAATATGCCACTATCACAGTATATATTTTATTTGATTTGTATAAAAATATATGCACAAATACACACACACAAACACACACATGCAAAACACCCCAAAATGTTAATAGTTGTCAGCTGTATGTCATAATGATATTAAATTCCTTGGGTAAGGTGTTTTCTATTTCCTAAATCTATTTTTTTAATGTTTTTATTTATTTTTAAGAGAGAGAGAGAGACAGAGTATGAGTGGCGGGGGGAGGAGCAGAGAGAGGGAGAGACAGAATCTGAAGAAGGCTCCAGGGTCTGAGCTGTCAGCACAGAGCCCAATGCTGGGCTCAAACTCAGGAACCATGAAATCATGACCTGAGCCGAAGTCAGACGCTTAACCAACTGAGCCACCCAGGCACCCCTCCTAAATCTTACTAATGCACATTTTTTAAGCTTTAGAGTCACATAGTAAAATCACTGTGATTTATTAATCACTTAATAGGATAATTTTGTCACTCAGAAATTTGCTGCATGTTATAACTCATTTTATAACAGCAATTTCTAAGAAGCCTAAGCCTTCCTTCTTCCTTTCTTTCTATCACAAACAAATCTTAGTATCTCTAAAATTTCCTCCTGTCTAAAATTAAAATAACAAAAATACTTCCTGGGGTCACTTCAGCATGGAATTTGTAATCTTAGAAAGGTCTATGCAAATGTTCTTCCATTTTCATTGGTGCAGTCATTGAGAAATTGACTTCACTGCTTCTAGGAGAAAAGAAGTAAACTATTTTTAGAAATGGGATCAGTAGTCCCATCCTCACCCCTTCACTGGTACTCTAATCCTTTATTTACACAGGAACAATGGCACACGCCTGAAGGCATTTAAGGACAGGTTAACTCAATGTTAAACAAATGCTACTCTTAAAAACCAAATTTACTTGGATTAGCAAAATGTACATAGATAATTTGGAACATAAATGGGTACAGATTTTCTGAAAGACAGCTTTGAACAAAAATTCTGTACATACACATACATTCATCATCTTAAAACCTTAAAATCACTGAACTTGGACCAAGTATTTTTACTTGTAGGTAATTTCCACTAAGAAAATCATTAGTTGCTTGTATAAAATTTTTATCACATTTTTACATTGATCATAATATCCAAAAAGTATAAACTGCCTGTATTGATGGCTCTAAACAGGTTAATATTAGCATTGCCAGATAAAGAACATTGATTTCCTTCATCCATTAAATGCCAGACATGCTGCCACACTAACCTCTGGTACAACCAGACAAATGCACACATATATACATATACACACATGCATATACATATATACACATATATTTTACATATATAAATTATGTAAATTATGTATATTATATATAATATATATGTTATTTTATACATATTATATATAATATTTTATGTTATTTTATGTATTTATAAATTTATATATGAAAATAGAATTTTTCAAATTCTAGGAATCACATTCTCATTCCAGGAAAGAAAAAATGAGAAAGGTAAAAGGAAAAGTGTCAAAGGGATTTGCCTTTGTTAACATCCCATGGTTGAACTGAGTCCTATGGCTACCATAGCTGCAGGGAAGCTCCAGGGAAGACTGGGAACTGAATTCTTGTGAAGGACTCATTGCTCAAACAAAATCATTATTTCATTATATCAGAAGAAAAGGATCCTTGGAGGTAGATAAGCCACCATCATTCTTCCATTTATAGAAACATACAAATATGTTTTCTTTCATCATCTATTGTCTTTTTCTATTTTCATTTTTTTCCCAATTATACATGTATATTACACATTGTAGTTCCTCCCTCATATCAATTCTTCCTCTCCCCATTGGATACACAGAACAAGGGTCTTTGACCCAAGGAAGTCATTTGTTTTATTAAAAGGAAATTGAATTCAAGCAGGAGGAAAGAGGCAAGAGATGGAAAAATTGAGGTCTAAAGAAAGAGAGCAGCCCATTTCAACTAATGTGAAGAAGCAAAGTACCCTGAGGGTGGGAGTGAGAATTGAGAAGATGCCAGGAAGGTGTGGGACCACCTCTCAGGCAGGGATCAATTGCCAACATGCAAGGTGGAGAAACACTGAAAGCCTCAAAAAGGAAGAATAGTTAAGACACCACCTAGTCATTAGGCTTCCTCTGCAACACCTTTCCGCCAGCCAGGGAACTTGTTGCGAAAGCAGACTAAGATAGCAGTGTTGTGAAGGCTGATAATCTTGGACTTTCTGAAACACATTCCCTGGTGATAATTTAATCTTATTACCCAAATTCAATTCTCATTTTTTCCCCCTTCTCCTGAGGGGCTTCTTCATGAGCAGTACTTAGTTTATGAAAATGTGAAGTGACAAAGTTCTGTTTTGAGAATTTTGGGAGAGAAGAAAAACGTTTGCCTTTGATACTTCTTTTCAAACTTGTCTCCGATATTTTCAGGCTTGGAAAGTGCAAGCCAATGAATTAATCTATTTTAAGTAAATAAAATGCATGTCTTCCTGTCCCTTCAAAAAAGGCACAATATACATGAAGACTGAATGCTAAGAAAATAAACTTAACCTCTTTTATTAAGCTTGTTTGCAAAGAGCCTTAATTAAGCTCTTTACATTCTTACTTTTTTCCCCTACTAATCTCCAAGGAGGCAAAGACAGGTTAAACTTACACAAAAGAATGGAAAATCATGAGGAACAGAGGTCTCAGGCATACTGTTCTTGATTAGAAAACCCATTAGTAAAGAATTTCCTTTGACTCTTTATCCTTTCTTTTTGTTTTATTGGAGCAACCATTTGCCATGTTTCTTCATGACTCAAATTCTTCAAAATAACCTTTTGAATTCCAGGATCATTTATTTCATTATAACATTGCTGTTTCTTTGATTCAAGTATATTTTTTATGAGAGATTCTATTTAATATCTTTTGTTTTTAATTCAAGATGAAATAAGACCTCTTCCCCCTCATCTCTCTTTTTCTCCCTCGCTTATTACTTCCCTCTCTCCTCTCTCTTCTATGAGCCACAATAGCACTTTCAGTGATATATTTACTAGGACTCTTTTGGTTGCAAGTGACAAAAAACCCAACCTAGACCAGCTTAACCAAAATCAGAGAAAACACAGAATCTGTTCTTATTATCTTGCCAGTGTTTCTCTCTGTGTTGGCATAATCCTTACTCAGTCTCTCTTTTCATAATGGTAAGAGAATGAGTAGCTCCAAGCTGACCTCTATCATGGTTTTAGGTCCATTGGGCACGAAAAGTTACTACTATTGATTACTCTGTCAGTAATGGGTTTCAAATTCATGGACCAATTGATCAATTGGGGATGCATAACACTGGTTTAGCTAGAGCTAGATCACATGTATACCTTTGGAATAGGGTGAGATCAGCCATTCCCAGAGCAATGTAGTTCAAGTCTGGTAGTGGTAATGAAAGGAAATCTCAGATTCTGGTATAAGGAAAAGAATCTATATTCTGGCAAGATGAAAACATCCACATGTACAGAAGGACTGCTTAAAGTTCTTCTAGTTTTGAAGCATTAAGGATGTGTCTTAGATCTGTTTAAACTTAGATTAGGTACAGAATCCTTTACTTCTGTCACCATCTATAGAACTTGAACTAATGTCTGTATAATAACAAACCAGGAACCTAACTACATATATGGGAAAAGAAGAAATGGGGAGTCCCATGCTTTCACTAGCAAATTCTGTCAGTTTCCAAGCTGGTTGCAGTCCCACAGATGGCAGAGTTGACCATTTGGGGACTGAATGTACACATAGCTTATTTTAAGCAATTGCCTTTCTATGTTCAAGTTCCTGTGTATAGGCTGAATCTGAATGAAGACTTAGTATGGTATTTAGGAGACAATATGTGTTTCCCCAGGAGACTTAAACCAGCATTTTTATTGGGTACCAGTGTTATGTTGTGTCATATACAAGAAATTTAGAAATATCAAAGTTGTATTAGGTTGTAGTGTCCTCTGATGTTCCTTTCTATGCTCTTTTCAACTTTTCTTCTAAAATATAAGTCATATTTATTATTATTATAATGTCTTCTGAAGGTAAATCTGGATGAAATCAGACTTAGGAGCCAGGGGATCTTGGTTTTAGGACTGACACAGACACTTGCTACTTGGGCAGTATTGGTCACATTATATTTTCTGATCTTGCAATCTTCAAAACTAGCACTTTGGAGTAAATAATCAAAAGTCTTCCTTGAAATTATGTGATTATTCCAGGTTTTATTAGAACCTGTATCTTCCTCTTGACTATAAACTGATTAGGACCTTTTACCAAAACTTCTATTTCTTCTCATCATATAGTTCTAACAACCAAATTTAATGCTTCCCTAGAAAGGAAAAGCCAAAAACGTATGGAATTAATTTATTTCAATTTGTTGGTTTCCCTTTCTGGTTACACTGGTACTCACTTCTTTTCTTCCTTGACACCTTTCATTTTTTCCCCTCATATTGATGACCTTAGCTTCCAACATGTGGCAACTGACCCCAGCCAGCTGAAAACTAATAGTTAAAATCCTGGACCTTTGCCCAGCTGGACCAGAGAAGCCCACACATTATGTTTCTGTCTTGGGAAAGCCTCTGGAAACAAAATTAACACTACTTAAAAAGAGAAAGTGTTTTTTAATTCTGCATGTTTGTTTAAAATTGTATAGTAAAATTTGGGGTGCATAATATTAAAACTAGTAATTTGCTTCATCCAAAAGAACAAGACAGAAATCACTAAGGCAGCTACCAATGCATAGGAAGAAACATCCACAACAGTCGGTCATTCTAATTTCTAACACTTTAAAGCAGAAATATTTTGGGACACCTGGGTGGCTCAGTCAGTTAAGCATCCAACTTCGGCTCAGGTCATGATCTTGAAGTTTGTGGGTATGAGCCCTGCCTCAAGCTCTGTGCTGACAGCTCAGAGCCTGGAGCCTGCTTTGGATTCTGTGTTTCCCTTTCTGTCTGCCCCTTCCCCGCTCGTGCTCTCTCTCTCAAATATAAACAAACATTAAAAAAAATTAAAGCAGAAATATTTTCAGTAAAATTATCTAATTAAAAAACACACTTTTGAAACTTAAAAAAGAACAAAGTTGGAAGATACATGCTTCCCAATTTAAAAATTCACTATAAAATGTAATCAAGACAGTGTGGTACTAACATAAGGATAGATATATAGATCAGTGGAACAGATTGGGAGGGTGGTCCAGAAATGAACCCTTACATTTATGGCCTATTAATTTTCAATAATGGTACCATAAGAATTCATTGGGAGAAATTTTTTTTAACAAATGGTGCTGAACAACTATATATTGACATACAAAAGAATGGAGTGGTGGGATTGGATGACTTCTTTACATTATATCCAAAAATTAACTCAGAATAGAACACAGAACTAAATATAAGAGCTAAATTAAAAACATAAATAAAAACACTCTTAAAATATAGAAGTAGGAGGGGCACCTGGGTGGTTTAGTTGGTTGAATGTCCCACTTCGGCTCAGGTCATGATCTCGCAGTTTGTGAGTTCGAGCCCCACGTGGGGCTTTGTGCTGACAGCTCAGAGCCTGGAGTCAGCTTTAGCTTTTGTGTCTCCCTCTCTCTCTCTGTTCCTCCCCTGCTCACACTCTCTCTTGGTCTCAAAAATAAATATTAATTTTTTTAAAATATAGAAGTAGGAAAAAATGTAGAAGTTAGGGTGCCTGGCTGGCTCAGTCAGTAGAGCATGTGACTTAATCTTGAGGTTGTGAGTTCAAGACCCACATTGAGCGTGGAGCGTACTTAAAGATATATCTAGAGAGAAGAAAATCTTTGTGATGTCAGTTTAAGCAATATCTTCTATACACCAATAGCAAAAAAAAAAAAAAAAAAAGAAAAATTAGATAATTTGGACTTTAGCAAAACTGTTTTGTTTTGTTTTGTTTTGTTTTGTTTTGTTTTGTTTTGTTTTTGGTCTGTTG
The DNA here is from genome assembly GCF_018350195.1 of Panthera tigris. Classification (NCBI taxonomy): domain Eukaryota; kingdom Metazoa; phylum Chordata; class Mammalia; order Carnivora; family Felidae; genus Panthera; species Panthera tigris. Next base: position 126,232,732 of record NC_056665.1, read on the forward strand.
CAAATGATGTCAAGATAGTGAAAAGAAAACACACAGAATGGGAGAAAATATTTGCAAATTATATAGCTAGTAAGGGATTGGTATCTAGAATATATAAAGTACTCTTACAATTCAATAATTAAGAGATATGTAACCCAATTAAACATTTGGCAAAGGCCCCGAATAGTCATTTCACCAAAGAACATATACAAATGGCAAATAAGTACATGAAAAGATGCCTAATAGCATTAATCACCAGGGAAATGGAAATTAATACCATAATGAGATACCACTTTATATCCACTAGGAAAGTAATAATAAAAAAGATAGATAATGGCAATGTTGGAGATGATGTGGAGAAACTGGTGCTCTTACACATTACTGGAAGGAATGTAAAATGCTTTGGAAAATAGTTGGCATTTCCTCAAAAAAGTTAAACACAGAGTTATCATATGACCAAGCAATTTCACTCCTAAGTATATACTCAAGAGAAATGTAAACATATATTCATACAAAACTTGCACCTGAATGCTCATAGCAGCATTGTTCATAATAGCCAAAAAATTAAATAACTCAAATGTCCATTATCTGATTGATGAATAAATGAAATGGTATGTACATACAATGAAATATTATTCAGCCATAAGAAATAGTGAAGTACTGGTACATGCTACGACATGGGGGAACTTTAGACACATTATGCTAAATAAAACAAGCCAGTCACAAAAGACCACATATGGTATGATTGTATTTATATGAAATGTCCAGAAAAGGCAAATCTATAGAAACAGAAAGTAGATTAGTAGTTCCCTCAGCTGGGGATGCAGGAGTAGAAGCGGGGAGGTGGGGGGTTTCTTTTGGGGTGGCAAAATGTTTCCAAAGTTAGATTTTGGTGCTGGTTGTACAACTCCATGATATACTAAAATCCATTGAATTCTTCAAGTTTAACAAGTGAAATGTATAGTATATAAGTTATAATAAGGCCTCAATAAGGCTGCTTTAAGAAAAAGAATAAATGATTAAGCCAACCATCAATGCACAGGAAAAAATGGACATAAGATTCATTTAAAGCAAAGAAATATTTTCAGAGAAGTTGTCCAATTTAGAAATATACATCTGAATACTTGGAAAGTTGAATAATATTTGTTTTCACCTGTAGAATAGAAATTTAGTTTTTGATTGTTTCTGTACAACAAATCTGTGTGTGTTTAAAGCAGGAGAGACTTAATATATCTTGATCATTCCAACTTCTCAAACCTGTTGAATACTATTAGATTCAAAATGGATACATCTGGAATCTACCTAATTATTAGATAGATGATAGATAATAGATGGATGGATAGACCAAAATGGTAATGAGAATACTTGTAAAGTCAGCTATAAAGTATTATTTCTGAGATAGCTTTGGATTCTGATATTATCAATAAGTGGTGTTTTGAATGTTCAGTGTGGCTATCTTCACGGTCACACGATTCATTTGTAACAGTATAGACATACAAGGACTTATGTAAAATTTTGTGAGAAAATACAATTCTGACATCCATCTAACTAACACACTTAAATAACCTTGTTTAAGAGAATAGTCTTTCTCCAGAATAAGTCGGGCATTAATTTTTGCTTCAAATACATTTTTCAAGTCTGAGTTTTGCCACATGGCATGAGGCCAGGTGCAAGAATATTTACTTTTCTTTCACTATGTGTTGAAAACTGGTTGAGTCCAGAATTAAAGGAATACACACAGCTGGTGGAAAAATAGTTCACTGTCTCAAACATATGCAGCTCCTACAAATTTTTGAGGCACATTAATAACCTAGAAACCACTGAGACCCTGGTTATGTTGACAGAGATATCCTCTCTTCCCTGCCAAATTCACGCTCATGGCTTTTCTAGTGTATGATTCCATATGCTATAAATATAGATAAAATCCCAAGTCTCCTCCAACTTAGCGTTAATGGAAAACAGGAAAGGGAACATTTGACTATTCATGATCCACTATTTCAAATGGGAGGCAGCTGACATATCCCACCCGTTACAAAATAGATCGTCTTTAATATTTCAAGCCAGAATAGATCACAGTGACTGCATATGAAGTAAAGTCTGGGGCTGAGGTCCTGTGCTTGAAACAAACCAATGAATATTTCAGACACTGTTCACCCTTAACTGTGGGGAAAAAACTGGCATAATTTAACTGGTCTTTTGCTTTAATTTCTCCTCCCATAACCATGAACCCACAGGCCTGATATCCCCAACACACACACACACACACACACACACACACACACACACACACACACACACACACAAACACACGCACTCACGCACACACCCCTTTTGGCCTTAGTGTTTGCCTAGGATATGGTAGCATCAGCACAGAAAATTGTGAGAGCCATTTGCTGAATTTAATTCCTAAATGTAATAGATCTTTTGTTAGTGTCCTTTACTTGCATGTGCTGGAACCAAAAGAACTAAAAGGATCACAAAATTTGCCATTTACCCTTCGGTCTGAACACATCTTAAGAATAGTCCCACCAGCAGAGGGCAGTGGCAGACTGCGCATAAAATTTGGCTGGGGAAAAGCTTCCAAAGTGCCTTGCAACCTGTAGTTAATAAAGAACTGGGCAGGAGAGGAAAATAACTGGGCTTAGAAGAGATTTATTTCAACTCCATAAGCTAGAAAGCTATACAGCTGCCCGAGAAAACTCCATCGGTGGAATTCACATCAGGGCAAAGTGTGCCAGTGATCAAAGGCTACAGTGAAGTTCTAAATCATTGCTGCTCCAGAGCCATTTTATCAGTGCTGCTAGCCTCTACCCGTGTGAAACCCTTGAAGGTGGACCTAAGAGACATTATAATTTTAACAACAAAAGGAGGATGGACTCTGTGATCTTGGATTTGGAGAAGTGGATAGTTTATAAGTAAATATGAATCGAGAAGCTATGGGCTGTCTCCAGACAAAATTAAGAAACATGGGTTATTGTACCAGCTTTGCAATTAAATAACTGTGAATCTAAGCAAGCCTCTTAACCTCTCTGAAAGTCAGTTTAATAAAGAGTGAATTGGAGGGGCACCTGGGTGGCTCAGTTGGTTAAGCATCCGACTCTTGATTTCGGCTCGGGTCGTGATCTCCTGGTTCGTGAGATTGAGCCGCACATCAGACTCTGCACTCACAGCAAGGAGCCTGCTTGGGATTCTCTCTCTCCCTTTCTCTATGCCTCTCTCTCTCTCTCTCTCAAAATAAATAAACATTAAAAATAAAGAATGAATTGGATTAGACAATTCTGAAGGCAAAACCAGGTCTTGTATCTTTTTGCCTGTGTATCTGTGCTAGGGAGTGCCTATCAGCCTTCCTCTGAGCATACTCTGAAGACAGATATAAGTGTAGAGTTAAGATATTTTGAATAGGCACTTTAAGAGTACATTTAAAAAGTACAGTGAAGTGTTGCTAGTTTGGAATCATTCTATGACTGGGGAAGGTATTGGCTGAAATTCCCCTGGTGTTCTCCAGTGATCATGATTGAAGAGATTCCCTCTTCTCCCTCCCCCACCACCTTCTTTCTCCTCCCCTAGCTACCTCAAATGTATTCATTTCATTAGGTATAGATTATGGTACTGATTTTTTTTTATTATTTAATAATTTGTCAACATTTAAAAATTAGGAAACTTCTCATAAGAATCCTGATTTCCAACTTCTTTTTCAAACCACCAAACAAATACCAGTCAGCACTAGGAGCTCATTCCCACATAGCAAACAATTTCCAGAAACGAGGCCTGCTGCAACCTTTAGGTCTACCTCCTTGACTTACTTAGATCTTCACACAATGGATTTCTCCCCCTTAAGTGGTCATTCCTGGCCATGGTAGGCATTGAAGCATGTGACCCTTGGATGAACACCAATGCCAAGGTTACTTTGGGGCTGTTGGTAAGGAATTTTGCTTCCATTTTCTTCAGATTTTTGACTGAGTTAAAATTTCAAAGTCTCCCCCACACACATCTTTTCTTCTCCTCCCCCTCCCTCTTCCCCTCCTCCTCCTGACTAGCCCTAATAAGAAGCTTTAGTTTAGGGGCACCTGAGTGGCTCAGCTGGTTAAGCATCTGACTCTTGATTTTGGCTCAGGTCATGATCTCACAGTTCATGAGATCAACCCCTATGTTGGGCTCTGTGCTGACAGCAGGGAACCTGCTTAGGATTCTTTCTCTCCCTCTCTCTCTCTGCTCCTCCCCATTCATGTTCTTTCTCTCTCAAAATAAGTAAACTTAAAAAAAAGAAGCTTTAGTTTATTTTCCCTACTTAATGATAACTGATAAGAGAGGTACTAGCTTATAGGCTTAAGATATCACTAATCCCATCAACAAAAACCACACAGCTTTGGGGTATGTAGGTGGCTCAGTTGGTTGAGCACCTGACTCTTTATTTTGGCTCAGGTCATGATCCCAGGGTTGTGGGATCAAGCCCTGTCCCAGACTCTGTGCTGACAGCATGGAGCCTGCTTGGAATTCTCTCTCTCTCTTCCCCTTCCCTGCTTGCTCTCTCTCTCTCTCTCTCTGTCTCTTTCTCTCTCTCTCTCTCAATATAAATAAATTAACATTAGAAAAACATACACAGCTTCATCTCACTAACATTTTAGTGATAAATTCTTAAAAACTTGAGCCTTAGTGATTCCAAGGAAACAAATATAATACAATAAGAACAATGGAATTTATTGAGACCAAGAAACCCTGTACTAGCTCTTTAAATCTTGCCAGCAAGGCTATCTACCCTAAAATAACAATAAGCAAAATTACACAGATAGCCATCATTTACTGATCACCTATTATATGCCAACACCGTACTAGGTTTTACTAAAATCTCCATTTTTTGAATGGAGAAATACAGCCTTGTATTGATTTGCCAAGACATGAATACTTCAGGAGTAGGAGGGAATTTAAACAGCATTGGGTTCCGTCTCTTTACAGATGAGAAAATTAAACCAAAAGATGCTAAGATTTTAGAGTAGATTCTGCAATGTATAGCCCCAGTGATCCAATTTAGAATGTAGAAGTCGGCTGCTTCTATTTGCCTGTACTATCCTTGGGCATTCTATTTTATTAAATCCTTTCTTGTTATTTACATTTCTGCCCATCTTTCTGATGGAAGGTTAGAGCTTTGGGGGGCATGGCCTATATGTTATTTATCTTTGTAGCTCACCTCAATAATTCTCATGCAACTTGCACCTTGATACTTTGTGATACTAAATCTTAGAGACTACACCAGGGCAGATATCCAAAGGCTGTGACAGACAGCTAAGTGGCTGTATGACAAATGTTGCAAACCCAAATGGAGCATCTGAGAAGGGCATGGCAGGGGCACTAGGGATGACAGCTCTACACACAGCTCCTGCTGAAACTCTCCAAGCACTTTTGGGGAAGTGGAAAGAGAATTAAGTGACAACATTGGCAAATAAAATGCCCTGTGGGCACATTCTATACATCCAAGCTGCCATGCCTGGAACAAAGCAGAGTCCATTAAGAGAGAAACTTTCACCACTCACCCTATCAAGCCTCATTGATTTTTATGCACAAAATAATGACACAGTTGAGGATGATAAAGTGATACAGCCTGTAAGTAAGGAGCGGAATAACAAACCCACTAGAGGGGTTGTAATTAGGGTTAGACTTTTAAAAACAAAATCAAGGTTCCATTCAAGTTTGTGCTTCTCCTATTATGAACATATTGCCACCAACATCCTGTACAAAAAAAGTAATAGTCTTGAATGGTTTCAAGGATGTTAATAGCAAGGTAAACTTAGCACAGAGAAGAGATATTAGCCATAGACTAAATATTTATGTCTTCCCACATTTTACACATTGAAATCCTACCAACAGGGATGTCACCAACATGATGACATAGGAGGCTCCTGAATTTCCCTCCTTCTACAGATGCACTATACAGCTACACAGATCAATTTCCTTTGAAAGAAACCCAGAAACTAGATGAGTGACTCCTACACATTGGGTACTAAGAAAATACCCACACTGGGTGGGAAAGGCTAAGACATACTCTTGCCATAAAAAGTGGCACACTGACTGCTCGGCACAGGCTGTACAATGGGGAGCGACCCCTAATCCTCAGCATTTCTCTGAAGAATGAGCCACTGGACCACAATACAGAGCCCCAACGTTTAAAGCTGCCACCCAAGGAACAGGCCCCTAAATCATATAGTTCTGAGAGCCAACTGGAGCTTGTGCTTATGAATCCCACAGGACTATACCACACAAGGAAGCAATTGTTATGCAGGCCTGCATAGCACTCTTGGCCACCATTGCCCTCAACCCACACTGGCTCAACACAGAGGAAACAAAAAAATGCCCATCTCCCACATTTTTTCCCAGATGGATTTTCACTGCATACTTTACTGAGTCCAGCTACTAATTAGTATGAATCTAGGTACTGACTAGGATCATCTCAGCAACCTGGTAGAGCTGGTGGGCACTTCCCCTGCCTTCTCCTGCTGGCTGTCTCCAACAGTTAAACCAAGTCTCCATCTTTTCCCTGGAAGGTGCATGTCCAGGCATCCAGCACCCCAACTATTAAGGTTGCCCCCAGCCCCAAGGCACTGGCTCCCAAATCACATAGCTCTGGGAGAGGCATGAAAAGGTAACCTATGGAATTGGATAAAATACAGGCAAATCACATAGCTGATAGGAGATTAATATTCTAAATATGCAAGGAACTTATATAACTCAATAGTGAAGCGAACAAAAACCAACAAATAACCCAATTTTTAAAATGGGCAAAGCATCCATTAAATATTTTTCTAAAGAAGACATACAAATGACCAACAGATACATGAAAAGGTACTCAATATCACTAATCATAAGGGAAATCCAAAGCAAAGCCACAATGAGATATTACCTCACACTGTTACAATGCCTATTATTGAAAAGACAAGAGATAATGAACACTGGCTAGGATGTGAAGAAAAGGGAATTCTTGTGCCCTGTAGGTGGGGATGTAAACTGGTATAGCCACTATGGACAACAATCAGCTGGTTCCTCAAGAAATTAAGAACAGATCTACCGCATGGTCCACCAGTCTCACTTCTAGATATATATCCAAAAAACCAAAATCATTATCTTGAAGCACGATCTGTTCTTCCATGTTCATTACAGCATTATTCAAAATAGTCAAATATGGAAACAACCTAAATGTCTGTTGACAGCTATATGGTTAAAGAAAATGTGACATTTGCTACATATAATAATATATATAATATATAGTATATGTTATGGATGTTATAGTATATGTTATACTAAAAAAAGGAAGGAAACCCTGCCATCTGCAACAATATGGATGAACCTGGAACACCTTATGCTAAGTGAAGTAAAGCAGACAGAGAAAGACAAATACTGCATGGTATCATTTATATGTGGAATCTACTAAAAAAAAAAAGAATTGAACTCATAGAAACAAGAAACAGAGAGTAGAATGGTGCTTTCCAGGGGCTGGGGGATGAGAGAAATGGGAAGAGGTTACTAAAAGGGTACATACTTTCAGCTATAAGATGAATGAGGTCTGAATATCTAATGTATAACATGGTGACTAGAGTTGATAATACTGTTTTGTATAATTAAAATTTGCTGAGAGTAGAACTTAAGTGTTCCCACCAAAAAAATAAAAATTAAAAAAAATTGTAAAAAGGTTAAACATATGAGGTAATGGATGTGCTAAGTAATACTATGGGAATCCTTTTATAATGTATGCTTAAGTTGTCAGGTTGTTCACTTTAAATATATTAATATTTTATTAATTATACCTCAATAAAGCTGGGGGAAAAAAGAAGCAAATCCTAACTCCCAATGTAATCGTATTCAGAGATGGGATCTTTAGTAGCAGAGTGGAGCCCTTGTGAATAGGACTCGTGTCCCTTACAAGGATCCCAGAGAGGCTTCTTGCTTTTTTCCACCATGTGAGAACACAACAAGAAGACTTGTCTATGAACCGGGAAGAAATGAACCACACACTAGACTGCTAGTGCCATGATCTAGGACTTCCAGCTTAACATTCTTCTCAACACATAGTGCCTCATGCAAATTATTGATGTATAATCTCAAATTCAAGAACCAGAAGGGGCCTTTATTTTGCAGCCTGGAATATGAACTACCTAAAACCACTAACATGACCCAGAAAGTTAGTATCAGAGTTTAAATCTTAGTTTCCTGACTTCAAATCTAGTCTATCAGTCCTTTGATGACAGACATATTGCATTTCTCAGAATGAGGAATATGAAAATATAAAGAAAACAGACCTAAAGTACTCAACTACTTAAAAAAAAAAACAACTTTGCTTTCAAAAGAAAAGCATGACCATTTGTTTTGAATACATTCTAAATCCAACATCATTTTTCCCAGATTATCCCCAAACCAAAATTTTAAAGACCTTACACTTCTTTTCCATTTCCTATTGAAAAGGGATTTTAGAGATGCGTCCAGCAGTACAGACCCTAGAGTCAGGATGCAATTTATTTGTTCTGTGATCTTGAACAATTTATTAAACTCTCTGCCTTATTTCCTAAGCTGTAAAATTGTGGTAATAATTACTACTTCATAAGGTTAGTGTAAAGATTAAAATATATATACATATATAATTTATATGTAAGTATAGAGAATTTGTATAAATCTCTAATTTACATCATTGTGTACTTTTACATATAATTTATATATTTTATATACTATATGTGCTTATATTATATATAATTTATACATGTAATTTGTAACAGTTATTGTATTAATAAATTACACATAACTATTTTGTATTAAGAAATATTTCACATACGTATTTTTAAGAAGTTGGTATCCACAGTTCATCAGTTGACTTAGCTTCAGCAGGGCTTTTAGGGCTCATCATGGTTAATCATCAAACACTTGATTCTGCCCATTTTTTTAATTGCATTATATGTTTATGTGAAAACATTTCTCTGAAGTAGAGAAATTCGCTGTATTATAAGAGCATACTGAATTTCCTCTGTGACTTGGAACTCACTTTCAGTTTTACCTTAGGTGATCGAAGTCAAGGAGAATGTTCCAGGGACTGAAACACGTAGGTTTATATAACATAGAAGGGTAGGTCTGTGTGGAGGTGTAAATTATTTTGGACGTTCTAAAATCGCGCTAGTGTTCAAAGACTGTTTTCTCTCTACTCTGCAAACATGGCAACGCCTTTTTCAAATAAAGCTGCATTTCTAAGTGGCATTAACAATGCTACGACAAGGCTGTACAGTAAAGTGAGCAGGAGCTGAGTGCCCTAGTACTGGCTCCATTCCTCATAGCATTGTTCCCCAGTGCCTGGTGGAGTCCTGAATATCCGAGGCAGAGGTGCAGGGACCTTGAGAGGATGTTGGTCTATTAACCAGGAAAAGTCGTGGAGGGATTAGCCAGACTTGGTTGATGAAAATGAGAAGAAACAAATTCACCAATGGGAATTTTGTTGAGTCCTTCCTTCCCTCTTTTGTGGGAAATAATAGTTTTCCAGGACATATGCTGTTTTATGGATGACTTCACAGAAATACCAGGTCTGGCCACACTGCTACATGGTAGATAGGAATGCAGGCCTCCCCCACTCTTCTTCACTATCCAGTCTCTCTCTCTCTCTCTCTCTCTCTCTCTCTCTCTCTCCATCTCTCTCCATCTGTCCCTCTCTTGTCTCTCTCATATTCTGCCATCATAAACAAGAAAAACAATGTTTTCAAGAGACTTGAAGAGGCATGAGTTTAAAAAAAAAAAAAAAAAGAGCAGTCCCTTTCTGTCTCTAAACATGAATATCTTTGCTGCCTCAGGCAACTCTCTGAACACTCCCTGACATAATCCCCACCCTCGTGTACTCTCTCTCTCACTCTCTCTCTCTCTCTCTCTCTCTCAGCTTCAGGGTTCTTCTCTGTCAAGGGAGGAGGTTAAGTCTAGGTTTCCTTCCAGTGTGACATTCTCTGACCTTTATTACCTCTAATAAAGTTGCTCCTCATCCAAAGGGATTTGTAAGTGGATGTTGTTGATCCGATGAATAGATGATTAAGGTGCTGAAGACTAACAAGAAGAAAAAGAAGATAGGAATGTATAGGATATTAAAAACTCAATCACAACATCTTGGGGTTGACTTGGTAGATTTATAAAGTACACATATGGGAGAGTTGAACAATGGCATATCCATTTGGTTTAAAATATTAATTCCCATTATCATGCAAAGGAATTACAGAGGTGAGAGAAAATTAATATTCATTATCTTGATCCAAATGTGAATGATGTTTGCACTACCATCTGTAAATGTATTTGTGTATGCAAACATTTACCTCCAGTGTGTGTGTATGGCTATATTTACCTACATTTAGAAGTGATAAACATGCATCACTACAAATCATATGCATAATAAACATATATTAAAAATTAAATTTTGGGGGCACCTGGGTGGCACAGTCGGTTAAGTGTTCGGCTCTTGATTTTGGCTCAGACCATGATCACTCAGTTCGTGAGTTCCAACCCGACGTGGGGCTCCGCGCTGATGACACAGAACCTGCTTGGGATTCTGTCTCTCCTTCTCTCTGTCCCACGTGCATGCACGCTCTCTCTCTCTCTCTCTCAAAATACATAAATAAACTTAAAAAAATTTTAATTACTTTTTTACCCACAGAAACCCAATAGTAAAATGGGCAAATAACTTATTCAGGCACTTCATAAGAAAGGAAATAAAGGTTCACAATTAACATATGAAGGCTGTTCAACCTCATTGCAACCAAGGAATATTTAATAACAAAGTTACAAAAGGTCATAATTTCCCTCTTATCATAGTGCCAAAACTACAAAGTCTAACATTCCAGGTATTATTTAGGATGTGGAGCAAACTAGATGTGGGATATCGAGAATGGAATTCTTCTATACTGCAAATAAGGTGTAAATTGTTGAAACGACTTCAGATCTAGTTCAATTGACAATACATACCCATAATCGGTGATCCAACAGGTCCATTTCTTGGCATATGTCTTGGAGTGTATTTTGCATGAGACATGTGCAAGAATATTAATATCTCTTTAAAATAGCCCCTCTGTTGGGGTGCCTAAGTGACTCAGGTGATTAAGCGTCTGACTTCGGCCTATGTCATGATCTGGCCGTGCAGGAGTTCAAGCCCCGAATTGGGCTCTGTGCTGACAGCTCAAAGCCCGGAGCCTGTTTCAGATTCTGTGTCTCCCTCTCTGTCTGCCCCTCCCCGACTCACACTCTGTCTCTCTCTCTCTCAAAAATAAACATTAAAAAAATAAAATAAAATAAAATAAAATAAAATAGCCCATCTGAAACGATTTGACCCACAAAGATAAGCTGTTTTTTCTTGTTTGCCTGTTTTTACTCTATATCAATCAAAAGAACACTGTCTGGCTCTTTAACAAATAAAGTTTTGCTGACCCCTGGTAAAGACTAGGGAAAGAAGGACCCAGGATCCTAAGCAGTAAACAGAATATTAAAAAAATGGGTTTCCAGGGGCCGAATGCAACAACGTCTACTTCACAGTTTCCCCAAGGTTGCTACAGATATATGACACTTTGCTTTAGCAGCATTTATCAGAACTGTGTCACCCAGGCTAAATGCACGGGCAGCTCTGAAGTCAGAGCAGGCTTGTCCTCCAGGCTTTAGCACCGGATGCCTCCCAGTGAAGGTCTGTGTCTGCCTTGAGGACAACCAGCTAGCGGAATATAAATAAGGAAAGCATCCCCATGATGTCTTTGACAAGTACTGCCTGTGACTTTTCAGGGACGACTCTCTTTTTCTTCTACATCAGAAATCCTCATACTCCTGTTGTGTTTATTATTCCATCTTTTAAAAGAAAAGACCTCTCCTTAGATATCCTTAGTACATATATCTTACTGTCTTGTAATCATCTTTGGAGAATTTGGTTATCTACATATTTTTTTCTTGGACCTGGAGACGGGGGAACTGTCGGGTGTCTCATTGTATACAAAGCCCACTTCTATAAAATATATTGATGAGTTAAAAATTATATGGGCAATTTTAATGTGACTGTTAGCTAAACTTTTATTTACAAAGTAGTTTAGGGGCACCTGGGTGGTTCAGTCACTTAAATGTCTGACTCAGTTTCAGCTTAGGTCATGATCTCACTGTTTGTGAGATCGAGCCCCACTTTGGGCTCCGTGCTGACAGTGTGGAGCCTGCTTGTGATTCTCTCTCCTTCTCTCTCCCTCGTTCTCTCTGCCCCTTTCTTGCTGTGCACAATTGTGTGTGCGCACACTCTGTCTCTCAAAATAAATATTTAATGCATGAATGAATGAATAAATAAATATTTTAGAATGCATACTGAAAAGCATGAATAAACAAACTTGTCTAAATACATTTCATCCACTTACATGGAGATTCAGTCTTCATTAGTGCACAGCATTTGCTCATCAACTCAACAAGCATCTACTGACTGCCTCCAACGTTGGAGTGTGTGGGTTAGCATTTCTGGGACAGAAATAAAGCCAGTGTGAGTCCTTACTTCAAGAAGCATAGCAGTCACTGTATGTTAATGGACTGGAATTTAAATAAAAACTTAAAAAAGAGAAGAAGAAGAAGAAGCACAGCATTCATCTGAAATCCTGATTTGATAATTAACATGCAAAATATTTAAGTGCTGAATTCAGGAAATGTAAAATCCCTTCTACACCATAGTCAGATTTATTTGACATACCCGGTAATTTAATGTTTTTACTATTTTTCCTTCTTTTTAATATGACTTGAAAAAAATCTTGAGTCGTATGGAGAAAGCACAAATTGTCGTGGATGACAGAAGGGAGATAAAATTTAAAAATTAAATTTGTCACAGATGTTTAAAGGCAAACGCCAGGTAAGAAATGTGGAGTTGGCTAAGTGAAAGACACCAAAAGGATCGGGACTTAGAAAGGGAAATCCCTACTGAGACTTGTATTTCTCACTTACCGTCCTGCCTCCATCCCTGTCAAACCGTACTATACACATGGAACTGGAACGGGAGAGAATGTACTTTGAGAATAGTGTTTCGCTCTGAATTCATATGAGATAATTTTATTATTTTAATCTTTTTAAGTAAGATATTGTGTCATTGTAATACGAAAGCAAACTTACAGAAACTTTATAAAATACAGAAAAATATAATACTCAACTTTAGCCTCCATAATTAGTCATCAATATTTTAATATTTTCCAAGGATTGTTTTATTTTCCAACCAGAGAAATGTCTTTGAAAATCTCAAAATATCTTACAGAATTAAAACAACGTTATCAGCGGATCTTGCTGTTTTTCTTTTATTCATTATGCTACGGTACATTTACATCCAGTGAAATATTCTTTGAAAATATGCTTCTTGGTGTCTAAATAATATTCCATTCATGTGTCATAGTTTATGTCTATTAGCAGACATCCAGTTGCAACCCAAACCTCAGAACACTTTTTAAACATTAAATAACTGTGCAAAACACTCTCAGAGTAGATCAAAGATAATTAGTCCACTCTCAAGTGCTCTAATTGCCTCAAATATTTTCATCCTTAAGGAAAAAAGAATGGAATCTAAGAACACTGCTTATGGACTGCAGCAAGACTTGTTTAGCAAGACGCATTAATTTCTATTGTTCCTTTTCACATCACTGAGCTTGGGTTTTGTTTTTTTTTTATTTTTTTATTTTTAATGTTTATTGTTGAAACAGAGAGACAGAGTGTGAGCGGGCGAGGGGCCGAGAGAGAGGGAGACACAGAATCTGAAACAGGTTCCAGGGTCTCAGCTGTCAGCACAGAACCCCACGTGGGGGCTTGAACCCAAGAACCGTGAGATCATGACCTGAGCCCAAGTTGGACACTTAACCCACTGAGCCACCCAGGCGCCCCTGCGCTTGGGTTTTTATAACACCTCTAGTGTCTAGTCCTATTGTTTGGTTGCAGGGACACATAACTTTAAAATACAGGTGGTTCAACGGGGATGAAATGTATTCAGATCCAGTCACCTCCTGAGCTTCATCACCACTTGGCTTTGTCATGGATATTAGCTCTGTGGGACCATAGCATCCATTCCCCCTTCCTCTTAGTAACGATGCTGGAGTTTGTTTTTTTACTGACTTTCTTTTCCTCACATTCAGTCAGTGTGATTTGATGGAAGCTGAGCCCACCGCCAGCTCCAGGTGTGGCTAAAGAGCCTCATTCCTGTGGCCCCACTGACTGTTTGATTCAGGCACTGGACTCATTTGGGAGCAAGGACCCCTGTGTACATTTTTCCAAGAGCTCTGGGAAAAGAGCTGCTTTTCTCTTCTCCTGAACTACCTGAAAACATGCTTTTCTTGGTTGGATATTCTCAAGCAGGGAGATCTAGTCACCAATCCCAAGTGAGGATTCCCACCGCAGGAAGGATGGCCAAGATCATAAAGATGTCAGCCCCCAGAAGTAGGAGCTCACAGACCTCTACTCAATGCTTTTCCATGGGTTGGCAGTCGCCAAGAAGAATTCAACCCGTAGGAACTACATTTTAGTCACAGAAAAGAGAGACAGCAAGATAAGCATCTGCTGTGTGTGGTGGTCTCTTATGGTCAGCAGGTCCCTCCAGATAGCCACTGCACCTACTCCTCTCCTACTACTAGGAAGACATGGTTTCCTTTCTACACCTGGGGAGAAGGGGATGTGCCAGTAATATTGATGAGATGGGCCAGGTGTCAATACAAAGAAGTTCACTGCATACCTAGAAGTTCCTCCTAATAAGGAAACAGAATCAGAGGCCAAGAAATAGTGTGGCACCCAGTTTCCATATTGGTGAATGTTTCAACGCTAGGTTTCTAGTTGGGCAAACCTGAAGAGGGGTGGCAGGTCCCACAATGTCTGTTTCCCCAACAGATATGGTTAAAGAAACAGAGGGAAGCAGGAAGGCAGCACATCTGGTATTGCATTTACTACATGTTTGACCCTAGGTTTCCCTACTGCATCATTACCATAGTGATCATGGTTGTTATTATCGCCATTTCTTTTCTTTCATTCCTATTTTGAAAACTATGTTGGACCAAGATAGAAAAAGTTTGCTGAGAAAGAAGTCAAAACCAGGAAGAAGAGGCACGAGATACAGAATAATAATGTCCTCTTCCTATGATTTGAGTTGTTGGCTAAATCCCTGAGTGTGGACTTTTCAATACTAAGAATTAATAAATTCCTTTTGCTGTTTAAGCCAGTTTGAGTTGGTTGTTGAACTACTTGCAAATTTAATATCCCATGTTATACAGACATTACATTTTATTTTTTTTATTTTTATAAACAGTTTTGAGAGAGAGAGAGAGAGAGAGAGCGAATAAGTGAGGGACAGAGAGGGAAAGAGAGAGAATCCCAGGTAGGTTCCCTCCTCCCTGTCAGCACAGAGCCCGATGTGGGGCTCAAACACATGAACCGTGAGATCATGACCTGACCTGAAATCAAGGGTCAGATGTTTAACCGACTGAGCCACCCAGGCACCCCATAAACTACATTTTCAAAATGATGCTTAAAAAACAAACAACAGGGGCGCCTGGGTGGCTCTGTCAGTTAAGTGGCTGACTTCGGCTCAGGTCATGATCTCACAGCTTGTGAGTTCAAGCCCCGCATCAGGCTCTGTGCTGACAGCTCCGAGCCTGGAGCCTGGTTTGGATTCTGTGTCTCCCTCTCTCTCTCTCTGCCCCTCGCCTGCTCACACTCTGTCTCTCTCTCTCTCAAAAAATAAATAAACATTAAAACATTTAAAAAACAAACAAATAACAACAACAAAAACCCTAAAAACCTGATATCAGTAGAAATTACCTGCCCAAGATAACAAAACTAGGAAACATCAGAGTCAGGACTTAAATTTAGGCTTTTGGAGTCTAAATCCAAAGGCTTATTAGCCTTCCCTGATAGCTGATTGCTTGTTTAGGCATAGTTGGAATTATTTTAAAAATCAACTTGAAAATTGGTTATTACTCTCAGAAGTTGTTTGTTTTGCAAATACTTCTGCACTTGTTCGTGAGCTATTTGTCATTGTGTGTTTAAAGAATTGTACTTAAGATTATATTCTTCTCTGACCACCAGGAGCAGCTGAATGCAGCAACCAGATAAGGGTGTTTTTCTCCTTTTTCCTTTGTAGGAGAGGGAATGGGATTTGGTGACTTAACAGGTTGTTGTTCCCAACTTCAATAGCTAAAGTCTTAGACCTGATAATGGCTCCTCTGGAGTCCTGTAATCTTAGTCTCTGCACAACCAGCATATCCCAAAGTGAGCAGGGTTTCACAGAGCAGGAAGGCTCCCCAGATGACCAGGATTTCAGAGAGGTACTTCTTAGAAAGTAATCATTTGTCTTCCTCTCCTTGTTTCTCTACAGGTAGCAGCAGCAAGCTTCCAATTCAAAGGCAGAGGGGTCTTTCATTTCAGACAGGAACCTTCAAACCATGGCACTGCCCTCCCTGTACCGCCACCAAATTCTCCCAGGCAGGGACTGAAGACAAGCCTAATAGGGCAGAGATGTATTTTTCTCACAGCCAGAATTGTTTTCACTTAGAATTCAGCTAAAGCAAAGCCATTTATTATTGTCTGCTGGTTTTGAGTGTTAGCTGAAAGAGATGAATAGATAGCCCAAGCTCTAACAACGAAGATTTTTAAGTCAGGCAGTGTGGTTGTTTCTTCCCAAACCCTAACACTGCAGCTTTGGGCTAAGTGGTATTTGTCCTGGGTTCTAGTCAAGCCTGAGGCTTTTCAAAAATGAAGTTTTATTCCCTACATCAAACTCTTGTTCACTATACTTAGGATACTTATACTTTTTAATCTTATGTTTTATTTTGCCAATCCAAATTGCTTTCTAAGTTGAAGTTTGATTCACTCATTCTTAACTGTTTTATATTTTGTGGAGTCCTCTCTAACATTTTATTATAAAAATGTTTAAATCTGCAGAAAAATTGGAAGAATTGACCATGTACACCCATATACATGCTCTCCACATTCAACAATTTATATTCATTCTATTTGTATTATCATACATCTATTCATCCATGTACCTTCCTATCCATTCATCAGTTAATCTGTTTATTTTTGGTGCATTTCAAATTAAATTTCAGACATCAGTAATCTATTCATCCAAAGACATCATCAATATTTATAGTTTATAGTTCCTTTTTCCTGGTGTAAAATTTATACACAATGAAACACAGAAGTCGTAAGTATATCATTGAGTTTTGACAGGAGCCTACACCTGTGTAAACCAATTCCCTCTTGAAATCCAGAAAGTTCCCTTCTATCCCTATCCAGCAATTCCCACACCTATATACTCACAGGGAGCTATTGTTTTATGTTAATACTGTTTAACCTATTCTAACTTTGTATAGATGGTATCATACAGAGGGTCTCTGTTGCTTAAGATTTCTTTTATTCAACATATGTTTGAAATATATCTATATTGTGTGGATCAGTAATTCATTTCATTGCTGAATAATGAATTTTATTAAATGAATATATTGCAGTTTATCATTGTCTTGTTGGTAGACACCTACTCTATTTCAAGGTTTTGACATATTAATAAGGTTTCTATGAACAATTCCTATACAAGTATCTTGTAGACATATATTTCCTCTTTAGCAGCTGGGGCCTAGGGGGATAAGTACCTAAGAGTGAAATTGTTAGATCACAGAGTTGACATATATTTAGTTTTACAAGAAACTGCCAGACCTTTTTACGAAGTGGTTTTAACATTTCACATTCTCACCAAGAAGAGAGCATTCTGAATGCTCTAGATTCTTGCTAACATTTGGTGTTGTCAGTCTTTTTAAATTTTAACCTTCCCATGGGTAAATACTGGTATCTTATTATTTTATTTTTCTTGTGATGGTTTTAATTTGCATTTTCCTGATGCTATTGAACACTTGTTCCTGGGTTTATTGGTCATCTATACATCTTCCTTGTTGAAGTGCCTGTTCATATATGTTTCCCACTTTCATTTTTTCTTTTGTTTTAATAAACATCTATTGATTGCCTATCATGAGCATGACACTCTGTTAGACTCCAGGAAAACAATGGTATATTAGTCAGTGCTCTCCAGAAAAACAGAGCTAATGGGATATATAGAGGTATATAGAAAGAGATATCAAGGATTGGCTCATGCAATTATAGAAGCTGAGAAGCCCCATGATCTGCTGTCTGCAAGCTAGAAGCCCAGGAATCCAGTGGTATAGTTCTAGTCCAAATACAAAGACATGAAAACCAGAAGAGGCAATGAAGTAAGTCCCAATATGAGTCTAAAGGCCCAAGAACTAGGGGATTAATGACACAAGTTCTGGTTCAAGACCAAAAGCCCAAGAACCAAGAGCATCCATGTCTCAAGGCAAAAAGATGGGTGTCTCAGCTCAAGCAGACAGCAAATTCCCCTTTTTGCTCTACCATTTTGTTCTATGTGGGCCCACAGTGGATTGGATGAGGCCCACTCACAATGTTGAGGGCAATAGTCTTTACTTAGTACCAATTCAAATGCTAATCTCTTCCAGAAGCACCTTCCCAGACACACCCAAAAATAATACTATAACAGCTATCTGGACATCTTTTAGCCCGGTCAGGTTGACACAAAATTAACCATCACAAATGGTAAAAACAAAAAACCATTATCCTTGCTCTCATAGTATATGAGCTGGTTGGAAACTCAGAAAAAATAAATAGAAAATTCACAGTTGGGTGATTTACTGAGAGTGCATGCATCAGTGGGGTATTTGATTCTGTCTTGTTGGCAGGAGGCAGAGGGTGAAACAGGGATAGTCTCTCACTGAATATGATTGGTTAAGATTTGCCTATTATTGATGGATAGTGTGTCCATTTATTAGGGTGGCTGTAACAAATTACTACAGACTGGTGGCTTAAAACAGAAATTTATTATTATGCAGTTCTGGAAACTAGAAGTCTGACATGAAGGTGTTGGCAGGGACAGGATCCCTGTAAAGGCTCTAGGAAAAAAAATCCTTCCTTGCCAATTTCTTGCTTTTGGTGGTTGTCAACAGCCCTTGGTCCTTGGTTTGTACACACATTACTCCAACTTCAGTTTCCCTCTTCATATGGCCTCCTTTCCTCTGTGTCTTCTCTGGGCCTCTGTGCAAATGTCCCTCTCCTTTCACTTATAAAGATGTCAGTCATTGAATTGAGGACCTTCCCTAATCTGGATGACCTCATTTTAACTACTTTTGCAAAGACCTTATTTTCAAATGAAGTCACATTCACAGGTACCATGCATTTGAACATATCCTTTAGGGGGATACAGTATAGCCTGCAACAGAAACAGTGGAAGAGTTAATTCATGGTAAAGAGGGTTTTGGGGTTTTTTTGTGTGTGTTTTTGGTTTGTTTGTTTGTTTTAATTTTAGAGAGAGAGTGTGGGAGCAGGGGAGGGGCAGAAGGAGAGAAGGAGAAAATCTTAAGCAGGCTCCATGCCCAGCATGGAACTCAACGTGGGACTCAGTCCTATAACCCTGAGACTATGACCTGACCCAAACTCAAGAGTTGGACACTCAACCAACTGAGCTACCTAGGTACCCCAATAGGAAGAATTTAAAACGAGGCACCTAGGGATATCAAGTCCTCTTCCAAGTTCTGTTTCTGTCAAGCACTAAAAAATGGAGTAATTAAAAAAATTTTTTAAAAAGAGATTAAAAATAGAAATTGAGTAATTCATTCCATCTATCTAGATTTCATATGTCTCATTTGAGAAAAAATTGATATTAGACTTGATATTTCTAAGGTTATTTCCAAAGCTAGACTACATAACACTGTCTTATCTTGCTCTTGCCCTTCTGGCAACTCCTGCTTTCTCCTCATTACACTTGAGTGTCCCTCCTGGATAGTCCTATGCAGCACCCCAGGGACATTGATATCAAAGAATCTAACACTATGTCTTATAATCACTAAAATGTCATGTGCAAGCTGTCTTTTGCAAGAAAAACACTGATGTCGTTTTATTCTAGTTCACTGATGTTGCCTTTTATTTTGGATCAATTCATTACCTTGCTCACTTTGTATATGAGAAATGTATTCTAGATTACTTGAATTCTTTAAATGCTCTTTTTTTATTTTAACCTGCTTCTCATTGTTTTGTATCCACCAGCTATCTCCCTGTGCCAGTTTTACCCCCCTGAGGTTAATATTCTAACTGTTCAAGTGAAGGGAATATCTAATCTAAACTGTCAACTCTCATCACACTGTGTTCTTTTATTTTGACAAGTGTGGTTTAGTTTGTATTTGTAAAAATGCCTCCCAGTAACCTGTAAATGTACTGCAATATATTGTGTGAAAATAATGGCATCTGAGTAATATGAGCCAACACAATTTCCTGAAAATATTCTGGTGTCCATATTGGTCAGGAAGATTAATGTGGTTTGCATAATGATGCAAAATTACATTGCATGTTTAAATCAGTCATGCAAATACCCGTTTACTGTATTCCTGAAAAAAATAAAGAAAATAATTATAAGTTGAGGTAAATGCTAAAGAGGAAGTAAAGGGCCAAAAGTAGGAATTAGGGATAGATGAAATACTCAGAGCAAGTGGTCAGAAAAGATTTAGCTGAAGAGCTGACACTGAAGTTAAGCCATGAAAGATGAGAAGAATCTAGCCATGTGCAAAGTGCATGTGTGTGGAGTGTGTGTATGTGTGTATTTGTTGCTGGAAGAGTATTCCAGAGAGAAAACACAATATGCGAAGACCTTGTGTCAGGAAAGAACTTAGCCTAATAATGATGTAATTAGGCTAAGTGAGTAAAAGAGGACATTGTACAAAATGAGATTTTGCAATAAGCAAAGGCCAGATCATGTAGGATTTTTTATTTCATGCAATTATTTGGATTTTCTTCTAAGTGTTCTGGAAAGCCAATGAAGGGTTCTTAAGTGAGACATTATCTGATTTGATTTTCTAGGGACATGATGGGGGGTGAATTGGATCAAGGAGACATGTATATAAAGCTATTAGTGTAGCTAGATTGAAAGATGATTTACAACACAAAATGCCACAAACGTTCAAAAATCCAAGGTACAGATACTTCTGAAAATGGAAATATAAAGGCTGTTATAGATAGAAGCATTGTTTGAAAATTTATATAAAAAAGATTTGGACTCCTAAATCCCTTCTGTCATTAACCTCAGACTAGTAATTGCACGTCCTTCACTGTTACAGAACATTAGGGATTTAAAGATCTCTAAAGAATTTGGTGAACCTGAAAAGTTATCAACTCAGGGCAGAGCTCGATCTCACAACTGTGAGGAGGAAACCATATTCACAAAGGAGGATAATGTGAAAGTCTACATACAAAATAGTGACAGACCTGAGTTTCTTCTACTCAGCTCTAAGAACATGGCATCCAGGCTTACACTGTCCAGGAAGGGGTTGAAAAGTTCTTCTGGGGAACCAATATCTTCAAGAGAAAGAATCTTCAAATAATTTACAGTTGTAGGTCCCCAAGAAGAGTCCAGCCAAGTAATCTTCACTGATCCAGTACACGTATCTTCCTAAGAGAATTTTAGTGTATCACTTTTAGATATGACAGACATCAAATGATTTCCAAATATTTGAGGAAAATCTCAGATATTAAATAGAATAATCAGAAACTATGTTAAAAGCAGTAGAAAATCTATACAGATAGAAGAGAAACTAACACATTTATTAAATGGAAATGGGTTGCTGTAGAAAATGCAAACATTCAGGGGTGCCTGGGTGGCTCAGTAGGTTGAGCATCCAAACTCTTGATTTTGGCTCAGGTGATGATCTCGCAGTTGTGAGATCGAGCTCTGCATCAGGCTCCACTCTAAGCATGGAGCCTGTTTGGGATTCTCTCTTCTTCTCTCTCTGCCCCTCTGCCACTCATGAGCACGTTTTCTCTCTCTCTCTCTCTCTCTCTCTCTCTCTCTCTCTCCCTCTCTCCCTCTCTCTCTTTCTTTCTCTCTCTCTCTGTCTCTCTCTCTTCCTCTCTCCCTCTCTCCCTCCATCAATAAACAAACTTAAAAAAAAGAGAAATGCAAACATTCAGGAAGCAAAAAGTTTCTTGTAAAATAAAAATAAGATAGCACACATAAAAATATTAAATACAAAAGTGCAAGTGGGAGTGGAAAATTTATGGGAAAAAAAGGGAAAATATGGTAACTAGAAAAGATATAATTAACCATCTTCTCAGTCCAGAGACTCAGCATCTAAAAAATGTTGCATCTGAAAAAAATTAAAAGAATTAAAAGAAAAAGGAGATAATCATTAAATTATTCAAGAAAACTTCCTACAACTGAAGTTTATGATGTTGCAAATTGAGAGGACTCATCAGTAAAGTGACCCAGTGTCCTCATTTGCCTAAAACTGGGGAGTCCTTAGGGTATGTGACTTTTAATTTTAAAACAGGACTAATCCCGGGCACACTGGGAAGAGCTGGTCACCCTATATGCCAATTTGCAGTGTAATAGATAAAAAGACCCATCCCAAACCATATGCCATCATGAAACTTCTGGGACAACCTGATGATCTTATGTAATTTCAGGAAGAGGAAAAGACTTGTATACAAAGGACATGAATCGGAAAAGTATCAAACTGATCAGTAGCACCACTTGAAGTTGGAAAACAGTGGAGCAAAGCTGGGGGTAAATACTTTTCAACCAGGATTCTATATATAAAGATGCCATCCAATGTACAAGATCTCAAAAATTTTCCTCATATGCACTCTTTTCCAGAAATTTACTGGATGATATGCTTCACTAAGAGACAGGAGTGAAAGAAGAAAGTGGAGGTCAGATCTAGAAAGTATCTAAAGTAGAAGTGGTATCTAGAAAATTGGGGTTTTCACATGTGGGAAAGGGCAAAAGATATCTTTTTTGAGCAACCATAACCAAAGAGAATGAGGATCTCTAGAAAAGATAGCACCAAGAAAAAAATTCTTAAAATTAATAAGAGGAATTTTATTTATTGCAATACATTAAGAATGAGTCCAGAAAAAACTAAAGTGAATAAAAAGTGTGACAAAATATTTTTAAAAAAGAAAACATATACTCCATGTTTCATTTGTGAATATTTACCCAGCCATAATCATATAGAGAGGGCATTGGGATTCAGCTAAAAACTATGCCATAACTTTATCAAGCAGAAAGGGGAAAAAAAATAATTCTTATGTGCAGGTGTGTGTGGGGTAATGTAAGAAATTACGGTAGTAGCTTCTTCAACAGGAAGTTGATCGGTTATTTTAAAACTGGAAAAGTAAAGCAAAAATATTTTAAACGTATTATTTAGAAATTAGGAGATATACCAGGTATGGAACAGGGGAAGGTAGTTTGAAAGTTAGAAGCCATTGTTTCTAGAAAAATGGGAATTGGAATGGGGAAAGGTAATGCAGGGGTCTACTACTATTTTATGTGAAACTTGTAAAGTTATTTGACATGTGTCACTTTGGTAACCGTAACAATTCAGAACAATCTGTGGGAGAGAAGGACAATGAAAAAGGAGTGGTGGTGAGTATGCCTGCTGAGAAGTGAAGTCAAATGAAGACAAAGAACTGCCCACTGAATTTGGCAACAGAGAGATCATTACAGACCTTGACATTGCCATCGTCACTGGAAGGCACAGGCAAAGCCACACTGTACTGGATTGATGAGCACTGCAACAGAGTGAACCTCACAAGGCCTAAAACTAAAGAATCATTCTTGATCCACGATGTCTTAGCAATGAGTGGCTACACGTATACTCTGTTAAGACCGGTTCAGTAAGGCTTCAGGAAGGAAAGAAATGACTTAGTTAAAACTGTTAGTTAAGAGAGATTTTTTGAAGGGGCCATTAACACAAATGTAAAGAGGTTAAGTGATACAGCCTGGGGTTGCAAGAGAAGGAAGCCATGGCCACCCCTTAGGCCTAAAGGAACAAAGGGAGTGCGGTGATTACTGAAGTCTGGCAAGACCCATGGCTCTAGCAGTGTGCTTTCCATCTGATGCCATGGCCCTTTATACCAACTGCCACACTGCAGTTTTGCAGAGGGGAAGCTGAGGATATACAATCCCCAATATCTCTCTTCATCTTCGTCCAGTTTCCTACCCACGCCTGCTATGATGATGCCCAATCAGAAGCCAGAGGCAAAGTAGCCTGGGACCAGCTATAGATACAGCTGTGTCCCTGGGAACAAAGTAGGTCAGCAGAATTTGAACCGTATATTTGGAAAGGCAAATAGAAACTATCCACCACAATACCATGAATTTAAATGACCTACTATGATGCATTTTCTTTGTTTTCTAAGCCTTCTCATTTTCAGTTGATTTTTTCATGCACTTCTTTAGAGCATCTATGTAATTCTAACTTTGCTTTCCTAAGTTTTTAGCTCACCAATGGCAAATGGTGGACTCTGGTGCATGTTTACCTCATAATTATTTTGCTTCCTGTCTTGCCACAAACTGCCCAATTTTCACTGTTTCCCACTCCAACTTCTGAAATAGAAGAATCCGTTTGGACCCGATGTTCCCTATTTAGATAGAACTTTATTAGCCTCCCTATGCCTGTCTTCCAAAAAGTACTGAAGAGTACAAGATTGCTTCAGAAAGGGTGGTGTAGGAGATGATTCAGAATTGTCACTTGTAAGAATATAAATTTACATTTGTAGAGAGTTTTCATATGCATCAACTCTTGCATGTGAAAGAGACACATGATAACATATATATTTAATGGCTTGTCTAAAAAAAGTCACTTAGCAAAATTACAGCAGAACCAGGAGAGATAGGAAACCAAGTTCTGTTTAGTGACATTAACAGTGATACAGACTAGAGGAGTAAATTTGAAAAATTATTATGTTATAGAAGAGAGGAATTAGAAGAGAGGACAAGTAGGAAAAACATATGATTTGAAGGAATAAGGGAATTTCACATTTTCAGTGGTATATAGTAATTTTTTTTCAAAGGTAAGTCTCTCGGGTCACATTGGTGGCTTATCCAGTTCGGCATCTGACTCTTGATTTCAGCTCAAGTCATGATCTCATGGTTTGTGAGTTCGAACTCCACATCGGGCTCTGCACTAATAGCATGAAGCCTGCTTGGGATTCTCTCCCAGTCTCTCTGCCCCTCCCCTGCTCTCTCTCTCACAATAAATAAATAAACATTTAAAAAATAAAAATAACGATATGTCTCTCTTCCTTATTTCCTCTAAATGTTTGAGAAATATGGGCCAAATTTGGACAGATAACTTGAGGGTATATATAAAGTTGGAGTTGTGTCATGTGCCCATGTGATTCATGTACCCCAGTACATGCACAGCCTTGTCAGTACAAAGGCCAATTGGTACAGATGGAGTGAGTGAGGAAAGATAGTGGTAATATGGTTTAGGAGGGAAATGGGAAGCAGCAAAAGGTGAAGAACCAGGACTGTGAAATTCATGGGCTGGAAGAAGATAGGCCAGGTGGAAAGTGAAAAGATTAGGACTTGAGACCCTGTGTGGCTCATGAAAAAGGCACAATGCAGTGAGACTGGGAGTTAAAACATAGCAAGGCCTAACTAAGGGCAAGGGGGCAGAAAAGACAGGGAGAAGAAATAACACACAAGGCATTGTGGGACTGAAAAAACTCAGATGATGCATTCTTTAAAAAAATAATTCTAGAAAATTCTATGTACATACTGTATACAGAACTTGGTTCTATGCCTGGACTAAAAGGTAATAACTAACCTCAGCAATATAAAGTGTTGCACTAGATTGTTTTATTAATCTATGTTTACTATGACTAAGGCAAAAGAAATCAAATGCGTGACTTCTGTCTGAAGTGTTCTACTGGAGATGAAAATGAGATAGGGTAAATGGAATGAAAGGTAATTTTATTTAGAAGGCATTATACAAAAAAAAACATGGCTTTTTGTTTTTAACCCATTCTTTGTTTCCTTTTTTTTTTTTTTAATGTTTATTAACTTTTGAGAGAGAGAGATAGAAACAGAGCAGGAGCAAGGGCAGAGCAGACAGAAAGGGAGGCACAGAATCTGAAGCAGGCCCCGGGCTCTAAGCTGTCAGCACAGAGCCTGATGCAGGGCTGGAACTCATGAACTGTTAAGATCGTGACCTGAGCCGAAGAAATCTGAAGCTCAACTGACTGAGCCACCCAGGTGCCCCATTAACACATTCTTTTCTAATACTAGGAATATTCCTTCCCCTGGTCCCTCCACCTTCTCCCCCATACTCTCCCCCTCCTCTTACTCCCCCTCCTTCTCCTCTTCCTTCTTCCCCTTCCCCTTCCCCTTCCCCTTCCCCTTCCTCTTCCTCATCCTCTCCTTGTTGTTCTCCTTTTCCTTTATCTTTTCCTCTAGTAAACTATTTCATCTTGGCAATGTTGTAAGTAGCAGACTGTGAAGGAAGCCTTCATCTTGAGTCATTGCCTGACTGAAAAAAAAGAAAAAAAAAAGCCCAGTCAGTCCTCTCCTTGTCACCCCATACATTTCATGTAATAAAACCAATCAACATTTGAAATGAGACATTTGTGGGCTGAAAGTCAATGACTGAGGAAATAGCTATCAAGAGAATAAACCTATATTCCCAAACCAGTGGTTAGACTCCAGTTGGGCTGGGAATACAGAAGAGTATCTGTCATGTGGGCTTAGAAAGTACTGTTACCAAGGGGCTTATATGGTCTGATCACAAATACATTTAGTCTAGAATCAGAATCAGAATCAGTGGAGTTGGAAAAGCAGAAGACTTCAAATGAATCTGTATATAATTATACCTTGGAGTTCATCATTTGCCTCATTTGTTCCCGTTACTATATTTTTGGAAGCTGAATTTCAATTGAAAAAATAGTGAATTGTGTCAATAATAAGACCAGCTTTCTTTTCCTTTGTTCTAAATGAACTTTGTCAGGTTTAAGGATATTAGGGGAAAAAGTATACTAACATATTCTAGTCATTTTGACATATAAATATAATGAAATGCCAAAGACCTTTGATACAATCCAAATGGATGGCCCTAACTGGTCATTTAAGCCAAGACAGATCACTTAATTTGACTTTGGTTTCTTTATCTATTAAAAAAAATAGGTATAAGATCTCTTTGTATTTTTAGATTTTATTAGTTCCATTTAGGCACAGGGCACTTCTGAGTTTGTTGTTGTTGTTTTTTCTTTGTTGAAAGTAGGAAAAATTATGAAGATTGTGAATATATATGCATTTGTATTTTCCAAAACACCCAGATCCCTAGGGGTGCCTTAAAGGAAAAGCATTCACATAGTCCATATTTAGATGTTTACTGGTATTTGACTTAAGACTTGGCTATTAAGGTAAGAAAGCCTATGTCTCAGGATTGTATTTTTTGATGCCTTTTTTTCCACACAAATTAATGTGTTTAGATTCTTAACTTGGAATTTTAATTTACATTTCAAAAATCAAATCAAAGCGTAAGAGGGGTTGTATAGTGAGATAGACCCTGCTAAAAGAGAAAAATGAAGGTTAATGAAATGATAAAGCTGTTTGGCCTCCCCTTGAGGCCCTCTGCTATCAGCTGATTTACAAGTTGGTCTAAAGTTCTAAGGATGTAGGAATTCTTTTTTCCCCTATGATGGGGACTGTTTGCTGCCAGTGGTATTTCTCAGAGCATATCCATCCTGTTTCTGAGAAGCACTTTTTATTTTGTTTTGTTTTATTCTCCCCTCTGGGATCCTATTCCATGAGAGGAAAAGCAGACCTGGTGGGAAATAATAGCAGGCTTTTTATGGGCTGTAATTGATGAAAGAGTGAAATGCATTAACTAATTGAGAACAGAAAATTGGAGCCCAGGATCCCATTAGAAATCTCTTCTACTTCCTAGATCTTTCTAAAGATTTCCAAAATACTTTTGGTTGGCCCCCTCACTGTTTTCCATCTGTTTTGTTTCTCTTACTAGTTTCCCATTTACCCCGAAACAATGAATTTGACCATAAAACCAAGCAGATAATGTTTTTTTCAAATAGATTAGAAAGAATGGAGGGAATGACTTCTTAATTAGGTAATCATCCATCACCTCATGTGACCAAGGATTTACCATTAACTACTTCCGATACCAGGGTAGGGTGAAAAATAGAACAGAATGTCATATCACTGGGTTTCCCTGGAGCAGAAACTGCCTGAGAAAACATTCACCATCTTCAGTCTGCCCTGGAACAATCAGCCTTTGTACTTTGGGTATAAGAGCAGCATTGTTGATGCTAATACAGAACTTTATCGTTTACAAACTATTTTGCATGCTTTATCTTTTTCAGTCCTCATGTTCACCCTACAAAATCGCTGGTATCCATCCATTTTGCAGATAGAGAAATTACGGCAGGAAGCTTTAGAATGGTCTATTGGTTCACCAGCTCCTCCAAAGCTTACCAGATATAATCAGAAATGTTTATTTATTTTATTATTTTTAAATAATCTGAATAAATTAATAATAATAATAATTAATAATAAAATCTGAAATTTTCATTATTAAGTACCTAACAAACTACTTAATAAAGACGGTAGAGAAAGACTGAAGAAAGAGGCAGGCCACTCCAGATTAGTAGATGGTAGGTTTAATAAGCAAGGGAACTTACACACAAAGCTTGTCTTTGGGTCGCTGACAGACAAGTAGATCTCCACACCTGCTCGCCAAATCTTAAAAGTTTATATAGAGGCCTTAACTAGGTTCAAACATGTATACCATCTAGATGGTCTTAACACGGCATCACTGTCTCAAGGTCATGTCCTTGGGGCAGCTTCTGGGAACAGGGAAGGTAAGCGGAATGCACATTCCAACGACTGGTGGGGGGGCAGGTTTGAGAAGTCTCAGATTGCCTGGGTCAACCTGCAGTCTGTCTTAGCAATGGCCTCCCTAGCAATGGTAGTCCAAGGTTGTACTACCAGAAAGCTTGCAAACCCAGCAAAGTTCTCCATCACAGAGTAAGATGATCTTTTGACTCCCAGATTCTGAGGAGAAGAAAGAAAGACGTGTTCCTTAGAATTCAAAAACATGCCTAAGGCAACCTGTACTTGCTGCCTTCTTTCATAAAGGACTCTTCAGGGTGCATGTTTTATTGTATATTTAGTGTATATTTTAGTGTATATTTAGTATATACTTTATTAATTGGCATTTCAGTCCTATCTCTGTTTCCTGGAGTCACTCCAATTCCTAGGATCCTTCTTACTGGAAGTTTTAGCCAGAAGAGTTGGCACCATTAGATGTTCTTGGTTTGTGAAAGATTGTTAACCCAAATTGGGAAAGAGTATTATCTAGCTAGTAATTTTAACGTTAAGGGGAGTTTTGATGAAAGGAGATCTGTGCCACATTCTGAGTGTTAAGCCTAAATAAACAAGAACATTGTGCAGAGAGGACTGAGTCTAATTACAGCTCACCTCTAAAACCATGGATATGTTGACTTTATATATGGGATTTAACTTCTCTTGTGTCAATGTCTTCACTTAGAAAAATATGGCAATACAACCCTGCAGAATACCAATCCTCTGTTAAACTCAACTCACCTTGTGCTTTCCTTCATCGAATGTTTTCTAAGTACCGCCAGCCATATCATAGTCACCATTCCTTCTTTTGTGTCACCAAATGTTGCTCACATATGTATAATACATTTGTAGGAGCTGATATATTTATTGATGAAGTTTTGGGGTGATGGTGGAGTAGTCTAGAGCTGACACAAACAAGGTGATTTTATTAAAACACGGAGATAGGACCAGTGGGCAGAAAGAGCTGCCCAGACCCTGTGGAGATATTGGTTATATATCTGGGAGCTGGAGGAGGTAAAGCCAAGGGGAAGTATCCAAAAAGATTTTCATATGTTAAAGAAGATTCACAGGATACTAGAGACCTAGCTATTGTCAAGCTAAGTACCTCTGGCAAAGAATTAACATTAAGGCAGTAGGAAGTTCCTGGAGAAATATTTTACTCTGCCTGCCTCAAGTATCTATCAATGGGGTGCAGATTATAAGGAAACTTAATTTTACCTGCCATTTCCTTCTTGCCTTTGTTCCCCATATTACTATGGAGGGGTGATATTGGGGCTCCAAGACACTGAGTCTATGCGTTTCTGGAGATTAGTCTATTGATAAGATTGCCTTTTTCTTGTAATTGACTAAGATATTGGTAAATTGACGGAGACCCATGTTCTGCAGGACTGTGATCTCTATCAGTTAACCATTTGTTTTTTCCCCTTTAATTGTTCTTGGGCAGCCAGGAGTGCCTGGGGAACATCATACATATCCCACCTAGGGGTGGGGGGGGGGGTGGGTTGCAGCCTGTCAGCTTGCCTCATGCTGCCTCATCATTTATCACCATAGATAACATGATGACTACACTCTCTGTGGAAACTGGGATTCAGAAAAGTGAACTGACTTGCCCAACATCATACAGCTCTTGTGTACAGAGATCAAGATTTTAACTCAACACTGGCTGATTCCAAAGCCCCTCCTCTTAATCCTGTGAATTATGTGCATGTCTAGACCAATATTTCATTTAAAATACTTATACTTTTAAAATAATATTTATTAGTTTACAATTCTAACTCACTGCTTGCTACTTATTATAATTTTTTAAAAGTTGGATCAATAAGTAAACTATCTCAAAATTGTAGAAAAACTATATAATAGATCTAAAAGTACCTAACAAAATACTTAATAAAGAACATGCTTGATGAAACAGATGTGAAAATATTTATCATAAGCATGAAGCCAGTGGAGGGTACTGCTATTTTATTGAGCAGCAGAGGAGGGCTGTGATCTCTTAGGAAAGAGATGGCTTTTCCCTTTCCTTCGGTATAGCGTCATTGAAGTGGGGACAGAGTCCTTAAATCCTACCTAATTTTAATTGCATGGACACCCAGTCTTCAAATCAGGAATCAATCACATATGACTAACTGCTCATATGATCTGTATCATTTAATCTCTGGCTAATCCTTAATCTCTCTATACTTGCTTCATCTTTTAGAGGATACCTAGGCAATAAACACATAACAAATAAACTTTCTAGGGGTAGAATCCAGGTATCAATATTTTTTAAAACTCCCCAGGCAATTTCAATATGCAGCCAAGTTTGAGAACTAGTTGCTCTAAAGTCTCTTTAAGCCTAAAGGTTTTAGTGTAAGCCCCTGCAGATGGTTTTTCTTTTATTTTAATACAAGAGCCTAACTTAAACTTTGATTGCCAAGGCATCCATTTCAAAGAGGCATCCACTTCAAAGATGGTTATCTCAAACAAACACATTGCCAGTCACAGGACTAGATAAAGAACTAGGCAATCCCCCAATCCCCACCCAACTCCTACCCTAGGCCCCTTTGTTTTAAAGATTTTGGCTGGTTTTGATAACTGACTCCTGGGGATTTTGGTTTTCCTCTTCCCGTGTTTTAAATTCCTGCTCTTATGTTTTAAATTCACCAAAGGAAGTGGATTCCCAAAACCCTAGGCCACCACCTTCCACCCAAATAAAAACAATTGCAGGCTCAAGCTTTCTCTCTCTTTCTCTACCCAGGACCTTAGGTATGCCATGTGCTTTCCAGGACTTCAGAATAATAAACCTTTTTTTTTTCCTCAAAGTTTCCTGATTTTTAGAAAAAAAAATTTTGAAGTTTATTTTTGAGACAGAGAGAGAGCACGGGCATGAATGAGGGAGGGATAGAGAGAGAGGGAAAGAAAGAGAATCCCAAGTAGACTCCCAAGTAGGCTCTTCAATGTCAGCATGGACCCTGATGCAGCACTCGAACTCATGAACCATGAGATCATGACCTGAGATGAAGTCAGATATTTAACCGACTGAGCCACCCAGGCGGCCCATCAAAGTTTCCTGATGTCTTTTTGCTGAGGACATTTTGCCATCATAGTAAGAACCACAAGGTCTGATCCAACTACAACATTGGTTATTTATAGGCTGAGACTAGCACAAAACAAGGTGTATATGTATTGGTTCAAATGGAGAAAGTTAATAGATTACCATAATTGTCCAAACCATTTTGGTGATTCTAGTGATGAAAGATATATCAAATATGCGGTGGAGTAAAAATGAGCATGCATGGAAATTTCTCTGTCCCTTATAAATAAAACTTATAAGGAAGTTAGTATGCTAGATTTCTGTACACCATGGATTACATTTAAGCAGTGTGGCCCAATGAATAGAGGACAGAACTGGATTTGAATTTTGAGTCTACAACTTACTGGTTTTGTTGTCATAGGAAACCACCTAAATTCAAAGGAGCACAGAGAAAAGTAAACAGGAAATTAGAATGCTTCTGGGTTATAAGTGCTGCCTGTGACAGAGTTATGTGTTATGGAGGACCTTTTTAGAGGAATCACTCAGGGAAGTCTTCAACATGGAAGAAATGGTAGAGCTGAATCCTGAAGACTAAGTGGTATTTATTAACCCAGGACAGAGATAGAGAAAAGATAATCTTGACATAGGGCTTAACAGGTGTTCCCATTTAGAGGTGACCAAGATCATGGCATGTTCAGGTGGAAATGGAATGTAGAGCGTGTTGAAGTGAGAGAGAAGATTGCAAGTGGAGATAAACGAAGCTGCTGAGGTAAGCAAGAGTCAGACCATGAAGGGCCTTGTATACTACACTCTACACTGACCAGCTTTGAATCGATAATGAGTCTATCAGGAATCTCTGACAACTTCCAAACAAAAAGACGTCTTGATAAAGTAAGCATACATGTCTGGAAGGCTCCTCTGATTTTTGTGTAGAAAATAAATGAGAGGCAGAGACTCTTGCTGGGACAGCAGTGCAGAGAAAGGACAGTGGTGGTCTGGAACAAGAAAGTAGAGGTAGATTTGTGAGATATTTAGAAGGAATCAACAGGTCTTAGTGATTAATTGGCCAAAGGGCCTGACTGAATGAGAGAAGTCAAAAATGGAGAAACCAGGTGGATGGCAATAATGAGAGAAATAAAGGAGAAGGGAAGAGTCTGGGGATAAATATAACTAACTTTTGATATTAAATCTTTGAACTATCCAAGCAGTTATGTCTAGAGCTCAGCCGATCTGATTTGGGAGTCATTGGCATATTTGTGGAATCTGAACCCTAGATCTGAGAGCTTCACTAGGAAGGTTAGAATGAGAGAGAACCAAAGAGGCCTCCAGAAGAAAGGCAACACTTAAGGGGCCAGGAAAGAAGGTGAAGCCAGAAGGAAGACCAAAGAAGAAGTAGAAGCTCAAGAGAAGAACCCACATGAGGGGTTATCATGGATATAGTTCTTTTGGCTTAATTCCAAAAATGGAGTTGGAGCTCTAAATCTCAAAAAGTTGTTGAGAAGAATAAATGAATGAAGTGGGTGACAGCACCAGTTTTAACTCTGCAGCCAGTTTTAATTCTCAAGGATCTAGAGGTTCTTACATCTGTCATCACAGATTTTTCATTTAATCTCTCACACTGTACTCCCTCAGCTTTTTCAAAATATAACAGGCAATGAAAATGAAGTTCAGGTTCTGTGTTTAGCAATCTGCCTGTGTGGCTTCAAATGTTACGGCACTAACCGTGAAGCTAAGGCTAACGAGTCATCCCAGATCCTGTCAGTCACTAATGGATGTACATCTGTGTATCTGTCTGCCTAGGGAGCTGGTCATTAGGATGATCATGATTTAACTTGTAAAGTGGAGCAAATTAAATCTGGACACCATCCATAGGTTTATATTCCCAGTCCCATCTCTGACTTCCAGTGCAGTTGATTTCTTCTTCCTGGAATACTAATCAGATTTCTTTTCTTTTCTTTTTTTTCTTTTCAGTTCTGCCTTCTCTTGTGGCTGGTGATCATTTGGCCTCTACTAAGCAGAGAAGATTTTCAAAGTATCAGGTTCATTTCTTGGCCTCATCTAAGAGTACTTTGAAGCATTTAGAACAGTTTCAATAGGGAGAAAAAAAATAAGATGGTGATAGACTAAAAGATTAGTTCCCATATTCAGATATTCTTTGCATTTCAGGCAACCCTGATGCCCTGATTTCTGATACACTTGTATAGACATCCTTCATCTTGCGCAGGGGCACCAGGTCTGATAATTCAGCAAGGCATGACAAATACTAGGAGCTAAGCTTTCACACTCTGCATTATAGATGATTTGAGAGGTAACAAGAGCAAGATCCACTAAGTTTTTAAAAGAATTCAGGTTCCTACTGAATTGACAGTCATTTCAATTTCTTATATGAAGAGTTTAAATATGCTTTTATGGTCCATAGTTTAGCAGTGGACCCTTATGTCCTTTCTGTCCCTCTTACTCTCTTTCCCTTCCCTCCCCTCTTCCTGGATATCATATATCTATAGATACTGTCGTATATATTTTATTTTTATCTAAACTTTAATAGTTTCCTGCATTGTCTTTCATTATTTCCCTATAGTTTACATCTTGCAATCTAGCCTTTGTCTTTACACCAAAACCATTCTCATTGAGAACATTATTACCTCTGAATTCTCAAGTTCCGTGGGTCTGAGTCATTGTCTTTCTGGACCTGTATTGTGCCTTGGCCAGCATCTACCATCCCCTCTGCTATAACTTCTCTTAGATGTCATAACACCGCTCTGATCCCTGCTTATTTCTGAGCATCCCTTCTTCTCCCTATTTAGACAAGCATTCCACTCCATTCTGTTATCAGTTTAGTATTTTCCTCCCACTCTGGAGTTCTAATTCTCTCACCTTGCAGCAAATATCAACAATAATACATAAAATCCCAGGTCTGAAATACTTTTGAGGTATCTTCTCTAGGGTTTAGACCTCCATAATGTTCTCTGTAAGACATATGCACTTTGTCAGAGCATGGTCACACATCCTCACATCCTCAAATATCTTTTTCCTTAAATGTGTTGAATTTAATGTTTTGTTAAGACTCCTCATTCCACCTAACCAGTTGGGCTGTGTTATTCAACTCTTGATGATCTACATTATCTGTTGCTCATAATATCAAGAAACATCTCAAAAATTAGTATATGCGATATTTTAAAGAGAGCTCTTCCCCTTCTTTTTCTGTGACTCACTAGTTTCTTTCGTACATTGAAGTTGCTTAGTGTTAAATCTTTGCAAATCTTTAAAATCACCCTTTTATCACTCCTTCACAGGACCATGAGTTCCCTTTGTGGTTATGGCTCATCAATGACTTTTCATTTTGTAAAATGGTGACATTATAATCCCCATAAAGGAGATTGGCATTCCTAGAGGCAAATCGTATGGAATGAAAGAACATGGACATTGGAAGAAGTCAACTTTGAGTTTCAATTTGGCTATGCTACTTGACATGTGATACATTGCTTAGTATAAATTAAGGATATAAATAGTTCCCATGTGAGGGTGTCACAAAGAACATACAAGACATATTTGTAAAATGTTAAACAGCATGCACAGATGGATAAATGATAATTACTGATTTTTTTTTGCTTTTTGTTGTTATTATTACATTTTATATGAATGTCTTAGTTACTCAAACTGATTTTTACTGCTTCATTATACTCTTGTCCTTGTTTAAGAATTATGTGTGTGGAGAGATTGGGAGTATCATGATAAGATGGCCTCCATCTGTGCAACAAGTAAACATTAATACCAGGATTGGGACTGACCAAATATGGCTCTTTCTTTCTTTCTTTCTTTCTTTCTTTCAGAGAGAGTGTGCTAGCAGAGAAGGGGCAGAAGGAGTTGGGTAGAGACAACACTAAGCCCAGCACAGAGCCCTACATGGGGCTTGAGGTGGAGCTCAAAATAGGGTTTGAACTCACAACTATGAGATCATGACCTGAGCCAAAATCAAGAGTTGAACACTTAACCAAATGAGCCACCCAGGCACCCCAAGCATGGCCGTTTTCATTGTTTTTCTAATAATGAGCAGATACCTGCACTGAAAAAGCCTTGTCATCATGTTTCCACATTACCGAATACACTGGATAACAGACTAAATAGAGGGACCTATACATTAATACCTGTGAAAATGTTTGTAGAGATATAAAGTTGGAATCTAATTATTTCTCTCTTGCCCCTTTTTGGATTTGAACTGGTGGCAAATGTTAGAAAGTCTTCCTTTCTGTATGTGTAAGGTTCTGTGCAGAGGTACCAACATGAGACAGTGTCAATGGACCATTATTGGCAAAGATGGTGCGACTACGATATAATAGTTACAGGTCTCCAGGACTCAGGCTTACTTTTCAGGCAGAATAGGAAATACTTAAGTTATAAATTTTAACAATGACAATTTACAGGCCATGTTTTCTGGGTGATACTAGACTAGATACTTGAAGAAGGAGAGTGATTTGGGAGCTAAGCTACTCTATAAGCTCTCTTCTTGTGATAGCATATGATACAAAATAAAATTCCTTGTCAAATGCAACAAATCCCCAGAACATGTCAATGACACTGACCCCGGGCTTCCCTGATTCTCTGTAGAGGAGTGGAGCCCTTGTGACAACCTCATTATTCCATGGACTCACCTTTTATTTCAAGGCCTACCGCAAAATCACTTTTTATTATTGAGCATTAAAATATAGGAATAAGCTAAATATGTGGAAATAAATTAAATGTCTCCGCAGGTGCGTTCTACTCTGGAGCAAACGTAGTTTGTAGCTAAACCCTGTCACCATGACATGAGCAAAAGCATCTCCAGCCATTTGGCACAGTTTTTCTGTCTTTGTCATTGCCTGTCTTCCATCTTCTCTGACACAGCTTTCTTGGCTACTGAAGCTGTGAATTCATTTTTCATCTTCCGCTCTGTTCTTTGCTCGCTTCATTTAATAACTTACTTGCTCTACTCGGTTAGTCTTTTGTGTGAAAGAGAATGTGTAGAGTTGTGTTTTGCAATGCTTTATGCTAGCGTGACATCTATAGACAACACTAGTGGTTTATACCTGAAAGAGCTAAAATAATTGCATTTTTTTCCAAGCGCAGTCTTTGGCATTGAACTAACCAAAATTTAAACCTCAACTCTACCACTTGGTCAAAGCCAGGCAACTAGTAAATTACACAATCTCTGTAAGTCTGAATTTTCTGAACTGTCTGGTGAAGAATTTATGTGTATTTTTAGGACCACTTCAAAAATTAAATTAGTTAATTTCTTATTTAACTATAATAAAACACTTATTATTATATATTATGTAATAATTATCACTTCTCGACCTTTTGGCTAAGATCAAGTGTATATAATAATTATTATCAAATTATTATAAAATATTTATCACAGAAACTTGGTAAAATATGCTCTAAATAAATGGATAATATTGAATCATATAGCTCTAATCCACTAAAATTTATTTTGATTTTATTTAAAAAGAAGAAAGCCCATTGGAAGACATTAGCATCACCCTAATATCAGAATAGTATCAGAGGAATAGCACAGAGCCAATGTTCAGATTATCCAAGTTCTAATTATAATTTTACCACTTACACATTTGATGACCTTAGGCAAGTTGTTTAAACTCTTTGACTATAACATTGTAAAAATAATGTTGAAGTTTTTAAATGTTTATTTTTGAGAGAGAGAGAGAGAGAGAGTGAGTGGGGGATGGGCAGAGAGAGAGGGGAACAGAGTATCTGAAGTGGGCTCTGTGCTGACAGCTGAGATCCCAATGTGGGGCTTGAACTCATGAATCACAAGATCATGACCTGAGCTGAAGTCAGAGGCTTAACTGAGTCACCCAGGTCCCCAATAATGTTGAATTTTCTAAGGAGTCTGAAAAATATAGAAAACAAAGTGCTCAACTTTGTGTCTGCTATCCCAGAGAAGTACGTGTATTGGCTGATGCTCTCTCCTCATTAGGCCCCTTGTAGACAAGCTACTAAAAATTCTCAACTTGGGCACCAACAGGAGGAACTCTTCAAAGGGAACTTAACTATACTCTTCTCCTAGGTAAACCCATTGCAAAAATCCCTCTCATCTATAGCAACCCCATCAATAAAGACCATCTCAAGTTAAGGATAAGATTTGTTTCCTTCTCCTCAAAACTTATCACACCACATAGCTGGTCATAGGAGCTTCACGGACATTTCCTAATGAATGAATGGATAACTATTGCTATCCTGCCAAC
This sequence comes from Panthera tigris, assembly GCF_018350195.1. Classification (NCBI taxonomy): domain Eukaryota; kingdom Metazoa; phylum Chordata; class Mammalia; order Carnivora; family Felidae; genus Panthera; species Panthera tigris. The sequence goes on from NC_056665.1 coordinate 126,270,668, forward strand.
TTGAGAGACACTTTCTGGATTTCTCTCCCTCCCTCCCTCCCTCCTTCTCTCTCTCTCTCTCTCTCTCTCTCTCTCTCTCTCTCTCTCTCCCTCCCTCTCTCCCTCTCTCCCTCTCTCCCTCCCACTCAATCCTTCCTGGTCCTTTGAGCCAAACAAGTGAGGTTCTGTGCATGTAACAGACCATTGTTCTTGACCTCACCCTGCCATTAATTAACTTAAGAATTGAGGCAAGTAAACTGTCTAGACTTCATGTGAAAATAAGAGGCTGTTTTAGCTCTCAAATGATGCCATAGTTAATATTTCTTGGCAAAAGATAGAAGTTTACCCTGTGGTTCCAGAATGAAGCTAGGTGATCAACCTAGAAGTGAAACTCTTAACCTCAGTGTATCAAGTTCTAAACTTCTGAGACAATTAGTCCCACTCAAGCAGGAACTTTTAACAGTGCATGTCAAAAGTGAAGAAAAATCATGCATTCTTCTGGCTTCAGTTCTATATTCTACATACAATTCTAAATTCTTTTTCAGAGGGAGTTGTTTTCATTCTTTTCATTGAGATAAACAATAGGAGCAGACAAAGTAATGAGCGCTTTCCTCTACCAACTTGTCTTGGCTGTTTGGGGATTGTAGATTTTTTTACTATCCATTCTTCTGGAAGTTGAGTGTAGAACATGAAAGGTTGAAATTTTTATAGATAAATCATCTGCCCTTGTCTGAGATATCTGTGCATCATAATGCTTTCCAGCCAGTAGTAATGAGCCAATCTGTCTCTTGCTTCTCAGAGACCTTCCTTGTATTATTAAAAAAAAAAAAAAAAGTAGTTTGTTATAAATGAAAGTAAAGGCTTAACAATAGAACATGCAATTAAAATAAAAAGATTTCCAGAGTCCAAAAATGACCAAATTAATTTAAAAAAACAATGAAAAGTCCACGGAGGCAAAGATGCTGGCTTCAATAGTTTGGGATAAGGCCATACAAAGAAGAAAAAAATAACTGTCGAAATTTTTAATGATATATGACAATTTATTAATTATTATTTTCATTTAACAAAGACCAAGAAATATCCCTCAACCATGTTACTATGTTGACTTCTAGTTGGAAGTTTTCATTCAAAGTTTCCATGATAGGAAGGAAAAATGGATCAAACACTTGTTCATGCCTTTATTCTTTTACAACACCATTAAGAATGAGAAAAAGAAAATTTTGTCCCATTTCTGAGCATTCCTTTTCATTTGGCTCTGCAGTCTGTGCATGTCTATGTGGCAATTTGTATTTGTAACAGATAGTGCCATCATGCTCTGTGATAAACTCATCTGGTAAACACAGATTATAGAAATATAGGCTTATGAAAATAAAATGTTATAATAGTGTAAAATAATTGTTTGGAGCTATTACAGTATAGTTATAGATACTATAACAGAAATAATACAGAACTAGAAGATATTCCATACACACAATTTCATTTAAATGGAGATTCTCCTAACACATCTAAAATTTAAAAGTAAATGTTGAAAATAGATTACAATCATCTATTTTTTCTAATAAAAAGGGAAAAAATTAGTTCATAATTTTATTTTTTTTGTTTTAAATTAGGCATTAAATTTATATTTTCTGAAAGAATTAATAAACTTAAACCAGATAAATCATTTTAAAAGATAGTTATTTTAAATAATTTTTAAAGTGTATTTATTTTGGGGGGGAGGGGCAAAACGAGAGGGTGAGAGAGAATCCCAAGCAGTCTCCACACTGTCAACACGGAGCCTGATGCAAGGCTCAATCCCATGAACTGTGAGATCATGATCTTAGCTAAAATCAACAGTCAGACATTCAACTGACTAACCACCCAGGTACTCCATTGTAAATAATTTTATAATCATTGCCTTGAATATTTTGCTCAAAAAAGTGATAATATGTGTATAATGTCCTTTTAAATAAAACATTTACCCATTGTTTCCAATAGTAGATACCTAGTAATCCCTTTTACAATTGTCTGTGCTCTGGTTATGATTTCATCTTAATGTAAGATTTTGACATAAAATTTAATATTTTAGAAGCACACAAGCCTTTAATCACAAGACAGAGTTTCTTTTCTACCCAATGAAGATATACTAATTTATAGCAGAAGAAATATTATTTCAATGGTTATAAAATTGCAAAGATTAAAAACAAGCAAAAGAAGGTAGAAGTAATTATTTTCTAATGTCATCCAGATTCTAACCAGTAGAACAAAAAAAGTAGGAAGAGATGTTCTTTGGATTCTGGAGTGATTAACTAATTTGGTGCTTTTAAATTCAAGGTCTTTCACTTTAATTCAAGAGGCTTTTGTGAAGTATTAAATATCACTGTGATAGTCACTTTGCACTTTAGATTAGGGATATCTAACCACATAAATAAGTAAATAATTTAAATTTAAATTTTAAACTTAATAATAATCATTAATATGCATCCCTATAACCAAACCTGGATATCTCAATTTAGAATCTGTTGAAATATAAAAGTGTTTTCTCAGAAGTAGTCATTCATATAAGAATATAATTAAAGGAAGGGTGCTAAATGTGAAATGTAGTCGGAGGCCTTGGATCACCATTAACTGAATCTGTGTGAATATGGAAAACTTAAGCATCCCTGGGGGGCTCCAAAATGCTAAATAAAACATTCTAGCTTTGTTGCATTTTATAACTTGAATGTTCAAGTCAGTTGCATCCATATAAAACTAACCTGCACAATATTTTCATGTTCGATCTGCAATTAAAAGAATAATCAAATATCACCTTTAGCTGTAGTCTTAAGGGTTGTCCTTCAATCACATAAATCATTGTAAAAGAAACTAAATACAAGCTGTCATACAGATGATGTTTTATTGAAATCATAACCATCTGAAATGAGATGAAAAAAAGTCAGATAGCTCTATGTTTCCAAATTCGTTTCTTAACATTTTCAGTTCATTATCAATATGTTTTGGCCAATTACTCTGATTTTATTGGGCATTACTTGACTCTTGCAATAAGCAGTTTATAGTGAGGTATAGACTATTGCTTTCAAACTTTTGAAAGGATATGGAATCAATGTTTAGAAATCTAACATGAAAATAGCACTCTTCTACATCATATTTCATGGAATCAGGGTCTTTTGTGTTTATAGTATAATGAAGAAATTAGCTTGAACCAGAAGTAATGATGATGATGACGGTCCTGGTGGGGTAGCTAGTGATAATTGCTGCTAGTTGAGTCCTACTATGAATTGGTGCTGTGAAGTACATTTGAAATAGAAGATTTCTCATCATTAAAATAACTTTGCAAGGTAGAATTTTTCCTCCTAGTTATGAATGAGGAAACTAACACTGAAAGATAATAAATGAATTCTCTAAGACAGGCAACGGGAGAAAAATAACTGGCTCCAAGCCAGCCTTTAACTATGCCACGAATCAGTCAGACAGAACAACACAAGATAGGTAAAACAGTCAAGAGAAATAAAACTGGATTTAGAGGAAGTTATCAGTGTACTCAGTGACATTTGTTTGAACAGTGCTGAGCTCAGTAATAAAGCAAAGAATGAATCAGTGACATATAAATGCAGGAAAACCATCACAGAGTAATTTTGCTTATTTATGGAAAACTGGAATCATGACTAGGAAAAAGCACTTAAAAAGGTGTTTCTTGAGCATCAGTTATTTGAATAATATCCTATATGTTATGATGCCAAAGTTTTGAGGACATTTTTCAAATCATCTTATTACTAAAACTAGAGATATACATGATAGCTGTTAAATAATATAGAAATATTTTACAGATATGGAAGAAAATGTTCGGTACCTCCTGTAAGCTTAACATGAACTCTTGGGGAAAAAAGATGTTCCAGTCCATTGCAGATGTTCTCAGTTGAAATAACATTCTCATGGAACATTGTTTCAGCTATTTAACTGGTATAAAACCTGAGGGGAAATTAAATGTACTTGCTTTGTGAAATTTAAAAACTAAAAAAAAAAATTAAATCTACAGGTGCCTTTAGTCATGTGCTTTGATATTGGTCATTCTATCCCATAAGAGGTATAACAGTTGAATTGGAAAATGTTACTTTTACTGATTAATTTGCTTTTTGTTTCACCTTGTCATATTTGCATATACAAGTTGAGGAAAATATTGATCATAGAGGTATGCTAACCTTCAGTGGCATTTAATTAAATATTCATTACATGTCTCTCTATTGTTAGGAAAAGCAGATTCACCAAATGTCCCTATAATGAGGAGTAGTATGGCCTCAATGTGAAAAACTAGTATTTTGTAGCAACACCACCTGTGTACCTGCTGGGAATCTCTTTCTTCCACTAGCTCTGTGATCTTGGGCAAGGTATTTCATCACTCTGTGCCTCAGTCTCCTCTATGAAGTGAGGACTCTTTAATTATTTCCTTGTAGGTTTGTTGCAAGGATTAAATGAGTTGTATAAATAAAGTGCTTTAAACAATGCTTGAAACATAAATCTGTTATTATGTTCATCTTGCTGCATCTCATGGCCTTTGACACACATGCCTGAGTTGTGAAAAACCTAGTAATAGTCATTATGAATCTCAGTCAATAGCTAACCCACAAAGTGATTATAGAATGGCTGATGTATCTGAGAGTGAACAAAATGAGAAAGGCAATTGTTGGAATTGGCTAATAAGAATTATAGGTCAAGAAGACAAGATTTTCAACATAAAGAGAGAGGTATGGTCCTCTTCCAAAAGAGGAAGAGACAAATGCTTTCAGTATTCATTTGCCCAATGGTTCCCATGGAGAGTGAAAGCAGTATTTAATCTGGAGGAAAATCTGAGGAATACATTATACAGCTCAGCAGTTCCTCACCAAGCAAGTAGAGGGTGCAGGAGATCTTAACATTAGCACAATTCTGAGACTCAAAGTGTAGGAATTATTGGAAAAGCCGTGGTAATATTTTTATTCATTCATTTATTTCATTTTAAAATATAATTGATGATGAAGAAGATGATGTTTAGAGTAACAGATGTTCAAAGTACAAAAATAATTTAAAATGACCAAAATTGTATTTTAAAAAAGTAAAAGTTATCCTTGGTGCTGTGAAATCTGTCCAATGTTACTCATGTAATCAGTATTAAGAATGTAACCAAAAAATTTTGTAGTGGAGTGCATATAAACATAGACGTTTACCCAATGATACCAATATTGGATTATCTCTGCTTCCATTTCTGATGAGTTTCTCATAAAGTAGAGACCAGAATGTTAAAGTTAATATTGTGCAATCCCAAACACCACAGTATATATATGAAATTTATTGCAGAAAATGAGAAGAATAGTATGACTTTTGAACCCCATAATTCACTTGGAGAATACAGAAAGATGGAGAAAATGGAACGAATATTGTCAGGATGTTAGAAAAGATATTACTTTGGCAGTGATGGACATATAGGTGAGAGAATCACCTTAGGGTCACTTAGGTCCAATAAAATTGAGCTTTTTTAAGACACAGGTGACCCCAATAGATAAACATTAAAGGAATATCATGTGATACTCAGGGTTTAGGGAAGAACCACCTTTAACCATCTTCCAGGCCCACAGTGCTCTCTACATTTCATTGCATTTCATCCATCCTCTCCCAACCTCTCTACTATATCTGGGAAAGAACAGGCAGCTAAAAAAAAGAAAGAAAGAAAGAAGGTAATTGGAGGAGAGTAGAGATGCATTAGGACCCCATCCTCCCTCTCCACTGTTGTATTACAGATTGAAGAAGGTCCAAATTGGGGGAGGGGGGAAAAGTTTAACACTGTTTTAAGTTAGGACTTTCCATCAATATATTTGATTGATTAAAAGTGATTGTACAAATGTCTTCATTAACTACAAATGAGCAGAGAAGGTGCCAGTTTTCAGAGTACTAAAAAAAGGAGCTGGGGTGTATAACCTCCTCAGAATACATTTTAATAGATTAAAATCTATTTTAACACAAATGGGATCATAGCACATGCACTGCCTTCACTTTTCCATGCCACTCCTTTTTTGTAACCTATTTATTTATAAGGAATATCTTTTTATGTTAATATATACAGGTAACTCTACAATTTCTTTCAGGAGATAGAAGCAAATGGAATGTTTCTTAACTCATTCTATGAGGCCAGCATTATCCTAATACCAAAACCAGACAAGCACATTAAAACAAAACAAAACAAAACAAAACAAAACAAAACAAAACCACAACTACAGACCAATATCTCTGATACATGCAGAAATCCTCAATAAAATGTTAGCAAATTGAATCAAACAATGTACAAAACAATTGTACAGAATGACCAAGTGGGATTTATCTTGGATGTGAGGCTGATTCGACATTTAAAAATCAATTAATATAATCCATCAATAACATGCAAAAAAATTTGACAAAATCCACTGCTTATAAATGATTTTTTAAAACTTTCAGTAAACTAAGAATAGAGTGTAACATCCTTAACTTGACAAAGAATATATTTTAAAAAACATTATCTACAAATAATCTACAACTAACATAATAGTTAATGGTAAAAAACCCAAAACATCCCTACCAATCATGTACGAGACAAAGGCATCCCCTCTCACCACTCATCTTCAACATCATTTGGGCAGTTCTAGCCAATGCAAGAAGACAAGAAGAAGAAATAAAAGGTATACAGATTGGTAATGAAGAAATAAAACTCTTGCTCACAGATGACATGACTATGTAGAAAATCTGAAAAAATTGACAAATATATGGAACTACAAGCTATTGTAGCATGGTTGCAGGATACAAACTTAATATAGAAAAGTCAGTTGCTTCCTATATACTAACAATGAACAAATGGAATTTGAAGTTAAATACACAAAATACACAATACCATTTACATTAACACCCTCAAAAATGAAATGTTCAAATATAAATCTAACAAAATATGCACACGACTCTTATGAGGAAAATTATAAAAACTATTCTAAGTGAAATTGAAGAAAAAGTATGTAAATGGAGACATAGCCTATGTTCATGGATAGGAAGACTCAATATTGTCAAGATGTTGGTTTTTCCCAACTTGATTTATAGATTCAACACAATCTCAATCAAAATCCTAGCAAATTATTTCATGGATACTGACAACCATTTCTTAAAGTTTATGTGGAAGAACAAAAGATCAAGAATAATCAATACAATATTTAAGGAAGAGAACAAAGTTGGAGGACTAATGCTATCTAAATCAAAGCTTACTATAAAGCTACAATAATCAAGATATTGGTGAAAGAATAGGCAAGTAGATCAATGGAATAAAATAGAGCTCCCAGAAACAGATCCACCCAAGTATAGTCAATTGACAAATTGACAAATAGTCCTTTGGCAAAGGAGTACAGACCATACAATGGATCAAAGATAGCCTTTTCAACAAATAGTGGTAGAACAATTGGATAGCCACAAACATGAATACCTGTCTATATACATACACACACAGATCTTATATCTTTCACCAAAATTAACTCAAAACAGACTATAGACCTAAATGTGAAACACAAAATTATAAAATTCCAGAAAATAACTTAGGCAAAACCTGTATAAACTTGAGTACAGTGATGACTTTTTAGGTACAACACTAAAGGCACAATCCATGAAGGAAAAAACTGATAAGTTATATGTCTTTAAATTAAAAGCTTCTGCTCTATCAAAGGTAATTTCAAGAGAATGAGAAGACAAGCCACAGAATGGGAGGGAATGTTTGCAAAAGACACATCTAATAAAGCACTGTTATCCAAAAAATACAAAGAACTCTTAAAGTCCAACAGTAAGAAAACAAACAACCCAATTAAACAAATGGATCAAAGACTTTAGCAGACACCTCAATAAAGAAAATATATATATATGGCAAATGGGCACAGAAAAAGATGTTCACCAAGATATCTTATTGGGAAAATGCAAATTAAAACAATAAGATGCCACTACACACCTAACAGAATGGCCAAAATTTGGAACACTGACAACACCAAATGCTAGTATGTATGTGGAACAACAGGAATTCTCATTCATTGCTGATGGGAATGTAAAAGTATATAACCAATTTGAAAGACAGTTTGCCAGTTTCTTAAAAAACTAAAAATACTCTAAATATACCAAATAATCCTTAATTGCTCTCCTTGGTATTTATTCAAGTATTGAAAATATGTCCACACAAAGCCTTGCACATGATTGTTTACAGCAGCTTTATTTATAATTGCCAAAACTCAAAAGCAACCAAAATATTCTTCAGTAGGTGAATGGATAAACTGTGTTATATGCAAGAATATTATTCAGTGCTAAGAGAAATTACCTATCAAGTCATGAAAAGCCATGAGAGAAGCTTAAATGCATATTACTAAGTGAAATAAACCAATCTGAAAAGGCTATGCACTATATGATTCCAACTCTATGACATTCTGGAGGCAAAACTATAGAGATGGTGAAACAATCAGTTGTTGCCAGGGGTTGAGGAGGTAGAGGAATAAAAAAGATGGAGCACTGAACATTTTTAGGGCATTGAAAATACTCTCTATGATACTACACTGATTGATACACACCAGTATACATTTGTCTAATCCATAGAATGAGTGACACCAAGAGCAAACCCTTAGATGGACTTTGGACGATTATAATGTATCAATGTAGGTTCATCAATTGTGACAAATGTACCATTCTAGTGGGGGATGTTGATAATGGGGGAGTCTGTGCAAATGTGGGAGCAGTGGATATATGGGTAAATTTTGAATGCCTTCCCCTCAATTTTGCTGCGAACCTAAAACCGCTCTAAAAAATTGATGTCTTAATAAAAAAAGAAAGAATTCCTCTTTGAAACTAGCACTCAGATAAAGAAACAGAATGTTATCCAAACCAAGTCTTCCTCATGCCCTTTTCCATTAAATAATTAAAAGTTGGCTATTACCTTGACTTCTAATATTACCTATTTTGTCTTTCAAAGAAGTTGCTCTACATTGCACATACAGTTTTATCTGCTTTCTGTCTCACAATGTTGTTTGTGAGGTACGTTCATATTTTTTTGTGTGGTTGTGGATCAGTTTTATACTGCATTGTATTCTACTATGTGAATATATCACATTTTAATGACTTAGCTCATGGGTATTTGTGTTTGCACTCATACAAGTAGTGCAGCTCTAAACATTCAAGTAGATGCCACTTGAGGTACATTTTATTTCAGCCTTTAAAATTAAGTAGGTATCTTTGGTGAAAAGAAGGAAAATACTGTAGTTGAAAATATTGAATCTAATCTAATGGATACTTAAAATAGCAGCCTGATGATAGTATATTTGATTATAATTATTAAAATATACACTTAGAATTAAAATGTTAAAAACTGTAATCTTAGAATAATAAATGAATAAAGTAACTAAAATAATAAAAATAAAATAACTCTAGGAAAAGGAAAATGTAATATCAACTCTTAAAATAACAAGTGTATGTACCAAAGTAATACAAAGAAGCTAATACCACTGACCTTAAATTATGACTTCACCAAGTTTTAGCTTTTTAAAATTGTACAAATTAACATAATTTCTCTGTGCCTCCGTTTCCCTATCTATAAAATGGGGATAATAGTAATATCTATCCAGTAGGATATGTGGAAATCAAATAAGTTCATACATATAAAATGCTTGGAACAGTACCCAGCACGCGGTACCAATAAATATTTATTTTATAGTACTGAATAAAGGCTCTACCTCAGGAAAACATCCTAAAGTTGTAAATAGCATAAGGCAAGGTATCCAGGAATTGTGAAGCAGTAACTCCTTATAGTAGAATAAAGTTCAGTAATTTAAACACTCTTTCACCTGCCTCAGTTGTTCCAAGGGGATTTTTATTATTCTCATTTTAAAAAGGAGAACACTATGTTTCAGGGAATTTATATGTTTAGTTAGAAGTTGACTTTTTCCCCTTAGATAAAAAAAAAATCAAGATCCACTCCAGAAATGAATACAGCACCAAAAATAGAAAAAAAAATAGATAAATCAAGACAAATGGAGTAAGCAAAAGCAGTACTGAAAGTAAAAGGTAAAAATAGAGCATGAAATATACACCACATTAGTGTATAGTTACTAGAAGGGAAACATTCAATTCTGATACCTTAGTAGCCAGATCCAAGAAAAAAGCATGATTAGTGTTAAGATTCACCATGCACTTAAGAACACATACAATCACACATACGTTCTCCAATTCACATACTCATGCATTCTGACTTACTTTTACACAACCACATATATTTTATTACACATGCATTTACACACTCATGGACCTGGACACACACACACACACACACACACACACACACACACACACCAGCAGTTGTAGTATCTGCACAGATTTTCCTTGTATTGAGTGTTCAAAAAAACATCTCCCCTTTATAGGAGAGACGCAGTAAGATTAAGTGGCCTCCATTCCTACAATTATCCATGAAAATACATGAAATACTTTTGCAAGCCACAGACAACACAATGCCCCACTGCAGTGAAATCAGCTCTGAGGGGACGATGGTCTGTCACAGACCCATCTCTCAGCTCTTGAATGCTTCGGCTGGATGCAACAACTTTGCCAGCAAATCTTCAGTCGTGACCGATAGTTCACAATGGCAATAGAGGAATTGCAGTCCTTTACCCAGGAGACATCTACTTTTGAGAAGTGCAACTTCCTAATGTTGGGTAAAATTAACTCCTTGACGTGACATGCCCCACTATGTCAAGTCGCTGGTTATAAAACAATTAAATGTCAGAGGAGTTCTTGTACAGGCTCTGAAAGCAGAGTGATTGAGCACAATTTCCATTTTCACCTCTTCCTGAATGAGAGACTATTTAACTGCCTTCAACTAATTTCCTCATCTGTACAATAATAGTATTAATAAACACCTGACAGAATTGGTATGAGGATTAAGTGATATAATTGATGTATATTGCTGAACATAGCATCTAGTACGTAATAAGCACTTAATGTTAATGATTATTAATTTTGTTATTTGTAAAAAAAAAATCAGAGATGAAATCTTGAGGTAGTCTTTCTGGCAATTATCAGCTTCACTATTTTTTAGCATTTGTTTCTAATTCACAGTAAATCTCAGTATTATCTGCCTAGTGGAGAATAAACTGTTCTCTACATATAGGGTCCATGTATTTCACTCATAAACAATGCATTTTTTTAAATGATGATCTAAACACATATGTGTTTTGTGGAGCTCAAAGTGATTGGAAAACTTGTTTTGACAAAATGCCTGCTGACCTTGCTTCTTAAGATTAAGGTATAAGGTCTATACCAGTAACTATACCTCATATTGAAAAAAAATAACTACTTTTGACATGAATTGATTGACTTCATAATGCATAATGATATGCATTTACAATAATGCATATACATTTACAATAATGCATTTACAATAAGTGTTTTTGTATGTAATTGATTTACTCTTCAAATAATTTGATACTTTCTTAAACACTTTGTCCAGGAGGTAATGAAATGTATTACTAAGACCACTAGTTGATAAATAATAAGATTAAAGCTATCTGCTCTTCTGTGACTGTGCCTGTGTCTATGTGTGAGAATACACAGAGCTTCAGACATGCAGATTTACTTTGGACAAAGAAACTGCCGAAGAAACCAGACAAATGGCTACTAAAAATTTGAGCCCCAAACTGTAGGAGATAACCGGATTGCCCTTTAAGATTAGGACAAATTGGGGCACCTGGGTGGCTCAGCCGGTTGAGTATCTGACTCTTACATTTAGCTCAGGTCAGGATCTCAGGGTTCCTGAGATGGAGCTCCATACCAGGCTCTGCGCTGACTGCACACAGCCTGCTTGGGATTCTCTGTCTCACTTTCTCTCTGCCCCTCCTCTGCTCACATGCATGTGCGCTCTCTCTCTCTCTCTCTCTCTCTCTCTCTCTCTTGCTCTCTCAATAAATAAATAAACTTTAAAAAAAATTAGGACAAATTGCATCCAGAGCTAACCAAACATAAATTATTACAAAGTTACCATGGGTAAATAGACAACCATTTTTAGATAAATTTGTTTAACATTCTGAGATCACATAGCTAATAAGTTCTAAATCTGTGACATATGGGTTCTAACTTATAACTGAATTTTTTTAAATTTAAGTGGTTTTTAATTCTTTAAGTAAATAGACACCCTTTTTGGAGCAAACTGTTACTAAAAAGTCCCAAAATATAAAACAGATACTGAGATGCTTTGGTTGATTTGAGGCTACGGGTCCTGATTGCTGTCCCTTTAACTCTCCAATACCATCTAGAAACTCCTTATGAACTTCAACAAAGCCCTAGGCAAAGTAACACAACTTGAAAATCCTCTTGTGTGCTCTACATAGTTCTAATCATTTATATGCTTTACAAGATCCTTAAGTTACCATATCACATTTTGTGCCCATAAGAAACACCATAATATAAGTAGATATTATTTCTTTTAAACAAAATGTAACTTATATTGAGATTTATAAATTATGTGTTTTGCTCACAGCCACACAAGTAATTAGTAAGTGGCAAAGCAAAATTAAGACTCAGATCAATGACACCATGATGCCATGGTCCAAGAATGGTTCAAGAATTAGTTTCAGTACATTATAACTATCAAGGCAAATCTAGTTTCTTGACCCAAAGAGTTCTTCAAAGATCATATAAGCACCTCTACTTCGCTTTCATTCTTTTAACTGTAAATTCTAAAGACTTGCTTTCATTGCACATATAATTCTTCCCTCCTATAAACTCTACTATGATAATCCCTCTTATGGAAATTTCTCAATCTTTTCCCCTCTTTTCTACCACCTCCTTAAACTGCATTGAGGAGCACTGGTGTTTTTCAAGAATAACACAAAACGCATCAGGCATACAGGTGTGGTCTTTAAACTGAGGGTAGAGTTATCAGTGACAGAAGCAACCAATCAACTTTCAGATTAATGTTAGTTATAATTTTTTAGATAATTCCAGATTGAAAGTGATGAGATGCTGGAGTATTCTGCCTGGAAAGCTCCACCATCCTGGAGGTCCAAGGTTGATGGGGGAGGGGCAGTTGTACTCCAAGAAAAGAACAGTGGATTAGGGTTATTGCACTTTAGGAAAGGGAAGGTAAATGGTTATCTACTTTACAGATTCTTTTTCTGTATTTTTTTTTTTCTTTTTAGCTCCATATTGGTAATATCTAGGTTTGATGCATCTTCTTCTTGGGGCAATTCTCAAGGTTTAGACATTTGCCAGAGCTTCTATGTGATCTCTTTCATCCTCATACTTGGATGCTTTCCTATGTAGAGACAGTAGTTCTGTAGACAAAAAAGAGGAAGGAAGGAAGGAAGGAAGGAAGGAAGGAAGGAAGGAAGGAAGGAGAAAGAAAGAAAGAAAGAAAGAAAGAAAGAAAGAAAGAAAGAAAGAGAAAGGAAGAAAGAAAGAAAGAAAGAAAGAAAGAAAGAAAGAAAGAAAGAAAGAAAGAAAGAAAAAGAAAGGAAGGAAGGAAGAAAGAAAGAAAATAGTTGTCTGGGGAAAAAATTACTGAATGGAAATAGAGTGTGCAAGACATTTTTAAAAGTATTTAGAGAGACATGCAAAATAGTGGGGCTTCCAAGATCCTAGGGAAGAAACAGCATGAGCTCACAGGAAAGCCCTGCACTAATAAACTGGGTGACCATGGCAAGGCATCCCAAACTTCTTAGACTCCAATTCCATGTCTGAAAAGCAACTTGCTAATTGTCCTGGCTCAAATCCAAAGGAGATGGTGATACTAAGGAGCCATCACTACATACTAAAATTGTAGTGAAAATCTTGATTTTGCTTGGTTTTCATCTCAAACATGGTTAAAACACTTAAGATACATAATACAGAACTGAAATTGTATTTCTATGGCATTATTGAAGAATTAGAGATATCTGATTTTTACCTAAAATGTAATAGAGATGCTGAAAACCACATAATAAAATTAAGAAGAAAATTATAACATAAAATAAAAGGAGGAGGCACTAAGAATAATCCTGGGGAATAATTCTGGGAAATGATGTCAACTTAATATGAGTATTTCTTCAATATGGCCAGAGCATTCATGACAAGTATAAGGAGGGATATTTTAATTCACTTAATCCAGAAATATTATTTATGAGCCAATTTTTCACAGCAGAAATTCTTTGGAAACTTTTTCTTAACTTTCTAAAACAGGGAATATCAAAACCACAGTCCACGAACCAAATCTTGTCCTTCACCCATTTTTGTAAGTAAAGTTTTATTGGAAAAGAATCACATTCATTCATTTACATATTGCCTATCGGTGCTTTCATAGTACAATGACAGAGTTGAGTTGCCACAAAGATCACATGACTTCCAAAACCTAAAATATCTACTGTCTGGTTCTTTAAGAAAAATTTTGCCAACCTCTGTTCTGAAACATATTTTACGAGTCTCTCTAAACACAAGTAATATTTAATTAATACCACAAGCATCATTTTTATACATCAGAATAGGAATTAGCAAGATATGTGATAAAAGTATAAGATTATATATAGTTTATCATGTTAATATATTAAATATTAGAGAGTCTTGGACTTTTACCTTTCACCTAGTTAGGCACTGTAAATCCTCTATGTCTTTTGTTACTTATATGAAGAGAGACTGTTTAAATGTCTCTGGTTATTTCTCTTGAAAACACAAATAAGATAGAACCTCCTGGAGAAAGGCACCTTATATTAGTTACTCCTTCTTTGTTAATTCTTTCATTCAATTACTGTGCTTTTGAGCATCTACCATCTGCCAAGCAATTTTTTTGATGTGAGGGATGAAAAAGTGAATCAAGGGGAAATAGATCTCTGCCTTCAACTAGCTTCCCTTTATTGTGTAGCCCAGGGCCTTCCACACTGGCTACTGGACAAATGTTGGTTCAGTGAATTACTGAATGAATCACTGAGTGATATTAGGGTCTCAAAAGTGATATTAGGGCCTCAACAGCTTGCTTGTCGGGAGAAGGGAAAAAACACTCTTGGGGAATCATCATAATGACTGTCTCTAGACCATCTTGAGGCTTTTGAAAATTAAGAGAAATCTAACATCTTTGAATGTTTTCCATGGGAAAAGACATATGCTTGTGTGTGTATCTGTTGACTTAGGGAGAAATTCTGTAAGTCAAATCTATCTAATATATGGGGAGTAGAATTCTCTGAAACACACACATGCACACAGAATTTTTAAAAATTGGTACTATTTTTAAAACTCTGACTTATAATAATAATAATGTATTAGGTCAAAAACAATATATGAGTCTAATTTAAGGGGAAAGTTTGCTCATCTACCTAAAAAAAATCCTAGTGAAGATGCTGGAATTCTTAAATATGTCTTTCCAATATGATTACTTCTACTTATTTTGATGTATTTTTATGTCATGTTTATATGAATGTAAAGCAAAATTAAATGCAGCTAAAGAGCAAAGTGTATCTGTCACTTCTCTACTTCTGCCTAAATATTCAAATTATCACTATTACTACACACCTCTTCTAGTTATTTTGCTTGGATGTCTTGAATGTTAATTTATAGCACGATGTCAAAGTGGTTATTTGTTTCTCAGGTCCTTGTAAAGATCTCAAATAAAAACTTCCCTTTAAACTCAAGCTCTGGATCTAAGGTCACTAATGGGCATTGCATTTAAGAAGTTCTTTTCTGGTGAGCCTGGGTGGCTCAGTCAGTTAAGCGTCCAACCTCAGCTCAGGTCATGATCTCACGGTTTGTGGGTTTGAGCCCTGCGTCGGGCTCTGTGCTGACACCTCAGAGCCTGGAGCCTGTTTCAGATTCTGTGTCTCCCTCTCAGTCTCTGCCCCTCCCCTGCTTGTGCTCTGTCACTCTCTGTCTCTCAAAAATAGACGTTAAAAAAAAAGACTTAAAAAAAGAAGTTCTTTTCCATGCTGGGAATCATTTTGGCAGGGTGGGGAGACTGCATACTTACCTCTCACTTTGAAGAAAGTGGATTGAGTTTCTGAACAACTACACATTGCTAAAACTTTGGCTTTTGCCGTATATTCCAAATGATGTTTATCCCTGTGGCCATTATAAAGGATTGCTTTGCCATTTTAATAATCAGATCTGCAAATTTCCACTTAGCATCAAATCCAAACAATTCAATCTGAAGGTGATTGACATCCCTGCCTGTGCATCAACATCTATTAAACCAGATGTTTTACCTCTTCCCCTGCCAAGAGTGAGCATCTTTTTATGATCAATTGTCAAGGCAAGCCTGTCAATGGAGGCAGCATCACTGATGTTTACATGCAAAAGCATAAGTCATTCAACTGCAGTCATGCTATATCATCTATCTAGACTGTTCCCACTTCACAATTAGATTTTTTTCTTAACATGAAAATCAGCTGGAGCTCTCCCTGAAAATATTTGATGTCAAAAGTGCCTTCTGACCCGCAACAATAAAATCTTCTAATTGCAATCAAAATGAAGCTCTTGTTTATGTGAGGGAATAACTTGGGCACCAAGACTGTGAGTCTGAAAATTTCCTTAATTCGCTCTTAAATTTAGAAGCCTGCGACAACTTTCCTTTCTAAAAATTATCTTTCCTTCTCTGACTAAATTGGGGGCAGATCTTGGGAAAAATCGTTGCATAGCTAATGATCTTTCAGAGCATCCTATCCACACTCCCCTTCCTAATATAAAATAACTCGTTGCTCAATGAATGCAAGAAGATGGCATTTTAACACAGAATGGAATTATACTGAAAACGTCAACAAGAAAACTTTACTTCCTACCTTTAAAACAAACTGAAAATACACTAAACTTCTTCAAAGACTGTTGGAAAACAGTCAAGGTAGACTCCCTTCCTCTGGGAGGTTTCATAGCATCTGAAGAGGCCTTTGGAAAATACATAGTTTAAACCTTATTCTGAAATAAAATATAAAAACGACAATAACAAATGATTAATTGTGGGAGTTTTTAGGGATGGTAATAGAATGTTCAATTTCAACAGTCATATTTCATGCCAGTTTTCTCAAAATCCAAACAATTTCCTCTTGGAGTATGTATTGTATTTTTGTATAGAGGTTGTAAAAACATTTGAGGAAATACAAGGAAAAAGGAAAGTTGATCAATACTTTTGAGAAGACACTGAATGGAAATCCTTAAATAACAGTAAATAATCCCTTTGAAGTTCAAAAATGTGAAGTTCAGAAACAATCAATGCCATGTGAGTGTGGCTTCGTTCACACATACATTCAATTATCAAGAATCAGTGGTGGCTGAAAACATCTGTCAGTTTTTAGTTGTATTAATGTAGGAAATCCAAGACTGTACTCAGTTCTGAGATAAATTGAAAGATGAGTAAGTTTCCCTCTCTAGCAACATTTCTTTTAGAGACAGAGTCAGGAAAAAAATGGAGCAAAGTTTGACACAGAATGATAACTCTTGCTTACCCTGTACAATTAAAGTAGCAAAGTAATAAAATATGGCAACATTGAAAGCTTTGTGATATTAATTTTCTTGGTCTTTATCTTTTACAGAGTACTGTATTCTTTTCCCACCTTTTCACTTCTTTCTTTTCCTCTTCTACTCACGGCAGATAGGCCAAAATCTTTGCCTAGAATTAAATCTGAAGATAAGAAAGTAGCTTAACAAAACATTATGACATGCATGCTCTGTTTAATTACATGAAAGCTTTTAAAAGTTATCTGAGCATACAGAGTCCCTATGTGAATGCATTCATATAAATTCTTCCAAGGGAAGTGCAGCTAGTTTAGTGGAAATGTGGGTAAACTGAGTTTTAGTGGCAGCAAAGCATAAACTATGTCCAAATGAGAACCAACCTCTTCTGGGAGTTTCAATGCAAGTGTAAAAGTATCCCACACATCTGCTAGTGCATTTCCTTTAGTGAGGCATGTTTCCAATGAAAAAGCCGCAGGAAGAGTGGCCTCCTAAACAGCCTGACTGATATGAGCAGAAAGAGAGCATTTTCCAGTGCCCAGAATGTTCACCCTTTGTCTTTAAAACATACCGCTCCTCCTTGGGATAATTCTCCATCTGTAATGATGAGTGCTGTTTAATTTGGTTTTACTTTATGTGTAGCCTTGGAGGCCTTTGTAGTGCAAGGATTAGAGGAGTTAGCAGGAATATAGTGAGGATTTAAGTCAGCGATAGTTGTTTAGTGGGATTGTGAAACTTAATGAGCCCCTTCAAAACTCTGTGGGAAAGATGTCCTGGTGACCACTGGGTAAGAAAACATAAATCTGAGCTGTGCTCATGTTGTTCCTGAGATCATTTGCTATAGAGAACATTTGCTTCACCTAAATTTTCTAGGAGGAAAATGACAACGGGCCCTGTTGTTGGCTGAGGTTAGCAAGCCCTCCTGATGTTCTATGTTATCTGCTCGACAATGGTTTCCCATCTCTGCAAACTGCTGTGATGGAAGGAGGAGAAAGCATGGGAGAAGAAGGAAAGTGAAGCTTTCATGATAAAAAAGGAGCATATTATCCTCTTAAACAATTAAAGCATAGTCACTAGCTGAGATGATTGTGTTTAATCTTTGAATGTGTCCATGAACCTAGAAATGGTGAAGGAGGCAGGGAGAATGGCAGACTAGTAAATCTAAGGTCCAGCATTAAGAGACCACGTTAGCAGAACTCATAAGTGTAGTTTAGGGCAAAAAGGAGATTGTAACCCAAGTTAGTAAGCAAGTTAGGCAAAGAGCACCAGTGTGTTGAAACAGGCTCTATTTTTTTTTTTTTAAATGCTTCTACCATTGCCAGATAGTCTTAATGTAAGCTAGATACTTTACTGGGGTCAGACTTTCTTTTATTTTGCCGTTGACTAGTTCAGAAAAAGAAAGCAGAGGTACCTGGGTAGCTCAGTTGTTTGAGTGTCCAACTCTTGATTTTGGCTGAGGTCATGACCCTAGCCACGGTCATGGGATTGAGTCCTGCATCGGATGCTGAGTGTGAAAACTGCTTAAGATTCTCTCTCTCTCTCTGTCTCTCTGTCTCTCTCTCTCTCTCTCTCTCTCCCCACCCTCTGGCCTTCTCCCCTGCTTGCACTCAATAACTTTCTCTAAAAATAATAATAATAAATAATAATAGTAATAAAATAGCAAAAAACAAAAAAAATCCCACATCTTATGTTACAAATAATATTAGGTAGGAGGCTGAATCTTCTGTTTCTTCTTACTGGGAAACTTTTAGTTATAGGAGTTATTTAATCTTTCCATCACTGACATGATCCTCAATAACTTTGTCTCAGTTCATTTGCAGTATAGAAACTAAGGATTTAATTTTGTGAGTACTAACAATACTGTACTTAGGGACTAATTTTGAGTTACAAATACTTCCATAAATTTTCTAAGTTTGAAATATCCTTTAGTGAGCAAGTAAAATTTCTCCATTGGGTTCCTTCTCTGTGTGCAATTTACTGAATCCAAAATACTTTTGTGGTAGAAAAAAAACAAGAAAATAAATCAAAATAGACAAAAATAATAATGCCCTCAGCATATGTTGAAGAGAAAAAACACCTAAATGTCAAAATCACTGAAGAAAAAAGAGGAGAAATTCTAGGGATCCAACGTACAGCATAGTGACAATGATTACCAATGTAGTATCATATAATTGAAATTTGCTAAGATACTAAGTCTTCAATGTCTCACCCCACACACAAGGTAACTATGTGAGGTTAAGGATGCATTAACTACCCTTATTGTAGTCATTATTTTATGATATATACATATACCAAATCATCACAATGTACACCTTAAATTTATAATTTTACACAATGTTATTTGTCATTTATATTTCAATAAAGCAAGAAAAAAATCACTGAAAACTCAAACAATGTAACACAGCTAGTATTTAAAGTTATAATCTAAGAAAACTTTCCAGAAATCATGATAGAAATGAAACTTCATATTGTAGATTCCACTGAATACTTTGGAAAATTAATCTAGAACAATCAATTCTGAGTAATATTATAATTGATCTATTGTCTTCAAAGTTAAATACCTTATTCAATACTAAAAAAAAACTCAATTTAAATGGCAGTGAAATAATTTTGACACCATCAGATTGGAATAATTGTAGTTTCATAGTATAAGTCATGTCAAATGTGTGATTGTAAGTATGTCAGTTTGTACAGTGTCAGAGTTTATTGTGTATATATTCATTCAAATTAAAATTCTACATAGTTTTTATTCAGCAATTACATTATAATAATTCAGTAATTGTATAATAAATTGTCTAACTCTATATAAATGAAGAAAATCATTGAAATCTTTTGGAAAAAAATTTTTTTAAAAAAGAAAAACTATACAATGAAAACTAAAAATAATAAAATATGGACCACTATTTTATTTTATTTTATTTTATTTTATTTTATTTTATTTTATTTTATTTTATTTTATTTTATTTTATTTTTAAAATTTAAATCCAAGTTAGTTAACATATAGTGTAATAATGTTTTCAGGAATAGAATTTAGTGATTCATCACTTACATGTAACACCCAGTGCTTTTCCTAACAAGTGTACTCCTTAACGCCCTTGTCCATTTAGCCCATGCCCCCACCAACCACTCCACCAACAATCCTGTTTGTTCTCTGTGTTTAAGAGTCTTTTATGGTCTGTCTCCCTCTGTTTTTTTTATTTGTTTTTATGTTTATTTATTTTTTAGAGAGAGAGAGAGAGTGAGCAGGAGTGAGGGAAGGGCAGAGACAGAGACACATAATCTGAAGCAGGCTCCAGGCTCTGAGCTATCAGCACAGAGCCCAATGCAGGGCTCAAACCCATGAACCGTGAGATCATGACCTGAGCCGAAGTTGGACACTTAACCAACTGAGCCACCCAGGCACCCCTCCCTCTCTGTTTTTATATTATTTTTGCTTCCTTTCCCTTATGTGTATCTGCTTTGTATCTTAATTACACATATGAGTGAAATCTTATGATATCTGCCTTTCTCTGACTGGCTTCTTTCACTTAGCTTAATACACTCTAGTTCCATCCACATTGTTACAAATGACAAGATTTCATTCTTTTTGATTGGCAAGTAATATTCTATTGTGTGTATATATATATATACATATATATGTATATATATATACATATATATGTGTGCATATATATGTAATATACATGTTATATATACACCTATATTATATATACCACATTTTCTTTATCTATATATGTTATGTATATATATATATATATATATATATATATACACACACACATACGTGTGTGTGTGTGTGTGTATCTGTATATATACACCACATTTTCCTTATTGATTAGTCGATGGACATTTGGGCTCATATGTTGGCTATTGTCAATAGTGGTGCTATAAACATTGGGGTGCATGTGTCCCTTTGAATCAGCACAACTGTATCCCTTGGATAAATACCTAGTAGTGCAGTTGCTGGGTCATAGGGAAGTTCTATTTTTAATTTTTTGAGGAACCTCCATACTATTGTCTAGAGTGGCTGCACCAGTTTGCATTTCCACCAGCAATGCAAAAGCGTTCCTCTTTCTCCACATCCCTGCCAACATCTGTCATTGCCTGAGTTGTTAATTTTAGCCATTCTGATTGGTGTGAGGTGAGATCTCATTATGGTTTTGATTTGTATTTCCCTGGTGATGAGTGATGTTGAGCATTTTTTTCATGTGTCTGTTAGCCACCTGGATGTCTTCTTTGGTAAAGAGTCTATTCATGTTTTGCCCATTTCTTCACTGGATTATTTGTTGTTTGGGTGTTGGGTTTGGTAAGTTCTTTATAGACTTTAGATACTAACCCTTTATCTGATATGTCATTTGCAAATATCTTTTCCAATTCTATCAGTTGCCTTTTAGTTTTGCTGATTGTTTCCTTCATGGTGCAGAAGCTGTTTATCTTGATGAGGTCCCAGTGGTTCATTTTTGCTTTTGTTTCCCTTGTGTCTGCTGTGGCCGAGGTCAAAGGGATTGTTGCCTATTTTCTCCTCTAGGATTTTGATGGCTTCCTGTCTTACATTTAGGTCTTGCATCCATTTTGAGTTTATTTTTATGTATGGTGTAAGGAAGTGTAAACCACTGTTTTTAAAGAATGTGATAAATGCTGTGTAATTATATACAAAGATTTTTAAGATATATTGTTAATTCAAATTACTAAGTTATTAAATAGTATCTAAAGAATATGTATGAATGTGTTATTTGTGTGTTTAAAATAAATGGGAAATTTCTGCAAGGATATTCAAAACAAAGTGTTTTTGGATTTAGAGAGAAAATCTATTCTTGTGTACACTTTCGTTTCATTTGCTTGCATAAGGTGCACGCATTATCTTTATGATAATAACAGTCCAATCAATAAAAGCAGAATCAATGGGCACTGTGCACTGGGAGTTCAGACAAAAGTGAGAAGAACTCAGAGAGAAGTCTAACAAATTATTGGAATTTATTGGGAACAGGTAAAAGCTTTGAGGACTTGAGTGCAAACTTTAAAATATAGAAAAATGCAACTAAATCAGCCCCTCTTCTGCAAAAGTTTGTTTAGTTTTCTCGACTCACATCTGAGCAAATGGTCCTAAATTTCTCTCTGAACTTGGAATTACAGAGTTCCAGTGTTGAAAGGGACCTTTGGGATCATCTAATAGGACTTGGCATTTTATAAATGAGTAAAGTAGATGTACACTCATCCCTCCTTATCCATGGTTTCCCTTTCTGCAGTTTTGGTGACCCACTGTCAATTGTATTTAGAAAGCAGATGATCCTTTTTTGACATATGGTCAGAAGGTCAGTATTCACCTAACATTATTGATCTCACCTCATCTCATCACATAGGCAGTTTCTCATTTTATACCATCACAAGAAGGGTGAGTATAGCACAATAAGGTATTTTGAGAGATACCACATTTATGGAAGTATTTGTTATAGTTCTATTTTATTATTAGTTATTGCTGTTAATTTTTTTCTGTGCCTAATTTGTAAATTAAACTGTATCACAGATATGCATGTAAAGGGGAAAAACACATATACGGTAAAACCTTGCAAACATAATTTGTTCCAATAACATGCTTGTAATCGAAGCACTTGTATATCAAAGTAAATATCAAGAACCATGGCTCAGTTGTGATCATGCGACATTCAGGTGTTACTCACTGCTCATATTTCAAGACATCGCTCATTTACCAAGTTAAAATTTTTTAGAATTGTTTGCTCATCTTGTGGAACACTCACAGAACAAGTTACTTACAATCCAAGGTTTTACTGTATAGCTTTCGGTACTACATGGTTTCAGGTATTCTCTGGTGGTCTTGGAAACTGTCCCCTGCAGATTAATGGAGAAGAAGGGATTACTGTACTTTGCAGATGATGTGTGCTGACTAATTCAGCTTGGGCAGGTGGAAGGGCCTACAATTCAAGCCACCTCTATCAGAACTCCATCACAACACAAAATTGGCCTAGCAAATTGACAAATGCAGGATGGATTTTTCAACCTCATTTGTGGCCTCCTGAGTCACAATGGGATGGGAGTGTTTCCTGCTGGAAGTAAATGTACAATGACTGTCCTGAGGGAGAATTCAATACAATATAAAATAAAAATCAATAATAAGGCATCTGTTGTCACCTTAAGAGAGTTGAACTATGGTTATTCTATTAACTCACTTTCAAACAGAGTAGAAGTTGGTAATGGAGCCATGATCCTATTTTTGTTTGTTTTTCTTTTATTATTTTTGGGGTTTGCTTGCACTAATGTGTTTTTTTCAAATGTTTATTCATTTTTGAGAGAGAGAGAGAGAGTGTGTGCACGCACATGAGTGGGGGAGGGGCAGAGAGAGGAAGGGAGAGAGAATCCCAAGCACGCTCGGACTGTCAGCGCAGAGTCTTATGTGGAAATTGAACTTACAAACCGTGAGATCATGACCTTAGTGGAAATCAGACCCCTAACCAACTGAGCCACCCAGGAACCCTGCACTGATGTTTAGAGCACCACAACATAAGGTAAGGCTTGAGTGGCCAAGAATCATCTTTTAAAATCTTGTTATGTTAAGTTACTGGATTGAGGGCATGTATGACATCTAAAAGTAGCTAAATTTTTTAAAAAAATTTCACCTTTCTTTGTTAAATTTTTTTTTCTGTAAGAATCACATAAGAATGCTGGCTAGTTTCACTCATGTTCCTCCTTTGAGTTTTGCGATTTCTGGGTGAAATAATAACACCTAACACTTCTACAGCACTTACTACGTATCAGACATTCTTCCAAAGACTTTGAAACTATTAAAACCACCTACCCTTCCAACCGCCTTGTAAGGAAGGCACTGCTATGTTTCCCACTTTACAAATGAGGAAGCTGAGGCACAACGTGCTTAAGCTACCTGATTACGATCACACAGCTGAGACGTAACAGAGCCAAACTCCAGTGCTCATGATCATGACTCCAGAGGAGTGTCTGTGGAAAGCAGTATGGACCTTGCCCTAAAAGCCTCCTTTTTTCTTATACAACAGAGAAAGCACGGTCAAATGCAGGAATAAAATCATAATCCCAAATAACTATTCAGTAATTTATAGTCTTAGCTGCTAGGCCTCCCAGTGCTTTTCTGCACTGAGAGAGCAGATGATCTGAGGAAAATAGCTCTGTCCCATACACTTTTGTATAATAGGCAGAAATTTTCACAGGATTCAGAATTAACATGGATAGATGCTTACTAAATCAGTTTGTATTTTGCGCCCTCTTTAACCTCACCTGTTGGTGTGTGTCTATCCCCTACCCCATCACCCCCACCCCACCATGATTACTTGTGCCCTTTTGTCCGAGGTTCCTATGCCTGCTTGTGTGCATGAATGTGCAGTTCACCAGTTCTATGCCACCTTTCCACGACTGCCTTTGGCAGCCAGTGTCTCATCCTCTAAAATCATTCCTCTCCTCCCTTCCATTGTGAGCTGGAAAGAGGAGTGATTGATGGACTGGTAAATTCAATACTCTACTCTCTGGAAAGTGTTTTGTTGCTGCTATTGTTTATTTTAAAGAAGACTCTCTGATGAGTCTCTAATGCTTGTATTTAAAGCAGAATGCAGTGTGACAACGGGGGAAAGGTTTAGGTAAGAAACAGTCCTTCCAGTTTCTGGAAACAGGCGGTATGGGCAGCTCTCTGTGTAGGTGTGTAAGTGTGGTCTGATTCTGAGGGCAAGCCATGTGAAGGGGTCCTGGGACTTCAGCTGCCTTTTCGGGGCTAAGCTTCACACAAACAGTCCTGATTACACCCTGACTTACTACCCTGTCCCTACTGCTGTGCTTGGTGCATGGTATTGCAAATGTTAGCCCCACAGCGCTGGCTGCATTTTTTGAATATGCAAAGCTGCTGGCCTTTGCGGCTTTGGTCCCTCTGCCTGAAATGACCTTCCTTGCCTCTCCCCAGCCCCAGTCCATTCTCCCCCCTTCCGTTGAGTGCTGCTAGGGGCAAGCTGCAGTCTCCATTCAAAGTCATCCTTCATGGCAATATAAAACGTTTCCTTGTGCTCATGCCATACACTCATCTCCTAAATGTCCCTGTAGGAACTGGACTGTTTGCCTGCATCACAAATGGTCAACGAATCATCTCTGTACGTAGCCTTTGAACGCACACAGGGTGCATGCGGTACTGTGATTACTTGTTCACGTGTAGTTTTCTTTGCCTTATGTTTGCCATTCTCTAAATCCAAGACATTATTTCTCTCAAGGTGTATGAACACTGCACTCTCTCCCTTAACATGTCTGTGTAAAAAAAATAAAGGGGGATTTAAAGAGAATTATTTTCATTTTGTGCATTTTATGAGGGAGGGTGGAGGGAGAGAGGAAGATGTCCAAATTGTCTGGAAAATTAAATCTATAATTCACTTTGCCCTTTATGAGCTGCTATAGGAGATATTTTTAGTATTGAAGATGAAATAAAAATGAAAGCAAAATATATTTTTAAATAATGTGACCTTAAATTTCATTCTATTTGATACTTATTAAGTTTGCTATGGCCCAGTACCTATTCTAGGTATTTGGAATACAGAGCTAAATAAGAAGTCCAAAATAGAGGTTAGAAAGAAAAAAACAATGAATCTGGTTTAATATGCTATCTTAAAGGGTAAATTTTCTGAAATCAAAATTAACCTGTAATGGAGGCTGACTTGAATTTCACATCAAAGCCTTTAAAGACTCATCTTTTTTTTCTGGTCATGTTTACAGATTTCCATGATTGTTTATGAGTTCTGCTATCTGTACCTTTGTGAGACTCTTTACAGGCCTGGCTAATTGCAGATACTTGAAGTGGAAAACACCCAAAGATACTACAAGTGGATGCATGAGTAAAAGGGGGATGTGAGGCAGTGAGAGAAAAGGCTGATAAAGAATCTGTGTCTTGATTAGGGCTTTTAATGAGACTCCATTAAGGCAGATATGCAAGTAAATCTAAAATATGGCTCCTGTATGCTTCCTCTCAGTTGAATTATTAGGTATCTTCAGGGCATCAGAGAATAAGGAAGAAAGAGGACCAGGTTAGAGAAAAAAGTGACAAGTGTGACAAGAAGGAAGGAAGGAACATACCTCTAATGAAGCCTGTACTTGTACTGTATTCCTTCATCTTAAAGTTTGATAGTTTCTATTGAGCCAACATCTTTAACTATTCGTCTCCCATATAATCATTAGGAAAACCTTCTCAGAAATTTATTCTTTTTTTGGCAGTCTTGGTGTTAAATTTTTTCCTGTCCTTTGAGGCAAATAGATAAGCCTACCTGGAGCCTATTTGTTCAGGTGGTTTGGAACAAATCACGTATGCTATGCTCCTCCATGGAGACACGGCTGAGCATTACGTCATTCTCTCCTCTGTTTCCTGTATTTTTTGAAGTCACTCAAGCAGCAGCTGTAGTCACTCTTAAAGCGTGCAAGAGGCACTTCTCCTCCAGGTGCTGTTCCCCAGTTGTACTAATGTTTTCCTTCCACATCCTGTGTATATTGGTCAGCCCTTGCCAAGTGTAATACTCTCCTTTCATGTAGAAAATAATTTTCAAGCCTAGTATCCATCTGAGAATGACCTAAGAACTTCTAGAACATATGATAACTTTGCTAACATATTCTCTCAGGAAGCAATGTTTATAGAGGTTCTTACCTGTAGATTTTCAGATGCTTCACTTTGTTAGTGAAAATAAAATCATTTACCAGAAAAAAAAAAAAACATGAAAAGGAGAGAATTTTGTAGTCCTAATAATCAGAGAGATGTGTTGGAATAACTGAGATTCTGGCAATTTTTCAGGAAGATAAATTTCTTTATTGGAAGAAAAAACATATTGTTATTAGAACTAAGTAAAAGGTCAAAGTCTAGTCATAGGAATAAGAAAAAAATTGCTTGAATTAATAGATATTGGTCCTTAGGTAAGAAGTACCCCAGCTTGTTCAAATTTTATTTGTTAGAGTTTAAATTCTTCTGGATTAGGAGAAGATTAATTTCAGAGCCTGAGTTAGCTTTTGACCTGTGTATGGGACCCAAGTGGCCACAGCTGTGGGGAATAGGAGCCCTAGTGTGGCAGGGATCATAGTCCTTTGTGTAAAGTAAAGAGAATTCACACGTGCTGTAGCCATCACACTCTCATAGGTACTCTGGAAATTGTTATCGTCAAAGTCATCCAAATAGCCATACTGGAATTAGATTTGCAGAATCTAAGAGCTAATTTTAGTATATTGGAGTGGCAAGGCATAAACTATCTTGGGTAAGAAATGAGGATGACTTCACCAAAGGAAGGATAACCAAATTTACATTAATCAATAAAGCAGACATATTTCATATGAACTCTATTAACACAGTGCTTTGAATGTGGTATATGCCATTTTATCATTTGGATGCAATTCTGAGCCTGCCATTCTTCCACAGCATGAAATTCATTTCTTACTTTCTATTGTTGTTTGGAACAAAAAATAATACAAGAGGAGAATTTAAAGGGTACATAAAGTCACTTATTATATTTCTTCAGTTCCAATGCAATAAATTTCTAGTTTCTTTTAGTTGCCTTGTGTCTGTGCAAGTTTTTGCCACCTCCAGACTCTGAAATTCTTTGATCAATCCTTCAGAAATTATAATAACCCATATATAGTAGGAATCATCTTTCAAAAAATGAAAATTTTGTTAAATGTGTTATGTATGACATTAATGTGAATACTTAAGTGAATCCAACCTTAAAATTGAATGCTAATAAGGATTTTTTTCTAACTATTTCAGATCAGTTATTCTATGAGATGAGAATCCTGACCAAATATTAGTATGAAAGACAACTGGTCAAATCATGCCTTAGTATAATCACAGGTAGAATTCACTTAAACAATTAAAATATAAAATAAAGCATCAATATAACATAAACAAACATAAGAAAGTTTTAATTGTACTTTTTTTCTGCAAAGTTAAATTGAGCACCTGCTGTTTACCAGGTTGTGTTACTACTTGGCTTCTATGCTTCAAATACCTTCTCATTGACATTAGAATGAACTCTGATTTCCTTACTATTCCCTCCAAATTCTAAGCTGAACACATACATTTCTCTGACTCCCTATTCCCACCAAAGAGCTCTCCCCTCTGTTTCTGTAAATCCCCAGAACTCAGTTTTGCACTTACTATTATTACTCTTGGTAACACCCCTTCTCTCCCCAACCCTGCTTCCAACCTCCACTCCTAAAATGGTTCTACTTTTCTTTTTACTTATATTTTGATCTTTCTCCACTTTTGTGGGGTAAGAATTTGCAGATTTTGTGCCTACTGTATTCTGAATATCCAGAATAGTGCCTATCACAAAATAGATTTTCAATAAATAAGTTTTGTATATTCTAGATGCAGGGGATTTAATAGTTTGTCCTTAACGGAGTTTTACGATCTCTACTGAATAAGATACATTTTTTTCAAATACATAACCAAAGCACATGTATGTTTTTGTTGCTATCTTTCAACATCATCCAGTCTTGCCATGTGAGTACATGGTTTCATATGTCTAGTCATAGGTCTGGCATTATTGTTGAGTAAGTAAACCCCTCCACCTATCAAAGTAGTAGAAAGACATATTGCTCATACATAATGCAAAGAAAGAAAATTTTAGGTTTGGATTTTTTTAAAGAAAGTTATAATAGATTTCTAGCGTCTTATTATTCCTAGAAGACAAATACACTTTCATTCTTGCTGATATCGTACGGTCAATTGTTTTGTCAATCCAGCAATGCTTCCATTATAAAGATAGTGAGTTTTTAGTCAACTGTTTTTACTTTATTATCTTAAAGTTGGAGTTACATGTAATATGGGTTACTACAAGGTCTATATGATGAAATAATGAGTATTATCCCTCCATTGTTGGATTGCTGAATATTAGGAGAATGAAAAGGTTGGGGAATATAACAAAAATATCACTACATTATAGTTAATGGTTAAAGTTATGTTTGCAGGTAAGCAAATATCCAGGTAATAAATAAAACTTTATTTAACTATTCAGATGTTTTGGTGTAACAGCATCGAATAGATATGTTTCTAAAACTTGTCAGATTTTCCCATCCTTAGAAATGAGACTTCAGCACTTTTCCTTCCAAAAAAAAAAAAAAAAAAAAAAAATCCAAACGAAATGCTTAAGCCATTTTTAAACTTTTACTTTGTGTACTTTTTTTTTAATCACATTTTTGGTCATGTTAATTTTTTCCCCTTATTTGCCTTATTATTCCATCTCTACCTTCTAAACCTTACCTGAAAGCCTTGTCACTTCTATGTAATAAGTATTTCCTCAACCCTTCCCACTACCAAGAGATTATGATCATTGGATTAATTCTCATTGCACTAACTCTGTTCAGGTCTGTTTGTGTATTTGTCACAGTATTAGATTTTAAGATGCCTGAGAGCACATAATGTTTACATCCATATTTTCATTTCTGTAGCCCCTAGAATAGCTTCTGAGACATACCATTGTTTAGCACATCTTTTATGAATTTAATGTCTATATGACTTGAATTTCATGAGCATTGCAAAACAGGTCAAGTCTTGAGAGCCAGCTGTGGAGAAATGAACAGTTTTAGTTGACAAGTACAGCTGATACCAGTAAATATTCTTCCTCCAAAAGATAAAGCATCTATCTTATTTTTTACTAATGTCAACAAAAGAAAAAAATACCAGAAATTGAAACCAATCACATATTAGCAAGAGAATTGAACATTTCATTTGAACTAATTTTATGTTGTAACATATTAAAATAGAAAACTACTAAAATTTCCACAAAACACCCCATGGCTTAGTAACTTATGAAACAGATTTCAAATCAGATGAAGCAATTCTTTTTTAGAACAAAATTTCTGCTATGTACTTTTCATTTTGCTAGTTAAATTGCATGTGGTATAAGCAAGAAAGCATTTTCCCCCTCTTGAGACATCAGATTACCAAAAGCACTATAAAGACTCCTCTCTTAGTCTTTAGAAAGAGAATGAAGCCAACATCAAATATCTCACCTAGGGAATGATTGAAGGAAAAGTCTCAGGTCTAAAATTTGTAAGTGTTCAAAGATTCTCCTCAAATCTTAGATGTTGAGGGGCACACGTGGTTCTAAAAAGTGCATTTAGATCCATGGTTAAAGAATTGCTAGGACCAAATAAATTAAGCAAGAATGGGATGCCTTGACAAGATACTGTAGTGAACAGGAATAGATCTAAATCCTGAATATTCCATAGTGGTAAAGGAAAAATATCAAATGTGAGAAGCGAGGGATGAGGGCCTTAATCATGACTTCACAAAGTTATGATTATGGATTTATTAAACCTAACAAAAACAAACTTTTATTATAATTACCATCACCCAGATAGATATATTGGACATGTATTTTATACGCACCAGAAGATGATGCGATTGATCAATAAACAATGGATTTGCTGAATATCAAAAAAGTAGAACTAGTCATCTGGTCAAATGCATCAGTTATTTGTAAATTTGATAGTCATGGGGTTCTCAGTTTGGGAAATAGACATAATCTTTACCATTCTCCACCATGTAATCGATTATATACATTTTATTTATGAAACAAATGTTGATAAAAATGAGACAAAAGAAACTATTATGTTATAAGTTTATATTATGACAGTTATACAATTATTCCCTCATCCACAGTGGCTACTGGAAGCCAAATGCCATATTATTATAATTACTAATTATATTCTTTCCCCCCCGTACCCTAACATATAATAAATTGGCTGTTTTGGAAAGTAACCTTCATAAACTTTGATGCATTGCCCTTCTATTTTTGCATTTTTCCCATCACCTTAGTTTAGACTCATATCATATCCATTATGTAACTTCCATATAGTATTCTCATCATTCTCCCTGCCCCTAATACGCTGCTGTTCAAACATTTCTCCATACAGTCACTGGAATTTTCTTTCTTAACATCCAGATATGTCACTCTTCTGTTTAAAATGTGACTATCCCTCCCCTTACTTTCAGAATAAGGAACAAACTCTTAGGCATCATAATTCTCACTGACCACTCTTTCTGCAGCCATACTAACTCATTATTTAACTGTTCAGATGTTTTGGTGTAACAGCATCATTTGTTTTATTGACTAGATTTATTGCACATCCCCTGTCTCCCAATTACCGTGCTTATGCTTCATGTATATCATATCATGTGTATCATCATATTTATTCCTTATAGTGGACACTATTGATGCCCCAACCCAATCCCCTTTACTGGCTGATGTGCCACTTCTCCAGTTGTGAGGATTAGCTGCTAATGACTAATAGACACTTGCCCTCCATCAAATGGGAGCCACTTCATCCAGGAGTTTACACACTTCATTCCCACTCCTCCTCCCACCTACAGCCCATGACTGACAGATTGACTGACTGACTGACTGACTAACTGACAGACTGAAAGGAGTTATGACAGCTAGCTGCCTTGCCTCAAAGTGAGACCAACTCTATATACTTCTTGTTCCTTAAACTTTCCATGGGATTAGGCCAAGGGTGAAGCTGGTCTCCAACTGAAACCATTTCCTTGATTAGCTTATTTTTCCCTGTTTTATCCGTGCTTTTCATTCCCTTTGTACTGACAGTACTCTTTCTATGAAGAGTTGGCATAAGAATCTGCTTCTCAGGTTCCTGATTTAGGAAACCCAAGCTAAGATATCCTTGAGATGAATTTTGTGAAGCTCATATGCCTACCATCATTTTACAGATGAGAAAATGAAGGTTCAAAAATAATAAGTTGTTTCTTCCTCTATTCTTTCATAATAACTGATACATTGTTTTTAAATAATTGGCAAAATATTACAGTGAGTCACAAGTGCAAATAGCTTTAGAGTTCAGGGAGGTAATATGCACAGGAACAGGCTAAGATATAAGACAATATACCTGTGGAATAGTTGTTGAAAATAGATCTTGGGTCACCAAAAAGCCATTCAGATGTTCTTGATTTTTTCAAGATGATGCCTGTAGGTCCAAATTGATCTTTGTGCTATAGGTTTGTATTTTAGTTCCAAAGTCCCAAATGAATGAAGGCACACATTTCAATATATTTACTTTATTCCAGGCACTAAACTAAATAATGTAGCATGTGACTTGATTGAGCCTCCATTGTACTGTGTAAACTGGATGTTTATGATAGATGGAAGCTGCTGGTTGTGAACCCTACAGCCATCTCTTTCTCCTTCTGAACTTGCCAGCAGAGCCTACTTTGTACCATAGTGGCTGAAAATAATCAACACACTCCCAGGCTGCCTTGAGGCTAGGGACAGGCATATAATCCCATTAATATCCCATACAATATAATGGGCATATAATCCCATTCAATGGAATTGTGGGCATGATTCTCCTACTGATAGAAGAAGAAGAAAGAGAAGAAGGGGAGGAGGAGGGGCGGGGGAGGGAGAGGTACAACCAGTCAGAAAGGGCAACCCATTGTTTTTCTGTAAGAATGGGATACCCAGGGCGGCTACAACCATCTTTCTGATTGATTGATTGATTGGTTGATTGATTGACTGATTGATTGAGCAAGAGAGCGAGCGAGCTGGGAGAGGCAGAGAGAGAATCCCAAGCAGGCTCCACACTGTCAGCACAGAGCCCAATCAGGGTTCTAACCCATGAACCATGAGATCATGGTCTGAGCCGAAATCAAGAGTCAGATGCTTAACTGACTGAGCTACCCGGCTGCCCCTAGCCATCTTCTGACCATAAAGGTTGATCCCTACAATACAGTGAGGATGGAGAGCAGAGAGATAGGAAAAGCCAGAGCACCCAGTGATGAAGATAAATGTGAGCACTGAATCAACTCTGAGGCTCCTTCCCTTTAGTTTCTTGTTAAGTAAAAACAAACAAACAAAACACACACACTCTTGCTTGAGCCTCTGTTAGTTGGTTAGCATTTGGTCACCAGCAGCAGAAAACATCCTGACTGACATGATATGGAAAAAAGTAAGCCTCAATTAATTTTAGTGGCTTAATCATTTTTTTACTGCTAAATCTGACATGTAACATTGTATAAATTTAAGGGGTATAATGTGTTACTTGCACACATTTTTATATTATAATATATGAAATATGTATGTGATATATAATATGCATGTAATATATAAAATGTATGTGATATTTATCACATTACATACTTAGAGTACAGCACTATTGTCTATGTTCCATAGCCTGTACGTTAAATCTCTATGGCTATTTTGGTACTTGTTACAAGTTTGTACTCTTAAACACCATCAATCTTATACTCCCACCTCTGTCCTCTGGTAACCACTGTTACCAAGAGTGTTTGGTACCAACCCAAAAAACCTCAGTGTTTTGTTTGTTTGTTTGTTTGTTTGTTTTGTTTTGTTACATGCTTGATTTTTTTTAGATTCCACATATAAGTGATATAATACAGTATTTGTCTTTCTCTGTCTGGCTTATCTTGCTTAGCATAATGTGTTCATGGTCCATTCATGTTGTCAATTTTTTATAGGTAATAAGTGGCAGTGTTAAACATTCAGACTTGGATCACCTGACACTTATATGTAGAACATTTCTCCTTCTGTAGCATTCAATGTTTATAAAGGCTTCCCCTTTTTATATGGTTTTCATTAGGATTCTTTCAAATGCTACATTGACCAAATGGTTCAGGACATCTGGATTTCCCAGGGAAATAATGTGCATAAGGAAGGATTTTCACTGAAGTATTGAGGATGAGCACCCAGCTTATTTTTCTTCTCTTTAGAATAAAGCTTTTAAAATAAAGCTTTGCTATCTCAAGTAGCTGGACCTTCAAAATAATGTACTTTTTTAAATCTTCTGTTCATATTTCTTCCATAAAATAAAAGAATATTATTCCATTTGAGTGATGAGCACGATAATTTGATTGGGATATTGATTCTCAATTTTTCAGTACCTAGGCATTTTTTTTTTCCATACTCAGGAAATTTCTTTTAAAGGCACACTTAAGCAATCTGGAAAGTTTAGTCCTCTACCTAAGCATAAGCAGTGTAAAGAAAAAATAAAAACAGGAACATTTTTTGGGGAAATAAATTCTCAAAATTGTTTGTAGGAGATAAATATGTATGGATTCAAACAGAGATTTGTATAAAATCACCATAAATGGCATTTGTATCAAAGAATAGTTTTCATAATTCAGGTGTCTCCTATTTAAAAGTTTTAAGTTTGAAAGAGTAAGTGATTTTTACAATCAACTGTGTATTTCACAGGACTTTCATCTGTATATTGCAAAATGCTTACTAGTTCTTTTTTGAGAGACACTGCGGAATGAGCCTCAATAATCATGACCTTATTACTCCAGTAAAATTTCCTTCTAATATATCACAAATAATCACTGCTTTGGCAGAAGAGCCAGAAAAGCATAAATACACAAGGGGAAAGAACTTAGAAGGGAGATATTTGTTAACAGGATGAAATTGAATAAGGGCAAATGAAGTATAAACAGTTGATTATTAGAAAGAACTTCAATAGTTTCCCAATCAAGAGATAGGAACTATTTCCTTTGGGGATAAATCAGATTGATTTATTAAATTTGAAATATTCCAAGCTAGTTTGAGAAAACAGGTAATACTTTTTTTTTTCTAGTTCTTTACAATTTAAAATGGATTACTGTATGCATTTGATCATTTGATCATTACAATTTTCCTGTAAGGTAGATAAGCTAAGGATTATTACTTTATTATTTTATAGATTGTGAAACTGAGACACAAAAAGAATACTTGTCTAGGGCTTTAGGCAGTAATTGGCATATTTTGTTCTAAACTCTAGAATTCTATTCTACTATTTTTACAAATGCCACTGTTAGAAATTCTGAATAACTGAGCCTGAATAGAACATACAGTTTTCTGCAGTTTCCTATTTTAAGTTGTTAAGCAAAAGAGCTTTTCTTTGAATATTTCAGGGCTTTTTCATTTTTATTATTATGGAAGAATAAAGAAGGTTAAGAATCAAGTTGCCCCCCCCACCAAATTGAAAAATAATAAAGACAACTAATAAGAGATACGACTCTTATGAACTAGAGATATTTTATATCTTGATCTGAGTGATGATTATGCAGGGTATGCAAATATAAAAAATTATCAAGCTGTAACTTTAATATTAGTACACTTTACTGTGTAAGATTTAGCTTGACAAAGGTAAAAATAAGTGTGTGTGTATGTGAGTAATCACATCTATAATCTCATTCATACATGTAGAACTCTTCTAGATATAAAATTAATGTTGCAATGGCAACTTTGTCCAATGCTTACTTTGTTACACAGGCATATTAAAACTCGTTGTTTTAAGTTTCTTTATTTATTTTGAGAGAGAGGGGCAGAGAGAGAGAGAGAGAGAGAGAGAGAATCCCAAGCAGGCTCTGTGCTGTCAGTGCAGAGCCTGACATAGGACTCAAACTCATGAACTGTGAGATCATGACCTGAGCCAAAACCATGAGCCAGACGCTTAACAGACTGAGCCACCCAGATGCCCCTAGAAAAACTTACCTTTTTAGTGTACACATGATAAACTGTTAAAGAATAATATGAAACCCATTGTCAGTCATGAATGAAATGGTTTATTTACATAACTAAAACTTTTTTGGGAATTGTTTTGCATTCTCCACTTCTAAGGCCCAGACCAATGGGCACAGAAAAGATAATAAATATACACTCATTGATCAAGTGAAATAAACTTCAAAACCACAGGGTGTGCCTTTGACAAATCTTGCTAGCTCCATTTCTTTCTCTCCCCATATCTGGACTACATCTTAACTTGGTATGATTCTTGGCTGTCCAGAGTCACCAGACCTTCCTTGGCCAATCATCCTTCGTGGTCCAAAGTTTCCCGTGAATCTGTCTCAGTTCATTTCAACAAAGCATATGTGCATATGATCACCATCTTGGCTCCTATCTGTGAAGTAACCTCTCTTAGCTCTAAAGAGGAGAGGGGTAAGGCGTCTGTGTGCAGGTGTGTGGGGGAGGGTGAGAAGCAGTAAGCTGGTAACAAATGATAGTATAGGTACTATACTAGATACTGGATACTTCATATATCTTAAAAATTCTCACAATATTATAAGCTAAGAATTGGTCTCAAGGTATATACGATGCCAAAGTATTTCCATTTGAAATAAAGTTGAGAAGAAAAATCAGCTTTGTCTCACTCTGAAGGGCAATCTGTTGTTATTTTGTTATTCTTCTTATTCATATTCGACTTAAATTACAGAACATGAGGGCAACTTTAGGGATTTCTAGATAGATAGACAGATAGATGTTATATATTCATATATATGGATTCCGCAGAACATATATATTCTTTATATACACTGAAAGGCATTCAGTGTTCCACAGTTAGTTAAAAACATAATTAAGACTAAAATGTAGATCTTTCAGTTACTGTTGGAATGTGATTTCTTTTACATGAAGCTCTAGGGTGCTGAATGTCCATCTAATGATGCATCACCTCTCCTAAAAGCTAGTAACAAGTTTTAAAAAAAATTTCTTGGAAAGAAAAACAATTTCAATTTCAAGTAAAAAGTTCTTAATGAGGTTGTAATCCCACCCCTCTCTTACATGCATGATAGACCTTTTCTCATTATATTTTAATTATGTATATTTTCTCATTTCTCATACTAGACATGAAGCTTTGAAATTGAAAGCTCTATTATTTGTCTCCATTTTTTGTTTGTTTTATTTTGTTTTCTCTGGGTTTTTTGTTTGTTTGTTTGCTTGCTTGCTTGCTTGCTTGTTTGTTTCACTCTAGTAGGGCTTGGCATATAATTAGTCACTTAGTTTGATGCATGAATGAAGAATGAATGGTCTCCTGGATGGATAGTGGCATTTTGGTCAACTTGATTGTCGGTAAGGAATCTATTATTATTATTTTTAATCTAGGGAAGCCTTTGGTCTATCTTGAAAATATCACCTATTGACAGCCTACTTAAACTACGGGTAAGTATGGCAGCCAGAGTAGAAATAAGTCTGTCATTCCTACAGTGGCTATCAGTCATTGTAA
Source organism: Panthera tigris (assembly GCF_018350195.1). Taxonomy (NCBI): domain Eukaryota; kingdom Metazoa; phylum Chordata; class Mammalia; order Carnivora; family Felidae; genus Panthera; species Panthera tigris. The sequence continues at coordinate 126,308,093 of NC_056665.1, forward strand.
GAGGTAGTCATGATTTACTCCCATGGAGAGAGATACAGTACTTTCTTTTACTGAATTTCATTCCAAGAAAATAATGCTGTTGAAACAACTCAGAATGTTGGCCAAAACAGACATGTTAGTTTTAATCAAACTTTGTGATCAATCACTTGGGAAAGATCATTAGTTCTCCTATAATTCATTGTATATGCTAATATATCATATAGTTTTTTTTAATCTCAAATGGAGGAGGGGATGTTGTCTATTCCTTCCACTTTGCTTATAAATGGCCAAATCTACCCTTCTCTTCAATGATCAGTGCTAAGTGTTTCCTCCACAGATGCCTGGCCAACTAAGATTAGATGCAAAACTAAAGTTAATTTCTCCCCAATAGTAAGTGTGTTTGCTGTGTTAAGAACACTGTCTGGGCTTAAGGATATGGATGCAGATGTAGGAAATTGTCAAAGGGAAAAGACTGATTTCATTAGCTGGAAGTGGCTGAAACTTTTCCCATTACAATAATAGTAAGGTCAGAAGTCTGATTAAGAATTCATACTGCATATTGGTTAGATTTCATTATAAAAGGCAATTTGTCAAATTACCGGAAAATTTTATCAAATGCCATCATCATCTGAAATGACACTGGCAAACTACGCACCCCTGAAAGTAGATGCCTGGCATTTGTGGTCACCAAGAGAAGTACTAAGACACAGCTCCATGGGAGAAGAAGAAAAATGGATTATTTGGTATAGGAAATGAAATGATTAGAAAGATTAACCATTTTGCTTTTTGTGGTTAAGGAGGGCCCTCACAAACAAAACAAAACAAGCAAACAAAAACTCTGTGTATCACTGAACTTCACATTGGTAAGAGGGGAAACCAGTGAAAGCCCACACCCATCACTACAATAGCAAAAACAGGAAGATTGTCATTGAATTCTGTTTTCTAGAAGAAGATGAACAGCAGCTACCTTTAAGATTCCTGTATACCCTTCTGATGGCCAGAGTCTCCTCCTGATTGCCTCCTTGTGGCCCTGATGTTGACTGGATATTAGCACTCAGAAAAGTTTGGCAGCTTAAGAATGTGCTCTCTTTCTTCTCAGCTATAAACTGCTCCCAAGGTGACTCTAAATCCACAGCTGTAGGCTGTGTTACAGTGAAGGGAAAAAGTGACACTACCCTAGTAGGAATAAAAAGGGACCTTCTTTCACTGCCCCCTGTTATAAGAACAGTCTAGGCCTGGATAAAGTAAGTTTTCTCTTTGGTCTGCCCACTGAGAGTGTCAACATGTTCACTACAATTGTCATGCGTGGTTAACTTGGGCCCCTGCAAATATACTAATGACGATAGCTGGAAGGGTCTTTTGTTTTGTTTTGTTTGTTTTATCTGTAACTTCACAAGAAAATATTTTTCCAGAATAACCTAAATAGTATTTTGAGATGTGAATTATATAATGGTTACTCTATAGCTGCCTTTATGCTTATGATGTAATAATATTCTGATTTTCATTTCCCATGCTGTTTTAGTAGTATTTCCAAGTCTTCATGAGTAATTAATAAAAATCCTTGTCTGTTAGGGCTATCTTTTTTTTCCTGACATAAATACTTTCCTACTCTCCCTCCTCCACCTTCTGCTACCCTCCTCTTCTTTTCTTTCCCCTTCCTCTTCTATCCTCCTCCTCCCCCTCTTTCTCTACCTCCTTCTACTCTCTTTCTCTTTCTTCTTCATTTTCTTATTCCCCTTCTCTTCCTCCTTCTCCTTCTCCTCCTTGTTATTTTTCTCCTCCTCCTCCTCCTCCTTCTCCTCCTGCTCCTCCTCCTTCTCCTCCTCCTTCTTCCTCTTCCTCATCTTCATCTTCTCCTCCTCCTCCTCTTTCTCCTCTTTCTCCTTCTTCTACTCCTTCTCCTTCTCCTCTTCCTCCTTCCCCTCCTTCTCCTTTTCTTCTTCTTCATCTTCTTTCCAATTTAACTGTGTGTTCTTTTATATAGAAGTATGTGTATATGTGCCACATATAATGGTTTCTTACAGTGGTTGCCTTTACTACTATTGCAGATTGTCTCTTTGTATTCCTGTTTAAAGTTGATGGCCCTTTTTCTCCAAAATTTTAAAATTAAGTTGAAAAGAAAAACAATGAAGATGGCGTATCTGTTGTGATATCAAAAATATCAACACTGTAGGGGACAATTGAGTCAAGGAGTGAAGATTAGAAAGCAGATGTTATTAGGTTGTAAAGTGTGTGGTTGTGGGATATAAATATACTGGCCATATGGAAAGGCAGCCCTGAAGAAAAATGCAGTAAACTCTGCATGTCTGGTTAAGTGAATTCAAATATTTCTATAGGCCATACAGCACTTTTGTAAATCTTTGAAAAATAGAGTGCCTTACTCACACATTTGTTTGAAAAAAGAACTGAAATCTGATGGCAGTCAGATTCTACAAGTTTGTCTCCATATCTTTAAGTTGAAGTGTCTAGGAGACTAAGGGACAATAAGAAGAAGAGATACAGATTAGAGCAGATGCTGGTTACAGATTGGAAGCAGAGAGTTTGGAGGACGCCCAATTAAAAGCCAATAACAAAAATCTATGCAAATACTGTGAAAGTCTTAACCAGCAAAAATAATATTTGACAACTGACAGTGAAACATTGAGAGAGGATACTTAGTCTGCCTGGGCCTCCATAACAAAACACCACAAACTAGGAGGATTAAACAACAGACATTTATTGTCTCACAGTTCTGGAGCCTGGGGAGTCAAAGAGATTAGGGTGCAGGCCAATACAGTTTCTGCTGAGGGCTCTTTCTCTGGCTTGCAGATGGTGGCCTTCTGGCCATGTCTTCGCGTGGCAGAGACAGGGAACAAGCTGTCTGGTGTCTCTTCGTACAAGGACACTGGTCCTAGTGTATCAGGGATCCATCTCTATGATCTAAGTAACCTCAAGTATCTCCTAACAGGCCTCCTCCTACAATATGATCACATTGAGTGTCAGGGCTTCAACATAAATCTTGGGCGGATGCGATCCAGTTCACAGCAAAAGGAAAGAAACCTAATCCAGGTGCTGTCTCTCTTCAGGCCTGTTCTACATCACAAAGTCCAAAATGTTAGGCCACAAGCCATGTTTAGCACTTTGTTCTAATCTTATAGGCTCTGGAAAGAACTCTAATGTTTCAAAAGCTGTGTTTCACATTGGAAATAATCTTGGATAGTACTAAAATATGCGCTACCAAGTACAGGAAAAAATTAGGGAGAAACTTCAGGAATTAGGAGTCAAAGGATTTTGCTTGTTAATGCAAAGTTTCACCATCATAACCTGATAGTTGCTGCCCACTTGACAGCTCAACCAGCCTCATCCAAAATCTCCTCATGGTCACAGATTTCAGGTGAAAAGAACAAGTGGCCCTCTAGCTCAGTCATGCAGGGAAGTCATATGGTACTTCTTATTCCCATAATACACTAACTCTATATAGGGGAAGCCTGGAAATCAGTACAGAGATTTGATGGTTTTAAAACCCCAATTAGGGAAGCCTTGTTAATCATGTGGGAAAGTTCAAGGAAAAGATTTGAATCCTTTGGCTTCTGCCTCCAAGACCAAAATGAACTGGCAAGAAACTGTGTCTGGTCTCAGAACCCATACTTTGCCCTGAGCCTTATGCTTGATGGTGTCTTCCCCCTGTACCTTATTAGGACGGGATGGTGGGCATGCTCAGTGCAGAGACATGTAAGCTGCTGGTGGTATGGTTTTGAAGCATGTTCTCAAAGCTAAGTGCTGGGCTCCACCTTGAATATCTCTGGCTGAAAGTAAATGGCAGTTGGACGGTTTCATTCGAGGCTTCATGCAATGTTTGTGGGTCCAAGCTCTTCGAAATGCAAACAGAATCCTACATCCTTTCAAATACAGGACACACAATTATATATCTGATCTTATGTATAAACAGCAAGTAATGTGACAGTTTTTCAACTACTCTATTTTCATTCCGCATGACCTGCATTTTTAAAACCTACTAACACTTTCATTATCCCTAAAACTTTCATAATTTAAAGGTGTGATATTATGCAATAGGCAGAACTGTTTATCTGGTGGTTCCTACCTGCCCCCTTCTTTTATTTCTAGGGAACTAAACTGGTTTGAACTGCTAATAGGCAATGGCATTAGAATCAATTGTGGGGAAATGAGAAACTTTTGGATTAAGTTTGATCTTGGACACACAGGTAAATCTCTACCAAGTGAGCATTTAGCTCCTGTACATTGATTCCCCTAGGATAAAATGCAGGTTGCTAGAACAGCTAATATATATTAATTTCATCAAATCGATCAATTATAATTTGATACAGAATTCATAGTACAGTGAATATAAGCATGTCTGAATTGTCATTTTTCCTCCTGTTGTTTATTGGGCTAGGACTACATGATTGGGAGGAGGGAACTCATTGGGAGAACATCCATTGATTTGGGGATCATTAGCTTGAGCCATGCTACATAAGACATACGTCAGTTCTGAGTACATCACATGTGTATTTTAAAACAATTTTTCTTTCAAATATTATTAAGTAGGATATCTTATATTTAGAAATCTTATGCCAGAGAGTATTTAAAGTAAGTTTAAGGTCAGTGTTTCAGGCTATTTGTCCACTTTTCCAAATAGCAAACAAATTGTTTAGTTGGAACATAGCCATTTCACTGGTATGTCTTGTTTCAATATTAAAGTCTGAAGATTTTTATTCTAATCCCAGTAATGCCCTCCCCATCTTGATGGAATCTGCCTTGTTTTTTTTTTAATTGTTTGGGATAAAATATTAATTGAAGGTGAAAGATGAAGAAGTGAAGTAGTGAGTATTTATAATTCTGTTGGGGGATTTTGTTGTAAAGAGGAAATGAGAAAGTAGGTAGTAGCTTGAGGGGATGCAGGATCAAGTGAGGTTGTGCTTTACTTTGAATGCTTGTTTTGCTCTGCTTTTTAATTTTTAATTTGCTTTTTATTCTTGAAGATGGGCTATTCTATAGCTAGTTGGTGTGATGCAAACTCCAGAGTAAATGAGAGAGGAATCCAGACTGCCACCAGAGGAGAGTAGTTACAATTGTTCCGTTGTCTCTCTATTATAGTCCATTTTTTTGGTTAGATCTTTCCTACGTACTAATGTGTGGATCCAGTTCCAGCTCCCATTATCGAAATTTGCCCTATTTCATTCCAATGACTGCATTTCTGCCCCAATTTTATATGTAAGATTAAGTTACAAAATCAGTGAACTCAAAGATCTCTCACTGCATTTGTCTGTTTATGCCCACCATTGCTCATGTGACCTTGCTTGTGACTGAGCTTGCTGATGGAGGACAGAGGAGAAAGGCTTGGGCAGGACCTCAGACATGGCCTTGCTTCCTGCGCATGTTTCTAACACTGTTATAGATGTTCCACATGCATTGCTTCATTTCATCCTTACAGGGAACCCATGTTATGATTGTCAGTATACACATTTGGCTGATCAGGAAACCTGAGTACTACTTGCAAGTACTTGTTTTGCAATTAGAAATCAGATCTCCTTATTTCTTCTAAGGGCTGGCCTCAGCCCTGTTTATCTCACTAATACATACAATTTTGCAGGGCAAGGGGAGGGGACATAATTGGGATTAGTCACAGAAAGGAGTATGACATCTGGCTGAATGACAGCAGATAAAGGACTGTTAACTGCTGGCATTTAACTTTCCCCCTCCACTAACTGTTAACTTCTTAATAAAATTATAGATTCTACCAGTTATTAGTATTTTCCAGTATGCTAAATCTTAACCAGCTACCATAAAATAATTACCAGCATTATAGAGTTGGATGCCATTTATGTCCTCAAGGCCCTCAATATCTGCAAAGTGTTAGTAGCATCACTCTCTCAGATATGGTAGGTTCGTTTGTAATAGTCAGTTCTCTAAAGTTCATCACTGAGAGACTGAAGAAGAATGAACTAAAAATATGTGGCAACATACACATTGCAAGCCATCTGCCAATGCAGACTCTTCGAAATATAACAACCTCATTCCTGGTGTCCTCCTTTTTAGAACAGTAATCATCTTGGAGTCCTTTTTCCCTTAAAGTCTTAGGGGCAAAACAAAAATTTCATGGTAAAATACCTCAGTTCAGTACAGTAAAATCAGTAGAGTTCAGACTATGTATGAATGGGGGCGTGGAATTTATTGATTAATGGAAACATTGCTTTCCATATTGTTCCCCTTGGCCATAATGCCAGCAACCTTTTAATTTTTATGATATTTGTAAGAAGTATTTACAAAACCTTCCTTAACATTTTACTTATGACAGATGCGATGTGATCGTATGCAGTCGGGTCCAAATTGTTTCTACTATGGAAGAAATCTGTGGGTTTCAGAAAGACCTTTTTTCTTTAGGATAAACCATGGAAATCTTTCAAGGATGCTGGATTTTTTCTTGTAAACAATTCCAGCTTTCATTTATCTGACTGCCAACAACCCAGGCTACTTCATTGAATTGAATGGAAGTTTACTCTTCAAAATTAACTCTTTGGGGCTATGACTTATTAACTTACTGCCAGGATAGAATCAATATTCAACTAATGTAAATTTGTTGTCTAGCTTTACATCATGTATTGCTTGGAACCAAGATTTTCAGAGCGCAATGCATTTAAAGAATTCTCATGTCCAATCATTTCAACCTATGAATGGGGGAGCCAAACCCTACGGGGAAAAGCTGCAATACGTTTTGTTCTAAATCACAAAGTAGGGAAATGGCAGAGCTCATACTGGAGCCACTTGCCACCCTTTAGTACTGAATTCATTTCTCTATAGCACTCCTTAACAGCCATGACTGGCTTATAGATGAAAAGCAGACAGTGTCATTGAAAATCCAAACAGATAAAATGTTTAGAAAGAAATAATACTATCAAGTGGGGCTTTTGTTTTGTTTTCTACTCTTCCTTAGAGAAAAAGCCCAAACTCCATTGCTTTGTATTCAATCCACTTAATAACTTTGTTTATTATGAGAATGTAAGGCTCAGTCTATGAATTCTTTTCACCAAAGGCCCCTTATGTAGGATGGCATTTAAATGGCTTATTTGTAGGTTACTTGTGATTATGTCCCCAGAGCAAGCTAAATATGTATGTTATTGTTATTGCATTCGACAATGGGATGCCAGGAAGAGAAAATTGTATGTAGTACATTCTGCCCTTACTTCTTATACCTGAATTTGTCTCATTTTGATTTCTTGGGAGTCAGATAAAACATAGGGAGCCAGAGTTCCTACACCATGACCTGAGAGATGAGAGTCACATTTCACAGTGAGAAATAAGGGTGTGAGGAGGGAAGCGAGGCTCTCTCTCTGCTTCACTCTTCTTGAGTGTCCATGGTCGGGTTGCTTCCTAATCTGATGTGTTTTCCTTCAGCTTTGTGGGAACCTTCCTGATGTTTCTAGTTCATAAAATAGACTTCTCCTTTGAATTCCTGCATCCCTTCAGGGGCCTTAAAATTTAATTTAACCAAGTTTTATATTGGTGCTAAGGAAATGTTCTTGGGTATTAGGCAAATATTTATGTATAAAGAATGATAAATTTAAGAAAATCTTAAAAGGACAAAAATAATACTAAGTGCCCCATCTCCAGGGAATATTCATGTACAGTCTTGTATGTCATTCAATGGACTTTGTATGACTACTTAAAAAATTTGTGAAGACTGCAATAATGGAAAAATCTATGTTATAAAAAGTGAAAACAAGGCATATAATTTTATATCGGTATGATAATTATGGAATGAAAAATCTTTACATAAAAATGCTAGGAGGATTTATAAAAATACGTTACAGTATTTTTACATGGGCAGTAATATTTTGGATGATTTAAAAAGTATCTCCTACTTTTGTACCTTTCTCAAATTCTATTTAATTTATTCATTCAACAAATATTTAGAGAGCACAAAATATGTGTCAGGTTCCCTGCTAAGTGTTGAGACAGGCTAAGGAAGTTAGCTAACCATGTGCAAGGGCTAATGAAAAACAAACAATTCAGAAGAAACAAGAACAGGATAAATGAAGTTCAAGGACAGGGTAAGCCAAATTTTCCAATAGAACGTAAGAAAGGGTGCCTGAAATTTGTAAGGCAAGGTAAGGAGAAGAGTATTGATTAGGATACCTTCAGCTGCAAGTAATAGAAACCATGGAAAATATTTTTAAAAATAAGAAATATATTGGTTCATGTGGTTTGCATTGTGTCCCTGAAAAATGTGTGTTGAAGTCCTAAATCCTGTATCTATGAACCTTATTTGGAAATAGGATTTTTGCAGATACAGTCAAGTTAAACACGTTAAAATGAGATCATGCCAGATTAGGGTGGACCTTAAATCCAATAATTGGTGTCCTTATAAGGAGGGAGAGATTTGGAGACAGAGACCCCAAGGAGGCACACATGGAGTGAAGAAGGCCACATGAAAATTGTGGCAGACACTGAAGCTACAAGTGAATGAACACCAAGAATGCAGGGGGCCACCAAAAGCAAGAGAGGCAGGGAAAAGATTCTCTCTCAGCGTCCTCAGAAGGAATCAACCTGACTGACACCTTGATTTTGGATTTCTGGCCTCTTGAACCAGGAAATTTATTCTTTTTATTGTGTGAAGCCACACAGTTTGTGTTCATTTGTCACAGCAGCCCATGACATTAGAAGTCCAAAGTATAGGTAGAGTTCGGGATTAGCTTAACTCGATGGTGCTTTTCCATTTCTTCCTTCCCCACTCAATTGTTCATGCCCTTTCTTGGTGACAATATTATCTTCACACAGGGGTAAATGACTGTGGCAGTTCATAGCTTTACTCTTACACAGAACATGGAGAGGAAGAAAGAGGTGTCTATTTCAATTCCTATTTCTTTAGAAGGAAGAAAAAACATTCCCAGACACCCTTCACAAACTTCACATTGTTTTCATTAACCTCAATTAAGTAACATGTCTGTCTTCAAATCAATATCCTTGGGTAAGAGAATGCTATGAATAAACCACTTAAGCCTGGATTCCCACAACATTCACTGGAAAGACAGATAGCATGACTGTTTTATGATCAGGCCACATGGGGAGCTTAGATGGAGTCCTCTAATGTGGCTCATGGGCTCTATGGGAGCAAGGTGGACACTTGAACCAAAGCAATGCTTCATTGGGTATGAATCTTGGGTAGAGGGTAGGAGGGATAGATGTTGGGGAGGCAATAAAATATTCTATTTTTCATCTGAGGTCAATTCCTACCTGAGATGGGAAAATGATTAGGATTAAAATGACAAAAAATGAAAAAGCAAGTGAGGGACTTATGGAGGCCTAGAGACACCTAGAAGGAACAATAGGGTGCTATGTGAAAAGACTGGAATGCAGCAGGGTGGGGATGGTGGGTGATGAGCATGGCCTTAAAGACCCCTGAAGACATTTAGACTCATCGTAAGAGCTATGAGGAGGTTTTCAAAAAGAATTATGTAGGCAGATAACATTTTCAGATTTGTGTTTTCAATAGAGCATTCTGCTTTAAATATGATGAGAGTATTTTAGAATTCAAATCTAGAAATAATCATATTGAGGGAGGGAGGTTGTTGCATTAACTTAAGTAAGAGAGAATCATGGTCTAGTTTAGGGTGTTAGCATTCAAGATGGAAATAAGGGGATAAATTTGGATCCATATAGCATGAGCTATGTACTATTAAATATTTAAAATTGTGTGAGTATCTCAGTTGGTTAAGGGTCTGACTCTTGGTTTTGGCTCAGGTCATGATCTCAAGGTTTGTGAGTTTGAGCCCTGCATCAAGCTCTGTGCTGACATTGCAAAGCCTGCTTGGGATTCTCTCTCTCCCTCTCTGTCCCTCCCCTGCTCTCTCTCTCTCTCTCTCTCTCTCTCTCTCTCTCTCTTGCTCTCTCTCGCTCTCTCTCAAAATAAATAAACTTTAAAATGTAAACAAAATTAAAATAAATTTATGGGTGTAGACAAACACACACGCACAGACACACAGACACAAGTAGAAATCAATTGCCTCATATGATTGAACATTTAATTTTGTATGGAAGTTGAAAAATCAACAGGGGCTGGGTCATTCATTCTTTTTTAATCTCCTCATTGTTACCACCCTCCCCTACTCACTTAAGCCTATGATAGGGATGGGCACATTTTCACTTACTAAAATGCTAACTAATTAGAAGAACACATCCTACTTATCCTAATTCCTTAAATCAGGCAGTTATCCTATTCTTCATACTCTCTATGGTCCCACCAATAGCCCTGAATGCTGCATGATAGACAACCTTGGGTACAAAAAACATTCAGGGTACCCAGGGATCAGCTTAATTAGAATTTGTTTGGACCAGCTTAGAAATGCCAAGATACTCGGCACCATTAGGAAGTGTAACCCACCCGCCCTGCCACCCACCATATCTCCATATATTAAATAACAGTCCTTTTATTTTTATTGTTTTAATTCCTCTCCATATTTTCCTGTTCTTCTGTCCTCCATTCAGGCAGTGTGCTCAATCCATGTGTCATCACCTTAGGGGAAGGATGAGGCAAGAATGGAAACCAGAAGAGCACAAAACACTTGGGCTTTATTTCTAAAGCCTAATTGGTTGGGAAAACTGAAAGAGTCATGTTCCTGTGAATGAGGTACAGGAAGAAAGAATGGGATTCCTAGACATAGAGAGAGTCCAATGATGGTACAGGAAAGGTGAAGGATTTCTACCAACTGGAAACATCTTCCCTGGGGCAATGAGGGAGAAGGAAGGAAAGAAGTAAAGAGGGAGAGCAGGAGGCTAGAAGAGATCTCTGAGTTTCACATGGAAAATGAGAACTAGCATCAAACATTTTGCTTCTTAGAAGTACCACCAGGGATGTGTCAAGACTCTAAAAAGGAACAACTGTGGTATAAATCTGGGAAAATAAAATCATAGGCAATCTCACAAAAATCTGTGGACATTTAGTGGGTAAGGAAGCAACAGAACTCTCCTGGACTTGAGGCCATGTCGATGGGCACAGTAACATTTCCCTTCATCCCGTGTGAATGAGGACTGAGGGAGCTCCCCGTACTCCTTGAACCCATACTATGGCACAGCACAGGACTCTGAAACTGTGTAATAAACTTGATTAGGAGTAAAATTGGGACTGAGTTAATTTTTTAGCCTGCTGGTGGAATTTAAAAAAGATCGTGTTATTTGCACACCTGAACTTGTGGACTGAAATTCATACCCACATGCCATTTAAAAAAAAACTATAATTATCAACTAGTTGAAATCCAGTGCCATTATCAGGAACTGACTCTTATTTTTCACCTAGTTTGTATTATCCTACAGGTAACAGAAAAATTATGGCTTAGGTAAACAGTTTTTCTGTTTGCTTTGTTTATTTATTTTTCCCAATGTAATAAGAGGTAGACATTTTCAGATGTTGATTTCAGATATATGGTGATGTCATTTGGAGCACAAGCATGTTACTTCTGCCTTGCTCACCATGTGGATGTCACTTTCATGCCATGTCATTATCACAACCTCAGACATCATGTTCATGTTCAAAGTAAGTTTAAGAGGGAAGATTGGAGCCAGCTGTATCTGAACCTTTTTATTAGAAAAGAAAAAGATTTCCCAAGAAGCTCTAATTTATTTCATTGAATATCTAATGGTATGCCTAGCTATGAGAGATGTTGGGGCTGAGTAGATTGCTATAATGAACACAATCAGGGTTACATTAGTAAGGAATCTGAGGGAATGTTTATGGGTTATGCCCCTGACAGTGTTTGCAACTCACTAATGGAGAAATAAGAAAGGGATAAAAAGCCTTTCCTAATTGTTTCCTATTACTGTCAACAATCACTGTTACAAGCCCAGGGTTTACTTTGGACAATAAAGTGAATAATTTCATATGGTTGTGTGTTAATGGTGGATTTTACATTCATTATTTGATTATTTTTACACTGCCCCATTTATCAAACACTGATTAGTATCAGAGCTGTAAGCCTCTAATAAAAAAGAAAAAAAAGAAAGAAAATCTTGGCTCTTTTCCTGTTTATTTCCTATTTATATTCTTAGAATTAAAATAAACTTCAGCCATAAGAATAAGCCATATTCTGTCAGGGTTGATGAGTTTTGATAATACTGGACAAATCCTATGTTGTGAATGCACACTTGAGTGCTGATTGGGAAGCCCAAAGGCATCTCCACATAAATCCCTCTGTAGTCATTCCCATATGTGAAAGGTGGAAGGAAGGATGGCAGGGCTTCGGGACAGTCCTTTAGATGACTTGTCTAGCGCCTTTTCATTGATGATGGTATGATAGCCAAACTAGAATGTATCACACTTTGATAAAAATGACTTACAAAAGTGCAAAGTACAGGCAGGTGGAAGGAGAAAGAAAAGAGATGATGTGCCTTTGCAGAGTTCTTCTCCCTAAAGTTAAAACTGAGAAAACATAAGTCCATATATTTTACTCCTCTGGGAGAAGGACAGAGGAGGCCAGTAAAATCTATGGCATAGTCTGGCTTACTTTGGCATTTACTTTTAAGCCTGAGGTCACATTTCTCTGATGAAATGTTCCAGGGCCTTCCTTAGAAATGTAGACTATCTCATCGTGGCCTAAATATGTTATCTCACTTTTCATTTATTTTGCATTAGTCGTCTCTATTGACATTCAAGCCATAATGAAGAGATATCCTCACTCCAAGTTGTATGTGTGGGTAGAGGGGTGTTCATGTGTTGTTTGTCCTAGAAGACTTCCAGTTGCATTCCTGCACTCACTAATTCTGTCAATCACCAAATATCTATTTGATATCCACTGACATGCTTACTGCTTCAGAGAGTGTGGATAACAAGACAAAGGAGGGTTCCTGAACTTCTGAACCCATACAGCTCTTTGTGTAACACAGCCTAACATGGTGAAGAACTTAGGACACCACATCTCCTCCACACACATGGATTTAGTCCTGCACAAGACTTCGTTTTTCTCCTCCGGTCTCTCTCCTGCACTTGTAATCATGCATGAAAAGACGTATCTTCATCTGCTTCAGAACAAGCAAAGAAAGAAAAGAGGGTGGGTCAACAGCCTTTGTAAATATCACTTGGTTTTAAGCTCTTCAGGAAATGCTGGCATAAGCCCTCAACTTTGTGTAGCCCTAGAATCCTCCAAATGACTTCTGCTTCAAAAATGTGTATCTTGGAAAGTAAACTCATTCTGTAGCTATTTGGTATTTGTTACATCTTTCCATATCTACTTCCACCACTTTTTAAAATTCATTTATTTAACAAATATTTACATGTTTACTACAGAACATGGAACAGAAGAAATGCTTTGCCCTACAGGCTATTTTGCAGTTTTCAACTACAATTAGTAGAGTAATCCTGAAGATAGGACTTTCATTAGAACGACAGGGGTGGAAGAGAGATCGCAAGGGTTTCAAAGGCAAATAAAAGAGGAGTGAAGAATGGAACCATTAGGTAGACCCCAACGGTTTAGCCAAAGACGAGACTTCAGCCTTCTAATGAGTACTGGGCTACATACATGTCATCACTTTTCTTCAGCTGACCTGCTCTTGGTCCTGAAGGTAATTTCCCCCTAGCTCTATGCCTCACTTCTTCCCTGACCCCTGCCTTGAGTGATCAGGATACTCTAGCCTAAGATCTGCCGTCTCCTAAACTAAAAGAAAGAAAAATAAGCTCCTGTCCCTCAAGTTTCTCTATTTTTATTTCATCCTGACTTAAAATCCCATGATTCTGTGCAAGGAAAATGGGAATCTGACCACCTGCTTCTACCTCATCGCAATTTACTCATTGTCAACCCTCTGCCTTCACTGATATTTAATTGCCAACATGAGGAATGTATTCAAGAAGGCAGGCTTCCCAGAGGAGCTTTCGCCAACCTGCTTCAGATCTCTTGAGTCACTTGGTCCTATCTTACAGTATTCTAAGTTTCAGTTAAATGTGTTTAAAATATTTAGACAAGAGAACAAACGGAGCAGTTTAAAGCATGTTTACAACACAGTGTCATTCTCTTACTTGGAAAAGGAAAGACATTTCAATATTGTCTTAAATAATGAGTTCATGTTAATCCAAGAATAACAGTGGTTAAACATTTGCTTTTCCATAGCTGAAATGGCCTCAGGAGATTATCTAATTTAACGGGCACCTTTAGGTGATAATGTAATTCTCACATTTTACAGAAATGCCTCAGTGGAGGCAGTAAAGGTTAAATGTTTTGCTGAAGGCCACAGCAGGGGTTTCTAGCAATTGAGGGTTCGGGGACCCTTTTTCCTTTTTTTCCTAGTCATCATTCTAACTTTCTTCTGGAAAAAACTTGTATTATGACCTCAGACTGACTTATTTCTTACACCTCTTATGAGCTACATAGCTTTCCACAAGCCACTTAATGTGTTAGCGTAAATGTCCTTGTTTTGTAAAATGCAGAAAACAGCTATTTTGAAGAGATGCTACAAGGAGACTGCATATGTAGACCCCTTTTGAAAAAGATGCCCCCCAAATGATTGTCATTTTCACATCATTTAATACACAGTATTTACTGAGTACTTAGACTATGAAACAGTACCAGACACTGGGGAAATATGGATAAAAGATGCGGCCATGTGTAAGAAGAACTCAGTCATGGAAGGGGAAAAAGCAATCTATAATTACAATGCAATACAAGGTGAAATTTCCTTAAGAGATGTCCTGAATCCACCTGAGAGGAATCAACCCAGTCTGTCTCAGCTTCTATTTCAATAGCTGCAGTGAGAGCTAGACATGGGAGCAGGAACCTTTTAAGAATTTTATGAGATTCCACGTGCAGTAATGGAGTGAGTTGCTTCACCTTTGGGTTCATAAAGGTCAACCACTTTTCAGGGGTTCCCACTTTGTCCCAGACAGAGAAGTCTCGGGTGGATGAATGGCCCCTACTTGTTCTAGTTGAGCAACGCGGCTGGTTAATGACTTGTGGCAAATCGATATTTACACCCTCGAATTTTACCAAGGTCGCCAAAACCAGGGCTCTTATTTGAGTCAGTCTTGCTAAGAAGACTGCTTTGCCTCTGGGTAATGTATTTCCATAATCTCCTGACCTCAATCTCACTGGATATTCAGAGAGACTCAGGCAAAAACCCACAATTCCTCCAAGTGCGTGTTTACTCTCTAGTGCTATGTCCCTCTGCCTGAGTGACTGGCACCCCTGAACTGTCCTTTTTTTTATCACCTGCAGGTTGCACTGGCATTTCTGCTTCGGACCATCAAACTTTAATACATCATGAGGACCCCGAGCCAACCCAGGAAAAGTGTGCCCTTTCTGGTCCAGCACCTGTCTGTTTGCTCAGCTCCATAAACTGCTGACTTATAAGAGCTACTCACACAGCGTGTGAGTAATCCAATTATTGAAGCTTAGCTGGGAGGGCTTATCCCAAACAAAGCCATGTCCGCTGGCGTTCAAAAGAAAGGGGGCAGGCAAGAGGAGAAGGCGAGTCAAAAAACTTCGGAGCTACCAGAGCAGCAGTGTAGAGTGAGTGATTAAATTCTTTTTGTCTTTTCAATCAGAGCTTTCACATAAAGAGTAAAGAGCATCTCTACTTGCTGCAAATCTGGCTGTCTTGACAGACGGATTTAATTCGGCCTCGCTTTCTGCCTGATGTGGAGTGACATGCAATACAGGCTGGTCTGGCGTATCAGATGGATGAAATTGCATGTGGGGCTTTTCAGCTCCCACCTCCTCCCTCTTGTCTGATCTTAGGCAAGAATGGAGGTGCAAGGTACTGCATCTGGGTCCTAGGAATGAAGATGGCACTTTCTCTCCAGAGGCAACTTGGCAAAGCACAGGGTAGAATTCAACTGACAGGTGACATTAGTGCTCAGCTTTGCTCCGCAGTTCAGAGAAGTGATAAAGAGCACAGGTTCTGAACTGGATTCTGCCACAGCCCCACGAGGCAGCCTTAAGAAAATATACCTGCTAGCCTTAGTTTCCTCATCCCTAAAATGGGGCAAATATTAGTTCATACCTCACAGGACTGTAGTGAGACTAATTCCTACCCTGTTCTGGGCAAATTGTCTGATGCAAACTGTGTTAACACTTCATTAGTGTTAGCAATCAGTGAAGTATGTTATGATGTAATAATAATAATATCAATAGTGTGCACCATTTCATGGTTCTTAGATCAAAACAATCTAGGCATTTCAGTGATACTATCCTACAGATTAGGTTGGCCTGATGAAAACTATAGCTTTGACCTGTAGAAAGCCATCAGATTGTGATGCTTTATTTAACATGAGCAAGATTAGCATTTTGCAGCAGATTCTGTGGGGCCTTTAACTATTAGCCTAGGAAGAATCAGAGATCTCTCGAAAACGGGCACGTTAGCAGCTACTGTGATAGCTCAGCTAGCAATGTGGGTGGAGACCTGGTTGACTGTAGGAACAAATGATTGCTCACTGTTGGGCTCCCCAGGAGAAAGGAGAGAGAGGAAGGGGAGAAGCTAACTTCCCGGTTATCTCCTGACTGTTCATCCACAGTGCTCTGTAAATGTCACAACACACACCTGTAGGGAAGGGTTGATACCATAGCAAAGGAGAGTATTATAAAGTCTAGAAGTCAACGTGAAACTCTAGCCATTGTGTTCTTTTAAATCCAAAGGGGAAAAACAACTTTGAGAAAAATACATTTTTCTGCCTCCTCATGTTTCTGCTTTCTTTAACTGGTGTAATAAAAGATTCATGAATTGAGCAAACTAAATAGAAAACAATAGACACAACACATGAATTTGTGTAAGAATTGTATGACAATATCTATATGTAATATGCATGCTTTACTGGGTGTGTGTGCCTTACATGTATGTAATTCAGATGTCTCCACCTCCTCTGGCCTTCTGGGGTCATTGTTTCCTGTAATACCTGCATTCTGTTCACCCTGGACATTCAGAAGCCTGCTCAGGTGGGCTTGCATGTTGCAGCAAGTGGCCCTATGACTTTCTGCCCTTAATTGTTGGGAAGCTTCCAGTGGCTTCTGCCTTCCTTTCTCCCTACACCACTGCTTTCCCCACTTGCCGCCTCTGTTCCCTGCTTTTGCACAACACACATCAGCGAACGGTTCATTAATGAAAAAGACATTTACTGAGACTTGTAAACAGTCCAAACAAGGTAACAGTCTCAAAAATCACTGTCCTAAAATACCTCAATTTTTTCTAATATGACAAACTTGTACCATCTTTTCCTCTAACCTTCTACTTGCCGATAAGTTACTGGAAATTCTCTCCAATTGTCTAATTGGATCTTTCTTTCCTCTTCTTCTCCTACTGCCTTCCTCCATTACCATCACTGTCTTCACTTCCATTTCTAAGAAAGAATTAAATCCGGGGCACCTGGATGGCTCAGTTGGTTAAGCATCCCACTCTTGATTTCGGCTCAGGTCATGATCTTATGGTACCTGGTTCGAGCCTCACATCAGGCTCTGTGCTGACAGCATGGAACATGCTTGGGATTCCATCTCCCTCTCTCTTTGCCCCACCCCTGCTCTCTCTCTCTCTCTCTCTCTCTGTCTCTCTCTCAAAAATAAACATTAAAAAAATAAATAATTAAAATCCTTGTTACTTTATTATTAAGTGTATTTTAGCTTATTTCTGTCATGGTCCAGAACTGCATGTGGGTATTTTAAGACTCACTAAAGTACTAGGCAAACAATGAGCTCATCTATCCTGGGTTTCAAACAGTCCCCTCTTTTTCTTTCTTTCTTTCTTTCTTTCTTTCTTTCTTTCTTTCTTTCTTTCTTTCTTTTCATTCTTTTTTTTTTTTTAAGTCATGCTGTGGTTCTCATTTCTAAGAAAGCATCCTTCCCATCCAAGCAAATCCCTGAGACAATGTGTGGATGTGGAAAGATCTCTTTCACTTACAAGAATGCAATATATGTGTCTATGACAATGGCAACCCCTAACACCTGTGGAGAGCTTTCCGCCTGCCAGGCACTGAGCCAAATGCTTTATTTGCCTCAATTAGCAAATCTTTGCAAAAAGCTTTGGGGGGAAATGCGATTGCATTTCCCATCTTACATTTGAGGAAATGGAGACTTGGAGAAGGAAAATAATTAACTAAAGGTGATGGTGATTAAGCTGGGGACGAAGCCCAGTGGGTCTGACTTGGGACCTCTCATTCCTGTCACTGCACTGCTCCCTGTGTGTTACACCAGGGGAGAATGAGTGGGCAATTCATAGCAATCCCTGGCCATTCACAATGGACTCAGCCTTCCCTGCATCCTAAATATTTGCTCTTTGTTTTCTGACTTTGGTACAGCAGGTGCAAAGAGGACTAGAGTCATAGGTTCAATAGATACACAACATTAGGAAATTCTGTTAATATATCTGGGGCTCATTATTTTTCATCTCAACATTGGGGGAACAATAACTTCCCAATACTCTCCAATGTCAGGAAACACAAAAGTTGAGTTTGAAACAAAAATACGCAAAATTTCCTCAAAGTTGAAAAACTCTACAGAAATGTTTTCCACAGGCTCATTATATTATTACTATTATTATTTTATATAGTTGCTTATATCCATGTGTGACTGCAAATGACTAGCCTGATCATTTCCCTATGTCTCCAAGGCTGATATATTTTTTAAATTGCCATTCATTTTATATCAAATTTAGCAGAATGTAAAAGATTTTCAGACTAACTTATGAAGAGAAAGTTACTTAGGCATGGTTTCCTTCGATTTAATATCATTTTAAATTGCATCAAACACTCAGTAAGGGGCACCATTTATATTGGTCCCCGTGGAAAGACTGAGAAGAGACTGGTACCAGAGAAGTGCCTGGCTCTCTATTACTCATATTTTTGGTAACTAGCCCACAGAAACTTCAAGTGTGCAATCAGGCTTTGGGCTGATCTGTAGCTAGCCCCTACATGCTAGAGTCTTGGATTCTCCCTGCATACTTTACTTTCATGGATGAATTTCTAAGCAGATTCATTATCAAACATCTGCCAGGGTCACTTTGAGGATGATGTGGGTATTAGTGCTAAGTTAGCATCGAAAAATCAAAGACAGATGCCCCTTTTTTATTTTAAAGGAAAATGGGTTTTTTATTTCCTTTAAAAAAACTAAGATCATAGGACTTGATTTTATTTCTTTTTAACCAATCAATTTATCCCTCTGCTTAGGAAGCAGAGAATAAACCCCAGAATTCAAGCCCAATAAAAGCCATTTCAAGAGTATGTCTATCAAATACACTATCCTATGTCTCTAAGGGCCATATGTACTAACTGTAAAGCTTTCTTGTTATTCACATAAATGTACTTATCAGATGATACACCTAGTAGATAGAAACACTGCTAGGTTCTGGGGTACCCAATGTCGGTATCACTTGTGGTAGCTAGAACTACAGAGTGGCCCAGAGAGGATGGCAAAGCACCTTCACCAGCTGGTGACATAGAAGACCTAACTTGGGCCCATGTGCCAAACCACAAGGCAATAAAGGAACAATCAAGGTTATCTATTTAGCAATATTTTTCCCTCACTGTGTACATTACCTGCTACTGAGCAAAACTTCACTCAATAGTACAATTAATAAATTTAATAAAACAATGATTAAATCAATAATAAATGAATAAAATGAAAGGCAATTCAGTCTTCACTTCAACTTTCCACTTTTAAGCTACATCCATCCCTTTTATAATTTCTTCTCCTCTTTGCTTCCCTTCTAAAAGAATCCTGCAGTTTATTTAAAGCAGACAAAGCAACACACACACACAGACACACACACAGACACACACACACCTGGGGTAATTAGGCAGAAAAAAGAGCATGCTGGGATTTGTGCAGTAGCACGTATGCCTTTTATAATGACCTTGGCTTCACCCAAAAGTACTTAATAGAGCAACTGCCATCACTATTCAGTCTTACATAAACCAACCCAGGTAAAGAACTATCATGTATTATCTCAGCTGTTAGTCTCAAAATCTCTACTTGCCCATGGCTGAAGGCAGGGGTATGACTCCAGCAAGGGCTATTCTTTGCTAAAGACAATATTGAGAATAATGAATGTAAAGGTTTGAACACAGAGGACGTGGCCCTTCCTCCTCTGGCTTTTACACATACCATCATAAGTATGACATGCACACACAGGTCACTTCTCTATTACAATTTATTCTCAGCCAAAGGGCTTTAAGAGGGAAAATGCTCTTTAATGGGATTTTCTAGAAGTGCTTAAAGACAAAGAAATCTGAGCTGGTAACTTGTTTCAGAGGACTGCAGAATAGTTAGCAATGGCAAATATCTGTTCAAGGTTTTTTGTACTCTCCTTGGAAATGTCTTAGGGTCTTTAGAATGTTCAGATGTTTAAATAGAGAAATATATATTTGTATATTAGAAAGTAAAAACATATGTATACATATTATATATTGTAGATTATATGGATGTGTATTATATATAGTAATAGATATTATACATATACATTTATAACATATAGAAGGTAATATGCACATATATGTACATTTTTACTTATATTTACATATATAACATGTTTTTAGTACTTTAGCAAATTCTAGACTCTTTTGTAAGTTTTGTAAATGAAGGCATGTTTGTTTTACTGTAGTAATTCTGGTAACTATACTTTTTATCTATAGGCATCTTCCATATTTTGGAAGTTGGTGTTAGGCCACTTCACTTTTATGAAAGACCTACATCATGACTTGTTTTCACTAACCCAAAGAAAATCCAGAGAGTTTTTCAGGGGCGCCTGGGTAGCTCAGTCGGTTAAGCGTCTGACTTTGGCTCAGGTCATGATCTCAAGGTTCCTAAGCTCGAGCCCCACGTAGGGCTCTCTGCTGTCATCATAGAGCCTGCTTCAGATCCTCTGTCCGCATCTCTCTGCCCCTCCCCTGCTCCTGCCCTCTCTCTCCCTCAAAAGCAAACAAACATTAAAAAAAAGAGGATTTTCTATTTTGTGGATCAGGGCAAGAAGTAAAAGCAGTGTTCAACCTTTGTTCTGCAGTGAGCCGTGATAGAGGCAGCACATACCTCCAACAGTGAGAGTGGTACCACCAAGCTCCTTCCCGGAAACTACATCAGCATCTCAGCATCAAGCTGCCAGAGCTTTGAGCTCTGTCTGTGAGCATCTGTGCTTTATCTCCATATATTCGGAGATCTGTAGCAAGATGTGTGCTAAGGTATCAGAAAAACCTAAAAGAGGTTATTTTTGGGGTCTGGGAATGCTCAAAATTCTTTCTGTGTAAATTAATGGCAATTTCTTCTTTGCTTTACATTATTTCTGCTTACAAAAGTTTTCACAGGTATGTTCTACTCTTGGATAGCAAGAGAAACTGGTAACCATTCTTTATTAGTTTTTTCTAACAATGGCATTTCTTTTTTCCACTTGATCTTTCCCCATTTCTTGTGTTCTAGGGAAGCAGTCAATCATGGAGCCCAACACCCCATGGCTATATAGTGGGGGTGGGTAAATGAGCCAGGACCAGCCATTGTAACCCGTCCCCTAGACTGTTCACAGTGACACCCAGCATGCACCTCTGAGCTGGGCTGGTCAATCAGACTCCTCACTTGGAATTTCCAGTCTGAGACTTGAATGGCCACTGTCTTCTCTACCTGTGGAGAGACTGTATAAAGCATGACACTTCAGCGAAGAAAGACAGAGACGTATGATCCTTTCTTTTTCCTGAATCTTTGCATTACATTTGACTGAAAAAAAGCTGCACATCCACTTATAGGAGCCACAACAACTGAAGGAACTGAGAATAGTATCTTGGTAATAATTGAACAAGATGGAAAGTTCTGTGGTCTTGGAGGTGAGAATGAAAATGTCTTCTTTATTGAGAAAAGAGCTTAATAAACTTGTTTGAGGTAAGGCAGCTTAAGCTAAGATTTCCGAGTGGAGAGCAGTTACTCTGCACAAAGGAGAAAACCGTGCAGGATGTGGAACACTCAGGGAAGGAGGGTATTAAGAGAATATAGAGAAAGTAGGAAGGAAGGAAATGAGGAGAAGATTCCAGTGAGCACAAGGAGGGTCAATCACACATGGCTTACCCTGCCCTCCTCTCCCTCAAAGACACACTAATGTCCCTAAAACCACTGGAGTTTTGAGGTACGTGTACTTTTGTATAAAATGATGAGGGGGTGATACCTTCACTACAGAGGAATGAGAGACAACAAATGTAGCATAAGTTGTTGCTTATCCTTGACCATAAAATCATAAGTCTTGGAAAGGAAACAGAATATTTGGGAAGAGATTTGGATTTTTATAGACTATGGAAGTAATTCCTAACTAATTAGAGATTACCAAGAGTTGAGTATGTACCAGCTGACCTACAGGTTAAAGTTATAAACTGAAGGAATAATACTCTGAATACTGGGAAATGAGTTGGGCAGCATATTCCTCATTTTAAGAAACATCATTGTCCACAGGCCCATTTCCAGCATTGTCTACCGGTATCAGGTCCTTTGAAAGCCCTCATAAATAATGATGGTGTAGACCCTGATAATGCCTGCAGCTTTTCAATCTTAAGTGGCTTTGAGGATGTTGCAAACAGATGATAAGCTGTGTTCTGGACAAGAAATTCAGACTTCACAGTACTTCACCAAATGTCTATGTTCTGCTCCTTAACACTGGTGAAGATTTGGAGCTGTCTTCCCCGACCTCCTCGTGCACACCTACTCTCCCCTCAAAGTGCATGCTTAGTCAAAACTGAGCAGGGAAAGGCAGATCTAGGGAGGGTATATCACTGTCAAAATGCTGGGCTAGTAGAACCTCCCCTTTCCTCCTCCCACTAAATGGATCCCACTATATCACTATACCAGCTTCCCAACACATTTTAACGGGGCTGAAGGATTTCATTATATGGGGAAGCAACACTCTAAAAGGAGACTGAGCTTCTGGGTGTTGTATGTAAGTGATGAATCACGGAATTTTCCTCATGGGACCAAGACTGCACCATATGTTAACTAACTAGAATTTAAATGAAAATTTAAAAAATAATAATATACAATAAAAAATAAAAATAATTAAGCAAAAGGAGACCAAGCTTGGTGAGAGAACATTTTCTTTAATAAATCTGATTGCTCAGCTCCTACTAGCTCTGAAAGGCCCTAGAATCTTCTCCTCTTTCTCTGCTTTCACCCATACTCTGTTGGATCTTGAACTCCTTTTCTCAGCACAGATGCCATGTCTACATATGTAGTAAGAACTCAGAATTTATTATTTTGCTAAAATGTACTTTTCCCAGGAGTTTGCCTGCTATTTCTTCTACCTTCTGTATTACCAAATTCCCCTCTCCTTTATTATTTCCATCAGCATTCAAAGATGCAGTCATACTCCCTTACTTAGTTTCCATGTCTTCTACCTGCTCTTTGCTATTATTTTGCCCTCCTGTAGAGAAGAGCTCCCTGAATGGCTTGTCTACACCAGCTGCTTCAATTGTTGCATGTGCCATTCCTGTGTTAGTTCACTCTGAACAGGTTTCACCCAACATCATTCAAAGTACCACTGATTTCTATCCTATGTAATCTTTTTAATTATTGGTCTGTTCCTTACTAAGCCCCTTCACAGCATTAGTCAGAGTTGAACAATCCATAACCTGTAATGGAGAGTATTAATAATGGCCTGCTCACACACATAATTCTAGCCATTGTCACAGGGTTGAGGATCCAATGAGGCAGCACATGTAAAAATAATTTTTAAAAAGTAACCATTAGGTACACATTAATTTACTCAGAGAATTATACAAAATCCAGTTTACTGGAAAAAAAATCCATTTTATTGGGTTGTTTTAAAAGCTAGCACAGCTGAAGAAATACAGATGACCATATGTTATCCCTTGATCTTTATAAACTCTCATCTTTGGCATGAGATTTTATTTACTCTATTTAAGTAGGAGCCTTAATTTTACACAATTTATAATTGTTCTTTGCCTCATTCCCTTTCTGGAAAGCAGTCCTATAATGAAAATCATAGAATATGAAGATGAAAATTGAGATGGTCTATCCCTCAGAAAAGTCTGTATCAAGTGTATTGTTGTAATTTTATGCTTAAGCCTCCATTCCCATTCTAGTGGCCCCAACACTAATCTTCAAATTCCTACACTTTGAAAAATAGAGATGTTCCAGTTGGAAGGACACTCAAGAACAAAGAGTTTGAGTTTCTTAGTCTGTTGATAAAGATTTGAAGTCTCAAAACAAACTACTAGTGAGTTAGAACCACTATGACTCGTGGATTGTTCTGTGAACCTTCCCTCCCTCTGCCTCCAGGCTGCCCCTCCTAAGTGCCTCGATGTCAGAAAGTTTGGGGTATGGTAAGTGACTATGGTGGTGTATTGAATAAAAATAATTTTCAAAGTGGATTCTGGACTAGACTCTTAAGCCCATCCTGGTATAACCTTATTGCTTACCTTAAAGTGATCAACACTTATACCAAATTCTTTCTAAAAGTGATCAACCCTTATATTAAATTCTTTCTAAAATCAAGTGTATAATTTCAGATGTTGTGGAATAAAAGGGCAGAGGTGGAGGAAGAGATTGCATGTGATTTCTTCTTCCACCGCCACTTCTAAGTAGGACACTCTCAAGATTCATTCATTTTCTTCTTTGGAACAGATGCAACTGAGATTGAGTGATATTCACGGCCTCTTTACGTTGTGACTTGTTTACACAGGTCGCCTATGTTTGGTTACCTTCCTTGTTGTCATGTGGAAAATTACTGAGTTAAATCAGTTTCAAATTATCAACGGGAAAATCCACCTCTGACTGATGTTTCAACCCTGTTTGCTACTTGTGCCCTGCTTCTGTTTGTATCTAGCTGATCCCTAAAGATTTCTACCAAATAAGAGGGCTATTAATCATTGACTAATTTGCTCCTAAGATCTACTTGTGGACGTAAGTTATCTATAAATCATCATAAATTCAATTGATTCTTTTTAATTAGGAAAAAATGGTGTTTAATATTTGAACATAAAATGTGTTTTTTCATCTGAAAATCTTTATTTTACTGTAAATGTTGATTTTTATTTGGAGATAATTGTAGATTCAGATGCAGTTGTAAGAAATACTACAGAGTCATTCAATTGTACTCTTTACCTTGTTTGCCCCCATGGTAACATCCTACAAACCTGTAATATGATATCATGGCAAAATATTGACATGAATAGAGTCAATACAGAACATTTCCATCAAAGGTAAGATCTCTTATGGTGCTCTTTTAAAGACATACCTATTTCCTTATAGCCTACCACCCCCTCCTTAATTTTAGGCAGCAACTAATGTGTTCTCTATTTCTATGATTTTGTCGTTTCAAGAAAAAAGTCCATATATGCCATCATATCAGTATGTATCATTTTAAAAATTGGCTTTTGTCATTCAACTTAATTTTCACAAAATGTTTTTCTGATCAGATCATGGTTGCCAGTACAGGGTTATCTCTGATGGACAATAAATTGGAAAACAAATGTACACACTATCTAGCCTTCGCCTAACTAATATGACTTTTCTGTCTGTTTTTTCTAAGAGGAACAGTCATAACAATATTCTGTAAGAAAAATTCCCATTCCCGGATATCTCATGATCCTTTTCATTATTCTGCCAATGAGAATTTTAGGAAATCACCACAGTTGGACAGCTACTATTATTGTATTATTGTTGCTGTTGTTGTTTGTAAGGGTTGTCCAAGAGAAACAAAGCTGGACATTAGTAGAAGGTGGTAAAGGCAGATTTTATTCAGTGATAATGACTGCAGCTGAGAAGAGTCCAGAATTAACTGAGCTCAGCTTTGCCAAAACAAAGGGCACAAGACTTTTTAAATCTAGGTGTACTAAAGGAAAGGCACCAGAGCACTGAGGTCGATTGGGTCCATGTCAAATTGGGTCCCAGTCAGTCCTCTGGGTTTGCTAATTGGTGCTTATCCAAAGGAGAGACTGACTTCTTTGTGATGAAGGTAGTTGTGTAAGTTAGAATAAGGTGCCCAATGAGATTAGGCCCTTACTCTCCCACCAGACCTGTCTCCTGAATGTTTACATTTCAAAGAGACTGACTCTAGGTCCTTGGGAAGACGGTGCTGGGTAGTAGTAGATTTACATTTGAAAGCAGCAGAGAAGGGATTTATTGGTGCAAGGTTTTCTGAAATAAGTTATCTGAGAGGGGGTTCAGGGCCTATTTACTTATTACCAGGTTTGAGCTGAAACAAACAGCAAATTTACCTGGCAGTGTTGAGTTTTCTCAGACAGGCATTGTGAGGGGGTCTGGGGTCATTTTAGGAACATGGCCTTATACTTCTACAAGCCATGCTAGAAGTTTGGTCATCTTGGTTCAAAAGTTTAAATGGAGTCATTTTGTGCTGAAAGTTTTTGCAGTTCTAGGGCCCACTCTGGGTCAGGTGTAGGATTTGTTAGGACATTCACATGTACTATTGCAAATCATCCCCCAAACCCTGAGAGGGCTATTTTCAATCTCTTTCAATAACCAAGGTAACGTAGATTTATAGAAAGAGCTATGATAATTAATTGGTAGGCGTAGGATTTGAAGTCAGTTATATCTTCAAGGGCATAATCTTACTGATTCTCCAAAATTTAAAATCTATAAAGTTGGTAATTTTTTCAGATTCTTGTTTGAAGAAAATTTTTTGATGTGGTATTGTTGTAAACTTACTTCCAGCTTCTTTTTCTGTATTTGTCGTTGCTTTTGTTGTCGTTGTTTTGAATTGAACATCCTTGTACCATCTCTCTTTTCAATTGAATTAGATCTTTGGATAAAGCCAAATGAAGAGAAAATGAAATCAGTCTTTTATTTTTTTGAATATTTTCTATGCTCCTTAACTTTATTTTCTCCATGCATTCATAATTTTCTCTCCTTCTGTTAGGCTTGAAAAGGGGATGAATAGCAGAGGAAAGAGAAAGACGTGCACATAATTGAATGAAAGCAATGAAGTGCATTTTAAGAATTAGTTAAGATTAGGCAAAATGCTAGGATTTTTAGTTTCACCAGTATTCGCATTTTGGACCAGACAATTCTGTGTTGTGTGGGCCTCTCCCATGCATTGTGAGATGTTTAAGAGCATCCCTGGCCCCTCCCACACAAATGCCAGTAGCATCCTCCCCTATGTGATAACCAAAAATATCTCCAGATATTGCCAAATGTCCCGTGGGAAGCAAAGTAGTCGCAGGTGACACTGGATGAAAGGGAAAGAAAAGAAAAGAAAAGAAAAGAAAAGAAAAGAAAAGAGAAGAGAAGAGAAGAGAAGAGAAGAGAAGAGAAGAGAAAAGAAAAGAAAAAAGAAAAGAAAAGAAAAGAAAAAAGGAGGAAGGAAGGAAGGAAGGAAGGAAGGAAGGAAGGAAGGAAGGAAAGTAGAGAGGAGGGGAGGGGAGGGAAGAGAAGAAGAAAAACATTCTACTTACTCTGTGCCCCAACTGCTGCCCTGTTTTGGTTAGTAAAGTCTTCTGAATTTCACCATAGTGCTTTTGGATCCTGCCCTGTTTCAAACTCTGTCTAATATTCTCACAGACGAGTAGGCCTGGCCTTGGTGTGACCTCATTGCGTGGCCCAGGCACCAGTTCATTGATGAGTTCTTGCTTGTTCAGTTCTTTGTCTCATACTCCAATTTCATGTGGCATATTTGCATTGAAATGCCAGTTTTTCTAGGGACTAAAGTACTGCCCTGCCTCTCCGCCTCTTTGGCTGATGTTCATTTCACAAGTAACCTATGGCCTTGCTCCTTGCCCGCCTCCTGGGGCATTCCCCACAGTCTCTGCTGCCAACACTCTTGTCGCTGTGCTCTGTCTTGTCTCTCTGCCTAGGCCTCTCATTTTTGTGTGGCACTTGATAAATAAAACCCCTCACAGATGTGCTTCAAAAATGAAAGGCAAGAGCTAAAAAGTAGAAAGAGCCAATCCCAGCAAAAGTTGCAGGGACTGGCAAAAATAAATAAAAGAATTGATTCACAGAGAGAAATGGGACAAATTAGCTTCGGTGAGGAGACCACACATTTCTGTAGAAATAACTCCCTGACTATACAATGCCGCAGTCAAGGAAGGCAAACTGAATAAAATTGAATTAAATTTTGAAAAGACTCCCTATTAGTTAACTTCTGTTTCAGTTACTTTTCTCTTTTCCCTTTTCATATGTTTGTACAGGCCCTTTCTCTGTTATTAATTGCTTTCCTCATTTTACGTGCTGTCCGGTAGTGGGGATGTGTTCAGTAGGTCCATGATAGGGTTAGCGTGTGCCACATCATTAAACAGTGGCCGAATGCATCCCTCAGTTTCAAAACTCTAATGGATTATGGGCAAACTAAAGACATCTTGATGGTTTTTGTCTGTTTTGGTTTTGAATACGAAGGAGAGGATAAATCTGTTTTAATTCAGAATTCAAAAAAGAAAGCTGGGGAATTTAATCAACAACCTCAGGAATTAAATCAATAAATAAGCAAATCTTCCACATGCGGGCACTTTATTTTAAAGCTCCTTTTAGTGTCTGGCCACACCTTACCTGGTCACCATTCCCTTATGCAACAAGCACTTCAAGAAATGTATGCCATTTAATTGGAGCCACCTTCATAGCAAAGTCTGTCTTTGTTTGAAGGGCAGACACATAATATATCATCTGTTTTGTACCTTAATCTGAAAAGTGCATGGAAATACTCAGTAATCCACATGTTTGTTTCATCTTTACCAGGTCTGGTTCCATAACAAATTTAGAACAGAACAGCTTCTAGATACTTAATGCACTTGAACTAAAATATATTCCCAGAGGACTCACAGTGATTTGCATCAATTGTACATTTTGCAAATAAACATTTGAATGCTTTAGAAAAAAAATCTGTCCATCTATCAGTGAAAGGAACCGATTGCAAATACTAAGAATCTAAAATTGGGGGTGTATTTCTTTCTGATCTTTTATTGTTGGTTACATTAGCTTACTAAGTACCTTGCTTGTTAAGAAAAGGCCATTGCCCTACTTAGTCTGATTAGGTTTCTAGAGAGCTTATCAGAAGTTTTTCTTCCTAGAATAATCATTGTTATTAGAAATCATTATTAATGTCACAAACTACTAGGTAACACTCAATATGCATACTCCTGATCTTACTGACAGGATTATGTAAACCGTTTCCTTGTATTTCTTCTGTTATTTGGGGTCACCATTATTATTAGGTAGTTTACTTGATTTTTGTTTATTTACCCATATATATTGTTTATTAGGCTTTCAGCAGAGAGGCAAAATAATTTAAGGAGATGATTCTTGGATGTGTTTGAAAGGAGAGTAATATTTCCACTACTGATCAAGAAGACAGGATGTAGTAGCAAATAGAAATTTTTAAGGGTCAGAACAAAAATGCACAATCATATATTTCAATAAAATCGGTGTGCTTTCAAGTAGAAGCCACAGAGTTGGGTTTGGGGGATAACTATAAAAGAAAGTCCCTATTTCAGAAACTACATAATTGCTAATTAAAAAGCTCATCAGAACAAAAAATGGCAGGTCTGCAGTGTGTACAAAGTGGAAGATGTAGCTGTGACTTTACAACATGAAGAAGAAGAAAGATGCATGACCAAGGTACAGGTTTAGAATGGAAAAATCTCAATAACTTATGACCAGTCATTCGTTGTAATAATATGTAAACTCCTAACAATGCAATACATTGAACAAGTCAACATGTGAGATACAGTCATCAAGCGATTTTCTTAATCTCCCTTTTTTTTTTCTTTTCAAACAATTAGAAACAAATCTTCATCAGTAGGTATTAGATAAAATACGGTACATTAATATAATAGAATATATATATCATTTTTAGAATGAAGTAGATAAACATATTTGGACTTTGAAAGATGTCTAGATAGTTGTTATGTAAAAAGAAAAGCAAATTACGGAAGAGAACGTAGAGTATAAGCTATTTGGTAAAAATATCAAATCAGTAGGTATGACAGATAATATGTAACATATATTAGATACTACATATCAAGATGATGTATATCATATATAATTATATAATTATTATAATATAAAAGATAATGTATGTATAATAGATAACATCTTTTCACTTCTTTAGGTTGGGATTATAGGAAACTATTTGTAATTATTATAGGTTGGGATTATAGGAAATGTTAGTTTTTTTTAATTCATTTCTGTATGTGAATTGTTTACAGTAAGCATGCTTTTATTATATAATTCATACAATTTATAATACAAAATACATAAAATTTCAACATAGAAAAGGACAGAGAAATATACTAACATGATTACAATAATTATGTCTAGTTGATGAAACCATGAAAGATTTTTAAAAATGATTTATGCTCTAACAAATCTTCTTCCATGTGTATATGCCACACTGTTTTAAAAATCAATTTATTTAAACTAAGTCAAAATCAAAAACAAAAACAAAAGTAGTCCACCCATTCTCCCATCCTCCACACCCCACCTCTGGCAACCACAAATCTGTTCTCTATATGTATGAGCTTTTTTAAAATTCTTTTTAAAATTTCCATATATAAGGGATATCATACAGTGTTTTTCTTCTCTGACTTATTTCACTTAGCATAATGTCCTCGAAGTCCATCTATGTGGTCACAAATGGCAATATTTCATACTTTTAGGACTGAATAATATTCCATTGTGTGTGTGTGTATATGTGTGTGTGTGTGTGTGTGTGTGTCACAATTTCTTTATCCATTCATCCATCATCACTTAGGTTGTTCCCATATCTTGGCTATTGTAAATAATGCTTCAATGGACATGGGGGCACATGTATCTTTTTGGGTTAGTGTTTTAATTTTCTCTGGGTAAATACCCAGAAGTGAAGTTGTTGAATCATATGGTAGTTCTATTTTTAATATTTTGAGGAACCTCCACACTATTTTCTCCCATTTTAAATACCTGCAGAGGGCAAATTCTTTCCTTGCCCTTGGGTAAAAACAGGAAGCCCCCACAAAACCAGTGGCTAATTACTCTATCTCATTCAAATAATAAAAATATCTATTCCCAGGAAAAAATTAAGGTACAAATTTGATTTAAACTCAAGTGAGAATTTTTTTCTTTTCCAATCTGAATCTAGAAGCAATCTTGAAATTTGGCAAAGTGAGCAACAGATTACTTTTTTTTTTTTCCCATCCCTCCTTCCAAGCTTACTAACCTGTCTTTTTCTTTTCCCTCTATAGCTCTCCTATTCCTTGCCATCAGCATCTGGGTCAATGATGAGCAGAAGTAAGGGGTAAAGGAAATCTCTCTGTGGACACTGAGGTAGGGATTGACTGATTGTCTCTGGATTTGACAGATATTCAAAGCTGACTCACTTTTGTAGGCTCTTCAGAAACCATCCCCATCCATTTGAAGAATCATTCACCTATAGTCCTTCTGACAGAATTAAATGCATCTCTACTTCTGCTGGTCCTTCCATTTTCATCACTAAGAATCCACGTCACTTCTGCATTTTCCTGGCTAAAGCCTACTTGTCTTTCTAGAATGTCATTTGGACAAGACCTAAATGACCATGAATCTCTTGCCCTTAGATCCTCCAGTCTTCGTGCTCCTTCAAGCTTCAGGAAGGCGCGTTAAATTTTAAATGCTCTCCTGAAGTCTCTTAATTTATTTAAAAAGGGATAAAAGCTGCACTCCTTTATGGATGGAGGAGACTCCTAATCCCCCAACAAATCTCTCTACATGAGGTTTTTGAATAATTTCCTCCAAGTTCTTCTAGCTTGTTTTGAAATTTGGAGGTGGCAACCAACCTCGTCCTCCTCAGTGAAGCAGGACAGCGAGAGAGATTTCCAGCTTGGCTCATTCCAAGGAAATCATTTAAAATCCTTTCTCAAGTTCAAAGTTCCCTCATCATATCCTTTTTATAAGTGAGGAAGTCAAAGGTTATTCTAATGTAGTTCATCATCTATTCTAAACCTTTTCATTGCTTTTTAGGCTCTCCTTTGGAGTTTACCTCATTCATTTTAATATTTTTCTTTGTATTCTGCCTCAAATAAATTGTGATGTTCCTTATAATGTTAGAATTGCACTATGAAAAACTATTGTATTCATTTGTATGAACTATTACAGTAGTATAATTTCTTTCATTCATCTTTTGTTATCATGGTCCATCCTATTAAATGTTCTGGGAATATTTTTTTCCTTACATGGACTCCAACTCTCTTAATCTTCATCAAAATAATATCACGTCTCATTACCAAAACAAGTCATTTTCTTTTAAAGTCTTTTATTATGCTCTTTTCTTCATTAAAACACCATCAGTCTCATCCCTAATGCTAAATCATTGTGAGTGAAGGAAAAGTTCACTCAACTTCTCTATGTGAATTACAAAATCAATTACAACATTGTCAAGGAAAGATTGATATAAATTGGGATGAATATCCAAAATGAAATAATACTGAAATGATATATGCAGCCTGTTGAGTAATATTTGAGATTACTAATTTTCTGGGAATACTCATTCTCTCAATATTTAAATTTCAAGCAAAAACACTTGAGATGAAGCACATTTTATCCTCATGGGTACTATCATTACATGATTATCATTTAAGGAAATGGTACATATACTAATATTTCAGACCTTTCTAATATTGTGTGCTACTAAACTTAGCTGTTTTATTTGCTTAAAATTTTTGGACAGCTTTTGTGAATACATACATTAGTAAGGAAGATTTTCCCAATTTGTCCTCAGATTTTGCTTTCGGGGTGGAATAGAAGAAATGGTTTATTTCTCTTCTCCCTCCTTCTCTTCTTCCCTCTCTCCTTTTCCTCATTTTTTCTTTTCAAGATATATTTAAGTGAAAAAGAAGTTGATATATAAACCTATTTTCGCTAGATCATTCTCATTAGCAACGTACATCACATCTACCCAAAAGTTTGGTACAATCAAGTGTCCACAGGCCATTTACTATAGGAAGTCAGTATTTGCAAGCCAGAAAGGGACATAACACCTAATACATGCCATATTACTCAATTTCCTCCCTCTACACAGAGAAAAGACATAGGAAAGAGTTTTCCCAAATGCCTCAGACTGCTTACTGTTTAGTGGGGGGGAGAAAAGTAATTCGGAAGTGCTTTTAAGAGAAATTAGTTTCACTTGTCAACTGTCATTAAGATGGATTACACTCAGCTGCATTGCAGAAGCAGCAATGAAATCTAACATATTTGCAGCCAAGACAATAGTGTGCATATTTTTAAATTGCATCAGGTAGGGCCTATTATTTAAGATTCGTTGCTATTGTCATTGTCACAACATCCTACATTATTCAAACCAAGCATCAATTCCATTAGTCAGTCTCTCCTTTGCTGTCAAAGATGCAAATACAGGTTTGTATTGCTTAGAGTAAATGCATCATCTGAATGGAAATGTGTCAAGAGATATAAAATGATATAAGGTATGATTTGTGAAATAAAATCAAATAAATATGAGTCCCTTTCTCTCCAAAAAAAGGGAAATTCATTATTAAAAAAATCCCGTAAGATTATGAGCTCAAATATAATCATCTTTGTGTTTCTACCATTTGAAGAATAATAGGTGTTCTCCAGTCTCATACTTAATAGATGCTCAATATATATTTTTTCATACAATATTTAATGAATGAATGAATGAATGAAAATCAAAGAATGTATTGATATTAACAATACATTAAGGAAATAATTTGACCTATTAACATTTCCCTGGGTGTTCAGGAAAACATGAAATAAACATACACCATTCCAAATACCCAAACATTCTATAATGAGTCATATTTATGTCAACTTGTGTGCTTAGGAATTGGCAATATTTCAGTCTACTGAACAAGAGTAAAGTGCTGCCATAATTAACTATATTTGAATAGATGTTGTTGTATGCCTGCTACTTGCATGCTTTCATCAACACGTACATCCAGGGGTCCAAAACACCAGGGGAAATTACATCTTTTGTTGCTGAGAAATATTAGATCAAGACCCATTTCATGAGTTAAGGATGAAACCCACAACACTTTCCCCAGAGCTGACCTGAGGCTATCCATCAAAAATGGATATTGGTCAACTGCTTTCAAAGATTTTTAGCTACACTGTCACAAAAGTGATTCCATTAAACCTTTAAAACTATTCGTTAAATTTAATCAGGTTAGTAAAATAGCCTATCTAGTTTGCTTAAAAATTTAAATAAATACTATAAATATTTGCATCTATTCAACTGATTATGTAATTCTTTTACACCATTATATCTTTATAGTTAGAAAACAACCGGCTTATTTTAAGTTACTACCACTGCTTATTATATGAATATTTTGCTAAGTATTTTTAACTTTGCATTAATGCCTCATGAAGTCCAGGATAGTTTGAACTAAAGTTGAAAAACAGAATTTGTTTGCAGTACTAAGAACTGAAAATCTTATTATTTATTAAGTATCTACTATGTTTCATGGGCTTTATTTTATCTTTCAATTTAATGAGTTTGGTGTTATAATCTTTATTTCATGACTGAAAAAGACACTCAACAAGTTTGGGTAACTTGCCCATGTCTAGACAACTAGTAAGGTATATTCAAACCTTAGCCTTTCACTATGCCATCATCCCTCCGCTTCTGGTGGAATGAATTGGATATCCTCTCATCGATGAACATCACAACCAGGCTATTTTTCTATTGCATTCAAAGCTATTCCATGCCTTCCCTTTAAGGTCTCTTTTCAAATAAAAGTACAAAAGACTATCAAATATATAAATAAATTCGTAGAATGTTGTGGGATAATGTGTATTCTGCACTTTTAACAGTTCCATCCATATGAACAAAGCCAATAGTATAATATCCCTGGCCTGTCTCTCTTCCCCTGCTTATGTTCCCTCTGGGGAGGCATAGTCACTTATCTGATTGATGCATGGGGAAGAGCAGATTTGGAAAAACAAAGCTTGACCCTGCAGTTCCCTTATTCCTCTTAAACAAGCTACCTGTTAGGACCAGAAATTCTTTCCTGCTTTTTAATGTCTGAAGTACGACCTGGACAAGATTCACCTGTGGCAATGCCCGCCCTAGTCCAGCCTATGCTTGCCTGTATCTGGGCTTTATATGTTATGCACGTTTGTTCTCCTACTAATCACTATCTACCATCTTAGTCTTTATCAGAAATAACACTGAAATTGGGTCAGCACCTAATACTTCTTTAGTTTATGTCCCAATTTGTATTCATTTGGGTTAAATAAAAAAATGCCGTTTATTAGTTCCCCTCAGACCCTTCAGAGAACCTCAACAAATGATAAAAAAAAAACAAAAAACAACAAAAAAAAAACACATGGGGGTGCCTGGGTGGCGCAGTCGGTTAAGCGTCCGACTTCAGCTCAGGTCACGATCTCGCCGTCCGTGAGTTCGAGCCCCGCGTCGGGCTCTGGGCTGATGGCTCGGAGCCTGGAGCCTGTTTCCGATTCTGTGTCTCCCTCTCTCTCTGCCCCTCCCCCGTTCATGCTCTGTTTCTCTCTGTCCCAAAAATAAACAAAAAACGTTGAAAAAAAAAATTAAAAAAAAAAAAACACATGTAAATTTACCTACATAGGGACATAAATACACAAACACACAAAACCAGAAATCAAAAAAACCCCTTTATTAATTACTATTTTTAGATAGTACTTTGCTATAAGAAGTCAGTGATTTGCCTAGTTTTATTGGTCTAGTCTTATTTTCAATATTCAAACAAAGAGAAAAAAATGAGTGATAGCATGAGTACTATATGCAGTATTGATACTTTTCTTTCTACCTCTTGTATTTGCCAAATTATAACTCACACGTTTGGTGTTTTCACTGAAATTAAACTTAAAAAAACTTTTAAAAAGACCACTTTCACGCTTTATTTAGGCAACAACCTGCTGTGTTATAAACCTGTGAAGGGAAAAATTGATGCCTGCTATTTTTTTCTTTTTGAACATATGGGAAAACATACATTTAACTACAAACGACATAAATATTGACATACAAGTGCCTATTCCTATGTCGGGCATGAAATATTTAATTTTAATGACCTAAATATTTTACATTAGCATCTGTTTTTGCAAGCATATGCTTATAAATTACACTGGCATTCTGAATAAAATATCTTCCTAAACAGCAAAGTTTAGGTAACCCACAGGGTTCAAGTACATAAGTACTGTGTTTATATTAGAGATACCTCATATTTTTCTTAGTTAGTATTTTGATAGAGCTACTATATTTTAACTTAACTTCACAGTAATAATATAGCACCTTTGGGATATACATGTCTGTATAGCTAGGATTTCAACACCAGAATAATTTACATCAAAAAATCACTTCTGATTCAATTCTGGTGTTTGCCTCTAAACCAAGATGGGAATAAGAAAACAAAAATTTAAATATGACTACTAGTGAAATAACTTACTAATCAGATGTGACCTATGCTCACTCTTTCATTTTAGCTCATCTGGTTCTCTGCTTCACTACTGCCAGGATTTCAACTTACCATGTGATGTAATGTGTAGGATAGAAAGCAAGTCTCAGTAACTAATTTTTACATGCACGTTTTGGCACTTAAGCAATATATACTGCCCAAAAATAAATGTTTGGAGAGTAAAATTACTATAAATTTTCAGTGAAAATGAATATGAATCTTTCCCAGTTGGCTTTATATGTCATAGTAGTACAGTGGAATTCTTGGATAACCAATAAAAGGATGAAATTATCTTCTCTACTTATAAAAATCCATTACTTTTTATCCTTATTGTGTATTGAGAATAATACAAACGAAACCAAAACAAACAAACAAACAAACAAACAAACAAAAAACACAGTTTTGTAGAGAAAGGGCATGTAAGTGTTCATAAAATTGCAAGCACATATCTTCTAATATGTTAACTCAATGAAAATGAATAAATATATAAGCAAGGGGTTTTATTTTATTTTTTTAACGTTTTATTTATTTTTGAGACAGGGAGAGATACAGCATGAACGGGGGAGGGTCAGAGAGAGAGAGACACACAGAATCCGAAACAGGCTCCAGGCTCTGAGCTGTCAGCACAGAGCCCAACGCGGGGCTCGAACTCACGGATCGCAAGATCATACCTAAGCCAAAGTCGGACGTTCAACCAACTGAGCCACCCAGGCGCCCCACAAGCAAGGGATTTTAAAAGGTGCTTTTAAAATGGCCTTTCTTTTTGGAGTGCAGGGATTTTCCTATCAGTTCTTAAATGTTTATAAGAGATCACTGGTTGGCCAGCATTCAAAATGGTTACTCAAGTTAACCTCCCACTGCAGGCTGCGATAGAACTAGACAAATACATATAGCAACCATGATGTGCACGATTGTGACCCTTAAAGGAAGGAAAACACACAAGATGAGCTCCATATTCACCCTGGGAGTTTGTCTGGGATTAACTTTCTGAGCTGAGGCAATGGAGCCCAAAAAGAAAGCAGGGTCTTGCCTGGCAGAGGAAACTGAGATTTGAATTGAGGGATGCAGAAGAAACTAGAATAAGCCTTATAGGATATGAGAGAGAAGAGAGTTGCATAGACAAGGGACACTAGAAATCTTCAGTCCCTTGGAATCTTTGAATATGATAAGCTCTTTCTGTACAAGGAGGGGCCCAAATCTATCATAAATACAGATATAAAGTTGCTTAATAATGTTAGAAAATTTAATTCAACTATAGAAAAATATAATGCATTAGAATCAAGTGGAATTTTCTCAGAAATTCACTAATCATTAGTGTAATTTGTGCACACTTGATTTAAGAAGAAAAATTATAATGTCCTCTTAACAGGTATATAAAAAGTAGGTGAAAAATTCAATGCATATTTATAGTAAAAGTTTTTTCAGCACAGTAGAAATATAGAAATAAAGGGCACCTACAACAAACTTGCAGTTAATATCATAGTTGATGGTAATAGACTGAACACTTACCCCTAAGATTTGAAACAAGGTGGGAATGTGTTAAAGTGCTTTATTGAGCATTGTATGGCAATCCTATCCAGTGCAGTAAAGACGAATAAATACTAAGGGAAAGAGGAGGAGGAAAAGGAGATGGAGGAGGAGGAGGGGAAGAGGAGGAAGAGTAACATACAAAACACTAAGGAGTCTAATATGAGGGAAACTGCATAATCAATACATCACATGGTGCTTTGCAATGATTAAAAACATGACTTATCCACCTACTCTCTACAAGGACTACAGAAATTTTGTCAGTGACTCATGCAATCCTTTTTCTGATGAGAAAGACCTGAGCAATGTAAAAGCCATAAATAATGTAAGATGAAAAAAATGGATAGAGGGATAGAGAGATGAAAGTTTATAGACATATATAGATCTATGAATATGTAAGTAATTATATATAAACATATATATATATATATATATATATATATATATATATATATATCTAGGTAATCGGAAATATAATAAATAATGGTACATATACACATATCTATCTACCTATCTGTTGGTTTGCAAACTGGCCCCCATACACAGAGGGCTAGGAGAGAAGAAAAGAGGCAAACTTCTCCAGATTGGTAGGTGGCAAGTTTAATAAGCAAGGAAACTTACATATAGGAGGCTTGTTTTGGGAGGCCACAAGGATGAGTACATCTCCGTACTGCTCCCCAGAATCTTAATAGTTTACATAGAGGCCTTAATGGTACTCAGTCATGTATTTGGTCCAGATGGTCTCTATAACACATTGCTCTCTTAAGGCTGCATCCTTGGCAACAGCATGGCTTTGAGAATAGTGGGCAGAACGTAAATTCTAAATGCGGGCTAGGAGGTCAGGAGTCTCTAATTGCCTGGATCCCCTGTAGGTCAACCAGCAGTCATGT
Source organism: Panthera tigris (assembly GCF_018350195.1). Taxonomy (NCBI): domain Eukaryota; kingdom Metazoa; phylum Chordata; class Mammalia; order Carnivora; family Felidae; genus Panthera; species Panthera tigris. The sequence continues at coordinate 126,346,799 of NC_056665.1, forward strand.
CTTCTCAATGACCTCCTCCAACTCTATCATTCATCTATCTATCTATCATCTATCTATCATCTATCATCTATCTCTAAATATAAAAAGGAAATTTTGCTACCATTGAGAATACAAAAACTAATAAATATATCTCAGATTTGCAGGCTTCTTAAAAAATAAGAAACAATGAGGAAAATTACTCTCATGGAAATAAACATCTGTCTTCTAAAAGTGACTACTCTGAGGAAAGGAGAATGTCTTCATTTAGATGTAAAGTTTCTCATCTGTCTGCAGACTAAGACAATTCATTGTTCTTGTTATATATGCTGAATTAGTAATAATTAATTGTCACAAGGAAGACTGGGCACATAAAAGAAATAGATAGTATACATTAAAGATCTCAATATGTTTGTAATATCTATTGGGTGAACAACAGTCATCAGCTATCTCTATGTTTTGAGTTATGCATATTCTAAATAAAAGTGTGCCGTGTGATCAAAAGAATGAAATCTTGCCATTTGCAGCAACATGGATGGAACTAGAGAGTATTATGCAAAGCAAAATAAGTCAGTCAGAGAAAGACAGATATGATATGATTTCACTCATATTTAGAATTTAATATACAAAACAGATGAATATAAGGTAAGGGAAGCAAAAATAATATAAAAACAGACCAGACAAACCATAAGAGACTCTTAAATACAGAGAACAAACTGAGGATTGCTGGTAGGGTGTGGGTGGGGGAAAGGGCTAAATGTGTAAGGGGGATTAAAGAGGACACTTGGGATGAGCACTGAGTGTTATATGTAAGTGATGATCATCAGATTCTATTCTTGAAATTATTACACTATATGTTAACTAACGGATTTAAATTTATAAAAAAGTGTGCCATAATTCCAAGCATCTTCACTAATTAATTAAATTAACTTTTTAGTCTTTCCACAATGGCATGTGCAAAGTGAAAAATCACAATTTGACGCCATTAGTTTTTAATGTTAATGCAGAATAAAGATAATTTTGGAGTATGAGTGGAGAATTTAATATATTAAAGAGATATTATTGCACAATGTTTTAAGAGCTTTGCACTGCGCAGGGTTGCTTTAGCTCAAATACTAGTCTGCTGCTTAGTGGTTTTTGTTTTTCTTTCTTTAACCTTTATAAAATTAACTTATTTATGCCTTAGTTTCCTTATTCATAGAAGGTGAGTGATTGTAGTTTACCTATGTCATTGGGTTATTCCGTGAATTCAATGAATTGATACAGGGAGAGTCTGAATTAGAATACAGTCTTAATTAGAATACTTTCTGACCATTGGTGGCTCTCTATAGGCTCACTAGTATTTTTACATCCTCTCTTTCACAAATCTGTTGTTCTTCTGTCTTTCCATTCTTATAATTGGTCAGTGTTGAACAGTACTTTGAATCACATTACTATTGCATTATTATAATTATTTTAGTTATAATTAGTGGATCACCTAATGTATAGGCTACTATGATAGACCCTTTATTTACTGCTCACAACAGCCCTATAAAATAGGTATTGTTCAAATTTAAATAATGTGAGAAATGAGGTTCAAAGGGTTTACTAAATATTACTTTCAAAAGCTGAAATTCAAACTCAGGTTCGTCTACATTTCAAACCATTCTTCCTTCCGTTAGGATTATTAATTTATCACATTTTTATTCTCTTGGAACTCTATCCTCATAAATTCCTGGTTATGTAATAAAAAGTTACTGTTAACTCCTCATGAATGAGCAAGAAAACTGGAAGTAAAGTGTGTGTGGCTTTTTAATCTAGCCTATATGAAATGCTGCCAGTAATATGCGACTAATGCACTAATTAGCAGAAGCTGGTGTCTTTATTATGGGTAGGTAGGTCACTTTAATAGAAAAAAACTTATGCTAAACACAATATTGACTTGTGAATTGAAAGGAAGTCATTTAGCTAAAACCATTGAAAACAGGGGCACCTGGGTGGCTCAGTCTGTTAAGCATTCCATTCTTGAGGTGCTCAGGTCATGATCTCATGGTTCCTGAGTTCAAGCCCCAGGGAGCTTGCTTGGGATGTCTCTCTGCCCCTCCCTCCCTCTCAAAAATAAATAAATAAACATTAAAAAAAACATTGAAAACGCAATACGATTTGAAAACAGAATGAAAGAAAACTGAATTATATGTACTTTGGTGAGAGGTCTGGTAAAAAGATCACATGTATTATTCTACACAGCTCCCTCTCTTCACCAGGTGTCCTTCTATAACCCCTTGAAGTGGCCTGTACTTTGCATAGATCCCTTCTCTAATAATTCAAAGAGGAAGGGTGACCTTTCCATTTACTCCCCCCCCATGGAAGTTCCCATTTTGTGGTCATAATTGGTATGATTAAGTTATAAAGAGAGAATAAGCATCTGTATCATGGGACTCCACACCAAACCATGGATGAATTATAGCTCTGCTTAACCTCAAGTAGTACTGACATTTAAAAAATCGAGCTTCTTAAGACACATGCATAAATCTCTAATGTTGGAATTTCGGAGGATATGTTTTTGAGTAAAAGTTTCCTCTTGGAGCCAATAAAAGTGCTACATTTGTGTGAGAACAGTCATGATTCTTTTTAAAGATAACCTTGAGTTTCCAGTGGGCAGTTTTTCATGTACAATTGATGGTCCCATGCAATACCACCACCTGCCATTAAACATCATCCACGTAGCCTTTTCCAGCCCTCTCCTGCAGCTCAATCTTTGAACAGAAGGACAGGAACACTATCGTTCTTGCCATTAGTTCACATTTGCATTCCTCAAACATATACTATCTTCTCCACAAAGGCAATGAGTGGCTGACACTGCCTCTCCCGGAAATGCTTTCTAACTTTCACATTTCCCACAACCCAGCACCTCCTTTTGGCCCTTTCTGTCACAGATTAGATGCCACTGCCTGCAACGAGCTTTTCAAGAACCAGTAATTCTGTACTTCAACAACATATTCAAAATGAATTCCCCTTAGAAGTATGTACTTCTTAAGGGTAGCAACCACATCATGCCTACTTCTGTATCCCCAACATATAGAAAATAGGTGTCGAATGAATAAATAAGAGGCACTGGGGTGCCTGGGTGGCTCAGTCTGTTAAGCATCTGACTCTTGATTTTGGCTCATGTCATGATCTCACAATTCATGAATTCAAGTCCTGCATTAGGCTGTGTGCTGAAAGTTCGAAGTCTGCTTGGGGTTCTCTCTCCCTTTCTCTCTGCCCCTCCTTGGCTTGCATTCTGTCTCTCTGTCACTTTCTCTCTTATAAATAAACAAACAAACAAATAAATATTCTTATTTTTTTAGTGTTTATTTTTGAGAGAGAGAGACAGACAGAGACAGAGAGCATGAGTGGCGGAGGGGCAGAGAGAGAGGGAGACGCAGAATCGGAAGCAGGCTCCACACTCTGAGTTGTCAGCACGGAGTCTGATACGGAGCTCAAACCCACAAACCCTGAGATCATTACCTGAGCTGAAGTCAGACGCTTAACTGACTGAGCCACCCAGGTGCCCCTAAATAAATATTTTTTAAAAGGAGAGTTACTGTGGGAAAGATAGGGAAGAATGGCAGAATATAAAGGGGCTTTATACTGTAGGAAGAACAATATTATTGTTCATTTATTATCACTTAAAAGTGAAAAAAGTTAACCTCACGGGTCAGGTGCAGATAAAATATTCTGAAAATGTGTTACACTTTCTATTTTGAGTCACAAATCTGGAAAGGCTAATGGAAATATAACCCTTCTCATCATACAATTATTCACCATTTTGCTTTTTTACTGGAGTCCTCATAACCTTAAACAGTCTTTAGGAAAAATAAATAGGAGTGTTCATAACATTAAGTACTTCTTCTGTTAAGTACCAATTCCCATAGATTCAAAACCCTTGGGGAAATTGTCAGGTGTTTTATCATCCATGATATATAGCTTGATTTCACAAAAACAGGTGTGGCTGGGTTTGTCCAAGGTTGTTATGAAATATTTGTCATAAACTGGAGACATCCTATTAGAAAAATGATACAATGTATGATTGGTTATACATTAACAGAAGTGAAGAATTAAGATGAATTAAGGTAATTGCTCACTCTATAATCTGGGCCACTGCCCCTACATGGCTATGTTCTGGTTCATGTACCTCATGTGAAATACTAGAATACATCTTAAGATGAGCAAACAGCCTAATGAGAAACCATAAATACCACTGTAAGGTGGGGTTGATGGAGAATTATGCATCCTGACATCCTCAGATGGGTAATACGCAGTTTTCTGTGAGAAAACTGCCAAATGACATGGATCCATTTATGTAAAGTGGAAAAGATATCATAGTTCTATTTGTTTTGTGATATAGTAACACTACCAAATTTTTGTAGAGAAAGTAAAATATCAAAGAAAAACTACAAGAATAACTAGACAGAAGTGACCAAATTTACAGATTTTTAAGAAACGATTTTGCCTTTTTAATGTTTGACTCTACTGATTGAAAACAAAACAGTTCCCAAAGTGAAAGTACAGGGATATACTTTGCATCCTTCCAGGCTAGGGGTCGGCATTCACACGGCAGAGAAAAAGACATGGGACTTTTCGTACATCTGTGGGCTGTGAAGACCTACATCTGTGTTGTCGGGTCCTAGGAGGTACAACAAATCTATGGGAGAGCTTCAGAAGGTAGAAAGGCAGTCGCATCAGGTGGTATGAATGTCTTTTCACCACAGGTTGCTTTAGAGGGAGGGCCCTGGAGACCTCTACTTTATGAAGCTAACTGCATATACACATGGTGCTTATTAAGTGCATCCATGAATTAAGGTATTCAGTGATGGCAAGCTGCCTACAGCCAAGCAAATGCCAATCATTTCAAACATACCTTTAAGGTCAATTATACTCCTTTAATTTAGACACAACACCGAGCCAGAATCCACACTAATACATTCATATAATGTTTTATCATCCTACTGTTAGAGTTTCAGACCTCGATTCAGAACACTTAGAGGACAGTCAAGTGACCTCCCAGAAAAAAAAAAATAGTAGCATTTGCTGTGGGAGTACAGTACCAAATCAATAATTATCCTTCAGATCCATATCAGTGCAAAGATCTGAAATCCTGGTCAATGACTGTGAATATGCCTCCCTCTCACACACATGTCCCTGCCCCCTGTCCACATACATATGCTTCTCAAGTCTTTTTTTTTTTTAATTTTTTTTAATGTTTATTTATTTTTGAGACAGAGAGAGACAGAGCATGAACGGGGGAGGGGCAGAAAGAGAGGGAGACACAGAATCGGAAGCAGGCTCCAGGCTCTGAGCCATCAGCCCAGAGCCCGACGCAGGGCTCGAACTCACAGACCGTGAGATCGTGACCTGAGCCAAAGTCGGAGGCTTAACCGACTGAGCCACCCAGGCGCCCCTCAAGTCTTATTTCTAAAGTGGAATCCGTGTCACGAGAACAGGTCTAATAAAAATGCATTAATAATAGCACATACTGAGTTTTTACTATGTTGAGGGACTGTTGTATACCATTTTCCATCTTTTAATTTTAGAATAGTGTTAGATTGATAGAAAAATTGTAAAGAAAGCACAAAGAATTTCCTTATACCCTGCATCTAGTTTCCTCTATTGTTTAGATGGTATATTCATGTGATACATTTCTTACAATTAATGAACATAGATTCAACACCCATAGATTATTTTTTTTTAAGTTTTTTCTTAAGGTTTATTTATTGTTGAGAGAGAGAAACAGAGCATGAGCACGGATGGACAGAGAGAGAGGGAGACACAGAATCCAAAGCAGGCTCCAGGCTCTGAGCTGTCAGCACAGGTCCCAATGTGGGACTCAAACTCACAAACAGCAAGATCATGACCTGAGCCGAAGTCAGACACTTAACCCACTGAGCTACCCAGGCACCCCCCATAGATTATTATTAATTCAAGTCCATACTTCATTTGCATTTCTTTAGTTTTTACCTAATAATCTTTTTTTTGGTCTTAAGATCATCTAGATTACCATACTACATTTATTCATCATGTCTCCTTAAGCTTCTGTGTGTTTTGGACTTGCCTTAATTTTGATGTCTTTGATAGTTTTGAGGAGCATTGGTCAGGTATTTTGTAGAATTTCCCTCAATTGGGAATTGTCTGATGTTTTTCTCACAAATAGACTGGGGCTATGGGTTTGGGAGAGGAAGACCACAGAAGTAAAGTGCCATACTCCTCACATCATATCAAGGTAACACTATCAACATTAGTTATCACTGTTGATGTTAACCTTGATTACATGGCTGAGGTAGTGTTTGTTAGATATTATCCACTGTAAATTTATTTATTTTTCCTCTTTTCATATTGCACTTTTTGGAAAGAAGTTACTACGTGCAGCTTATGCTTAAGGTGTAGGGGGTTCTACTCTACCTTCCTAAGGGATGTAGTGTACATGTTTCATAAATTAGCATATTTAATGTCCAAGATAAAGACTATGAGGTAGGTAAAATCATTCCATTTTATGGATGAGGAAGCTGAGAAACAGACAAGTTTAAATAAAGAACAAGTGCCCAAATTACATGTCTAAAGGTTGTTGTGCTCCAATATGAACTTGGGAACCCTGGTTCTAGGTCCTGAGCTCAAAGTCAAATGTGCCTGTGATGAATTCAGACAAATGAATCCTAAGAGGTGACCTGATGATTATAGTCAAGTGGCTGAAAGCCTACTATATAGAAGAAGCTATATATTTGTACTGGATACTCCAAAAAGGCAAAACTGAGACCGATGGATGGAGTTTACAAAGAGAAAGAGTTCAACCCAAAAATCAAGAGACAATATGCTGAAAAATGTGAAGCAATAAAATTAGAGTTAGTAAGATACTGGAGACTAGTAGCCCTTGGGTGACCGGGTTATTTCAGAAAGGATAAAGTAATAAGAATGAAAACATTTATCACTTAGAATGGTTCTCCCATTGTTATAAGTGTTTTAAATGCAATTACTCATATATTAATTACAATGATCCCACAAGGTAGCTAATGCTCTTATCTCCATTTTGCAAAGATAAAATTGGGCACAGAGAATCTAAATAACTTGCCTGGCTCTGAACTGACAGTGTGGAGCCTGCTTAGGATTCTCTTTCCCTCTCTGTCTGCCTTCCTACCCCTCAAAATAAATAAACATATATTTAAATAACTTGCCCAAGTTCACACACCTAGTACATGGCAGACTCTGTGTTCAAACAGAAGTAATCTTAGATCCTTTGTTCTTGGTTTTGCTCCTACAGACTGCCTTCTGCATGGAATTGGAGGCTAAGGTAGACCTTGCTCAGAAGCACTTCCAAACTGCTAGAAGCTGTGGTGTCTTCCATTTGACTAGTGCTTTCTCCTTAGTAGAAAACGTATAGCCTTTGGAGGTGCCTGGGTGGCTCCTTCGGTCATGATCTCGCGGTTTGTGAGTTCCAGCCCCGCATAGGGCTCTGTGCTGACGGCTCAGAGCCTGGAGCCTGCTGCGGATTCTGGGTCTTCCCGTCTCTCGGCCCCTCCCCTGATCATGCTCTGTCTCTCAAAAATAAATAAATTTTTTAAAAAATTTAAATAAATAATCTTTTATTAGTGCATTGTACTTCTTATAATCTTGAATTTAATTTATTTGTATAAATGTAAAGGCAGATCTCCAGCTTCAGTTTTATTTCAGGAAGTAACTCAGGAAATCAGAGATAAGAGAGGAAGTCATCAGCTTAGAAAAATGAACATATATCCCTAGATATATCCATATATATATGTATAAATATCCCTATAAGTGGGAAAAATGATATAAAGGGTTTAAATATGGCATGCAAATACAATACCCAGTGATTTTTTTCTCTAAATGTAATAAGTTCTTATTCCTGGAGATGAAAAGTCCTTATTTTTTGACTTGTGTTTTTGAAAAAGGTGATAAATCATTCATTCATTCAACAGAATAATTAATTTGAACAAACACAGAGACCAAGATAGCAGCTGGGGTTTCCTTCCAGCTCCTTAAAGCCAAGAGTTTAAAGCAATGTCAGAAAAGGTTTAAAAATATTTCAGTTCACCAGGCTGAGTCTATGCAACGCAGTGATGTCCCAGTCTTGGCCAAAGGAAAAGGAATAAAAGCAAGGGGTTGGGAGCTCAGCTAAGCCCATGAAAGAGCACCACCTTCAGCTAATCAATGTCATTACTACACTCAGTTAAAAGGGTGAGAAATCTGAGTTTAACACAGAAGAGAAAAGGAGGAGTTATTTTGTGAACCTCTATCAGCAACAAATTATGGCCTGAGCATGGTAACAAGCAGAGGAGATAAATGGAATCCTGTGGTTCACCTTCTAGATTTCCGTACTGCAACATTTGTTCAGGTCTACAGAATTGATCTGGGCGATGCCTGGAAACAGGAAGCTTCCAGGAAGTTCCAGTAATGAAAGGGCTTTGTCTCCCCCCCATCGCACATAGGGAGCAGGGCTGCGGACAAAGTAGAATCCATCGGGTTTCTCCTGACTGACACATGTGGTTAATTGAGTGTCACATTGTGTTCATGTTACCTCTGTTCTGAAGCACATAACAAGCAATCACCCCTGACAAGTGATAGCTTAGAGCAAGCATAAATAAAGCATTTCATTGATCTGGCCATGGCTATATAGGTAGAACCCACAGCCCATCTGCCTGACAACCATTGCACATCCTAAGAGCATCATAATCTTTTTTTCTTTTTTCCTCTCCCTTTCTTTTCCAATATGATTTAAACACATGGCCATTTAGATTGATTTAGTGGTCACTAAGATGCTGCTGATTTATCTACAGCAGGATGTGTAACCCTTCACCATGTCACCCCACCCTACTAACCCCCTGCTTATGCTTTTCCTTCATTAAAAGTTTGCTTTCCAGGAAGAAATGCTGGAAGTATTTCCCGAAGGCTGATGGATGGAGTTGCACATGAGGTATCGATAGTCTTTTAAAGGGGATCCAGAACCAAGTGGGATGAGAAGTGGAGAAGAGAGGATGATAGGAAGAAAGGAAGGAACAGGGGTTTAATGTTGGTTAAATACTATAAGCCAGACATTGTCCATCAAGCCTTGACTCCTCCAAGCAGAGCTTGACTTATTAATCATGTGTGTTACCACAGCAACTGAGCCTCGGTCTTATTAGAATTATCTTTTTGCAGGTAGAGTTCTAACATCAAATTTTGTGCTTTCTGAAAGCTCTATCTTCACTGTTTATTACTGGAAGTGTACAAAGCAGAGCAGAGTTAAGAAGGCCTTCACTAAGAATTTGGTCAAAGAACATGTGAGTAATGAAAAGTCATAAAGTGATGAATGTCTTAAGAAGCATGTATAGTTTATTCACCTACATAAATCAGAGGCTCTCAAACATTTTAGTCTTTAGAACTCTTTATGCTCTTTTTTTTTTTAATTTTTTTTTTCAATGTTTTTTATTTATTTTTGGGACAGAGAGAGAGCATGAACGGGGGAGGGGCAGAGAGAGAGGGAGACACAGAATCGGAAACAGGCTCCAGGCTCCCAGCCATCAGCCCAGAGCCTGACGCGGGGCTCGAACTCACGGACCGCGAGATCGTGACCTGGCTGAAGTGGGACGCTTAACCAACTGTGCCACCCAGGCGCCCCTATGCTCTTTTTTTTAAATGTCCATTTATTTTTGAGAGAGAGAGAGAGAGCAAGTAGGGGAGAGGCAGAGGGAGAGGGGGTCAGAGAATCCAAAGTAGGCTCTAGGCTGACAGCAGAGAGCCCTACGCGGGGCTCAAACTCATGAACCCTGAGATCATGACCTGAGCCAAAGTCAAAGGCTTAACCAACTGAGCCACCCAGGCACCCCAAGACTTCTTTATACTCTTAAAAGTGTTAAAGTATTAACCATTCAAAATGCTTTTGTTTATATGAATTATGTTTATTAATATTGGCCATATATTTTGAAATATTAATTCATTTTTAAAAGAAGTAATCATTCTATTACATGGTAATATAAAATCTGTATTTTTATAAAAATATATATAAGAAAACTAATTTATAGGAAGAGTAGTATTATTTTTCCATTTTGTGAATTTCGAACAACTGACTTAATGGAAAACAACTGGGTTCTCATATTGATTTCTGTAATCACTGTGTTGCAATATGACATGTAATGTGTGGCCTCTGCAATACTCCACTGAACACTTTTAAGAGAATGATAGTGAAAAAGGCAAATGACGTTTTAGTATTAACATGGAAATTGTTTTGACGTTATGGCATCCCTGAAAGGGTTTCAAGGACCCTCCAGTGTCCTCGGGACCACACTTTAAGAAACTCTGGTAGATGTTTTGAAACTCCACTTAAAGCTTCAATTAGCTCAACTGATTTCTCATTGAAATGTAGCTTAGAAAATGATGAGCCAGCTGTGTGACATTGACCCTACAGGACCTACTGGCAAGTTGTAAAACTTTGCAAAGGTTTGCATTTAACTCTTCTGCTGATCCCCTCCATTTCTGTAAATTCCAAGCATAAAAATGATGTTGCCACAAAACATCATTGCCGCAAAACAATACCCAGCCATCCTCAACCCCCTTATCCAATGACTTCCTTGTCAATACCCCTTTCTACACATGGAATAGCACTTACATGCCTCTCCAACAGATCCTGGGCTGATCCTGAAATTTCAGAGAAATGGAAAGTTGTTCCTTTTCTCAAAAGGGTTGGGGAATACATAAAATATACACTGCTTATTTTGATAACTAAGTATAAACAAGGATTAAAAAAAATTTACCTGGAAGCCTGCAGATGGCAGCTGTCAATCCTGGCTCTCTGACACTGTCTAAATCTAGTTCCAATTAAATAAGAATACGATTTCCAATACCTTTAAATAGCAGAATCATATGGCCTCTTGCAGCCAAGTAATGCTTAAAAAGGAAAGAGCCAATCAGAAACCCCCACCCAAGGACACGGAAGCTAACCCTATCAAACTGACTATCAATAATTAAGGCCTTTGATGCTTTGAATCATTAGATAATAAGATTGCTTTGAAGTAAATAAATATCAAATTAGGATTTGTGGCAGTCACAGGTGTTTGGCAGGGCTGGCCTATAATCACAGAGAAAATGAATGCATTTTATTCAGCATAATTAGAAAAAGAAATGAAGTTTATATGCAAATTGTAAACCACTTTAGTCAAAGATAACCGGTCAGACTGCTTTTGGTAATTTAAACTTTCATTTAGATGAGAATTTGCAAAGTATCTATTTTCAATGCAATTTGAGTGCAGCTGGTTGCACTCGCATAGTCATTGAGAGAAAAATGTAAATGTCCCTGATAACCCTCCAGTCTTGTTTTGGTGCTGACAGAACAACATATGCATTTTTTTACTTGACTTCTCTTACTCTTTTTTTTTAATGTTTATTTATTTTTGAGAAAGAGAGAGAGTTGGGGAGGGGCAGAGAGAGAGGGAGACACAGGATCAGAAGCAGGGTCCAGGCTCTGAGCTGTCAGCACAGAGCCCGATGCAGGGCTCGAACTCACAAGCCGTGAGATCATGTCCTGAGCTCAAGTCAGATGCTTAACCTGCTTAAGGGACAGAGCCACCCAGGCACCTCATTGACTTTTCTTACTCTTGTCTGTGCAAGAAGCCAGTTACAGAAGGTTATATGGGATTTTTAGCACTCAGCACCCACCCAAAGGAAAGCAGGTTTGGGAGGGGGATCAACACAGTAAAGATCAGGAAGAAGAAATTTATTTGAATGATTGTAACATGTAAGAGTTCTAAGAACAAAGTGGGAATGTAAGCACTGTTTATGATTTTGTTTTTCCTCTGGTAGAGCTACATGCCTCTAAACTCTTTTAACTCCTTTGTGGTAGTCTCCCATATGGTACTATTTACCTGCCTGGCTTAGCTTCTTCCCGTTAGACTATAAGCTTCTGAAATCCAGGGGCGTTTTTCCACAATTTTTCCTGAGTAGCCAGCACCATTACTTGCCCTAAATAACTTCTTGGTAAATATTTGTGAAGTTAAATGGAATCATTGACCAGTGCTAAAAACAGAGAATAATTTTAAGGGGAAAAAATATAACTTCTTGAAGGGAGGAAATGTAATATTTAAAAAGTAGCAAATTATTTTTCATATGCTGCAATATTTAGTTTGCTCCTTTTCCCCCCTGAAGAGTTGCTAGTTGGATGCAAAATGCTGCCTCTGCTTTCCTTTGCACCTGTCACCTATTCCACCAGTCACCAGCAACCTCAATCATTTGCCTGATACTAAATGAGTACATTCCTATCTTAGTGCTTTTTGCAAATGCTCACTGTTGTTAAACATATGAGCTAGTCATATTTGCCTCTAAAAAAGGCATGTTCCATACCAATATTTTAAGCTTACAGTGTAGTATAACAATCCTCAAAATTAAATGGGCATCAAAATCCCTGAGGGAGATTGTTAGAAACAGATATTTTGGCTCTGCACAAGACCAACTAACTCAGAATCTCTGAAAATCAACTGGATCTCAAAAGGGTAGTAAGGATTAAGACAAATTAATGTATGAAAAGCACTTGGCATAGTGTCTGGAACAGTAAGTGTTTTTATATATTAGCTATTGCTATTAGATATTCAACAAATGTATAAATGAAAACAACGGACAAGTGAATAAATGCCCAAAGGAATAGGTAGGTATATATGAGTAGAAAAGTTTCAAAGAAGATAGTCTAACATGGCCCTGCTAAATATTTGGATGAAAATGTCATCTCCATCTTCTTTCTGGCCCCTTTCCTCTACCTCTCTCAAACAGAGTCTCATTTATATCAAGGCATATATAAAACAAGTTTGTAATATTTCATCATTACTTCACATGGAGAAGTTGGTACCTTTCACTAATATGCTCGTGAAAGAGGATGGCCTTTATGGGACAGTGCCCATTCAGATGGCAAGTAACTGAGAGCCACACCTATCCTTTCTTCCAATTGTGAAGAAATGTGGGTCCTTCACAGATAAGCGACCACTGGCTGTCCAGGAAAATCTTAAGGACCAGGTCTTGATTCCTCTCCATTTTTGTTCACTACTTATGTCTTCATTTCTGAATCTTAGCATGGATTAATAATATACAACCCAAGAGAATAAAGTTGTTGTGGTAGAACTTTGAACACTATTGACTGAGACAGGAAGGTGTTTGTTGCTATTAGGTGTATTTGTTATCAATTGCTGCATAACAAATAACCCCCAGTTGTAGCAGCTTTGAGCAATACATATTTGTTATCTCACCATACTTCTGGATCTAGAATCTGATGTGGCTAAGATGGGTTTTCAGACTCAGGGGCTCTAACAAAGCTTCCATCAAGGTGTCACAGAGATACCATCATCTTATGGGTCTATGGGAACAGACTACTTACCAGCTTATTCTTAGGCTGTTCGACTGAGACCCTTAGTTCTTTGCTGCCTGTTAGCCACAGGCTTCTCTCTTTTCCTTACCATATGGGTTATCTCCATCGGAGAGCTTGCAACATGAATTTTAGTTTCAACAAAACTAGTAAATAAGAAGGTAAAAGAAAGAATGCCAACAAGTTAGAAATCCCAGTCTCTTATAATCTATTTTTGGAAGTGTTATCTCATCACTTTGCCATATTGTATTGGTTAGAAGCAAGTTACTAAATTCAGGTATATTCAAGGGGAGGGAATTCATACACAAAGGCATTAATATGAGTAGGTAGGGGTCATTGAGAGTCATCTTAGAAGCCACCTATCCCATTAGGGGCTGCCAATTCTTATTTAGTTATATCACGTGGACACTACTTGCTCCTTTTATCAGTTTGGAAAATAGCAAAAGAGAGCCTACTCAAGTTCAGAGAATTTGTATTTTCTTAATGAAAAAGCATTAGTATGTGAGGCTAATAAGAAGATGTATTTTTGGATATGAAGGCACTTTTAAAACATTTCCCTGACACTCCATATCATATAGGGTAAAATTCAAGAGACTTAACATAGTGAATATGCCTGTAAAGCTGGCCCTTCCCACCTCTATAGCCCCCCACTGTCTTCCCCTTGATGAAGTTTTACAGTCTAACAGTATTACATTGTATTTTCTGAGGTAATTAGGCACATATTCCTATTGTTGCTAGTGTCTCAGATGTTCCCGTACATATCTTAGCCACCTGATTACCTCTTACTCAAGTCTCAAGAATTAAATTTGACATAGTTCCCCTAAAAAGCCCTTCCTAACCTCCTCACTGGGCTATATACTCATTATCCCTATTTCCCTAATATTTCATGCTTACCCCCAATGTTGCATTATCTGTTTGTCTTCTTCAAGAGTATATGGAATTTTTTTAAAGCCAAGAATTACTAATATATTCAACTTTGCATTATCAACACCTAATGTGACACATCGGCTATAATAAATTTCAATAAATATTTGTTGAACAATGAAGATAGAAAGAAAGAGAAAGAAGAGAGTACTATCCTCCAAGCCACCTAAACTGCAAAGCTCTTATAGCCATTGCTGGTAAGTGCAATGCAAGAGATAAATAAAATATGGTAATCCAATGAAATTATCACCAACTTGATTCAAGTTCTTTCCTTGTAGTCATAGATTTGAAAATAGACAAAGAAGTAGAGATCAGAGTAGAGGCTGTCCTGCTGTGGCTAAAACTCGTGACGTAAACAATGTTTTCAATGATTACAAAAAGTACTAGAATGAGAGAGTTTCAGACTCATTGCAGTGAAACAAAGCTGTCTTGAGGAACTTCATGAACAAAAGTGTCTTTTTAGGTCAAAAATGTGAACATCTCAGAGCACATTCATTGTCTGAACATACTCCATTTTCTCAAGAGGTGAGGCTCTGTCTTGTAAGTGATTCTTATTTATTCCCATCACTTCATCATTCATCCTTATGCAAAACAAAGCACAGACCACTCAAGTTAAGAGCTGTGCTATTTAACTCACCATTGTTACTAGAAGTAGCCACTCTCCTCCAGCCAGGACTGTTGTTTCTGTTGTTAAGTGAGATAATTCACCTTCCCCAAAATCATGTTGTTAAAGAAAATCCAACAGTTGCAATGTCCCTGATACATACGGGTAAATATAATTGGAAGAAATTAAATAATGTGATATAAAGAATACCAAAATAACACTTTACTTCTTCCTTCTTCTTGTGTTGTTAGTGGAGAGGTCGCTGAATAGGCGTGATCCCGGATAGACCTGTGAGCCGGACCCAGCAGATCCTAAGCTTTGCAACTCCACCCCTGCCCTGGAAATGTGGGTTCCACTTGACCTTCCCACTCCCAGAGGCCACTCCAAGGAGATGGCCTTGAGATAATGATGTGTTGAGAACAGCTGTGCAGTATACATGATCCCAGTTAGGGCCTCTTTTTAAACTCTTAAGAAGGTGGCTGTGGGAAACCATTCATCTTGCTGCAACCCTAGACAAGCCTCATATATAGGCTTCCTCTGCTTATTAAAACTGCCATCTACCAATCAGGAGTGGCCAGCTTCTTCCTTAAGTCTCTCCCTGCCCTCCACACAAGGGGGACTATCTCATGGAGGCCAGTTTCCAATTTCACCAGGGAGAGTCCCCATAAGGTTGCAAACAAACAGTTGTTTTATTTTGCAATCTGGAAATTGATGTTCACTGTCAGAACGATTGTTTTTTGTATTCATGTTTTTCCTTCACCTGTGTTCACTTTTGTCCTTTGCTTACAAAGTCAACACTTCCTGGGTAGCATAGCCCCAGTTCTTAACTCCGTGAGAATGTGTCCCATCTAACTGGACAGCCTGGGCTAGGCAGACAACTGTGGCAGGCAGAACAGAGCATTGGGAGGGGCAAGAGTAGCAGGTGCCCTAGTACATCAGTCTGGGTAAAGACGGCTCTGTTCAGAATGCACTCTACAGCAGATACTCTGAGGAAAATAGTATTCAGTAAATCCCTTCTGAGTGAGAAGTGCTGTCCTGTAGAATCCTTATTTCTTCTTTTAATCTCACTCTGCTTGTTTTTTCTCCTCTCGGCATCTCCTTGTAACTAAAGCTCCCGGTCCTGATTTTCTGCCCAGGATTCATTTTCCTGACTAATACAGAAACATATCACCTTCATGGACTCCTGTTTGCTATTTTCCAACCGATGATGATGCCAAATCCAGAATTTTCCATAATTGATTTTTTTGCGCATTTTTCCTACCCAATAATAACCTTGCTTATTAAATTATACTTATATCCTGAGTTGTGGTCTCTGCTTAATACATAAATGCAAATACCAAGTAGAGTAAAGGATTACTTATAATAAAAAAAGAAAGGTGATTGGGTAACTTTGAAGAATATCCATTATTAAAACACATTTCCAAGAAGCAAAAAAAAAAAAAAAAAAAACCAATCTATTTCCAAGTTAACTCCTTTTTCAGGTCCCCTGAATGTCTAAGTTGTCAGGGTGTTTATTGTAGAAGCCAGGTGTGATTGGACATTTCACACTTTTGACTTTCATAATTTTTAAACTATTCTTAACTTTTTAATACTCTAGCTGACAATATTTTCTCACTAAGGTAACATGGCAGAAACTTTACCATAAGCAAAAACTATGCAGCACCTATGTTTCAAAGATGTAAAAGGAATAATTTAACAGCTGAGGTTCTTATAGAGAGCTGGATGTACAAGACACTTAATTTTATCTACCAAATGTTATCCTTATATCAACTCCAAGAGGCAGATAAAATTACAGTATCAGTTTACGTCTGAGGAAATAGGCAGCTTTCCAGAGTAGATGAGTAACCAAGGACATCTGCTAATTTGCAGTGTGCCCTGGACTTGACCCAATATACCGATGCTCTACCCTAGGTTCTTACCCACTACTCTGCTCTGTTGCCCAGATTTAGTCCTAAGGTCTCAAGAACAAGGACCCCACGGAGAAACAGTATGTATTCTAATCTTTTTTGAGGGAGGGGAAGGGATAGAACATAATCACCTTTGAGACTGTGTATGGCTTTTTTTAGTTTTTTTTTTTTTAATGTTTATTTTTGTGAGAGAGAGAGAGAGAGAGAGAGAGAGAGAGAGAGAGGAAGGGGAGGGGCAGAGAGGGAGGGAAAGAGAGGATCTGAAGTAGACTCTGGACTGACAGCAGAGAACCTTATGCGGGGCTCGAATCTTGAGAGCATGACCTGAGCCAAAGTGGGACATTTAACAGACTGAGCCACTCGGGGGCCCCATAAACTGGGTAATTTTTTCATAGGTCGAGAAGATCTTCTCACCCAAGTTATCTTCTTATTGTCTTAATTGACTCCAAATTTCCAGTTCATTCCTGGGGTTAAGATTTTCTGTGTATCTGTGCTGCTTCAGAAGGTTTACCATTTACAGACCTTAACTTTTTAGTTCGAATGCGTTTATTATCTTTGCCTTTCAAGACTAGAGAACCTGAGAATACTTGAAGGGCCTGTAATTAAGTAAGTTGCAATTCTTTGAGTTAAATAGCAGTGCCTAAGAAAAATACCTTCAGCAAGATCTGTATACAATATTATTCTCATATGTTTATTTTTTAAGGGAATCTTGCAAGGAAAAGGAAATAATCTAAATATACTTTGATAATGTAGGAAATGTGGTTTAGATCAATGCAAAGTTTGACA
The DNA here is from genome assembly GCF_018350195.1 of Panthera tigris. Classification (NCBI taxonomy): domain Eukaryota; kingdom Metazoa; phylum Chordata; class Mammalia; order Carnivora; family Felidae; genus Panthera; species Panthera tigris. The sequence goes on from NC_056665.1 coordinate 126,364,347, forward strand.
TTCTTAGGTAGGCTACTATCGCGTGCCTTTCATTCCCACTTTGTTTAACCACATGCTGACCCATTTGATGTTTAAATTCTTTTCTTTTAATGTACATTTATTTTTGAGACAGAGACAGAGACAGAGCATGAGCAGGAGAGGGGCAGAAAGAGAGAGGGAGACGCAGAATCTGAAGCAGGCTCCAGGCTCTCAACTGTCAGCTCAGAACCAGATGCAGGGCTCGAACTCACAAACTGCGAGATCATGACCTGAACCAAAGCCCCATGATGTTCAAATTCTTTTACTCAAAGGTGGGTTAATGAATTATGCACTCTTGTAATTTTAAAACCATCGAATTTCAGTTGAAAATCACACTTGTCATAATTTTTCTCCTCTTATTTTCTGGGCACTTTATGCTACTATGCTTTATGCTACATGTTATCGAACAGTTGGCTGCATCCTTTTCCCTTGTAATGTGAAGTTATTTACTTTATGTACATATTTAAAAATATTTATTTACTTACTATATTTTTACTTGACCAATTTGGTTTATACTGGGTAGTTAAAGAGCCACAATTCCTTAAGTTTCCTTGAAATCATTTATGTTATGTCATAAGTGCCTGTGATTTTAATGCAGAGATATAGCTGACAATTCTATAGTTCCAATTAAGAAGATATCATGTCTTAAGCCTGCCAGAAATATTATTTTTTGACCTGATATTTGGCAGAAAAATATTAAAGTAATATCTGGGGAAAGTTCATTGTAAACATGAACTGATATGAGGAACTTTTAACTCACCAGTTTCTCTTACACTGTGATTTGGTCTCAGAAAATAGTACCAATGAACATTTTCTGGGAAAACATACATACACCAAAGGAGGCTAACTCAACTCTAGAAAGACATTTTGATTACTTTTGGGTTTATAATGGATTGTTAAGGACATCATCCATTCGATTCCAGTTATTTCTTTCTTCTCTGAATCATGTCCATTAAACATGAAATAAGAGAAAGAGTAAGGGCAGTAGATCATGTAGTGATGTCAAATCAAAGTATTCTCATAATACCTGATCAAATCAACACAAACATTTTTAAAAATAGTAAACAAATCAGCTTCAGCAATCAAAGAAGGGAGAACAGCCACATATAGATCTATCACAATACACGTATATAGCAAGAGAGACAGAAAAGAACAGACATGGAGACAGACTTAGGACTTAAGCATGGATTTAGGCACACTACCTTGACCCAGAAACCAATATGGTGACTGCTAAGAATTCTTACAAAAGCCAGCAAGCCCGAGAAAGCAAACCTAACGCATTTTCTTCATTTCCTCCTTCGGGTCTCTTGGGGGAGCCAAGCAGAGCACAGAAGCCTCAGGCAAAGAGAGCAGAGAGGCCCTGCAGGTTAACACAAGTTGGAGGTCTGGTCTTGGAAGGCTTCCAGGAGGCAGCAGCCTTGGGTCTGACCAGACTCTTTCTGAGTCTTGAAAGGCCACATTGCCTGGGTCTGCCTGCAGGACCAAAGCTTATGGGAAATCCTATGTGAAGTGCCATATAATCACTAAGAACCACATGGAAGTGCTCACTGCCTCAAGATGCTGATCTTGGAGATAGCAGGTGGGCAAATCGAACTTGACTCCTAGGTGATGCCCAGGGCACCTGCGGACCAGGGAGTCCTGCTAGAGCACTTCCTGGCTGTAGAGGGAAAATACTTATGAGTTTCTAGAACAATTTTGAAATAGCAGATCCCATAAAGATGTAAATGCTATAATGGAAGAGAAAACTCCATGATCTGAACTGGGAAGAATGATCTGAAGCTTTAGCAAAGGAAAATCAGAATTTACCCTCCTCCCAGTTAATGAGACCACTGGTATATGACCTTTGTAACTCCTCACAAGAGAGGAGAGATGCCAAATATTCTGGCAAATAATTTATATAACTTTATTGTATGCGCAATTTTCATTGTTATCTCCTCCTCCATCTCTTTAAATAATTATTGAAATAATGTCCAGTTAATTTAATAATGTCAAAAAAAATGAAATACTTTGAGAAGGAACAGTAGTCTCCTATTCTGATATTTAGGAAGAGAAACAAAGATAAATCATCCAAATTACGTCAAAACAAACAGGAATCTAGACAAAGACATACAAGATGAAGTAAAACGGAAAAAGAATCAGATAGTAACCGTGCAATTATATGTCTCCTTCCCCATCACCAAAAAGAAAAGAAAAGAAAAAGTTGGGAAAAAAAATAGTTCCATAGACAACAACAACTAAAAAGAGAAAAGAAGAAAAATAGCATAAGAGTTTATATGAACAATGCAATCTAAAATGAAATATAATGCAAGAATTAAGGTGAATGTTTCTAAAGAATGATTTATGCTACAGAAAACCTTAATGAAAACATAAATGTCATAAATGCAAATTTCAAAGAGAAAATAAAACAACAAAATGAGATTGTAACAAGCTCACTTATGGCTCCCAAAGGTATGTTCACCTAGAACCTCAGAATGTGGACTTATTGGAATAAGGATTGTGCAGATATAATTAAGGTAAAGATTTCAGATGAAATCACTGTGGATTACGGTGGACCCTAAATCAAAATCCCAATTCCTTTTAAGAGACTGAAGAGAAGACTCAGAGACACAGGAGAAGCAGCTATAGAGAAACAGGAAAGAAGGCCACGCGAAGAGGAAGGCAGAAGGGGGTTGAGGGTGTGCAACTACAAGCTAAGGGATCCATGATTGCCAGTTGCCGGCAGAAGCTAGGAGAGAGGCATGGACTAGTCTCTGTCTTTCTCTCAGACTCTCCAGAAGGAACCAGTGTTGCTGAGAACTTGATTTCAGACTTCAGGCCTCTGGAACTGTGAGGGAATTAGTATTTGTTATTTTAAGCCACTAAATTTATAGTAATTTGTTACAGCAGACCGAGGAAACTAAAACAGAGATGAAAGGGAGATCGCATAGCTAAAGAAGCAAATCAGAGATGAAACAAGGTTATTACAGAACTAATAATTAAATTAGAAGCTGTGGGGATAAGCTAAACACCGAATACACTAAAGAAAATGTAGCAGAAGTTCCTAGTTTTCCCCCAAATGCCTTGACACTCTTTTCCTTGAAAAAGGAAGCCTCTCTAATGACATTTCGTGGTCTCTCTTGCAAGCAGGTGTAAAGTGTAACCCAAGTTCTGATTATGGGGTAAAATAGAAGTACATGTGCAATTTCTGACATGTCTTTAAAGAGAGAATGCTGGCCTTAATCTTTCTATTTGCTTGCTGGTTGACACGTAAGTGTTATGGATGGAAACGGAGTAACCCTCTTGGATTTAATAATCCTTCCTGTTCAGACTAGCAGAGCAAGGAAATGAAAGCCAAGTGGGTCTCTGACAGTGTTTTAAGAACATTGTATCAGCTATGCGTGGCTTATTCCAGGCTTGTATGAAAAACAAAGGAACTGCTATCTTGTTTAAACCACTTCTACATTCCAGGCTGTGTTATATAGAAGCCAGAACTCTTAAGCGATGTATCCAGTTTTGCACAGAGATACATGTGAAATTATATTTAAAAATATGTTAATGATGAGTATCTGCTTAACTTTTTATAATATCTATTTTTCTTTACGGAAAAGAAAGAGAACAGCTTTGAAATTAGACTGGGATTCAAATTATTGAACTATCATTTGGCAAATGATTGATCTTAGCTGAATCATTTTATCTGTTTAACCCTTTTCTTCATCTGTGAAATAGAGATAAAACTACCCATTCAGCCTTCTCATACTTCACTTTTGTAAACTCCAAAATGGTCATACTAGTTTTTCCTCTTTCATAAGGTTGTTTTCAGGATTTATTTCAAGCGTTTAGAATGATGTCTGGCACATATTAAGCAATATGTAACTTCTAGTGATCATCAATATTGTTATTGTCATTATTATAACCTGGTAAGGTGTGAGGTTTAAATGTGATAAAGTATATAAAACGTTTAGCTTAATGCCTGACAAACAACAAATGCTAAGTGATAGTCACATTATTTCAACTGTTACTTAGTAATCACCTTAAGCTGTGTTTTCCCATCAATCTTCGACTGTCATGTTAATCGAGGTCCCTTATATAAGAGCAAAATTTTAGTTTCCCACATAATAATCTGATATTCTTTCTAGAGTATCCTTCAACTTTAATATATTCTAGCCATTTCTATCAGATTAATTATTTTGAAGTTTGCCTTCGTAAAATCACTATCTACCATGGACTGAATGTTGTGTCCTCTCAAAATTCATGTTGAACCCCTAATCCCCAACTGGATGGTATTAGGATGATTAGGTATTAGGATGATTAGGATGTTATTACCTTGAGGAGGTAATTAGGTTGTGAGGGTGGAGGCTTTGTGATGGGATTCATGCCTTAAAAGAAGAAGTGCGGAAGAGATGATCTCTTTCTTCACCATAGAAGGGTACGGTAAGAAAATTGCTATCTGCCAGCCAAGAAGAGGGTCCTCACCAGACAGAGTCACCCAGCACCTTGATCTGGGATACCCCAGCTTCCAGAATTCTGAGGGATGAATGTTTGTTGTTGAAGCCACCCAGTCTATGGCATTTTGTTATTGTAGCTCAATATGACTAAGACACTATTCTATTCCTTGTGTCCTCAAGAATCAAATAAAATTCCTCATTCTGTTTTACAAATCCTTTCATGATATAATCCTAACATCCCTTCCAGTTTTGCCTCTTTGACTTTTATGCTGGTGTTCTAGGAGCTGGTGTCAAGTCAAGGAGACGAGTCATAATTCCTAAATATTCCTCAAACTTTTCTTCTCCACACCTTTGCTTGTGCTAATGTTGCCATTTCTTGGAATGTCTTCTTCTCCTCTTTCTGTATACATAACTGACTAAAGACTTTCTAAGTATTAACTCCTCTGCCAAGTCTCTCTAGGCATTTCTTGATTGAATGTACATTTTCTCTCTTCTGATTTTTGAATATCTGTATAATATTAGCTATGATGGATTGGATGAGAATTAGTATGCAAATCTGACTGATCACTTTCCTCCCCAATAGGCAGCATGAAAAGTCAGTTCCAAACACTGCACAGAAGACAATAGCTAAATGGGAAATAGAGTACCTCCCCCACCAGCTCCCTACTCCCACTGGGTTGTGTAATGTTACATGGACAAGGAAGCTAAGTAACTCTTCTCTTAAACCCAACCTTCAGTTTAAGGTTTAAGAACCTTCAGTTCTTAAAACAAAGAAAGAAAACAAAATTATGGTGACATTTGGAATTATCCATTAATTTAATGTAAAAAGACACTACTGATCATTAGAACTGAATGAACTGAATTAGTGTACCTAAATTGTAATACTTCAGAGAGGTGCAGTGGACTTACGATTTGAACTTGAAGTAATACAAATATTTTGTAGTCTTCTTATCCTATAGATTACAAGTTTTCATGTTCTTGAAAAGTAACAAGAAAGTTTTGTGACAGATGCCACATACTTCAAAGCACGTCAACAATGTGAAGACAAACGCTATTGATGGAATACATAAGCTTTTATGTTGCAAAATAGGGTTCATCCAACCCAGTAATTGACTTGATATGCTGACTATGGAATCCTAGAAAATGGTCTCAGTACTTCTTTCTCGGAGAGGTAGTGTGCTAGATACAAATGATTAAGTTAAAGTTAATTGTTTAATGCACAAGAGGAGGGAATCTGGTATAGAAGACAGAAATATAAGCAGGTACCAGTAATTTTGGGGGTTGGGAAGGGAAAGGACTACTAAATCTATCTGTTGGGGTGCAATAAAGATTAGGAAACGTTGCCTACAGATAGGAAAAGGCATTTGAGCTATGACTTGAAGTCTGGTCAGAGTTTTGCCAAGCAGACAAAGATTATGTATTAGGGTTTTCCAGAGAAACAAAGCCAATAAAGGACATCTATTTATCTATCCATCTGCCTCTCTCTCTCTGTCTCTCTGTCTTTTCCTTTATTTAGATATTTAAACATATTATAGAAAAGAATTGAATAACAGAAATTGGCTCAGGCAGTTATAGAAGACAAGAGGTCCCACAATCTTCTGTCTGCAAACCAGAGAACTTAGGAAAACCAGTAATGTAATTCAGCCTGAGTCCAAAGGTCTAAGAAGTAGTGTAACTCCAGTCCAAGCTCAAAGACATGAGAACCATGGGGTCACTGATGTAACTCCCGGAGTCCAAAGACCTGAGAACCAGAAACTCAGATGTCCCAGCTCAAGAAGAGAGAAAGAATTCACCCTTCCTTTGCCTTTTGGTTTTATTTGGGCTCCCAATGATTTGGATGCTGCCTGCCCACATTGCTAAGGGTGGATCTCTTTACTAGTCTGTGGAATTAAATGCCAATCTCTCCCAGAAAGGCCTTCACAGACACCACCAAAAATAATGTTTTACCAGCTATCTGGACATCCCTTAGGCCGGTCAAGTGGACACAAATTTAACCATCACATGAAAGAAAAAAAAAAAAAATTTCCAGGCAGAGAGACAACATTTGCAAGTCTCTGAATCCTAAAAGGTCTAGTCTGTATAAAGAGTCATGAGATGCCCTGAGAGGGTGGTCATGAATGGCAAGTGACACTTGTGAAGAGAAAGAGCCCAGTGGTGAAGAATGTGGCTCTGTCTCTGATTCCCCGAGTTACGACCCTAGCTCCACAATTTATGATCTGTGCCTCATTGGACAGGGGATTTAAACTGCATCACAGCCCACTCACCTATGCAATGAGAAGAACTTTCTTGTAGGGTTATTGTGAAAACGCATGAGTTAATATTTGTATTGTGCTTAGAATACTGAAATGTGTCTAGTACAGAGTAATCCAATGAGGAATGAGCCTTAAGAGTGTTCCTAAACAATCTGCAATAGTTTAACAATTTAGCCTGTTGCATAAGTGCAGTATTTGTGTGTGTGTGTGTGTGTGTGTGTGTGTGTGTGTATGCGTGTGTGTATGAGAGAGAAGATACATGATATCCATTATAACCTATAATATTTTAGAGGGAGTGAATATATGTGGGTATATGTATATATATATAAGAGTATGGGGGTTGTGGGGGGAACACAAGACAGACAGAGAAAAGGCACCCCATCTAATTTTGTAGACAGAAACCAACAAATTCCTTTTTAGATCATGGATTTAAAACAGCTAAAGCATGAAAATCCTTTAATGTTTTTTAAAGGCGGATTTTTTGAGTTAACTGAATATTAGAAAGTATTACTCAAGAGAGAATAAAATGCCTTTCCAGTTAGCTGGATTAATTCAGTAAAGCCACTAGGCAAGATTATGGACTCATAGGATCATAAAGAGAGAATCAAGCTCTCTCTAGCTCTCTGTCTGCTATCCCTCCTTCTTGCCTCTTTTCCTGGTTTCATTACCACTCCCTGCAACTCCATACCCCAACCGCCAATATTATACATATCCCATTATGCTTGTTTATCTTATGTTTTAAAAAACCGAATATAGATGAAGGAGTCTCTTGGCATATGACTTTTGTTACTTATTAGGCTAGCCCAAGATCCTGCTGGTGCCATCACTCTTACCAATTCACATCTCTCTCCCTGGCCTCTCCACACTGGCTCCATTCCTCTCCGCAGAGGTTCTATCTATTGAGTATATCCTAGAGAAACACATCGTTACTTAGCTACTCCCTTAGAACAACATCTGATGAATGAAATCACTCTGAGATACTAATGGCTCATTGCTTAGTTTTAACTATGGCCTGGTATATTTGCATTTCACTTAACTTCCCTTATGAAGGGAAGCAAATTTCAAAGCATGTATATATCTTTTTCTGGTTTGTGGGAGAGACCTTCTAAACTCATACTGTGTACATAGACTCCTAATGATTAAGACTAGCCCTCCTGGAAGATTTATCTTTAACACCAAATTTTAGTGTTTCAAGTTAGGCAATCCCCTTAGAAATCTATCACTGCATACAGTGCCTTTGCTTCTACTTTTATGAGAGTTACCATGACTTAAATCTTATCACAGAGTTAACCTTCAATAGGGATTGAAGCAACTGATTCCTTTTGTCCCTTTTGGTATTTTGGTTTGAAAATCTTATTTCTCTTCAAAAATTCATTCTTGAAAGAACAGTTATACAGATCACAAGGGGTACCAGTGTTTTTCCTTAGTGGTTTTTCTTTTTATTACCACTGTTTTCTGCCATTCTTTTCAATCTTAGTATAATTAGTCACCCCTGATGCTCCTCTGCATCCTTCAAAAACTTTATTATCTTTATTTTTTTCTCAAAACAAGGAGGGCATTGATTGGACTGTAATGCTTGGACAAGTTACAATGTTGCGATTTTCTTATCAAGAGAATCTGATGTCTATGAACATCCACAGAGAGTCTTGGAATTTTCATTCAGGCTAGGATAGAGAAGCTTATTTTGTGTGCTTCTTGGTTGTCATTCATGTTTTGGGGGTGGGTGGGAGGAAATCACACGGCCCAAGAAAACTGACAACCAAAATAAGGCTGTTCTGGGTTTGAAGCATTGCATACTTCACCCATGCCTATAATTTTAAAGACATTTTAACTTTCTTTGATAGTTTAATTCAACCAAACGAGCATTCAGTGTGGACTTAGTATATATCTAGATCCTGGGGGAGGCACAATAGCTGGCACAGGAAACCTTCTTCAAGGACATAGAAGGCTTGGTGTATTTGAATTAACAGGCTTCAAGAAAAGGCAACATACTCTCAGATCCCAGCTCTATCAGCTCTTATAGGGTCAGAATCCTAATTTTAGGATTATATCTGGCTTGTGAGAGATGGGCACACAGTCTCTGATCTGTCACTAACACTTAAACTCTTCGGTCTCAATGTCTTTGTCTGTAATTAAACATTACACTAAATTGGCTGTATGGCCTTTTTTTTTTTACATTCCATGATTCTTGAAATAAGAATTATGCAATACAGTAAGCCACACAGTGCCAAATCAGATATATTATACAACCTTCATGGATAGGACAGATAATTCTATGTGTGATCAGGAAATGGGGGTGGGGGGGGAAGCAACTGCAATAACTAGAAAGGAAAGATGGAGGATGTAAAAATGGACCAATCTTGAAGTTAGACAGAGGGTGGATGGCCTAACAGAAAGGGAACAATGGAATTAGCATATTCTATCAAATGTATGATATCATTAATTACGTGCATACCTCATTTTATTTTGCTTTGCACATGCTTTTTACAAATTGAAGGTTTGTAGCAACCCTGCATGGAGAAAGTCTATTTGGACCATTTTTCCATAGTAATTGTTCCTTTCATATCTCTGTGCCATATTTTAGTATCTCACACTATTTCAAACTTATTATTATTACGTTTGTTATGGTGATGTGTGACTAGTGATTACAATTCATTGAAAGCTTGTTTTTTTTTTTTTTAGTAATAAGGTATTTTCATTAAAGTATGTACATTGTTTTTAAGACATGATGTTATTGCACACTTAATAGACTACAGTATAGTGTAATATGATTTTGATATACACTGAAAATTTTGACTTGATTTATTATGATATTTGCTTTATTGCAGTGGTCTACAATCACACCAGCAATATCTTCATGGTATGTCTGTATAAGATACATTATTATTTTATGCATTGCTAAAAGGTAAACTACCAATTAAACTACAATCCTGTGCTTTGTTATCTCTTTCTTTTTCTTTTTAACTTTATGTATTTTTAAAAAGTTCCTTTTTATCCACTGGATGTAAAAAAGACATACAGATTGCCAATAGGTACATGAAAAGGTGCTTAACATCACTAATCATCAGGGAAATGCCAATCAAAATCACAATAGGATATGACCTCACTCCTAACTCATTCTAACTAATGGTTATTATAAAAAAGACAAGGCAAGGATGTAAAGGGAAACCTTGTACATGCACTGTTGGGAATGTAAAGTGGTCCAGCCACTATGGAAAACAGTATGGAGATTCCTCAAAAAATAAAAAAAAACAAAACTACTATATGATCAGAAATTCCATTTCTGGGTATTTCTCCAAAGAAAATGAAGACACTAACTCAAAAAGCTATCTGTACTCTATGTTCATTGCAGCATTATTTACAATGGCCAAGACATAGAAACAATCTAAGTGTCTGTGGACATATAAATGAGTGAATGGATAAAGAAAATGTTATATACATATATGTAAAACATGTAATATTACAATATATATGTATAATATATTATATTAATATACTTAATACATTAAGTATATTTATTAAGTATATAGATGTATACTATATTATATTAATATGCTTAATATATTTATATTAATCTGTATAATATATAATATGCATTATATATATATACGTTTGCCATTTGCAACAACATGGGTGGATCTTGAGGGCATTATGTAGTGAAATAAGAGAGACGGAGAAAGATAAATACAATATTATTTCACTTACATGTGGAATTTAAAACAAAACAAAGAAAAAGAACTCACAGATATGGAAAACAGATTAATAATTGCTAGAGGTGAAGGGTGAGAAGCAAGTAAAATGGGCGAAAATAGTCACAAGGTACCAACTTCCAGTTATAAAATAAATAAGTCCTAATGATGTAGTTAATACAAAGCATTACTCTAAGGTTAGTAATACTGCATTGTATATTTGAAGGTTGCTAAGAGAATAGATCTTAAAACTTCTCATAAAAAGAAAAAATTATTTGTGATGTTAGATGTTAACTAGCCTTATTGTGATGATCATTTTATAATATATACATATATAGAATCATTATATTGTACACCTGAAACTTAAATAATGTTATATGTCAGTTACAGCTCAATTTAAAAAGAAGTTTCATTATATAATTTGGATGTGACCCTCACATGAACAGCTATGACCAAATTTATCCAAGCAGTCATTGACAGTTGCACTGTCACTGCCGACTGGCCAAAAGATATGGTAGATGCTACTACTGACTGTAGGACAGCCTATTTTCAGAGAGGTTAAAATACGACAAAATAAATCTGTTTAATCTTAAAAATCAGCCAAATGGGCTAGCATGCATCTTATAGGTAAGACCATGGGGTGTTCATGCTAGTGGCTAGAATGGTAAAGGGATTGTGTGAATGCAGGGATATTGCTTGGAGGAAAAATCACAAGGCCCCGAGAAGAAAAACTGGGGTGCAGGACATATAAAAGAAGATGTGACATATAAAACAATGGAAAATCCCAAGAAGGCCTGTTGAAATGCATGCGTATATGAATATAAAAATTCCTAATGACTTTTTCTAATCTGTATCCCATACCTTGATCAAGTAGAACTTGCCAAATAAACTGGATTCTGAAAGAATTGTTATAAACTAAATAGCACCTCTAATTAATAATTGACTATCAAATGACCCATATTTATACAAAAGTAGCATTTAATTGCATGTTATATACTTTCATCTTCGTTCTTGGAGACAGAAATTAAGGATTTTTTTTATACCTTTTGGTTCACAGAATACAGGAAAAAAATGACACTTTCCCCTGTTTTTTCACTGAAACAACTAGGAGTCATTTTGGATTTTATTCAAATCTTCCGGTGAAGGTACTTCTTATACAAATCTTCTCCAGAAAACAGCCAGATGCCTGCAAGCAAACTAAAAGAGAACAAGTCAAAAAGAAGATCGTTCCTCCAGTAATGAGCAATATTTAAGATTCTTATTTTACACCATCTTTACCAAATAGACTACTCTCTGTAGTGTTGCCTGGGGAGTGGATTTCATTACTAAACCCAAGGTCACAGGTGGTTTTGCACTGAAGTATAATTAAATTGTGCAGAAGGAATTAAAATGGTTTAGCAAATAAGGTCTTCTTATTTGGTCTGAATAGGACAGATATAATGCAGTGCCATGTTCAGGCTACAACCAAGCAGCACTTTGGCCCAGGGAGATTAATCTGGAGAGCAATCACTTGATGATCCCTGACTATGAATACTTAGTTGAAATTATTCCTCAGTCACCCTGGGATGGGAAAAGCAATCACTCATAATTAACAGGTCACTTTCTTTGTAGGAATATTTATGCAGGGCACGGAGAGGATGGCATAAGAGAATACCCTTCTTGTTTAGGGAAAAATTGATATGTGTGCTTGGGATGAACACGATGATCAAAAACTATTAAAGAGAAAAGAAACTTATTAAGAATGAAGAGGTATCCTTAATTGTATATTTTCACGTGTGCATGGGACAGGGGATGAAAATACCTACTCTGAAATAGGCAGAAGAATTGTGATAGAAGTTTTTTCACAGTTTGAGAGAAATCAGTTTTCTTCAGCTAGGTCTTGAGGAAAGACAAATAAGCACATCTGACACTAGCTTCTTGCCCTGTTTCCCAAAGATATGATTTTTTTATTTTTGCCGTAAGAGAGACCCTTATGCCTGCGGACTGTAGAAAATTATAACTATATCTCCCATTCAGTCATGATGTATCATTTAAACCATTTTTACATTATCCCAGTTAGTATACTTGTCCAGTCAAGGAATCATAATCTCCAGTTACCACATGGAACAGAACATTTGTTTTTGGACAGCACTTTCAGAATATGTAATGCAATATTGGCATACGAAATACTTACATGCACTGTATATGTGTGGGGAGTACGTTGTCTGTGTTGTGTGTGTGTGTGTGTGTGTGTGTGTGTGTGTGGTGCTGGTAGTATAATAGCCAAATAAGTCCATGAGCAAGTGGGAGAGACTAGCTGTTGGTTTTACTTGATAGAAGAATCTAACTATTTTTTACTAGTGTACTGGAAATATTTGAATGTGACAATTTCCATGAATATTCACCAAGCAGGTCTTTTGAAAGATTCAGGTCCATGAATTGGATTAATCAGATTATCAGATTCTCAGTTATTCAGTAGACATGCAAATTATACTACAACTTTACTGCCAGTCCTAGCAAAGCTTAAAATAGGTAGCTTTCCCCAACTCCTCTTTTTTTTTTTTTTAAATACTTGTTCTGCTACAGTAGAAAGAATTCAGAATATGTAAATACAAACGCAACTTTAAAATGTTATTGTATTGCCTTCCACTTAATTCAAACATTATTTCAGGTTTTCATCCAGTAGGCGGTGGGAGATAGACTTGAGGCAACACAATCAGATTCAACTAATTCACATTCATCTGAATAACTGATACTAATTTACCCATGCAAGATACATAAAATTTAAAACGGGTTCAGATTAATCCAAGTGAAGTCAATTAAATCCAATTGATTTAATTGGATTAAAGTCCAATTAAATCAAGCAAATCAATAACTATATGTAGTTTGAAAATATTCAAAGGGTTTGGGTATATTTTGGAATTGATAACTACTTTTAATATAGTAGTCCATCCTCTGTCTTCTTGGCCCGCTTCCTTGACCTATTACTGCTTTTCCCAGCTTCTCTCTTTCTCTCTCTACATATACCTATACATATATTTACACAATGCTTTTTGTTTGTTTATGTATTGTAAAAACTCTACATCTGTTGTTACACATTTGTGTATACATTTGATCTAAGCACCTGGAAGGAATTAACCAGAAATGAGTTACGAAGGACATCCTTTCCAAGAGTGAATCTCAATCATAATCTATATAGTTAGGATTCTGTAGAAATAAGCTGGAGGTACTTCTCCGTTTGCTCGAAGGTTGCTAAATCCCAGTTCATGTCTGTTGTCCATTTTCCAGTCCAGCTTATCATTTACCCTGACTTTGCCATTTTAAAACGGGACTCAAACGTGATTCAAACCACTTTCTCCCAGAGGACTATCGAGAGCAGGGACTGGGTAAGGCCAGAGAGGCCCCACCGTGCAGCTTTTCCGGGCTTGAGGTAGCGCCTATTTTCTTTTGGCTGTCGATCCACTGCATTCCGGTACCGCTCATCTAGCCGGTTCTCCGACGCACCATAGAGAGGCCCGAGTCACGGTAGAGCGTCCCGTCGCGCCCAGATGACGTCAATCAGGCTCCATTCGCTGAAAGCTTTTCCCGTCCACACCCGCTTTAGTTCTCTCTTTCAAGCCCCAGCCAAGCGGCAGGAGCCATTATAGGAAGCGATGTCCGTTTGGTTTGGGAAAGGAATGCACGCTTTGGAATGGATGTCACTGTCTTCGTTGGTGAGCCGAATTGTATTATTACTAATAGTTGCATTTCAGTAAGCCACGATGAGTTTGGTAGACCTTCAGTTGACATTTTAAATTTAGCACAATGAAATGCACGTGCCGGAAAGAGTTCCTACTTTAATATTACGGTAACAGGTGAAAGATGAACAGAGATGACACCTATTTCTCCCGAACCTTTCCAGTCACATGTATGTGCACATACATAAATGTACCTTCAGTTTCTCTTTCAGGGACAAAATACAGGACATTTGAATAAAACAAATGTTCTTGAAAACAAGTCGCCAGTGATCTTGATGTTGCTCTCCTCTTGTTGCTAGACACTTGTTTTAGCAGTCACCTTTGCCCTAGACTGTGTGCACTGTGACTTGAGCTGCAAGAACGGCATGGGTTTCCTAATGGGTGATGTTAACAGGAGTTTAGAGGGTAGTTTTGCATTAAATGTGTTTGGGAAATAAAGGCTGAACAATTGTGCCGTAATTTGTATAGAGAATAGTCCAATGTTCTTGGTACCTGGTTTTGTCATTTATCACAAGGTGTAAAAATACAAATATATATATTATTGCTCAGTAACTAATTTTTAAATTTTTCCATAAATCCTTTCAACAGCAATGACTTTTCAAAAGTGCATATTTAATAAAACTATATGTATTGTATTTCATTTCTCAAAAAAGTTTATGTAAATGTATAAATTTCATAAAATGTTGACATTTACTATCCACCATGGAGGATGTAGTGAAATAACTGACCACAAATGAAGAGGTCAGCAGCTACATTAAAAAGCAAAAAACAAAACAAAACAAAAACAGTCAGATTTAACTTGTGTCACTACAGAAAGCTTGTTTACAAAAATAATTCTGTTAAACATGGTTTTTCATCCAGATCAAATACATGCTGTTCTCAACTGATTTCCCTTGTTTTCAGTTTTCTTGTGCATTTATAGCTGTTAACATGTTGCCTCGTTAGTAAAAGAATGTAAAGACAGTGAATTATACCAATTCAATAATAACATTAGCATCAAAGAGAAAATCACTGATATTAATGCCAAGAATGGATAGATTTTTTTACATTTCATTACATCAGAACTATTGAATTGTCATACTGTTAAAGGTAAAAGGTAAAACATTCTATCACAAATTCAGTTGAGAAGCTTAACACTGAAAGCACATTTGTTTTTGTATTAATAATACAAATATAAATTTGATAAAGTGTATGTTGTGATAAAAACATTGGTTTTACCAAATCAATAAACTTACATAACTGGTGTAAATTTGGATTTAGTTGTGGTACAGACATGCTTCGTGATTTAATCCAAACAAGCCATAGCATTCTACAGTCTCAAGAGAAATTGCGTTGGCAAAGTTTACATAGATAGGCGATAGATAAAAATGAATTACTTTTTTTTCCTGATGAAGGTAACGTTGTATACAAATTTGCTTAAGCATGGCACCCCACACTTCTTCTTTCGTTGCCACCCATCATCGACCAGAATTTTGAAATATCTGAGCTTTTAAAAATCGAGCAAAATGCCTCTCAGTAGTACTGAAGATTTTTTGAAATGGGGTTACTCAACTGTAATAACCATATTGTTCAAGATGAGGTGGACATTTTTTCTCAGTTTTATTATTTACTTTTTTATTAAAATATAATTAGTGCTCATCATAATAAGTGTATCTTAATCCTCTTTATTTCACCCATTCTACCCTGCCCCTTACCACCCGGACCTCTCCTCTTGGCAACCACCAGTTTGTTTTATTTTGTATTTAAAAATGAGTCTTTTTTTCTTGGTCTCTTTTTTTCACTTGTTTTGTTTCTTAAATTACATATATGAGTGAAATGGTATTTATCTTTCTTTGTCTGAATTATTTCACTTAGCATTATAGCCTTTAGGTCCGCCCCTGTTGTCACAAATGGCATTATCTCATTCATTTTTATGGCTGCATAAAATCATATTCCTGTGTATGTATATGTAGATGGCTTCCATGTATTGGCTATTGTAAATGATGCTGCAGTAAACATAAGGGTGCATATATCTCTTCAAATTAGCATTTTCTTTGGGTATACCCAGTAGTGGACTTACTGTATCATATGGCAATTCCATTTTTAATTTTTTCAGAAACATCTATACTGTTTTCCACAGTGGCTGCACCAATTTGCATTCCCACCGAGTGCATGAGGGTTCCTTTTTCTCCACATCCTCCACTACATTTGTCATTTCTTGTGATTTTGATTTTAGCCATTTGACAGGTGTGAGGTGATATCTCATTGTGGTTTTGATTCGCATTACC
The DNA here is from genome assembly GCF_018350195.1 of Panthera tigris. NCBI lineage: Eukaryota > Metazoa > Chordata > Mammalia > Carnivora > Felidae > Panthera > Panthera tigris. The sequence goes on from NC_056665.1 coordinate 126,380,713, forward strand.
CTGATGATTAGTGATGTTGAGCATCTTTTCATGTGTCTGTTGGCCATCTGTATAATTTCTTTGGAAAAATGTCTATTCATGTCCTCTGCCCATTTTTTAAGTGTGTGTGTGTGTGTGTGTGTGTCTGTGTTATATAAGTCCTTTGTACTTTTTTGATATTAATCCCTTATCAGATATATCATTTGTAAATATCTTCTCCCGTTCAGTAGGTTGCCTTTTTGTTTTGTTGATGGTTTCCTTTGCCCTGCAAAAGCTTTTCATTTTGATGTGGTTCTGGTAGTTTAATTTTGCTTTTATTTCCTTTGCCTGAGGAAACATAACTAAAAAAATGTTTCTATGGCCAGTGTCAAATAAATTACTGCCCATCTTTTCTTCTAGGAGTTTTATGGTTTCAGGTCTCACATTTAGGTCCTTAATCCATTTCAAGTTTATTTTTGTGTATGGTGTAAGATAGTGGTCTAGTTTCATTCTTTTTCAGGAAGCTGTTTAGTTTTCCCAATGACATTTGTTGAAGAGACTGTCTTTTCCCATTGTATATTCTTGCCTCCTTAATCATAGATTAATTGACCATATATGTGTGGGTTTATTTCTGGGCTCTCCATTCTGTTCTATTAATCTGTGTGTCTGTTTTTATGTCAGTACTAGACTGTTTTGATTAATATAGCTTTATAGTATATCTTGAAATCTGGGATTATGATATCTCAGTTTTCTTCCTCAAAATTGCTTTGGCTAATTGAGGTCTTTTGTCCACATAAATTTATGTCCATATAAATTTTGGTATATTTTGTTCTAATTTTGTGAAAAATATTGTTGGTGTTTTGATAAGGATTTCATTTAATCTATCGATTGCTTTAAGTAGTGTGGACATTTTAGCAATATTGTTTCTTATAGTCCATGACCATGGAATATCTGCCATTGGTGTCATCTTCAATTTTTTTCACCCATTTTTACAGTTTCTGGAATACAGTCCTTTCACCTCTTTGGTTATGTTTATTTCTGGGTATTGCATTCTTTTTGGTGCAGTTGTCAGTGGGATTGTTCTCTTAATTTCTCTTTCTGCTACTTCGTTATTAGTGGATAGAAATGCATCAGATTTCTGTGTATTAATTTGGTATCTTGTGACTGAAACAACTGAATTTATTTATTCTAGTAGTTTTTTGGTGGAGTCTTTAGGATTTTCTATATGTAGTATCATGAATGCAAATAGTGAAAGTTTTACTTCTTCCTTACCAATTTGAATGGCTTTTCTTTTTTGTTGTTGTTTGACTACTCTAGCTAGGACTTCCAGTACTATGTGGAATAGAAGTGATGAGAGTGGACATTTTTGTCTTGTTTCTGATATTAGAGAAAGAGCTGTCAGTATTTGTTCAAGATATTGTTCAAGATAAGTTGGAAATTTTTAATCAAATTAATCAAAGAGTGGAGTGTAGAAGCTTCAGATTTTCAAGCTTTTAGTCAATTGCAGTTATTGAAAAAAAAAGCATATAGACAGGAAGTCAGTGACAAGTATCCTTATGAAGCAAATGTGTAGCTAAATAAGTTAAACTAAGAGCATATATTGTACATAGATTTAGTATTTAAGTCTGTGAATATTTTCTGAACTATCTCAACCTAGAGACAAAACTTAGTTTGAGCTTCTTTTATTAATTGGATAAATTTATTTTTCATTGAAAAGTCCTATAACTTTGAAATTCTAAAATTAATGAAATTTTTTTTAAGTCATAAGTAGAAGCAACTGGAATTAAAAAACAATTCTAGAAGCAAAGCAGTATCTATAAACATATTTGAGTCAAATACTAACACGTATTGATATGACTAGATGAAAAAAGGCAGTCGCTGTGAAAATATTTTGAGTGGAATAGTCACACATGTCAGTATAAAGTCTGGTAAAATTTAGAATATTCTGTACTCACCAAACTTTTATCTGAGTTTACTAATTACCCCAGAGCCTGAAACATCATTTTCTCAATTCAAAAATATTACATACGATGTACTATAGAAAGTCATAAGTTGAATATTTTTAAATTCCACATTTATTATCTATAAAACAAACTTTGAAGGGAACTACAGGCAATTTTATGATAAAGAGTAAAAGTAAGACTGTATTGAAAAAAAAGATTCTTTCATAAAAATACAGATAGAGCTAAGAAACTGATTACTTTAGCATGTAACAAAGGAACCATTTTTTTTTTTTTTTTAGTTTTTAGAAATAAATACAGAGATTTTTAAAATAATTTTGCTTTCATACTCAGATATGTTTTAATTTTCAACATAGATATGTTTTAACTTTCAGAAATAATTCTTGAAAATACATTCAAATAGAGCTGTAATATGTAATACAATTAATATATAAACAATAGAATGCAGTGTGAAAACATGAACAATGTAAGAAAACCAATTTATCATCAATAAATCATATTTGAAAATTTATTTTTAGTATCCCCATTTCACTCTAAGGTTGTCTAAATTTGAATTATAATTTATGGAAGTCTTTACATATAAACCCCATATTCATAACAATCAAGAATATTAACCAAATAGCCCTTACAAGGATAAAATCTAATTTATTCTGTCAATTCTCTTTTGTCCATTTTCCATTGTATCTTTATTATAAATACTGCTCTTGTACATCCCTAGAGGACCCAGGATAATCCTGCCTCCAAGTGTTCTGGGTTGCCAGTAGCTCAGTTTTGGGGGCCAGATCAATAGGTCAATGTTCTTGCTAAATATACACACAGACAATATATTGTTATCATTCATTGAATATGCACATACACATAACATGTTAGTCTTTTCTTAAGTGTCAATTGTTTTATTTTCTAACTGTATTAAATTAAATATGCAGACTTCATTCCCAGTTTAAGATTTTATTCATGATACCTTAAAGTGGTGAATAGATCTTGAATCTGCCCATTAAGAATGAGGAGGTAGGAATTCAGTAATAAAATTAGAAAAAAAAATAACCATATTCTTGCCATTCTAATTAACCCATTTACCTCTTCATGTGCCAGTGAGAAGCAGTCTCTTTCTTCCTTGGTCCCTCCTTCCTTTCCTCCCTTCCTCCCTTCCTCCCTTCCCTCTTTCCTTCTTTCAGTAGACTTTATATTTATTTTATTTTATTTTATTTTATTTTATTTTATTTTATATTATTTATTTTAGAGAGAGAGAAAGAGAGTGCGAGTGGAGGAGAGAGGCAGAGGGAGAGAGAGAAAATTACAAGCAGGGGCCATGCTTTATGTGGAGTCTCACATGGGGTTGACCTCAGGATCCTGGGGTCATGACCTGAGCCAAAACCAAGAGTTGGACGCTCAACCAGCTGAGCCACCCAGGTATCCTGCAATAGCCTTTTGTTTTGTTTTGTTTTTTTAAAAAGCAATTTTAGAAGGTGTGGAGATTTCCTTTACACCCCCTGCCTCAACGCATGCATAGCCTCCCCCTCATTATCAACATCCCCCACCAGAATGGCAATTTTTAATCTGTGCTTTAAGATACATTTAGCCTAAGTGTGTATTAAAAAGACAACTATTGGGGCTCCTGGGTGGCTCAGTTGGTTAAGCATCTGACTTCAGCTCAGGTCATGATGTCACAGTTCGTGAGTTCAAGCCCCGCATCGGGCCCTGTGCTGACAGCTCAGAGCCTGGAGCCTGCTTCAGTTTCTGTGTCTCCCTCTCTCTCTCTGCCCCTCCCTGCTTATGCTCTGTCTCTGTCTCTCTCAAAAATAAATAAGCATTAAAAAAAAAAATAAAAGAACAACTATTTTACTTTTTGTTTTCTTTTCCATTAACATCTAAGCTGACTTTTCCCTCATTCTGCCTTAGAATTTAGCTAGCAAGTTGTCTTACAGCAAAAAATTTGGTGAGCACGGCTTATTCTAGCCGCCTGTGTTGGCAGAGTACTTACACTGCCAAAGGCATCTCAGTCTCTGCTAACTATTGATTTTAATGGATTTTGTTGGCCATTCCCAGTCCATCTGTCTGCAATAAAACAAAGATCTCTTCAGCCCCTGTAGGAATTTCAGAGCTATGAACACTCAGAAAATGCCACCAGGGAGATTATTTTACCTCCCTTTTTGGCAAAGATTAAAGTGTTCTTCTGGGATTGATTTGTGTTCTTCCAAGCTTTTGAGTAGCTACTTTTCTCACAACTCTTAAAAAAAAAATTCTTTTCCAATGAAATACTCACTCTTGTGAACCCAGAGATGCTGGGATAGCAATAATCAAAAATATGGGCTAATGATCATCTTTCTAAGGAGAAATGTTGTAATAGGACAATATTCACCCTAAGAGACTCTGAGACAGCATCTTTGGGTATCTTCTTCACTTGTTCTAAGAAGGTGTCTCCCATTTTAATTCTGTATTTATTTAAGTATCTTCCAATAAGTATACAGTTCTTGTTTTCCTTCTATACATCATTTCACTGGGAGACCGACCAAAAGAGAACGGAGGGATGTTAACTCTGTAGATTCTTAGGCTAAAGTCACGTCTTCCCCGTTCCCTAACCAAGGTTATAATTCCATAATGTTTCTTCCATCAACTCCTGGAAGATAGAGGAGATATTTCATTCTGAATTACCATGGAAACTTCCAAAAGTGTTCAGGCACATTGTCCCAGCTCAGAGACAGTGGCAGCCTGCATGTTTAGGAACAGGTGTAAATAGTTTCCAATTCTTCTACAGAGACTAAGACTCTAAAAAAAACTCCAGGCTGTCTTTCACATCTTTAATCCTTTTCCCAACTCATGGCTCCAGAGCTGCAAGTTCTCAGTTTCTGGAAAACTTGTGGATTTGAGCTTAAGGAAAACAAATGTCAAGATGCTGTAGCCACAATGATTTATATCTCTATTCATTACCGTTAATATTTTTCTTCCCTATCATAAATGCCTAGAAACTGCCACATGAAATCTAAGGAATGTTATTGCTCAGACAACAAAGGGAATAGAGCGACTTAATGCATTTTATCATTTTACAGGAGGCAAACTAAAGTGAATAAGTACCATGCATCATAAAAAGAATCATATTTTTTAAAAGCCAAATAGAGAGCTAGTAATAAAAGTGAAGGCTTTCTTATTTCACTCAGTCCCCTGCAGAGAAAGAAGAAGGAGAGGCGTTGAAGCTGAGGGGCTTGGCACCCCAAGCCAGGGATCACGCACAGATGTCTGAGGACTGCATTTCAGCCTTCCCTCCCAAAGTCAAGAGGGATACATGCTTATATGGGATAGCTGAGATTCCTGAAGGTTTAGATGATTATGTCAGCCCATCAGAGGATAAGGAAAGAGCTTCCTGGGACCAGACATCTTTACCAAAGGTCTGTTGCTCCTGTTGGCAGAGCCTGTACCCAGCCTGGTAATATTGCAGCTCATTTTACCAAAGCAGCCACTGTCTGTGACTGTTGCCATTGGAAACACTTCCACGGTCCAGACTGGGATTTTCTTGCTACTAATCAGTGAGGGAGTAATTAGGCATGCATAGTTAACTGACAGTGGCTGTAGAGAAGGCACTGGCTTCCTTCTAAAGGGAATTTCCAGTTACACTAACATTATGACACACACGAGATGCTCTGTGTTCCATATGGAATGAAGCAAAGACTGTCACACTCATCTGATTTAGGACTGTGAACCTGGATTCCCATGGAGGTTTCAAAAGCACGAGGTCAGGACTCCTAGTTTGAAGTAATTCAGCACTTCTTTTTTTTCAGCTGTAGATTTCCCTAGGAATCCTCTTTAATATTAGGGCATCCATGGGATTGTGCTCCTAAAAGAAAAAGGCATAGATGTTTCTTTCAATGCCCTGAATACAGAGCTTACCAGTCAGCTCATTATATTCTGCATATAACGTGATGGGAATATTTTTTTAGAAAAAAAAATTCCATAGTGGGCCACTGTTTTATATTAATGATTTTCATGGGAAAATTGTCTGCTGATTATATGGTGAAATAAATTAGTGTGTTGTTGTGATCTACAACCCGCCGGGACATAAAGGAAAAGTAGACAGTTGAAAAAAGCTAAGCACGGGAAGCGTGCACAAAGTGGCAAGATGTGGAATGCCGTTATCTGTAGTGAAGCCAAGGAAGTCCATGTGGGTTTCATATTGACAAGATTTTCTTTTACCTTTTCCTAAAGGAGTACAAAGAATGTATTTTTTACTAAAAATAAAAGATGGGACCAAGTATTGAATGGGGTTATGCATATACTTGTGTGTCAGAGGGTGGTATTGAGAAATAAAGGGATGTGTACGTGAACAAAAATTTTGCTAAGTCTTCTTCATTAGAAAAAAAATGATAAATTTTCGAGGAAGAAAATGGGATATTCTTTGAATAAATGAACTTGATTTCTAGCTTTAAAAATGTAGTTTCAGATTTGGCCAGCAGAAGGTACACTGCACCAAGGGCTGGGTTACAAACTAGCCTGGTACGGTGCGCCCATAAATCAGTTTGCGTAGTATGTTGAATTATGTTCTTAATCATGCAAGGGTGCTTTTGCTTGAAACTATTCTTTCTCATGTTTCTAGTAGTCTTATTTATGGGCATGTTGGAATGTGGCCAAAGCTTTTCCCTTAGGTAAAATGACAACATCTTAATTGGGAATGTTTGGTCTGTGGCATGAGTTGCCAGAGAGCGGTCCCATTGTTCTAATGCACAGACATCCATCATCAGCCTGCTCACAACGCCTGTAGCCTAGTGGTGGAAGCACAGGGCTGAAAGACATCTGAATCATTTTTTGGATTCCAGCACTGTCTAGTGCTATAAAAAAAAAAGGCACGTCATACTCTCTTAGAGCTCAGCCATGTCATCGTTCAAGTGACTATCCCAAAGTTTTGTGAAAATTAAATCAATTTAAGTCAAGGGAATCACTTCGCCCTCAAAAAAGTCATGGAATTTAAAAAAAATGTCAGATAATGTTGATACTATTTTTTCTTGGGAACAACATATTGTAATTCTTAGATGAGCAGAACGGATCCTGTATTACGATTGTAGCTATTAGTTTCTTAGCAATATAATAGAAAATCTCATTGTTTTGTAGGATAGGACAGGGCTGCAGTCTACTCATCTCAGAAGCTGCAGAGAATGCATATCATCTGGTCAAGAAGTATTTCTGAATGCAGTGCAAAGGAGAGGATTTCACAGCAAAATAAAAACAAGCCAAAAAGCTGACTAGAAATCTGTATTCTAAGAAAACTACAAAATACTCCTAAGAGGTACATTAGGGAGGAAAACTTTCCCTTTGAGTGTCTGGAGATGACATTGTGGCTTTAAAGAAAATGAACTGGAATCTAGGAAAAATCTCAGTACGTTATGTCACACAACCCAGGCATAAAGAAACTGATAATTATTTCTCATTTGTTACATATCTTCTAATCTAAAAATTTGGACTGTAAAGGAAACACAAAGTGTGTGTGTGTTTCACGTAGGATTGTGTGTTTGTATCGGAGGTGGGAAGAGTTCAGGGCAAATGTGAGAAAGTGCCGATCTGTGTCATATTTTAGTGACTTCAGAAATAAGGAACACTCCACCTTTCTGAAACAAGCTACACATCTTATGACAAAATATTTTGGTATTGTGAAGACTGGCAGTTGTCAAACTTGATTCAGAAGTATCTTAATCTTTAAGCCTGTCGCCTTTGTCAAATCCCTTACAAGTGCAAAGCAAGTGCTTTCAAGAAAGACCTTGGCAAATATGAAGACCTGCTCTGTTGCCACTAGGTAAGAATGTTGAATTCTGAAGGAGCTGCCAAATCATGCCCTCAATCACAATAAAAACTGATGCAAAGATCAAAAACATTAAGATGTGTTTTAGATTAAGAAGACCCAACTCCTTATTAGTAGTGTTGTCAAATATGGTTCTACTTACTGGGATGGCAATAGCTAATGAAATGCAAGTGTTCTTTTGAACTGAAAACATTTGGAAGATTAAAAAAAAGGTAAAAAGAAGGCTGCCACTTATATTCTTCTCCAGTTTCTGTTGCTCATTGTTTTCAAAAGTTAAATGACTGGTCACCCTTACCTTGCTCTGAGAATCTGTTTTTTTTTCCTTTGAGAATCTGTGTTCTTTCTGTTTTAAAATATTTGTTATTTTGAAAGAGGTTAAGACTTAAAAAAGTTGCACAGACAATACAGAGAGTTTCTGTGTATGGTTCACCCAGTTTTCCCTTATGATAACATCTTACATGAGTACAATACATTGTCAAAGCCAGGAAATTGACATTGGTACAATTATATTAACACAAATACAGACCTTGTTCAGATTTCACGAGTTTTTACATGCACTCTTTTTTCTCTCCCTCCTGGGATTTGAGTTACCTAAATCCCTAACTGGTTATCAATAATAAATACTATGTGATACAGAAACAAATCATTGACCAGCAGTGACATTTAAAATGAGCAATGCTAAACCATAAGTCCCATCTGTTTTCACTTACTTCACACAGTCCCTGTCTTTAGCCTACTTAATCATTCCAACAACCTTCCCTTTTCCAGACCTCCCTCCCAACACCAGTATCCAGATAGCAACTGCCTAAAACAAGAGTTGACATTTCTGAGTGTTTTATCTTTGATAAACTCATGGGGGTCATTTCTATAAATTCAACAGATGCTTTCTGACATTAATACTGACAAATTAAAGAAATGAACACAATTTATAAATCAAAGGGCTTGCCAAGGATACGAGACATTTGTTTATTTCTACCTGGTGAACACCTGGGCTCAACTTGCTAAGGAACAATGAGCACATTGTTTGGAATAGAAAAACCAGTCTGAAGGAGACTTATTGCTGAATAGATACCAATGTAGTGCTTTGGCACACTTGAAGATGACATACTGTAAGTGTGTCATATTTAAAAATTAGAGAGATCATGGCCATTTGTGACCATTAAATGCATCATATGTGTTATTGTGGTTGAATTCAGTACCATTGCAATTCAATACCATTGCAATTCAATATTAATCAACTGAAGGATTAAAAAAGTTTATGTAAAGGAAAAACAGGCAGCAGCCTGTAGAGAGATGAGAAAATCATTATTATTATGCACAAATGTAGCAGAAGTAGACTTAGTCAACTGAAATTATGTGAGCTAGACTAACAGTTTATTAAATGAGAGATGGCCATCTCATGGCCATTTCTCTAATTCTTCAGTGGGAAGGCATGAGACCAGGGCCATTTTTTATAAGCTATGAGCTGGGCAAATTAAAAGAGAAAAAGTGGGATGTCCATAAGACAAATACCTCAATGTGTTTTCAAACATCTGGAACCCTAAAGTACCTTTTTGGGAGACATAAAATCTTCTTTAACTACTGCCTATGTATCCAACTAATAGAGGAAAATTAAAAGATTGTAATAAATCTCTCTACTTTTGCAACCCTGTCTCTAGATCCTCAAGTTCAGACCAGACCAGTTAATAGCATCTATTTTCACTTCATTCACTTTGCTATAAATGAAGGCAAATGCTGTTGGGCTCTGGTGAGTTTGAGTGGGTAATGACTGCTGGGGAGGGGAATGTGAAGTTAGTGGGCCCAAAGGTTAGATTTATGACTCTGGGACACTTAAGTTGTTTTGAAAGCATATACTGGCAGGAGCCTCCAAATAACAAAAGAGAATGAATAGCTTTGTAGAGAGATTTTTGCCTATGTTAAAGATTTATTTATTTATTTATTTATTTATTTTTATTTTGAATATTTTTTTATAAATAGTTATCCTGATGACCTTACATGAAAACATTCATGTCAATTCCAGGCATTAAGGACATTGAAGTAGAAGAATAATTGGGCATTTCAACATTGAAAGGAAATTTACAGAGCACTATTACATACCTGAGCCTCTCTGTCCTTTGTAGAAACTTTGGGGTCTACAAGTATAGATTAGGGCTTCCATTTCCTCGCATTTGCTATCACAGAAATTTATTGAAGTTTTATGGTATATAAGGTAGATCCTTATAGATATAAGGTGGTGAATTATTGGGATCAGGAGGTTGTGCATTTCATGCTATCCAATTCAGTTGTCAAATGGAAGGTTTTGTCAGATATCTGAAATCTGAAGATCAGCTACAGGGCAATCAGTATTTCTGGATAGACTAGTTATGGCTATGATAACCTGTAGATTTGTGCCTGTCAAAATCAGTGAATTTAGGTTCCTTTTATGAGGATTCATTTATTATATTTAATAATGGGTAATTAACATGATAGGTAGTATGTAATACAAAAAAAATTAGATGCCAACAATAAAGACAATCTTTTATATGCCAGAGTTTGCAGTGTGGATTTAGATAGGTAAGGAAACACACGAATACCATTCAGAGTTCAGTACAATAATGATACACAATGCCCTGGGAATATGTGGACAGGTTACAGAACCCCAGAAGGAGAGATCAGGATGCAGGGGCTTCCCAAGTCTCTAATATTTAATATTTATTGCATGCAGCATGTAAAATGAAACCCACCCTTGAAACTTTCCTCATATTTATGTCTCTTCTCTGATCCCAGAGCAATTGCTGTCTGTCTTTCAAGGAGCATTTGCATTCTGTTCTCTTTTCATGTATATTATTCTGTCATCCCCATTACATGGGGAGCCCTTTGAAGGCAGAGGCCTGCTTCCCCAGGCCTCAACAGCTGTGAGCACAAATGAGGTCACACTAGCAACAAATTTCACAGTGGCCCTCCTGTGTAGTAGCCGAGAACTTGGTGTGTAACTCAGATTCTCAAATAGTGATTTCTGAGTGTCCTTGGAGATTTTCTGATAAAAGCTCAACATGCAGTTCTCACATAACTCCCTGCATTCTCACCCTCTGTCATTGGCACTCTACCCCCTGCTGCACCGGCTCCACAGCATTGCTCCACCACTTTTGGTACCTGCTTGACAGTGACACACAGGTGCCAAAGGTGCCATCTCTTAACATTGCCCGCCCCACAGGGATGGCTCGTCCTGTCATGTCTCGCTTTGCTCCTTGAGCACCGAAGCTGCTCGCGTTGTGGTCCTTATGTCTTTGAGTCTCAAGCGAAGCAGCTCCACCTCTTTAACTGCATCTACTGTCTTCATGTGGCTGATCGTTGAGGAAAGGCCTGGAGACTTGCACCACGCTTTCTTCTTTGCTCCCTATTTCCCCAAATCATAACCACCGCTGAATCTAGTAGCTTTCCTCCCTCCTGTAAATCAGTTCGTGCAGATTGACACCTGAGGGCCACTAGATGCCCTGCTTTATTAGGTACACTCCTTAACTCAGCCTGCGTGCCTGCTACATTAGCACCAGTGCTCATGATCGTCTGTATATAATCTACACTCAATCAAGAGAAGTGTTTACTAATTGATTCATAACCACATCCGATATGAAATAGCACCACCTAATAACATGCAGTTGGAAAAAAAAAAAGACTTTTTCTTGTACTTGGAAACCAAAGCAAATATATATGAGTAAATGGCATAAAGCAAAACATGGAACCCACTGTGCTGCAAGACTAACAATATGGCAGTAATATGTGCCTGCCAAACTGCCATCTCCACAAATTAATCTTTCATTCCATCTCTGGATTTACTGTCACACTTCGTCTGGGAGTACAGTTATGACTGAATTGAGATTCTTTTATGTTCATTCTTCATGCTACAACATAATAAATATTTTTATTGCCAAAGTTTTCTTGATGCATATATTACTAAAAATCATAGAATTTGTCTCATAGTTGGCTATATGGGATCGAAAGAAGTAACATTCTTTAAAGTACAGAGTACCTGAAGGAGGTTCACAGAAAATCCATATGAATATATTAAATCTCATCAAACATGCACACACACGCAAACATACACAGTGGGTCAGTCTCTAGTGCTTTACAAATGACATTGGCTCTATTGCCTGTTTTAGGTTCTTTCTCAAAGTGTCCCTAAAATACTTAATTCTTCTCCATTAAAAAGTTTTCGTTGGTTATTGATACTGATTGAAATGAAAAACAGAGGGGTGCCTGGGTGGTTCAGTCAGGTAAGCGTCCAGCTTCAGCTCAGGTCATGATTTCATGGTTCGTGAGTTCGAGCCCCACATTGGGGTCTGTGCTGACAGTTCGGAGCCTGGAGCCTGCTTTGGATTGTGTCTCCCTCTCTCTCTGCCCCTTCCCCACTCAAGCTCTGTCTCTCTGTCTCTCTGTCTCTCTCTCTCAAAAATAAACATTGGAAAAATTTTTTTGAAAGAAATGAAAAGCAGAATATTGGCCTCCATTTACTGAAGGACTTGGCATTTGTACATGAGCATGTTGCATATAATGTCATGGTATAAGGATAAGGATAGTGCTTAATGCAAAATAATGTGTGAGAATCCTTGCACAATATCCATGCAAGCAGATTATTATTACTGGAGAGTGTGACAGATTAAATAACTATTTTTTTTCCTTATGACATTGACAGTTATAAGGGCACAAGAAACACATAAGAGTTCTCAAGGCCTAGTCTCAAAATTTAGCATTGATTTTTGCCTCATCCCATGGCCCAACACAAGTTTAAGTAGCCAAGCCCAGAATCAAGTGAAAAGGAAATCTACTCTGCCCATGATGATACCTTGGCAAATGTGAAGAAGGGAAAAATGAAGAATTTAGACCAATATGTCAGATAGTCACATGATTTCATGTCATGTTTCTATTTCTGATCTGCTTTTCTGTTGAACAAACCTGAGTAGAGAACTCAGTGTTTTATTCAAAGTCATACTTAAAAACTAAGAGAAAAGTACCTACAGTAATGCTTTCCTAGGTATATTATAAGGTCCACTGATGGGCTATATGGAAACTCTTGAAAAACTACAAACACACCCAGTCTCAAGTCCTTAGTTTTTTGTTTTTAAGTTTTTGTATTGAAGTGTGACCATACTCTATATATTTTTAGTTTTAAATAACATTAAGAGAGTATTGGTAAATCATCAAGTGGTTTACTAAAAGCAGGTCTTCCAAAACACTGGGCATGGTTCTGGTTCTGTTTACCTAGGGATTTAAGTTCAACATTATAAAAAGTCTCACTGTCGTACCATATTACCTTTGTGAAGCTCTTAATACATGTTGCAAATGGAAAATTAGAATCCCCACAATTTGGGGCAAGGATGCCTTGGTATCAGAATTGTTTTGAACTGAAAATGGTTTTGAATTGCTGCTTTGCTTGCTTTTCAACCGTAAAAAAAACTGTTGATTTATCTTAATCATAATTTATTTGCTGTGTGTTTACTGTTGCTAAACTTACTTGCGGCAGTAGTATTTTAGACTTTTAAAAGACTATTCTAAGGTTCAGAGATGTTGTGGGTCAAGTAATGATCACTTGTAATTTTGTTTTTATTGTAATTCTACATAGTTCACGTACACGGGCACCAAAAGATAAGTGCAAAATGGCAATTTTCATAATAGTGTAACTTTTCTTTTAGAAGGTGTGAGTTGATTGATTAGAATAGAGTGGTATAGACTTGTCTGTGTAGACTAATGGGGTGTGGTTTGAGAGCTATTCTTCTAGATCAAAGTACATGATGTGATTAGGGTTAAATCAGGGAAAGCTGTACATGAAGCCCAATATCTGAAATCGCCTTCAGTTCTCTTAAAAAAATGGCCCTAATTTGACCTCTCTCATCTCGTGTACAGTAGGCAGCATCCCTGATTATATATTTAATATTCCAGTAACTTGACAATGTGTAACATAGAGGGTGTTATTTATGCAATTCCTAAGTGAAAATTCAATCATTTGGTCAATTGTACAGTTTCTTCTAAACACATGGATGTAGTATAAGCGGTTGAAGTATTCACTTTGAATCCAGATATTTTGGTACTAATTAGTTGTAGTTGTTACTATTCTGATTTTTTTTTAAGTGCTAAGGTATGTGTACTAAGGAAATGACTTGTTTTCTTTCTTTTTATTTACCTGAAAGTTAGGAAAGTGGTGACAGGAAACCCACAAGGATTTAAAAGGATAAAGTGAGATTCATAAATTTTCTTGACATAGACCAAGAATAATGCTAACAGTGTATAATAGCTTGGGTATTTATTTACCTTTACATTTTATTACTAGATACTACATAGTATAATTTGAACTGACTTGGTAAAGAATTATTTTAAGTTTTCACCTTTAATTCATCTTTTAAAACTTCTCTGGACTCTTAAAGTTGTATGCATAAGATTTGCTATGTTGAAATCTGAAGGCACTATCATGTAGTAGACTAGGTGAATATTGTAAAAAAGCCCAGATTTTGGAGTCTAGTAGAAAAGTTTAAGAATTAAGTTTAAGAATTGTGTAATGTGGGAAAGTCACTTAGCTTTGGTAAAACTTGTTTTCTTACAAATGACATAAGAAAAAAAGCCTACTTTATAAGAAGGTTGCAAAGATTAATGGTGACATATGAACTATGTTTTTTATTAAATTTGCTTAATAAATAGCTTAGAATTGATTAATATTATTTCCTTAAGTTAGGAAATGACTGGATGTTACATAGGAAGTCACCATTTCAGTTCCATTAAAAGAAGGATGAATGAATTCTTATATTAGAATGGCTATTCCACCATGGCTTTCAGATCTCAATCATATAATAGTCCAGAAAATGTCATGAAAATGATAGCTGGATTATACTAAAGAGAAAGAAAAAGTTGATGGGAGAAGGGAATGAAGTCAGGTGTGCAAGCAATTATAGCCATGATTGGAGGGGGAAATTTTGAGGTTATCAATAGTAAAATCAATGGACTATAGTGAATATGCTCCTTTCATTCCCAGAAAAGCATAGACTAATTCTCAGTCCTTTGGGGATGGTGGTTCATCAATACTGAAAATGTTAATTTTTTTCAAAAATGTGTTGAATTACTAGTAATGAGAAGTTTACAACTGGAGGGAGTGTAAGCAAAAAGCTAACATGGGACTCTGTCCTTTTTGTGTGTATTTATTTTTGAGAGAGAGAAAGAGCATGAGCAGGGGAGGGGCAGAGAGAGAGGGCGAGACACAGAATCCGCAGCAGGCTCCAGGATCTGAGCTGTCAGCACAGAACCTGACTCCGGGCTCCAGCTCACAAACTGTGAGATCATGACCTGAGTCGAAGTTGGACACTTAGCCAACTGAGCTACCCAGGCTCCCCAGGACTCTGTTCTTTTTACAACAGAAGTATCTTAAAAATTCCTTTATGTGAAAAAAAAAATATGAATGGATGTTAGTTTTCAACCTTTTTGTGTGTTCCAGGGTGGGAAAGTGCTATGTAGTGGCCAAGAGGGACAAGTTATGGTGGTTGTGTCAGTGGTTTTGAATTTTGTTTTCTGCAGTTTTACAAATGCTAAAATTAAAAGTCAGTATAATTCCACTGTTATTTTAAAAGGGTGCTGGGATACTGTAGTCATGGATACCAGATCATTGTAATTGATGAAATGGATCTCAGTCAACTGACAGACTTATAATAACTTTAGTGATGAGTTAATGAAGTTAATCAGGTTTGGACACAACCTTTGTATTCTTAATAATATATTTCATTTTTAAAAAAAATTTTAATGTTTTATTTTTGAGAGAGAGAGACAGACAGAGCATGAATGGGGGAGGAGCAGAGAGAGGGAGACAGAATCTGAGCAGGTTCTGTTATGCCCAGAATTTGTGATCCCCAAAGACCACCAGGGAGCCGAGTCCGATGCAAAAGCAAAAGAGCCTTTATTCGAGCTAGCTCGAGCTCAATCCCCCCTACCTGCACCGACGCAGGGGTGAGATACCAGAGAGAGAGAGCGAGTTTCAAAAGGACAAAGGTTTTACTGGGGCCTAGGGGCAGTTGGTGAGGTAATGGCTGTGGCCTCAGCTGATTGGCTGGGGAAGGGTCGTGGCCTCGGCCAATTGGCTGGGGAAGGGTTGGAGTCCTGTTACACAGGTCGCTGGGCGTGTTTTGATCAGGAAGTTTGAACGGGTGAGTGGGAGGTTACTCAAGGGGAGGAGGCGTGGTCTAGGTGAAGGACACAGAACAAGATGGAGTCGGCGGCAGAGGCCCGCTCTTTCATTTCCCCCCTTGTCATGTAGCTTACGACCCAATCATGGGACCGGCTGCATTTATGGTGACAAGGGGAACAGAGTTTGGAGGTTTACGCAAAGTTCTGGGAAGCAAGTGTCCCTGGGGTGGCTCTGGGAGGTCTGATTAAGTATTGTCCCTGAGCTGGTGTCTGTGATCTGCCAGGTGATGTTTTGGGGGGTGTGGGGACTCCTGGCAGCATGAGCAATGACAAGCAGAGTTAACAGAGTTACCAATATTAGATGGGTCAAATGCGCTGTAGCTTGAGCTTGAGCGGGTTGTGTTGGTCCCGACTGATGGCCCATCGCGTGACGAAGTCCTTCTGGACCTAGGAGGGGTCTGCTGGCCGAATGTGGGTGTGATGGACCCAGGTCGCGATGCCGTCTACTTTGAGAGCGGTGGGGGTTGTCAACACCACGATGTAGGGTCCCTTCCAGCGTGGCTCGAGGGTCTCTCGGTGGTGCCTCTTGACATAGACCCAGTCTCCCGGCCTGTACTGATGAGGTGTCGGGGTCGGGCCAGCCTGGTAGATGGCACGGAGGTGCGGCCAAATGTCCTCGTGCACCC
Source organism: Panthera tigris (assembly GCF_018350195.1). Lineage (NCBI taxonomy): Eukaryota > Metazoa > Chordata > Mammalia > Carnivora > Felidae > Panthera > Panthera tigris. The sequence continues at coordinate 126,397,236 of NC_056665.1, forward strand.
TCTGGAGCCCTCTCAAGGAAAGAAAAAGTTCTTGATCTTTAAACTCAGCAATAAGTTCAGTTCGAAGGCTGGTAATAACAGGGGGTGGCCTGCCAAACATGATCTCGTAGGGAGTAAAACCCAGAGTGTAAGGAGTGTTTCTAACCCGGTAAAGGGCGTACGGTAGGAGAGTCACCCAGTCCCTGCCAGTCTCCATGGTTAATTTGGTAAGGGTCTCTTTTAGGGTTCTATTTATGCTTTCTACCTGTCCTGAGCTCTGGGGCATATAAGCACAATGTAATTTCCAGTTTGCCCCCACCACCTTGTCTACTGCCTGTGTTACCTGCGAGATAAAAGCTGGTCCATTGTCTGATCCTACCATGGCAGGAAAACCATACCTGGGTAAGATGTCTTCTAGTAGCTTCTTAGCCACCGTCTGAGCCGTTTCATGCTTGGTTGGGTATGCCTCCACCCAGCCAGAGAAGGTGTCTGTAAATACTAAAAGATATTTATAACCATACTTTCCTGGTTTGACTTCGGTGAAGTCGACTTCCCATTGGGCTCCCGGTCTGGTGCCTCTGAGCTTGGTTCTTTTTTTATTTGATGTGGCTCTCGCGTTGGTGAGTTGGCAGGTCTTGCAGGCAGATACAACTTGCTCTATTTTGGTGTCCTGTTGGTGAATCTTGATTCCGGCATGTTGGATTAAGTCTTTTAATTTTCGGGCCCCCATGTGAGAAGACTGATGCATGTGCTCTAATATTGAGACTCCAAGCCGGTCTGGCAGCACGAGCTCCTTGTCAGGTGTATACCACCATCCCTTTATCTCCTGGGCGATGGGGAGTTTCTTGATCCACTGTAACTCCTCCTGGGAGTATTTGGGCTAGTCTGGTAAAACTGGGTCTCCCGGGTCCAGTAGTTGTATGGTCATGGTGGGGACTGAAGTAAGGGCTACTGCCTTCGCTGCCTGGTCAGCCTTTCGATTACCTCTAGCTACTGGGTTATCAGCTTTTTGGTGCCCTTGGCAGTGGATAATGGCTAGCTTGGCAGGAAGCCATAAGGCCGTAAGCAGGTTAAATATCTTCTGCTTATTTTTTATAGTCCGTCCTTCTGCCGTCAGTAACCCCCTCTCCTGATAGATTGCCTCATGAATATGAGCTGTGGCAAATGCATAACGGCTGTCTGTGTAGATGTTAAGCCGTTTTCCAGCTCCCAGCATCAGCGCCTTGGTGAGGGCTATGAGCTCTGTTTGCTGGACTGACGTTCCGGAGGGTAGAGCCTCCGCCCATACGGTGTCCGTTTCAGTGACCACCGCTGCACCCGCATACCTGTGTCCATCTCGCACAAAGCTGCTGCCCTCAGTGAACTAAGTAGCCTCGGCATCGGGTAGGGGCCGGTTGGTCAGGTCTGTCCGGAATCCATGTACTTGTTCCAGGATTCCTGCACAGTCATGTAGTGGAGCACCTAGGTCAGGGTCGGGCAGCAGGGTTGCAGGATTGAGGGCTGCACTGGGGTGGAACTGTACTCGTGGAGGGTTGAGTAGGAGGCTCTGGTAATGAGTCATATGTGTATTGCTCATCCATTTATCAGGAGGCTGTTTCAGGACTCCTTCAATGGCGTGTGGGGTCGTGATCCAGGTCTCCTGTCCTAGGGTCAGCTTGTCTGCATCCTTGACTAGGAGTGCTGTCGCCGCAATAATTCTTAGGCATGGCGGCCAGCCGCAGCCACTGGGTCTAGTTTCTTAGACAGGTAAGCCACTGGGTGGTTCCAGGGGCCTAAGGCTTGAGTTAGAACCCCTTTTGCTATTCCCTTATGTTTGTCTACAAAGAGGTGGAAGGGCTTCGTAATGTCTGGTAGGCCCAGGGCTGGGGCACTTAGGAGGGCCTTTTTTAACCGATTAAAGGCAGTTTCTTCTTTTTTAGTCCATTTAAATGTTTTCCCCTCTTTGGTAGCTTCATATAGGGGCCTGGCGATCTCAGCAAAACCTGGAACCCAGAGGCGGCAGTAGCCGGTTGATCCTAGGAATTCCCTCACTTCTCTTCTGGAGGTGGGAGTAGGGATCTTTAGGACAGTTTCTTTTCTAGCATCTGATAACCGCCGCTATCCGCCCTCCAGGATATATCCCAGGTAACTTACCCTCTCCCTGCATATCTGAGCCTTCTTCATGGATGCCCGGTACCCTAAGGCCCCCAGGGTAGCCAGCAGGTCCTGGGTCCCTCGCTCACAGTCTTTGGCCATGTTGGCAGCAATCAGGATGTCATCTACGTACTGCAGGAGGGTGAGGCCAGGGTGCTCCCTTCTGTACTCACCCAGGTCCTCGTGTAGTGCCTCGTCGAAGATGGTGGGCAAATTTTTGAATCCCTGAGGCAGCCATGTCCAGGTGAGTTGCCCACTGTAGCCCTCCTCCGGATCATGCCACTCGAAGGCGAACAGGGGTTGGCTCTGGGGTGCCAGTGGCAGACTGAAGAAGGCATCCTTTAAATCTAGTACAGTATACCAGACCCTGGAGGGCGCTGAGGAGCTCAAGAGAATATATGGGTTGGGAACAGTTGGGTGTATGTCCGCGACCCTCTTATTTACTTCCCAGAGGTCTTGTACCGGTCGGTAGTCATTTGTGTGAGGCTTTTTGACCGGCAGTAGGGGGGTGTTCCAGGCAGACTGGCAAGGAACTAGTACCCCTAGGCTTCGTAGTCTCTGGATGTGTGGCTGGATCCCGTTCCGGGCCTCCTGAGACATGGGGTATTGTTTGATCCTTACTGGACTCTCTCCTGGCTTGAGCTCTACCAGGACTGGGGTCCTGTGAGCGGCTAGTCCTATCCCCCCCGTCTCTGCCCAAACCGAGGGGAATTCTTTTAGCCATCTGTCTATATTATCCTCTCTTGGGAGCGCCTCCTGGTGGAGGCGGTATTCATCCTCCAGTTTCATGGTCAGTACCTGGATGGGGTGGCCCTTGCCATCGGTGACCTGAGGCCCCCCTTGTCTGAAAGTTATCTGAGCTCCAATCTTGGTCAGTAAGTCCCATCCTAACAGCAGGTAGGGGCATTCTGGTATTACCATAAAGGAGTGGGATACCCGGCCCATTCCCAAATCTACTGTTCTTCGGGTAGTCCATGAATACTGGCTCATACCAGTTGCCCCTTGTACCCAGGACTTCTTGCTGGCTAGTTTTCCTTGTGGGGTGTGGAGGACTGAATGTTGTGCTCCGGTGTCGACACGGAAGTCAACAGGGGTCCCCTCCACTTTAAGAGTTACCCTGGGTTCGGGGAGAGGGTCCGAACCCCGACTCCCCTAATCACTTAGTTCATCTAGCTCTAGGACTTTTACTCGATCAGTCTTGTTTCCCTTCCCGCCGGCCCTTTTTGGACAATTGTGGGCCCAGTGCCCTATCTCCTTGCAGTATGCGCACTGATCCTTCTGCAGCCTCTGCTTCTCCCCTTGGTGGTTCCTTTACCTTTTCTTGCGTCGTCTGCCAGCTGCCGGAGATGGCGGTCTCGTTCCTTGGGGAAGTCAGCAGTGATAGCTAGTAGTATTCTGGCCAGGTCTCGAGTCTGTTTACTGCTGGCAGCCGCCATGGCGCGAGGCTGCTTGTCCTCAGGAGGCTCCCGGTTATTATATACCTTTTTGGCTACCACCAGTAATTCCTGCAGACTTTTTTCTCCTAGTGTATCTATTTTCTGTAATTTTCTCCTAATGTCTATGGCTGATTGGTTTACAAAGGCCATGATAACAGCTGCCTTGCTTTCTGGAGCCTCTGGATCCATGGGGGTATAGGTACGGAATGCCTCCATGATCTGTTCTAAAAAGGCAGCTGGAGATTCATCTTTTCCCTGTTGTACATTTCCTACCTTGGCCAAATTGGTTGGCTTTCTAGCAGCCATTCGGAGACCCCCCCATTAGAGTCTGACGGTAGACCCGGAGCCTCTCCTTACCTTCTGCCGTGTTGAAATCCCACTGGGGCCGAGTTAAGGGGAAGGAGGCATCTATCTGAGCCTGGTTGGTGGTGGGATTCCCGTCTGCGCCCAGAACTAGTTTTCGGGCCCCATTGAGGATTCTTTCTTTTTCTTCAGTCGTGAACAGGACCTGCAAAAGCTGCTGGCAATCATCCCACGTGGGCTGATGGGTAAAAAGAACAGAGTCTAATAAATCAATAAGCTCTGCCGGTTTCTCGGAAAACTTAGGATTCTGAGCTTTCCAATTGTAGAGGTCACTAGTGGCGAAAGGCCAATAGTGATGGGGCTGATTCCCCTCCACGTCTGGGGGTCCGGTGGCTCACAGGGGCAGAATAGTGGAGTTGGCGGCGGAGGCGGATTGTTCCCTCTGAGCCCTTTGGTAAAGAGCGGGCTTCCCACTGGAGCGTTTCTGCCTCCTGCTCTTGGAACAGCGTCTACCTCCCCCGGAGGGGGAGGATGGTGTTCTTCCGGCATCCTAGAGGGGTTATACGGGGGAGGAAAAAAATAATCCTTCTTCAGTACCCCCCTGTAAGACAGGGTAGAGGGGTGCTGAAGGCTGGATAAGACTTTTCTTCTTCTTTGTCCCCTGCAAAGCAAGAATGGGTTTGGCTCCGGAGGGAGCGGGGCTAGGAAGGGCTTAAGCCAAGAGGGTGGGAAGAGGGGTAGTCTGAGTCTGTCCCATAATGCCCGTCCAGTAAGTCCACAGAACAAAACAGAGAAACACAAAAACAGACAAACAGAGGGCCCCTAGAAAGTCTTCCAACTCCATGGAAGCAAAACTGAAAGCTAGCTTAGACCTTCCAAAACAGATGAGGGGATTCCACGTCCCTCCAGAAGGGAGAATCGGAACGTCTTCCGAAACTCCCGGCCCATGGTCCTCCTGTGCGTCTACTTAGACCGCGTCGGGCACTACCAGAATTCCAGAAATGAGCTCACACAGAAAAGACAGAACAAACAGACAGACACTAACCATGGCCAGTCAGGCTCTCCGGTTCGGGGGTCCCTTGGGGGTCTTGGGGATCCCGGACGAGCCCCCAAATGTTATGCCCAGAATTCGTGATCCCCAAAGACCACCAGGGAGCCGAGTCCGATGCAAAAGCAAAAGAGCCTTTATTCGAGCTAGCTCGAGCTCAATCCCCTACCTGCACCGACGCAGCGGTGAGATACCAGAGAGAGAGAGCAAGTTTCAAAAGGACAAAGGTTTTATTGGGGCCTAGGGGCAGTTGGTGAGGTAATGGCTGTGGCCTCAGCCGATTGGCTGGGGAAGGGTCGTGGCCTCGGCCAATTGGCTGGGGAAGGGTTGGAGTCCTGTTACACAGGTCGCTGGGCGTGTTTTGATCAGGAAGTTTGAACGGGTGAGTGGGAGGTTACTCAAGGGGAGGAGGCGTGGTCTAGGTGAAGGACACAGAACAAGATGGAGTCGGCGGCGGAGGCCCGTCCTTTCAGTTCCAGGCTCTGAGTTGTTAGCAGAGAGCTCGATGTGAGGCTCAAACCCACAGACTGCACGATCATGACCTGAGCCAAAGTCGGATGCGTAACCGACAGAGACACTCAGGCATCCCAATACATTTCTAAGTACACACACACACACACACACACACACACACACACACGCACAGATATATGCATATATACAAATGGCATATAAAAATATGTACAAATGGACATTTATGAAACAGATATATATTTATATGTTTGCTTTCCTTTAATGTTTATTTTTTCAGCTGATACATCCAGCAAAATGTGACTTTACTCTGCATTCCTACAGTATGATTCTTGTTTAACTTGTTTATTGCTGTGTGACAACATACTCCAAAACATATTGATTTAAGCAACAACCCTTTTATTAGTTCATGATTTTCAGTCTAAGCTAGGCTCCTACTTTGTCCTAGAGTGGGTCCCTCACGTAGATGTGTTTTTCAGGTCAGCTTAAGGCAGGGGTTAGTATCTTTCTTTCCAGCTAGTCTTCGGGACTTTCTTTCTCTGTGTAAATTCTCCATTTGGTTCTTTATGTGGTCTTTCCATCGAGATAGCATGTCTTCTTACATGGAGGGTCAGGGTCAGGGTTCCCAAGGGAACAAAAAACAAGGCAGCTGTGAGTGAGATCTTCTTCAAGCCTAAGCTAGGAAATGGCCAGCATCACTTATAATACATTCTGTTGCTTAAAACAAGTCACAGGACCAGCCTCTATTCAAGAGGGAGGGCATTACATGGGAGTGTGCTTACTGGGATCATAAAAATTGAGAGGCATGATTCACTGGAATCTAGTAACCTGGGTTCCCTGGGTACCCTACTGATTCACATTCCTCCACATACAAAATACATTTACCCCTTGCCCTGGACCTTCAAACTTCTCATCTCATCAGCGCTTCAAGTCATGCCTGAGGTCCAGGATCTCATCATCTAAATTATGAAGGTAATAACGCTTCTTGGGTAAAATTCCATTGCTTTCAGGAAATATTTGAATTAAAAAGACATGTTTTCTTTTCCACATCCACGGAACATTTGATGGTAAGACAAGGAAACAACAAATGCGATAGATACTCCCACACAAATGTTTGTGTGAGAGTGGGGTGTGGCCAGTTGGAGACAAAGCACTGGGTAATTGATGTACAGTAATCTTGAAATCCAGCCAAGCATTTAGCACCATCCTCAGCCTCTACTCTGGGGTGGGGGATGTAAATTGGTTGGGACTGATCTCTGTTCCATGTCACCTTATGTTGGTTCTTCCTGTTGCTTGATTTTGTAATCTGGGCCTTTTGACTTTTAACGATTAACTTTCCATAAGAAAAGTTCGATGTTTGCATCTGGGCAGTTTTCTCAAGTCTGCTTTCTCACATTAGAAGTTTTGAAATTCAGAGGCTCATTTGCATTTTGTACTGTCTCTATCCCTTTTAGACCAAATTTATTAATTCCTTTAAAAATGTTGAGGATGTTTTAAAATTTAGATTCCATCCACTCCATTAGACAAAACCCATGCCCACAGATCTCTCCAAGATAGGCCCAACTTCATATGGATATAGAGTCAGGAAGTCATGAAACAGTATACTCAGCATCTCCAGAAGCTCTTTCTTCTAGTGGACAGTGTCTACAAGGCATGTCTTTAAAATCATTTAGAGCCCCTTTTTCTGTCTGAGAGGATCTGAGAAGCTCTCTGCCTTTTGAAATCTTTAGAAAGAGACTTACAGCCAGGTCTTGATTTTAGTCTTAAGTTCACATTTGATTTTTGCCTTGGATTTGATTTTTGCCTTCAGGCCATTTCCATTTTGAGAAACTTGCTAAATTCACAACTATGAATACAAAGTTTTTATTTTCCAACCCAGCACATTCAGGTTGAAAATGTTTCATGTAGATTCTGTTTCAAAATGAAAAGAAGTTCCTTCTTTAATACATCAGTCTCTGTAACCTCTCATGCAGAGCAAAAGAAGCCTGTAAGCACTTGCAGCATTGTCCATGGCAATCTCCTTAGCAAAATTCTTAAGCTTATTAGGAACATTTGCTAATTATTATAGGTGACAGTTTCTCTCATTATCCTTCCAGTAAATCATTCAGATCCCTTTCTTCAGTCTCAAGTAAGGTTTCGTTATTGCTTCCCCACCCTCCTATAGTACTCTCCTTGGAGTGAGTCCTTTGGTGGTCTTCTTACTGGCTGCTCCCAAAGTCAGTGCCGCAGTTTTAGGATTTGTTTTGGCAGTCCCCACCTACCCCCCGCCCCATGCCGCCCTCACTGGTTGCTAGGTTGGTCATATTTTACTTTAATTATATATGGGTACATATCAAACCACTCCCAAGGCAGTGGATTAAAATAACATTCTTTTTACTCATAGTTCTCAGTCTGGCTGAGCCCAGCTAGGCAGTTCTTACTCTGTTTTTGTCAGCAGGCATTTGTGTAGCTGCATTTAGCTGTAGGGTTCCCTGGGGTCTGGCCTTAGCTATAACACTAGGATGGTAAGACTGTCTCCCTCTCCATCTCCCCTCCCCTTGTTTCTCCTCCCTCCCCACGCCCCTTTCTCTCTGGGTGGTGTGCAGTTTCAGGAATTCTGTTTCTCTATTTGTTCTCTTCTGGGAGGGTAGACATAGTTCATACATGGAAACTCAGTGACTCAGCACCAAAGAGCACCAAAATGGAAACTTCCAGACATTATTTCAGTTTAGTACTGGAACTGACACAACATTACTTCTGCTACCTTATCCATGCTTAAACAAGTCCCAGGACCAGTCCATATTTAGGAGGAATGTGAATCCCATGAGGCAAGCTTCACTGTGGTCCACCCATGTAAAAGAAGTCATATGTCTAAAGCAAAAACATTTTTCCCCCTCTAAGTTGAAGTCATTCTTCTAAAATCTTTTTGCTAGATTTGATGTGTTCTTAGCCAGTGAGAAATCTGCTGTTTGATGGTTTCCAGTTATCCTATCAGGAAACTTGAGGTGTTTAGGCCACCCATAGACCAACTAGAGAAGAGTCCTATGAGTTGCCTCTTAATTGTCAACAGAGCTATTAGAGTCTAATTTACATGACCATGAAAGCTCCTTGGAGGTGATGGTGCAAAATAACTAAGGGCAAGAAAGATTAACTATCCTTTAAAGATTTAGATAGTCTGAGAATAACAACTGCTCTAACATCTTTCTAAATAAGTATTGGTTATTTCACATGTGTGCACACACAGGCTTTGTGTGTGTGTGTGTGTGTGTGTGTGTGTGTGTGTGTGTGAGGGGGGGGTAGAAGGTAGTTGATATTGATTGGAAGATACAGGAGCAGAGCAGAAATGGAAAGAGAAAGAGGGATCCAAGAAGTCAATAGTTAAAAGAACTTGAAAACATGATCCTTGAACAACTATATAGATGTACTTATTTAGAGACACTAAAGCACTTGTGTAGTTTTCTCTTAAGTAATATTGTATTCAGTTTTAAGGATGATGGTTGATGGAAATGATAGAAACAATTTGAAAATATCAACTTTTTCTTCCAAATGATCTGACCTGTAGCCTATTTTTGTAAATAAACTTTTATTAAAATAAACCCACACTCATTCATTTTCATATTTTCTATGGCTGCTATCATGCTAAAATGCCAGAGGTTAGTAGTTTCAGTACAACCATACGGCCCACAGAGCTGAAAATACTTATGATCTGGCCCTTTACAGAAAAGTTTCACTCATTACTAATCTAGGGAAAGTCCTGAAAAAGCAAAAAAGGTTACCTGTGAAAACGTCACTTATTGATCCATCTTTATATAGCTCAAATAACTAAGATGCAGCTCCATTTCTATAGGGTCTTGTTATCCAAATAGAAGGTAGATAATACACCAATGCAGGAAACCATAACTCTTTGGCATTTGGACATTTAGTCTTTAATTCACTGAAACAAACAGAAAAAGATTTTCATAAATATTGTCGCTGATGGAATGTCCCAATTCATAATTTCATTTAGAAATGTGGAAAGGAGATTATATTTTAGGGGCATGTTTTTAAAAGAAATAATATTCAATTCCATTGGCATATAGTAAATAGAATTAATTGAAAATCTGGTTCAAAACCAAATTCATTCATTTTCTACCTTTAAACTGATAACTCACTTCCCATTTATTAATTATCTAAAATATCCAAAACACATATGCAAATATCATAGACATCAGAATAAGTACAAGAATAATTTTCATCATTTTGCCAGATTAAAAAAATTACTAATGTTTTCAAAATCTCCAATATAAAAATAACAGCCAACAATTAATTCATTGCATTTTGAGCAAAATCATCAACACAGGCAAAATTTCACAAATAAATTACCATTATTTAGCATTTGGGAAATAGACTTATATCAATCAAAATGAGTATCTCTCATTTTGGGAAAACTTTCTTTTTTTTTTAATGTTTATTTTTGAGAGAGCATGCACACAAGCAGCGAAAGGGCAGAGAGAGAGAGTGAGAGAGAGAGAGAGAGGAGAGAGAGAGACAGAGAGAGAGAGAGAGAGGGAGAGAGAGAGAGAGAAATAGAAGATCCCAAGCAGGCTGTATGCTGTCAGTACAGAGCCTGATGTGGGGCTCAAGTTTGAGAACTGCAAGACCATGACCTGAGCCAAAATCAGATGCTTCACCAACTGAGCCACCCAGTCTTCCCTGGGAAAACTTTTTGCAAAAAATTCTAGAGGCACCTTGGTGGCTCAGCCAGTTGAGTGGAGGACTTTGACTCAGGTCATGATCTCAAGGTTCATGAGTTTGGGCCCCACTCAGAGCCTGGAGCGTGCTTCAGAACCTTTGTCTTCCTCTTTCTGCCCTTCCCCCACTCACACTGTCTTTTTCTCTCAAAATAAATAAACATTAAAAATTTTTTTAGAAGTCTAAAGTAGTAGCAATTAACGCTTCCTGAGAAATTGCACTGTGATAAGCATTGTGCAAGAAGGGTATATTACTTTCACAGATGAGATTTATGGATCATAAGCAATTAGACAAAAATCATAAATACAATGGCTGTGCTATTTATGTTTTGCTGTCTCTGAGATTATGTGAAGGGAGGAATGAAGATAAATTTTCAGAACGGGTTATCTATGTTGTGAGGAATTTATAGCACTTGTATTAGAATGTAGATTCCTAGAGGGAAAGAGCCTCAGTGTGTTTATTTTGCTTTCTTACAGCTTTCTTTACACATCCAGCAAAGAAGATAGTTGGTGTTTGCAGAAGTGAAAAAGTACCTTTGGTTTTATTTCAAGTATTACTGCACAACTTTTCAAGAATTCATATAAGCAATGAGGCATATATTCAAAACACTTATTTTTTTTATTCCAGAGATATGAAGATGTCCTTCCAAAGACATGTTCAGTTATTAACCTATTGGATTTTATAGGCATTGTGTAAGAATCATAGTTCAAATGTCTTGCTCCCTGATCCTCATTAACTTGGGTGAGAATTTATACCTGAGGGGACTGTCAGCTCTCTTGCATTTCTGCTTATTTATCTGTGCTAACTTCAGGTTTGTAACACTTCTTTATAATTTTCCTTTCATATCTTGAGTCACAAACTATATAAGAGCTGAAGACTGGTCAGTATATTAACTGGAATAAAGTCTGACAATTCCTAAGCCAAATCCAGGGAGCTGTCTATATCCTTATACTTTCTCATCCCACACTCCAGAAGGCTTCTCTTACAACTTGGTGTAAAAGACATTGATGGATGTAAATTCTGACTACTTCGGGAACCTATTTCCAAAGCCCAAGCCTGCATCTAGCTCTGCACTTTGCAGTCAACTTTATCACATTTCTTTGTCAAAATCCATAATCCCTTATCTCAATCCTTTGGTTGTACTTCCCACTAAGTAAAATTCCTGTCTTTGTATGGAGCAGGTGATTGAGTCAATGGCAGAGACTGCTAAGTGTGCACCAAAACTATTTACTTTTTTGGGCACACAGCTAGATTACATTTTCCAGAATCCCTTTGGATAGGGGTGGTCCTATATAGAGTTTCAACTAATAAAAGTAAGTGGAAGGAAAGTATGCCAGTTCCCAGGTCTGGCTCATAAAATCACCTCCCTGGGTTATTGCTCTTTTTTCTTCAGATGCTAGTCGGCAGCACCTTGGGAGACTTAGGAAGGTATATGGTAAGGATAGCAGAGTTTCTGTCAGCTTGGGACACTGAAGGACTGCAACCGCATGGCACAGGAAAACTGTGCTCCTGCGTGGATTCAACATAAGTGAGGAATAAACTTCTGTGTGTTAAATATGGCATTCTGTTATTTGGAGGTTAGAATAAAGCATTAATGTATTCTGTCTTAAAATCGATTTTTTCCAAATGAAGATGTTTTTTCTTTTAATACCAACTTAGGGAGATACTAATTGGTAAGCACTAATTGTTGAATCAATCAAAGGTACACATGAATAAGTAACGTATCCTATCCTTATTGTTGTTGCTTCCCAATCTGGCTTATTATTGACCTATATAAATACAAAATTTGCAGATATAAATAGTATTTAGTATTTCTAACTTGATAATACTTTTTTAATTTTTAATTTTAGGGAGAGCATGAGCGAGGAAGAGTAGTAGAAAGGGAGAGAGAGAGAATCTCAGGCAGGCTCCATGCTCAGCATGGACTCAATCCCACGACCCTGGAATCATGAGCTAAGCTGAAATCAAGAGTCAGACACTCAACTGACTGGGCCACCCAGCCGCCCCTAACTTGATAAAATAGTTTTATAATGCAAAGACAAATGTATATGAGTAAGTATATGTCATATAGAGAGTATGTATATAAATGGCAAATGCATTATTCTTTTAACTACTACATTGACCTGCTATGCCAGGCACCGTGCAAAATCCTGCAGATACAACAGAATGCCACCAAGAAAAGTTATGTGTTTGTGGGCCTCACATTCTAGTGGTAGAGAAGACAATTATTTTAATTTATCAAAGACATATTTATTATTATTATTAACTATTCAAGTACTTATTTGTTTTAATATCTTTATATAGTTATATTCTTAGATTTTGTTTATCATACTTGATATAACTTAGGGCAGCCTGCAACAAATATTATTCTTTTTAATTTTTTTAATGTTTATTTACCTTTGAGAGAGACAGAGATAGAGCAGGAGTGGGGGAGGGACAGAGAGAGAGGGAGACACAGAATCCAAAGCAGGTTCCAAGCGCTGAGCTGTCAGCACAGAGCCTGACATGGGGCTTGAACCCAAGAACCACAAGATCATGACCCGAATGAAAGTTGGACACTTAACCGACTGATCCACCCAGGCGCCTCACAAATATTCTTTAATAATGCATAATATATCTGCAGTTGATAACAACATTTACAGTTTAACAGTAATTTTATTTATTTATTTATTTATTTATTTTTAATATAATTTATTGTTAAGTTGGCTAACATACAGTGTATACAACGTGCTCTTGGTTTTGGGGGTGGATTCCCATGATTCATCACTTACATACAACACTGAGTGCTCATCCCAACAAGTGCCCTCCTCAGTGTCCATCACCAATTTTCCCCTCTCCCTGTCTCCCCCATCAACCCTCAGTTTGTTCTCTGTATTTAAGAGTCTCCTATGGTTTGCTTCCCTTCCTCTCTGTAACTATTTTTTTCCCCTTCCCTTCCTCCATGGTCTTCTGATAAGTTACTCAAGTTCCACCTATGAGTGAAAACATGATATCTGTCTTTCTTTGACTGACTTACTTCACTTAGCATAATACCCTCCAGTTCCATCCACGTTGCTGCAAATGGCAGGATTTCATTTTCTCATTGCCAGGTGGTATTCCATTGCATATATAAACCACATCTTCTTTATCCATTCATCAATTGATGGAAATTTAGGCTTTTTCTGTAATTGGGCTATTGTTGAACGCAGTGCTATAAACATTGGGGTACATGTGCCCCTATGAGTCAGCACTACTGTATCCTTTGGATAAATTCCTAGTGGTGCTATTGCTGGGTTGTAGGGTAGTTCCATTTTAATTTTTTGAGGAACCTCCACACTGTTTTCCAGAGCAGCTGTACCAGTTTGCATTCCCACCAACAGTGTAAGAGGGTTCCCGTGTCTCCACATCCTCACAAATATCTTTTGTTTCCTGAGTTGTTAATTTTAGCCACTCTGACTGGTGTGAGGTGGTATCTCATTGTGGTTTTGATTTGTATTTCCCTGATGATGAGTGATGTTGAGCATCGTTTCATGTGTCTGTTGGCCATCTAGATGTCTTCTTTGGAAAAGTGTCTATTCATGTCTTCTGCCCATGTCTTCACTGGATTATTTGTTTTTTGGGTGTTGAGTTTGAGAAGTTCTTCAGAGATTTTGGATACTAACCCTTTATCCCATATGTCATTTGCAAATATCTTTTCCCATTCTGTCGGTTGCCTTTTAATTTTGTTGATTGTTTCCTTTGCAGCACAGAAGCTTTTTATCTTGATGAGGTCCCAATAGTTCATTTTTGCTTTCAATTTCCTTGCCTTTAGAGATGTGTCGAGCAAGAAATTGCTGTGGCTGAGGTCCATTCTTGTAAGTGGAGTGTTAAAGTCATCTGCAATTACCGTATTCTTACCAATAAGATTGCTTATGTTTGTGATTAATTGTTTTATATATTTGGGTGCTTTGAATTTGGTGCATAAACATTTATAATTATTAGTCCTTCTTGAGAGATAGACCCTGTAATTATGATATAATGCCCTTCTTCATCTTTTGTTACAACCTTTAGTTTAAAATCTAGTTTGATATAAGTATGGCCACTCTAGTGTTTGACTTCCAGTAGCATGATAGATGGTTCTCCATCCCCTCATTTTCAATCTGAAGGTGTCCTCAAGTCTAAAATGGGTCTCTTGGCATGTAGATGGATCTTGTTTTATTATCCATTCTGATATCCTGTGTCTTTTGATTGGGGCATTTAGTCCATTTACATTCAGCGTTATTATTGAAAGATAGGATTTAGTGTCAATTGTGCTATCTGTAGGTTTCATGCTTATGGTAATATCTCTGGTCCTTTGTAGTCTTTGCCACATTTCACTTACAGAGGCCCCCCCCTTAGGATCTCTTGCAGGACTGATTTAGTGGTTGTGATCTCCTTCAGCTTTTGATTGTCTGGGAAAACCTTTATCTCTCCTTCTATTCTGAATGACAGCCTTGCTGGATAAAGGATTCTTGGCTGCCTGTTTTTCCTATTCAGCACATGAATATTTCCTGCCACTCCCTCTGGACTGCCAAGTTTCAGTGGATAGGTCTGCTCTACCCTTATGTGTCTATCCTTGTGGGTTAAGGCCCGTTTGTTCCTAGCTGCTTTCAGAATGCTCTGTATTTTGCCAGTTTCACTATGATATGTTGTGGAGAAGATAAATTCCTGTTATGTCTGAAGGGAGTTCTCTGTGCCTCCTGGATTTGAATGTCAGCTTCTGTTCCCAGATTGGCGAAGTTCTCAGCTATGATTTGTTCAAGTAAACCTTCTGCCCTTTTCTCTTTCTGTCTTCTTCTGGAACGCCTATGATACAGATATTATTACGTTTCATTGAATCATTTAGTTCTCTAATTCTCCCCTCGTGGTCTAGAATTTTTTATCCTTCTTTTCTCAGCTTCATCTTTTGCCATAATTTTATCTTTTATTTCACTTATTCTCCCCTCTGCCTCTTCAGTCCTCACTGTCACTGCATTTAGTTTCTCTTGCACCTCATTTCTTAATTCGTCATGACTATCTTTTAGTTTCTTGATGTCTGCAGCAAGATTCTCTGCTGTCTTCTATGCTTTTTTTCAAGCCTAGTGATTAATCTTATGACTATTACTCTAAATTTTTTATCAGATATCTTGTGTATATCTGTTTGAGCAATTCTTTAGCTGTCATTTCTTCCTGGAATTTCTTATGAAGAGAATTCTTTTGTCATTTTGGCTGGTTTTCTGTCCTTTATGTGTTTTAAAACTTGTTATGTGTCCTACACCTGCGAGCACTGTTATATTACAGAGGGGTCATATACTGTCCAGGGCATGGCCCTTCAGGAGGTGTTTTTTTTTCAGGCGTGTTACCTACTCTCTGTTGTTGTGACTCTGGTTGCTTTATCTCCCTACTTGTAGTGATCGTTTGGACCCTCCACCAGATGTGTTTTGATTTTTTCTTTGAAGTAACCCTAGAAAAAGAAATTTAAAAAAGGGGGGTGGTGTTGGTGGAAGAGGCCTTATCCCATACAAAGAGAGAAATGACAGGGGTGGGGAAAAAGAAAATAAAAGAAAATTGACCAGGCAAAGAAACTATATGGCCTAATCCAGAGAGAGACAGAGAGAGAGAGAGAGAGAGAGAGAGAGAGAGAGAGAGGGAGAGGGAAATGAAGGAGATACAGAACAGGTATAGAGAGAATAGACTAAATATGTCTGCTTAAATAAACCAACAACCAGAACAACGAGACTAGAGAAGGGAAGAAATAAGAAGAAAAAAAAATGTAATAATTGTCCAAGAACTAAATCAGAAAATTCAAAATCTCTGGTTTCCTTGGAACTGGCGGCTGCGCTGGTCTGGAGGAAGTGCTGTCTGGTTGGGCGTGTCAATCTTGCTCCAGTAGATACACAGTTACCGCCAGCGGAGGGGCGTGGTTTGGTGTATGCAGGTACCCCCTCCACCGCGGCCTCTTGTCTGTTCCCTGAGACCCCACCTTGTTGCTGACTGGGAGAAAAATGGCAACACCCCAGTGTCCCCTCCCCAGACCGGGTGTCCCAAACCACTCTGTTACAGGCTGCCCTGGCGGTGCTGTGCAGGTGTGAGTAGGCCGTCCCTCCCCCCACCCCCGCCCGGGCTCCACAGGCTCCCGTACCTCCCTAGCACTCGTCTAGGATCCAAACCCTGATGTCTAAAGGGATCCCACTCCTCACTCCTTGGTTCTGGGGAAGTGCCACTCCTCCCTGCTGAAAAAGGGTGTCTGGCTGGTGGAAGCAGGCAGGGTCCTTTGTCCTTGGAACGGCTATATAGCTTCTTCCCACAACACTCAAGGGAGGAGACTGCTTTCTCCCACTGTGGACTGTACCTCTGAACTAGTTACTGAGCCTGGGGTAGCTCCCCTCCTCCCCAGGTGCCTGAACAGAGCAGCCTGCCCCAGTCCAGAGATAGCAGTTAGAGATAGGATCTTTCTCCGTTTTTTCCGATTCCCAGCCTGTGGTTTTTCTCTTCTCCAAATACAATCCTACACTTCCACAGCCTCTCTTTCTCTTCCTTTTGCCTCTCCACGGAAGGGGATCCCTCCCCTCCATGCCTACGCTGCCCATTTTATCTCTCCCAGTTCACAATCGCACCTAAGGCCTGCCAGGTTGTCCCAGTGGGCCCCTGGAGGCGCTCTGTCACTCTGTAGCCTGGACTTTTGGAATTCCAAGTCCTCTGGCCTCAACACTGCTGTGTTTGAGGGATGAGGGAACTTTGAGTCCCCCTACTTCTCCACCATGTTGGATCAGCTCCAGGTTTGAATTCTTAAAAGAGAGCATGCAGCCTGCATGCCTGCCAGAGCCAAAGACATTCAATAATTTTAAAAATCACATTTATTTACTTCCTATAAACTAGTGTTGCAGGGTCCCTGGGTGGCTCAGTTGGTTAAGTGTCCGTCTTTGGCTCAGGTCATGATTGCATGGTTCGCACGTTTGAGCCCCACATTGGGCTCTGTGCTGACAAGTCAGAGCCTGAGTCTGCCTCAGATTCTGTGTCTCCCTCTCTCTCTGCCCCTACCGTCCTCATGCTGTCTCTGTCTCTCAAAAATAAGTAAATGTTAAAAAAACAAAAAAGAAAAAAAGTGGAAAAAAAAAAGAAACGTGTTGAGAATATATGGTAGTTGTACCTTCGTGTATCATTCTACTAACTTTGTTGAAGTAAATAATTTTCACAGATAAATTTTAAATAAAATCCTCTTTTATGGCTATGGAAATGTATCTATATAGTGTTTCAGTAGGTAGAGAAGGAATTGAATAGTTCCCTGTACCTGCCAGTCTTTTCACATAACATAGACATTTGTGATTTCTTTCAGGGATAATATATTCTAAATAAATATCATTTTAAAATCTGTTCCTGTCTTTTCTCTTCACAGTGAAATAATAGGCTACAAACCCCAACATAAACTCTGTTCTCCTCTGTGAAGGTTTTCTTAATGACCTTTCTCTGAATTTCCAGGCAGGTATTATCTACTGTTCTCACTGTTTAGCCATCACTATTTGTTTTCAATTATTCCAACTTCCAATTATGACAACAATAATTGGACTTCTTGTGTTGCTCGATTTTTGTCCAAGAAGCAAATTTTTAACCTTAAGTATTTGGCAGTAATTGAGTACAGATAAGTGCTTCATATCTTCAAATATACTAATGGACAAAATAAAGATTAATTGGTTAATTAAAATAATTTTAAAGGTACTTAGATATCTTGCCAAGGACATACTTTAAGAATACTAATATGAAATTATCAGTGCTTCAGAAAAAAGTACAATAAAACAGTTTAATATAGTAGGAGATACTTCAAGGCATTATCACCATGACAAGTTAGTCCTTAAGCAAAGAAAAGCTAAAGAAGTCAACAGAATAAATTTTCACTAAGATGATGCGATTTCCCAGTCTTCCTTAGTGGAATTCACAGTAAGCCACCCCACTTGTTATTCTTGCTAGTGTGGGTTTTTCTTAAATTGATTAGAGCCAATAGGCACATTTCATCATGTCTTAGAGAACATAATGCTATAACATTCTGACTTAAAGAGGAAACATTTTTTAGGAACGTGCACATAGATTTTAAAAAGGCTTCTAGTTCTTCATTTTACTACCCATCTGCAGATCTTTGTTTATCACACAAATGTACCTATTCTCTTCTTTCATATAAACGCAAGTACTAATTAGCGCTCTGAGATATGTTAGCATCGTGCAATCTTAGTTCTAACTTTTCACCCATCCACACAACCAACTTAGTAAGATAATCTAGATAGCTGGTTGCCTTATGTGTCTTATATTTTCTCCCAAAAAGAATCATGGTTTATCAGGTTATTTTAAAAATATATTTTGAAATATTCTGTGTAAGAACATATGTGCATAGTTTAAAAAATAAAACATAAAAAACTAGTGTCCCTTATGTACCTCACCTCAACATTCCCCCTTTCCTTACTTTCAAGATAACTACTCTCTTGAATTTAGGATTGATCATTTCCATGGATTTCTTTATATTTGTATTATGTAAGCATCTTTCTTCAACACTGTAGGGTTTGCATGCGCTTGAACTTTATATATACATATATCAGTCATGTCCTTTTTCAACTTGCCCTTCTTTCCTCAATATTATGTTTGTAAGATTAATGCCTCCCAATATGTGTAACAAAAACTACCAAGCTGCTAATTTTTTAAATCTGTTTTTTTGGGGGAAAGCGTCATACAGCTAGACTCTATTTCCTAGCCTTTATAGGTAAGTGTGGCCATATGATAGAGGTCTATGTAATGGAACATGACTGGAAAGGATGGGATATTTCTGGTCCAAGTATTTTAACTAACACTGACATCTTTGCATTTCTGTTTGCAGGATGAAGATGATGACAAGATCCTAGAGGATGGGGAACTACGAGGTGGAAAAGCCTAGTCCCCAAAGTGCCACTTGGAGAAAAGCTGACAGCTGATGAAGAATACCTGCTTTATATATTTTGTAAGTAAAGAAATAATTATCTATAGTTTTTGAGCTATTATACACAGCATTTGTTGTTCCAGCTAATAGTACTTACAGCTTTAGCTCTTTTGTTATATTACCTTTTTTCAAATAAAAATATACCAAATTTATTTATCCATTCTTCTGTTAGTGCTAGTTTCCCTAGTTTTTCGTTTTTAGGAATAATATTGTGGTAATAATTTCATACACATCTCCTTGGACACAGGGGCAGGATTTGTACTGGACTGCGTGTGTGTGTGTGTGTGTGTGTGTGTGTGTGTGTGTATGGGATATTGGTTGAAGTTAAACTCTACTACATCTTCCAATTTGCTGGATTTTTGTCAAAGTGATCTCCATAGTGCTTTGACATCTTAAATACCACTGGCTGTTTTTCACATTCTAGGAATATTTTTGACTCTGAAAAACCTGAGATTCTCTTTTGAAGTAGAGAGCTAAATTTTTTTTTATCTTATTATCACTAATTCTTCATTGGTTGTACAATGGGGTTGAGAGGAAATAACAGTGATTGCTAAATTATTATCTACCAGTCATTTATCATTTTGATATCACCTAATTCATCAACTCTGGAAGGTAATCAGGATATCAGAAAAGATTTATCTTAAAAAAAAAAAGGAAAGCAGTTCAAGATGGTAAGTCAAAGATTATATATGGAATGATGAGCAAAGCAAATCATACACATATGGGTATACATCTTTACTCTAGAAAATAATGATAGTATATAATTTATATAAATAAAAAACACAACATAGAACCATCATCTCAATCAGTCGAAAGTTAGTAGGGGTTGGGGCACCTGGGTGGCTCAGTTGGTTGAGCATCTGACTTTGGCTCAGGTCATGATCTCACAGTTTGTGGGTTCAAGCCCCGCATCAGGCTCTGTGCTGACAGCTTGCTCAGAGCCTGCAACCTGCTTCAGATTCTGTGTCTCCTTCTCTCTCTCTCTGCCCCTCCCCTGCTCATGCTCTGTCTCTCTCTCTCTGTCTCTCAGAAATAAATAAATGTTAAAAAAAAAATTAAAAAAAGAAGTTAGTAGAGGTCTTATTATAGTTGTAATACTCCACAGTTTTGTGTTTCTATAAATATTTGAAGAGAAAAGTAATAATGTAAGAATTTATCAGTATAATGGATTTATGCTAAATATATTTTGTACTCATCAAAAGAATAGGAACTTTTTTAATATAAGTAGGCTTCACGCCCAGCAAAGAGCCCAATGCAGGGCTTAAACTCAGGAAACTTGAGATCAAGACGTGAGCGGAGACCAAGAGTCAGATGCTTAACCGACTGAGCCATCCAGGAACCCCTAGGAATGTATTTTTAACTTCAAAGCTATAAAAATTGACTTTAGTGGGTCACTCAGCATTTTTAAAGAAGTAAATAAAAAAAATGAGATTGCAAAACACATACTCAGTAAATACTGTTTTTAAAAAATATTTATTTTATACTTATATATTTATTATATAATATAGTATATTATATATATTACTATTAGTAATATATACTAGTGAATTTCATAAATTGATAAGAAAATAATAAATTACTAAGTAAAAATGGGCAAAAGATATAAACGTTGTTCACGGAAGAAAGGGCGGTCAAATTTCAGTTGAATAAATGGAAATATTCTAATCTCACTGATAGATTTAAAATAATAAAAAAATTAAACATCTATTTACTGATACATTTCGTTCATTGAAATTAAATAATTTTAAGTACATGTATTCAGGAAAAATTATGGCTAAATAGAATCTCACATAAATTACTTAAATTGTTCAGGAGCTTTTTGGTAGGGTATGTAAGAATACTTTAATAATGGTTAACATTTTAGAAGTAGGACTTGTTTTCTTATGAGAAAGACATATTTTCATCACATACTCTTTATTCTCTGTTCTTTTTATCATGTTCAAGTATAAATTTTGGGGTTTTGTACTTTAATACTTGAATGATCATTTAGTTAATAGCAAAATATGAAGCATATTAGCTTACTGTTGCTACATTACAAATTACCACAAACATCGTGGCATAAAACGACCCATATTCATTACATAAAAGTTATTTGTAAATCAAGAGTCCAGACAGAGCTTAACTGGATCCTCTGTTCTCAGCTTTACAAGGATATAATCAAGGTGGTCATTGGGTTGTGTTCTTAAAAAGGGGCTCAGCTGGAGAAAAACCCACTTCCAGGCTCACTCAGCTGGTTGGCAGAAATAATTTCCTTGAGGTGTTAATACTGAGGGCCTCGACTTCTTGCTGGCTATTGGTTGGAGGCCCACCACCCTCAGCTTCTAGAGGCCACTCACATTTCCTTCTTCCTAGAAGCCACTCATATTTTCTTGTCGCTTGGGTTTTTTCAACATGGTTGCCTACATTATCAAGTCATATAGGACAATCTCTAAATAGTGTTTGAGAGTCTTTAGATAGATTGCTAGCAAGGTGAAATTTTACATAACGTAATCATAGGAGTGACATCCAATCATCTTTGCCACATTTCCTGGTTAGAAGCCAGTCACAGGTCTCACCCACATTCAGTGGAAGGGAAATAATACCAGAATTAATACTAGGAGAGTGGGGGTCATGAGGGGCCTAAATTTATTTACCACATGAAGGGAATATTTAATATTTAATGGAAGAAAATATAATGAATGGCTGATGTGATAACTAATCAGAAACAAACCATAACTAAATAAAAACAAGCAAACAGACAATATCTTAGTGTTTCTTATATGTAATAGTCTTACTGTATAGTAATACAAATTGAATGTGTTATATGCTTTATATAGGTTATTTCTCTATTTTTCAATTTTGTCAGAAATGTTTTTATCTATAAGTAGAGTCAAATTTTTAAGCATGATCTAGATTTTCTAAATATTTGGAGACCATTCATGAGACCATTCATAAAAAGTTTGAATAAATTCCTAGTGCTTCCTTTTTAATCATCCTTATAACTCTTGGATGCTACAGAAAGGCAAATTTAGATTTTTTGAATTTAAGTTGTGCCGAGATAAATTCCAAGACAGCAGGAGATATAACTCAGAGAGGTTATGTAAATAATTAACCTTTGGAAATAACACTTGGTATGCAAACACACATGTCAATAAAAATAATTACCAGATTCTGTTCACCTTTAGCCAAAGATTGCAGTGGGTAATTTAAAGAAAATTTGAAATATTTGCATATCCATTCACAGTGTTATCTTTTCTCTGGGTCTTAGTATTAATAAGCCAACCAGCAAAGCTTCCATATTGGTGCATAAAAAGGGACACGGTGATCATTTGACTGACAAGCAGTTACAGCCCTTTCATCAGACAAATTGATTTTGGGCTTTATTTGTAGACAGTTTGAGGCAATAAGCTGATTTCGTAAGGTATCGATGTTGCTCCATAAATGACAAAAGGAATTTTCTAGCAAAAAGTCTGACAAGGAGGAAATGGTGTTGCTATAAGAATAGAAGATTTACCACGAGTTTTTTTATTTGTCAATATATGATCTTCACACAGAATAAAACCTGGGAATATAAACAGACACCTTTTTTTTGGTTGTAAAGCATTCAATTGACACTTTAATTATCTAGTTTGTTTTAGGCACTATTGAAATTCTCTTAGCTTTTTAATTCTTTCTCTCACAGATTTAAAGTAATTATCATCTTCATCCATTTGGATGAATGTTAAATGAGATTATGATGCTTCCATTGTTAAGAGTGGCTTCCATTTTTTATGACTACAGAAGATCATGCCCTTTTAGAAGGTATCCAGCAAAGGTCCTTTTGGCCTCCTTTTGAAATTTTGACAATTTTATATCTAAAGATTTCATCTTTATGATCTATTTTATTTACACTGCATTGAGGCATTTAGGGGGAAATTATGTTTATTCTAATGGCACAGATTATTTAAATGATACACTAAAGGAAGGAAGGAAAATTACCCTCCTGTGAAATAGGTATTGGTTTTGTTTTCCATTCTCATCTCCAATCCAACCTCCTCCCTCTCACTCTTGAAGTTCACACTTTGTTACTCTCCTTTCAGGAATGGATACTATAAGATATTTTGATTATGTACATAATTTTGTCTGTCAAATATCCTATGTGAGATGGGATATGCTAGCTTCTCATTTCATATATATATATGTATATATATATAATCTTAAAAAATATATATATACACATATATATGAATGTGTGTATATATACATATACTTATATATACAATAGCTTACCAAATAGTTTCCTGTCTTATAAATGTGACCCCAAATAATCTATGTTTGTATTTTATTAAAGTATTCTAACAGAAGTGACATATTTGCATATTAATAAAAGGGTACATAATGGTGGCAATGATGAAACTCTTTGAGTGTGCACCATATGCCACATCCTGAGTCCGGGCCTGGTATTTCACACCTGTAGAGATGCTGTGTAGCTTGATAAGGGCATGGGCTTAGACAGTGTCAGACTCTGTGCTTTCCCATCCTGGCTCTGCCACTTCCTGGCATTGTTTGTATGTGCACATACTTAATCTCTGCTTTGAGTTTACTGGTTTGTAAAATGTGAATGATAATCTAGCTACTTATGACTTAATTGGAACATTGAATGTATTGGCATATGTAAACCACTTTTTAAAAATGCATGGGACACAGTAAGTGTCCATAAATGTTAATGAATATTCCTAACTCTAACTCTCACAACTATGCTACTTTACAAATGAGCAATCGGAGAAGGAGAAGGTTTAGATACTGTTGTCATATTCTAACAACAGAATGGGCCTAAATAGCTGAAACCTGAATGCTAGGCTCCTAACTCACATCAGCACACTCTTCCTCACCTTGCTTTATTTACATGGTTAAGTAGGTTAAATTTGTGACTTAATAGCAACTTGAGGGACTTGAGTCATAATGGGGATGAACTCATTACTTTAAAGAAATGAAGCGTGAATCCTGTGTCATCACGTCTCTCCTACTGGGTAAAATGGAGAAGAATAATAGCTATGTGGCAATGAGCCTCTGATATAATCTTTTGTTCCCTCAAATATAAACACTAGCCAATAATATGATTTTCTCTTTTTATTAGAAAGCCTGAGATAATGCATATTATTAAATAAATATTGTACTGAACAAGTCAAATAAGCAAGGAAAATTTTACTTAGTCTGTTGCAATAAGGGAGAGAATTTGAACTTAATGGTGTTTAGGACATTCTATCCCAAAGTATGGCATCTTGGCATATTGTATATTATAAGCTGAAGAAATTTGAGGAAATGGAAGGAACAGGAAGGTCATTCTGCTCTCCTCTTCCTCTTAGTCTTCTTCCCTGTAACACATCATAAAATCCTCATGAGAGAGGTACCTTCCAGTCCTTCTCTCCAAAGACATAGGGATGCCAAGAAGAGCACTAACAAACAGGCTTTGCTAGTTCCCTCCAGTGGGTGACATTTTCCTCATACTCCTAACCTGCCCTGTTCCTCCACAGCTCTGTACTCCTCATTGAACTGAGCATAAAAATACACAGGTGTAACTCTTCCCTTGGGTTTTCATTTCCTTACAAAGGTGTCCATCATATAAAACTTAAATAATTTGTATATTTTTTCCCATTAATCTCTCTCTTTGTAAGTTTAATTTTCAGATCTAGTCAGGAATCCTAAAAGGGTGAAGGAAAACTTTTCTTCCCCTCACCAGACTCAACTCCATTGAAACAGGGTGGGAGAGTTTTTAAGCACTGAGGTGAGTTAGTGGGAAAGTGCTTGAGAGTATGAGGAGTATTTGTCAGTGTGATTAGGCCTTGTGTGTTTGCTGATTGTTGTTTATCTAAGGCTCCAACTCTCTCACAGATACTGGAAGATAGGAACACTGTCTTTATTTATTTATTTATTTATTTATTTATTTTTTAAATTTTTTTTTTTAATGTTTATTTATTTTTGAGACAGAGAGAGACAGAACATGAACGGGGGAGGGTCAGAGAGAGGGAGACACAGAATCTGAAACAGGCTCCAGGCTCCGAGCTGTCAGCACAGAGCCTGACGTGGGGCTCGAACTCACGGACCGCGAGATCATGACCCGAGCCGAAGTCGGCCGCTCAACCGACTGAGCCACCCAGGCACCCCGGAACACTGTCTTTATTGATGATTACATTTTGAAGAGATGGTTTACAGGTCCTTAAGAAAGACATTTCCAAATTGTCAAACAGGTGAGACTGGAAGAAGATTTAGATCTTAAAGGGCCAGAGGAAAATTTATGATTGCAAGTTTTCTACAGTAAATGCTGTAATGGAGGTCAGGAGCCTATAGTCTGGAAGAAACCTATCTAAAGTTTAGTAAAGCTGAGGGGATTGTTAAGTCTGTCTTGCTCAATATAAAGTGCTTTATTACAGATGGTTTGCATTATGCCACGATCTATACTTACCAACAAACGTCATTATTTTTATTATTGATATTATAACTTGGAGTAGGCTTGCTTTCCTTCCTGGGCTATTAATTTCAAATAATAGGTCAAATGTTGTTATGCAACATAGACAAAGAAATGACAGATATGTAGAGATGACCTAGTCCATTGCCATTGTATAGTTGAAGAATTGATGATCCATTACAATTTCTGAATAAATACATCCTTGAGTAAGAATTTTGACACAGACAAATAATTTCTCATGACAATTTGTCCAGAGAATATCAAAACAAAAGATGTATCAGTAAAGGAAGAAAGCAAATAGAATAAAGTGAACTTGGAGGGTCATGTTGATGAAGTCATGTTTAAAAATTAGGCTCTTATGCGTTGCTTGGTTGCAGTCCTATATCTAAATTGAGTGGCCTTCCAGACTGATATTTCAGAGGGAAAAATTCTTTGGTTTCCTCTCAATCCCACTAGTAGTCCCTGTTTAGAGAAGGTAAGAAGGCAAATATATGACTTCACTATGTGGAATTTAAGAAACATAACAGATGAGCATAGGGGAAGGGAAGGAAAAATAAGATAAAAATACAGAGAGGGAGGCAAACTGTAAGAGACTCTTAAATACAGAGAACAAACTGAGGATTGCTGGAGGGGAAATGGATGGGTGGATGGGTAGATAGGTGATTGGCATTAAGGAGGGCACTTTTTGGGATGAGCACTGGGTGTCATATATAAGAGATGAATCACTGAGTTCTACTTCTAGAACCGAGACTACACTGTATGTTAACTAACTTGTATTTAAAACAAAAAGAAAAAAGGTGAGGAGGCAAAACTATAGCAATAGTATCCAACTGCCTTAAGTCTCTTTAGCTTCTTTGCAGAATAGAGAATAAAATTTCACAAAATCATTATTTTCCCATGAGTTACCAGCAAACAGAATTTGGGTAGTTGCTTTTACTAAATAAATTGCAATAACTCCTGAGGCAAGAATATGACAAAAATCATGAACATGAAATTCTTTCAATTTGAGATATTAATATTTGAATGCTTTTCCCATGCAGCATTATTTCACTCTGAATAGACCTTCTTTTTTTTCCCATTCTCTGTTCTGTGTACTTAGTTTTTATTCGTACCTAGAATGCTTCCTTCTTTTACCCTCCATTCAGGCAAATGGGAATAGGAAGATGAACATCATTTGGAGTTTCACTAGGAACTGTGCAAACTGTTTTACATTTGTTAATTCAGTTTATTCTCAAAAAATGTCAAAATAACCCTCGTGGATCATTACCATTATTATTTTAATTTGCCTTCAAGAAAACTGAATTTTAGAGATATTAATAATATGTCTGTGACCTCGCACACCATTCTGTCTTATTAAGTTTCCTCCTTTACATTTTACCTGGTCTCTCCCTGATTCCATTTTAACTTTCTACCTCCTTTTCGTAGCTTGGCAGCAATGGCTAAGAATGGCTATACTGAAACATTATGTTTTTTACCGTTAAGAATAGTCTGGGGGCACCTGGGTAGCTCAGTCCGTTAAGCGTCTGACTTCGGCTCAGGTCATTCATCTCACAGCTCATGAGTTTGAGCCCCTCATCAGGCTCTGTGCTGACAGCTCAGAGCCTGGAGTCTGCTTTGGATTCTGTGTCTCCCTGTCTCTCTTTGCCCCTCCCCCACTTGTGCTCTCTCTCTGTCTCTCAAAAATAAATAAATGTAAAAAAAAATTAAGAAAAAAAAGAATAGTCTAGAGAAAATCCTATGGTCTAAGCAACAAAATTCCCCATAGAAAGACAATTATTTTCTTAGATAGGTACTCTGATTAGCTACTTTGGATGAAAGGTAAGACCTGTAAGAAATTTCTTAAATAATACAAGATAGTTAATGAGCTAATTTGTAAATGAAGCTATAGGGTCATCACTTTTGTGGCTTTTTTTGCATAATGGGGTACACAAGAGGTAAAGCTGAATTGTGTAGAACATTACAGGAGTCTAGAGGCTGCAGTGAAGAAGAGACAGCACGGGTGAGGGGTGAGATGACTGGCAACCAGAGAGGGCCTTTGGAAGAATAGCAGTGATGTCTAAATGGAGATTTGATTCGGGGCTCCTGGGTGCCACAGTTGGTTGAGCGTCTGACTTTGGCTCGGGTCATGATCTCACAGTTTGTGGGTTTGAGCTCCGTGTTGGGCTCTGTGTTGACTGCTCAGAGCATGGAGCCTGCTTCGGATTCTGTGTCTCCTTCTCTCTCTGCCCCTGCCCTGCTCACATTCTGTCTCTGTCTCAAAAATAAATAAATGTTAAAAAATCAATGGAGATTTAAGTTTACTCTGTGAGGTATGGTTTGCTTCTCTAACCTATCTCTCTGTGACATTCTCAATAAAATCTATTTTTCTTGGTTGTGTATTGAGAAAATGAAAGTGTTATTTTTTGGCACAGGGCAAAGTACTGAGTATGGCCCCAAAGCTGTCTCAGAGAAGTCCTCCAAAGATCTGTGTAAAACTTAGGAGGTGTTCTTAGGATGCTGTCATATGTGTTCTGTCTCTTTTCTCATTTGTTAGTGAAGGAGAAAAAGACACATGTATTCAAAGAGAAAATCTAGTGGAGGAGAGAGGGCAAATGTGTTCAAAGGGAAAATCTAGTAAGTTTAGAGGTATAGGAGCGGCATTTTTTTTTCTCTTGGTGACTTTTGCTGCCTGGCTACAGTGGGTGGATGTGCCGATGGCAGTTCAAATGCGTATGGCACGAAGACTATCGTCGAGGAAGCCAGACATAGAACTTCTAGAAAGTCATATGCCTTAAGGGCCCAAAGGCATCTCTCCTATGAGATATCTCGTATGAGTGTCTCATTTGAGATGAGATTGTGTCTCCTGTGAGACCCAGTGGCTCTCATTCATTAAATTTCGCAGATGCATCTGAAGTTAATAGCTTCATCAAAATCTTTCCTTCACTCTTCTCAAATCCTAAGGGGAACCCAAATCTGAATTTGATCTTTGACTCTCAGCAATGATGCTGCTCTGGGACAACAAACTTTTCAGTCTTTAGTTCATCAGGGTTTAATTCAAAGCAACACATGTTCATTAAATACTTGCTATGTGCCAAAAACATTGACTGGAGCTATGGAATATGGGCAATAAAGGGGCGATTTTCTTTTTGTTATTGTAATAGACTTGTTCTCCATATTTCACTGTCTCACTCAGGAGGCTTTTTCTAGTTTACCTGTCTTTCTAATTCTTAGTTATCTTGAGTTTTAATTATTTGCATGTCCTTTGGATGCCCAGATTTCTTGCTTTGTCCCATTCACTGGCATATTGTTATTTTTATCCCTGTTTGTTTAAATAGAGTGAAATCTATTCTTGTCCTACTGTGTTGATTAATGTGTACCCTCAAAGTTACTAGTATCTGCTCCTTGGTTGGCCTTAACATATTGTTTGATGTGTTGGTTCATTAATGAATGTTTACCATTTGGTGAGGAAAAAGGAAGAATATCCTTATGGCTTTTTTCCTGTGAGTTCTTAGACAAATATACTTCCCTCTGAGAACTGTCTCCGCACACACCTCCCCACCCTCCTTTCTCCTGAGGACAGTCCAGGAGACAGGTAAACAGAGCAGTTTGCATTCCTCTACTGAAGCACACAACAAATCCTTTCGGCAAGTCTTGCTGATGGGATATAAAAGAAAACATTAGCTTAGAAAAGTCAATAATGGTATGTAAAATGAGCCTCAGTTTTTCTTTCTTCTTTTAAGGTAATGAGAGTAAATTTAGCCCAAATGTGTTCCTGCTGTCTGGTTTATTTTAGAGTAATTTAAGAAATAATTCTCCACTGTTAGGTTCATATTCAACTTTGAAATCATCAGTTTAGCAATGGTGAGCTGTTATCTGCAAGTTAATTCAGCTTCAATTTCAGTGGTTAAAGATACAAAGTAACTCAAATTGCCATCTTCTTGGTTCACAGATAATTCTGGGAAAATTGGGAGCCTAGATGACAGGGGAACATTTTCTCTAAAGTTAATTTAAATTAACAGATTCAATTTCATATGTGTTATGAGTTACCTGAATTTCCAGATGGGGACTGTAGCATTTAAACAGAAATCCCACCCAGAAGTTATTCCCTCCACTGGCACACAACCTTGGTAAAATCATCTCTCAGAAACATGTCAACACAGGTGCAATGGAATATAATCAGCATAATTTTCCACAACAGACGTGACTTTGCTAGGAATGCAGAAAGGAAAAGAAAGGCATTGCTGAAGATTTCAGAGGCACCATTATTCAAGCAGACTTATTTTGGAGGAGAGCAATATTTGCTAATATTGCTATTGGACAAAACCAAATAAATATATTACTACACAAAACTAAAAAGCCAGAAATCCAATGAGTAATAAAGAATGTCAAAAGTCACTGAAGTATTTATATGCAGTAGTTAAAATATAGCTTCTGCAGAGGTTCCTTTAATTCACTTTTACAACAATTTTCTGGCTTAAACACAGCAATATTTTTTAACATTAGAATTGGGGAATTCTAGATCTGAAGATATGATTACCTTGTAATAACTGAGATGAGATTTATGTGACAGTAATTAAGAAGGAAAAAATATCCTTTACATAAAGTATAAACTGTGAATTCAGGATTATATGTGTGTTAAGACACATACATCCACTCACAAATAGATCTCTATATCTTGGGTTGTAATATGAACTATATTTTGTTTTTAAGATAGGGGCGCCTGGATGGCTCATTTGGTTGAGTATTTGACTCTTGACTTTGGCTCAGGTCATGATCTAACTAACGGTTGGGTTTGAGCCCCGCATCAGGCTCTGTGCTGACAGCA
The DNA here is from genome assembly GCF_018350195.1 of Panthera tigris. Classification (NCBI taxonomy): domain Eukaryota; kingdom Metazoa; phylum Chordata; class Mammalia; order Carnivora; family Felidae; genus Panthera; species Panthera tigris. Next base: position 126,427,479 of record NC_056665.1, read on the forward strand.
TGGAGTCTGCTTGGGATTTTCTCTCTCCCTGTCTCTCTGTGCCTCCCACTCTCATGCTCACTTTCTTTCTCTCTCTCTTAAAATAAGTAAAATTAAAAAAAAATTAAAAAAAGATAAATTAGACCACACATTAATCTGATAGTCAGTCTAAAGCATTGGAAAGATTTGAAGTATATTTTTTTTTAAGTTTATTTATTTGAGAGGGAGAGAACATGAGAGAGAGTAGGGGAGGGACAGAGAGAGAGGGAAAGAGAGAATCCCAAGCAGGTTCGGCACTGTCAGTGGAGAGCCCATGGCAGGGCTTGATCTCACGAACCGTGAAATCATGACCTGGGTTGAAATCAAGAGTCAGGCGCTTAACCGATGGAGCCACTCAGGCGCCCTAAGCATTGGAAAAATTTGAAAGAAGATTGCCATTTGAATACCCATTGTTTGCCAATTTCTGAAATTGAAATTTTGAATCTAAGTCCAAATTTATATTTAGGTATTGATATCTTTGAACCAACAAGTCATAATATGTACTGTCTGTTCTTAATCATTTTTTTTTTAAAGATTTTTTTTTAATTTTTTTTTAACATTTATTCATTTTTGAGACAGAGAGAGACAGAGCATGAATGGGGGAGGGTCAGAGAGAGGGAGACACAGCATCTGAAACAGCCTCCAGGCTCTGAGCTATCAGCACAGAGCCCGACGCGGGGCTTGAACTCACGGACCGCGAGATCATGACCTGAGCCGAAGTCCGCCGCTTAACCGACTGAGCCACCCAGGTGCCCCTGTCTGTTCTTAATCTTGATAGTAATCTAGAATTTGTTTTCTGAAGTTATTTCCTTCAATTTAAACATACTTATATAAGCGCCATCTCCCTCGCCCATCCCCCAGCCAAAATCCCAAAGGGAACCAGTTCCTGCCAGGGAACTTGCTTGCACTGCACGAACACCCAACTCTGTGCTTCTGCGGATCCATCCCTCCGGCGGGTCTGACTCCCTCCTGGTGCCGCAGGGCCCCTCCCAAAGCAGATCTCCAAAGGAAAAGCGAGCTGAGCCTGCCCCTCCTGCCCCTGTGCACCTTGCCTATACACCCCAGCTAATACGCCAGATCCCCAGCACCACAAGCCTGGCAATGTGCAAGTAGCCCAGATGGGCCACGCCACCCCACAGTGAATCCCCGCCCCCCGCCCCGGAGAGGGGAAGAGAAGGCACACACCAGTCTGACTGTGGCCCCAGCGGTGGGCTGGGGACAGACATCAGGTCTGACTGCGGCCCTGCCCACCAACGCAAGTTATTCAAGACAGCACAGGGGAAGTGCCCCGCAGTCCCACACCACTCCAGGGACTATCCAAAATGATGAAACGGAAGAATTCCCCTCAGAAAAACATCCAGGAAATAACAACAGCTAATGAACTGATCAAAAATGATTTAAATAATATAACAGAAAGTGAATTTAGAATAATAGTCATAAAATTAATCACTGGGCTTGAAAACAGTATAAAGGACAGCAGAGAATCTCTTGCTACAGAGATCAAGGGACTAAGGAACAGCCAGGAGGAGCTAAAAAATGCTATCAACGAGTTGCAAAATAAAATGGAGACAACTACGGCTCAGATTGAAGAGGCAGAGGAGAGAATAGGTGAACTAGAAGATAAAATTATGGAAAAAGAAGAAGCTGAGAAAAAGAGAGATAAAAAAATCCAGGAGTATGAGGGGAAAATTAGAGAACTAAGTGATGCAGTAAAGAGAAATAATCTACGCATAATTGGTATTCCAGAGGAGGGAGAGAGAGGGAAAGGTGCTGAAGGTGTACTTGAAGAAATAATAGCTGAGAACTTCCCAGATCTGGGGAAGGAAAAAGGCATTGAAATCCAAGAGGCACAGAGAACTCCCTTCAGACGTAACTTGAATCGATCTTCTGCACAACATATCAAAGTGAAAATGGCAAAATACAAGGATAAAGAGAAAATTCTGAAAGCAGCTAGAGATAAACGTGCTCTAACATATGAAGGGAGACCTATAAGACTCGTGACCGATCTCTCTACTGAAACTTGGCAGGCCAGAAAGGAATGGCAGGAGATCTTCCATGTGATGAACAGAAAAAATATGCAGCCGAGAATCCTTTATCCAGCAAGTCTGTCATTTAGAATAGAAGGAGAGATAAAGGTCTTCCCAAACAAACAAAAACTGAAGGAATTCGTCACCACTAAACCAGCCCTACAAGAGATCCTAAGGGGGTCCTGTGAGACAAAGTACCACAGACATCGCTACAAGCATGAAACCTACGGACATCACAATGACTCTAAACCCGTATCTTTCTATAATAACACTGAATGTAAATGGACTAAATGCACCAACCAAAAGACATAGGGTACCAGAATGGATAAAAAAATAAGACCCATCTATTTGCTGTCTACAAGAGACTCATTTTAGACCTGATGACACCTTCAGATTGAGAGTGAGGGGATGGAGAACTATTTATCATGCCACTGGAAGTCAAAAGAAAGCTGGAGCAGCCATACTTATATCAGACAAACTAGACTTTCAATTAAAGGCTGTAACAAGAGATGAAGAAGGGCATTATATAATAATCACAGGGTCTATCCATCAGGAAGAGCTAATAATTATAAATGTCTATGCGCCGAATACAGGAGCCCCCAAATATATAAAACACTCACAAACATAAGCAACCTTATTGATAAGAATGTGGTAATTGCAGGGGACTTTAACACTCCACTTACAGAAATGGATAGATCATCTAGATACGTGGTCAGTAAAGAAACAAGGGCCCTGAATGATACATTGGATCAGATGGACTTGACAGATATATTTAGAACTCTGCATCCCAAAGCAACAGAATATACTTTCTTCTCGAGTGCACATGGAACATTCTCCAAGATAGATCACATACTGGGTCACAAAACAGCCCTTCATAAGTATACAAGAATTGAAATCATACCATGCATACTTTCAGACCACAATGCTATGCAGCTTGAAATCAACCACAGGAAAAAGTCTGGAAAACCTCCAAAAGCATGGAGGCTAAAGAACACCCTACTAAAGAATGAATGGGTCAACCAGGCAATTAGAGAAGAAATTAAGAAATATATGGAAACAAATGAAAATGAAAATATAACAATCTAAACATACTTATATAGAATATTCTTTTTATTTTGGCTTTTCTTTATTTTTAAACATGGCATAAGCCTTACTTCCTAATAGCTCAGTAGAAAATTGATAGATCCAAAATATAAAAAAATAAAATGAAATAAAATTGATAGATCAAGAGGACTGTATACTGTTGAACTCTTTCAGTTCTATTCTCTCAAAGCTCCCTATCACCAGACATCTATGTTATCATTTCAACTAGTGACATGCTTTGTTACCACATGCAGACACCTGTATGGTAAACAAGCCAACACTTATTGCTGCTTTAACAAGTAGTTACTATCTATGAATTTTCCACAGAATCTTCTAGCATTTTTAATGGATAGCTAAAATACTACGTATAGTATCTGGTTTCTAAATTTGGTCACCAAATAGATCATTCTTTCCAGTATTCCTGCCTTGCTGTGCTTTTTTTTTTTTGAATCTGGGTTGCTTCTTGAATTCTGAACCAAGAAAATAGATGGTTGTGGTGTTTGTGGATTTCCAAGGCCAAGTCCAAAGAAGGCTTGAAGTTTTCAACTAAATTCTTTTGAGTTTTTCTTCTTGGAGTTATCTCTCTTTGAAATCAGCCTCCTTGCTTGTGAGCAGCCCAAGCCACATGGAGAGGTCATGTGCAGGTGCTCTGGTCTGTATTCCTAGCTGAACTTCCAACTAACAGCCATTGTCTACCACCAGCCATGTGACTAAGCCATCTAACCATAACGATGTGAGAGACTCCATGTGATGGGCTGATCTTGCTGATACATTGCTAATATATATTAATAATCCTGTTTTTACTGATATTTGTGCAAGTAGAAACATGTCTGAGTGGTAGGATAAGGGAGCTAGCTTTTAATCTTAGAGCCACTGAAGATGGCTTCTTTGAAGTAGGAGCCATGTCTTATTATTTTTTTCCTCCAGATTTTAAATGCCTATTAGTATTTCAGAAACTGGGTAAAATTTTTATTTGGTATACAATCAAATTGGAAAGTGTTCTCCAAAGGGTAGTAAAGTCTACAAAGGATACCAGTTTTGAGAGACACAGTTTAATAACTTCTTAAAGTTTATATTTAGATTGTTATGAGTAGTTTAGCTTAGAATGACAAAAATGCCAACGGCTTAACATTTCTTAGAATTGTAAGCTGGGAAACACTGATTTGCTAGCAGTGAAAAATATTGTCAGGTAACATGGACTTTATAGATTACTCATTTTCTCTTGACATTGGAAAATAGGAGTAAAATCCTTATGATTGCATCTTCCACTTATCACGAGGGAGTCTCTGAATGTCTTCAAATGATTAGGAAATCAGAAGTATTGAAACCCTACAGAGCATTTAGTGAAATCAGTGTAGACATATCTTCTTTGTATACTTTGAAGGCTCATCGATCACCTAGAGTTGTAATGTGAAATCTGAAAAGAACAATTCTTAAGGTCTAAGAAACATCGGTTGTCGGAACAGTTGTGCTCTTCTTTTCAGAGTGAAGAAATAGGGAATAGTGGGGAATTTTGTCATTCCCCACTGTCCTGACAATATATAGTTCATATGGAGGTAGGCCTAATAGAAGTACCCTCCCAACACATACATAACTATTCCCCTAAATGTTTCTTTCAATATGTGACCACTTTACTTTAAAAAAAAAAAGCTCCAGTTAAAAATATAAAATGTTTTCTCTCATGATCAGCCTTAATATTTTGTAGTGAGTTTATCAAATTGACACAGTAAAATCAATTAAAGTGCAATATGTGACAATTCTCTGTAGATTGTTAGGCTCTAAATTTTTTTATTAGTAGTCCTTTCACTGTGTAAGCTTCACAGTGAATGTAATGCAAAGAAATTTTGATGCAGGGGCTATACTAAAATGATGATTCCATTAAAATGAGCTACTTCTGTGGCTGCTAAAGGGAGCATCTGCCAATAACTGGTGGAAAGATGTGGGGGACAAAGCTCTGAAAGGAAAGCTAGGACAATGGAAAAAGGTGCAGAGAATGACTAATAGGCATTCCATACATGTCTCTCTCCTTTCGCCCTACTTTATAATTTTGATTGAAGTCAGAAACAAGCAAGATCAACAACTTTTGTATACTTGCACTAGGAAGAATTCATGAAAATGAGTAGAAAAAAACTTTGAAAAATGAGTCTTGGTTAATAATATTAGTAATCTGGTGTAACCCAGGAATGCAGTGTCCTTGGAGTCAACATTATATACTCTGGTTCATCGCATGTTGCTGAGTTCTACATATTCATAGTCCTTTTGGTACATACTCACCACTGACAGCTCAACTCATTATAGCAATCCAAGGCAGACAGAAAACATAGTGCAAACATCTATCTCAGACCCTGCACTGTCAGTGAAGGACAAAGTAATAACATACGGAAATTTCTTCTTGCTCAAGTTGGGTAATATTCAGTCTTCTGTATCCAATTCAGTTTTAAGCTACATATCAGCATATAGTGTTCTGAAAATCTGAATCCAAAATTAAAATAATATCATATAACATATAAGAGTAAATACAAAGAAAAGGTCAAGGGAAAGGATGTAAAAGGCAAGAAGAATTATTATTTTAAAAAGGAATTTAAAATCATTATTTGGTGTGGTGAATACAGAACATAGGTGTCTATCTCAGTAAGATAAAACTAATAATAGCTAATGGAATTGAATAATGAATTCAATTAATATCTTCTTTATTGTCACAATGAGCATAAGAAAAATAGGTATTATGCAAGGGGCAATAAACTCACATTAGACTATTGTCAAACACTCAAATAGAAAATAGTGTTTCTTGGGGAGGAGGTGGGAGATAATAAACTGATAAGCAGAGAGGTAGTAAAATATACAAGACATTCCAGCTTTCAGTATACTCCAGAGAGATAAGCTTATCCTTGGCAAAGCGAGACTGCACTTGCCATGGCAAGGATTCCAGTAGAGAGGGACCACAGTCAGTGTTTTGAGGAATGCAGCCAAGAGACTTTGATGTAATTCTGAAATAGTGGAAGTTCCTTAATCCAGGATACGGTCCTGATAGAAAGGAAGGTGTTTGAAGCTGAGGGGCTGGTTCTTTGTGTGAATTCAGACCTGACATTTCTACTGCTGGAAGTGGAGAGGAGATGAGTTTTAAATTAGGATTGGTCTATCCTTAGTGGGTCTAATACAAGCATTGTTACTGATGGGAAAATAGACACTCATAGAGGTCAAGTAACTTAACCGAGATTATATAGGTGTTTAATGACAGAGTTGATACATTAATAGAAGTAAGAAGAGCCTATAATTTTTTTTGTTTTATTTATGATCTTCATGTAATGAATCAGGAAGCTTTCTTTGTTACCTCATGAAATAATTTGAGTACATGTGTTAATCTGTTTCTTGTGGGTTTTGTAAAATTTGAATGAACAATTGGGTAGTTTGTGGATTTTTTGTTGTTTTTTTTTGTGTTTTGTTTCCCTTAGAAGGTGATGGTGGAGGAAGCCAAGAATTTTTATTTAACAGTTCAGCTTCGTTATTATTATTATTTTTCTTTAAATTAATGTTTATTTATTTTTGAGAGAGAGACTGAGTGTGAGTGGGGGAGGGTCAGAGAGAGAGGGAGACAAAGAATCTGAAGCAGGCTCCAGGCTCTGAGCTGTCAGTACAGAGCAAAATGCAGGGCTCAAACTCATGAACGATGAGATCATGACCTGAGCCGAAGTCGGACACTTAACCAGCTGAGCCACCCAGGTGTCCCCAACAGTTCAGTTTCTTTAATTGTCATTGGTTTGTGTGGGGCTTTCTATTCCTTTTTGAATCAATTTTTGTTAGTAATATTTTCTAGAGAAATTTTCATTTCAATTATGGTATCTATATTATAAAATTATTATAATTAAAAAATAATCTCTCCTGATCTGTCTCTGTGCATTTTTCTTTCCTTAGGTGGTTTTTTTTTTGTCTTCATTTTTTCAATAAACCTTCTAAATTTGTGTCTCTTTTATGTATCTTTTAGTTTTGTCTTCATAATGATTTCTTTAAATATTAAATATATCTGTCACAATATTAAAACAGTTCATAACTCTTTTCTAAAGTTTATTTTTCACTTGTTTATATTATTTTTAAAAAATATGTTTGTTTCTTTCTTTATTTTGAGAAAGAGAGAGGGGGACAGGGAGAGGCAGAGAGAGAATCCCAAGCAGCCTCCATGCTCGGTGAGGAGTGGGATGGGGCTGGATCAGGACTCTGAGATGATGACCTGAGCCGAAATCAAGAGTCAGATGCTTAATCAACTTAGCCAGCCAAGAACTCCCGATTCATAACTTTTTAAAAGTTATTATTTCTGGGTGTGTTTCTATTAGCTAATATTTCTACTGGGTTTGAGTCACATTTGCTGCTGCTTCATATGCCTAGTAATTTTTTAGTGAATTTATGACATAATTAATGATACATGTGAGAGTGTATGAGATTTATCTTTCTTTAAGAAGTGTTGACGTTTGTTTTGACTGGCTTGATTCTTTCAAGGTTTGGTTTTAAATTCTTTTAGGACAAGACAAAAGTGCTAGTCTAATCTTGCTTCTTCTTAAGTGTGACTGTTAAATAGTTTCTAATGAGTGCCCTGAATGTTGAATGAGATTTCTATAGTCTGGTTGTTTGGAATTTGGATGTCTCTTAATCCTTTTGAGATGTTTAGAATTTGTTCATGTGTAACTCCCTGCCTTTGTGATTTGTCTAGCTTAATAGAGTTTCCGCTTTATATTCACAGATTAGTATGAAGTCAGAGATTCAAGGGGATCTAATAAAAATGTCAGGAGTTCATTTTCCCTGCTACTTCCCTCTGCCTCAACTTCCCCAAACTCTGAAAAATATGTTTCTTCAAATCAGTAATCCCATTGTTCTCTGGTTGCCTGCCTCATTCCTGGGCCTAGGTCCAGAAATTTCTTCCAGGCAGAAAGCCAGAGTAACGTAGAGCCTGCTTTGTTTCTGTTCTCTTGAGAGTCATAGTCCTTCCTATTCTGCCTATTGTCCCAATGTCTGGAAACATCTTTTTTCTTATACTTTGTCTACTTTTTTAATTGTTTGCAGAGGAAAGGAGAGTTCCCCTGTAGTTACTCCTTTTTGATTGGAAGTAGTATTACACACCACTTAGTGTTTTGATAAGTCTTGAGTATTATTGTGGTTTAATCTTTAATGTCATGTAATTTTCAGTATGGTTATTTTTTTATTTTTTGTTTAATTTTTTATTTTTATTTTTTTCATTTTAGAAGAAGAGAGAGAGGAGAGAGGAGAGAGTGAGAGATAGCACGCGTGCGAGAGAGAGAGAGAGAGAGAGAGAGGGAGAGAATCTTAAGCAGTCTCCACGCTGAGCATGGAGCCCGATGCAGGGCTAGATCCTATGACCCTAGGATCATGACCTGGGCCGAAATCAAGAGTCAGAGCACTCAACCCACTGAGCCACCTGGGCACCCCTCACTATGGTTACTTTTAATGTGGAATTATTTAGAAGTGGGATTTTTATTTTCCAACAGTGTATTTGTGTATGTGAAAGGTAACTTTGTTATTGCATTGTAAGTATATTTCTTTCTTATTGTTCTTTGTTCTGAGTTCTTTTGAAATAGCATCCAAAATAGGGGTGAAGTAATATATTTTACTTAATTATTGTTTGCAAGGTTCTATATATATCAGTCATATACATTACTATTGAAATAATTGAACCTGTAAAGATTTGGGTTGTTTATTCTATCAGTTTCAGATTGCGTAGTATGATGACCTTCACTATAATTATTTGATGTATTTATTTGTCCTCTGTATAATTTTTGCTGTGTAGAAAGCTGCATTTAGTCAATAGCTTTAGAATTTTTATATCTTTCTACTGTATTAATTGCTTCCAGGCAATTAACTTTTTCCTCTATTTTTTTGTTGCTCCAAACATCTCTTCTTTTCACCTAGTGAAAAAAAATAATTAAAAAGAGGCAATTATTTTTTCTCTGTTCTATTTTTTCCCCCTAAGAATCTTTGTACTGTTAAAAAATGTAAATTTACTTCCTGAAAGAACTTACAACAATAAAATAAACACATCAATAGATAGACTTATAGCCCTTTTCTATTCACATAACAGCTGACAGCAGGTGAGCAACAGAATTCCAAGATCTCCTGCTTAGGAATTAGTTAAATTTTCTACTGAGAGGATTTGTATCATCTGGTTTACTATTATTTTAGTTATATATTTGCCTCTTTGTTTCCCTGCAATTTTCAGTGCTAGTATTAAGAAAGTTCAAAGCAGAAGTAAAGAAATCTATAAATTAAAGAAATACTGTAGGGTTTTACCAACTAATTGCTACCTAGTTTTAAGTTTGACTCTCATTTTTATTATTATAGTGCCATAGGCCAAATTCAGTGGGAAATCTAGAATAGCAGAGGCTGAAAATAATAACTTAGAATGCTTTTTAAGACCATGCAGTGATGATATTTCACCATTTTATTTACACATTGAATTATTTTATTTGCACATTCAGTTCATTTTATTTACACATTGCAGTTGGTATTTAAAAGAGATGTCAATAAAATTGCCTTCCCATTCTGAGAAGAGGATTTTAGATTTTACTTCTACTTTTCGATTTTGTTTTATATTTTTATTTTATTATTTTTTTTAAAGTTCGTTTATTTTGAGAGAGAGAGAGAACCAGCAGGGAAGGGGCAGAAAGAGAGGGAGACAAATAATCCTAAGTGAGCTCTGTGCTGACATCAGAGAACTCTATGTGGGGCTTGAACTCATGAAATATGAGATAATGACCTGAGCTGAAGTTGAACATTTAACTGGCTGGGTCACCCAGGCACCCTAGATGTGGTTTTAAATATAAGAACTATAATGAAAAACAATGAAAATAGCCTTGCAGTGTAATGGGTCAGGAGGAATAATTTTATATCTGAGCATGTTGTTAAAACATCTCATGGCAGTAAAGATTAAAAAAGCATAAAGTCACATTCAGTCATTTCTTCATTCATTGTACACACAAAATGCCTGCCCATTAATGGAACTTACATTCCAATGGAAGAGATAGTATATAAACAGAAACACTAGGGAAAACAATATGTGTTATGTAGGGATACATGCTGTAAAAAATGAATATAGTTGCAAAGAAAGTCTGAAAGGAGTTCAACTTTGGTATAAATGGTCCAGAGAAGCCTCACCAAGATATTTTAGAAACCATCTGGATCCTAGTAGGTGAGCCTTGTAGGTATCTGGGGGATGAGCATTTTGGCTCTTAGAGGAGCAGGTGAAAAGGCTTGGAGGTAGAAATATACATACTATTATATCACAGAACAGCTTGGAGACCAGTGGGGCCCAGCGTCAGAGAACAAATGGGGTATGGGGAGGGACACATCATATAGGGCACCGTAGGTTTGAAAGAAATTTGGCTTTTAGTCTTGGTGAGGTTGGAGGGTTTTGACCTGAGAACTGAGATAATGTGACTTTGTTTTTTTAAAAGGATGTTTGGATGTTGCATGAAGTATAGACTATAGGGAAGCAGAGTATAGATTCTGGAAAATCAATCTGGAGGCTGTTGTGAAAATCCAGAAGGTAGTGGCTTAGACTCCAGTGATAGCAATGGGAAGAGTGAGAAGAAATCAGGTGATTGATGCATTTTGAAGAGCGTGTTGGCTGTATTTGCTGATGAATTGGAGAATTGGAAATAGTATGTGAAAGTCATAAAGGAATAAAGGTTTTTAACTGAGCAGTTAGAAGGATAGAGTTATTTATCTAAAAAAAACTTAATCTAGATATAAGATAATTCAAATAATTCAAGTAAAAAATTAATGAGTGGGGTTGGAATTAATTACAGTGGTTATTGCCAAACGTGGCTGGACAACTGAGTCACTGGAGGGCTGTACAAAAATATAGATTCACAACTTTGTTTTTAGAGAATCAGACTCCAAAAGCCTGAAGTAGAATTCATAAGTGTATGTATATAAATAAAATAAAACATGTAGGTTGATAAGAGAATAAAAGTAATATTAATGATGTTTTATTTTGCATACCTGAAAATAGAGGTATTCTCTAAATCAGTGATGGGCAGACTACTACTTATAGGCCAAATGCTATAAAAACAAATTTTTTTTGGAACCTACCCATATATGTCTGTGATTTGTCTATGGTTGCTCTCATCCTACACGGTAGATTTAAGTGGTTGAGACAGAGACTATATGGCCCACATGCCCAAAGTATTTGTTATTTGTCCCTTTTAAAAAAGGTTGCTGATCTCTGCCCTAGAAAATTGTTTCCATACAATTACTGTACTTGTTTCCATACAGTACTTGTTTCCATACAGGTACTGGTACATTTACATGGTAAAGAAAATGATTTAATGGATTAGATTGAATAATTCACGACTAGAAATGAGAATCTGAAGCTGGATAGTTTGTTTTACTACTTGATTGAATTCACTTGAATGCAGTTGAATAAAAACATGCATTGATCACCTACTTTGAGTTTGTTCTCTGTTAGTTGGGCTGATTTCATGGACAGCATCATTGCCATCAGAACCTTCATGGGTGTATTGCCATTTAGGTTGTGCATTGAACTCTATTGTGCCATTTACATAGGAGACATATGTAGAAATATGATATAGTTCATGCTCCTTGGTTTCTTGTGATGTGGTAGCTCTGATTGTCCTTTGTTCCTGAAGAGTTTCTCACTTAATTCAGTGTAGAAACCTCAACATTTGAAAGGTAAACTTGGGTTTCTGGAAGATTTCTGAATGTAAACTTCTTTATTACTACTCAGAAACTTCAATGAAATACCGTCCTCTGGGTTTGTAATGTGTGAGAAACTTCTGTCTCGGCTTTTTCCCTGGACTTCCAGAATGAGCCTGCCTTAAAATGACTTTCATGACATAGAAATTCCAGACTGTGGTGTTTCCTTTGACCTACATCTACAGAATGGCAAAATAAATGCTTTGGCAGAGAAAAGATCCAGTGAATAGTTACTTCTCCTAAACGTAATCTGACCACTTGCAGAGTGGTTCACCAGAGCATTTTTGTTCTGTAGAAGAAGATCGCAAAGCCAAGTCATAAAAGCTAATGCATAATCTGTGGCTTTCTCAAGAGTATTTATATACTGTTGGTAAATAAAGGATATCTTTTAAATCCATATGACTCATCTCCTATTTGTAGTCAGTCATTGTCCATACTAGGTGAGTTAAGGAGAGTGGGTATAAAGAAGTAGAAAACACGTAGCTTGAGAATAGAGCTATACAAAAAGCTACTTTGTCCTGCGAGCTGTGTGAACAAACAATGTGTGAAGCTCTAAAATCTTGCTAATTTCATGAAACCAATAAATACAAAGGAAAACAATTTTTACAAAGATTTTATGTTGAAGTAATCTCTACACCCAATCTCTCGAATTCACAACCCTGAAATCAAGAGTCACATGCTCCACTGACTGAGCCAGCAATTGTAAGTGCCCCAACAATTTTTTTTTTTTTAAGCACAGACTCTTAAGAGTTTACTTACTGTCCCCTGGCTTAGGCATGCACACCTGAAATACACAGTAGTAAGCACCCTACACTTTGGATACATAGATTAACAGCTACTCCTTTCATTAAAAAGGAGTGAAAACAAAACAATTACAAGCTAACCACTCATCTTGAAATACTAATTACCTTCCAGTTTCTTAAGACCTGTAGACCCATAGCATGTGTATCAGTCTTGGTCCCCTGAGGAAAAGGATTCAAACTCAGATGGTATAAACGCCTTTTTTTTTTTTTTTTTTTTTTTCTGAGAGACCCAACAAGAAATGTTGAGGCAGGGCTCTTAGAGACTAACGAGAGCAGAAAGCCATTACCTCACTCTGGACCTATGGCCAAGAAGAGGAAATGGAAGTATTGAAGTTGGGGGTTGGGGGACTCCTCTACCTTCAGAAGTTCAATCCTGGAGGAACTAGCTACTGCCATCAACTGACACTAAGTCAGGAAGGGTTCAGGGGAAAGCATACTCAACCTTCTCTCAGTCTTCATCCTCTGAAAACTTCCCAGTGCCTCACATTTGGCAAACCCATTTGTTGCTGTGAAGCAAATGGAGAATAAACAGCACATCGTGGGGAAAAACCATACGGGCAGCACTTCTTCGGGTGAATGTTTTCTTCTGTGTAGATTTTTGTTGCATTATCTTTTTTTTTAATGATACGTATATTGTACATTTTTGAGGGGAAGTTAATGAACTAATGAATGTTAGAAATTCATTTTAGTTTCTTCTAAAGCATGTCCATTTAAAAGGAATCAACAAGTGTGACATAACATTTACAACTCCCTATACTCTCTCTGAAGAACGTAAGGAAGCCTGCGAAATGAAATATACCTGGTGAAAAGTGCCTTGAGCAGAGCCTCATAAATCTTAGACTAGCAGACAGTTGAAACAGGAAGACCTGCTGAGCTCTGATGCAGGAGAGTCTAATCCACTGGATAAATTGTTCCAAGAAGAACTCATCCTTGTGAAAATATATTATCCGTATGACAATACCAAGGCCATGGTCCAAGACAGTTATTGGCTGTGCAAATGCCAGTAACAAAAAGTGAAATATACTAGGAGACTGGAGGTGGAGAAAGAAGTACGTGATCAAATACAGCATACAGAGAGATAGAAATGCCTGCATGGGTTCTGTCAGTCTTCTCTCCAAGACATGGCATTCCTGTCATCTGCCTTGGCTGGCACCACCAAACACCCTGTTGCAGATCTATTGAAAAGATACTTGCCAAGAATTTCCTCAACAACTATAATTATAATAACTATTACATAGTTAATAACTAAATCCTGGGATAATAAACTCAGGCCGAAAGAGATCTTAAAAAGAATGATAGTGGCAAAAACAAAACACCACCAAATAATAAACAAAAACAAAAAAATCCCAAACATTTAAGTTTAGAGGACAGAGTCTATCACACACAGTCTTGGAGAGGAAATCTTATTGCCCTTTGCTTCATTTGGTGAACAGCTTTTTAAAAATACGATAATAAAACACCTTGTGGGGTGCCTGGGTGGCTTAGTCAGTTAAGCATCCGACTTTTGATTTCGGGTCAGGTCATGATCTCGTGGTTGGTAAGTTTGAACACTGCATTGGTCTCTGCGCTAACAGCATGGAGCATGCTTCTCTCTCTCTCTTTCAAAATAAATAAACTTAAAAAAAAACCTTATAAAATTGTGATTCACTTGAGTTAGCCTATATATATATATAAAGTGAAATATATATATACTTATGTATGTATAAATTTATTTATTTATTTACAAATGTGTGTGTGTGTGTGTGTATATATATGTGTATATATATATATATATACACATATATATATATATATATATATATATATATATAAAGTGAAATACAAGCCAGTTAAGTTTTTGGGTGACTCAAACAAAAGAAACCTAAAGAAAACAATTTTGTTTTGGTAAAGGAGAGCTGGTATTAATAAAATCAGTAATCATTGTAATCATAACTGATCGTTGACTCATCTAAATAAATATTCAGTCTTCATTTTACCTGCACAGTTATAGTTTTAGAACATGTATTTGCCAAAGTGTGGGGATGATTAATCTCATATGAAATTGGAAATAGTAGTAAATCTCTGGGTATCTTGAGTGAAAATATCCACAGAGGAAATAGTTGGGACTGTTTGTTTAACTGGATATTCTATTTGTGTCAGAAAAACTTATAACTAGTCACCAATATCTGACGAATATGTATTATTTAAAGATGGAAAGGATTCAGACTTTTCCACCTTGAGAGACTGTGCCCAGTACCTCATCTTGGAGGCACGTGTTCAGCGATATGGTTTGTCTAGTCCGTCTTAGTCCCAATGTCACATTCATTGTTCCTGTTCTCCTAAATCACCCCCACAAAGTCATCCTACGTGGCATTTTTGTGCAAGAGAATGGTAGGGTGGTGGTAGAAATCGTATTTTTTAACCCGGGTTCTGATTCCAGTTCTGTCACTCTGTGGGATATCTACAGCATATTTATGAGAACTCATTTCATCAATTCATGTCTCAATTTATTTATCTGGAGATGATTTATCTGTATTTTTTACCAATGAAGTTTTATGGATATACTATAGTAAAAAATTAAAGGGTATTTTTATAAAGGCCAAATTAATTGGCAATAATAAGGAATAGTTAAAATCTCTAAAAGTCCTTACTTAGTTACTTTGTTATGATAATACTAACTCTTCTTCCATTTTTTTCTAAATAACACATCACTTTTTAAAATTTTTGATAGGGTGCTTGGGTGGCCCAGTTGATTGGGTGTCCGATTTTGGCCTGGGGTCATGATCTTGAGGCTTGTGGGTTTGAGTCTTGCATTGGACTCTGCTGACAGCTCAGAGCTTGGAGCCTGCTTCGGATTCTGTGTCTCCCTCTCTGTATACACCCCCCCCTGCCGCCCCACTCATGCTTTGTCTCTCTGTCTCTCTCAAAAATAAATAAATGTTAAAAATAAATAAATAAAATAAAAATTTTGAAGTAACTCATGTTCAATAACGATGATCTGTACAGTATAAAAATGTGAGGAAAAAACGAAACTTCCTTATACCTATGAATACAGAGTCTGATGTATTTCGGATGGACACACACATTCTCACCTATAGAGACACACATTTCAGAAGAATAAGATGATGTTATTTCACATAACACTATATCACAGATATTTCCCACAACTAAACTGTTTTAAATGATTATTTTAACTAATGACATGATGTGCCATTCTATCAACATTCCACAATTTAGTAAATAATGCCCGTTTTTTTTTAAATGTGCTTTTTAATGTTTTCTTTATTCTTAGAAGCAATATTGTGATGAAAACCAGAAGAGAGTGTGGAATCTGTGTGTACACCTCTGATAATTTCAGGATTTTGATACATTTAAGTTAATTTGCTTTCCTACAATTGTCACTAGTTTACACTTCCACCCGCATTAGGTATTTGCTGCGATTTTAAACAGTTGTACATACTTTTCTTGTTTTGGTGTTACTTTGCTAAATAATTTCACTAAATGTAGTTTAGGATGAATAGATAATATCACAGTTATATCATATTTAGTCTTAGGAGAATGCAGTAAGGAATATATATGTAATACAGGAGACACACACGTGCACAAAAGCACACAGAATATGTGTATATAAACAGCAGATAAGCCCACAAACACATACATACATATATACACAGAACCCACACATCAATCAAAGCTCTGACCTTAGTAAGTACCAAGGAAGATCTGAGATATTAAGAACAAGCAACAAATATGCTTATATGTCTGATTAGAAGACCTCATAGTTTTTGATTGGCTCTCTCTTGTAACATAGGCAGATTTTGGTGAGAGATGTAGAATTGTGTGGCCTTGTTGTCTGACTTGAAGACTGTGGAGATCATATTGAACCTATCAGCTTAGCAAATATTTTAAAAGGCTAAAAATAGCAAGTGTTGATATAGATGTGGAGCAATGTATATTCTCAGGCACAGCTGGAAAAGTAAATGGTAAAGGGCAGAACTACTTTGGATAGAGTTCTTGCTTATTCCTCTATTTATCTTACACAATCCTATGGCATCACTCCTCAATGCGTCCAAAATTTATATGTCTAGGCCTCATTTCCCTTCTGAATTCTTCACCATCATTGATAATTTCCATTATATATCTTTATAAGCGTATCTCACATGCCCTTAAATTTTAACATATCCACCAAGCTTTCCTAACTCCTGGGCATGCTGTATTGGTTAATGACCCCAACATCCTATCAGTTATTCACTTTTGATGTTGTTTCTACTTCAACTCTACCTAATATTCTTCATTTCACCTTTCCAATGCATCTTGTGTCTGTTTTTATTTTCTTTGTATATTGCTGTTTAGTGCATTTCATTTTCTTTGGTCCTAACTCATTTCCCTGCTTCTGATCATCCCTTCCTACACATTGCTGTACTAGCCCCTCTCAAAGCTCACCTTTGGTCATGGAACTACCAGATTCAAAGTTTTCTAAACCTTTACATGAATGTAAAACACAGTCCTGTGTCCCCTGCCTGGAATTCAATGTCTTCCTATATTAAGGACTCAACTTTTAGCCACACTTCTTTTCTTGTAATCTTCCCTACCCCTATATACTCACTCATTTGCATCGTGTTGTTTTCAGTGACCAATTATTTACCATTCTCCCAATATTTACCATTCCTTTCCTTATAAATTTGTGCCATCTAGTCTAAAATACACATTTCCTTCCTTTGTTTCGAGTGACAAACACATATTTCCAAGTCAATTTAAAAACAGTTTTCTACATAAATAATTCTTAAACTTGCTAGTAACAGTTAATCTCTCTTTTTAGCTAGAGACCAACCTCAACATACTTTTGTTCTTTTGAGAATTTATCCCATTCATTTCTTCAAACCTTGATTTTTCTTGCCTATCTTTCTTACCAGATTGTGAGAGCCAGAATCTTAGAGCTGATTCATCCTTGCTTTTCTCTTCAGCACCTCAAAGAGTATCAGGCATTTTGCAGACACCCCATGTATACATGTTGGAATTAGTCGAATTCTGCTGGAACTTTAATCAGTATACACTTTAGGGGACAATGATAGAGACACAGTGGACCTCTTCCCACAGAACAGCCTGTCAGCAGCCAAGCCTCGAAGCACACTTTCTGGGTCACACCTGGATGACAGAGCCAAAGGGAAGTAAATAAAAGGAGCCCAAGGGCCTTTCTTTTTTTTTTTTTTTTTTTTGTAGTCTCATTTTTTTTTTTAATTTTTTTTTTTTTAATTTTTTACTATATGAAATTTACTGTCAAATTGGTTTCCATACAACACCCAGTGCTCATCCCAAAAGGTGCTAAAGGGCCTTTCTTAGTGGCAGGAGCAGCAGGCAAGAGGACCTCCAGGTGTGCTCCCTGCCCTAGAGCCATTTCCTCCAGCACCTGAGATGGGATGGCAGGTGTAGAATTCAGCCTGCTGGGCTGCAACTTGCTTTGGGACCTGGCTTCTCTGATGGTTTTCTTCTCCACTCACTTAATGCTCACTGAAGGAGATATAAATAAGTGTAATGGGCAACATCCAAATCATGACCGTCCCAAATTATGACAGTTCCTTGGAGACTGCTTACATTAACTTGTTTTTGGATCTTGAAATTTAAATTAGGTGGCCAACAGGTAATGATGAAAATAACAAACAGTGAATATAGGGAAACTTGGAGGTAGCAAAGAAAATTCACATACATGGCTTCATTTAATTTTCACGACTCCTTTAGGAGGCTGGTAGGGCATATAGTTTTATATTTTCATTGTGTGCTGTTTAGTTGCAAGGTTGTAGATTTTAGAGTCAAATGATCATAGATTTAAAGTTTATCTTTGCCAGTTACTAACATATATCTTTGCACATGATACTATACATCTACGATAATTAAATTTTCATGTGTCGACCTGCCTGGATCAGAGGATGCCCAGCTATCTGGTTAAACATTATTTCTGGATGTATCTGTGAAGATGTTTCCAGATGAGATTAGCAATCGAATCAGTGAACTCAGTAAATGACCCTCCCCAATGTAGATGGGCATTATCTCATCCTTTGAGGGCCTGATTAAATAAAAAAGATGGAAGAAAGAGAAATTCTTGGCTTTTTCTGACTCATTGCTTGAGTTGGGACACCTCATCTCCTCGCCTCCTGCCCTTGACTGGGATTTACATCATTACCTACCCTGGTTCTTAGGCTTTAGGACTTGGACTGAATTATACCGCTGGCTTTCCTGGGTCTCCAGCATGCACGTGGCAGATCATGGGACTTCTCACTCTCTGTAATCACTTGAGTCAGTTCCTCATAATCTGTTTTCGTATCCAATTGATTGTGCTTCTTTGAAGAACTCTGATAAAACATCCCAGTCTCTTT
This sequence comes from Panthera tigris, assembly GCF_018350195.1. Taxonomy (NCBI): domain Eukaryota; kingdom Metazoa; phylum Chordata; class Mammalia; order Carnivora; family Felidae; genus Panthera; species Panthera tigris. The sequence continues at coordinate 126,446,481 of NC_056665.1, forward strand.
CTGTCTCATTCTCTAGAAAATAGATAACTAGCAACATTGATTGTCCATAAGGATGGACATAAAGAGGATGAAATGACTAAAGATATTTCATAAGGTTCATTTGGATACTTTCAGATAGTAGAGTAAGCTGAGGCTTATGAAAGGAAAAATGCTTGGGATGAGAACTGTGTTAAATCATGACTCACTGTGGAAACCTGGGTATATTACAGACCACTCTGAACTGCATTTTCACTATTTACAAAACTGAGGGCTTGTCCTTCCTGTCATGGCTTGTATGGAGATTAAATGATGTAACAAATTTGAAACTATATATCTGGTAGGAAGCTGTGTTTGCAGCATTCAAATCATTGTTTCCTTTATCTTTCAATAAGCCTCCTTTTATGTTTCATCTATAAAGTGGATATGCACAATGCCCTGACTGTCAGTCTCATGGATTTATTTGTGAGGTCAAATTAGATAATGAATATGCTTTAATGAAATTTTAAAGTGTTAGTTTATGTCAGGTTTTGAGACTTATTTGATCCAATTTTCTACTTGTCTATGAATGTATCTATTGGGAAAGGTTATTAGCTCTCTCTTCAGAATATACTGAGAGCTTGGCCCCCTCTTACATACCCCCGTTGCTCCATGCTGTCCAAGTCCCTGCCATCTTTCACCTGGGTGACTGCTTCCACCTCGCCTTGCACAGGCTCTCCTCATCTCTGCAGTGGGGTTGAGCCTTACATCTGCATTGTGCGTGTTGCATCATACATCTGTTCAAACCCTTGAAAGATTCTGCATTTCACTTAGAGAAAGAAAGAGACTGGTAATGCAGTGCTTTCAGTTATCTGTTCCCCCACAACCCATTATTTCATTATCTTTCTGGTCTCGTGAACTACAGGTCTCTCTCTTGCTCTTTCCATTTCAGTTATATCTGCCTCATGCTATTCTCTGATGGTGTCAATGTAGACTCTTGCTTTGGGCCCTTCGTAAGGGCTGCTCCCACTACCAGGGACTCTCTTCCTTCAGATAACAGCATGGTTCACTCCCTTACCTCCCTTAATACTTGCTCAAATGTCACCACTTGAATGAAGACCATCTTGACCACTCTATTTAACGTTACATCTCCCTGCATTCCTGATCCCCTTAACTCTGTGCTGCATCTTTGTCCATCATACTTATCAACTTATGTTATACAACTTATTTATTTGAAAACATTTGTTTTATTGTGTGTCTAATCCCACTGGAATATAACTTCCATTATGGATCTAAGGTTTGTTCACTAATGAATTCCAAGCTTCAAGAGAAAGTCATCACTAAATATTTGTTGAATTGAAATGAACCAATAGAGACAGAGGGGCCATTTTGTTGAATTGAAATGAACCAATAGAGATAGCGTGGCCAGTTTTTTGTTTTTTTTTTTTTAAGTTCAGTTTGTAGATTGCTGTCAAAGGGCTTAGTGCCTAGCACAGGATTATGCACACACGGATCCATGGTCAGACCATTATCACTTGTATTTGCTACATTAATTTTTGGTCCTTACTGAAGCAGCCTATCTCTCCTATAATTGAAGTTGCTGTCCACAATTGCATTGGTATCTCTTGAGAGAAATAGAAACATGGAGCTGACTTTTCAGAATTCTGATAAAAAATGCATTGCTCCACGGCTGAGTGCACTTAATTTTCTTATATATTAAAAGCTAATGCTTGCATCCCACATGAAGGTAGAAACCATATGCCAGGTAGTTATATATCCCTGGAGAATGGTCCCTAAAACTGCAAACCAGTTTGCATGAAGGATGCTAAGTTATCAAATTCTACTGACAGGAATGTATTGAATATATTTTTTAAAGGAAATAAATATAACTGCATTTTCAATATGAAAATACAGATATGTTAGAGTTTTTAATAATTAAAAATCAAGTGTATCATCAGCCATACTCTATGATTCGTAGTAATGATTGTGAAGCATTTCTGACTTGAAATACATGTATTTTTATCATATCTGGACACAGAGTCTACCCTGAGGTGCTTAGAGTGAACAATGATATCAATTGAATGACTCTGGCAGAGGAAATTAAGAGATTTCCTTTTTTAACCATAGAGCTCTATGGTAGGGATTAGAGGTTGAAAATGTCAGAAAAGGCAGATAATGAAACACTAAGCTACAGAGCCGCCCATGATGGAAAGAACAAGACAGAGGATGAGGACACTGATATCAGAATGTATTAAATACAGGGATCAGTGATGGGAAATGGAACGAGCAGGAGGTATTCTGACAGCTTTTGCCCCTTAATTCACATGGCATGTTGATACTTTCATTTTAATCTTTTCTTCCTTGTCTTTCCTCTTCTTTCTCTTTGTTCTGGTTCAATTCTGTGTGTATGTTTGTATGAGTGTGAGTTTGTGTTTATGTGTGCACATGTGTAGGGGTAGGTGTGGTGATAATGATCATTGTTTAAGAAAGGTAAGAGGAATAGGAAGTATTGACAGTGATTTTTGAGTTGTGACTATATATATGGGGGGGGGGAGACAGAGAGAGAGGGAGAGAAAGAATCTCAAGCAGACTTCATGCTGAAAGTGTAGCCTGATGCAGGGCTAGATCCCACAACCCTGAGATCATGACCTGAGCCAAAATCAAGAGTCAGATGCTCAACTGACTGAGCCACCCAGACACCCCAACAATATTTTTAGTTATATCTTTATTCCTTTCTCTGCTTCTCATTTGCCCCTATTCTCTTCTTTCTATTTTCTCAGGACCAATCTGATTTTTCTTTGTAATAGTAGCAAAAGGTGAATACCATTGGTATGACAGCATACCATTTTTTCTCTCCCCAGCAATAATTCCAGCAAATAATTTTCAGATTTCTTTAAAAAGCAACTTATTTCAATTTCTTATATCTTCATGGGCCAGAATTGTTTCAGAATAAAGATCTATTTAGACATGATAAACTGCCCTTTTGTTTATCATTTGTATCAGGTAAAAATAGGCCCATTGACCATTGACTGCGGTTTTAGAAGTAACCACAGGCATTAAGGAACATTTATCCTCGGAGCAGCTATAGTCCTTTATGATTTGTTAAAACATTCACAGTGGAAGGAGGGAGTTACAAGTTTTCCCTGTGCAGATGGGTGTCACTGTTGACATCCTTTTTGAAGGCAGAAGCCCAGGAATTGCCTCATTGAAGTCAGCAGCACTATGATACTGTTAATATGACATACATACATCTTTATAAAAAGATGAGCAGAAGACAGAGGGCAGCTTTACCATGGGACGTGTCTTACCATAGGCAAGAGACCTCTAATAATATCCATAGATATATTGTCTTAATTATCTGAAAAGCGACTGTGTTTCATTTTATTCATTTTTTCTGCAAATGTTCAGAGAGAAGGAAAAAAAAAAAGAAAACTGTCAAGAAAGGGGCAGAGAACAAATACAAACATGCCCTTAGTCAAAAAAGATTCTGATTAGACATTTTGATTAAAGATGTAATAAACAGAGGGTGGAATCCATATATTGGAGAATTCACGAAGCTATGACCAACAGTTCAAGTGACTGTAGGGCACATATTTATGAAGTAATATAGCAAAGCGTTGCTAAATGTCATCTTTCCTAAATAGAAGGAGCAGCATTCTCATTGCCATGGCAATTTAAAGAGGGTAGAAGCAAAGAAAAGAATACTAAGGTTGTGTATTAGATGTTTTGATTGCTAAGATGAGAGAACTGAGATGAGTTACCCAAATCTCCATGAAAAAAGAAAATTTCTAAGAATGATATTTGAGGGATTGTGGAAACACATGCTGTAAGTCAACCACAGCTAGGTGTTTTCCAACTCTTCTCAGTGGAATAATTAAACCGTATGCATTTGAACATTAAGGTGATGGCTTAAATAAAATGCATTCTTGACAAATCTACATTTCATAACATAAAGAACTGTCATTATACAAAGCAAAATGCAAAGCACAGTGCATTACTCTGAATGTTTTATCCTGAAGATTTGCAAAATCTTGACAGAATTGAGGGCAGCATTTCAAAATAAATAAGATGGAATTTTGCTTATATAGATACAAAATAAAATATCTATAAAAAATTTGCTGGGAAATTATTCCCTTTGAGTGTCCCATATGTGTGACTACAAATTCTTCCTCACCCAGAGGATCTATTGTAATGAGGAAGAAGAATTCAGTTGTGTGGTTTATTTATAAATTCTGATAAAAAGAATTTTATCAGAATTTCCAGTGGTATCAGAAATTTATCAGAAATTACCAGTGGTAATTTACAAAAAGGCTTTAGTCTTCTATTGTACTTTATTTTCTTGTATGTGTGAAATACAATTACTACTAGTTATTTAAACCAGACAATACCTTACAAAGTAATTATATGACTTTGTTTAAGAAAATCATGGAAGACTTGGGGCACCTGGGTGGCTCAGTCCTTTAAGCATTCGACTTTGGCACAGGTCATGATCTCACGGTTCCTGGGTTTGAGCCTTGCATGGGGCTCTGTGCTAACAGCTCAGAGCCTGGAGCCTGCTTTGGATTCTGTGTCTCCCTCTCTCTCTGCCCCTCCCCCACTCACACTCTGTCTCTCTCTCTCTCTCTCTCTCTCTCTTTCTCAAAAATAAATAAACATCAAACAAAATAAAAAAAAATCATGGAAGACTATTATCAAAATTCAATTTACCCCAGCTGTTTATCTCTTTCAGATTATGTATGTGTATACATATGTGTATATGTATGTGTATATAGTATGTGGTGTGTATACACACACACACACACACACACACACACACACACACAATTCTTTTCTTCACATAGTCATAGTACATTTAAACCGTTTAATCTAAATATTAACTCATAAAGATCGTGACAATGAGGTCCAGATTAAAAGAATGGCTTTGACTGTAGTTTAGGCCAGTAAAATCAATTGTCTTTTATACTTACTTAAAATGCCACCTCTTTTCACAGCATCTGTGCCTATTATACCCACTGTAGTTATTGGGCATATATACTCTTTCTTAGGTACTAAGAAATATGCTCTACATGCATTCTTATTAAACTCTGTTGCAATTCTTCACTGAACGTAATTTAATCTTAAGTTTTTATGTAAGGAAATGAGTTTCTGAAATGAAATACTCTATCTCTTTAGCTACTAGTGGCAGAGCAAGAAATCTAACTCAAGCCTTTTTTTACTACAAAGCGTATAGACTTATATTGGACTACACTGTCTCTCAAAACTGTTTCTTTTTACACGGATAAAGACTAATATGGATTTAATGACAGATATTCTATATTGGTTGCTGAACAACGGAACACTGTCCAAGGAACCATTGTTAAATAAAACAAACTGAAAATAAGGCAATTCTCACATATACAATTAAATCAGAAGTTATTATTACATCTCTTCAATAAGTAAAATAAAATTCAGAACTAACATATTAGGTATAGATTGTAGTTCAAAGTAGGAGACTGGGAATATAAGGCTTTTTTTTGCTTCTTAAGAAGGACACCACTTAAACAATCCTGAATGTTTATAAATAGCTAAGAGAACAGGAGAGGGAATCATGATCAGACACAAGAATGCAACACATTCCTGGAAGATGTAGCTTCGATGAGAGAATATTTAGTAAAGTCTGATTTGTTAGTGGCAGTCCCTCAGAATCTAAAACAGTTCCCAGAGCAAAGGAGATACTCAGTACATTTTGTTGAAGGGGTCAAGAAATAAAGATAAAAGCTGGGGTCTAGAAAACTTGAAGGAGACTAAAGCAGATAGATGTGTAGAGTTGCCTTGTGGTATGTCATGAAATCCTAGGATGAGATTTGAGGGTTCAAGACAGCCAAAGGGAATTTGGAATAGGTTGAAAACAGGAAGTAATTGAAAGTTCGTTATGTGGGCCAAATGGAAAGACTTACTTCATTTTTATTATCCCAGACACGCTTGCTGAGGGACTGTCAGTTTATACTACAAGGAAAAACCAAAGGTTTCCCTTTCAAAAAGTCGACCAAACATTTTGGAGAGGTCTAGGTTTGCAAGGATGGGAATTAGTATCCCAGAGTAATGTGCTGGGGTCCCTAGTCTAAATAAATGAAAAAATAAAGAGAGGGTAAGGAAAATGAGAGAAAATGTGAGACACAGATGATTAATCAAGGGTATTTGACTATAGGAGTTTTACAGAGACAACAAAGAAATGGAAATAAAACAATAATCAAAGTGATGACTGTAGCACATTTTCCATAGATAATGATGACATAAATTGTATATTGAAATCATACCAAAATCCCAAATAAGAGGAATGGGAAAATACTTCAAGGAACTCCAGAATAAAAGGAAAGAATTAAGGAAAGATCCCAAGTTTCCAGAGAGAAAAATAGTTTCATGCAAAAGAATAAAAGTCAGAAGTTTTAGTGTGTGTTTGTTTGTTTTTGCTTGTTTGCTTATCCGCAAGAGTGGATGATGGATAAAAATGAGGGAAATACCCCCAAAGTTCTAAGAATATACAATTTTGAATCTAGATTCTGTGTTAAGCTAGAAAATCAATCAAGTATGAGGACAAAGCAAATGTTTGGGGATATGGAAAGCCAGAGTCTGGGATTTAATAAATATGTTTTGAGTTGTGCCAAGGATTCTTGTAGGCATTGAAGGTGAAGTAGTTAATAAAGCAGACAAGGTCCCAGGTAAATGAATCATATGTTCTGGAGGTAGGACACACACACACACACACACACACACACACCAGGAAACTGTAATGGGTAAAAGAGAAATCAACTCCTCCAGTTCTCTGTTGATACAAATACCAATACCAAAGACCTTGCCTCAAATCATGGCTGTTCTTAATATCCTGGTTCCATTTACTGCTAACACCAATAAGTTAAAACTTCTCTGACAGGTTTACAATGTGCATGGAAGTGGTAGGTCTCTTTCTGTCTGTCCCTCTCTTTCTCTCCTTTCTCCCTCTTCTTTGCCTTTTTTTGTTGTTGTTCAATTTCTTTAACTCTGTGGTAGTCAAAGTACTATGAAGTCTTAAATTAGTCTTTCATTTTGTATGCCATTAAACAGCTGTTCCATACTCTTTGCTACCATTCTCTTTGGAACAAGTCCTAGGGTAACAACTGACATTGTAACTAAACCATTTTGTGTTACCATTTCTCTCTGTGAATTTAACTTTGTTACTGTAACTATGATATAGTCTTTAATTATTTCATCTTTAACGTAATTTGTGGTCTATTATTTCCTTTTTTAAAAATTAGTTTCTTTTTCTAACTTCTCATAGTAATTCTCTCCTATCTTAGGATCTGTTTGCTATTTTGGGCGATGAATGCCCTTCTGCTCCCTGCTGGGATTCATAATTGTTACTTGGCAGATGAATCCTGGCATGCCTAATCACTGCTCTGAACTTTCCACCAGCCCAATTAGCAAACAGTGGTAGTGCACGGTTGCTTCTCGAGAAAACCTCAGAGCAGCCTCCATGAGTTTTCAAATTTGCAGTGACTCACTATAATTATAGTTTTTCATAAGTATAAATCATTTATGTCTATAGAAACTACAATCCTGATGTTATATCATCCTTATACCTCTGAACATAGATGGGGCCGGTGCTTATTAAGGAGTACTGGCCTACCTCAGTAAATATTTGCAAGAGATTAGTTGATGGAATGCTTAATATTTCAAGCAAAGACATCTTTGACTTAAGGAAGGTGGAAATAGTAGGCTAAAACTTACCAAAAGCTTCTGCAAATAATATCTTAATGGAAAGTAACTTACTAAATGAGAAATACAACAGGTTATCAGAAAAATACAAAGGTTATCAGATCTATTTTTCACCTCCCTACATCATGTTACTATCAAGGTGTGAGACATTCTACTTCAAAAATAACAATCCTGAATGATGCATATGTGTGTGTTTGGCAGGGATATAACATGATAGACTGTAAAGCCACAGATGGTATCCTGCCTGTACCATTTGACAGTTGGGCATTTAGCCATTGGGCAAATTACTGGTATAAATCAGCAGCAGGTACCAAATATAGGGATAATAGTGTCTTCCTTGCAGAGTCTTTATGAGGGTTGAAGATAATGTAAGTTAAGTACATGACAGTTATGTAGTCAAGAGTTGGCAGTTCATTATTAGAGGCTTATTAGAAAACTGGATCAAAGAAATGGAGAGAGAGAATTTATTAAGGTATTGGATTATTGTTCTTTTGCTTGACAGTAATAGGAATCTCAAAGAGTTAAATAATTTCAGAACTCTGGATTACTATATTAAGGAAGGCCATACAGTGTTTCACTGTGTCCCATGAAAACTTGCTGTTCTACACTTGGGACTAACTTTATTTAAACTTTAACAAGGAAGGAAACAGCTAATAGTAATTGATATTTGGTAATTATCTATTAAAAAGACATTGAGGGGCACCTGGTTGGCTTGGTGGGTAGAGCATGCAACTCTTGATCTCAGGGTCATGAGTTTAAGCTCCACATTGGGGGTAAAGTTTGTTTAGAAAATACAAAAATATGAAAAAAGACTTTGATATATATTCATTGTAATCTCATCAAAATCCCAGCAAGTAATTTTGTGTATGTTGGTGAACTGATTCTAAAGTATATATGGAGAGGCAAAGGAGAATATTGAATACCCCACACAATATTGAAGGAGAACAAAGTTGAAAGATCGGCCCTCTCTGGCTTCAAAGCTTCTTATAAAGCTACAAAAATCATGCTAGTGTGTTTTTTGGTAAAAGAATACTCAGTGGAAAATAATAGAAACCTCAAAAATAGACCTGCCAAATATAGTAAAAAATTTTTTTTGAGAGAGAGAGAGAGTGAGTGAGTGCATGCACATGGTGGGGGGCAATGTTGCAGAGGGAGAAGGGTAGAGAAAATCTTAATCAGGCTCCACACTGTCAGCATGGAACCTGAGGTAGGGCTTGATCTCACAACCATGAGATCATGGCCTGAGCCAAAATCAAGAGTTGGACATTTAACTGACTGAGCCACCCAGGTGCCTCAGTCAAGTGATTTTTGACAAAGGAGCAGAGGCAATATAGTAGATCAAAGATAGTCTCTTTAAATCATGCTGGAACAATTGGACATCTACATGTGAAAAAAAAAAAAAGAATCTAAACACAGACATTATATCCTTCACAAAAATTAACTCCAAATGGATCATAGACATAAATTGTAAAACACAAGACTAAAAACTTCTAGAAGATAACTTAAGAGAAAACCTAGATGGCCTTGACAATGGCAGTGACTTTTTAGATACAACACCAAAGACAATCCATGCAAGACATAGTTGATAAGCTTGACTTTATTAAAATTAGAAACTTTTCTGGTCTGTGAAAGACAATGTCAAGGGAATGAAAAGATAAGCCACAGATTGGGAGAAAATGTTTGCAGATGACACATCTGATGAAGGACTGTTACCCAAATTTTACAAAGAACTCTTAAGACTCAACTATAAGAAAACAACCCAATTAAAAAATACATCAAAGACTTTAACAGACAGCTTACCAAAGAAGATATGACGATGGTAAATAAGCATTTAAGAAGATTCTCCATATGGCATTAGGAGAAATGCAAACTTAAAAAAAAAAAACAAAAAAAACATGCAATACCACCACACACCTATAGAATGGCCCAGATCTGGAACACTGACAATAACAAATGCTGGAAAGGATGTGGAGCAAATAAGAAGTCTCATGTATTGCTGGTAGGAATCCAAAATGGTACAGCCACTTCAGAAGACAGTTTGGCAGTTTCTTACAAAATTAAACATTCTCTTACCATATGATACAGTAATTGCACTCCTTGATATTTACCCAAAGGAGTAGAAAACTCATATTCCCCCCAAAACCTGCACATAGATGTTTACAGTAGCTTTATTTGTAACTGCCAAAATTGTAAGTAACTGTATGTCCTTCAGTAAGAAAACAAAAAAATTGTGGTACATCTAGATGATGGAATATTATTCAGTGCTAAAAATAAATGAGCAATCAAGCCATAAAAAGTCGTGGAGTAACTAAATGCGTATTACTAAGTGAAAGAAGCCAATCTGAAAAGGCTACATACTGTATGATTTCCACCACTTAATTTGGTGTCCAAATATGTGGGTGGTGCTATGTAATGATACATATTTTGGATATCCTATGCCAGATTTTATGTATTACATGAACCAGCCATGAGATTCTTTGTGGTATATCATGAATAATTACTTTCCAGATTAGGGCAATATTGACATAATGACAGAATGAATGATTGTGGAGGAAAGGAGAAAAATAAAAATATAGTTAAATTCTGCATTTGTTCAGAGAGATTTTATAACTAAACAAATATTTAAAATAAACAGATATTTTATTTTCATTTATTTAGTTGACACTCCTTAATTTGTGGATGTGATTGCCTTGACATAATGATCAACACACTGGCATTTGAATATGTATACTATGTGTCAGACACTGGGATAAACATTTTACATGCATTAAACTCATTCAGTCTTTTAATAAGCTATGAGTTAGGTAGGATTGTTATTGTCATTGTATAGATGAGAATATTGGGACTTTAAGTTACTTCTTTCCTTTATAGTTATTTGATTATATCATTTGATTAATTTTTATCCCTCCTTCTCTGATATTAAATACCATAAAAGCAGGTGCCATGTTTATTTTTACTTTTTGTTGTATTTCTGCACATATTATAGTGCTGCAGACATGGTATATGTTCAAAATACATTTTATAAGTTATTTATGTCTTTCACATTTATTGTTAACAGTTTTAATTATAAGTTCACTAGAGTTAATGGGTTAATATTATTACTATTTGATATATAATCACAATCACCCAAAATCTTGAACAAAAAATTGGTGACTTTTCTGGCATTAAATCTGGGAAAAATATTTAGTGACATACAGGACCTGGGTGATTTGCATTGATTTTTATTTCTATTTTTATATTTTTATTTAAAGTTTATTTATTTATTTTAAGAGATAGAGAGTGTGCACATGCAGGGAAGGGGCAGAGGGAGACAGGAAAGAGAGAATCCCAAGCAGTGTCCATTCTGTTAGCACAGAGCCCCACATGGGGCTAGATGACATGAGCTGCGAGACCATGACCTGAGCTGAAATCAAGAGTCAGACACTCAACCGACTGAGCCACTCTGGAGCCCCACGTATTGAGTTTTAGAATAAATGTGCAACATGCTTTCTTGAAGAGAGCTGGACAGGAGAGCTGGGGAGAATAAAAGTTCACCTGGTTACATGACTCTTGCTACCATTCTCAGAGGTACATGGAATTTTAAAGTATACTGATGATAAGGTTAGTGTCCTTGGAATGCTTTCAGAGTTAAGACTCAGGAAATGAGGATCTTTAGGACATATTTCTCCAAGCCCATCTAACGGTGCCTACCATGCCTAACTCACTGTGAACCAATTAATCCCTGTGCCTAGCTCACTGTGAATACATTGGTCCCTGTGACTCACTTTGGGTGCCATAAATGAGGTAGTTTAATGCTATGGAAAGATGTAAAACTAAATTAGGAACTAGATTTCTCAACCTGATGCTGAGAGTTTATTTAATCTTGGAAAAATGTACACATTTCCTCATCTGTAAATAGGCAAAGTCTTGCCTTGATTGTCTCAGACTTTGTTATAAATGTTGAAATAAATGTTGGATCTTTAAGTTTTTTTAATGAGCTATCAAGCATTATCCAAGAATAAGGCATTTTTTAGTAATTGTCCATGAATGCAACAAATGGGCCTAAGTACAGAACAAATATGGACAATGAAAAGCAAAGAGAGAATTGGGATGGTCAAGGATGGGTGGGGGTGGGTGGAAGGGTGGATGCGGACTGGGGAGAAGAGAGGTAGAGTGGAAATACATAGACACCACATCAGGAACTTTGATTTCTCTAAGTATTTTTAACTTTATATTAACCCTTTATGAGGAAAGGGCCAGTGTATAGAAAAGAAATAGAGTCCTGGGGATTTCTCTTTGACACACTGTCTTATTATCTTCAACTAACATTTCTTAATTGTTCACCCTAGCAACATTTTAAAGGCTCAGTATGTCTCTTCCATTACAATTAACCCCACATTTTTTAAAAGACTGTGTTTGGAAGGAAAGTTAAATACTAGAGAACGTTCTAAGGTTAATTGCCAATTATAGGGGATGCTCTTAGGAAAAAAAAATAAAAAGCAACCCATTTCTGATTTCTGGAGTTGTTTGAACATAGCTCTAGCAGGTCAAGATCTGTTGACCTAAATTCAGCATATTTCCTGAAGATAGAAACAATGACAGCTACCCTGCAGAGAGGAAATCAAGAGAAATGTCACATTTCAAATGAGAGAATGAGTTGTGTTTTTTCACTCATTTTATTGCTAGAAGTTGGCTGTGGCTAGTTGGAAGGGACAGACTTGCTTGCTATTGGATATAGTATTACAATGATCTATATTCTTTTTTTGTTTTGTTTTGTTTATTTATTTTGAGAGAGAGAGAGAGAGAGAGAGAGTGTGCACATGAGTGTGGGGAGGGGCAGAGTGAGTGGGAGAGAGAATCCCAAGCAGGCTCCATGTCGTCAGCACAAACCAGGTGCGGTACTCAATCTCTTGAACCATGAGACCATGATCTGAGCAGAAATCAAGAGTCAGATGCCATCCAGGCACCCCAACAATGACTGAGCCATCCAGTCATTGGATGAGTGAGCCATCCAGGTGCCCCAACAATGACCCATATACTTTTTAAATTTATTTTCATTTTTTTAAATGTTTATTTATTTTTGAGAGAGAGAGAGAGAACGAGAACGAGCAGGCAGAGAGAGAGAGGGAGACAGAGAATCTGAAGCAGGCTCCAGCCTCTGAGCTGACAGCACAGAACCCAAAGCCAACTCACGAACCATGAGATCATGACCTGAGCCAAAGTCGGACGGCTAACCGACTGAGCCACCCAGGCACCTCTTCAATGACCCATATTCTTAATGCCTTAAATGCCTACTCACTGTTCTTAAAATTTCATATTTTTAAATAATTTGTGTCAATCACTATTAACATTTTCTTATGTTTCTTTCTGGAAATGATCTCTGAATATATAGACACATATATGGGAGCACACACGCATTTTTACTTTTGTTTTTCCCTCTTATCAAAACATAGTTCCTATAATTCTCAGCCCACAAATTCATATTTTCAGGAAATATAGCTTTATTTGTTAACCTTTTCACTTACATTTTATTTTGAACATCCATTCTACCTTCTGCAGAAACAAAATCTTGGTAAATTTAGCAATCACCTGTTGTTTCCCCTGAAGTAGCATCTCAGGAATGTAGGAAGTGTTCAGGATGAAATGTGGGAAGGGCATAGGAGCTGGACTTTCTTCCTTCTGTGCATTACAGTGCTATCTAACATAAGAGATATGTATCTCCACAGGTTGCTGGTGAGCCATCTCATTGCTGTTTACCAGGCCTCTTTGAGGCTTGCTTTGTATATTTCCTGAGGGCACAGGAAACATTTTTTTTTTCTGATTTATCATGCTACTCTGATGTGCTAGTGATCACCAATTCTATCTTAGGCACTTTTTCTCTTCTGTGCTACACTTAAATTCACCAGAAATTTTCCCACTTGATTCCCTTGTTCATGCTGGGGCTTGCAGAGGTTTGTCTTTGCAAATCTGCCCAGACTATCATGCAGTCATTCTTTTTACTTTTTTTTTTTTTTCTTAACGTTTATTTATTTTTGAGACAGAGAGACACAGAGCATGAACGGGGGAGGGTCAGAGAGAGAGGGAGACATAGAATCTGAAACAGGCTCCAGGCTCTGGGCTGTCAGCACAGAGCCTGACGTGGGGCGTGAACTCACAGACCACGAGATCATGACCTGAGCCGAAGTTGGATGCTCAACCAACTGAGCCACCCAGGTGCCCCCTAATGCAGCCATTCTTTCTGCTGCTTCTTGGTCACTCCAGGTGAGCATGTGTGGTGGTGGGATGGAGAGGTCAAGATTTTGATTTTTGGGGGGGGGGGGTTTAGCTACATTTGGGAACTCAGATCTTGTTTCTTCTTTGTTAACTCCAGTTATCTTGGGGTTCTTTTGTTTCATAATGGATGGTTAGATTAGAGGAATACGAATCTAACTGCAAATAATTTGCATCTCTTGTTATTCTCATTGCTCTTGGGAAGGAAGCCCTAGATCTTGGCATTTCATTGATTTCTTGGTTTCTTGTGTTCTCTCTTCCCTGGAACCATGAAAGCAGGATGCCTTAAAACCTAAATCTCAAGATGGTAGGGGAAATAGGAAATTTGGGGTGGGGAGAGAGGTGTTGCATGGGTAAATTAACAAAAGAATGTGTATTCACACTGTATGTTGGAAAGCTTTTTTAAGGTATACTATTTTAAGGTAGTTGATGGTATTATTTGCGTGTAACATTTTTTTTAATACTTTTTCTATTGGAAGAAATTTAGTTATTTCCATTTTTTTTTTGCTAATATCAAATAATGGTATAAAAAAAGCCTGATACATTCATCTTTTTTCCACGTATGTAAATATATCATTCTAGTTAAATCCCTAGAAATGGAATTCCTGGGTCAATAGACAAATGCATTTTGCATCTTAAAAGTCATTGCCAAAATGCCCTCCAAAGAGGTTGCATCAATTTAAAATCCTATTAACAAAGTGTCACCTGATATTTTTAAATGCATGTTTCATAGTGTTGAATTCATTAATGCTCTCTGAAGTTCACATCACAATTTTGATTTTATATTGGAATTTATTCAAGGGATAAATTGGACATATCTTCAATTACTTAAAATAAAAATGATGGTAAGAGTAATAATCATATTGTGTTTGCATTTTGCAATAAATTTTCCTACATAGTCCTTTTTGTGTTAGTAAATACATAAAATTATTTTTATTTTTATTTATTTATTTTAAAACTTTTAATGTTTATTTTTGCTTATTTTTTAAATATTTTTAATGTTTATTTATTTTGGATGAGGGGCAAAGAGGGAGACACAGAAGCCTAAGCAGGCTCCAGACTCTGAGCTGTCAGCACACAGCCTGATGCTGGGCTTGAAGTCTCGAGCTATGACATCATGACCTGATCCAAAGTTGGATGCTCAACCGACTGAGCCACCCACGTGCCCTAATACATAAAATTATTCTTAAAGATTAACTAGACTGTAAACTCTATGAGGCAAGGAGCTAGTCTATTGCTTCGGCATATAGACAGGGCCTTGATCAATAAATATTTGTTGAATAAATACATACAAATATTATAAATTTAATAACCAAATTGTTCTGCCCTGATCTCCAAAAATATTATACAAATTAAAAACAATGGTGATTTACTTCTTTCAGTAGATAACTCTGTAGATGTGATTGCCTCAGCAGTGAGCTTTTTAGAGTTCTCTTTGTGATAGCCGTTACTAATTCGAATGAATTTGAAACCTTCAGGACACATTTTAGCAGGAAAAATGGAAATGAGGAGATAAGGGCAGTGAGGTGTATCATAGAATTAAAAGTTATCCATTAACTTTACCTCTGATTCTTGAATGTGTTCTATTGTTAACTCAGTAATATCCAGACAAGTAGCTGATGGAGTGTTTCAGTTTATTGTAGAAGAGTAATGACTTTTAGAAAACTTCTATGTTTATTAAGATAAAATCTCTAAATTTGACTTTTCCTTTGGTCTACAGAATTCTTGTACCTAATATCTAAATATTGAAGAAATATTTACATTTTCCAGATTCTCCTCTGGCTCTATCATCAGGTTAAATAATCCCATATTCCTTGATCAGTTCCCATCTCTACTCATCTGTGCTGGTAGGACAGAGTCTTCCATGAAAATAATAATAAACTAGGCACTACATTTGAAATATGCTGGTATTACCTTGAGATCTTTTGGAGAAAAAAGGGATAATAGATACTGTCTAAGTAAGGATTTGCATTTTCATATTTGTATAGAGAAAACGAGAGAACACACATCTAATTGAGTTAGAATAGAGTACTAAACTGAACATGTATTAAACCAGGAGACTCAATAATTTTTTTTATTTTTTTTTTAATTTATTTATTATTTATTTTTTAATTTTTTTAATGTTTATTTTTGAAAGAGAGAGAGAGAGACAGAGTGCAAGCAGGGGAGGGTTAGAGAGACAGGGAGACACAGAGCCCAAAGCAGGCTCCAGGCTATGAGCTGTCAGCACAGAGCCTGATGCGGGGCTCAAACTCACAGTGCCGTGAGATCATGACCTGAGCTGAAGTCAGATGCCCAACCGAGTGAGCAACCCAGGTACCCCTAATTTTTTAATGCTTTATTTATTTTTGAGAGAGAGAGACAGAGTATGAGTGGGGGAGGGGTAGACAGAGAGAGGGAGACACCGAATCTGAAGCAGGCTCCAGGCTCTGAGCTGTCAGCACAGGGCTCAAGGTGGGGCTTGAACTCCTGAACCACAAGCTTACAACGTGAACTGAAGTTGGAGGCTTAACTGACTGAGCCATCCAGGCTCCCCAAACCAGAACACTCAAAATGCCTTCTAGTACAGAATATTTATCTTATTCAGGTAGAGTCTGGGTAGAAAATAAAACAATTCCTGAGAATTTATAATTATACTTCTCCTGGGATTGAAGTATGAATTTACATCATCCATGGGGACCCCCAAACCAAAAACCATAAATCTTAAAATAAATTTAAATGGTCTCTGACCAAGGATGAGCCCAAAGTGCTCATTAGAATCAGAAATAAGATCAATATGGAGGTTTATACGCTCAGTTACTGACACATAGATGAAGCCCTGCAGAAGATGAGTGGAAGCTAACTTGACAAGTTAGGGTGTGATGTAACATGAGTGGGAGTGAAGAGCTACAGTATTCAGTGGAAAGAACCTCAAAGAATATATATAATAGGGAGACTGTAAGTATGTTATAGTGATTGAAGTTATGAAAGGAGATAATTTAAAACTTGAGCAAACAACCAAACAGGAAAATAAAACCAGTGGAATTATTTTTAATTGTATTGTTTATTTTTATTATTCAAGTATAGTTGACATACAGTGTTATATTAGTTTCAGAAGTACAACATAGTGGTCAGATAATTCTTTTTTTTTTTTAGTATTTATTTGTTTATTTATTTTTAATATGAAATTTATTGTCACATTGGTTTCCATACAACACCCAGTGCTCATCCCAACAGGTGTCCTCCTCAATGCCCATCACCCACTTTCCCCTCCCTCCCAACCCCCATCAACCCTCAGATTGTTCTCAGTTTTTAAGAGTCTCTCATGGTTTGGCTCCCTCCCTCTCTAACTTTTTTTTTTTCCTTCCCCTCCCCCATGGTCTTCTGTTAAGTTTCTCAGGATCCACATAAGAGTGAAAACATATGATATCTGTCTTTCTCTGTATGACTTATAATTCTGCATTACTCAGTGCTCACCGTGGTAAGTGTAGTCACCATCTGTCACCATACAATATTATTAAGATATTACTGATTATATTCTCTGTGCTGTGGTTTTCATCTTGGTGACTTATTTGTACCTCTTAATTCCCTTCACCTATTTCACCCATCTCCCCACCCACCTCCCTTCTAGCAACCATAGTTTGAGTCTGTTTCTCCATTTATGTTGTTTTTGTGGATTGCACATATAAGTGAAATTATACGGTATTTGTCTTTCTCTGTCTGACTTTTTTCATTTAGCATAATGTCCTCTGGGTCAGCCTAAGTTGTCACACATAGCAAGATCTCATTCCTTTTTATAGTTGAGTAATATTCTGTTGTATAAATATGCATACCCATACACACACATATATATGTATCTAAGCCACATTTTCTTTATCCATTCATCTGTTGATAGACACTTCAGTTGCTTCATATCTTGGTCATTGTAAAAAAATGCTGGAATAAACATAAGGATGCATATATCTTTTCAAGTCAGTGTTTTTTGTTTTGTTTTGTTTTTTATATATACTTGAGAGAGAGAGTGCAGAGTGTGAGTGGGGGAGGGGCAGGGAAACAGAATCTGAGGCAGGGTTCAGGCTCTGAGCTGTCAGTCCAGAGCCTGATGTGGGGCTCGAACTCACGAGCCATGAGATCATGGTCTGAGCTGAAGTTGGATGCTCAACCAACTGGGACACATGGGTGGCTTTTAAACAGATTATTTATGATTTTTTTTCTTGTGTGTTGAATTTTGAAAATTCTTTACATATTTTGGCTATTAATCCATTATCAGATATGTCTTTTTCACAAATATCTTCTCCCATTCAGTAGGTTGCCTTTTTGTTTTGTTGATGGTTTCCTTCACTGTGCATGCATGATTTTTATTTTGGTGTAGTCCCAATAGTTCATTTTTGCTTTTGTTTCCTTGCCTGAGGAGACATATCCACAATTATGTTGCTAAGGCTGACGTCAAAGAGATTACTACTTATGTTTTCTTTTGGAAGTTTTATGGTTTCTGGTCATACATTTAGGTCTTTATCCATTTTGAGTTAATTTTTGTATATGGTGTAAAATAATGGTCCAGTTTTATTCTTCTACATGTAGCGGTCCCCTTTTCCCAGCACCATTTATTGAAGGGACTGTCTTCCCCAATATATATTCTTGCCTCCTTTGTTATAGATGAATTAACCACATAAGCATGGGTTTATTTCTGGGCTCTCTATTCTGTTTCCTTGATCTACATGTCTGTTTTTGTGTTAGTACTGTATTGTTTTGATTGCTACAGCTTTGTAGTATGCATTGAAATCTGGGATTGTGATACTTCTAAGTTTGTTCTTTCTCAAGATTGTTTGGCTATTCTGGGTGTTTTGTGGTTCCATACAGATTTTAGGATTCTTATAGTTTTGTGAAAAATACTATTGGTATTTGGATAGGGATTGCATTAAATCTGTAGGTTGCCTTAAGTAGTATGAACATTGTAACTATATTAATTCTTCTACTCCGTGAGCATCATATATCTTTCCATTTTGTCTGTGTCCTCTTCAGTATTTTTCATCAGTGTCTTACAATTTTCAGACTATAGGTCTTTTACCTTGATTAAATTCATTTTTTTTGGTACAGTTGTAAATGGGATTGTTTTCTTAATTTCTGTTTCTGTTACTTAGTTATTAGTGTCTAGAAATGCAACAGATTTCTGTGTATTAATTTTGTGTCCTGCAGCTTTATTGCCTTCATTTATTAGGTCTAACAGTTTTTTTGGTGAGGTCTTTAGGGTTTTCTATGAAAGTATCATGTCATCTGCAAATAAGGACAGTTTTGCTTCTTCCTTACTAAATTGAGTACCTTTTATTTCTTTTTCTCTTTGATTGCTGTGGGTAGGACTTCCAGTACTATGTTGAATAAAAATGATGAGTGTAGACATCTTTGTCTTGTTCCAAATCTTAGAGAATGTGAAAAGTTTTCATCATTGAATATAATGTTAGTTGTGAGTTTTTCATATATGACCTTTATTATGTTGAGGTATGTTCCCTCTAAACCCACTTTTTTGAGTTTTCATCCTGATTGGTTATTGTATTTTGTCAAATGCTTTTTCTGCATTGATTGAAATGACATGATTTTTATCCTGATTCTTATTAATGTGGTATGGCACATTGATTGATTTGTGAATATTAAACTATCCTTGCATCCCTAGGATAAATTCCACTTGATCATGGTGAATGATTTTTTACTGTATTGTTCAGAATTCATGCTACTAATTTTTTTGTTGAGGATTTTTGCATCTATGTTCATCAGGGATATTGGCCTACAGTTTTCTTTTTTTGTAGTGTCTTTGGCTGGTTTTTGTACCATGGTAATTATGGCCTCATGAAATGAATTTGGAAGTTTTTCTTCATTTTCTATTTTTCAGAATAGTCTGAAAATAATAGTTATTAACTCTTCTTTCAATGTTGATGGAGTTCACCTGGGAAATTTGGTGTGTTGGTTTTCTGATTATCGATTCAACATTGTTCTGGTAATCAGTCTCCTCAAATTTTCATTTTCTTTCTAATTTATTTTTGGAAGTTTGTGTATTTCTGGGGATTTATTTATTTGTTCCCGGCTCTTAAATTCTTAACATATAATTTTTTAGGGTATTCTGTTATATCTTTTGTATTTGTGTGGTATTGATTGTTATTTCTCCTCTTTCATTTCTCATTTTATTTATTCAAGTCCTTTCTCTTTTTTTCTTCATAAGTCTGGCATAATTTTGTTGATCTTTTCAAAGAGCCAGCTCTCTGGTTTCATTGATCTTTTTTATTGTTTTTTAAGTCCCTATTTAATTTATTTCTTCTCTAATCTTTTTTATTTTCTTCAACTAAATTTGGGCTTTTCTTGTAATATTTCTAGGTCCTGTAGGTATAAAGTTAGATTGTTTACTTGAGATTTTTCTCGTTTCTTGATGTAGATCTATATCACTGTAAACCTCCCACTTAGAATTGCTTTTTCTGTGTCCCAAAGATTTTGGACTGTTTTGTTTCCGTTTTTCTTTGTCTCTCTTTTTTTAATTTCCTTTTTGATTTATTTGTTGACACATTGGTTGCTTAGTAGTGTAATGTTTAGCCTCCATGTGTTTGTATTTTTTCCAGTGTTTTTTCTTGTAATTGATTTCTAATTTCTTACTGTTGTGGTTGGAAAAGATACTTGATATAATTTCAGCCTCCTTAAATTTGTTGCATCTTGTTTGGTGGCCTAACATGTGATCTTTCCTTGAGAATCTTCCAGGTGCATTCGTAAAGAATGTGTATTCTGCTGTTTCGGGGTGAAATGTTCTGTGTATATCTGTTATGTTTATTTGGTCTCATGTGTCATTCACAGCCAGTTTCCTTGTTGATTTTCTGTTTGGGTCATCTCTGCATGGATGTAAGTGGGTATTAAAGTCCCCTACTATTATTGTGTTACTGTCAATTTCTCCCCTTATGTATGTTAATGTTTCCTTTATGTATTTAGGTGCTAGATATTTACGATTGTTATATCCTTTTGTTAGATTGATCATTATATAATTTCCTTCTTTGTCTCTTGCTACAGTCTTTGTTTTAGTGTCTATTTTATCTGATATAAGTATTGTTACTCTGGCTTTTTTTTTTTTTTGCTTTCATTTGCATAGAATATCTTTCTCATCTCTTCACTTTCATTCTCTATGTGTGTTTAGGTCTGAGGTGAGTCTCTTGTAGGCAGCATATAGATAAGTCTTGTTTTATTTTTTTATCCGTTCAGTCACCCTGTATCTTTTGATTGCACAATACAGTCCATTTAAAATTGTTTTCTGATTGTTTTATAGTTCTTCTCTGTTCCTTTTTTGTTCCCTTACTCTCTTCCCTTGTGGTTTGATGGCATCATTTAATGTTATGTTTGGATCCGTTTCTCTTCATTTTTTGTGTATCTGTTATAGGTTTTCTATTTGTCATTACCATGGGGTTTATATATAACATCCCATGTGTATAGCAGTCTATACTAAGTTAATGATTGCTTAGGTTTTTACACATTCTAAAAGCACTAAGTTTTTTACCCCTCCCTCCACATTTTATGTATGTGATGTATATGATGCTTATGTATATGATGTTTTATGTATATAAATTTACATGTGTATGATTTTACACCTTTTTATTGAGTGTATGCCTTGAGTAGTGTCTGTAGATATCATTGATTTTACTACTTTTGTGTTTTAATTTGCATACTGACTATAAGTGATTAATCTCCTTACTACCTTTACTATATTTATATTTACCCAAATTTTTTTCTTTTCATAATTTTCTTATTTCTAGTTATGGCCTTTTCTTTCCACTTAAAGAATTTCTTTTAACATTTCTTGAAGCAAAGCTGGTTTAGTGGTGATGAAGTCCTTTAATTTTTGTTTGGGAAACTCTTTATCTTCTTCAATTTTGGTTGATACTTTTGTTGGTAGAATATTCTTTACTGTAGATGTTTTTCCTTGCAGCACTTTGAATATATTATGCCACTGCTTTCTGAGCTGCAGTTTCTGTTGAAAAATCAGCTGGTTGCTTTCAGCAGTGTCCCTTGTATGTAACTGTTTCTTTTTCTCTTGCTGCTTTTGAGATTCTCTCTTTATTGTTAATTTATGCTATCTTAATTATGGTGTCTTGGTGTAGACCTCTTTGGTTCATCTTGTTTGGGGCTCTCTGTGATTCATGTACCTGAATGTCTCTTTCCTTTCTAGGGAAGTTTTCAGCTATTATTTCTTCAAATAAGTTTTCTGTCCCCTTCTCTCTCTTCTCCTTCTGGGATCCCTGTAATGTGAGTGTTACTATGTTTGATGATGTCATGGAGGTCCCCTAAGCTGCTCTCATTTTTCATTATTGCTTTCCTTTCTTGCCATTCATCTTAGTTGCTTTTCATGAACCTGTCTTCCAGATCACTGGTGTTCTTCTCTCTCCTCTGCAATTGATTTCCTCTAGCTTTCCATGAACCTGTCTTCCAGATCACTGGTGTTCTTCTCTCTCCTCTGTAATTGGTTTCCTCTAGTGTGCTTTTCATTTTACTTATTGTATTCTTCAGTGCTGACAGGTTCTTTTTGTCTTTTTTCTTCTTGGTGAAGTTTTCACTGACTTCACTTCTTTCTCAAGTTCAGTAAGCATCTTCATGATCATTACTTTGAACGCTTTATTTGGTGGATTCCTTTCTTCCATTTTGTTTCGTTATTTCTCTGATGTTCTGTCTCATTCTTTTGTTAAGAATATATTCATATTCCTTTGTCTCCTCATTTTGTGTAACTCTCTGTGTCTGTTTCTATGTATTAGATAGGTCAGCTATGTCTCCAGGTCTTGAGAGTAGTGGCCTTCTGTCAGAGGTCCTGTGTTGCCCACTAGCACAATCCTCTTGGTCACCAGAATCAGGTGCTTTAGGAGTATCCACTGTGTGGGCTGCATGTGCCCTACTGTTGTAGCTGCAATTACTGAGGGCACATTGGTGGCTGGGGTTGGCCTTCAGCCCAGCTGGCTGCAGTGACCTGCTTTGCCTACTGCTGGTACACTAGGTGGTTTTCTCTCTTCACTGTTGACAGTCCGGGCTGCAGCCATTATGGGTTGACTGGTGGGTAGGGCCAGCACTCCGTGTAACTGTCTGCATTTAGCCTCTTCAGCAGTTACCGGCATGCTGAAAGGCAGCTCTTGCCCCTTGCACAGCCAGCTAAAAGGCCAAGCTGCAGGAACTGTGGTTGTGCTGGTGTGTGGGGTTGTCTCCCTTATTTCCCAGGGCAAGAGTCACTTTGGAGGGGCACCATCACTAACCAGGGCTGCCTGCCGGGTATAGTGGGGCAGGAGCCACTTAGCAGAGTGCTTGCAGAGGCAGGCAGTTTGGGTGGGGCAGGCATGCAGGGAAAAGCCAGGTGGGGAATTTGGTGCTGACATGGTAGATGGAGAGTGTGAGATCTGCCTCCTGCACATGTTTAGCTATCTAGACTGGGGGAGAAAAATGGCACCTGCTAGCACTTTTTTTCTTTGAAAAATCTCCTGCAGATACCTGCCCCTCCAGCGCAAGTCCTAAAATTAGTTAATAAACCTTTCACGTATACTTTAGGTGCTTTTCAAACTGCTGCTTCTGTGTTGGCTTTTAAGGGCATGGAGACTTGGTTTCCTGTTACCCTTCACCTGTCCTGGAATTAAGCCCTGTTGATTTTTGATACTCCCTGAGTTAAGCCTCACTTGTTTTCAAAGCCAGATATTATGGGAACTTGTCTTCCCAGTCCAGGTCCCTAGGGCTGGGGGTGCCCAGTGTGGGGTCTTGACCACCTTGCTGTTTGTACCTGGCATGTCTCTCTTGTTTGTGGTTAATTGCACTGGGGGTTTAGTTCCCCGGTGCATGTCCACCCCTCCTACTCTGTCAAAATGATTTTCTCTCTACAACTAGCTGTGGAATATCTGCTCTGCCAGTTTTCAGTTCATTTTCAGAGTCATTTGCAACAGATGTGGTTGTTGCCTCAGTGTATCTGTAGGATGAGGTGAGCTCAGGGTCTTTCTTCTCTGCCATTTTCCCAAACTGGTGGAATTTTAAAATATTTGAGTCGAATTTCTATAAAAAAATTTTAAAATTTTTGAATGTCTTAATATGTTTAAGTTATTTTAAATGTTTTTAAAATAATTAAACTGAAGAATAGGTTAGTGTGCTTGAAGAGCATACTGAGGAAATTGAAGAAATTTACAGAATGAAACTATATATATAGTTTCAATCTGTATATATATATATATATATATATATATGAAACTATATATAGTTTTCATTTCTTTATCTCAAATTTATATACATATATATATATATATATGATTAAGATAACTGGATGATCATATCTCTTGAAGATTCAGAATTCATTTATGAATTACAAATGGAAAGGTCAGAAAGAATGCAGGAGAGGTAAAATTGAAATGACAATTTATGAGACATTTCTAGACTTGATGGAGAATATAATCCTCCATTTTCAAGACAATAATGAATTTCCAGCAAGATAAATATATGCTTAATGTATACTTAGTGTATTAGTTATCTTTTGCTGTGTGATTGGCTATTCCAGTTGATCTCAAAACTTAGTGGGTTGAGATAACATTTATTTTCACAGTTTATGTGTGGGTCTAGGACTCTTGGGCTGGTTTTGGCTTAAGGTCTTTCAGAAGGTTGCAGCCAGAACATCAGTCAAAGCCACAGACATCTGAAGGCTTATGTGGGGCTGGATCCACTTCCAAGATGACTTATTCACATGGCTGTCTAGTTCTGCTCCACAAGACCTCTCCCAAGAATACCTGTGAATTCTCATGACATAAAGAGTGACTTATCCCAGGACACATCATTCAATAGAAAGAAGAGAGCTGGGAGCTATATACTTTTATCATCTAACCTCAGAAGTCACATAGTGTCAGTTCTACCACATTATTATTTTTGGTGTTAATAAAATAGTCCAAGCAGATAATATACACACTGCAAGTCATGTAGAACATAAAAGGAGTAATATACTTAATATTTGCAAGAGAGGGCAGCATAAAAAAATGTTTATGTAGATACTATAAATAGAAAACAAAGATGGAAGAAACAAATATTCATATCTATCACAACCAATAAAAAGTTGCAGATTACAAAAGGTCATTAATGCATAATCTTTATATATAACTGTCACGCTAAAATCAAGGAACAGAAAGCTAAGATATAAAATAATTATAAAGATAGACTATACATTAAACTGTAGAACCTGGATAATTGATAGTCATATCAGGAAGAAATCAGCTTTAATACAAAATTATTTTTTTGCCAAACGATGATTTCTATGTTATGATGAAAAGTTCAGTCCATCAGGCAGATATAAAATCCTAAACTTATATTACCTATTTAAGTAATATCAAATAAAAAGACAAGACAGTTCTCAAAATTAACTAGAACATAGATAGTGGGAGATTTTATCACCTTCTAGTAATCAGTAGAAAAAAAAAAGAAAACAAATCAGTAAAGTTAGAGAATATTTGAACAAGAAAATGAAGCTCAACCTTAAACATATGTAGACTTCATTATCAAACAATTACTATATATATATATATATATATATATATTTAATTTTTTAAATGTTTATTTATTTTTGAGAGAGAGAGAGAGACAGACAGACAGACAGGGAGTGGGGGAGGGGCAGAGAGCGAGGGAGACACAGAATCTGAAGCAGGCTCCAGGCTCTGAGCCGTCAGCACAGAGCCCAATGCGGGGCTTGAACTCATGAGCCTGAGATCGTGACTTGAGTTGAAGTCAGACGACTGAGCCATCCAGGCATGCCACAAGATATATATTTTGATGAGCTACCTTTTGGAAAGTGCAAAAATTGCCCAAGTACCATTTCATATAGGAATTCCCAACAAATACCAACAAAGTGATAAGTATTTATTCTCTGCACCTAATTCAGCTCCATATGAAATTAGTAATAAAGTTAATAGAAAATTAACAAAGAAAAACCTGCATATATGGATATTTAAAGATCATTCTACCTTGAAGATATTAAGATATATTTTAAAGTTCTGTCATTTCATGCATTCCTGTTTTGGAGTAAAGAACAAATGAAACACAACAGAAAGCCCAGAAATAGACTGTACATATATGAAAACTTGAAATATGACAAATAGGACATTTTGAATGACTAAGGAAAGAAAAGCCTTTTGAATATGGTGTTGAGCCAGCTGTTTATCTAGATGACAAATAAACAAAGAAACAGCCAGAAAAGATTCTTGCATTATCATAAACAAAAATCATTTCCAAATGAATTAAAGGCATAAATCTGAAAGAAAAGGTTATACTTTTAGTGAAAAGCAAGAAATTATCTTCATGGCCATATGGTAGATAGGGAATTCTTACACAAGAGGAACAAAGAAAAAAATTAATGCAAGTTATTAAATATTACTGTATTAGCATTTAAAATATCAGTATAAAAAATGTTACCATGAACAAAGGAAAGAAAGATCTTGAGTGAGAAAAGAAATTGTCAACTTCTGTAAACAAAAATGCATTATTTTTACAATGACAAATTAATGACTCCTGCAAATCACAAAGAAAAGACAACTACAAAAATACAGAATAACAAAACAGATATTATGTATGAAAGGAAATTCAAATGAAAACAAACACACATAGACACATTTCAGTATCATAATACTCAGAACAATGCAAATTAAATAGCAAAGTAATACCCTTTTTGCTCCATAAGACTCAGAAGTTCCACACATATATATCAGGAAACATGTATAAGAATGTTCTTTTCAATACTGTTGATGATAATAAAACATTGACAGAAATCAGTGGACAAAGAAACTATTTTTTATGAATGATGATTGACTTAGAAGACTGGATCAATCAGTTTAGAACAGTAGTGCATAAAATATACATATCTAAAGTTCCAAAAGTCGCTAGACAGTAAAATTTGTTATGTTGTGAGATGTACATATGAGTAGCTCTATGTTTATAGACTGTTAATATTTATATAAGTTTATTTGACAAATCTGTATTTATATTGTGATACATTCATTATTTATGTAGCCTGCTTAAATTGCAAGATTGCAACTTGATATCCTCCCCGAAGTCTTTTTGCTCTTTATTAAAATTGCACCGTTTTAAATTATTTTATTTTAGCTTTTATTTTTTTTAGAATTGTACCATTTTTAACATTTTTGTGAAATTTATCATTTTATATGTTGAATTATAGTTTTCATATGCCTTATATTTCTAACAGTTGTGTTCTATAGATGAATTAAAAGGTTTGCCATCAGATTTTCCTTTATTCTCCAGAGCACCCTAGACAAAGTAGGTACTTAAAAAAAAATGTTTGTTGAATACAGTACTTACTATGTCCTTGGATTATTTGCAAGTGAAAGCCTTTTTTTTAGTGATATAATGAATACTATTTTCTATTGAAGATGATTAAGAAAACATAATCAAATGTCCCACCAATAATTCAAGTACCATGAAGATAGTAAGAATGATAGAGGCTCAATTTCCAATGGAAGCAGAGCCATAAAAGGCTTTCTTGCCTTTTTCCTATTCATTTTACTTACCAGATAGGATTTCTATAGGACTTGGAACACTTCTCTGCATTTTCTATCATTAAAAACATTTCATAGGATTTTCTCTGAAATTTAGCCTTCAAGAATTATCACTAGGGAGATTGTGATAATCATCTTTGCCTTGCTAATATGCCCTAATCTTTTTCTCAACCAACTGCACATTTTATTTATGGTTCATAAAATTTCCATTTGAGAATTTTTTAATGATTTAAAATAGCTTTATGTAACAGAGTTCTGAGGGAATGGTATAATATTAAAGTATTCTGGAGATTCTAAAGTGGTAAAAAGTTCGTAAATCTATTATTCAGCTCTCTTTATTCTCCTTCCGATAGCACTAAGAAAAGTGGATTATTTTTATAAATTTGGTCTTAAGTTGGTTTCATAAACCAATTATAAAATTATTGTACTTACTAGACAATGCAGTTAGAAGACTTCAGAAAAAAAAATTCTGGAAAATACCAGAAGATAAAATAATACTGTTTTTATTTTAAATGTATAAACTTGGTAACATGGAGTAGAGATATTTTGGGCTGTGTTCACAACTTAGATATCCCACTTTTTTTGGAACTCATCCTGCCTTGATTCCCTTCTGAGAGCCAAAGAGATGGACCGATGGCAACTGTGTTTTCTCTTTGTTACACTGACCCATGCATGCCTTGTTGGCCTGAGGTATGAACAGCTGACTCAGGCAGCGTCAGTCATATCTATTCTCTGGGAATTTGGAATTAGGTCGAAGAGATACTGTCAGGTTCTCTGTGTGGTTACAGACTAGAAATTAGAGAATAGATGTATGATAGCTTTGTTGCTTAATGGATTCTTCCAGTGACTCTCAGAATCCTAATCTCAGAAAATAAGAATAAAGATTTAAAGGAAAGTGAAATTGAAATGTGAGGTGAGTGTACAGTAAATTCATTAATCTGTACATTTGTTTAGTGTGACTTTCTACAAATATGTTATATTTAACAATAAAAATTTATAAGGTAGTAGATAAAAGCATATTTTGTCAGTTAAAAAATTTAGAGGAAATAAACATACTCTTAGCAAAACACAACTAATCTGTAGTAAAATAAAAATATGATTTCTGGATATATCTAGTAAAAATATTGTGTCAGAAATAAAATCATTTCCACAGGTAAAGCCTCAGTTCAGTAATTCAATTAGTCATTGAAGGAAGAGATAAACTCTTTTTCAAAATTTTCCAGAGAGAATACTGTCTAGCATTATTTGTTGGATGAGCACTGGGTGTCATATGTAAGTGATGAACCACTGGGTTCTACTCCTGAAACCAATACTACCCTGTGTGTTAACTAACTTAAATTTAAACAAATTAATTAACAAAAAATAATAAAATAAAATAAAATGTAGCAACAACAATAACAAAAAAGAATATTGTCCAGCATTTTATATGGTCTGCCTGACCTTGATAGAAACATATAACCTG
Organism: Panthera tigris; assembly: GCF_018350195.1. NCBI lineage: Eukaryota > Metazoa > Chordata > Mammalia > Carnivora > Felidae > Panthera > Panthera tigris. The sequence goes on from NC_056665.1 coordinate 126,475,386, forward strand.
CCAAGACAGAATCATGTTGAAATAGAAAATCTAAACAGGACAGTTGCCACTAAGGAGACTGTATCAGCAGTTTAAAATCTCCCAACAAACAGAAGTCTAGGACCAGATGGCTTCACTGATGAATTCTGCCATTCAAAGAAGAATCAATCAAACTCTTCCAGAAAACAGAACAGGTTGGAACGCTTCCAAACTCATTTTATGAGCATTACCGTGATACCAAAACCAGACAAGGATGCCACAAACAGAGGAAAATTCCAGTCCAATACATTGGATGAACATATATGTAAAAATTCTCAGTGAAATGTTAGCAAACTCTGAATTCAACAATACACACACAAAAGGATCATATGCTGTGATCAAGTGGAATTTATTTGAGGGATGGAAAGATGGTTCAGCATTTGCAAATCAGTCAGGTTGTACACCACATTAACAAAATGAAGCATAAAAATCATGTCATCTCAATAGATGCAAAAAATCATTTGACAAAATTCAACATCCATTTATGACAAAAACTTTGAATGAAGTGGGTATAATGTATCTCAACATAATGAAGGGCATATATGACAAACCTACAATGAACAACATTCAGAAGGATGAAAAGCTGATATCTTTTCCTCAAAGATCAGAAACAAGACAAGGATACCCATTCTCACTACTTTAATTCAACATAGTATTGGGAGTCCTAGTCAAAGTAATCAGGCAAGAAAAAGAAAGAAAGTGATATAAATAAGAAAGGAAGAAGTAAAACTGTCATTATTTGCCCATGACATATTTTATAAAGAAAACGTAAAGACTCAGTCAAGAAACTGTTAGAACAAATAGACAAATTCGGTAAAGTTGTAGGATACAAAATGAACATGCAAAAATCTGTAGCATTTCTATACACTAATAATGAGTTATCAGAGAAATTAAGAAAATAATTGCATCAAACACAGTGAAATACATCGGAATAAATTTAACCCAGAAGGGGAAAGGACACTGTATAGAAAACTATAAAACATTAATGAAAGAAATTGAAGAAGACACAAACAAATGGAAAGCTATCCCATGCTTAATTTATGGATTGGAAGAATTGATATTATTAAAATGTCCATACTACCCACACCCAAAGCAATATACAAATTCAGTGTAATCCCTATTAAAATTCCAATGGCATTTTTCACAGAAATAGAAGAAAAAATCCCAAAATTTGTTTGGAACCATAAAAGACCCTGAATAGCCAAAGTAATCTTGAGAAAGAACAGAGCTAGAGACATCACACTCATTGATTTCAAACTATATTACAAAGCTATAGGAATTAAAACACTATGGTATTGGCATAAAAATGGACACAGAGATCAATTGAAGAGAATAGAGAGCCCATAAATAAACCCACACATACGTAATCAATCAGTTTACAGCAACAGAGCCAAGAATTTATAACAACAGAGCCAACAGACGGAAAGCACAGTCTCCTCAATAAATAGTGTTTGGAAAATTGAACAGCCACATGCAAAAGAATGAAACTGGACCACTGTCTTACACATGCACAAAAATTAACTCAGAGTGAATTAAAGATTTGAATAGAAGACCTGAAACTACAAAAGTCCTAGAAGAAAACGTAGGTGGCAAGCTCCTTGTCATGGGTCTTGGCAATGATTTTTTGAATCTGGTGTCAAAAGCAAAGACACCAAAAGCAAAAGTAAACCTGTGGGACTACATCAAAACAAAAAGGCTTTTGTGCAGTAAAAGAAACCATCAACAAATGAAAAGGAATCTGCAGAATGGGAGAAAATATTTGCAAGTCATGTGTCTGATAAGATGCTAATATTTAAAACATAAAGAACTCACAGTTCAATAGTAAAATAACAATCTGATTAAAAAATGGGCAAAAGATTTGAATAGACATTTTTCCAAAGAAAACATAAAGATAGCAAACAAGTACTTGAAAATATGCTCTATATCACTAATTGGAAATGTAAATCAAAACCAAAATGATATCACCTCACACCTGTTAGAATGGCTGCTTCCAAAAAAACTGACAATAATAAGTGTTGGTGATGATGTGGAGAAAAGGGAAGCCTGGTGTGCTTTTGGTAGGAATGTAAATTAGTGCAGCCATTATGGGAAACAGTATGGAAGTTTCTCAAAAATTAAAAATAGAACTGCCGTATGACTCAGCAACTCCACTTCTGGGTATTTATCTAAAGAAAATGAAAATTTTTGTATTTGGTAAGATATACACAACTCTTTGTTCATTGTAGCATTATTTACAATAGTCACAGGTCCCCTCCTCTTACAGCATGGCAGATTACTTATTTAAGATTAGCAGGAAAGTGCTCATTGCTATATTTTGTCTCCTTTAACTAATGAGTTCAGGCCAAGCCCACATTATCTGTTTTTGTATTAATTTAAAACCAACTGATTAAGGGCCTTAATTACATCTGCAGATATCACATCTGTAAATATTTTGCTAAATAACAGTAATGGGAGTGATATACCCTTATGTACCTAGTCCAGTCTGTATTCAAAGGGACAGGATTATGCAGTATGTCTATAATCTTGGAGATCTTAAAATTCCGTTTACCGTAGTCATTACTGTGTGAACTAATGAAATGGAGGAGTCACATACCGTATCTCCTGTATTCCCATCATGCGGTACAGTGTTTGGTGAGTATTTGTTGAACAAAAGAAAAAAATGATTGAATGAGTTAATATTATTATTATGTAACTTGACAATGCTGAATATACAAGGAGCAAGGACCTAAGTTATGTGCTGCCAACATACATTGACACGACTAATTTTTCAGAGATTTTGGACTTAGAAGTACTGGTAAAAGCAATCATTTTGAGTTCTTTCTTGCCTTCTTGTTGATTTTGAGCAGCTTTTTTTTCTCCATAAATCAAAACTAGTCAGAATTTTATGGCTTCTCTAAATAAAGATGTACTAAAATTAGGGTAATCTTTCAAGCCCATCCTGAAACTATTATTGCTATCAGAAAACCCATATCAATCTGGATTCAAAACCCTTGTGACTGGATAGGGTTCCAGGATGCTCCAACATGTTGGCTGGTGTCTAATTGTTTTCCCACCAGAGTATAAGGATTAATACATCAATGGATTTTGATAGGTTGGCCTGCAGAAATGAATATTTATTTATCTGACCTATTTCCTAAGAAATGTCCAAATGGAACACTACTGAATGCAACTTTGTTGGTAATTCAATACAGGGAAGGACCAGCCGGACCAAAAGTATGATTTTGAACTTCTAGTATACCCTGTATCAGGTATACAGGGCAGTGACTGGAATCAAACTTGTCTGTTTTAATTGTTTCTTAAATTCAAAAGACCTGTTTAAAGATTTTCATTTCAAAACAGCATAGCATTTACACATAAGGAGAACAGAATATTTTAACTTCCCAGTTGTTAGCAGCTTCAGGAGAGGTCAGGAAAACGCTAACTCCCCTTTCAGTTTGCCCCCATTCTCCCTAAGATACTTCTTTTGATCTGATTCAAAGTTCAGGGTCACTATTATTATTTTATATTTTGAGGAACATTCTAAATCTTAATACTAGTGACATAGACCAAACTAATTTGGAACAATGTTAAAATAACAATAGCCCTGTAACACAAATAAAAGAAAGGGCAATAGTGCAGGAAAGTGTTTTTATTCATGCTTTTGCATAATTTTTCTGCATAATTGGCAATTAACCTTCCTTATCCTTCAGAGCTTTACCTTCAAACTGATTTCCTTTCCGAAGGGGGGTTACTTATTTTTTTTGTAGCATCTCCATTTTGGCCTTCTTAAACTTTGCCTACTGAGAATAATTAGCATTTCCACTGAAGAATATGCATTAGGAGTTCATTCGTACTAATTTGCATCTAGAAGAAACCACTTGAGTAAAAATTAATTTACTAGAAGGATATAGGTTGTACCATGAGTTTTGCTTTAGACTCTTTACCAGAAAGATTTTAAAGAGGGACATCTATAAGGCTGCCTACAGTACATTTTAAAATTGTGGATATTTAGAGATCTAGGCTCCTCATCTTCTTATCTACCTTTACTTATTTGAAAATTTTGCTTCCACTAAACTCAACACTACATGACAAATGAGTACATCAAAGTTTCTTAAAAATCTTGTAAAATTACTTTATTTCTTAGGTCTTCCCTTGGAACCTTAATAAATCTGGTTTAGAATAGATTTTTAAATAAGCTTGGAAGCTTGAAGGAGTAATCTTCAGTTATCTCAAAATGCATATATGGGTTAATCCCATTTCCAAGTGATTCTCAAAATGATTACTTAATCTGTATTTTCAAACTGCTTTGGCAAACAGAGAAATATAAGTTTGAGGCATATTGGTAACTCAGAGACCTCTTATGAGTAATATAGCTTGTTGTGCTAGGTCTTTTTCTTTTTCTTTTTCTTTCTTTTTTTTTCTTTTCTTGAATTTCTCATAACCAAAGCAATACTAACTGCGCATTGAATTGCTTTATTATTATTTTTCATACAATGATGATGCATAGTCTTCACATCATACCAGTGAAATAAATTCTCGAGACGGGGCCAGCTATTAGTATTTTTTTTAGTTTTCCAGAGGCTTCTAATGCGAAGACAGGGTTGGTAATCATTGGGGGTTGGGGGGAAGCATGATTCTGACTTCAATGCAGCCATAATTGGAAAATCATATTATAAGATATCTGTAACATTTCATAAATATATCAACTCAGTGAATCCAGGAGAAAAAGACAAGGAATCTTTTTGCAGCCATAATCATGAGGCAAGTCAAGAACAGAGTTGGGGCTCAGATGCCTGAGTTAGGAGAACCCTTTCTGTCTTATCCAAATACGACTCATAAATAAACCTCAATATAAAACTACAACAATCCATAAAAACTACATGAAGATCAATATATCCAGCTCTGTGGTCTTCAAACTGGAACACACATACGTCTGAGAGTACATGGAGACTTTCTAAGCAGACAGTCTTTAGAAAATAATTTCCCAAATCCTCAGCTTCCATGTGCACTCTTCCTTAAAATGTGTCTTCTGGAGAATGGCATTGGCACTCTGCTGCTTCTCCTTTCTCACCTCTTCTCTCCTTTTTCAAAAGACAGTCAACCTCTCACACATACAGAATCTTGCTTTCATAGTGCATTGGCCTGGTGTGTAAAATCCTGAGTGTCAAAAAAAAAAAGTGCTATGCAATGATCATGAGTGAGTCTCTCTGTAAAGAAGGCTAGGAGAAATGTTTTTAAGAAATAGTGAATGGCGGGGCGCCTGGGTGGCGCAGTCGGTTAAGCGTCCGACTTTAGCCAGGTCACGATCTCGCGGTCCGTGAGTTCGAGCCCCGCGTCAGGCTCTGGGCTGATGGCTCGAAGCCTGGAGCCTGTTTCCGATTCTGTGTCTCCCTCTCTCTCTGCCCCTCCCCCGTTCATGCTCTGTCTCTCTCTGTCCCAAAAATAAATAAAAAACGTTGAAAAAAAAATTAAAAAAAAAAAAAGAAATAGTGAATGGTTTTATACAAGAAACACACTCATGGAAAGATCATGTCTAATTCTTTCCTGTCTATCTATCTATCTATCTATCTGGTGTGTCTATCCCATAGATTTATATCTTAGAAGTGAGGATAATTGTCATATATAATTGTCATATATATTTGACCCCATTCTGAACTCAGGTTTGGCTGCTTGCCGCTCAAAATTAGATAACTGGAGAGAAAAGTGATGATGGGAAAGAAAAGATTGCTTTCTTCAGAAAGCTGGCAACCTTGGAAGATGATGGACTAATGCCTCAGAGACCATATTCTCTTCTGCCTGGGTGAAACTGGAGGGCTTGAAAGGGGAAAGCATGGGAAAAGGGAGGGGGGTATATGCAGGAGAAGCAGGTGCCCAAGCAGTTAATTGTAAGTCAACATGACCCTGAACAGACTTGCTGGCATCATCAGCAGCTGTTTTCGAATGTGGTCAGACCTTATCTTTTGGCAAAGTTTGGTCCTTCACTCCCCAAGGCCAGTGTTTTTTGCAGATCTCAAGGAAAGTAGGTTAGTTTGCTACAGACTAATGGGCTTAGTTCAGCAAGTAAGGAGTACATTAGTTGGAAGCAAGTTAACCCTTAAGACTGGTTGAGGGCTCAGGCTCTGCACTGGTGACGTGGAGCCTGTTTGGGATTCTCTCCCTCTCTTTCTATCTCCCTCTGTCCCTTTCCCACTTTCTCTCTCTCTCTCAAAAATAAATAAGTAAACATTTAAAAAGAAAGACTGATCGAGTGCTGTTACATTAATTTACTTGAATTGGGAAAAGAAACCTCATAGATTATATTTTCTACAGAAGTCTGACCTGACTGATGGCTTGACAATGAGGTCTGACTTATTGTCAGAATTATATGTGTCTTATATGTATTTTTATATGTCCTGTATGTTATATAACTATTGGCAGCAGACATTCTCCATAACTGAATTAAAGAAACCAGCTCCTTCAAATGTTCAGGATATATTTAAATTATATATACATATGCAATTCATGAGAAATTGCATATTTTATTAATAATATTAATCTTATGAGAATTGTTAAAATACCAATCTAAATATGTACTAAGGAATACATAGTTTTACAAAAAATGTTTGAAGATCCCTGGTATAGCCCATGCTACCTTAGGGGACTGATTGAGAGAGAATTTTGAGGTGTTAATAAAATGTACAAATAAATCTAAATGAGGTGGACTTATGTTAAAAGACCAAGAAGATTTTTTGAGCTTTGTGCTGGCTGGAGAACGTCTAGGGTATTGCTGATCTACATGGACAGGGGCAGTAAAAATTAATGAAATGCTTATCAATCAACATAGTCTCTCTCTTCTAAAGTTGGTTCCATCTGCAGGAAGAAAACATCAGAATTCATTTGCCTGAATTAGGATTTCCTGAATTTAGAATTAGGCTTATGTGATATTGATTCAGGATTCCTTGGTCTTTTTCTGCCTTCATGTTTGGTAACCCAACCCACTGGGGCTCTGATCACTTGGAGAAGCTGTCAGAGCCCATCATTTAGGGTGAGTGACCTTCACTACCTGTGGCATCATCTCAAAAACTACAGTTTGACAGCGGATGTTTCTATATGTCTTAGCGTGCCAGAGGAATCTGCCCATGTATTAAACCCATCGGCAGCTCCTCCCGTTCTCATTTCATCCATGCCATTTGATGGAACTATTCAATATAGATTTCTCAAAGTACAGCTCACTTTGCCTGTGAACTCCCACATGTGTTCTCCTTTTGTTAGCTTACATAGTTCTTTAACTTTCTCAGCTGGTGGTTGTATCCAGTAGGCTTAAATAAGTTAATACATGACCTAGGTCTCTCTTCCCCCTTCTAATGCAAAGCCCTAGCCCCTTGAAAGTCCTGTCTTTCTTATCCAAGAATTTCTGTGGGTCTTCAGGTTGTCTCTCAGTTGTACTTAGAACCTCAGGCCCCTAAATTCTAAGTGTCATTTGGACTCAGGGGCACTATTGCGATTTCTGCTAGATATCCACCTATTTGCTGCACGTGGCTGCCATCTCTGCTCTGGAAATTGCAACCCAGCAAATGTTGAGCAGCAATGGTGCCTGTTTAAGCAGACAACACGTTGGCTTCCACTGGGTTCTCTGCCCTTGCTGGGATCTGCTACCTCTTACTTGACATTTTTACACTGAAGATCTTAAGTGCCAGTGCTGAGAGTTTGCTCAGAAGCTGGGGTAACTTTCTCTCTCCCCTTTATGTTAACACTATTAAAACTGTTTCCAGCTACTTGCATAATTTTAGAGTACTTTGCTTTTATTTACCCTCTTCCCCTTTCAGTTGGTTGTGGGACTGGGGTCAGATACACATTGAAGCAGTAAATATTGAGTTTTATTCAGAATCATCCCTGCTTTCCAGTAGATCCTAAGAGTTATTTCTCCATTCTAACTTCCTTAGTCCTATTTGGAAATAAGCTTGGCTGCTGGAACACGGATAGGCACATACTTCTGAATTTCAGTGATGGACACAAATTGGGTGTAAATTAGAAGCTTCATGACATTCATAAAAAAATCTAGGATAGTTGTGGCATATAGTACGGGCTCAAGAAAATTGGATTTCTTTCCTTCATCACTTCACTTTTCTACTACAAATTCAAAAACATTTTAGAAAAAAAAAACTTCCAAAATGAAGCATATATATATATATATATATATATATATATATATATATATATATATATAACAGCATTATTCCTAACAGCACACATACACAAAGTAAATGTGCAACCACCACTGAATGGTTAATTTGGGCAGATATAATTTTATCCTTTCAAATGATGTCTCACTTTTTTTAATGATAGGAAAATACATAGGCTATGATTCAGAGTAATAAAGCAGGATATTGAATTATAAATGTGTTATGATGTCAAATACATGTGTGAAGAAAAACCTGGATGGAAACAAGTTTCAATTATTAACATGGTTTTCACTAGTGAGATTTTGTCTGATTTCTCTTATCTTCTTTGTACTTGAAAATATTTTCCAAAAATTCCAGAAGGTCGATATATTATTTTTAAATTGAAGAGTGAATAATATGATTAAAGAGACACCCTAAAAGCAGTCTATTTGCTGGTGCTCTCCAGAAGGAGGAATTTTCCTGATGATAAGTTCTTAGGAAGTCATTCACTGAAATATTCACCTTTCTGCCAGCTCTTTCCTGCTGTCTGCTCCTCAGCTATCTTTAGGACAAGCACAGAGGACTAAAAGTCCTCATTCCCTTAGTCCATGCCTAATTTGAGAGAAGAAGGAGCTTCTTTTCAGACACCTTGAAACCATTGCTTCAGCTAATAAGCTGTTTTTCTATAGGATTTGATATCTCTTCTTTCATGATTAGAGGTTTTCTTGATTTCTGCATATCTCATTATTATTTCTAAATGAATTTCCTTCACTGGGGTACACAATATTTTGCAATCAGCTTGCCTAATTTAACCTTTTCTTTTCTATAATAATCCTAATACAAGGACATTCGAACTATCCATTAATTATACCCACTGTGGAGGAGGCTTCTTCTCATTTTGAAATCCAACTCCAGAATCTAATAAATTCTGTCTCTTCCTCAATAAGTAATTGACACCTATAGTTGGGGAGTTACATGTTTCACTTATCTTGGTCAAGTAGCAAAATTAAACTTGGCTGCCAAATATGATCAATGCAAACCTGCCTGTCCAAGGTATAATCAAAGACCCATTGACAGGCTACATGGTTCTCTAAGCCCAGCCTCACTTCCCAAATGTATGTAGGCAAGTCTCTGCCTCTTTCTTACCTTTTAGCTTTCATTTTGGAAATCCATCTGTTTGTAATTTTTAAATCATAATGAATTTTGTCTCTGAAGCTTTCAGTATCTGAGACTTAGAAATGAACTAATTTCCTACTAAGAAAACCATACTGCATAATAAGGGATTTAGGTTATTGTAGCCAGTCTCCCAAAATGTTTGAACAAATTCATTAACTAAAATTACAAATGGCATGTATTTATAAACAATGTCCCATAGGCAAGAATTCTGAATTAATTATCAGAGTGGTAAAAAATGTTATCCTGTAGGCTAGCTGGATCCAAAACCTACAATGTCTCAATCAAATGATAACATGCATTTTTGTTGCATTTTATAGATTATTGGTAGAGCAGGGAATGTAGAAAGAGCCAATGTGGGTTTCTCTGGGGTTTTGAATCTCAGTGTACTTTCCTGCATTAGAGATTTGCATGTGGTCTGTGGTGTGGAAGGCTTCCGTGGCAGCCTGGGGAGACAGCTGTGGAGACGTACCGAAGTGGAGTGCAGTATGGATGTTGTTCTCTTGCCTGACTACAAGAAATGGATCTTATTCCTTACGGAGAGAAAGAAGCTCCTGGGATAAATTTAAGGGGTCTCCATTCTCTAGAATCCACTTAAGACTGAGAGAATAAGCAATATTGCTTTGAGACAGAGGTGACTGATGCCGCACATTACTGCTGGAGAGGGTGATTCTGCTCATTTATGCATGAGATTCACCATCACAGTGAAAATGGGAAATAACCCTGTAGCACTTAGCGACTTTAGTATTGCAGCCTTGGTGGCACTGGGAATTGGCCCTCTAGACGGGAAGACGGATAGTGTTCCCATGCACAGCAGCAGCAGCAATGTGTTGTGCCAGCAGGAGAAAGGACATGGGCCAGTGTAGTTGACTACAGCATGTGTAAGACAAGCTGGGGCTTCTCAAAAATACGTGATGAGGCTTCAACTTTATGGATATTTGAAAGCTTGTGGTATTTGACAATAAAGACCTCATTCTTATCCACAGATTCCTGAGGATGATGGACACTAGTTTTCCACAAATAATCTGGTAAAAACCTGATTTTTTTCAATCTTTGCAATCCTATAATGAAGGCAACATCATTCATATGTCAATACAAATAGATTATATCTGAGAGATCAATAAATTGCCCATTCTCATTCAGCCAGCAAATGGTAGGGCTGGGTCTGAAATCCAGTTCTCTGATTGCAGATCCCAAATGTTTTCACTGCACATACTGGATCTTTCTCAAGAGCTTTATCTGATTGAAAGACAAGGATACTATACCTTCAAATTCTAGGATTCTCCCAATTCAGTTCTGTTCCCTTCTTATGCATAAATAAAGCCCTTAATTCTCCCTGAAACGGATAGCGATGATGATTATCATCTAGGTGAGTAAAACATTTGTAAGTTTTCAGTGTCAGATCAAACAATCAATTTATATGGAGAGAGGTGAGGAATTATGTGTGCAGTTTAGGTCAAACCTGTGACTCTGTCAATCACTCCTGTTTTCCACCATGCTTCATGACCAATGTGGTGGGACTATTCTCTGGTTCAACATGGCACCTCTCATTTTCAGGACCTGGTTCACTGCTAACTCCTTTGAGATTGAATCTCTAGGGAACTACTGAAGCCAGATCATTCACTTCCCACAAATATAGGAATTCCACATATTTAAAAATATATAATAATTATATGCTGCTGAGCCAGGGCCAGAAATACTTTTTTTAAATGTTTATTTATTTATTTTTGAGAGAAAGAGGGAGAGCAAGCACACAAGCGGGAGATGGGGAGAGAGAGAGACAGAGAGTGGTGAAATCCAAAGCAGGCTCCAGGCTCCGAGGTATAAGCACAGAGCCTGACATGGGGCTCGAACTCATGAACCACGAGATCATGGTCTGAGCTGAGGTCAGATGTTTAACCGTCTGAGCCACCCAAGTGCCCCAGTTTTTTAATTAATATATAATACCAGAAGCTGAGTCTGAAATATGAAACATGTGGTGCAAGGTCACACAGCCAGCAAGAGGCAGAGTTGGCAGTATTTTCAAGGTCTCTTCATTGCCTTTTGTGTCTTCCTGGACACCAGCTCTCAAAGAGTCAACCTGTCTCTTACCAGAGAAAAGAAATATATTTAGGGAAGTCCTTTATGTATCCTATTAAAAATTTCATTAAGTAGTCTTTATTAGTAGCAACATTTGTGTAATCAAACTCCCAAAAGCTTCCTGACTTGGATCACTCCTCTTTATAACTCACAGAATTGTGGCATGGTCTTCTAATTCTTTCTATACACAGAAAAGTTAGTCTTCTTATTCAAACATGGTTTGTTCACTTTTTTTTGTGAGTTAGTAAAGTCATAAATGCAAGGTTGATGTTTCCCTGGAGAATATTGCAAGGTTTGTTTAATTGAGAATCAGGGCATTAACTTAATGATCTCCTAGTGTTTGATAGGGTCAATAAAAGTCCTTGGTAAGAGGTAAAATGAAGGTTCATCATAATTGATTTTGTTCTGTTTTGTTTCCTTTTAGATACTTATCAGTTAGTAAGGAGAGGGGCTATTAGAGAAGTTATAGTAAATATTTGTGGTTAGCATTCCCAACATCCATTGCCACTTCCAGCAAGAGTCTCAACTTTCACTTGCGAATTCTAGTCTCTTCAACTCAATTTATGTGGTCTAAGTGGAGCTTTATCTGTACATGACCTAGGCCAAGCTGGGTAGTGCACTGTATTTTCCTGGCCATAGTGGGTGGCTCAGGCATGGCAGTGACACACTCTGATTTTATCAGAATGACTAGGAATTTTGCGGGCTACACTTGAAAATAGGAATAACTTTTGCTGGCGATATTAAACATGAGAGGATATGAGGGAGGCTAGGGTTACTATAGACATATTGTCACTAGGATGCAGTAGTCTATGGCACTGGGAGACCACCAAATGAAGCTTAAGAATGAAGCCAACACAGAGATAGGCAGATTCATGAGAGAACCTAAGTCGTTATAGCTTTCTTGAAGCTCTTACTAGGATCTTTCGATTTTTTATTTATTTTAATTTATAATTTTATATAAAATGTAAATAATTTCTTTCTTCCTAAGCCATCAAGAGTGTGTGTGTGTGTGTGTGTGTGTGTGTGTGTGTTAATATATCTGTGTATGTTCTGGTTAGAAATAAATTGTCTTAACTCATAAAATAAGGAAACCAAAGTTATTTATAGGTTGGATAAACGTGTGCTCATCCGTCAAAGCAAATTTCATCATTCCTGATGGTTTTCCTCATCCAAAATAGTGTTATAATGGTTGAATCCTTTGGATAAGTGCTTGTCATCATGGGATAATTTAATCTTGTTTTTCAGTTTCTCGTGGTCTGGCTTGGAAGAGACAAATTAAAATTTTTTAAATATTTTATTTTTCAGTTTTATCGACATGTAATCAATTTACTGAAGGTATTGTCAGTGATTTCTGGAACATTTGAGGAAATATTTTAACTTTCTTCTTTGCTAGAAATTGGAATATGATGGGATTATAAAGGAAAAATAAGTACAACACCCATACCCTTCAGGTAAAATGTCCATAGACAATCAGTGTAGATCAAAAAGAAATAGGAGTCTTAAGGTAATTCTCCTAAAAAGGAGAGAGAAATCCCCACTTGCCCCTTGGAAAACTCTAGTAGATGGACAATTTGGCATTGCCTTTGGGCTGCCCTTTTAGGTTACCTATTAGTAAGATTCCTTCTTAAATTCCTTTCATTTTTCTGTGACTCTGGGAAAATATTTGATGCTTCAGCAGTGTCAGTAATTCCCAAATCTCTCCTTCATACAAAGTAAAGGAAAACAAAGGGAAAGTAGTGCATTGCACACTTCTTTAGGATGAAGCAACCAAGTGCTGTGATCCACCAGAGGTAGTCATATGATAGAAATTTTCTGAATTTGGAGAATGTGGAAAACTCTTTAAAATCTTTAAGTATAATTATTAAAGTATTCACAGATCCAAAATAAATTAATGCTCCTAGAAATGAAAATACTGATGACTTGAAATACATTTTTGCCATTTCTATAAAATGTGGCTTATTTCTTATGTGCACTTTTCTAATTTCTAAAATAATAAATGAACCTTGAAAACACTGAAAAGATCTAAATGAAGAAACAGTATGTTCATAATCTCATCACCTAGAGGGAAATATTTATAACATTTCCTAGTTCGTCTGTAGCTTTTCTCCTGTTGTACCTCCATGTAGATGAGCTTCATTGTGTAATGGCTTGAATATAAGAAAACTAAACTGGTGTGTGTGTGCGTGTTTGTGTGTGTGTGTGTGTGTGTGTGTGTGCGCACGCGTGGTGTGTGTGTGTATATATATATATATATATACACACATATATGTGCATGCCCCCCACATATGTATCTATATGTATATATATAAAACTAAACTGATACATAAAAAAATATATATATACACACATATATATATATCAGAATACAAGCAATACAAAACAACATACTATCTGTATCTATATACCGTCTACACATATATCTGTATTTATATAGATAATATGGTGTTTTGTATTGTTTCTCTTATTTACTGAAAAAGACCAAGTTAATGAGTATCAGTTGATCACATGACTTTTAATGGTTGCTTTTAGTATACACACATATATTCAAACAATTCTATATTGTACTTTTAGATATTTCCAGAGTTCTCCATAATACGATAAACCATACTAAGCATTCTTCCTGTCTCTGATACTGAAATTCTTCTTATAAATTTTAAATTTGCATCTTATAGCAAGTAAAGCAGAGATTAATGACATTAAGTTTCAGTAGGATGCTCCAGGAATAATTTCACTATTAATTTGTTCATCGATTTACTTCTACTTACATATAGTAATTGATTATTTGCCATCTCCTTCACTAGAATATAAGCTTCTAGTGGGTGAGGTGAAGGTATTTTTTTTTATCGTTCGTTTTTTGTTTTTAAGCTCAACATAATATCAGAAGCATACCTCATGGTATGTTGCACACTGCAAGGGTTCAATGCTCACTATTGATTAAGTGAGAAAAACATGGATTAAGTTTTCTGAGGTAATAAAACATGACAATAAGACAATGTTTCAATAGTAAAATCACATGTATTGAGACTTCCTATTTTTCAGACACCATGCTGTTTTAAATATATTATTGTATTTTAAAAAAGTCAACGATGTATTATAATTCATTTTATAGATGAGGAAGAAACATAATCAAACAAGTTAAGTAACTTATTCAAGTTTATAGAGACCCTAAGTTAAGACTAATGACGCAGTATACAGTTATCTGTTTCAGAGTCCATATTCTAAATCACTGGTAGTTTGTAGTTGTATTAGCATACCTATTCCCAGACCGTATTCAGTGTGCCTCAAAAGCTCTAAATTGATAACTGCTCACAATATGCAATTTCTATATGTAAATAATTTACATAAACAACTAATTAAATGAAGGTAGATAAATTTTTGTCTTAGAGAACACTGAATGCATTTCCTATACTACCGTGCGTAATAGAACATTGTCTTTCCTCTTTCTGCATCTAACCTTCTGGTCCCCCAGACCCTCCTGTTCATGATGCGCTATAATGGCACCATTATGCATGTTACTGGATTTCCATCCCGTGGGAGATACGTTCTTGCTTCTGCAAGGCTGGAGATTTAACATACATGAAATGCCATCTTTCTTTGTCTTTGTTGCAATTTTTTCTTTCTCCCTACATATCTTAGAATTTCTTTCATTAGAGCATAAGAGTATATAATTTAAGATTTGACCACACATGAGGTCTGCTTAGAATCCCAGTGAGGGTCTCTACATTTTTTTCATTTAACATGAACAAATTAAGGTTGCCAAATTTACATAACCATAAAACCTACAGGCAAGTGATTGGGATTAGAAGAAATACCAAGTACATGAATCATATCTCAAATCAACAAATGTGGGTTTGCTTATTTGCATATAGGCTAGAAGATGAACACTAACATCTCTAGAGAAACTCGTCACAGATAGGAAGTTTCCCACTATACAGTGTAAGAACCATGAGCTTTCGCTGTCTTGTGTTATTGTCCCCACTGCAGGGCTTTAAGTTGCCCCTGCACTCTCTTAATGTTATAAGGTTCACGCCAGTGGATCCTCTGGATTTGTCTCTGACAGAGGCCTTTGTCACTGATCTAATCAGCAGATTGGCCTGGGAGGTTTCTTGGTAAAGAAAAATTATCTGTATACACAAAGTGACCAGTGGACCTAGCCAAGGCAGCCCGTGGGCCATTCAAGCATGTACTTTGAGATAAAAATTCTGTGGCTTTTCGTTCTTATGTTTATCCCAGAAGTGTGTCTGTGTGTGTGGGTAAGTATTAATAGAAAGGTTAGTCAAGATTTATTAGATAATTTTGTGTTGAATGAAGTTTATGTTGAATGATCATATTAAAATAAATTATTTGTACAAGTTGCCTTCATTTGGTTTCCACATACTATATCAAAGCTGGTGGAGCGAATGTAACAAAGTTCAGTGTCAGTTCCTAGATCTCTGTGATTTATCTTTAATATGTCTACTAGGTTAAAAAGGCCTGGTAAGGCCTCCGGACCCCTCTCTGGAGGGCTTCATTATTTTGTAAATGGCCTAGTCATGGGGGGAGACTACATCCACCTCCCCTCATGGGAAGGCTTCAGCTGGGTGACTCATACCAGCCCCTCTAAGCAACTAGGTAAAACTTTTTTTTATTAAAATTTTTTTAACGTTTATTTATTTTTGAGGCACAGAGAGACAGAGCATGAATGGGGGAGGGTCAGAGAGAGGGAGACACAGAATCTGAAACAGGCTCCAGGCTCTGAGCTGTCAGCACAGAGCCTGACGCGGGCCTCGAACTCACAGATCGCGAGATCATGACCTGAGCTGAAGTCGGCCGCTTAACCAACTGAGCCACCCAGGCACCCCTAAAACTTCTGTTGCTGGAGAGTGTGTTTGTCTCTTACCAGAAACTAGCAAGATCTATACCTGACTTAACTCATATTGGAAAGTTAAGAGCCATTTTGGTACAACGCTCAGAATCTCCTTTTGGGATGGAAACACTTATTTCCATAGCTGCTGGCGGAGTTGGTGACCGCAAGCTTGCACCTGGATCTGGAGGGTCTCCTGGAGATGTGTCTCAGTTTGAGGGAGCTATTTACCCAAGGTCATGCCCCTTCCTGGAGTCAGGCACCATTAAGTCACTGGTTGATATAGGGATAAAGGCCTAGCATCTTCATACTGATTAAGATGACTATGTAAGACCATCCCAGATTTAGTACTCTGTCCAATCTCTTCCTCAGAATCTGTTTCCTGGGGAACCAAAAATGCCACAAAGGCATAGGAGAAAAGGCAGACAATAGACTGCCTTTGGTTCTACAAAAGACCCATCTCTCAGTCAAAAAGACTTTTCTAAATTGGTCAACCTACATGAGAAGAGACCTGTATTGGAATTTGGGTACAAAACTTAAGAGTCATTTACTAGTTATTGTTCAACGCCCAAATATTTTCTTAGTAGATATCATGAGAAAAGTAGCTAAAAAAGGAGGGAATAGACTATTTTGGGATGTTACAGAGCAGTGATGGGAAATCTTAATGCCTTTAGCATTTAGGGCATACAATCATAATCTTCTCCCACACACATAGCATTCCAATAAAAGGTACTACTTGCAAGAAGCTATATTTTCTCTGTAGCTTTGCACATTCTGTTCTTTCTGTATGGAACACCCCCATATTTCAGCTTCTTCTTTGCTAGGTCAATGCCTGTCTGTCCTTTAAAACCCTGTCCTGTTGTGACCCCTTCTAAGGTGGGCTTGATGCCCTTTCCCTATACTCTCCAAATGTACACTCCAAAGCCTCACTGTGAATGTGTTACACACTTGTTTATCATGTCTCTTCCATTAGCGTATGATGTCTTTTACACATCAGTTTTTAGCACCTACTAGGGCTTTGCACTAAACATGCACTCTGTTGAGATAGACTGTGAGAGTTCCATTTGCGTGTTATTATAGATTTCCTATAGGTCTATGAATTCTATTGATTGTGCAGATGGCGATTACTGAGTAGTATTATTAGAGGGCTCTAAATATCTTAAACCATGATATTATGTACTCTATTTTCTCTCGCTAAACTTCCTGAATATTAGTTGTTAACTTTAAAATATTGGCATGATTTTCTAATCTTGTATTGTCAACTATATCATTGAACTCTTAGTTATAAGCTATTGTTTGTTTGATGTGCCTTGTTTTTCAAAATAGATTGTAAGCTTTTTATAACCAAGGTCAGGAGTTAATACTCCACTTTCTTCCCTCACGTGAGTGGTACCATCTTAAATCCATAGCAGGATATGTATTTGGTAATTGGCCAGATGTCACGGAATAGCTTTCATTTTTTTCCCCATAAATGTAAATATTGTCCAGGGTGCCTGGGTGGTCAGTTGGTTAAGGTTAAGTGTCTGACTCTTGATTTCAGCTCAGGTCATGGTCTCAAGGTTTGTGAGATTGAGCCCCGCATCAGTGCGGAACCTGATGGCTTTCTCCTTCTCCTCTCAGCCCCTCCCCCTGCTTGTGTGCATGTGCATGCATGCTGAACACACCTCTCAAAATAAAAAAAACAAACATTTAAAAAATATATAAATATCATCCACGTTATCTATACTTTTCGAGTAACTGAGAATCTTCTCTTTTTGTTGTTAACAAAGATAAAGTGGCTTTGGCATGAACATTTGTCTTAAGTTTCTTTCAAAAAAAAAAAAGGGGGGGGCCTGGGTGGCTCAGTTGGTTAAGTGTCCGGACTTCCACTCAGGTCATGATCTCACAGTTTGTGACTTCAAGCCCCACATCGGGCTCTGTGCTGACAGCTTAGAGCCTGGAGCCTGCTTCAGATTCTGTGTCTCTGTCTCTCTCTGCCCCTCCCCCACTTGTGCTCTGTGTCTCTCTATCAAAAATAAATAAAATGTAAAAAAAAAAAAATTAAAATTACAAAGTTTCTTTCCAAAACTTCAGTCTATTTCACTGAGACAAAATAGCCATAGACAAAAAGCTGTATTTTTCTTACTCAAATTTGCCAAATTATTTCTTACAGGGAAACTACTGCTAATTGTCTTAGCTTTATAAAAAAAATCTCATTAGTAACAATGTTATGTTGTAATTACCTAGAAATCTATGAGTGCTGAAATGCGAAGGCTTTAATATTCTTCTAATTTGCTTCCCTAATTATAGTAAATATCATTAGCTATGATTTCACATACTCAGACCTTTAAAATAATTATTTGTGAGCTATTCTGATCTTTATTTTGGCATTAGTTATAAGGAACCAATGTGATGGTTTATAAATGGGAGTAGATGCAATTTTATAAATCATTTTTATACTGTGAAAAAACAAGTGTTTTAAGGGTTTTATAGTTTTCAGTTACACTTCACTTATACAGAGGGCAAATATTACCTACATACAAAATAACTAAGCACTTGGATGAAAGCAAAAATGGACTCTGAACAGCTAAAATAGAGGTCACAACTTTTCACATTAATAAGTTACCCTTTATGCAATCATTGCAAGTCTGTTCACACAATTTAAAAAGCACTGTTGCTTAGGGTCCTACTCACACAAAATAAAGGATACCAGAGCACGGTGGGTGAGAGTACTATAGAAGCTGAGAATCCAAAGGAGAAAAAAATCCCACTGACAGGCAGACTTCAAGTTGGGGGGGTCATAAATAAAAAAGGTATGGGTACATGAATCCAAGAGGAGTCATTTGGTACTATTAAGGTAGAGAAAAACAAATCTAGGAACATACCTGGTCCTTTATTTAATAAAATACCACATATTTGCCAAATTATAACAAATTATTACTAAGAATAGAATTTTACATTTTAAAAAAGCATTTTTAATATATGCTCAGGGGCTGATGATGGTGAGTATCCATTCATATTGGATATTGACATTTTCCTACCTGTTTTTTAAAAATCTTTAGTATTATCACTGCATGTGTTAACTCTTTTTAACCTTTAGGTAAAATCTCTACTGCAGTTGTAACAGGTTTCTTTCTGTTGCAAATAGAAATATATAAGAAGCAGGTTATTTTTGTCCTCATGCTTATTTTTTTTAAATGTTTATTTATTTATTTTGAGAGAGGGATAGAGCACGAGTGGGGCAGAGAGAGAATCCCAAGCAGTCTCCATGCTCAGTGCAGAGTCTGATGTGGGGCTCCATCTCACAACTGTGAGATCATGACCTGAGCTGAAATCATGTAACTGGACATGTAACTGATTGAGCCACGCAGGAGCCCCAGTCCTCATGCTTATTATTCCAACTATCACATAGGGTGACAGGGTAAGTTCTAACCCAAGAAGAGGGGGAGTATGTTTCACATATATGTCATGTCAGAGATAGGTAGATGCTCTCCAAAGACATGCTCCTATTACATTCATTCGAATTTTTGTTAGGAAATGGGTGCTCAGCTAAGGTCTGCATTCTCCTCCCTGCTTTCACTACTTTCCCCTCCCCCTACCTGACTTCCCTCGTGACTAGCTCCCTTGTGTTCCTTCCAGGCTGAAGTGTAAGCAGGTGTTCTGCTGCATATCGCCACATTCCCATTCCCTGTTCACATGTTCATATACATAGGATACAGCAGAAGCACTAGGGAATAGTTGAGGCACAGATAGAAAGAGCCTGGATCCCTGCCTCTCCTTGCGGAAGACCAGCTGCCACCCAGAAATAGAAGCAATGTACTGTTACATGTGGGTGAGTAATGAATACATCCTGATGTATCAACACAGTAAGTTTGGAATTTACCCCAAGAAGTTGGGGTTTATTGATTAAAGTAGCTGATGTGTAACTACTACTCTATTTAACTACATAGCACACTTTTTTCAGAAGCTGCCAGTGGGCTTCTCATAAGCAGTTTGTAAGGAGAGGGATGTGTACCTATACCCAAGGGAAAGTAAACAAGATTATAGATTTAAAACTCACTTATTTAGCACCGGGAAATAGGCTGGAAATAACTCATATCTAACCATCACCACAGCTTCTAAACTCATTAATATTAAGTTTGGTGTAATCTTGTCTTTGTGGATAGAATAACTACCCCAGTAGAGACCAAACCTCGTGTTAGATCCTTTTCTAGATTTTAATTATCCTGCGCAGCATTTTCAGGTTGTAATCACCAGAAAAATGAAAGTAAGCTACAGAACATCCTCCTCATATTAACCTTTATTGTCCTAGAGACCTTGTAAAATCATCCCTGAGTTTTATCCCTTTAACAAGTTCAGTGCTTTCTTTTTCTTTCTCATTTAAAAATTTCAGATACTGTTCCAACTCTGTCATTCTCTAGTTGTAACTTTATAGACACATTACTGATGTTCATATGTTTTTGTCCTCACCTATAACATGAGAGAAGTTATCTCCAAATTATCATCCAGCTATAAGCAATAGAGAATGTATTTTATGTGTGTATATGGCAAATATATATAAAATATCAGGCCCCTTTTCCATTCATGTCCTATTGATAAATGTCATATTGCAATTTAGTAGAAATACTTTCTGCTCTAAGTATTCCTAGACAATGGTGTAGTTGGTTCTTATTTATTGTTTCTTTTCTTTTAGTGTACTCCAGCCTTAATTGGAGGCAATTGTTAAGCTTTCATGGCATTTACATGTGCATCCAACAATGTAAAGTGTTGATCAAGGTTAAGAACAATATCATAAGCTGATTTACACATATTTATATGCCCCACCCTCTACACACAGTTGTGATCATTGAGAGTATGAGCTCTTTTTCTTCTGCCTTACAGTGGAAAATTTTAAAAAGGACTGAATAAAGTTATTGAACTTTCTCTGTCATAAAAAGATTAAATTATGTTAAGCCTCAACGGGAAAATTAAATTAATGATACCACCTTATTCTCCAAGCTACAGAATACTTAATTTTTTTTTTGTAATTGGTTTTTAGTTTGTAATACTTGGATTTGTTTACATAGGTCTCTCCAGAAACACTTTGCATTGTTTAAATGGCCCAATCAAATGAAACTTCACTGTTGAGTTCTTGAGAAAATAAAATTCCTGGTACTTATGGCATAGAAATGAGTGTACAATTGTTTTCTGAGAATGAGAAGCTCTGAGCTACTGAGATAAACACAATTAAACATTATATTTAATGGAAAACTCAGCCAAAGCCAAGTGAAGTAAAGTAGGCACCCCAGGTAAACCATTGTTACAACATCAAAAAATAGCACAAGATAGTTTCAGTCAATAGACTCTAAATAAAAACTCAAGATAAGGAAGGAGAGAAGTGGAAGTAAATCCATAAGGAAGAATGAGAAGGAATGAATTGGTTGAGTATTTTCTCTTGACTATAAAAAAATGCTGCATTATTTTTAAACTGTAGCTGGTTGGTTGAAATGGCATTATAATGTTCCATCAGCAGTCATGCCTCCAGTGAGGTTTGTAGACCCTAGCTTTGGGGCGTGTGAAAAGAGCTATCTCTTTGAGAAAACTGTGCAAATTACTCCCAATATTATAAAGGGAGTTAGGCTTTGTTGAATGAGATCTATTAATTGTAGGAAAAAGGCATGTGATGTACCATCAGTTTTAGAAAGTGAACATCTTTGCTGTTCCCTGATGATTTTTAAATCCCTGTCCTCTAACAATGAGCAAATAGTAACACTTACTACCAAGTTGAGCCACCAAGAAGAAACTTTATTCAATGAAAAAATAGAAAAAAACATAGCATGTTATGACTTAATCATCTCATAATTCAGGGCTTAAGCATGTATGAGTCAGTCAGTTTTTATTTATGCTTCTCTTGGCTCAATAAAAAATTTAGTTTTGATTAGCAGTTGTGTCACTTAGACGCAGCATGAACAAGTGAGCTGCCTTGGAACCCCGCCTCTGCCATTCCTCTGCTCTTGGGTCTTGGGTCATGATAAAGAAGCTAATTTTTATATTAAACATTTACTACATCCTAGTCACTGTTCTAATTATTGTAATTATGTTATCTTATTTAATACTGACTACAATCATGTACATTGGTTACTACTCTTAGACTGGTTTTAAAGATTAGAAAAGCTTAGGGAGATTGTCATTAGTTTCTGTGGGATATCAAGTCAACAAGAAGAAAAATCGGGGGAGGCAGTAAAGGAGCGGGTATCAAATTGCCTTTATGTCATTATTTAATGTCATTTGTCAAAAGGGCCTCTATCTAAATAATGTGTAAATAAACCTTCTGTCTTCTATGGTTGTTCTGTATCTCTTTTTACTGCTGTTTTTTTCTGTATTGTACTTAGCACCACCTCATGTTTAATGGTTAGGTCTTCTTACTATAAAACCATAAGCTAAATGAGGGCAACTGTCATTTTTGTTTATCTTCCTTCTGTGTTCCCTGAGCTTGGAACAGTGCCTTCATAGTAAGTATGTTAAGCAAAGCAGTATTTTCTGGTTTGCCAAGTTAAAAAAAAAAAAGAGTGTCCTTAAAGTGCCATAATCTACCCCTTTTATAAAAGAGAAGTATTGATCGTAAAAATTAGTAATGAAGGATTATGAAAGTCATGAGGAAACTTTTTGGGGTTATGGAAATGTTAACTATTTTGCTTTTGGTGATTTTGGCTATGAGTGTAGATATGTCATGACTTATTACATTTTACACATAAAATATGTTATTTATTTTATGTCAGTTATACCTGAACAAAGCTGTTAAAACTAAGGATAGAAAATATCATAGAACCAAAGATAGAATGAATTAATTAAATTTACTTTAGGAAATTATCACCAAAAGTATGTATGTATGTATGTATGTATTAATTTATTTATGGGAGAGCGAGCGAGTAGGGGAGGGGCAGAGAAAGAGGGAGAGAGAGAGAATCCCAAGCAGACCTCACACTGTCAGCACAGAGCTCAATGCATGGCTCAATCCTGGGACCTTGGGATCATGACGTGAGCTGAAATCAAGAATGGGACACTTAACCGAGTGAGCCACCCAGGCTCCACTAAAAGTGTCTTATTTTATGTTCCCTTTATTATTAAGTTATTTTAACAGACTGGCATTTGGGATCTAGTAAATTAAATTACAGGGGCCTTATAATAGTGTTTCCAACCCAGAGACATTTGCTTCAGTGTCAGTGAGCTTAACTATTAAATATCAAAATATGTCACCTTACATGCCTCAGCTTAGTTTTATATAAAATGGGTTATGCTAAAGAATGTGAAATATATTGAAATTACTCTGAATATTAGCTCTTTTCCACCCTCTGAATTGTTAGGAGTTCATACACATAATGACACTAAGGCTTTAATGCATACATCATCTTAAAGAAGAGCGCTTGTAATAAAAATGTAAACAAGATCTTATATATGAATTTGCACTTGTTATTCCCTGCTGTGTTTGAACATCAAGTTTACAACTCATCGTTATCATTATTATTCGTTATTATAATTATAGTAGTGCATGGGATAGATAATCCCAAACAGAATAATGTAAAAACCACTCATACTTGATTTTAGATTATTATTATGGAAGCAAGGGAAATAAGTTTAGATTAAAAATGGAAATCCTCATGTGAGCAATCATAATTAGCTGTGTGTATAAGATAACATAGAGTTTGTAACCTAATGTTGGGCCTATTGAGTTAACTAATGAAGCTGCAATGTGGGGGTCTTAGGATATTAAAAGCATATTTAAGACTTTATTAAATAGATCCCAGAAAGAAAAAAAACCTTGCATGATTTTTCATATTTCTAGATTCTCTATATACAATTTTGATATACCTAATGAAAACCGCTTCCACAAGTCAGATTATTCAGCACATTTAAAATAAGGAATAAATGGTAGTTTTATTTTATTTGAAATGTTTAATCATTTCATATACAGTGCTAGGCTTTGGTAATAAAAATTGAGTAATATGTGCTTCCTGCCATGATCTCTTGGTTGAGCATTTGTGATGCTAATGTTCAAGAGAGGATCATAATTTAGTAAAATTTAAATTATCTTGCCATTATGAAAAGTAAGATTTTGTCTTTATTAGGAAGGCAGTTAACACCTGAACATCGTTTGAGTTACCTAGCTCCTTAGGGTAAAATTCATGTCCCCTAGCATTTACTTACAATTGTTAATGTGGCAAACTCTAATGTTATAAGACTTGCATTAAAGTAACTCACACTTAATTTCATTGACATGGAAGAATAGAAGAGTAATACAAATATAGTTATTCGATATGCTAATAGATTTTCTTACCCTTTAAAATTATTGATTAATATTTGGTTCAAAAGTAGAAAAAAAGAGAAAGGCATAGAATGGGTAAGTCTTGCTCCTGATCCTACAACCATACTCCAAATGCTAGTCCCAACCCCGTTTACACACACACACACACACACACACACACACACACACACCCCTAATGTACCCGTTCATTAGTTTTAGTATACTGATTCAAAGATTGTTTATGGCAGTATAAACAAATAGCATGCACGTACTTATTTTATATAAAAGAAGTACACTGACTTTGTTCCTCTGTCTGCTTTTTTCATCAGATAATACACTTTTGAGATCATTTAGTTTTATTTCATTTTTTTAACTACAGTGTCTTCCTTATTAAAAATAATTTTTATTGAAGTGTATTTGACATGTAGTATTAAGTTGGTTACAGGCATAAAACAGCATATATAATTCAATAATTATATACATTATGAAACACAATGATAAATGTATTACAGTATTGTTGACTATATTCTCTATGCTGTACTTTTTATAGCTGTGATTTATTTTATAACTGAAAGGTTGTACCTCCTAATTCCCTTTATTTTGTCTATCCTTCTAGCCTCCCCTTCGGCAACCACCAGTTCTCTATATTTATGCGTCTATTCCTATTCCTCTCTTTGTTGTTGTTTGTTCATTCATTTTGTTTTTTAGATTCAAATAAGATCTATTTATACTGGTGCATGGACGAATTCCCCATTCACCTTTTTTTAAAGTTTATTTATTTATTTTGAGAAAGAGAGAGTGGGGGTGGGGTAGTGAGAGAGAGAGAAAGAGAGAGAGAGAGAGAGAGAGAGAGAGAGAAGCCCAAGCAGGCTCTGCACTGTCAGTGCAGAGTCTGATGTGGAGCTCCAACTCATGAACCATGAGATCATGACCTGAGCCAAAAACAAGGGTTGCATGCTCAACTCACTGAGCCACCCCAGCACCTGACCCATTCACCTTTTAGTGTGAATGTTATTCAGTTGCATATATATATATATAGTATGTATATATAAAGTAAAACATTCAAATACTCCTAATGGTGGCCATGCTGGTTGTTTTCAAACTTTTCTGTTACAAACTTATGCATATTTGCTATATACAGAATAATATATAATTTTGTACATGTGTGCTTTCTTGCACGTGGAGGAATATTTATAGGGTTAATGTGCCAAGGTGATACCTTGCCAAACAGCCTTCCATACATGTTGCACGCATTTGAACTACTATCTGAAATGTATGGAGTGCTGGTTTTCCCTAGCACATATGGTTAAACAAAGTACATTTCCAAACTTGGATCTTTGCCAATCTCCTAGGTTAAACAGATATATTTATGTAGTCTTAATTTGCATTTTTCTCATAGTGAGAGCAGTTGAGCATCCTTTCATAAAGAGGCATTTATATTTTACCTTCTGTGAACTATCTATTCAATAGGTTGTCATTTTTCTTTTGAGTTGTTTCTCTTTTTCTTACATACTTTTAGGATCACTTTATGTATCAGTGATATATTCCTACTGTGAAATGAGTTTCAAATACTTTTCACAATTTAACTTTTACTTTTGATTTTGTTTATAGTATTTTTATGTCAAGTAGAGTTTTCATGTTATTATTTATACAATTACATGTATCAATGATTTCTTTAGGTTTTTCAATATTAAAGTGTAATAACAAGTGTTTTCATATAAATATAAAGGAATAAACATCCATTCATGATAAAAACCCTCTGTGGAGTGGGATTCGAGGGAACATACCTCAACATAATAAAGGTCTTATATGAAAAGCCCATACCTACCATCATACTCAGTGGTGAAAAACAGAGCTTTTCTCCTAAGGTTAGGAACAAGATAAAATGCCCAATCTCATCACTTTTATTCAATATAGTATTGGAAGTTCTAGCCCCAGCAATTAGACAACATAAATAAAAGGCATCCAAATTGGTAAGAAAGAAGTAAAACTTTTACTATTTGCAGATGACATGATACTATATATAGAAAACCCTAAAGACTCCACCAAAAAACTGCTAGAATTGATAAATGAATTCAGTAAAGTTGTAGGATACAAAATCAGTGTACAGAAATCTGTTGCATTCTTATACACTAATAATGAAGCAGCAGAAAGTGAAATTAAGAAAACAGTCTCATTTATAATTCAGCCAAAAATGATAAAATATCCAGGAATAAACTTAATCAAAGAGGTGAAATATCTGTACTCTGAACATTCTAAAATATTGATGAAAGAAACTGAAGATGACACAAAGAAATGGAAAGAATCCCATGCTCATGGATTGGAATAACAAATATTGTTAAAATGTCTATACCACCCAAAACAATCTACATATTTAATGCAATCCCTATCAATATACCACCAGCATTTTTCACAGAGCTAGAACAAACCATCCTAAAATTTGTGTGGAACCACAAAAGACCTGGAATAGCCAAAAGCAGTCTTGAAAAAGAAAACAAAACTTGGAGGTATCATAATTCCAGCTTCAAGTTATATTAAAAAGCAGTAGTAATTAAAACAGTGAGATACTGGCATAAAAGTGGACACATAGATCAATGGAATTGAACAGAAAACCCAGAAATAAACCCACAGTTATATGGTCAATTAATCTTTGACAAAGGAGGAATGAATATCCAATGGAAAAAAGACAGTCTCTTCAACAAATGGTTTTGGGAAGACTGGACAGTTATATGTGAAAGAATGAACTGGACCACTTTCTTTCACTATATATAGAAATAAAGGCAAACAGATTTTTCAACTTGCCAAAAATGCCACATAGAACCAGGGCCAGGGGGAGTGGACCAGAGGCCGGGATGGTTGGAATCATCCTTTCTAGAATTGATCCCTAGACAGGAGCTGTGGCTCTGTTTGTAGTGCTGAGATGTATAACTTTCTTTTTCCCACCTCTTCTAAACTCATTTGTCTTCCTTCCTTTTTATTCTGTGAACTTCCTGTATCTTTCAGATAAAATTCCATTTAGATTAATTTAGCCAGAATCGGTTTCTTTACAATGCAGTATTAAATATTATCTCTGGTTTACACAGCTAGAAGCATCCCATGCTATATCACTGAACAACAAAATGTGGATTTAAACTGATGGAAACTTAGCTTGAAGTTTAAAAGAGGTGATTTACAAGTAAATCATATCTGATTTAGACATCTCCTCTACAGGAAACTGCTCTGAACTCAAGGTCTCTAATTCTGTTATAGGATTTGCTCTGGTTCTGTTTTATTGAATGAATACTCTTGAAGAATATTACCATAATTATTTTTGTTAAGAAATATGTATTTTTTGTCAAGACAACTAATTGCTCAGAAATATTGTATTGAAAACCTTCCAAGCAAATTTTATTTGTTTCTGTTGTCATTTTTGGGTCCTGATAATAATCTTAGACATTTGACTGGAGGTGGGCTTCATTAGTGGTTTTAATATATATATTTTTTGCCATATCTTCATCTGCTATTTCCAGCATTATTATTCAGTAAGGGCCAATCATAGGCATTCTATTTTGAGTGAAGTCAGAATCCCATTAATTTGTTACTTGATACTTGTTAATTTGATACTTTATTTTCTGCAACCTGGTAATACTTTAGAAGTCATTGTTACCTCATTTTCAAAATGAGGTCCAATGAATTTTCTCTGCTTCAGAAATTGCAAAAAAAAAAAAAATCTAATTGGTTTAATAGCACCTGGTTTTAAATTACTAGACTGGCTTGAGGTTAAGTGCTTCTGGTCCCCAAGAGACCTATCTGTGTGCTTCCCTTTAGTTAGGACCCCTCTATGTGCCCATAAGTAAGAGACCCCGTGATGAGACAGGAACTTCCTGTCCTTAAGGAGCAAGAGACCCCCGTAGTGAGACAGGAACTTCCTGTTCTTAAGGAGCAGTTTGCAGTAGATCCCCCACTCTTGCTTTTCTTAGCATTGCCCTAGGTCATTGGGTTTTGATTCTGTATTAAAATTCAGTTATGCAAATATTTTGAAAAGCCTACCAACTAAAGATGTGAGGAAATAGCTGGGCAAGTTTTCTCCCAAAACATTGGCTGATGTCTTATGTGGGACAAATGATCTAGATGATATGGTCCTGTTGACTTCTCCTGAAGGTGTCTTTTTCTCCACCTTCTAACATGTAATTACTGTCAAGTGTGTTAACAGGAAGTTAAAAAGATGACAGAATAGAAAGAAGGCCAACCAGACGCCAACCTATAGAATTGATGTTAATTTTTACTTATGTTACATGCGCATTTGAGGATTCTAGATGGCAGTTCTTGAAGTCAGCCCTTTAAGTGTTGCTTGGAGCTCTGGTATGTAGAGGTGTTTGTAGTAGAGATCAGAATCATCAGGGGCCAAGTTTCATTCTAAACAGAAACAAACTACTGTGCTCGACATTGGGCTGTAGAACCAACCTCATCCAGTTTTGAAAGCTTTCAAGGTGAATTCTCTGCCTCTCTCTAATTGAAGAACAACTTGCTAATTAAGAGGACAATTTAGTGCTCCCGAAATAACTGGAGGGGAGGCAAAATAAAAACCCTGCATAAAGCCTCATAGGTCACAACTCTACAAGTTAATAATTGTTTCTTAATTCCTTTGAGCCTCCATTTTCTCATCTGTAAAGTGGAGAATCCGGTCTACTCTGCAGGGATAAGTGAAACATTTGTAAAATGCCTAAAATTCCTTCTGGCTCATTGATGTGCTTGTAGATATTTTCCCCACACAGTCTCACAGTTTTAAAAAAAGGAAATAAATAATCTACTGCAAATATTCAGCCATATTAAAATAGGTCCTCTTGGTAATAGTCTTAAAATTTTAAATCTTTTACTGAGGATGGCCTTTCAAATTTTAGAAAACCCCCAACCCTAGCCACTTACTGAATTAAGGAGCATTCTAGTCTTATGAAGATATATAGATGGATGAAAGTCAAAATAAAAAATGTTCATGGAACTCGATAAGTATATTATTAACTTGTCAGTCTTTAAAGAGAACAGTGTTTGCATATTTTTTTGGCCTGTCAGATACAATTTTTTCTGTGGAAATAATTCGTAATTTGCTTGTAAAGCAGACATGAGTCTGCAAACTCCTGTTTTGCTTTTGTACTAAAGTTGGATTTAGAAAATACAATGATTTGAATTATTCAACACCACAGAGGTTCTCAGATCTTCACAATTGTTATAACCCAAAGACCCAAGCAGAGTGAAATGAGACCTCAGACTTCAAAGAAATTAAAAAGATAAGTCACAAATCTGTTATGGACAGATAACAGAAAACGAGTAGGATCAACATGTGATAGCTGGTATGTGGCAAGACAGAATCTGAGAAATGAGTTCCTCAAAATGAAAGATGAAAAATGTGATGTATTTTATAGTTACCTATTTTTTGCTTTGAAGATTGGATGGGGAAAGCTACATCATCTTTGTTATATTAGGATGCAATAAGTAGATATTCATCTGTAAGTCGATTCAACCATTCCTTTAGCAATGATAATAAGAGGTGCTGCTGACAAATAGTTAAGAATGCAAGCTCTTGAATGAGGGGAAAAAAGCTGTATTTAAAGTTGTTTCCTCCCTTTATTACATTAGATGAACATGACTTCCTATGTTTGTTTCAGTTTTCCTATCTGCAAATTGAGGATGCCTACCTCATAAAGAACCATCTTCCTATGATTAAGTGAAAAAGATACATAAAACATTTAAAGTGCTTTTAGTTCAGTGCTTGGTATACAGTAGGAGGTAAGTAATTAAATAATTGTTACTGTTTATTGAGTTTTTCCTGTGTAGTAGGTATAGTATCTAATATATTAAATGACTTGTGTCATTTAACTTTTACATCTTTGGCTTGCTAAAAAAACTAATTAATCTTTTATTTTAAAGATAGGGAACCCAAGGCCCAGAGAATTTACATGATTTGCCCAAGTTTACAGAAGTGGTAGGTCCTTGAATTGAACCCAGAGCTTTCTGACCTTCAAGTCTCAGTGCTGTCATTTCTGTTGTTTTCCTCATGACCTTGCTACTATTCTGTCCTGCATCTCTCAGTTTAAAGACTTAATTGCTTTCTGTGCAGCCATTATTACAAATCATTTAAAACTACTTTATGATACTGTTCTCCGGAGTTTTCTACATGTTTATTCTCCTCCTCCAGACACTTCACTGATTTCCCTAAAGAAAGAAAATGGGTCATAAAATATTTACATTGCCATTTCACCTAGGACAGAACTAACACAGGGGTGCATTATTACAGCAGCTAAATAAATAGCAAAGTAATACAGCATAGGCTATATTTTGCTACACTGTAATTCAGGTTAGAGGTTACATTTAGTACATTTTTTAGTTTTCGGTGTCTAGACTAAATGAATGAGGAAACAATTCCAATTTAGATGAGGAAATAACCAAACATAATCATAAAGGATATTACTTTATTACAAGACTTTCTAATAAATGAGTTTTTTAAATAAAATGTTTCTCCCCATTTATAATTTCCTCACTTTTCCAGTAATTGACCTATAACTATATGTAACTGAAACTTCTGGAAATGGAAGAAAACCCTTGCCTCAACCAATACCTGTTCAAGTCTAGTCATTCTGACTTACAGTGAGATTGATTAATTCCTTATGTTGTAGTTTTCTTTCTACATTGAAGCTGACTGTATAAAGCTGTTGCAATGAAAATAGAGTAAGCAGAGCCTTTGACCTAACCACCTCAGTTTCAGATTTGGGTTCTATCACTTGCTTGATGCTGTTCTTTCTTGTTGAGAACTGTCTGAATGATTAGACTCTATTTTGGAGAGAGCTGGGTGCCTAGATCATCTACCCTGGCAAAGAGCCACAGTAAAAATACATGAATTCATGATATGTGTGTGTGTGTGTGTGTGTATGTGTGTGTGTGTGAAGTTCTCTTTAAACAGCTACTTTCCAATCAGTTAATCAATAACCATTTATTAGTACATGCTCTATATCAAACACTACTAAAGTATTATTGGAGATACAAATTTATAGCATAGTTCTTGGAGTATATACTTACACTAAAGATGCTAAAAATGAATAATAAAATACATAAAGACTTAATAAATATCATGATTTTTAAACATAAGCCATAGCATTTAGTATGATTAATTTCCTAATGCATTGTGTCAACAATAACTTCAATAGGTGTTCAGAAAAGGAGAGATCATTTTTGGCAAGGGGTTTCACAGAGAAGATCTGAGTTTTTTTGCCCTTGGCCTTGGCCATGACCACTTCTTTCTAGAGGTTGCTGATAATCTCAGATGCTGTTTCCATTAGAAACCTGCTTCACTTGAACTCTTCTAATCTCTTATTGTCTCTCCTAGTCTTCTCTGCCTACTCCCATGTGACATTTTGGACCTTCTCTAGCTCCCCAGAATTGGGGCTACCAGTGATAGGCTGGTTGTGCTTTGCACAGTAACCATTCTACATGAGCATTGTGGATTTATCTCAGGTGGATGCTTTTTCTGCATCTTTCTCTAGATTATATGCTTCCCTTTTGAAAGTGTAATTAATTCACTGTCCCTGGGTTAAACAGTTCTGGGATCAGGAATATTTTATGGCCATGTCTTAAACCGTACTGAGACCAAGTAAAATTAACTTAGCTGCTTGATTCTGGAAATATCTGCTTCTCAAAGATTAGGCTGAATCTACTAATGAGTTTACCATTCAAGACTGTGACTAACAACTTTTTCATGAAACATTGCTTTTCTTTTTTTTTTATGTATGTATGTTTGTTTATTTATTTATTGTGTGAGAGAGAGAGAGAGAGAGAGAGAGAGAGAGAATAAGTGGGGGAAGGGCACAGTGAGAGAGAGAGACAGAACCCTATACACACCCTTCCCTATTTTTTTCACTTTTGGGATACTTGTAGGACTCTGCTAAATTGGTGTTCTCTGTTACTACAGTAAACCTAATAAACTTAGCTTTTGGGGGGAGTCAGTAGTCAGTACCTTCTAAATGGGGTTTTCTCTCTAATCCTGTGACCTCTTCAACCTAATATGATCTCAGGTAGCATTGTAACCAAACAGTTTGTGCAGTAAAAATTCTAATGATCATAGATGATCACTTCTAAAAGCCAATGCAGAGGAAAGAGAAGGAAAGAGAAATAACGATGATAAGGAAACTGTAAAACCTGTAAGTAACTGTAGATTCTGGTTTTAAGAATGGATTATTTAGTTCTGAGTTCTGCAATTACAGGATTCCATAAGTACCTGAGTATTTTTCCTCTTTAATATTAACTTTAGTAATCACTACACTGTGCACCAGGCATGAATCTAAGGGTCTTATATATATCATTTTATTCTATTGTTACAACAAACCTTTAAGGCTCCCTCCCCGCCCCCCCTCCCCCCCCGCTTCATTTTATGGTCAGGAAAACTAAGTCACAGAGAGATTAAGTTTACATGTCATTAGGTACAAAGTTTGTAATTTGCATGGCAAGGAATAAAATCTAGGTGATGTCACAGCAGATATGAGACTTTAAGCCTCTATGCTGTACTTCCTTCTTGAAATATATGAAGTTCTGGTTTATCTTAAAGTGGTATATGGGTACATTGATTGTGACCGTGTTTGAAACATTAACCAGAAGGGTAATAGGTGATTGATTCTTCTTATATTATAAATTTAAACATAATTTAATAGCTCTCACTGTTATCAATTGTGCATTCTAATTTCTTGTATGAGAGTTTTATGTAAAATGTATGAGCATCATTTGTTTGAAAATTCTGAATATCTACATATATTAATACCATTTAACATTTTTTTTCAAACTTTTATGTCAAATTTGAGTGGTTTAAGATGCAAATAATACATAATATATATATATAATTAAAACTCTTGATTATAGTATGACTATAAAATGCTTAGTTATTTTTAAAAACAAGGATAAATTGTGTAATAAAAATTACTAGAATAAATATAGCAAGATTATTTTTGTCACCCTGTCCTCATTTCCAAGGTTACTCTCCCTGATGTTATGATTCTAATTGTCTTTATGTTTATATTACAAGACATGGTGGATTGAAAAAATAAGCCATAGCTCTGATTAAAATTTGAGAGGATGGCTTATAATTACTATTACTGAAGTGTGAAAATATATACACACTATGCTCTTCATTTAACATAGACAATTGTATTTCTGAAGTATAAATATTTTATGATATTAAAAAAATGAATTACAATTTATCTTTCAGCTTAAATGGTAAGAGCAGAATAATCCATTTTAGGAGCAAGAATGTAACCTATGTTCATAAGACAATGCTTATGTCCTCTTCTCTGTGTTATTATAATACTTCCTGACTCCCTTGCCTCTACTTCTAACTTTCTATCTACACTGATGGCAAACTAATTTTCTTAAAATGTAAAAACAGTCTGGGGCGCCTGGGTGGCTCAGTCAGTTGAGTGTCCGACTTCGGCTCAGGTCATGATCTCACAGTTTGTGGGTTCAAGCCCTGTGTCGGTCTCTGTGCTGACAGCTTGGAGCCTGCTTCAGATTCTGTGTCTCCCTCTCTCTGTGTCCCTAACCCACTCGCATCCTGTCTCTGTCTCTCTCAAAAATAAATAAACATTAAAAATTTTTTTAAATGTAAAAACAATCTTAAACCTCTTTATGAACAATCATTCGCTGACAAAAAATGTAAACTTTAAATTTTCTTGCATGACATCCGATGTCCTCCACAATTAGACCATAACTACAAGATATGAAAACCATTCGGGGTTGTTTTGTTTGTCTGAATTAATATATATCTTTGGTGTCCTTGTTCTTTGCTCCTATTATTCCTTTACCTTGGTATTTTTTCTACTCTCTAGTCTGCTAACACTTTTTATCTTCAAGGTCTATTATCATTGAAAGCTCAAAGATATCTGCTTGGTCAAAATTAGGCATTTGGGCTTCCTCAGACTTTTTTATATCTTTTCACTGAGCATGTGATTTGTTTCTGTTTTATTGACCTAGGATATTATTTATATGACCACTATTTACCCTTGAAGATAGGGTAAATAGTAGTCATATACTACTTTGTTTGTCTTATATTTAAGACAAGTAACCACAGTGCCTTCGAAAATGAGGTATTTTATCAAAGTTAAATTGTACTGAGTGATGGATTCTCACTTATTAATTAATTCCTAGGATTCTCATTGAATAGTGTGGTATGTGCTGTTTTTAAAAGAATGTCTAAAAAATCTCAAAAGGTTTTTAAATTTTGTACTATAAAAAAGATAGCAACACTAAAATGAATTATTTTTAACTTCATTTGAATACAAACATAAGAGAAATTAGAACTTCTCACTTTCTAAAGATAAGTGTAGAAGGAAAAAACATGAAATATTTTTTTAAAGAAAAACATATGAGAAATACAGTGTGACAAGTTTTAGTATGTATTATAATTTTAGTAAAGAAGGCCAAATATCAGAGTTAGAATATTTACTTGTAGGACAATAAAAAACAAATTTTATTATGATAAATAAACAAGCATTTAACATAGGTGACAGCAGCTAAAAGATGGGTAAGTTTTAGCAAGATTTAGTTACATGTTATGGATCATGAGCTCTTGAGTAGTTATTTTAAATATTTAGAACTTAAATAAGAAAGTGTATTTAAAATACTTTTGATAATACTAAGGATGTGTACAAAAGTATTGTAACCCTGAAGGAAGCCATAAAAAAAGTACCAGTAATTAATATTTAGAAATTAAATCTGAATTTTGGGTATTTAATATTATAAATAATTAAAAACCAGGGAATCTAACACAGTGACAGCAACCTAAATCTGCCCTCTAATATCCTTCGAACAGCAAATAAAAAACCCCAGAACATCAAGGAGAACACATAAAACTACCAAAAAAATGTGGTTTAAAAATAACTGGAAGATAAACAAACAAACAAACAAACAAAAACAGAACAAAACAGAAAACAAAACACTGGAAGACAAAAAATGCCCAAACTTTTCATGCAGGTGAAAATAAACAAATACCAAATCCCAGCCAGCAATCTCTCATACCTCATACTCTTGTTGCAATCTTTGTCATGAACAAGGGTAATTTAAGAAAAATTGCAAGGGAAAAGAGAAGAGGGGACCTATCAGCATATCTCAAATTGCTCTTTAACTTCTCCATAAAGATCACTTTTACCCTATATATGAGAATACCAAAAAAAAAGGAAAAGAAGAAAGAAAGAAAGAAAGAAAGAAAGAAAGAAAGAAAGAAAGAAAGAAAGAAAGAAAAATTCCCAGCTAGGTCAGAGTATTGCTTACAGAGCTTAAAACACATGCAATTTGAGGTGGTCGTCTTTCAGATTTATAACTTAAGTGGTAAAAAGTTACGAATAGGTGTCACTTGGAAATTAAACGGTTAAAAGCAAAAGAAATAAATGTGGCAATTTGAGGGCACTAAAAAAAATAAACAGAACAAAGAAATGGAGTAAATTTAATTATCTTTCTAGGATCAAACAAAATAATGTAAACTAAACAAATGGAAACTTCCTGTACTTATAGAAGGGAATCTTAGTGAATTAGGAATCTTGTAAAGAACCTCAAATCCACAAAATGAATAGAGACTAAGTAAGAATACAAAAACTTAAGAAAGCATAAAATAAGGAATGATACACCTTTGATAAAATTCATTCATCCAAACTGAATTAAATATATTAAAACTGATTTTATATACTCAGAATGTATTTAGGGAAATTAGAAACCATTTTTAATTACAAATTCAAAATTTTAAAAAACTTAAAAAACATTGATTGAAACAGGGTTGGTTGGGAAAAAAACATAATCACCTCCATATGAAACGTAACTTATAAGACAATAATAGACTAAGTGGAATAGATTACAATAGAAAATATAGTAAGAGACATTGAAGAAAGTTAAATATACAACCATGAAAATTAAAGTGAGAAGTGAAACAAATCAGAAATATAGTGGTGAATAATTAATTGATTGAAATAATGTATACAATTGAAAGCCCTGAAGAAGAATAAACAATACATTTAAATATTTAAATCCATAAACCAAGATCATTCCCCAGGTAACAGAAGGCTTGAGTGAATGTATTGAAAGAACATCTGAATAATTGTGAAAAATTAACCAAAAATGATTAACCCCAAGTCATATATATTAATAAAATTATTCAACTCCAATAAGAAAGGAAAAATCTTTAAGGCCTCCAGACCAAATATCCAATAACTTATTAAGACACAGCTATGAGACTGGAAATGTCATCTCATAACCAGTGAGCACAGCTAACACCAAGATCTTGTCTTCTTAATATCCATTTTCCAATAAAAGAAACCAGGGCTCCTGGAGAAATGGCTGACTCCTTCTTAGGAAAGGACAATATGAGATGAGTCTGGAAAGATCCTGTGGACCCATAAATAAATGCTCAAAAAGTGACGGGAAAGTGTCAAAAAGATGTAGGAAATGCTTTTTTTTCCCTTGCCAAATTGAAGTAACAAGCAACTGGATTTAATGTCCTACCTAAAACAGTAATAACAACAAAACAGAGAATATATGAGATAACGGGTTCAAGACACAGGACCTGAGGAGATTAAAACAGTGACCCTGAGAGATCGGGAACAAATGAGGTTATGTACTATGATTGCTTCAGCTTACAACTTAAGATGGTTTCCAGGCCATCTTTGAGGTAATGGAAACCTGCAGAGCTTGCAAGTTTCCTAGGGTTAAGGATATCCTACTGAGAGTCTAGAGCAATTGAGATGGCTAGAGTTTATGGAGCAGAGTATTGCTGATGGGCCCGTTTGAGGGTTGGGGAATGCATTCTGTGTTCTAGTAGTATACACATGCTCCCCAGTTTTATCTTTCTTTTGAGCTCTTTCTTATCTTCTCTGCTCTTGCATATGGTCTTACATTCAAGCAGGGATGTATACCTAACACTCCAGTCTGTCACAAGAATGTATGCATCTTTGCCCATGTCCACAGCCTTCTAGAGCTCTGCAGTTATATGTGAACGTATCAAAGCACGCTATGTCTGTCTCATTCCCCAGAGTGTCCTGATCAATTTCAGGCTAGTCTGTCAGTTTCTTGTTTTTCCTAGTCAGGATTGGTGCATTATTGGTCTTTTCCATTCATTTTCCATTGGCATTGCTATGGTTTCCAACACCCAGGGGCATGGAGGTTTTGTGCCCCTTTCAGTGTTAATTGGTTGTCCCAGCATTACTGTGCCCATGTGGAGGTTGGTGAGGAGGATAAAGGGATAGCGTGGAGCAGCCATGAGCTAAAACTGCATTTCAGTGATTTGTTTGAATAAATGCCTCTCAGTTTGTTATTTGCCTTAGTTTCCATTCCTGTTCTTGAAAATCTCATCCAGTGTTATCACTGATTTGTGAAGACTTTTTTGTGTGTTTCTCTCTGTGCCATTCTGTAGTTCTTTTTGTCAGAGTCATTCTTCTTTAGTTCCAGACTATTTGGCTGAAATGGTCACACTGAACCTCTCACACTGTCATTTTTAGTCAGCATTATAATAAAATAATGATGAGAAAACCTGAGAAGCCCTTCGTTAGGAGAAGTCCAACCATTGAATTATTCGTAATAAAGTCTTTATGTATACAGTTTGAGAGGCAGCATATTGATCTGTAGATGTTTGTTTTTTCAGTCTCATAGGCAATTCACTTTTTATCTTCAAATCTCAATTTCCTTTTATAAGATAAATATAAATACTTCTTTATAGAAAATAGAGTTATTTGCCTACATTTTTTAAAAGCTTTTTTTTTTTAAAGCACTTATTTTTGGTCTCTGAAATTCTATGGCCCCAATAGAAAATAGCTAGGATATCAGTTTTCACAACAAATATGGGGAAGAGTAAAATAAACATGGTTGATGTGTAAGCTGTCCCCAACTTATGGAGGCAGAAAATGGGGCTGAATTCCTATTGTTATATGTGAATGTTAATATTAAAGTCAGCGATTAATTTGAGATATGTGTTGGTTATGCATAACTAATCTTAGATGTCAATCACGAAAAAGATTGTACTTGCCAGCAGTCTTTTTATTCAAGATTATTATAAGAGGGGTAAGAAAGTGTGTGAAAAAGCACTGGGATTATATGAGAAAATGTGTGAAAAAGCACTGGGATTATATGTTAGATATGGTGACATTGAACTGGCAAGAGATAGGCTAATGTGTCTTTTGGATATTGAAACTCCACGCTCCCCAGGCTGGATATTGTGAAACTCAAACATCATTAAGTTGAACAATTTTCCTTCAAATTTTTCCCTAAATGAATTTAATTTCCTTAATTAAAGTGACTAAATATAAAATCATGTGATGGCTAAAAGGTCAAATGCTTGCTCTATTTTAAGAAGTATAAAACTATTCAAATTGAATGATTTATTATAAAGGAAATTAAATTCAATTATTCATTTGAGAAAACTGCAAAAGATTGTCTTCGGTATTTATAGTCACTCTTAAATAC
Organism: Panthera tigris; assembly: GCF_018350195.1. Taxonomy (NCBI): domain Eukaryota; kingdom Metazoa; phylum Chordata; class Mammalia; order Carnivora; family Felidae; genus Panthera; species Panthera tigris. Next base: position 126,514,336 of record NC_056665.1, read on the forward strand.
TGGCACTTGATACAGAGTTGGCCCTAGCATTGGTCTCTGGACTATACATGATGTTAATACATGAGCATAATTTGTTCTAGATGCCCAGGACAGGAAAAAAAATTAAGGTTTCCTAATCAGACTCCAAAAGTGGCCATAATGAAAAATAAATAATACTTATGTATGTTTATATTCTCCATAAATTCTCCAAGCACTACTTTCCACAATGAAAAGGAACCATGTCACTAAGCTAAGATGTAATGATGCAATGTTAGCATGAGATACATACAGGATCACTGTAAATCAATGGGTAGAATCAGTCATTTTAACAAGCTGTTTCAGTAAACAATCTGCAGTTATTCATTCCTTTGATTGTTTACACATTTATTATTGGGCAAGTTGCTACGTACCATTGGTAAGAAGTAAATAATACAAGGCTTAAGCTATATATAGTTTAAAGTTGAGATCATTTAGTTTGTGCTTTCTATACATTGACTTTAATGTGCATACTAATTATCTTGGGGTTTGTTAAAATGAAATTCTAATTTAGTAGATCTGGGGTAGGGTCTGAAATTCAGCATTTCTGGCAAGCTCCCAGGTGATGCCAAATCTGCTGGTTCATGAACCGCACTGAGTAAAGAGCTAGAGAACATCTTCAATGTTCTTACACAAAATATCTCAAAAAAATCACTTTTAGAATACATGTATTAATGATTGGAAATTTCTCTTTTATGCCATAGTCTTAATAAATGAATTTTTTAGTGAGATGAAAAAGGAAATAATTATCAATAAATTATTCTCACCTGTACTTTTATTTAATTGTGATTGTTTAGTATTTGTTTGGTTGTGGTCTTTCCAAGTTTGAAAATGAACTTTATTCATTTTATCTCATACTCAGTTTTTAATTCCCCAAACAACTAACTCATTGTTTTATAAATAAGCATTCTTTGAAGAGGTTGAATGCCTATCAAATGCAGAGGAATTTCCTCTGTCAAAAAGGCATGAGGAATCTGACTTAGATCTGGAAATGTTGGAAGGGACATTAAATAAGCCAAGTTTAAAGAAATTATTTTTGTTCTAAAAATAGATTAGTCTAATCTAAGCCATTAAAAAACTAGAAAAAAAAGTTTTTTTTCTTATTTGAAATAAAAAAACATTAAAAAGCTTTAAAAATGTTGGACATGTATACTCTTTAATGTTTGTCACATGAGTTTCTTATGTTAAGACTGGTATTTTGGTTGAGCATGACTTTTTCTCTCATTGCCTAGACAGTTTTCTTTCTTTTGCTTTTTATGGGAACATTTTAATAATAGTCTGAATCCAGTCAGTCTTGGCTTTCACTTTTTTCTTTTCTTTTCTTTAACGTTTATTTTTGAGAGAGAGAAAGAGAGAGTGTGAGTGGGGGAGGGACAGAGAGAGAAGGAGCCACATAATCCAAAGCAGGCTCAGGGCTCTGAGCTGTCTGCACAGAGCCTGATGCTGGGCTCGAATCCACAAACCAGGAGATAATGACCTGTGCAGGAGTTGGAAGCTTTCCAGCTGAGTCACCCAGGTGCCCCTTGGCTTTCATTTTTAACTCCCATCCCTTTTCTTCCTTCTTCTGTCTTGGCTTTTGCCTATAGTTTTTCTACTCCAAATATCACCATGTCATTTATGAACAGATTCGCTTCTTTGATTTCATCTTGCTATGAAAGATTATGATAGCAGAGACGCTGAAGAAAAAAAAAAAAACTAAAAATCAAAACTCCATTAGAGTTAGGTTTTCTCTAGGGATTGGTAATCACTTCAAAATTGATAATCATTGCAAATCACTAAAACTGTTGCTTTTAAACAAGTTGATTATAAACAACAGGAAGTCATGGGGAAACTTCTCTAATGAAGGAGTTCACCTTACCTCCCTTCCAACCAAGAGTTGGAGGAACTATGGGGACAGCATCCCTTTCCTGGCTGATTAAAAGGCTGACTGTATGTAAGCCCCCCCTTAAGATCCCCATGAAGGAGGCAGGTGCAGGCTCAAAAAATGCAAAATATCACAACCAGGAGTAGAGTAAGGGATACTGAGAGAAGTAATTTTTTTTCTTTGGGAAAAAGATGAAGGAGCGTCATGTGAAAAATAAATATACTTTCATAGAATTTGGTACTGAAATTATTTGTGTTAAATTGTCAATAGAGTCTAATTAATTTAGACAGATACAATTAAATTTTTGTGGTTCAGTATGCAAGATGAATGGTACATGCGGATATCCAGAGGATAGGAAATGGGTCAGAAGGGAAGAGAGAACCTACCTGTTTTGGGGAGGATATTTGGTCCATCAGGCAAAGGGACATTTTTCATTCTTTGTGTACATCCAACAGGGCATTAAAAAATCTAGGATTATATGAAAACTCTGCTTGGTTTAATAAAGTTCTAACACATACTGGTAGAAGGACATATACAGAGAGAAATTATTCTGTCAATCATCAAAATATGTAATGCTATTATCTTTAAATGAGAAGAGTAGATGGAGGGGTCAGGTCATGGCGAGCAATTTGTGTTACTGTTTATGCAATAAATGATAAAGGCTTATAAGAAAAATGTAACTGATGTTTCAGGTAAAAGCAATTTGTTTTCTTTCTCTGTGAAAAGTACACATAGTGATTAGGCCAATATGACAGAATTAGGAGGTCAGGAATTAGCTTGCTTTAAATGTCTGCAGGTTCATTAAGGTGACATTAACTAGTATATAACAGGCCAAATATGTGAAGCCTTTATTCACATATGAAAATATCTGTATGAATGTTATTCAGTTTCATACTACTCACTGTTCTTTGGGTTAGGCAGAATTCTGAGCTGGTTCACAGAATTCCTCCCCTGCTTCTATGTAATCCTTTCCCCTTGAGTGAGGATAGGACTGTGAATATGATGAATTTCACACCCATAATTAGCCTATGTTACATATGAAATGAAGGGATTTTGCTTATATAATTATGGTTCCAATTCAATTGATTATGGGTCAGTCAAAACTGAGCTGTTCTAGGTGGGCCAGAACTAAACAAATGAGCCTTTCAAAAAGGCTGGGCTCTTCTCAAAGTCAGAGATTTGAAGCATGAGAGAAATTCTCCTGGTGGCATGGTGAGAGGATCTATAGAGGAGGTCATGTGGTAAGGAGCTGTAGGCGGTGTCTGGAAGCTGAGAGTGACCCCCAACCAATAGCAAACAAGCAAAATGGAACCTTGGTCCTACAACTGCAAGGAATTAAATACTGACAACAACCAGAGTGAGCTTCATGAGAACATTGAGCCTCCGATGAGATGCTAGCCAGGCCAGTATATTGGTTTCAACCCTGTAAGGCCCTGAGCAAGAAGCCAGTTAATACACCCCAGACTCCTGACTTACAGAATCTATGAGATAATCAATGAGTGTTTTTGCTAAGCTTCAAAATAGTGCCACCATTTTGGAAGAAAGTTTAGCAGTGTCTTAAAAAGCTGAACATAGTCTTAACATACAATCCAGCAATTGCACTCCTTGGTATTTACCCAGTTAATTTGAAATGTTATGTCCACACAAAAATTTGTATGCAAATATGCATATTATATTTATTCATAATTGCTAAAAAGTGGTACATCCATATGATGGACTATTTTTCCACAATAAGAATAAACTGGCTATCAAGCCAGGAAAAGATATGAAAACACCTTAAGAGCATATTCGAAAATGCAAGAAGCCAATCTGAAAAGGCTACATACTGTTTATGATTCCAAATATATGAGATTTTGGAAAAGGCCACAGTCCAGTGAGAGTAAAAAAAAATAAATAAATAAAATCAATGGTTGCTACAGATTTAGAGGAGGGGAGGAAAGATGAATAGGTGAAGCAGAAGGGATTCTTATAGTAGTGAAATTTTTCTGTGTGTTACTGTAATGATGGATATAGGACATTATGCATTTGTCAAAACCCAAAGGTAGAACTGCACAACACAAACAATGAACCTGAACTTAAGCTATAGGCTTTAGTTAATAATAATGTCTTAATATTGATTCATCAGTTGTTACAAATGCACCACATCAATGCAAGATGTTAATAATAGAAATTATGTACATACGGGAGGTATTTGGGAACTGTATTATCTGTACTATATGCTCAGTTTTGCTGTAAATCTTCAAACTGTAGAAAAACAGTCTATTTACTTTAAATGAAAAGTAGCAGCTTCAATGTAACTGAATTATGGCCTCAGCAAGAAGGCATGGTGAGTATAAGGCATTCTGAAGGTAGGGCTCTTGTTATCCAACTCTGAAATTTTTGACATACAGGAAACTGACACCCATGTCTCAAAATAGTCTTATTTCTCAGGAAAAGCAAGAAAAAATGGGTTTCTGTGTATAATCCCCTGAGTTTGAAATGTTGGAAATAAATTCATTAAAAAAAATTTTAAACATTATTTTGGAGCTAGATTTGGGCCCAAAGCAGATAACTTCTACCTTTGATTATAGAAAATTCACTGGTTGGTAAAATGGCAAAAATTAACAAATGGCCGTGGCAGATTTCATTTTCTTTGGTTCTCTCAACAAATGAAAACTCAGTAAATCAGTGTATCACGTATCTGTTGTGTCTTATACAGGCCAATTCCCTATAAGTTGATCACCGTTGAATCAATGATCCAGGGATGCTGTCTGGGATCATTTCTTTTTGGGTTGCTCAAAAAAATCTAATTTAGTGGCAGTGAACTCTTTTCCTAAGTACAGGAAATGCTCTTCCTCTGTCACAGGAGTTACAAATTATACCATTAAAAAAGATATGTTGCAGCTGCGTTGGTCAAATAGTAGGTATACTGCAGACTAAGGAGACATTTCCAGAATGAATGGTGGCCTTTAAATCCCTTGATGTCCATCTTATAATCAGTTAAGCAATAGTGCTATAGTGTGGCCTACTAACTGTATTTTTCTGGCCATAGAGCTAATAAGAGGATTAATAAAAAAAGCCAAATTGCAGACTGCTTTTAAAGAAGTGAAATTTTCAGTCACATAAAAGAATTGCAAAAAGTAAAGCAAAGCAGTGCCTAAGTGAGATTCTTAGCTCATTAGCTGTTGTGGACAGGAAAACATGAATTATAGAAGGTCATGCACTGTAACTTGTATAATTACAATAGATGATTCTTAGAATTTTGAAAATATACTGTATTTGGTTATGCTTTAAATATGTACTTTTCTGTTAGATACAATTAACCCTAAATTAATATATACCATATGGTACCTAAAAAATGTTGATTGAGCATTTACAGTGAAAAATAACTGGGTGAGATTTATAGATAATGCAGTAATCCGATTTGGTGCTTTCTCTCAAGGAACTTCCATTTTACAGAAGAGACAGTTATGTGCAGTATTAGGACAGAAGCTGAGGGAAAAAATTGCTTTGGGGATCCTGAAGGTGGAAGAACTAATCCCAAAGAGAGATGAGAGGAGGCTTTCTTAGGACGAGGTAGCATTTGAGCCTCAGTAAAAATGGAGGGGGTTCTAATAGATGAGATGGTTTGTAACCATAAACAATGGTATAGAGTTTGGAAAATCTAGATGAAGTTTGTGTCCTAGAGAGATAATGTGTTTGGTGAAGAAGGGAAGGTTCAGTCGGTCACAGAAGAAACACTGAAATGTTAATGTTGTTTCAAGTGGCCCTCTGTTATAAAATAAATTCAAAATTTTTAGCATAAAATTATGCTGTCATCCCTGACACCTGCCAGATTTAATTTAGGCCTTTATGTATTTATGTATATTTCCAAAGATGCTGGCATAACTAAATGTACATCACAGATATTAAGAGAGAAGCTTCATGAATATGAACTAAGATTATGCTTTCTGGGAAATCCTGGGTATGGGACTATCATAAGATTTTGAATAGCATATAGTCACTAAAATCTAACTGAAAAAAAAAAAGAACTTGTTATTTTCAGGTGCACAAAAATCCTAGGGAATCATGTCATCAGAATCATTAAGAAAGTCCTATCTATACCAGAAGCTCAGGACCACAAAACTGGACCCCAATGGATAGAGTGAAAAGTTCCTTGATCAGTCTGTACATTAATCAGATGTACACACATTTATATACTGTGAACATTGTATTAGTGTCCCTCCTTCCTCACTATTGTGGCACTTAGCTACTAAAATCAGTGTTAGGCCAAACAAAAAAAGTGCTTCTAGATGCACATCAAAAAACGTTTAGTAGGCCAGCAGATGAGATTTGTAATGAGTAGATTCTGAGAAATAAAACGGGTGCAGGTAAATTTCCTAAAACTCAGAATTTTCTATTTAAATTTCTCACATGTATTTTATACTATCTGCATATAGTTAAATGACACCTATTAAAATGTCACTGAAGTTAGTGGTAGCATCAGGATAAATGTATTACTTGATTTATATATTTATTTTATAATAATGTATATAAGCAATATATGTTTATTACCATGCTCTGATAAACACAAAAAGGTACAAGGAAAGAATCAAGAGATTATTTAGAATCCTACTACTCTAAAATAACCAGTATTAAAATTTAAATTTCATAATTTTCGACATTCATTGATGCCACAATACAAAAAGAAGGATGGGTAGCAGGAAGGATATGTGGACACAAAAGTAATTATAAGAATTGGATCAGATTTTACCTATTATTGTTACAGTACCATATACTTTACTAAGTTAATTTGAATTTAACCAAAGAAAAAAGAAGCTAAATCAAAATGGAAGAAGCTACCAAACTGCAAGATTAGGGTTTCATGACACAATATAGTTGTTGAAAGATCCTTCAAGAAAAAAAAGATTAAAATATTTGAAAGATTATTAAAAACTTAGAAGTATTTTCATTTTAATTGAATATTCATTATACAGTATTAATAAATGCCCTGACATAAAGATCTTTTAATTTGCTTTTTTTATACTTACTCCCACCTCATTTCCTTTCTACCTACCCATTTTTAATACAGATACTATTTTTTGTTTTGTCAGAGATTTTAATATTTATATTGATTCCTTAACCACATTTTCTTAGCTGTTTAATCTTAATTTTTGTATTTAATTAATTTGAGGTTTACCATTGTGCATCATTTTTCAATTATTTATTTCAGTTCATCTCTTTTTAACTTGATTTCATCTTCATTTGGCTTTCTTTTCCTTCCCTTCCCTTCCCTTCCCTTCCCTTCCCTTCCCTTCCCTTCCCTTCCCTTCCCTTCCCTTCCCTTCCATGTTCATATGACCCCAGTGGAGTAAATCCACTTTTATTATCTGAAATGTCTGGTTATTGCCTTTCTCTTTTGAGTTTTTTGTAATGTTTATTTATTTTTGAGAGAGAGAGAGAGAGAGAGAGAGAGAGAGCAGGGTGGGGGAGCAGAGAGAGAAGGGGACAGAGGATCTGAAGCAGGTTCTGTGCTGACAACCTGATGTGGGGCTTAAACTCATGAACCCTGAGATCATGACCAGAGCCAAAGTCTTATGCTTAACCGACTGAGCCACCCAGGCACCCCTATTGCTTTTCTCTTTTAAAGGGAACCTGGCTGGGTATATTTGTGGATAATACCATTTCCCCCTCACCAGTCTTTGGAGGCATTGAACCACTGTGTTCTGACTACAGAACAGATGTCTGAAGGTAGTCTAATTTTTTTCCTTATGGGTGACTTGATTTTCCAACAGGAGGCCTGAACAATACATTCTTCCTCTGTGAATTTCAACGTTAACGAGGGTTTACCTCAATGTCAAAGTAATGTCCTAGAGTATGGCACTCCTTTTTAGATACAAAGTCCTTCGTTCCTTGGTTCCTACCTGCTTTTTTTTTTTTTTCTTCTGAAGTTAAACAGCTGTGGGATGTTTTGATATTGACTGTTTTGAATTATTTTTTGTTATCATATGTATAACCTATGCTTTCACCATATAGACTCAATTACTTAATGTCGTAACACTATTTCTGTATTCTATTTCTGAATAACTTATCTCTTAATATTGTATTGGTTGGCTAGATTTGCCATAATAAAATACCACAGGCTGGGTGGCTTAAACCTACTAGAAACTTATTTTCTCATAGGTCTGGTGACTAGAAAACCCAAGACCAAGGACCAGCAGGCTGCAGTTTCTAATAGGGGTTTTCTTCTTGGCTTGCAGACAGATGCCTTCTCACTGTGCCTCACATGGTAGAATGAAAGGGCAAGCAAGCTTTTCATAAGGGCACTAATCCCATCACAGAGGCTCCAACCTTATGGCCTCATCTAAACTTAATCAGCTCCCAAAGACCCCATCTCCAGATACCATCACATTGAGGTTTAGGGCTTAAATATGAATTTTAGGGGGACACAAACATTCAGTCCATAACAAGTATATTGAGCCCTCAATTTCAGGGTACAAGTGAAGTATAGGTTACATTGTTTTATATGGCATTTATATTTATCATCTTCTTCCTAATTACTTTATTCTTTTTTTCTTTATCCCTTCACAGCGATTGTCTCAAGCTTTTCTTTCATGCCATCAATTTGATTTCTCTCCATGTCTGTTTTGTTCTTTGTTTTTTTTCCAGTGTGTTTATTAGATTTATGTTTTTGCTCAATACATTCCCTTAGCTCTACTTTCTTTTTTTATCATTATACTTTTTCATGCATAATTTTTCTTTTTATATATATTTCATTGAATTCAAATTGTCACCAATGTCTAATCCAATTCTGGTATTGCAGGGAGCTCCTTTGCAGAATTTGTTTCTGTTCCTTTGGTTATGTTTGTTCCAGGCAAGGTTTGAAGAGTTGCCAGCTCATTTATTTTTCATCTTGTTCCTAATGTGAGTTGCTGAGTTCAGATTAACTACGTGTTGGGACACAGTTTTAGCAATTGTTTTTGACTCCTCATCTAGCTAGTCTGGCTGGACCAATAGATATGGTCCTGGTTTTCCAAGTTTGTGACATAATATCATTTTCCTTTCTTTATTAGATTGTTACTGATGAAATCATGGATTTTTAGAATATTTTAACTTTTTCCTTCTCTGCTTACTTATGAACTGAAGGAGATCCCATTTGTGAGTCAGCTTTATTTTTTTTTAAATCTTTACCCAGCATCTCCAAGGCCATGGAACTAAAGAGCAGTTATTGCGGGGACAAAATTTTCCAAGAGAAGACTCCAAGAGAGAGCAAGAAGAAAAATCTTATATATGGAGGTAAGTTAATGATGCTTAAGAGAAAGAAATAAATTCAAGTTCTTTCTAAAGAACTTGGTATGGAGAGCGGAGTTTGCATTTTACCTAGATGCATTCTGCAGACTTTAGAAAACAATAGTAAATGGCCAACTAGGAGGATTTCAGTTGTGATGGTGACTGCTGATGCATTACATTTCTGCCCATGACAGAAGCATGAGTAAATAAGAAAGCGATGTTTGTTTGATAAGGTGTATGTGGAAGACTCCAACACATTTTATACAGAAAAATGTATATATGTTAATAATCCATAATAAACTATATGAGCATTATCTTGAGGAAATGAGCTCAATTATTAAAAGAAGTGACATTTATGAACTATGTAAATTGATATCCAATTAACTTGCTGCAGCTCTCTTATTAAATGCCAATTAAGTGTATTAACCTTCTTTACAATTTCATATATCAATACGAATTTAACTGTACCTTTATTGCCATTGTAATTTTGAATTAATTGCGTAGCAAGATGATTTATCTTTTGCATAATTATGAAGCCTTACCCTCTGTTCTTCAAAAAAATAAAATTGATAGTTTTATAAACTCTGAAGGTACGCCCCCAAGATGTCACTTATTACTTAGCTTTGTATAAATCTTTGTTTTGAAGTAAAATGCAGATTGCACATGGTTTGTGGTAGCTGGATAGTGATTTTAGTTCTTTATTTGAAATAAAATATGAAGCAACTACATAATGCACCTGAAAGGCATTATTAGGTCTACAAATTGTTTTCTCTTATGATTTTTGTTAGCGTCTTTATAGACAGATTTTTCTGGCAACTGAGAACTTTCTTAATCAAACAGAATGCAAAATCATCTATTAGAAAATAGGTATCTTAGATCATTATGGTGAGACATGTTTTATTTTGCTTCCACAATCCCCTGAATATCTAGCATGGTTATAGACATTTACCGAGTTTGAAGTAGTTGAAAAGATCATGGGTTTTGAGGTCAAATAATTTGGGGTTCGGTTTCTCTCCCAGTTTCTATTTCTGGTCATAGAAATCAGTGACATTTATGGCTTTTAGCCTATTCACTCATTAGTAAAATGTGGATGGTAACAATTCCTGCATATGTTTATACTGAATATTATATCTAAGTAAATGCACATATACACAAAAACATATTACTATGAGTAATATGCATGGGAGTCTATACTCAGTAAAAGCTAGCTTTTATTACTATCTTTTCTGATTTTTGATTTTTGAAACAATTTCATTGCTTTGTATATTCCATGAGCCTACTGCCAAATAAGTTTATATATGATTTATGAATGGGGTGGACCTCAGGGCATCTTAGTCTTGAAAGAGGGAAATAAAACATTGCATGCATATGAAAGACAAATTGGAGTATATGCAGGACTATTGTGTCATTTATCTCACTGAAATTACACTGAAATGTTTACTGGCTAACTCTATATTTATACAACGAGAGCTTCTTACACATATATTTACTTACGGTTTAAAAGTCTGTGCACTGATGAATCTAAATCCAAATTATTGAGAGCATGTTGCTAGAAAATCAGTCCTGACTCCATGCTAACTGGCAGCCCTTCCGTGGAGTCATGCGAGTATTTTGGCTGTGGTACCTTTTGTTTTTCTGCTTTAGCATCACACCGTTCAGTGCTCGGCAAATGTGGCCTATTCGTCACTACATTGCTGTGTGATGTTCACATGTACCCTTCAGGTGCCAAGGTATAACTTCTATGGGCTGTTTTTGTGCACTCTGCCCTGTGCTATTTCCCTCATCCCCCCCCATCCCTCACATTGTCTCCGTGTGGAAAGACCAACTGAAAGTCAGACGGCTTCCCTTTCCTCTCCGTTCCTTGCTTAAGCAGCGATGATCTCTTCCCTGCTTGGCATTGTCACTTGTTTCTTTGCTAATCTGTGCCCGTTTAAGTCTTCCGTAAAACCTCCAATAAAGTCACCCATAAAGCCATCAGATGTCAGGTACAATAATAAATGTCTGTGGAAACAAAAATCACCCTAATGAAATAGAAGAAAACCTAAAGTCCTTGCCCATGTGCTTCCAATTAAAAATGTTTCCTCTGGCTTGTCATTATTTATAGCATTGTTAATGATGGAATTCACACTGAAATAAATGTCTTTCTTGTTGGTGATTATTCATGAGGCCCATGTGCCTATAAGTACCTCAAACAGAACATTCTCTATGGAGGTTTGAGATTGAGGGTCGCTGGGAATTGGTGTAGAAGGCCGAGAAAGGATTTCACCTGCAGCTGCACAATAGTCTCATTGAGGTCTGGATCTGACTGATAAGGATGAACAATTGTGACCACCGGAGTAAATTTATGGAAATTAGTTGAACAATTCCAGTGTGGCTCTGGAGTATCAGAATTACAATTTGTACAGATGGTGATTCTTCACAGTCAACTAAGCAACAAAAATAAAGCTCCTGCTACTTGTCAGAAAACCAGCACTTGGATAAAAAGTTCTTGTAGCACCCATAGCCCACATGGCAGGGAGGTAGAAGGCACAAGCCTGACTTGAAAGCTGCCAGCTTTTCTTTTCTAGAATTCGATAGCATACTGTCCTATTTTATTTCTTTTTTAAAGTATTTATGTGTTTGGGAGTGGGGGAGGGGCAGAGATAGAGAATCCCAAGCAGGCTCCGTGCTGTCAGCACAGAGCCTGATGTGGGGCTCAAACTTGAGAACTGTGAGATCATGACCTGAGCTGAAACCAAGAGTCATACGCTCAGCTCAACCAATTGAGGCACTCAGGCATCCCCTATTTGTTTTTCCCAGAGTTCTCAATTTAGAAAGGGATTTCAAGGTCTCTCACCATTTAATAACTAACTGCAAAAGACTCCCATGAAAAGAGAAGGATGGGATCAATCTTAATGATAAGCTTTTATCCATTGTCTACTCTTAAGGCATTTTACATATTCATAGTTCACAAAATAGCTCTGCAGTGTAAGCATTTTTTAGAGTGACTTTACATATGAGAAAACTAGACCTGAGAGACTAATCATTGAGTAAGCTATTATCCAAACAGACTCGTTTGTCTCTTGAGCTCATATTCCTTGTGCTACACTATCCTACTGGTGAGTTAATTGACTAACCTGTGAGTTCATCTTTTCCACATCATTACAGATCTCATTCCTATGAATATATATCCCGAAATCCTCACAATTTTCTTGCATAATTACTTTAATATCTTCTGGAGTCTGTATAAGTTTAGTCACTCAGAAGTATCTCCTGTGTTGTCAGGAAGATATTGTTGCTTTTGTATTCTTTGTGTCCTGTAATTATCTGGTTTTGAAGGATTCCACCTGGTAACTTAATTCTAGTGGAATTAATGTGGAGGGAATACATGAATGCCACAGTGATTGAACCTCATCTGCTACGTCTGACAGTGCGTGCATGGTGTGGAGTGGTAGGAGTAAGGTAAACATTCACCATCTCAAATACTTTAACTCTCTTCTACATTTCCCTTTTACTTTTTTCCACACTTTCTTTGGTTTTATTCCCCCAAGGAGAGCATGGACAGATATAAGTAAGCAGTCCCCTAAAGTCACGATATATTGAGAAATAATTATAACAATGGTGATTGTGCCAGCAAGAAGTTTTAATTTAGGTAAATATTGTACTTAATATTTCATTCAAACATCCCTTAAAACACTGTATTTTTTTTTTTAAATTAACAGTGTTCCCTTGAAGTTGCTAAAAACTGCCCAATTTATGCTGCAATATTCATTCAAAGATTCTAGTCTTCTCTCTTACTTTTCATTGGTTTTGATTCTTTATATAGCACTTCAATTTGTAAGCCCCTTAAATGGTTCTTAAAAGTTTTCATTACTTACATTCATGCCATTTCCAGCGGCATGTTCCACATTTCCCAACAATGGTTCCAGTGTATCTGGGGTTTCGTGTACTGCTGTAACCTGCTAAAGTTCTTGTGTATCTTGCCAAGGTCGTAAACAAATGCTTTCTTTCTCTCTTCAAAAAAACTTTTTTAATGTTTATTTATTTTTGAGAGAGAGAGAGAGAGACAGAGTGTGAGCAAGGGAAGAACAGCAGAGAGAGAAAGGGAGACACAGAATCCAAAAAAGTCTCCAGGCTCTGCGCTGACAGCACAGGGCTCGAACTCATGAACCGCGAGGTCATGACCTGAGCCGAAGTCGGGGACTTAAATGACTGGGCCACCCAGGCGCCCCCTCTTTCTCTTTTTTTTTTGTTTATTTTTGAGAGAGAGAGAGAGAGAGAGAGAGAGAACAAGTGGGATAGGGGCAGAGAGAGAGGGAAAGAGAGAGAATCCCAAGCAGGCTCCCTTCTGTCAGTACAGAGTCTGTCTCGGGGCTTGAACTTACGAGCTGTGAGATCATGACCTGAGTCGAAACCAAGAGTCAGCCACTTAACCAGCTGAGCCACCCAGGTGCCCCACTTTGTTTTTCTTTTATCAAAGCTTTTGTCTACTGCAAGAAACCATTGCTGATTCTGTGGGATGGCTTAACAGAACTTGCTTTTTTTTAGATTTAAGGCCACCACCTTTCTTTTTGAAAAGTTATTTCCTCTCCCCATTGAATGATCCAATCACTTCTGTCTTTCTTAGTTTGCTATTTTAATACATTTTTGGATTCTAGGCTTCCTACATTTCCAGACATATAACGGAGTCAGGGGACTAAGTCCAGGAGATAAATTTGTCATCATAGTAAAGGTGACTGGTAAAACCTCCTCCCATACTTTTCCTAAAGATTAGGGTAAGGTTTTATAGTTTTCATCAAAGTCTTAAGGGGCTTATGACCCAAAATAGGACAAAATGATCTTTTATGCAGATATTTAGGTATGTTAGAAATAGGTATTCACTTAACATTTAATAGTGAAAACCATAAAGCTTTCAGACGGTAGGTTAGGAGAATATTCTCATAACTTGCCGTAGGTACATTTTCCTTAAACAGAACACTAGTTAAAAAATGGATGTCATTAGAATTCAGAATTCCATTTGATGAAAAGACACCATGAAGAGAAAGAAAATGCAAAGCAGGAAAGGATGTTTGCAATACATATATCTGACAAAGGACTTATATCTGGAATACATAAATAAGTCCTAGCAAAGCAATAAGTAAAGGACAAACAGTTTCGTGGAAAAAAAACATAACAAAAAAGGAGCAATTCACAAAAGAATATATCTAAATGATCATAATAAACGTGTAAAGTTTGAAAAAATCATTCTTCATTAAATTAAAACCACAATGAGATCAATGAGATATTACCTTTATTCACCATAATGGTTGAAAATAAAAAAAAAAAGAAAGAAAAGACAGTACCACATGCTGAGTAGATGTTGAGCAAATGCAAATTATACTAATGGAAATATCATTACAAACACCTTGCACAGTGCAGAGTCTCCTAAAACAATACATGTATCCTAACATTCTGTACACACATGTGAATAGTGATGCTGTCTTATAGTGTGTGTGTGTGTGTGTGTGTGTGTGTGTGTGTGTGTGTGAATAGATCTGTCCCTATTTGTGCATCAGAAGAAATGGAAAGGAATGCATACAGTAGCTTTGTTCACAGTAGCTTAAATTGGGCTAAAATGTTCGAATGTTCCTCATCAACAGATGGGATGAATAAACCATGGTACTTGTAGGCAGTGAAACCCTACGCATTAATGAAAACTGTAACAAACTACTGGTATTGGCAAAAACCTAGATGAATCACACACATATGATTATAAGTGACGGAAATCACTCACAAAAGAGTACATACTGATGTCAATATATATTGCTATAAAAGAGGAAAAATAATCTACAGTGATAAAAGTCACAATAGTGGTTATTTTCCTGTGGGTGGGTAATGACTCTGAAGGGGAGTGAGGCGGGTTGCTGGGCTGCTGATAATGTTCTACGTCTTAACCTGGGTGGAAGTTATTTGAGTTTGTTTGCATGGGTACATTTTGTACAAATGAATCAAGTTGTACAGGAGATGGTTGTGTACTTTATGCATTATATCTTAATACAATAAAGTGGTAAAATACCCAAAACTCGATACACAATGATCATATCTAACAAGGAGTATATGAAAGTACCCAAAGGAAGAACACTTTCCTGAGTTTTGTATTTGCCCCGTGGACAGAGCCAGATTAAATATGGCCGAAGAAACTCTTCTAGTTATAGCTCGTAGATACCATTGTGAGAAAAACAGTACACTCATTCTGGCTCATTCTGCCATTTACTTACTTATTGACTGTTACCAATTTTCCTGACATGTAAAATTGTGTAGTGATATCTATTTTATAGAATTATTTGGGAGATTTAATAAAATATTTCAGTGGAAGTGTTTATCACGGTGCCTGGCAGGTAGCACTCACGTGTGTTAGATATTGTTACTGTTATTATTACCATTATGTTTATTAACATTATTATTATACACCCCAGCTGATTTTGCCCAATATATATTTTAGAGGTCTATATTTTTCATGTTTATTTATTTATTTTCAGAGAGAGAGTGTGTGTGTGAATGTGAGATGGGGAGGGGCAGAAAGAGTTGAAGAGAGAAAATCTCAAGCAGGCTTCACTCTGTCAGTGTAGAGCCTGATGCAGGTTTCGAACTAAGGAACTGTGAGATCATGACCTGAGCCAAAATCAAGAGTCAGATGCTTAACCGACTGAGCCACCCAGCTGCCCCAATATTTTTAATTTTAAAAAATGGTACTATTTTCTTGGCTTTCCCTCTATTTATTACACATTTCCATTTAAATGTCTTTGGAGAAACAATTAGAAAACTCTTTTGTATTCTGCAAAATGTAAGTATAATGAAACAAAATATCTTATAAATATTTCTTTTTCTTTAATTTTTTTTAAATGTTTATATTTGAGAGAGAGAAAGAGAGACAGTGCATGAGCAAGGGAGGGGCAGAGAGAGAGATGGAGACGTAATCTGAAGCAGGCTCCAGGCTCTGAGCTTGTCAGCATAGAGCCCGAAGCGGGGATCAAATCTACAAGCCGTGAGATCATGACCTGAGCGGAAGTCGGATGCTTAACCGACTGAGCCACCCAGGTGCCCCACTTATAAACTTTTCTTTATACAAATACATACACATACATTTCTTATCAAGAAAACAGCTGTATTTTTGTATTAATTCCTTTAACAATGTAAGCATCCTTGGACTAGTATCAAACAATTGTTTAGAATAACCCACCAATTGTAGTAATATTACCTATTTGGAACATTTTTAATGTTATGATGACCAATTCAAATGTATACTCTACAAGCCTGACCCTATTTTAGTGTACCTTTTGATTATATTAGTGCCCTCTTTGAGAGCAAAGCAAGACAATAGCTCCTGAGTAGAAACATAATGCATCTTGTTTGTATACCCTTTCTGAGAAGGCAACAATGAGACAAATGTTGCAAGTGTCAAATAGAAGGGATTCATCAATAGGTTCTTTTCTTTGAAATAGACTTACTTACAGAGTTCTGTTTTTAAAGCAAGCTGTGATCTCTACACAGACTTGCAGACCAAACTCATTGTAGTCCACTCTTGCATTAGACCATAAATTAGCCTACAACACATAAATATTAGTGTTGTTAATCACTTAAATAACTCCATCATCTCCTCTTATCAAAGCCTCTAGTTATCCGAAGGTTTTGTTAGTAATGGCTTGGATGATGATTTTTCTTTCTGGAGAAAAGTCAAAGACATTGCAAGTGAATATTTCATGTAATTTCCAGAGATCTGTGTTGTTTACAGTATTTTTGTATTAGAGGAGGTGGAAATGTTCTCCAAAATAAATACATTATGTAGTGGGCAATGAAGGGGTAAAGCCACTTTTCTTTTTTAATCACAGTTTTTTCCAAAGTCATATAGTCCCTACAGATGAGATAATAAAGTAACTCCACATTGGTTCCTTCAGTTCCCTGGAGTTTAAAGTGTATTAATGGCTATTAGATTCAGAATAAATAAACTGGATGGAAAAATCATTATTTGAGTTCTATTTTCCAAATATCAATTTGGTTCTTAAGCACTCCAATAACTTACCCTTAATTTCCAGCTTGAAGCTTCTGAGAAAAATAGTTGAAATTTGGGGCATCGTTTATTTTTCCTCTTTTATAATAATGGGATGTGAATTCATCGGCTGAGTTCATTGAATTTGGCATTAGAAGCTGAGTCATCTCTTAAGAAAACACATATTTTACATATTGAATTTCATCCTTTGGGTGATAACAAACAATAAAAAATGCATTGATAACGATAAAACATAATAAATTGAATTAATTGGAACGGTGGGATGAATAGACCCTTTCTTTTTTTGTTGTTGGTGAATTCAGTAGTATCACGTGAAAGATTTAACATTGAGAATTAGTGAGCAGAACTGTTAAACAGAATTATTTCTTTCCTTGGATACATGTTTAAATTTCCTTGTTTCCAGTTTGCATATACTGGGATCTTTCTGTTTCACAGCATCACAAACAGGAAAGGTCAAACATGGCAGATCACAGTATCAGGATCTGTAGGGCAGTATGTATGATCTACGTGCATGCAAGTAGGTGGATCTTAGGGGAGACCTGCTGAAAGAATTCATTTTTTTAATCATTAAAGCTCCTTTGCATAGAAATAGAAGCAGTTAATTGGCAAGAGTGACAAAAAGATAAGTTGCATCACACAAAAAGAGCAGACCAATAATTCATACTCACAGTCCGAGGTCTTGTAAACTGCTCCAAATATTCACCAAAGGCTAAGTTTCTACATTCAACAAGTGTTACTGACCTCCTACCACTTGTGTGGCTTTCCCATGCAGTTTATTTTTCCTACCCAAATCTCCAGTTAGGGAAATCATGAGATTATTCACCTTTTAATTGCCTTCTTCTTTAAAAAATAAATAAATAAAGCTAATTAAAGCTCATCTTTCTTTCCTTCTCTTACTCCCTCACTACCTGCTGCCCTCCCCTCTTTCCTTCCTTCTTCCTTCCTTCCCTTCCATGATGTTTGTAATTGCATAACTGTTGAAAAACCTAGAATTTAATAAGTACCCATACACCTCACCTTCCAAAGGCAATAAAAGTAATATTTTTATGTAGTGACTCCCCAAATTTCCTGTATGTATTAAAAGCTTGTTGAGTATAGAAATATGTGATAGTTGAATCATTATATATACAAATTTTTGGTGTTTCTTTTACTAAATATGCATTTTGGATTATATACTTATAAATAATTTCTAGGAGGTGCATTACTTTATCAGTTCCAAAATTTGGAATCATGGTTTACTGATGTTCCAAGTGATGCTTCAAGTATTTTGCCTTGTTTTGAGCCTAAGCATAAAAACGTGCTACTTTTTCTAAATGTATATACATTTAAGGCAGCACATTGTTCCGTAAGTGTAGATTTAACTCACTTGTAATATTGATCATCTTGAGCTGCTGTTAAATTAAAAATACATTTTGTAGCGATTCAGGTGGAATATATATATTTCTCCTACTGTTACTGTGTTCATTGAGGCAAACTTCTAAGTGCTCTCTCTATCTTCTTAACCAGATATATTTTCTGAAACAGACCTGATATAGCACTTTCTAGGTGCCTCAAGTTACTTTAAAATTGGAGCATGCATTCTTCATAATTTAAATTTTTATGGCATCCCTTTCTTGCATCTTGGTTATTATTTTTATTATTTTATTTTATTTTTAATTATGATAAGTGTACTCTTTAGTCCCCATCACCTATTTCTATACTCCCCCAAACAGTCCATAGATTAAATATAATCCCTATCAAAATATCAACAACATTTTTCACAGAATTAGGACAAACTGTCCTAAAATTTGTGTGGAACCATGAAAGACCTCAGATAGCCAAAGTAGTCTTGAAAACAGAAAACAAAACTGGAGGTATCACAATTCCAGATTTCAAGTTATATTACAAAGCAATAGCAATTAAAGCTGTATGTGTGGTACCTCTTGGGTATTTCTTGAAGAAAAAGAAAAATGGCCCTTCACTTCCAATAATATGAGACTACTGAAGATTTCTTAAACATACAGTATATTTTCACATTGCCATATATTTATCAAATTCAGACTGTTTCATCATACACATAAAAAAAAAAAAAACAGAACAAAACAAACCATGACCCTGTGCTCTCCCCAAACTTTACCCTTCCCACATACTGACAATGCAACACTAATATACAAACTCATTTTTCTCTTTAGTGGAATGCAATCAACTATTGTTTATAGCCAAACTATACAGCTTTCTCGGAGTTGGCTATCTTGCCCAAATGCCCCTGGCAATTGGAGTAAGTCCCATCTTTGGTCATGTGGTTATTATATGACATTAATCACGACACGTTTTGCCACAACCTAATTTACGCTTTTGAAGGTCAAGAACTGAGCCTTGCTTACTATGCATCAAGCATTGCAGTAAGACTTCCGGCTTTTATTGAATGAAAGAGTAAATTATTGCGATCAATATTTATATTTAAGACCCAGAACAAAAGCCTTTTACCTCTGCGTGTGGCCGGAGAATTGCTTTGGAGGGGTAAATTGATGAAAAACATCAAACTAGACTAAGCTCAAAGAAAATAAAGGACAATTATTTGAACAACTTGAAAACAATTTAGTTCACTTATTGAAATCTTTAAGAGAACAATAAACAGTGACTTTCTTGTATAAGGGGAAGGATCAAGGCAATGGTGAATGTGCTGGATATTAAGAGGTTAATGAAAAATCATGACCTACAGTTAAATGGCTGTAGTTCAGCTACTGTCTGAAGGTATCTAAACACTCCCAAATTCTCCAGCCATTATTAGTCATTTTTTTTTTAGCAAATTGCATTTTAAACAATGAATGGTGTTTATTTGAGCCCAGAGATTTTGTGGTGATAGATACCAGGTATTTTTTTTAATATGAATTCACTTTAAAAAGTAACACATTGAATTAGAATCTGTCTCCCTAGTACCTGTATTTTTCCGTTTTGAAATGCTCGTGATTACTTTCTTAGGAAAAAAATGTTACATTTAAGCAGAAATGAATAAAACTGGAGAGAAGAAAAATAGCCACAAGGTTAAAAAGTTAGGAAAAAGCTGAAGGGAAACCAACACAGCTGCCCAGAACCATGGAGAAAAGCCTTTTGGGGATCCATAATAAATGAACATAGGTGATTAAATTTAATTCAGTAGTTGATGGTTCCCAGGGGCCACGACTGGCTCTCAGTATATAAAATATATAACTCTGCGTTGGCTTAAACATCCGCTGCCAGGCTATAGGAAACACACTTAATTCCACCCCTAACCATCTTTCACATGAGAGGTAATTTATTAAAGACCTTACCCTTCCTTTTGGTATACAGTTCAGATTGCCTGTTTCTCTTCTATCATCATTGTATTGTTTCCCAGAAATGGTGGTTTTGTCAGGGAAATTTCCAACGGCAAGGATAAGGCAGATGGCTTCATCATTCTTTTATTGTTGTGGCCTTCTAGATGGACTGAGGATGGCCTTTTGCATATAAGCTAAACCTACATAAAAATAAGAAACATCATGGGGCGCCTGGGTGGCTCAGTCGGTTAAACGTCCAACTTCGGCTCAGGTCATGATCTCGCGGTCGGTGAGTTCGAGCCCCGTGTCGGGCTCTGTGCTGACAGCTCAGAGCCTGGAGCCTGTTTCGGATTCTGTGTCTCCCTCTCTCTCTGACCTTCCCCCATTCATACTCTGTCTCTCTCTGTCTCAAAAATAAATAAACATTAAAAAAATATTTAAAAAAATAAGAAACATCATTCTTTCGTTCAGCAACACTTTTTGAGCCCCTGCTAGGTGCCAGGCCATAGGAATATAGGGCTGAATTAAGGCAGCAGTGTACCCTAGACAACTGTACATTTCAGACAGAAGAGACATAAAAAATAATTATGATAACTGTACTATAAAAGAAATTCTCACTTCCCATGCCAGCTTCTGAGCGACCGACCACAATGGTGCCCAGAAATTGGTGGGTGTGTTTGGTTTCATTTTGTGTGTTTGTTCATTGTTTGTTTTTATATAGATAAAGTGGTGAGAAATGGTTAAAGATTTTATACTGCCTAGGTAGTTGGGGAGCCTAAATCCAAAAGACATTGAGAGAGAAGGATATTTAACATACTGCTGATTGTCATGTTATGAAGAGAGGAGCAGGGCTGAAACATGACATGGTTGATGGAATCATACCTAATTCCTTGGGATTTAAATAGTTTTCGTAGATGGCAGGGGACAATTAGCTATTCTCTGTAGAATGATTGATTGATTGATTGATTGATAATTGCCCAAATACTTGTCTTCCATATACTTTAACATTGGGTCATCTTTTTAGTTTTAAGACATAGGGTCAGGATTTCCAAACTGAGTTGTTGATCTATAACTAATGTTTTGCAGTCATGAAAATTGCATTGCATGATTGCAAATATCTGAATATAAAATAAGTTTAGTTCATCTGAGTGTGTCAAAATGGCTACATGTTTAAATTGCATAGATTAAGCTCCGCTTTCCCTTCCATGGTGGCCATTTGTTGTAGATATAGCTTAATATTTCCCTGAGTCATAAGCATTTTGACAATATTATATTTTATATTGGAAGAGCAAATTATGGCGCTGAGGACCCACAATATCAGCCCTTATCCACAGTGCCTCCATTCCTATATCAACTATAACACATTATTTTTAAGATGTACTTTAACAGTATAAATTCCCATAGATGTAGTGTTTTAAAAAGTAATTACATCAAATCCTCAAAAATCATCTCGGGATGTTAATTTTAAGCATTGCTATCAAGTCTTAATTTTTTACCCAAGCGTCTTTGCAGGTCAATAAATCATATTTTTATATTTGTTCATATAATTATCATCAGTCTAATACTTTAGCTCAATGCTATCTCACATTCCTGTTGCTTAGCTTAGTTCTGTGTTTCATAGAATCTCTTCCCTTGTTCTACCTTTTTAACAGGATAAAAGGTAGAACATAAACATCCTTCAAAACAAATTTGATATTTTATCTTAAAATCTTTCCCGTCAAGTCTTTCTCTCCTTGACACCTCTATTAATTCTATCAAACATTTCTGGATTTACAGAAAATACTGATATGCTTTTGTGGTAGAAAAAACCTGAGAGGCTCACAACTGAATGATGAATGGGAAATTTTACCACTGTGCTGTGCCACCTAAAGTAAAAGAGAGTTAAAAGGCTCTGGAGAATGAGGTGTAAAGGAGGAAAGACTTTGAACTGTCCCTGTTCCATATTAGGAGAAGGAAGACTCTGGGTGTTGCTGATTGGCTGGCAGTATCTGGGCTTGTCCCCAGGTAAGCACTTGAGCTGCCTGGAGGTAATTGGCTGCACAGATGGTGTGGGGCCCCTGGGGATTATGCATTAGGCTGCCTAAGTCGAGGCTGTGATACCCAGTCAGTTCTGTATTGCTGACAACCTAACCAGGTTAAGGTTGGTCTATTTCTTTGTTACAAAGTGAATAAAACCAAATGTTTAACTGACTGTATAGTTTTCCTTTTTGCTCCTAACACTTGTGTTTCATGGATTCATTTTATGAGCAAATAAAAAGTGTCTGTAAGGTGCTCTGGAACTCTCTCTTTACATCCACAAGCTTGAGTGTGGAACAAAATGAGATGTTTCTTACTTTCTCCCCTCCCTTGAAATTAAACTAAGTCAACCTTAGAACTCTTTGCTGCTAGGGCATCAGGATTTCTCAACCTCAATCCTATTGGCATTTTGAGCCAGTAAATTTTTTTGTTATGGTGGCTGTCCTCTGCACTGTAGGATATTTCATGGCATCCTTGGTCTTGTCAAAGTGAGTAAAAAAAACCTCACTTGAAATCAAGTTGGGAGGCCCTAAAGGGGGGCTCTCCTCTCCATGCAGCCTGCATAGAGAGCAAGAAGATAAGAATTATCTTGACAAAGGAGGTCATTTTTTTTTAACTATGAATTTTATCTCCTGTCTTTAAGAGAAAGGAAGATGATCTCTTCCTGTCTCACTCAGCAACCACACTCTCACCACAGCTTGCAGCCAATGAGAAGCTGTTACAACTCCAAACTTGTTCTTCTCCAGTGAACTTTTATTCAAAACAACCATCTCCAATTTCCTCCTAAAGCCTAATAGAAGCTGACCTTGCCATTGTCTCATCTGACTTGCCTAAGGTTTGCCATAGTTGGCTTGTCTCAAATTGCAGTTTTTCTGCTATTCCCAAATGAACTCATTTTGGTAGTAAGATGGCTATTTTTTTTTAAGGTTGACAGTCTCTACCCATAGATAACCAGTAGCAACACCCCACCCCCAGTTGTCACGATCAAAAATGTCTGTAGACATTGCCAAATGTGCCTTGGGAAGGAAAATCACTTTCAGTTGAGAATTAATGTGCTAGGCTGGTAGAAATACCAGTTTTCTATCACTATTTGATCTCCTTTCTAACTCCTGTAGGGTTATTGAAAGGTCCCCAAAACTTCTATGAGTAAAATATCTGGTAAAATATCTACAGTCTTGGATGGTTTCTGACTAAAATATTTGTCTGAGCTCCGTTAAAGTTTGGTGACTCTGCTTTAGGGCCATGCTGGGAATCAAACAAGCTATGCTGAAGCTGAGAGCCCCAAACCTGGCTTAATTCTCCCTAGTTCTGCTCCACAGCTGTTCCCCTCTGAGCCTTGTGCCACAGAACAGTAAAGGGAGTAGCAGTTGAGTAAATTGCCCACCCACCCATGTGTGACCATGTCCCATTCTCCTCCTCTAGATCTTTGAGATATGACCTCCCTGCCTCCTTCCTCCTGAACAGTTTGGTTGCCTAGTCTTGGCAATAGGTATACATTTAGAAATAAGGGATAAGGGTAGTTGAAAGTGTTTTCTGCTTGCAAAGTGCTAAAGTTTTGGAAGCAAAGTATTATAAGGGTCATTTTTCATGCTTTAGAATGGGAAGGGAAGAAATAGAACAAAATGTGTGTAACTTGTAAAATTTGGGGCAGGAGCAGAAATCTGTGGCTGAAGAGGCCATATGTTGTCCCGAGAAAATTGTGAGTTTCATATATTTGGATAATGTCTTAATCTCTGTCCTTGGACACAAGCCTCTTCCTGCCTTCCAGGCAGTGGATTTTAAGACAAGCTTCTTAGCTCTTTGAGCAATATGAAGATAGTGGATTCCTAAGACTAGTCAGGAGTCATTATTGTTGTTTCTTAATGAAAAACAGATATTGGAAAATCTGATGTTACTGAGACAAGAAAGCAACATGGCTGGGTATACACTTTGGAGCCATCCTGCCAGCTTTTAATGTCTAGTTCTGCCTCTCATGCAATTTACTTAATTTCTCTGCAGTTTAGTTTCCTCCATTACACTAAGAAAACTACCTCTTTTATAGAATGATTAGACAATGAAATAAGTTAATACATTGAAAATTTAGAATGGCACTTGTAGTCAATACTCCATAAGTATAAGTTGTTAACTCTATTATCACCTTGGTAAAAAGGATTACATCTTCTTAAAATGAATCAGGCCATGAGAAGGGACTGGAGCAAAGACAGAATCCGGAAAAATCACTCAGAATGACGTGGAAGAATGTCCTCAGGGAGTATTCAGAATCTATCCGTGCCTTGCCCAAACCTCTCCGTGGCTTATTAAGTCAAAGCCTGGTTTATGTCCATGTCTAATCCACTGTTCTGACTGCACATGGCCTGATCTGTTAAAAGTAAAATGCACCCAATATGCAATATCCAACTTAGTTTTAGTTTTAGTAGGGGTTGACCTCAGATAATCCCAATACCTACCTCTTCCTACCTCAGCCCAGCCAGTGTCAACAGCAGCTGTTCTGTGGGTCTTTGGGCCAGCAGCCAAGAAGTTAGGCACAAATGCTTCGGACCTAGTTAGAGATGCTATGGAATAAAGAAACGCTTTTCACTTCATTTCACTCAGTTTTTTCAAACCTCATTTCTCCACTGAATCTTTTTTTGCCTTTTTCCTCAAGGGACTATCCACACCCTGTGGAACCCTGCATCTGAGGGATGCAGTTCGGGACATGCATTCTCGTGTGCCCATTCACGTTGATTAGTATATGCTCTGGTCTCTGGTCATTTTTGTGATCTGTGGGTTACCTTTTTATTAGCTTTTTGCCAGCCTGTGCTTATTATGGTTTTATCTCACCACACATTCATTAAGTTGTCTCCATTGGCTCTGTGTTTTATAAAAATATCCAGTCTTCTTCACTTATTTTCCCAGTAAGCATCCTAACTCAGTGCAGGTGCCACCTTACCTGCCACACACGCTCTCTTTCTTTAGCTAACTGCGCGCACCGCCCTCTCTTACTTGTGTCCACCCCTGAGATGGAGGCCATTTGGGGACAATTAGTGTTTCACCATAATCGCTTTGCCTTTAATAATGGCTGACCATGAAAGGTTCATATTGAATTACAACTAAATACTAATGTGCTTTTCTGAAGCTAATGAGCCACCTGTGCCTCAAGAGAAGAAAATGAAAATACTGCTGGTTTTGCGAAAGAGTGTTCAGCGCTTTGAGTTCCTTTCTTATGGATCAGATACAAATAGCTCAAAGGTGCTTGTTCTTAAAATATTTCAGGATGCCAGTTTTTTAGTAGCTCCCTTCTAGTCCAAGTGCATTTGGTTAGGATGGGGTCAGCCACGTGGGCAGAGAACCCAGCCTGCCAAATCAGAGCACGAGACTCTCCCAAACACACCACAGCATTTCGGGATGTTACATGTGATGGAAACCAAACTAACGAAAGCCAGCTCGGGAGCTTTTCTGGGAACTCTTTCAAGATGAATGTTCCATTTTGCTGGAGTTGCTCAATTGATAGATAAAAGGAACAGACTTGTTGCTTGAATCTGTTCCGTGACAGAGCTTGGTCAATGTGAAGCCAGGCTTGGGTGGAGGACATAGTGAGACGTGAAGAGACTGCCTTGTCAAGAGACTGTTTGAACCTCTGTATGAGGCCATACCTCACAAGAACTGTTGCTTGGACTGATCCCATAAGTTTCCATTTGGCTTCAACTAGTTTAAGTGAATTTTTTTGTCACTTGCCAATAAAAGTGTCTGGCTATACAGATTCTAATGTACGCAATTTATGATAGAGCCACCTCATGAAATGCAAAGCAACAAAACAGTGAGGTCAAATTTATAAGACAGGAAACTTAGCAACTCTTACATGTAAAAGCACCTTGTAAGAGAGCTATTGTCACATATCTTATCCTGGATTACCCATCGGCATTTCTATGCCACTAGATAATGCTTAAGTTTTGTTACCCCAAGTGCCATTGTATATCTTTAAGCCTCCCTCTTTTGCATGAATATTACTGTCCTAGATACCATAGGAGGAAAATGAACTTTTTTGATTGAATAATACAACAACATGATTAAGTGATGAGAGTTTTTCAATTAAAGTTATTATTTTGGGGGCGCTTGGATGGTTCAGTTGGTTAAGTGTCTGACTCTTGTTTTGCTTGTTTTGGCTCAGGTCATGATCTCATGGCTTGTGAGTTTGAGCCCCGCATTGGGCTTTTCCTGTTTTAAACTCTGTGTTCATTCCTGTTTGTTTTTGCACTCTTATCATAGAAAAAGAGATGATAATCTATTAGAAATATAGATGATAATCCAGTTCCTAACTGCAGTTACATGCAAAAATTAAAAAAAAAAATTAATTTAATGTTTATTTATTTTGAGAGACAGAGCACGAGCAGAGGACGAGCAGAGAGAGAGGGAGACACAGAATCCGAAACAGGCTCCAGGCTCTGAGCCATAGGCACAGAGCCTGACGTGGGGCTGGAACTCACGGACCGTGAGATCATGACCTGAGCCGAAGTCGGGTGCTCAACCAACTGAGCCACCCAGGCGCCCCAAATGTCAGATGTTTAAAATTGCTGTATGCCAATAGAAATGCAGCAAGGTAAATGAAGTATATAAGCATGTTTTTCATGAGTTAATTTTAGGTAATATTACCCAAAAAGAAAATAAGATAATGGACATCATGGACTTAGGCTTTCAGACATTAAAAAGGCATCTTTTATGGAGTTTCTCTTGTGAATTTTTTTTTGTCTGATTCACACTCATAATTGTTAAATAGTTATATATGCCTAGTAGTCAAATGCATATAGACAGAATTAGAATAATATTTGTTTTCTTAGGCTGGCAAATCTCAGCTGATAGCCTTATTGAAAAAGATTTGATGGAACATAGAACTCTCATATAGTGTTGGTAGGAGTATAAATGTCTATCTTTTATGGAGAGCAAACTGGAATTATTTATCAGTTTAAAATAGACATACTCATTGGTCCTGCTCTTTCATTTCTAGAAAAAGACAAGATTGAAATGTGTATGTGTAGGAAATTCGTTGTAGCATTGTTTCTAATGGCAAAAAAAAAGAAAAAAAGGAAACAAAAGAATATCATCACATGTGCTCATAATATTTCATTACTCAGAAGTGATCTACAATGTTGCCATTTATATCCTTGAAATTCTTATTGTAATTGTGTGGTATTCCACCTTCCACTTTGGCTACTGTTCTGTCTCACTTTCAGGATTATCTATCCAGTTGAGAGGCCTCTGGAGCCAGACTATCTGCTCTATTACTCTCCAGAAGTATGACATTGGGGAAAACACTCTTTCCCCTCTGTAGCCTCAGTTTCTCCATTTGTAAAATGTGTAACCGTGTATACAGTGCCTGTCTCAATAAATACAAGCTATATTATTTTTAATATAAAAAAATGTTGACATTTTCCAAGAATAGGTATTTGTCTCTTTACATGCTTCTTGTAAAAGCTCATGTCCATGGATTTAATTTTTACAATAGCACTGTTCAAAATGAAGTGGTCATAAACTGGGATAGTGTGGTTTCCTAGACCTAGGACCCACCCCTAGGTCTGAAAGGGGAAATGGAAGGAGCATATACCAAATCTAGAAGGAGGGCAGGGGGTGGCCCCCCAATAGGAGTTATGACTTCTAATTGAATTATGTTCACAATGTTTGAGGGAGGAAACAAAAATAGTACTCTGACTTCACCTCCTTCTCCTCTTACCAGTGCTCCCCTTTGGTTAAGTCCAGTACCTGAGGCCAGAAAATCCCTTCCTGGAGTCCATACAGATGAGCCTCCCAAAACACAGGCCAATGGGGAGAAAGGATAGGATTTGGATCTGGAAAGAATGGAAGATTTTCAGCACAACCCGTGTACCCCTGATTGCTAGTACTCTTCCTGAAATTTCCTTGTTCGAAGTAGCACATTCCTCATGGACATTTTTATTTTAATTTCCATTGCTACATGCTTTATCCTTTGTTTAATCTTCTCTCTTTTTTGTCCTAGATTATCGCAAAGGCTTCTCAATTAGTCTTTCTGGTTTTTTTCTGCCTATATTCAGGATTTCTTTCTTTTTCTCCCTCTTTTCTCTCTTTCTCCCTTCTCCTCCTTTTCCCTCACCTCTTCTCTTCTTTTTCTCAAAGAGGGAAAATTGTAACATGCAGACTAATTACGACACTTCTTTGCCTGATAACGTCCCATTTGTTTATTTTTTTTTTATTGCTGTGTCAGTAATTACTAGATGCTTAGTGATAGACATTTATTTATTTTGTTATTTCACAATTTTGGAGACTCACCTGGGTTCTCTCCTCAGTGTCTCTCACAAGGCCAAAATCAAGCTGGGATCTTATCTGGAGATTCTGTGACACAATGAACTTCCAAGCTCTTTCTTGTTCTTGACAGAATTCATATTCTTAGATTCTGCAGCCTCATCCCACTCGGCGTAATGCATCGTTCTGTGTGCACTGGCCACACATGTCTCGCTCTCGGGGTCTCTATGGGGTCTCAGCCCCTCAAATACCAACTCTGCTGAACAGCCCTTTCTATCTTCCACACCCCTGCCCTATAGCCTCCCTCCCCACACACAATACACAGTAATGTTTTGGGACATGAATTTGTATGTAGAAAACGGTGTCGAAGAATATATTTGGAAATATTAAGGATTGTCCGTGTGCTGGATTTGCTGGCAATTTTCAGTTGTCTGGACAAGCTTGATCTGTTTTATAAGCATAAATTTATTTTTCTAATCAATTCAATGCAGATTTTATGTTAAAGTATCTAACAGAAACCCAGCATATGCCAGATGCCTCAAAGAGATGATCAACATTTACGATTCAGCAATAATTAGATATATGATATGATTTTAATATCCTTAGTTCAATGATATGTGTATAGTAAAAACTAATAGGCTAAATGATAAACCATCCAAATGCCAGTCATTCTAATATTAGAAAATTTGTTCTACAATCTTAACTACAAGAACATGCCTGTGATTTTAAACTTCTGGTCTCATTATTTATTATCATAATTACATATTGATCATCAATAAGCTCAACCCACAGGATCTGAGAACTTTTTACAAACATAAATATGTTGATATACTTGGAATTTCACTGGGCTTTATACCATGGTTTTACGTAATCATTTGGAACTCATAGATGATATGAGTATTACAGTTGACACAGAAAGTTTAGAAATTAAACCTGTAGAAATACTGTCATTTTAAATTAGACAACACAATTTTCTGGCCATTAAAAATATTCCCTTTTATGTTACCAAATATTGTAAAGATAAGTAAGTTTTTTTTCTCTGAGGAATTGTATAACAGGGACACAGAATTGTTAGAGATCTTCCTTAAAGGAGGAGAGAAAGGAATGGGGGTGGGAAGAGAAAGCTATGATTTTAGTTTCCCATTTCTTTGTCATCCTTATTACATATCTGTAATAGAAAACTGCAGCACAAGCAAAATGTATTTCAATTGCTGGATCTAATGAGAAACAGCTAATGGTGAAAAAAATAGAAATTTTAAATACATACTGAAATTTTATGTATTCGTGACATATCTGACATATGCTTATTTATAGAATCAGAATGAAGTTTGAAAAATGTTTGAATATGAAAAGACAGTAAATTTTTACTACTGTATATTATGCCCCTGTATAATTCTCTCTCTTTACTCCACTGCCCCTCTTACACACACACACACACACACACACACTCACACACACACTCACACACACACTCACACTCACACTCTACAGAATAACTTTCTTTAATGTTATGCACTCATATTTCTATTAAGGAGACACTTATCAAGTGTCTCCAATGTGTTTGGTATTGGGCTAGTTCCCAGATATTCCATGGTGTTCCCAATGCACTTGGAGTTTATAAACTGGTCCGCATTTGCATGTACGTAGTTTAATGGTCTCATCATGACAATCTTGCCAAGTAGTTTTCTTCCTGTTCCATGGATGAGTAACTAGTTTAAAGTCACTTCAACAATTAAGTGGTAGTGGTCTCCCAACTGAAATTTTTCTAGAGATACAAGTTTTAAGGTTCACATTTTTCCCTGATTTATTTGCCATCTCACATACATGATTAACTTAAACATAAAATCTGTTTAAAGCCTAAAGTTGGTTCTGTTGGTTCAGTTCTTTTAATACTTGGTATAGAAACTTTTTAAATCTGCATGTCTAAAACATGGCATTTGCTTTTATTCATTTATTTGTTCATTCATTTATTCATTCCTCTTTTATTAAGCACTTGCATGGGACAGGTTTTATAGCAAGATAAAAGGGATTATAAGATAAGCTGCTTAAGTTCAGACTCTTATTATGAAGAAAGTGGAGAAAAATTTGCATAACCTGCATGTTAGTCACTACTACCCTGCATTTAGAATCTAAATCAAATGGACTGCTTAAGCCTTATAGTGGATAATTGCTGTTTGCTTGCTTGCTTGTTTGTTTTTGGCATTGGTAACTCTTCTTTTGGAAACATTTGCCCTATTTCTTCTCAAAATTCATTATCTTTTGTCAGTTATTTCAGTGTGAGATGACTTCATCTATGGGTATACAGCTCCGGTCTGGCCAGTCAGAACATTTTGTCCCTGGTCATTTTACTGAATTTAGGGATAATAAGAATATAATTCAAATAACACCAAAGCAATTCATTGAAACTTCTCCAGAGCTGTTGCAGAAGAATAGATAAGCCTTCCTACTCTGTTGAAACATGAAAAATGGAAGATGGGAGATGCCCCAGCCATTTTGCCACCTTGAGAAAGCAGCAAGTTCTGAAGTAATGGAGAAATAAGGTCCTGGTGATGGTTGCACCCCTAATTTTAGCCATGCTGAGATGAGGAGCAAGCATGATTTTATAAATTATTACCTTAAACTAGTCTTTACTTTTCTTTTTTTCCCCCCATAATTTCCTGTGTGTTAAACCCTTCACCCCATCCAAGTCCTACTCAAGCTTTCTTTAGTGGATGTTCAGTGGGGTATGGGACTCTAATGGAGGAGGGGTGTATTATAGTGCCATATAACATTTAGTTTAAAACTGTACAGTGTTCTGCATCCACTGGGTGGATATTGCATTCTGCCATTTTGTCTGTTCTCTCTTTTCTTTTCTTCACCAACACTCATGTCTGCCTTCTACCCAAATTCTAATTCAGGTAGGTTGCTGGATAAGTACAGGATGCCGAGTCAAATTTGAATTTCAAATAAACAACAAGTAATTTTTTGGTTAAAGTATGTCCAAAGTATTGAATGGGGCATAATCATGTTAATAATACATATTTATTTGAAATTCAAATTTAATTTAGTGCCCATATTTTTTCCCCTTAATAGGGAAACTAAGTCTAGAGCCATTTGTTGTTTCATCCACACACTTCCCCCAAGGGCCTCCCTTATCAAAGTATTTTTCCACATTGTCATTTTCCTATTTAATAAATAAATATAAAATCTCTCATTTTATTAGAGAACTGAAGTTACTATATTAGATGCATGTTAAATGTTTTATTTCCCTTTGTTTTCAAGGAAAAAAAATCCTCTTGTAAATTGGGGAAGTAGATGACTTCTAATTTCATCTTGTGTCCCATGTCACTGGGACTAGTTACCCTCTTCTACACCCCTCTGTCCCTAGTTCTGCCCATCCCCCAAACATACTATTCCATTTAGCCAACATATCCAGTCCCTTTCCAGTTTCTCCTTTTTTGGCTATATTAACAACTGTTCTCAGAGACAAGATGTTTTTAACAGTTTTAAATCAAAATGGGAACCTATCATTTCCATTGCTATACCTGAAATTTCTCCAAAAACATATCCATATCTTAAAATACAAATGTCTTTTCCTCAAACATGAGGAATGCATCTGCTATTATTAATTGGTCTGGAAATCTGAACATTTCCCTCAGGCTAGTTTGTATTGACGGTGGAGTAGTCAACAACTTTTATTATCCTTGCCTTTTCTGGATGTGGAATTTGCTGGCCTCCTCTTTCTGGTATCTCACTCACAGGGGGAGAAATTACCCCTTCTCCGTATCCGCTAAAAACAGAAACAAATAAGCAATCAGAAACAAACAAAAACTTTCTGATCCATCAAATGTTTCCTTTTTGTTGTTGGTGTTCGGGTTCTTATTCTATGACTGTCTGCATGTCACATTTTTAGCTAGGAGATAGACCCTGTGCATCCATCCTTCATACTCATGAGTGCCCTGGGAGATGTTAATGAAAGTTTTCAGAAAATGGTGTTTGCAGTCATCACACAGTGCAATGCAGGGGACAGCATCTCACTTAAAGATAGTGGCTTTCATGCCTCACACTTGTCTAACACCTTTCTTTTGATGTGCTTGTAGCAATGTACAGGTTTCCATCTTAACAAACCAAATATCTCTAGGAGCCAGGCAGGATACAGGTATTAAAGATCAGTGCCTCTCTTACAGAATTTCAAATTTTCAAGAAAGATACTCATTCAGTAAGTCTTTACATGATTATACACTTTTAGGTGAATAGATGTGTCTAGAGAATGTGTGACGATTGCAGAGATTTAGTTAACTTGTTTCCTGTAGACTTTTTCCATAAACTTTTCAAAAACATTTTTCCCTTTGGATCTCCGTTCTGTTGTGTTAAGTTTGTTTTAAGGCTTTTCATTTTGTGTTTTTTTTGTTCTGTTTTTGTTTTTGTTTTTTTGTTTTGTTTTGTTTTGTTTTTTGGTGCCTCAAGACTGGAAGTGGACTTGGCAGCATAATAATAACTCATCTGTTGGCATAGACAGTCCAGTAATAAATGGCCACTTAGTGCGCACAAGGTTATAATCTTGCCCCTGAGACTTGGTGGAGAATGGCTCTCCATGTCAGGAATAAGGGTGGTTTGTCCTGAAAATGAATTACTGTCACGTCTGCAGACTTTAGGTGGTCTGTTCTTATTAAAGACCAGATTACCTGGATTCCTTTTGAATGTTCTGAGAGCTCAGAAGTGGATGTCTCTGGGGCTTGTAAATGCAAGGAGGAGTTTGTGGTGACAAAGTGACTAGGGCTCAGGGGTGGGAAGTAGCTTTGATTTACAGGCTTTTATGATTTTTAGCAAAATAAACAAACAAAATCATAGGTTCAGTGTGGTTTCTAGTGTTACAGTTTTTCTTTTAAAGCATTTTCTACCTGGTGAAACTGATATATTAGATATCAATACCAGTAGCTCAAGGATTATTACTATAAAACATTCTGGATCATTCCAAAGTAGGCAAGGCCAATTATCAAAGTATCTGGCAAGTAGAATTTCCTTTTATTGTCATCCCCATCGGTTCATACATCTTTGCAAATTTTGGAAGCCTAAAGATTTTATACTCCTCTTCTTATCCAAAAATCCCTTTGAACAGCATCCTGAGATACCATACATTGTTAATGCCAAAGACATTTATTGAGCACCTATGAGAGTTGTGTGCCTATAAGGAGGGGATATGGCTTGTATTTGAAAGAGTAAAATTTAAAAAGTTATATTTTCAATAACACTTCTCACTTTAATAGAAGCAAGGAAGTAATTTGGTTTAAGTCAAAGCAGCGATGTTTGAATTGCTACATTTTAGGCATCGATGTACCATTTAGAAGAATGTTTTGTGTGCCAAGGACACTTTTTGCTGATAACTCAGAAATTTTACCATCTGTGGGGTAGAGGAGGTTGGAAACCAGTCTGCAAAGGACAGCATTAGGATCCACTCCTGTGAGGTCAGCCCAGGGAAGGCTCAACACTCCTATACATATCTCTATATTTGTCCAACCAAATGAAAAGGTATAGAGTTTTACCCACATTCTTTTTTTTCCCACTCATCCTCAGAAAAATGCCTGTGTTTTGATGATATTGATCATTACTCATTCTCCTCCACATGGTTTTATGCTTCAGACCATCATTTTCGTCATTAATGAAGGGTATTTGATAAAGAATAACAAATAGTAAATTTCATTTGAACCTTCATTAGAACAAAAGTTTTATCGAAGTTATTTTCTTACTTTCAGATTTATTCATATGTGCAAGAATTATTCATTGACTTTGTAATATAGATCAGGTGTTAAGCAGTACTCTATGCTATAGGAATATAAAGTAATGAAGATAAGGTCCATGCCCTTTGGTACACACTTTCTACAGGAGGAGTCAAACAGTAAAGAAGTTTTCAAACATATGCAACTTTTGCAATATAACAGGTACTGTAAGAAAAATCAATCAAGTTTATTATTTATTAAGCACATATCTATTAAGGTACACATTACTGTAAGCTCTATTCCATACTGAAAGGCTAAGATAGTCTCTTTGAATATTTTATGTCTGGTGTATGTACTGGAACTTAGTAGGCATCCAACTAATACCTTATAAAATAAATTTTTTACTTGAGTTTCCAAGAAAGTAAAAAAGTTATTTTGCTTTTTTGATTGAGAAATTGCTTCTTTTATCAAATACTAAGCGGTGTGTATTAATTTATTAAGTTATTTAATAAACATAAATGACTCAATATTGAGGAAAGAAGTGGTTAGATGTCTCAAATTCTACTGAGAAAGCCGAGGATTGAAAAGTATCCTTTAGATGTGACAGTTTAGGAACTTACTGTGATCCCTACAAAAACTAAATAGTGGTATTGGAGGCAGGAACAATGTTGGAATAAAACATGTTTTGAGCAATTGTGAGATATCAGTATACATCATCAGATTGATAAAAGTACAAAAGTGAGACAAAACCAAATATTGAAGTGGTTGTAGAGACACTAGAGGTCCTTTAATCTGATATTACGAGTATAAATTGGTGCAAAAATTCTAGACTCTAATGTCATTCAAGCTATGCACACATTTCAAATCCAAGTATTCCACTTTAGAATATGAACCCTAGAAGTCTTTTAAGCAAGTACACAGGGAAACATATACAAACATATTTATTGAAGAATTATTAGTATAAAATATCAACAAAAATACATCTAAAATATGCTATTTTGTAAAAATGGTAAATTGTGGGATTATATCATTTATTTTTTTTTCCTTAAAATGTTTATTTGTCTGAGAGAGAGAGACAGAACGGGTGAAGGGGAGGGGCAGAGAGAGGGAGAGGGAGAAGAAAATCCCAAGCAGGGTCCATACTGTCAGCTCAGAGCCCAATGTGGGGCTTGATCTCATGAACCAGGAGATCATGACCTTAGCTGAAACCAAGAGCTTTACGCTTAACCAACTGAGCCACCCAGGTGTCCCTATACCATTTGTATAGAGGTTTAAAGGATACAAAAGAAATTTATGCATAGTAACGGGGTAAAAATAGACATAAATGTGGTAATATCAATCTCAGGATATTTCTTACAGGAAGGAAGAAAGAGATCTGAGAGAAGGGTGTAGAACAAGAGTTCATTGTATCTGATATGTTTCATTTCTAAAAATGGAAGGAAGGAAAGAAGAAAGGAGGGAGTTGAGAAAGACAGGGGAAAAAAGAAAAGAAAAGAAAGAAGAAAAAAATGAAATAATGTTAAGATCTATTAAAACTAGGTAGTTGGGTGCATGAGTTGTGTATGTTTTTCTTTATGTCATTCTATTATATGTATTCATTATACTCTGTTACATATATATCATATACTGTATAATATATAACAAAATGTATACACATATAATGGCAGAGATATATATATATATATATGTATAATAAAAATTTTTTCAATTTTTTTTACAGTTTATTTTTTTTGAGAGAGAGAGAAAGGGAGACAGAGGGAGAGAAAGAGGAAGGGAGGGAGAGAGAGAACATGGGAGGAGCAGAGAGGGACAGAGAGAGAATTCTAAGCTGGCTCCACACTGTCAGCACGTAACCTGAAACAGGGCTCAAACCCATGAACCATGAGATCATGACCTGAGCTGAACTCAAGAATCGGATACTTAACCGAATGAGCCACCAGGCACCCCTTAATTTTTTGTAAGACAGTGAGTAGACACAGTCACAGACAGCAGGATCTGTTATCTTTATCACATTTCTGGTCACTGTTACTGGTCCACTCATGTGACTGTCACCATCTTTGTCCTTGTATCTTCTATCCTAAAAGGTAAACACACTAGGTAAAGTTCAGTTTAAGCAAAAGCTGAAAGAACCTCTGTAAATGTCACATATGTTGACACTTTTTCATGACTAGAATATGAACATAATACATATACAGATACTAAGCAAGATCATGTGGTTGATTGTGGGTATTATAATTACTAAAAGTAGACTTTTGTTTGAACTATTTTGATAAAATTTGATATTTTGGTAGGATTTTGATCAAATTATTTGATCATAATTCCTTACTTTCCTAAGCTCAGTTGAATCTTTAGGAATATCTATTCTCAAAGTATTCATAAGCAGATAATAATGAAAATCTATTGGTCCTAAAAAGCCATTGGCCTGGAAGAGAATCCACATTATTTCATAACTGTCTCATATACTGGAATTATTTCACAAATTAAGTGGTGATGATGGTAACATGTTAGTAGCTATAATTTATCAAATGCTGTGCTGAGTGCATTGCCTACATTATCTTACTGAATTCTTATAAATTTACAAGAAATATACAATTGTTCCAGTTCACAAAGAAGGCAAAAAAGATACAAGCACATTCTCAAGATGGCACAGCTAGTAAGACTCAGAAGTGGGATTTGAATTCATGTCTTTCTGAGGCTAAGCCAAAATTTGATGCGATTCTACCCTCCTTTTTTATGCTCTGAAGCAAGATCTATAAAGGATAACTATCCAAAGTCCGTAATAAATAATTAATTTATGGGGGTGCCTGGGTGGCTCAGTCTGTTGAATGGCCGGCTCTTGGTTGGCTCAGGTCAGGATCTCATGGTTCGTGGGTTAGAGCCCCATGTTTGGCTCTGTGCTGACATTGCAGAGCCTGCTTAGGATTCTCTCTCTCTCTCTGCACCTTTCCGGCTTGTGCACACACACTCTCTCTCTCTGTTTTTCTAAAAAAGAAACCATTAAAAAACTTCTAAAAACTATTTTCACTGGCCATTGCAGCAATCAGAGGTAAAGTTAGAGACACTACTAGAAAGTTATGTTGACATTGTGTGATAATTGTAAGGAAAATGAAATTAGTATATTATCTTTAATGAAAAATTTCTCACCTGCCTATACTTTCTCCTTAACAATTGATTTTGATGTTGTTTTATAAGTAACCCTCACTCTGTAATCATTGGCCAAAAGTAATACAGTGCTGACTGAACTCCTGATAAGAAAATGATAATATCCCAATATTAAGGAGCACCAGCTATGAAGACAGTTTCTCAGTGGACATAGTTAAGGGCCAATTCTCTTAGACAATTGAAAACAGTAAATAAAACGTAGAGACTGAATTTTTCTCTCTCAGTGTCTCTATGGATATGAATTGGTGGTCTATTAAGTGATTCTTTCTAATTTCTATAATTTGATAATGCAGGCATAGTCATGTATCACCAAAAGAAATCTGATGGTAAATGTGCTTAGCTTTCCTGTAAGACTATTGCAAGATTTTCTTAGGGCTTGATTTCTTCATACAACTGTTTAACATATTGGGGTGCCTGGGTGGTTCAGTCAGTGAAGCATCTGACTCCTGATTTCAGCTATGGTCGTGATCTCACAGTTCATGATCTCAAGCCCTGTGTTGGGCTTTGCGCTGTCAGCGGAGAGCCTGCTTGGGATTCTCTCTCTGCCCCTCTCTCCTCCTCTCAAAAACAAACAAACAAACAAACAAACAAATAACCATTTAAAAAATTTAAAAAAGCACCAACTGCTTAACGTGGAATGTAAGCTGTGTTCTTCAGATTCTGTCATGTAGAGTCTGTGTTGAGAAGGCAGAAAACTTACAGAAAGCAGGACAGAAGGCCTTAGCAGCTATATTTAGCTTCATATTTTGCACATAAACTACTCAGAATACCCAAAGAACAAACTTATCTAGTAGGAAACATTATAGCTATGTCCAGATATTTCATTTATGGGAACTTGGAGAAAGAAGGCCATTTTGTTTTGTGACTGCAAAAATCAGATCAAGAGTTTGAGCTACTAATAACTTCTCCTAAGTGGATTGCAGATGTCAGTCATTGTAACTCAGTCATGGCTGAAGGCAGTTCATCTCTCTAAAAAGACTGAGTAGTGTACAGTTCTTTATACCAGAAAACATATATGATGTATTCTTTATAACGGTAGTAGCAGTCAGAGTGGTCACAGTATTAGTAATAATAATAACACTAGCCCAGGATGTTTTTAAGTGGAAAACAAATGTGTCAAGTACAAAATTATTATCTTTAATAACTGTAATCTTCTGGGATTATACAGGAATACCGGAAATGTATGACTCTACAGCCTGGGGATTTACTATTGATTATGCTTTTTAATCTTCTGTGGCCCATTTTCTTTGGAGTACTTTATCTGTGCCTAAACTTTAGGCCCTGGAGTCTTGTAAATGTTGTGAAGGGAGTACTTTATTTGATCTGGGAAAAATAGAAACCATTGCTCTTCTTGTGATTTGTAAGCATTAACTTTTACTGCTTACTTGGGAGAGTGGCTCAGTTTTTGTTTTAATTATATCGATTTTATTGGCTGCCACTATGTGGAGACATGTTTTCTGGTTAGAGATAATCTGTGTAATAAGTTAACCTTATGAAATGTATCCTATGATAATGTTCTGATCTTGAACTAATATCTGGGTACATAAATTGACTCAATAAAATAATGATAAAGGACAATAAAATGGCAAAACTATATAACTAAAAACTAAACAAAAATTATGTTTTGGTGTAAACATTATAATTGTTTAGCAAATATATATACATATGATTGTATTATACATATAGTTATATTTTTATCTGATGATTCATTTTCCATGCACATTAATGTTGCATTGTAGACCATGTTTGTGTGCCCCAAAATTCATATGTTGAAACCCTATCTTCCAATATGGTATTTGGAGGTGAGGTCACTAGGAGGTCATTAGGATTACATAAGGTTAGGAGGGTGGAAATCTCAAGAAAGAACTAGTGCCCTTATAAGAAGAGAAACCAGAGAACATGTCTCCTCTCCATGAGTATGCACAGAGGAAAGACCATGTGAGCAGAGGGAAAAGGTGGCCATCTAAGGAAGAGTGCTCTCTCACCGGAACCCAACTTTGCTGGCACCTGCTCTCAAATGTTTAAATTCTAGAAATATGATAAAATGAATTTCTGTTTTTTTAAGCCATCCAGTCGATGGTATTTTGTCATGGCAGCTTGAGAAGACTAGGATATATCCATAAATGAATAAAAAGTGTTAACTGAAAAACTGTACATTTAAATTTGTGGTTAGCAGATAATCTCAACTGAGTTCACCTACTGGTGGATGCTCAGAGTAATCTGTTGCTGCCAAAACCTTCATCCTCCCCTCCAACGCTGACCATTTCTTTGCACCACTGCTGAAACTTCTGGTTTCTGAAGTACTTTTTTCCCAGACTTCAGAGGTTTTAGCATATAATAGGCTCATAACTTTAAATAACCTTTATGCTTGGGTAATTTAGATGTGCTTTCTTAGATTCAAAATTAAACGATTATGTAATCAGAGAAAATATTCACATTGTAGCTGCCATAAAGCTATTTGCCTTGCCTAGGGGATATTATAGAGTATATATGAGTGTTGAGTACTCACTCTGAAAATATGAACTATAGATGTGTGCTTATGACTTTGATGTGTGTCTCAGAGCCTCTGCTAATGGATTCTGAAAAACATGTTTTAATGAAATAAAGGATAACACCAAAGCCCAGATTCAGTCAGAAATCTTAGCTACTAAATAAATTTGGTGAATTATTCTTAACAAGAAGAAATGAGAGCCTATTGCCAAAGTCGAGCAATGCCTATTCGATACCTGGGTATGGGCAGAAAAATCTGTAGGAATAATCATGGAAGGTGGGGGGTGGTATCCTTTATTTATTTTACTTATTTTATTACTTTTTATAAAGTTTATTTATTTTGAGAGAGAGAGAGAGAGAGAGAGAGAGACCGACCACATGAGTGAGGGAGGGGCACAGAGAGGGGGAGAGAGAGAGAGAAAGAAAGAGAGAACCCCAAGCAGGCTTCGCACTGCCAGCACAGAGCCTGGTGGAGAGTTTGAACTTAAGAACCATGAAATCAAGAGTCAGATGCTTAACCAACTGAGCCCCAAGGGGATGGTTTCCTTTAAAACACCAAGAAAGAAGTTGCATCTGAAGGCATGTGTCTGATATAAATGTACCCATATTAAGAATATTTCAAAGAGCAATTGTATTAAGGTACTTAGCCTAAGCCCCAGTTATTTCATAATATAAGAATTTGTATACATTTTAGGAAATCATGATTAATGTAATAATGTGTTTGGACTATACTCAAAGTGAAAGCTCAGAATTATCCACTTGCAAATATAAACCATTGTTTCTATCAAGAACCACAAAACAGCTTAATTTTAATAATACTAATGGACATTAAAGCATTTATATTTTAATGAGAAGATTAAATAGTACACATACTGAAATAAAACTTATTTTAAACATTAAGCATTAAAACTTTAAACATTAAACATTAGACCTGAGTCTAATCAATGGTAAGAGAAAAATCAACATAATTTATTTTATTTATTTTTAATTTTTTTAACTTTATTTATTTTTGAGGGGGGCGAGGGGCATAGAGAGAGGGAGAGAGAGAATGTCAAGCAGGCTCCATGCTGTCAGCACAGAGCCCAATGCAGGGCTCGAACTCACAAGTCATGAGATCATGACCTGAGCCGAAACCAAGAATCAGACACTTAACCACCTGAGCCACCCAGGCACCCCTTGGCGACATAATTTATTTAGGAGAAACTGATCTAAGATACAATCAATAATGCTGTA
This sequence comes from Panthera tigris, assembly GCF_018350195.1. Lineage (NCBI taxonomy): Eukaryota > Metazoa > Chordata > Mammalia > Carnivora > Felidae > Panthera > Panthera tigris. The sequence continues at coordinate 126,555,610 of NC_056665.1, forward strand.
ATTGGGAAAATTAATAGGACACATTGGAAAGTAACTCTTGGGTCACTGTTACAGAACATTAATTTTAATAAAATGTATTAAGCCAATGGTATTACCAATAGCAATTTATGTTGCTGTTCAATTGTTTTATTTTTATTAAATTTCATTTTATAAAGAACAAAGAGAGTATTTTTTACTGAAGTTTTTTTAATAGCCATTTCTTTTGGAATAGAGACAACTGTATTGCTTTTCAAGACAATATTAATAAATGAATGGATCATTTAATAATCATTTATTGTTCATTTATCAAACATTAAGTAATCAACCGAATTTTAAATGACCCCTTATCAAATAAATGTGAAATTAAAATTCATGAATGGTTGCGTTAGGAAATGTTTACCCTATTTGTGAAATCTTATAAAGGATAGAACATGAAGGAATATTTGGAATTATTACATTCATCTTGCAGTGAAAGTTGGCACTGTGTCAAAGAATAATACAATGTATTAGCAGTGCAGTCTGCAGCCATCTCCATGAGTTTTACCCTAGAAGTAGGTGAGCTATTCATGAGAATTGTAAATGGACAATAGTTGTTACTAACTGCGTGAACATTTGTCAAGGGGATAATCGATTCCTGTAGTTATTGCTTTCAGTCATTTGCCCACTAGACTTAAAGGAAATAAAGGTTCCGGCTGAAAGAAACATGTTAAGTTAGACTTAGTGTATTTCCTTAAACTTGGTTATTCATAGTGGTTATTGTTTAAGATTTTTGTCCAAGTGTATTTTATGTAACTGACAAAGTAAATTTTATGTTATTTCTTAGATATAAGAAACTTTATGTCAGAGATTTCAATGATAGTAATTCCTTTCAGTAATAGTCAATTCTAAAGAGTTTTATTTAATATAATCTGTGGTTGCATGTTTGGATTAAGACAAATTTGATCCTTTATTTTTTTATGTTTTATGATCATATATGTTTTCTGTATACATGTTATTAACAATAAATAATTTATTTTGGCTGTTCTGGGATAGGAGAGAACCTTTAATACACTATCATTTGACCATATGTTCCACTTACCTAATATAGGATTTCTTCCTTTGTGATTCCAAAGAAAAAGTTCTTATAGGTGACATAAATAGCAGATTAAATTAATAGGTACTATTAAAAAATGTCATGCTTTTATCTTATAATTTGTTTAATCTGAAATTACTTAACTTGAAGGAAAAAAGTGAATATTTTTCAGCATAAAAGTTAAAAACTTTACCTGGCCAAAATAATTTGTGTTGTAAGCCGCTTTAAGGAGGCTACCATATAATCTCTTGGTTTCATAAATTGGAATGCTTAGCTTCTTAACCACTGTTCACCTTTTAAATATTTTTTTTAACTTTTCACATTCTGGAAATTATAAACCACACCAATCAGTAGGAAAATCACTTTAAGTGATGTAAAAGCATTAAATATATCCTGCACTAAAAATGACACAGAATGTTTAAACCTTAGAGTTCAAAATCTACAGCCAAAGGGAACATTTAATAAAGTTTTGCAGAAAGATATCCATGTTGATCGAATAGGAAATTATTTTTAGTTCACACCCACTATGGGAATTATTATGGTATTTAATCAAACACAAAGAAAAACTCACCCATACAGCATGGAATATAAATGTTATCCAAATAGAAGCTGCTTATGGCATAATAAGAAATTAGTGGCAGGCATATACCAGAAAACACTGGGAGAACAATCTCCTTTCTTTATGTTTTTAAAAATCTAATTATGACCATGAGGGACATGCAGATCAAAACTATAATGAGATGTCACCTCACACATGTCAGAATGGCTAAAATTAACAACACAAGAAACTATAGGTGTTGGTGATGATGTGGAGACAATGAAACACTCATTCATTGCTGATGGGAATGCTAACTGATGCAGCCACTGTGAAAAACCATATAGAGGTTCCTTAAAAAGTTAAAAATAGAACTACATTACCATCCAGCAATCATACTACTGGGTATTTACCCAAAGAATACAAAAACACTAATTTGAAGGGGGCACATGCACCCCTATGTTTATAGAAGTATTATTTACAATAGCCAAAATATAGAAGCAGCCAAGATATGGAAGTGTCCATCAATGATGAATGGATAAAGATGTATATAAACACATATAATACATATATATGTGACATATGATAAAGATATATATATATATATGATAAAGATACATATAAACACATATAATGGACTATTATTCAGCCATAAAAAAGAATGACATGGATGGAACTTGACAGTATAATGCTAAGCAAAATAAGTCAGTCAGAGAAAGATACCATATGATTTCACTCATGTGTAGTTTAAGAAACAAGCAAAGGGGTAAAAAAAAAAAAATAGAGAAATCAAGAAACGGACTCTAAATTATAGAGGATGAACTGAGGGTTACCAGAGTGGGAGGGGATAAGGATTTGGGTTAGGTGCTGAGGATTAAGGAATGTGCTTGTCTCAGTGAGCACCAGCTGATGTATGGAATTGTTGAATTACTATATTCTACACCTGAAACTACAATAACATTGTATGTTAACTAACTGGAATTAAAATAAAAACTTAAAAAAAGAAAACAAAAAAAAGTTCCATACAAAAACCTTAAAAAAAATAGTAACTGGTGTAATGTAAAAAAAAAAATAAAACAAAACTAACTAAAAATGGAAAGTTTGGGCACCAGATTAAAGATGGTAGACTGATCCTAAACAACTAACTTTCCTTGCTCCCAACTGAAATCACAGCAAGTATGTATTAAAGAGAATGCATCTAGTGTAATGCAGAGAAAGAAAGGTGGGGACCACTAGCAGAGAAGAGATAAAGCTTCAGTAAGTGACAACTTGAATAGAGATAATCACAGCCTAGAAAATTCTTAGAAAATACCTTCACTGTTCAAAAAAGTCTTGCTAAGCTCCAAACCTATTTTCCTGTGTTTCTAGGTGTGAAGAATAGCTATATAGTATATCTATGTATCTATATATATTTATATGTATGTATATTATTATAAAGATTATACATTTTATAAAAAATTACATATCATTCATATATATGTAGATATATATAGCTGGGTCAGCTGACTCTAGCCAAACCCTCTCCCTGCTATACTTTTAAGTCTTTTCCACTGCTACAGTCTTGTTTGCTCCTGGGCTAAAGATGTAGAACCATATTCTAACCATATTGGTTAGAGCTGGAAATTTCTTTTGGCTTTTTCTGAGGAGGCATGATTTTCTTTATATCCCTGAATCTGAAAGTGAGGACTGAGGGCATTGAAACCACATCACCACAATAAATCAACCAAATTCTTCTTAATTATAATGGACAAATATTTAGGAATGCCAGCAGAACAAGGGAAAAATAGCATGATAAACACACACAGTAACCAGCTACAGAGACAAAACGTGATCAAACCACTAGAAGATACTTTTAAAAAACCCTAATGAATATCCTCAAAAGAGATTCAGAGGATGTTTTATCCTTGCTAAATCAGTAGCATGCTGCTATGAAAGACATAAGACAAAGGCATGTTCTGGGAAATTAAAAATATATTTGTAAATAGGAAGAAAAATTTCATTTAAGGTTAAACACAAGGTTCAGGAAAATTCCAAATTGTATTTTACAAATTAAAGAAATTGTTTTTCCAACTGTAATGGAATAATAGGAACAGATTTGATGCTGTGCGAGAATGACCAGACATGTGGGAGCTAAATGCTTCCCAGTTCACACAGGCTAATGAAGCATTAAATTATGACCAGTCCAAGTGGAGAGTCGTCATTGATCACTCAGAATACTTAGTGGAGATTTTAGAATGGCCACACCCTAGTAGTGGGGCTCAGCTATCCCTAGGATAGAGATATACTAGGCTTGGCTAATAAAGCTTAAAAATAGGGTTGAATACAACATACTGAACACAAGGGTTATGAACTGAATGTTTGTGTTCCATTAGAATTTGTATGTTGAAATCTAATCCGCATCTAATACCATCATGTTGTGATGGTAGGTAGAGTGGGCTTTGGGGAAATGATTAGGTCTTTAGGGTGGAGCCTTCATGAATGGGATTAGTGCTCTTATTAGAAGAGATACAGATCTATTGGCACTCCTTCCACGTGCGAGGACACAGCAAGAAGATGGCTGTCTACAACCAGAAAAGAGCTTTCACCAGGCACCAAATCAGCTGGTGCCTTGCTTCTGGACTTCCCAGCTTCCAGAACTATAAGAAATAAATTTCTTTTGTTGATAAATCACTAGTTTATGGATTTTATTATAACAACTCAAGCTAAGACAAAAAGTAACTTAACATACTACCAAAGTTTTTTTTTTTTTTCCAAAGAAAGACAAGAAACTTCAACATCTAACAGCATAAAATCCATAATGTCCAGCATCAAAACCAAGGGGAAAATAAGTTGGTAAAACTGGCTCCAGAAATGAAACGGTGATAGAATAAATAGACAAGATGTTAAAAATAGCTGTTCCTACCATGTTCACATATTTCAAGGAAAATATGAACAAATAAAAAAAAGATTAAAAAAACAAAAAAGTAATTGAAGAACACGACTAAATGTTTCTCCTTGACACATGATGCTGGTCTGAATCTGCATAAAACTAGTTATTTTACTAATTTGATAGTACTGAGACCTAAATGTCTTAGGAAGGAAAATGTTGAAATCTTTTAGGAACAGTTAAAATTTTGTGGATGTCCAGATTAAATGGTTAGGTGGACTTAGGAAATATTTGGATTAATTTCTTTACTATGATGTGAGTCAAATAGAAGGTATACAGCATGAGATAGAGATTGCTCCTGAATACAAAAGTTTAACCGTGGTGTTAGGATATTACAGCTGATACAATGTGATGCTGTGGGCCTATTTTTATGTGTTTGTATGTTGTATATTAAAAATACTTTTTTTTTTTTTATTTTTTTTTTTTAAATTTTTTTTTTCAACGTTTTTTTTATTTATTTTTGGGACAGAGAGAGACAGAGCATGAACGGGAGAGGGGCAGAGAGAGAGGGAGACACAGAATCGGAAACAGGCTCCAGGCTCCGAGGCATCAGCCCAGAGCCTGACGCGGGGCTCGAACTCTCAGACCGCGAGATCGTGACCTGGCTGAAGTCGGACGCCCAACCGACTGCGCCACCCAGGCGCCCCTTAAAAATACTTTAAGATCTTTTGGCAGCTTTGTTTGCCATTCATTTATGTGAAAAAAAATTCTGGCATTTTTTGTAACTTACACCTTTCCCGGGAATAGGCTAGGGCTTGGATAGCAGAGCCTCTTTTATGGAGGGGCCAGACATACACTAAATCCTGGATTTGATTTAAGACTCTGGGGCTTAAAATAAAGTGTGAGACCCTTAGTGCTAGGGAGCTTCACAGCATGAGTAATATTTAGTAATAATAACTTAGAATGGATGAACCACAAATGGTTCTGACGCTTAGCATAAATAAGCATGCATGATCTTAGATACTTATTCGAACTTCTTTATTTTGGAAATGTCCCAAGAACAGTGTCTCTTGGGAGATTACGAGCATTTACTAACTCAGTAGTGGTGAGAAAAATCATGAGAATCTGATTACCTTGTGGCCTTCTTAGCTGTTAGCCCAAATTGTCATCACCACAAAGTTTTTCAGTTCACAGTAACTCAGGTTTCAAGTTTGTTCATGATTCGAAAATAACTCAAGAGTCTTCTTTGTATGCTTCTTTCCCAGTAATATAATGTGTCTTAAACTACATTTCTTTCTACCATGCCTGCCTTCTCAGTAGGAACTATTCTGTCAGACATCCAAAAAAAATCATTTTTTAATCACATTTGTAATCCCCATCCCTGTAGATGGGGAATAGCAGATGTTGGACTGATTGACTTCAAGGCGAAGAAGAAAATCAAGGCCCTGCCTCCCTTACAGCAAGCATGGGGTGCATTCCTTCCATAATTATATTTTCAGATTGTTCTGCACTTGTAAATAATACTGCTTCACACCAGGCATATGCACTAGGTAGTTTTCCTCTGTCCAGTGAAGCACATTCTTCTCCACATGGCAGATAATAATCCGGCATCCTAATTCTTTTATTTCTACATCCTATTCTTGTATTTTATATAACCTGTAACTCAGACTTGCCAGAGTCTGTGAGAAAAAAAAAAAAAAAAAGGCTCGATCAGTCCCTTTGCAAAGGATCCCTTTTGTAAATGATTTGTACCATATGCATAATATAGACAGTGGTGTAAAGAAAGAGAATTCATTTTGTATGTTAGCTTAAATTAAGAAATATCATGATGATATATGTGTTTGTGTATATATATATCTCTCCCATATATGTACATATACATATATATATACCATCATTGTCATATTTCTTAATATATATATACATATATATATTAAGAAATATATATATATACATATATATATTAAGAAATATATATATATGTATATGTGTATGTATATATATATATATATATACACACACATATACATATACATATATATATGAGAGAGAAAGGGAGAATATAGAGAATAAAACCTGGCAGGCTTTGGTTCTATGAAATTTAGCATGTGAAAGACTTGAACTAAGTAAAAGCAAAATAAAAAACATTGACTTTTTCTTTAAAAAAATCATTATCTTAGACTGAGTCTTTACTGACATCACCACATTTTGATATTCTGTGCAAGAGAACTAGTAATTATGGATGGTGACTCTTCACTGGGCATGAATGATGAGAAAGGAAGGGGTTGAATAAGCAGATTAGATCAAAGGAGGTAGAAGGTTCGGGAGGAGAGGTTTGGGAATCATTGAGCCTTAGGAAATAGGGAACTCCAGAGAGGATACAAACTGTAAAGACCATGGCATGCGGGAAGACTATATATACAGTTTTGGGTTTTTTTCCCACAACATTCTGATAACAGTAAATTCTATAGAATGTTGAGTTTCGTAAGTGAGCAATTTCTTGAAGTTTACAACAAAGGAGAAAGGGAGTGCTGTGTAACTCACGCAGATATACCAGAATAGGTATATCAAATTTGGGGGGAAAAGGTAGGTTTAATTAAAATCCAAACTTCAGTTTTACAAAGACATTTTATGGATTGATTGATTGGATTGATATAGTGTTCTAATCATAAGCTATTAGTCTCCATTGGGAAGTCAACAATAGACTTTATAATTGCAACAATGTGGATGGAACTAGAGAGCGTTATGCTAAGCAGAATAAGCCAGTCAGAGAAAGACAAATATCATATGATTTCACTCATATGTGGGATTTAAGAAACACAACAGATGAACATAGAGGAAGAAAAGGAAAAAATAAGATAACACAGAGAGAGGCAAACCATAAGAGACTCTTAGAGAACAAACTGAGAGTTGCTGGAGGGGAGGTTGGTAGGAGGATGGGTTAAATGGGTGATAGGTATTAAGGTATTAAGCATTTTTCAGGATGAGCACTGGGTGTCATATGTAAGAGGTGAATCACTGAGTTCTACTCCTGAAAGCAAGACTGTACATTACAATTATCATGGCTTTTAATATTTATAGTTTCTAGCATTAACCTAGAAACATAGATACATAGTTTGGAAACAGAAAAAAATGTCAAGTTGTACTATTTACCCATACATAGATTAGGATTTGTAAATTAGTGACCCGTTTGTGAAGACTTCATGGTAACTAATAATTTCTTATGTACCCATACAAACACTGCAAGGTGATTGGGGGTAGTAATCATGTTTTACAGGTGTTCATTGTTTCCATGACACTCTACATAGTGCTAGATGGAAAGTAAGGATTTAAAAAATTTATATTGTGTTCTTTGGAATGAACATCTAGTATTACAGTGGACTAAATACCTAGTATTGCAATAAATTGATGAAGAATAAAACTTTGTTATGTATTTATTATTGAATTATTCCTCGAAAATATATTTCTCATCTTAAAAACTAAATTATACTTACACATACAATGAAGATGGACTGACAGCATACTGCTTTGGCTCCCTGCCTGGATCAGTTTTAAAAAAGACAAAACTGAAACTTTGGTTTTCAGAAATGTGACACTTCTTCAAAATGCAAATTAGTTTAGAGTAATGGAACACAGGTCATCATTTGCCTGGTTTGAGGGGTATAAGGAGTGTGAGAAACAGGTATTACAAAAGAATATGACGGACTTTGCTTATTATAGACTTGTTCATTAACTTGATAGTGGTGAATTTTGCAAGGGTACATACATATGTCAAAACTTACCATTTTAAATATGCTTTAAATATGTGCAGTGTGGAGCACCTGGGTGGCTCAGTTGGTTGAGTCTGACTCTTGATTTTGGCTCAGATCATGATCTCACAGGCATGAGCTTGAGCCCCTGTTGAGCTCTGTGCTGTGTGGAGCCTGCTTGGTATCCTCTCTTTCCCTTTTCCCTCTGCCCCTCCCATCCTTGTGCATGTACTCTTTCTCTCTCTTTCTCTCAAAATAAATAAATAATCATTAAAAAATAAAATAAGTATAGTTTATTGTTTGCCAATAATATGTCAATAAAGCTATAATAAATATAATAGTATTAACCTGAGTTTTTGAATAAAGAGATTCCAAACAGTTATAATTCTAGAATTATACTGGAGTAATAAGATTTTTTTTAATTATGATATTTAAACAGAACTAGTAAAGAGGAATCTAGACTGTACATAGACAAAATCAATACTTCTGGTATTAATAATTTTTAAATGATGTTTTAGAAGAAATGTTGTAATTGCCTTATCTCCTTTTGCACTTAAAGTCAATAATATGTGGGAGAAAATTAAATGCTTGACCTTGTCTCCTTCAGGTTTTATGAACTCCTTATGATCACAGGTCATTCAATATGTATTTAATAACTTTCACTGTGGGCCAAATAAGTATCATTCTCTGTTTTCTGGGGCTAGGGGTTGTCATCTGTGCATATAAGAGACTATAAATGATAAGTGATAGTTCCTAACTTCTTCATAGGATTTACACAGTAGTAGCAAGAAAGACATATAAACTAACTATAACACAATGCAGAATGAAATACCTACTAATAGATGTACATTTTCATTTTGAAAATGTGCTAAAGCAATACAGATAAAGGACCCATGAATTCTGAAGTGAATCCAGTGATGGGGAATGAGGACAGGGGAGGTTTCACAGATGTGAGGGAACTTACTTGCACACAGAGATGAGCTCTGATGTGTATGGACAATAAAAGCTCAAGACTTTGCACCCATGTGATAACTCTTAGAGCTGCCTCCTCTCCTGGGCAGCTGTCAGTCTCCATTTATTCTACTTAATGGAATTCTAGACTTGGTGAGTAGAAAAGTCTAATGCTTAAGCTCAAGCTGGGTGTCCTTTATTAGCTGAACTTTGGAATAAGAGACAGCAAAAGAGCTAAAGTCATGTACTTCAAGCCAGCTCCTTAAATAGTGTGGGCACAAAATATTCTAGAGATCATAGCAGTTCAAACTACACATAGCAATAACTCAGCAAGTCAGGATTTTAATTACCTCAAAAACTTGAATCAACACCGAATGCTATCAAAAGTAAAATGAATGTACATTAATCACAGATATTTCAGTCACGTGGCATCTTTCATCCCAGAAAAGTTCACAACCCCTGGGTCTGTTTCTCATCACACTTAACCTGAGGAAACGGGATAGCAAGTAGCTTTGAAGAGATTTAACCGGAGAAGGTTGAGTGTTTAATTTAGACAGAACTACACAATAGTTGCAGAAGGCAGGCACTTTCTCTTGGGTCTCATGTAGAGTTGCTGTATTTTTTCTCCCTAGTTATAAAAAAGCGGACAGTAGCTTATTTATATGTTTATTGATATCCTTGGCAAAAAATAAGTCTTGAGAGGAACTTCTAATATGCGTCTAATGGGAGACTCATTATTGGAAAATATGATAGTTTTTATAATGAAAAATAGATGAATATGTTTATTATTATTATAACTGGATTCACTAATATCCCAAACAGATACAATTATGGAAAAGCAAACACATAGACTTACGCTTTACCCTTGCTATTGATGATTTACATTAAACAGACCAGAACCATTTTCTGCTCTTCAAACCAAGATATTGGTAAAATATCCTCCCAACTCCTGTTACCATGTGGAAAAGTGGGCCAAAGGAAGGACTGAAGCCATGACAGAAAAATGTTATTTTCCTAAGGCATTTTCTATCAATACTGTTATAAGATAAAATTCTTATATGAAAACAACAATTTTCAAACTATGCTCCCTGAACTTGTACTCTTATTAAAGATTTATTCTAAGCTTTCTGTAAATAATGTATTTTCATCTGAATTAAATTCTCTGGGGGAGTTTCTGAAATAGTTTTATCACTTTTATATAACTGAGAATTATTTTTAAATTTGCATTATGAAAAAAGTCATCTACTAAATAAGTTTTAAAACTATTTTATTAAGAGAAAGATGCATGCGACTTTGAAAAAAAAAGGTAAATTCTTTTGATATTTATAGATTAAATGAAATTTGAAACAAATTGTGTGCGTAATATATTATCTCCAAGATGAATAGCTTGCTCTTCATTACCCTTTATTACTCTGAGTGAGACTTGGTTGGAAAATTATTTCTTGTCTAAAAAGCAGGGTTAAGTATGTTTCTATAGTAAATTCAAGGATCAAACAGAAGTTTGACTATTTGGTATTTAATGGACCAGGATTTAGTGAGCCCTTACTCTGATCTAGGCCCCATACTATGCTAGCATTGGCTGCGTGGCTGTTTTCTAGTGGATCTCAACTGTGGGGAAAGAGAAATGTAAATAAATGCAGCCATGACATTGTATGGCAAATCACTCACACATGATGAAATGTATCTTTCTGATTTTAAGTCAAACTTAATTTAATTTTTATTTCAAAGGTTTGTTCTCTTGTGGAGGTGGTGAATTCATTGTGCTCATTTGCCTTACCTCAGAAACAGTCTTACCCTAGTTTTTATCTGGGCTTCTATCTTGCTTTCGTAACTTACATGCTGTCAAGATGTTGAGGAGGGAGCAGGTCCGTCAGTTATTATATATTTCATCCTTCCCCCAGGCAATAGGGGAGACATCTGTTCCATTCCAGTATCAGAGTTTTCCACACAGTTTTTGTTAAATTGTCCCCTTTTGCTGTTCTCAAGGGCCCACTTGATAAAGCAGCTTTCTTTGTTCATGATATGTCCCTCTTGGGTGCACTCAGGATTTAGTTTATGATACTTAAAAACCACAGAGAGGGTAGCTGATAATTGGGGATAAAGGTTAAGGGACAGGGCCATGAAGTAAAAGTAAGTAACAGGTGAAGTAAGTGGCAATTAGCTAATTATTGTTATCCTACTTTCCCAACACAATGAAGTGCAATCAGGTGAAGTAAGAGCTAAAAAGCAAAGTGGTCAGTACAAGAATAGTACATGAGAAAAGTTCATTCATGTGGGCGTAGGAGGAAGATAGTGCTCAAAGAAGGTTTCCTCGAGCAAGAGTAAATGCCCATTGATGTCTACTGATCCTGTGACTTCTATCTTAGCTTGATTCCCCTGGGTGTGATGTCCCTGCATCATGCAGCTTGCCCAAACTTTTCAACCGAAAAGTTCATCCTTAAGAGAATGTCTTACTACACTTATTAGCCTAATATAGAAATTCTAAAATATTATAGTATCTTTTTGAAAAACGTTCTCATGGATTATTCTATTAATGTGGCAAGGTGTAGCTAGAAGAACATGGGCTTTGGACTCAGGCATATATGGTGCGTTGAAGTCTTAGCTAAATGTTGTCTAATAACTGGAATTTAACATAAATTTAACATAGAATTTAACATAACATAGAATTTAACATAAATTAATTAATTTCTCTGAGATTCAACCTCTCATCTATAAAATTTGGATAAAAAGTTTAAAATGTGAGGCAGTTGTTAGGATTCTATATAAAAAACTTGATAAATTGGGGCACCTGGGTGGCTCAGTTGGTTAAGCATCTGACTCTTGGTTTGCGTTCAGGTCATAATCTCATGGTTTATGATATCGAGCCCTGGTCAGGTTCTATGCTGACAATAGGAAGACTACTTGGGATTCTCTCTTTCCCCTCTCTCTGCCCCTCCCTTACTTGTGTGCTCTCTCTGTCTTTCCTAGTAAATATATAAACTTAAAAAAGAAAAAAAAACTTAATACATTGCCTAACACAGTGCTAAAAAGTGATAGTTTAGTTCTATGGATAGTAATAATGGTATGAAAAATAATGCCTCCCTAATCAGAAAATGCTCAATGAGTGTGGATCACTCTGAGTATTATGAATTTTTAAAGAAACTATAATCAATCAAGTGATTTTATGGTCTCATAAAATCATAAAACTGGAGAGGATCCAAATCTCTCACCTTTAGTAGTAATTATAATAATTAATAGGCTATTTTCCCCCCCATACCTCAGAGTAATCGAAAACTTCAAGTGCAAAATGAATTAGCTATTTTTCACTTTTGGAAAGTTGACATTTAGCCTTTTAGCTGAATGATCAGTAAAAATGTAATTATGTTGAATTTAGAGGAAAAAAAAAACAGATTTCCCTTTTCTGGATGATACATAGTTCATCAGTTTCTACTCAGAATTTTTTAATAATACATAGAATGTGTAGTTAATAACAAAATACAAACATTAATTTGTCAATATTCCATTTTAAAATTTTGTTTCTTCTACTCTATAAGTAGACTAATTTGTGAAATAGGCAAAAATGCCAATATTTTTTACTTTATGTATATCAAACTGAATAATTATCTTGGTCAGTTCTTAGTGTAAAACTTAAGCACTATGATCTTATCACAGATTATCATAATCAATTTCAATTTAAATACTTTATAATGGATGGGGCCATAGACAAAAACCTTGAAGAAGATGAGAATAAAGTAAAGGACTTTATATACATTATATCCTTAGACTAATAGGTAAAAAAGGAACCTAAAATTCTTCTAGTTTGACTCAATTTTTTTCAGAAAAATATCCCAGGCATTGGTGACAAAAACAAAACAACAATACAACACAATAATTAGGTTCACACATCAGAAGTAGCAGTTGTAAATAAATAAATGATAATCTATGGTAAATAAAATAAATAAAATAATAATTTTAAAAAATTAAGAAGTCCCATTTGAAGCCCTGCATTCAAGATAGGAGATAGTCATACTCACATATTTCAATTCATTCTCTAATCATAGGTTTGTTATAAGTTAACTATTTTTTGTTTCCTTTTATTGATGAGCTTGTGTTTCTCCTAGCATCCTACCAACATTATTCCTACAGAGAGAACAAAATGAAAGCCTACTAAGAAGAGGTGAGTTAATACAATGTATGGAAGTTTCTTTTCAGATGGAAGAAATTATGTAAAGCCTGCCCTTTAGTCCCAGTGTTCTGTAGGAAGGAGAGGTGACACAGGTTATGGAAGCAAGCATGAGGCATGTTTGTCTAGATTTCACCTCTCTGGGCTCATACTTAAAAACAGTGTATGATAGGTACATGAAAAAATCCTTAACATTACCAGTCATCAGGGAAATGCAAATCAAAACCACAATGAGATATCACTTCACACTTGTTAGAATGGCTATTATCAAAAGATAAGAAATAACAAGCATAGGTGAGAATGTGGAGAAAAAAGAACCCTTGTGAACTGTTGGTGGGATTATATATTAGTATAGCCATTGTGGAAGCCAGTATAGAGGATCCTCAAAAAATTAAAGACAGGGCTACCATATGATCCAGTAATTCTCCTATTGGGTATTTATGCAAAAGAAAATGAAAACACTAATTTCAAAAAGATAATATGCATCTTCATGTTGATTGCATTTTTTGACAATAGCCAAGGAATGGAAACAATATAAGGGTCCATTAGTAGATGAATGGATAAAGAAAATGTGAGACACACACACAAACACACACACACACACACACACACACACACACTGCAATACTACTCAGTTATAAAATGTGAGGCTACACTTTGAAGTCAAATCAAGTTCCTCATGCACCCAATATCAAATCACCTAAATGTATAAAACAAATACTAACAGATCTGAAAGGAGGAATAGCCAGCAGTACAATAATAGCAAGGGACATTAATATCTCATTTTCAACAACAGATAGATTATCCAGACAGAAAATCAGTATGGAAATGTTGAACTTAAACTAGTCATTAGACCTAATGGACCCAACAGGCATACACAGAAATTCCACTCAAGAGTAGCAGAGTAGAAATTCTGCTCACATGCACATGGAACATTCTCCAGGATAGAGAATATGTTAGGCCACTAAAATTTTAATAAACTTAATTGAAATTTTATCAAACATCTTTTATGACCACAATGGCATGGAACTAGAAATCAATTACAATAAGAAAACTGGAAAATTCATAAATACTTGCAAGTTAAACAACATTCTTCCGAACAGCCAATGGGTCAAAGAAGAAATCAAAATCAAAATATAAAAAGATATCTTGAGATCAGTGAAAATGGAAACATAACATTTCAAAACTTATGAGATGCAGTAAGTTTATAGTGATAAAGAAATTCACATAAATAACTTAACATTATACTTAAAGTAACCAGAAAAAAGAACAGATTAAGCACAAAGTTAGTAGAAGGAAGTAAATAACAAAGATCAGAGCAGAAATACATGAAATAGAGACTTGAAGACAATAGAAAAGATCAATGAAGCTAAGAGCTTTTTTTTGAAAAGATAAACAAAACTCACAAATCTTTAGTTAGACTAAGGAAATAAGACAGATGACTCAAATAAAATCAGAAATGAAAGAGGAGACATTTACAACAGATAAAAAAGAAGTCATAAGGATCATAAGTGACTATTATGAACAATTATATGCAAACAAATTTGATGACCCAGAAGAAATTAATAAATTCCCAGAAACATACAACCAACTTTTTCTTTCTTTTCTTTGATTTCCTCAGCAAGGCACAGAGTCACCTAGTGACCATCTGACTCTCATTTGCCAGGAGCTTAGTATACTGCAGAGGCTGTAAGACTGCAGTTGTAAATGGGACAGCTTTCTTAATTTCACTTCCTGGAAGATTTAATATTAAAGTGTCCATACAACCCCAAACAATCTATAGCTTCAATGAAATCCATACCAACATTCTAAGGGCATTTTTTCACAGGTGTAGAAGAAAAAGTCTTAAAATTCATAGCGAACCACATGGGGTGCATGGGAAGCTCAGTCAGTTAAGCATCCAGCTTCAGCTCAGGTCATACTCTCACAGTCTGTGAGTTCGAGCCCCATGTTGGGCTCTGTGCTGACAGCTCAGAGCCTGGAGCCTGCTTCGGATTCTATGTCTCCCTATCTTCTTTGCTCCTCCACTGCTTGTTCTCTCTCTCTCTCTCTCTCTCTCTCTCTCTCTCTCTCTCTCTCTCTCAAAAATAAACATTAAAAAAATTAAAATTCATAGGGACCCACAAAAGTCCCCAAATATCAAAGCAATCTTGAGAAAAAAGATCAAAGCATAACATTCCCGATTCCAAACTATATTGCAAAGCTATAGCAATCAAAAACAGTATAGTATTGACATAAAAACAGAAATATAGAACAGAATAGAGTCCAGAAATAAACTCACACATACATTGTTAATTTTTTTTAATGTTTATTTATTTTAGAGAGAGACAGCATGAGCAGGGGAGGGGCAAAGACAGAGGGAGACACAAAATCCAAAGCAGACTCCAGGCCGCAAGCTGTCAGCACAGAGCCTGACGCGGGACTCAAACCCACGAACTGTGAGATCATGGCCTGAGCTTAACCGACTGAGTCACCCAGGTGCCCCCATTGTTAATTCTTGACAGAGGCACCAAGAATATACACTGGAGAAATGATAATCTCTTCAGTAAATGGCACAGGGAAAAATGGCTAGCCACATGCAAAAGAATGATACCAGACCCCTGTGTTACATCACACAAAAATCAACTTCAAAATGGATTAAAGACTTGAGTATAAAACCTTAAATGATAAAATTCCTGCTTAAAACCATATCAGGTAAGCCCCTTGACACTGGTCTTGGCAATGATTTTTTGGATCTGACACCAAAAACAAAAGCAAAAATAAACGCATGATACGACATCAAACAAAACCTTTCACATATCAATAGAATGAAAAGACAACCTATGAAATGTGAGAAAATATCCAATAAGGGGTTAATATTCAAAATATACAAGGAACTCACATAACTGAATAGAAAAGCAAAAACCAAACAAATACCCTAATTTAAACAATGGAGAAAGGGTCCTAATACACTTTTTTCTAAAGAAGACGTACAAATGGCAAATAGGTACATGAAAAAGTGTTCGACATCACTAATCATCAGGGAAATGCAGACCAAAACCACAATGAGATAACACCTCACACGTGTTAGGATGTCTGTCATCAAAAAGACAAGAGATAAATACTGGTGAAGATGTGGAAAAAAGGGAATCCTTGACCACCACTGATAGGAATGTAAACTGGTACAAGCCACTATCAAAAACAGTCATGAGAGGGCACCTGTGTGGCTCAGGCAGTGATGTGTTTGACTTGGGCTTAGGTCATGATTTAACAGTTTGTGAGTTTGAGCCCCGCATCAGTTCTCCGCTGTTGGCACAGAGCCCGCGTAAGATCCTCTGTCCCCCTGTCTCTCTGGCCCTCCCCCCTGGTGTTCTCGTTCTCTCTCTCTTTTCTCTTTCTCAAAATAAATAAACTTAAAAAAGTGAAGTTCCTCAAGATTCTAAAAATAAAACTACTCTATAAAATCCAGCAATCGATTTCTGGATATATCCAAAGGAAATGAAATCAGAATGCTGAAGAGATACCAGCACCCTCATGTCCATTGCAGCATTGTTCACAATAGCTGTGATAGGAAAAAACCGAAGCGTTCATCAGTGGATAAAGGAAATATGATATATTCTATATTCACTAGAATATACTTCACATTCAGTGTATAATATTACACAACTCAGTTAGAAAAGAACATCAGAATATTCAGCTTAATATAATTACATCACATAGATTCTCCTGTCCCTCTCCCTTATTGCAGTCTTAATAAACAATTACATTACCTATCATGAAAAAATGAAACTGAGTAAGGAAAAATCTAGTGAAAAAAGTACACATATTTTTATTTATTCTTAAATGTATTTCTTTTGAGAGCAAGAAAGTGCATGTGAGCAGGGGAGAGGCAGAGAGAGAGAGAATCCCAAGCAGGCTCTGTGCTGACAGCATGATGCCTGATGGTGGGGCTCGAACCATGAGGTCGTGACCTGAGCCAAAATCAAGAAGTTGGATGCTTAACCCAGTGAGTCACTCAGGGGCCCCAATACACATATTTTGAAAGTGAAGAGACTTAAATATATATTTTATATGTATTTAATATGTTATTTATCCTTCAAAAAGAAGAAAATCTGCCATTTGCAACAACATGGATGAATCTGGAGGGCATTATGGCAAGTGAGGTAAATCAGAAAGAGAAAGACAGTTACAGAATTACAGCATGGTATCACTTACATGTGGAATAAAAACAATCAAACTCATAGAGACAGAGTAGAATGCTGGTTACCAGGGGCTGGGAAGGTGGGGTAAAGAGGAAGATGCTGGTTAAAGATACAAACTGTTAGAAGATGAATAAGATTTGAGGATCTAGTGTATAAGATGGTGACTGTAGTTGCTCATACTGTGTTGTGTAACTGAAATTTGCTAAGAGAGTAGAACTTAAGTATTCTCACTAAAAATGTAAATATGCGAAGTGATGGATTTGTTCATTAATTCAACTGTGGGAATCTTTTATATATATATATATATATATATATATATATATATATATATATACACACATATACACACACACACACACACACACACACATCAAGTCATTATGTAATACACTTTAAACATATTACAACTCTATCAATCATACCTCGGTAAAACTGGAAAAAATATGTTTCTCATGAAAACTGTGGTAGGAAAGACACCTCAGGGAGAAGATGAATTTTGAGGAGGATATTGTAGAACTTCTCTTGGATTTGCGTTGAAAGAAGCCAGTTAACAAACCTAAGTAATTTTAAAAGTTACTCTTTAATAAAAGTTAGTCTTTGTATTCTAGCCCTAAGAAACATTCTATTAAATGCTGAACCTTTGGAAACAGGGAAGACATTACCGAATCAGGAATGTGACTTTTCATATAGTTCATCCTTAAAAGGATCCAGTCACTCGTGATGTATAATACAGTTTTCAAAACATTCTTAAATTAAACCTTCATCTTTGTGTTTTCTTTTTGTGTGACTGATAAATTGAATTTGACATTCCTCAAAACAATTACATTTTATATAACTTTAGTTTTCTTGATCAAAAGACATTATAATCTATTTACTTTCATGACTAATTTTCTGGTTGAAAGATGAAAACTTAAAAAATACAACCTATTTTGTCCAGTACTAAGGCCAGCATTTTTAATGAGACCATGCTATTTGCGATTGTTTTTCAGTTATACCTTGAAGAGTCTACAAATGTTTCATCCTTTCGTTTTTTTCAAAGTCTGCAATGGTGTGATTTTCCTCCCAATGAACTCCAAAAAGTCTCCTTTATTAATATTTTTGGCGCCTACGTGTTGCCAAGCCCAGTGGCCGAGTGACCAATTCTCAAAACAGCAGTTGGTCAGCTATCTTTCTTTAAATACTTTTTTTTTTGTAATTTGGATTTTAGGTCACCACATTCTTGTAACTTTCTTCTTATTTCAGTGACCACTCTATATTAGTCTTCTTTGCAGGAATCTTCCTTCTTTTTATAGTCTTTAAATATCGTAGTGCTTCAGGACTTAGAACTTGGCCATCCTTTTGTCTCTTTAAAATTTTTTTTCATGTTTATTTATTTTTGACAGAGGGAGGCAGAGACAGAGTGGGAGCAAGAGAGGGGCAGAGAGAGAGGGAGACAAAGAATCCGAAGCAGGGTCCAGGCTCTGAGCTGTCAGCACGGAGCCAGACCTAGGGCTCAAGCTCATGAACTGTGAGATCATGACCTGAGCCCAAGTCGGGCCCCTGAATGAGCCATGCAGGCGCCCCCTTTTATCTCTTTATACTCATTTTCCTTGGGATGTGTAACTTTAACAACATCAAAGACTTCTAAATTTTGAATTCCTGCTTGGACTTCTGTATTCACTGATCTACCGGCTTGACACTCCTATTTAGATCTAGAGGGCCTCTTAATCTCAATATAGCTTTAGGCTAACATTTGACATTTGCACTCATAACTGTTCTGTTCCAAGTATTTTAAGCTTTAGAAAATAACACAGCATTGAAATATACTCCAAATATATTTCTTATCACGTTCTCTGCCACTACCCCAGCCAAGCTGCCAACCATCTCTAGCTTTGGTTATTCAGTCATCTCCTGATTTGTCTCATTTCTGCCATTTTGTTTCTTCCCATAGACTGTTCATTCATACATTGCAGTCAGAGTGACTGCTTTAATATAAAAGTTTTGTTTCTACATGTCTTAGATTATTCTGGCTCCTTTCAATGAACCACTGTTCTCTATATGATCCAGTTTTGGCTCCACTAAAACTCCATCCCTGGTTTTTGTTTTCTCTTTTCCCCACTATATTTTAACCACTTGGCCTCTTTTCTGTTCTTCAAACATCTCCCCAAAAGTCTCTTTCTCTAGAAAAATGCAAACCTCACCCTTTACCTCAGGCATGTCTCTGCTCAAATAGCGACTTTTTCACTTATCCACCTGGTCCAAAATAGTCACTCTCATTTATTCTGTCTTCACATAAGCATACTACTTATCACTGCTTAACATTATCTTAATCATATATTTGCTTTTTAAAAATATTTTTTATCCTCTGCCTTCCTGAAATGTAAAGTCCAAGAAGGAAAAAGACTGTACCACATACTCTTAGAAGAATAATAACTCAGTGACAGACTGATTGAATGAATGAATGAATGAATGAATGAATAATGCCTATCTCTGTTAAATCTTGTCTTAGACTAGTTTCCTCTGTGTATCTCATCTTTTGAAGCCCGGACTTGAGGAATCTGATCTTATACGTTGAGAGCCAGGCAACTTAAAAGAAAGATGGGCACAACCATTTATAGTGCCTTTAATTTTTATGTAGCTTGTATTGAGATAGTGCTTCTACTGCTGTAGAAACAACAATCTGGCGACTGTGTGTTTGAAATGACTATTTGAATATTGTCCACTTTAGCAAGAAGTATTGCTAGAAAATGTAGTGCCCCAAGATAGGATGGTCATTTTGTAAGGAAAAACTTTAATGAGATAAGGTGAGCTGTTAGAACTTGAGGTTTTTGAGATTTATAAACAAACAAACAAACAAATAAGTTTTTTTCCAGAGCACTGAGGAGTATTTTCTAAGTGTCAACTAAAAAGTGGTAAATAACAAGTATCTGGAAAAAAAAAAAACAGACAGTTTCCATATCCAGCCAGTGTTCAATAACTTTTATGCCTCTGGTGGAAATGAACTGCTATAGAATATGCTCATCATTTTACTAGTATAGGAACCTTCAATATTACCTAGGAAGAATTATTGAAAATTAAATATCTAGTGGATGTTAAGTCTCTCATAAATAGAATTTACTTGGAGAAATACGATAATATTTGGTTAGCACTGTCTGTGAAATTGACCTTAGAGAGATTAACAAGATACTTTCTAGACATTATTACCCACAAGAATGAGGAATAAGGCAAATTAAATGAAATCTCTTGTTTTAAAATTCTAGGAAGCAGAAACAAACACAAAGATTTCTTGTACAATCTTACTTAAATATCCAATAGTAATCAGGTTTCTTTTACTGTAACTTCCTAAGAAGAATATCTGCAGATTTCATTCTTTCTGTAAAAGTTAACACTATTGACTCTTTATAAATAACACTGTTTGAAACTCGGGACTTCATACTTCTTTCATTTGCTGCCAGACCATAGGGTCAGAGCTCTTATCATGTAAAGCCCCTGAAAAAGTTATTATGTGACTTGATCCTCTGACTTCATACAATAAAATGCAAAAAAGACGAGCATATTTCAAAGCTTATATGTGCATGTGAGGCCATATGTACCACCACTCATTTTGTTTCTAACCAACTATTAAGCTCATTGTATTCATAAAGGCTTTAAACTTTAAGTAAATTAGCTCATCAAGATAGTTTTGACGTGCCAGAAACCATATTGTGGCTACAGCGATTTTACTGAGTAAATCTGAAATTTTTTCTTATTTTTTTTCACATGGGTTTCATTTTTCCTAGATGATTCAAAACAAAATCAAGTCTATCCTTTACTTTAATTAAATATATTATGAGGTAAAGTAGGCATAATTGTCTTGATGCTCTGTTAAAAAAGCCTGCATTTCTAAAATATACAACTATCTTGTAGAAATAGCAAGTTTGCTACTAATGGAATCACTGTCTGCCAAGTGATATAACACACAGAAATCCTAGCATCTAGATGTTACCAGGGACCTTAGGGGGGTACAGTAGGCTGAAACCATAGAGTGCTCTACAAGACTATATGTCTTTTATAACATCTGTCTTTTATCAGTAGTAGCAGATAAACTGTATGCCTGTATTTAATTTTAAATGTTTCCAGGTTTTTAAAAATAAAATATTTATTCTAAATGTAATATGCAATTATGAATGTATTCAGATATAAGACATTTTCATTTTCATTTAATGGGTAATTCATTTCCGAGCAAGCTGATGTGTCTTTTATTTGTGAAAGCTCATCAAGGGACTGTTCCTTTCCTTGTTTAATGCAGTTTACTTTGCACAACCAGGCAGCGTTCCCTGGCTGATTACACTAATTTCTTTTTGCTAGCTAGCCTTGGAAGTCTTTGATATTATAGAACTACACTGACTGCTGCCAAAGGGGAAACTTTTGTGAATGTCTGATATAAAATGTTCTGCTTTGGATGAAAGGGATTCCCTAGAAGTGGATTTTAAATCCCTTTTAGACATTTTCTGCTGGCTGTTAACTCTATACTCATCATTTTGTCTGTGACTGTTACATATGACGTATTTCAGTGGAAGTTGTTATGGGAAATTTTAAATACCTGCACCCTCATAGACTGACACATTTCCTGATTATTAGGGTCTGCATTTGAATTGCTAGCTAGTGTTGTAGATTGGTTTTATACTGATTCGTTTAAATTCTTGCCCCAGTTTACCTTTTTTTTTTCTTTTCCTAACAAGTATGTGTTTGTTACCTGCCATGCAAAACACACCATGTTTGTTTCTGGGCGTATGATAATGGATAGAGCACATATGGCCTGTACCTTCCATTTCTACTGTAAATGAGACAAACACCAAAAATAACCAATTTAAAAACAACTATTATAAAAATGATAAAAGAGGAATTCCACTTTATAAATTATATTGTAAATAATAACACATTTCTTGTCATGGCCAAAGAAGACAGTATAGCCTATTGAACAAAGCAGAGTAACCATTACTAATCTCCTTAAAAATTAGAGCTTTGCTTAAAATAAGTGAGCTGGCTTCCATAGGCAAAGAAAAAATGTTATCTATGCTATGTAAACATGGGATGGAAAACATATTGTGCAGTGATATTTTTTATTTCAGTGGACTTTCTGGATGAATTAAAAGTAACATAATAAATTCTGTGATGCTTAGCTACTTCAGAAGGAAACTGCAACAAAATGGTAGACAGGATATCAGCTATTGGCTACTGGCTTTAGGTTGAAGTAGGTGGAACTTGAATGCACATTGAACCAATTCCAGTTTGTCACTTTTTATTTGTTTGTTTGTTTTTTATTGTTTCAGATGCTTTTACTTTCTCCGACGCAACTGTAATCTCTGTAGGCATTCAAGTGAATATTGACTTATTTTAATTTATGCAATAAACGACATATCAATAATACATGTTCTGTGCTATCATCAGAAAGTTCAGTCAATGAAGAAATTATTCATTTTTCATAACTGTGGTCATATTTAGTCCTTGATACTCAGAGACACACCTAGCTGCTTAGCTAGAAAATATATTTTAAAATGTAAAAAAAAATGAAAAAATACATTTTAATGACATACATCATCATTTAAAAAAAAAAAAGGGAAAACAGAAACTGTGTTCCAATTTGAACCTGTGTAAACACAACTTAAAGTGAATCTCTATAATAGAATTTGTTTTTAAAGAAGTTAAAGTGTGCCTATTATTCAATACAAATGACTAAGTAGAGAAAAACCAACAGATACCATGAACCCCTGGCTGTTTTCCAGCTCACAGTTCTGTTATGAATATACACGGTTGAGAACTGGCTTCAGTGGTTGTGGATTGTGGTGGCTTAAGTCACTGAACATTCTTCATTTTAGACTTGTTGGGGCTATTGCGAATAAAGAATAATTTGCCATCCCTTTTTTGCATGCATTTTTAACCTTGAACTAGAACAGTAATTGTAATATCTCAACTGATTTATTAAAATGAGTTTTATTAAAATAAGAACTGCTCCATTTAACAATAAAAAGGGTCGAGGTAGGAGATAAGTGAATTTCATATGTAAATGACTTTAACCAGCTGAATTGAAATATGTTTAAATTATCTTTCACTTGTAGTTATTGTGTTACCAATAAATTGGATTCATAAACTTTAATATAGTAGGAGATTTTGCAAGAAATAGTGCTTCATAAGTATAAGTATTATTTATTTATATAATTATAAGCATACGTCACCACCACCACTGCTTCTTCAGTGATAGAAAACAAAATTCAGCAGAGTTTTATAAATATAAACACAAATTTTTAAGTATTTGTTATTATTTAGGCAGTTATTAAAGATGACAGATTTTAAAAGAGGATCTGAGATATCTACTAACTGTGATCCCTGGCAAGTTACAAAATCTCAGTAAGCCTCAACTCCATATCTGTAAATAGATATAGTAACATTGACCCTGCAGTTCCTTAAGGAATAAGTGAAATAATATACAGGTAACAGTGAGTAGGATGTCTCACCTTCAGTGGATGCTCAATAAAGAGATGTTATTGTTCAAAATAGCATGAAAAAATTGCTTAGATGAAAAATGGCTTTATTCCATGAAGAAAAATAAGGGAAACGGGCTGTGATTTCATAAGTCTTTAATGCTTTCATTTATAAAGCTTGAATATTCTGTTATCCATCAGGATGAGAGGGATGGGAGTGAAAGATAGGACGTATAGTTACAGCACCCATGCAACTGTTTATGAAATAATTAGGGAAGGATGAAATAATGAAAAGTAAACTATGACTTCTTGTTTCATAATATAGTATACTCGCTATCCAGAAAAAACACTTCTGATATAGAAAATCAAAGATATAGATTAAATTACAGCAAAAGAAAACAACAGCAAAGAAAAACTTCACCAAATCACGTTTGACCTCATGAGAAGCAAACAAAGAAATATTAGAGGTCGTAAAGAACAAAGACAGATGAACTGTCCGTAGAACACAAGACCAGGCTTTCTCATGCTATCCACCAATGTCTGGCAGAATAGTTTTGTTTTTAATGAGTTAACAATGAAAATAAGAGACAGAGAACTCCAGAAACTTGTTATTGCAGTGGGTACTGTAGGAAAAAACATGCTCTGAAAATTGTATCAACTGAGAATCACTACCAACGAGCCTGTTATCATGGGGCTTTGGAACCTACATTCATAACACTTTTAAGGCTAAAATATGCAAGCAAAATGTCTTCTTTAAGGTGATCCTGTGTGTTAGTTCCAGAAGATACTTAGCAGAAAAGTCACAGATCTCTTTGTAGCCTGTGGTGTAAACAAAGATATTTAAAACTCCCTGTAAATTTCTAAGAAATAGGACTCACAAAGAAAAATCAGAAAACATGCAAAGAAACAAGCCACATGAAGCCAGAGTAAGCAGAAACAAGCATGAGAATGAGACCTGCATAAACTGCAGGTATTTGAATAGCCAAATACAGAATACTAAATGAATTCAATATACTTAAAGAAGATTTCAAAAATAATACTAAATGTACACTGAATACCAATTTGTTATGAGCTAAATTGTGCCCTTCAAAAATTTATGTTTTGAAAGCCTAACCCTCAGTACCTCAGAATGTGACTCTACTTGGAGATACAGCTTGTAAAGAGGTAATTAAGTTAAAGTGGGGTTCTTACCATGATTTAATCTCAACGTGTCCTTATTAGAAGAAGAAATTTGGACACACAGAGGGACCGCAGGTGCACACACACAGAGAATACCTCATGAGGACACAGCAAGAAAGAAAGCAACTATTTGCCAACCAAGAAAAGAGGCTTCAGAAGCAACCATATCTGCCAACACCTTGATCTTAGACTTCCATCCTTCAGACCATGAGAAAATCAATTTTCTGGTTTTAATCTATCCAGTTTGTGGTATTTTTTAATGGCAGCCCTAGCAAAATAATACAGTATAAAAATGAGCAAATATTAAAAAAATAAATAAACTTACAGTATGAAAAACAAATTACTTGAAACCAGATAATTGACATTAATTGACATTAACACTTGAATTAAACACTCTTCAAGAGGAAGAATCAGGAGCAAAAATGTGTCCAATAACATATCAAGATTTATCCAACACCTTTACTAATTCAGACAGTGTGGAATTGCTGCAAGCCTAGGCAAATATACTAAAGTAGTGGTATACATAGTATATGACCCAGAAATTGGGTTACCGTTTATCCCAGTTTTGTTGGGATGGCTCAGTTTACACCAGTTGTCTTGATGTCTCACTTACTTTAGTAATTTTAGTACTCTCAAAATTGTCAGTTTGAATCATAAATTACTATCACCGGATCTCCATATTTTGGAACTTTGAGGAAAGGGCAAACTAGTTAATGAATGTTACTAGCAAAAAAAATTCAACCTACAGAGAAATTTAAATTAGATGCCTGTTCACACCAAATTTCGAATTCAGTTGGTACAAATATTGTGAAAACAATTTAGCATTACATTTGGAGGATGGAAATGGAGTAAGTGGCCATGTACCCAAGCCATGGTCTTGAATCTCAGCGCAGAATAAGGGTATCTTTTTCTAATTGGTCTGCTGCAAGGGGCACTTTTTGCAAACCTGCTTTCCTGAAACGGCACTTTTTTATTTGAATTCTCACAAATTGCTCACATTGCTAAGGTGCTGGCCGTGGCCCTGGTTGGACTTCAGTGCTAGGTGATAGTTATCTGAGATAACTTTAATTTTTGATGATACAGTTCTCATTATTGACTCACTTTTTATTTATGAGTCTTTGGAGTCATAAATCATTTTCATGTGTGCTCTTATCTAACCATTATCTCCATCTTAATATTCTGGCTGTTCACTTAGGACAAAGTGCATGCTCTTAGGAGGGCGCTATGGCACAAAAAAATAAGATGGGAAAGGGAAATTCTGGATTCATAACTGCATCCAGAGGCTAGTTTTGAGAGTTTCAGAATGGTTTGATCTTTTGTTACTTTAAGTTCCAAGTCTATAAAACATGCATAATAATACCACCCCATAGGATGGGGTATGAGTTAAGTGAGGTATCTTCTTCCTGTAAAAGGTCCCGGTACTATGTCACATACATAACAGTACTAAATGAATGCTAGCTCTCACTTTTTGTGTTTATTTTTAATAAATTGAATTTATTCATCTCTTCACTTCCACCAGCAAATATAGTGTTGTTTTGTGATTTTGCCATCCATGATAGTAATAAGATTGTAATAAGTAATCTTACTACCTAATCTTATTACTACTTTTGAAGATTTGACAAAACCTGAGGTTTCTCTCCTTCATATTGGCAATTAGAAAATATCAAAGGTATTGGGTTAATAAAACATTCTTTATTTTTAAAATATTCAATTATAAATCTGAGTACATGGATAAGAACAGTATTTATGATGGGTTTGCAGCTGGGACTAATTTACTTCTTCAAAGATCCCCTGAGTTCTGAGCGATGGACTGAACCCTTGTAAACTATGCTAGCATTATATTGAACTTTTTCTCAGAGTAAAAATACATAGAGAAAACAAAAGTTCCAGAACACACGGAGTAAGTGAATTTGTTAACCCTAAAGACTGGACTTGAATTCAGTCAATCTTTCCGAAATTAAAGAAATACAGAAATTCTGATGTTAAACTGAAATAATTTGTAGGAACCTATTTGAAGTCTTTAAACAAGATGAAGTCCTTCAAAAGGAAACTCCAAAGTTGTCCCTGCAAATCGACCAAGTTTCCTAAGTGAAGAATGCAACAAAAATATATGCCTTCTAGGATGTGGTTTCTCTTTCGGTGAGCAAGGTTAAGGAGAAGCCAAGCAATTGGCAGGTTCAAAACCGGTAGCAAAGCAAGCACATGGGACCAAGCCAAGAGCCATATTCTGTGGAAAGCTGGCTTACTATAAGTTGATCTTCGAAACTAGCAGCCCATCGAGGTTTCCCCTCCTTGTCAGTATATTTTTTCTTATTTAGTAGACATCTTAGGAAGATGGTATAGTAACTGTAGTAAAAAGGATTTTAGAAATAGAAAATGAAATCGTCTATAGTGTTATCATCCAATAAGGTTATTTGTATTAATTCACATTTCTCTTATATCCTTTCAATGTGCAAAGATATTTTATGCAGTCATAATGTTACTGAAAATATGATTTTATGTGCTAAGAATTTAATATAATAG
The DNA here is from genome assembly GCF_018350195.1 of Panthera tigris. Lineage (NCBI taxonomy): Eukaryota > Metazoa > Chordata > Mammalia > Carnivora > Felidae > Panthera > Panthera tigris. Next base: position 126,583,247 of record NC_056665.1, read on the forward strand.
CCTTCATGTAGTTTCATAATAATGTTTGTTGCCACATGTTATTTTATTACATAGTATTGCATATGATTATATATATGATACAATAATCTGTAGCAATGAAAAAAATAATTCCCTCATTTTTAGATGTATAAACATAGCATTCTTTTTTTACTTGTTTAGGCACTGGCATAGTAAATATACAAAAAAAAATTTTTTTTTCTTCTATTACACTTTTCCTCTGAGGTTTATTAGTATAAATATCACCTTTTGGGCTTGTCATTTATTTTTTCCCAGAAAGTTATATGCCAAAATTAAAAACTACTGGAAATATCAGCCAACATCTGTCATTAATTGAGCCCACTCAGTGTTCTGGCCACTGTGCAAGGAGCTGGGGATATAACCAGCTCCTTAGATGAGTTTCTTGCTCTGATGATGTTTCCACTCTAGTGTTGGAGACACACCATAAACTATAGAATGTGCTTATCATCATTCTAGATAACCAAAAAAGCCTGTGAAGGCAGTTAGACCAGTGGAATAAAGTGTGTTTCAAAGAGGGCAAGACTAGGAAATTTAGTTGGGGAAGCTATGGAAGGCCTTCCTGAGTGAAATGTGAATAATGGGAAGGAGACAGAAGGTCCCAGAGAGAGAGAAGAGCAAGAACCAGGTCTTTCAACAGAAACAGATTTCCCTCGATCAAGGAATAGAAAGGCCGGTGGGAGTGACATTGGGTAAAATTCACTTTTTGTTCTATATCTTAACATAGAACATGGAGGGCATTGTCAGTCATGTAAAAGTCATTAACAGGACTGAAGCAGGGAAGGGACATGATCTTAATTTGCATTCTGTAAAGCTCACTCTGGCTATTGTGTGAATAGTGGGTATTTGCAGGTAAGAAAAAAACAAAACAAAACAGAACAGGGGCCCAAGCTTGGAGTCATCACAGAATTCATGTTAGAGAAAATGGTGACTTGAACTAGGATATGGAGAGATAAGAAGTGGATGGATCAGGGTTATACTTTGCAGATAAATTCAGACGGACTCCATGATAAACTAGAATTGATGCGTGAAAGAAAGAGACAATGCTAAAGTAATAGAAGTCAGCCCAGTTACTCCCAAGAACTCAAAGATATTTCACCAATCAGTAAGAAATTTTCCTTTTTAATTAAAAAAAAAAAAAGAAAGAAAGGGCAAAGAAAAACAATCCAAAGGAAACCAAAAACTTCAACATTTTGTAGAGAGTGTCTGTTAATATTCTTCATATTCCCCACTTATTTTAAAAATAATAATAAAAACACAAGGCATTTGTGTTTTTAAGAAACCTCTACTGCCTCCAGGCAAAGATAAAGAAAATTGTTCTACTGTATGGTGTAAAACAACATTGAAACCTGCCTAAGTCCTCTTCTGGTACTGTGAACACCTGATGAAAACCTATTGATTATAATTCAGCTGGCCCAAGGTGATGGAGCAGTGCCACTCAGTACCTCTTCTGTACTCTGTCCACAATTCAAAAAAATATTTGAAAAAAATATTACTCATTTAGAAAGGTAAGAATTTGGAACTTCTGTTAGGCTCCCTCTGGAAAAAATATACTTAACACTGTTTGGGTGTGTGTACATGCACATGTACATATAACATAAAGAAATATATGTATATATGTCATGTGAACTTGTTCAGCTGTAATTCCTATCTGCAGTTCATTGCATCATTTGGAGATAAATAGTTACAGAGGATGGAGCTGTGACTGCAAGGGAAATCCATTAAAATGAGCTTGTTTAGTTATGTTGAGTTTTCTTATCTAGTGGCCTTAGTCCCCTATAACTACTGCCCATTATGCCAGGTCCCAAGGAAGAAATCCAAGAAGCAAGATCCAGAAAATACATATATTCTTCATTAGGTTAGTGTGCTTTGTACAAAATTGAGTTTAATCTTCTGTTGAACTAAATTGATTATTTGGTATATGAAGGAGCCTCTTCTGTGGCTATCAGTAGATCTATCTACAATATGGAAAGCAGTCTTGATATTTCCCTCTTAAGCCCATACTCTGATCTTGGACCTTTAACTCTAGTTGCTTGTCCACACTGAAGAAATCAGTCCTACTTCTCCTGTACTGCTGTAACTGATACCATAATTAAAACAGGAACCGCTAGAGACATTCTGGGTGTCTCTTTTTTACTTTTAGAAGAAAAGAAATAATAGGAATTACTGCGGTTATATTATTCCATTAATATCAGTGTTAGAAAAAGCAATGAGCAAGCTAATGGGATCTTAGATTCAAACAAACAAACAAACAAACAAAACTCTTGATAAGGGTCAAGAGTTATTATCTTTATAATCCATCAGAAATCAATAATTGGAATTACCCACTTATAGATATGTTATCCTCAAAGTACTGACCTTTTATTTAGAAAGATCATCTCCTTATTCAAAAAATGTCATGCTGCTTCATTTCCCCAGACCGCCCCCCTTCCCTCAGAAGGCACAAAAATATGATGCTTCTGTTGATGTTCAAATCACTTATTCAGTTTTTATGGAATGCTTTGATGTTCCAAATAAATCCCATTATACTGTAGATCAAAGAGGACAATGCCTTTCACCAAAGAAGTACAGTATACCAATTAGCATTTCATCTGGGAGGAGGTATATATATATTTTTTCCTTCAATAAGTCCTATCAGTGCCTACAGCGTGCCCAGAATATGTGATAGGACTAAGTGGGCGTGTTTCCAGTGACAAGTGAATAGGCATAAGAAAGGCACAAATGTGCTGAGAACAAAAGGTGTTAAAGTTCTATCATTATCATAAAAATTCTTTGTATTTCTAATAATACTAATAACTATCATTAAACAGCTATTTTATTGCATAGTTTTTTCATCTTGAAAATATATCATAGACTAAGGAAAAATGTAAAAATGGTTAAGCAAATTATAGAGGGAACTATTCTACTTCTTCCATTAATGAGGCTAGAAGTCTTAATCTAAAAGACTAGATTCCAGTTTAGGAAAGGAACACAGCTGCTGTGGGTAACTTGAGGTTGTCTAAAGAGAATGGAGGAAGGATGCCTCTCGCAGTGCATGGCAGTTTTCCCTCTGTGGAAAGATTTTGACTGTGTTTGCATGTAGGGACCATCGGTACAACTACGAAGCTGAATTTTGCTCCCAAGCCCTTGGCGTTGACTTAAGCATCGCACTATTTTTGACTCAGTTCTAATGGAAGTTTCCTTCTTGTGATTTTATGATCTGTATCAATTTTCAAGTTAGGATTAGGAGTCTTACTTTGGTTCTACTGTTGTCTGGGGGGACATAATTCCCTTGGGATATGAGATGACTAAATTAAAATTTATCATTGTCCAGATTCTCCTCAAAACTACCATCTGATACTCAAAGGAGTATCACGTGGTACTTTTCCCCCAGGTCTTTTCTTGGATAAATTATATCCTTTAATTCTATTTGAAAACCCCTACTGCATTCATGTAAATTCTTTTGCTTTGTGATATGTTTCTGAAAAGGATTCTAAGATGATTTCTTTTTAAAGAGGCTGAGGACTTAGGTGACCTCCTCTTTCTGTGTGCGTCTTTTAGAGTTATGTATTGCTACAAAACCTAACAGTTGCTTAAAATAATAAATATTATTGTCTTACATTTTCTGGGCCAGAAATTCCAGGGTAGATTTGTTGGGTGATTCTGGTTCAGGTTCTGTTGTAATGTTGCCATCAAGTTGTCAGGCTGGCCTGCTGAGCATCTCAAAGCTTGACTGAGACTGGATTATTCAGTTCCAAAATGGCCCTCTCACATGTCTGTTGGTAGGGAGCTGAGTTCTTTGCCAGGTGGACCTCTCCTTAAGGCTGCTTGAGAACCCCTCAAGGCATGGCAGCTGAGTTCCCCCAGAGCTAACGAGCTAAGAGAGAGAACAGGAAAAGTCAGTGTCTTTTATGGTATAATCTCAGAAGCCTCATACAATTAACTCCACCATTTTCCATTCATTAGAAACAAGTTATTAAGCATAGTTTTGGTTCAAGGCGGAGGGAATCAGAATCCACCTTTAGAAGGGAAAAGTATCAGATAATTTCTGGGCCTATTTTAAAACAACTAAATGATAGAAAGAGCTGCCCCCCCCCCCCCAAAAAAAAACAAAAAACTGGCTCATGTAACATTCTCGTAGCCTGAAAGAGATCCTTCCCTCTCTGGCTTAGTATTCCAAATAGAACATTTACGCACCATCACAGAAAATTTAAATTCATGACTTGTAAATGTATGAAACTAATAGAAGCAGTGCACAAGATTCTGTACAGAAATAAGGTTGAGTACATAGCACCTTAGTGTGTACTATTTCAAGCACCAGTAAGATGTAGTTCAAAAGGCACTTATCTTACTGTCAGAGGCAGAAGTTTAAAAATGTGCAGGATCTTTCCTACTTGGGAGACCTGAGGCGAGTGACATAATCACTTTGCATATCAGTTGCTTCACTTACTTAAATGAATTCTCACAGTAACTCTGTGAGGTGTGTAATATTAACCCCATTTTATAGAAGACAAAAGTAAAGCTCAGCATCATTGCAACTAGCAAGGGGTAGAGTCAGTATTACAAGGCAAGTTTTGTCGAGTCGTACCAAAACTGCTTTGTTTTCTCCTGTACTTTCTGAGGAAGAGAGAACATTTTGTAAATTACTCGATGATGAAGCATGTATGAAACTGTGTAGGCGGCACGTGGATGGCTCAGTCAGTTAAGCATCCAACTCTTGATTTTGGCTCAGGTCACGATCTTACGGTTTGTGAGTTCAAGCCCTGCATCAAACTCTGTGCTGACAGTGTGGAGTCTGCTTGGGATTCTCTCTCTTTCTCTCCCTCTGCCCCTCCCACACACTCTCTCTCTCTCTCTCAAAATAAACAAATAAACGTAAAAAAAAAACTGTTTAGTATTTTTTTAAATTTTTTATTTAAAAAATGTTTTTAATGTTTATTTCTGAGAAAGAGAGAGAGAGCATGAGCATGGGAGGAACAGAGAGAGAGACACAGAATCCAAAGCATTCTACAGGCTCTGAGCTGTCAGCACAGAGACTGACGCCAGGCTCAAACTCCTGAACCGCGAGATCATGACCTGAGTCAAAGTTGGAGGCTTAACTGACTGAGCCACCCAGGTGCCACAGTATTTTATTTTTAATGAAATTAGCATCCATATAAAACACAAATTCTCATAAATACAAGTTATTCCTGTGAGAACCCATAAACCTCTGCTTCCATTAATTAACAGATTTTTAAATATTGGCAGTTACTAAAGGTGTTCTTTAACATAAAACTTTGAGTTAAGGTAAGCAACCAAAGAATACACTATACTACATTTATCCAACCCTGTGTCTCGCCTTGCTTTGTAATTTCTTATCCGAGGCTGAAGCGGTATGGAGGGTTGTGATTCACAGCTTAGTTCTGGTGACACACGCAGGTGAATGTCAGATCTGTGGTGTTCTTGGATAGTTCATATCTGCCTTCTTTCTTCAAAGCCTAGATTCATCCGGTATCTAGAGTGTGCTGTAGATAGATAAAATAGGTATAGAAAGTTTACCTTTATACACAGTTTCCCTCTAATTATTGACTGTACTGCTCTGGACCAGGTATTAAATATGATAGTTGAATAGCCTTAAATGAAACTATTAAAACCAAGACATATGCTTAAAGCTTAGATGGATGTTTGGGAATTCAGAATCCTTTGTTCTACTTGGAACATGGCAGATTTACCTGAAAGTTGAACTTATTTAATACTTAAGCTATTAACTTTTCTGAAACCCTTAGGCATCCAGATTGCATGTCTTAGTTATAGAATCCTTCCAATGTTATCATTGGAAGGGGCATTGGCCAAATAAAGCATAAAGATGGGTGTCATTCCTATGAATGCTGGTCTGTTTCCTCCAGGCTGCAGCTAGCTTATATTGGAGTTTAACAAGTTACAGAACTATTGAGTATTTAATATGACTGTAATTTATTACATGACAACATACTGAGGCTGAAAAAGTGATCAATTTCAAAGTTCTCCCTTAATATGTAAGAAGGAAGTTGTATACTGGGCAAGTATGAATCACAAGGTAATAAATGTCCTAGAAGATTTTAACAAATGTAAATTGCTATATAAATATTAAATAAATTACACAATATTTTTAGGCTCTGAAACATCAAATCAATTTGCAAAGGACTAAATGTCAAACTAAATAATGCATGTTTATACATATTTCTTCTAAGGGCCATTATTACAACTTTAGCAACACTGTTTGTTTTAAAATTTTTATATCCAGCACATATTCACGTTTTGGCATTTACCCCATATAGGGTAAATACCCCATATTTACCCCTGTTTTCTTTGTTTTAAGCACCAACCTTCATTTTTCCAGGGAATGATTTGAAGCTTGAAGCTTTTGTACCAACTTGTCACTTGCTCTGCTTGGATGAATTGCTGGAAGTTGAGAAATGGGAAGGACGTTATCAGAAGATAAGGGTCCTGGGGAAAATAGTGCCCCTCAACATTTGCGAGTGGAAGGCATTTGATTGAACTGAAGTTCAAAGGCGACAGCATTAGAGAATTAAAAATTCACATATTGGCAGTCTGTGTCCTGAGGGGGGAAATGTGGAAGGAAGAAGAGTGTCTGGTGAGAAAGGGATTTTAGGCTGATACAGTACAAGGATTATGCCTGTAGTAGTGGCATTTGTGTTATCATTATCACTGATATTTTGTGTACTTACATTACAGCAGGTCCTTTACGTAAAGTTTTTCATTTTTAAACCTCACTCCCAGTGAGATTTCTGTCCTCGTTTCTATAGATGAGGAATTTGTCACTCAGAGCAGTGACACTCAGATCACTGACTAAACGCATGTAACAGGTGCATACCAATGACTTTACGTAAATCCAGGGCAGTACTGTACTAAAGACAAGGCAGGTGGTGTACCACCCTCTCTCCTGGCTGCATCTGCCATGCTCACGGAGGCAGTTTGCCTTTCTAAATCATTTTCCGGGTCATCGACTCCCAGTGTCTTTCCCTAGTGCACCCCCTGGAGTATACAGGGTTACCACACTGTCAGAGTCACCGACAGACCTAGCACAGCCATTGGTCAGTCAGACACTCTGGGATTTCTTTCCCTTGCACTACTTTGAACAAACCAGCTGCTTATTCAATGCTGAGATGCAGTGTAGTGTTTGTTTCAACTATATCTAGTAAAACATCAAAATAGGACTAGGTCTTAGCTGGTGTTGAGAATGAACAGACCTCAGAGAGCAGGAGTTTCAGACTGAGAAAAGTCTTGAGAGAATGTCGTGTTATCAGGAATATGATTTTCAGTAGGCAAGAGGGAAGAATTCAGATGAGAAGGTAAAATGAGCATGATGAGGGAGAACTTCTGGAAATTTTCAAAATTTGATGAAGGGAAATCATCACGGATGTCCATGGGGATACACCAAAAGATTGGCTGGGATTAATATTAAGATTCCAGAACATTATTCCAGCGCCCAAGAGGATTAGCAAAACAAGACAGGTCTGAGCAGGAAACCAAGTCAAGGACTGCTTCATTATTAAAGCCTTACTCTGCAGAGGAAATTTCTTATAAGTAGAAATTATTTGAAGAGATCAATAAGAAATAATTAAAGAGGCCAGTTCTTAAAATCAGAGCAGAGAGTCAGAGAAATCGACTTGATGCCCAACTGTCCACATATGTCTTTAGTTGATTTGTTACAGAATTGAACAAGTGGACGTTCATCCACAGGTGGAGACTAGCAGGGGACTGAATGATTTAGCTTTAGTGTAATAGACAACAGAAAAAGGCAGTTATGCCACTAAACATCTTGATGATAAATGAACTCAATTTCTTATTTTGACATTAATAATCTGAAGATGCAAGCTTTTTGTCAGTAATGTATCTGAAATTTACTAACATTGTCTCAGTTTTTATTCCCAAAAGGTAAATGTTTGCATGTTTGAATTAGAAAAACCTATTTATAAATTTCACATTGTAAAATCCAAAATAAAATGATTATTTCTATTATTAATCTTTTAACATCAGGTTTTTGTATTTGGCCCTAAATCCAAATGATTTTTTTATTTTTTTAATTTTTTATTATTTTATTATTTTATATTATTTATTATTTTAAATTATTATTTTTATTATTTTATTATTTATTTATTATTTATTTATTATTTTATTATTTTGATATGAAATTTATTGTCAAATTGGTTTCCATACAACACCCAGTGCTCATCCCAACAGGTGCCCTCCTCAATGCCCATTATTCACTTTCCCTTCCTTCCCACCCCCCATCAACCCTCAGTTTATTCTCAGTTTTTAAGAGTCTCTTATGAAATAAGTCAGGCAGAGAAAGCCAGATACCAAATGATTTTTTTTAGAGTTATATCTTTGCCTGTTCTATTTCCTTTACTAAAAACAATGAACTTGAGTTAGTAAAGGTTTGCGTATGATAATGTGGATAAAATGACAATAGCTATCATTGGAGGATTCGAGGAGACTGATTGTGATGGGGAGTGCCTCATTTAAATTACCATATTTAAGTCCCACAACAGCCTATCTGGAAAGTTGGCTTTATCAATCCCTACAGACAGTCAGTAAATGTGTCCCTGTTGAAAGGTAAGAAAAAGGCATACTGAGACACAAACCTAGGCTGACTCAAAACCTATTTTTAACTGCTTACTGTATTATAAAATGAGATACATAGCCCACTAATATAAAGCTCCTTGTAGCCTTCTATTTCATTATGCAATAGAATAGGAAAACTCAAGATGTCCCTGGAGTAAGAGGGAGGAGAGCTTTGATCACTAGACTGCCTTGTCCTTCTATCTACTCACAAAGACAATATAAAATTTAGTTAAAACATTCCAGTTGTCTCAAAAAGACATAATCCATGGGTTTCAAATTGATCGTGGGTTTTTTTTTCACATTTTGAGTCAAAATATCATGTATTTTCAAGCTTTCAATGTTTTTGTTCTTTTTTACTTTTTAAAAACATACCAGAAATGTTGGAAGTTTGGAAAAAGTTGCTACAAGATAGCTACAAGGTACAATAAGGTACTTTATCTAAAAAGGGAAATCCTAGAACTTCAGCCTAAAAAGACTAACCTAACAGGAAGAATATGATAAGCCTACCTAAGTCATATTTCACATAATAATTGATTTTGCTCTTCGAAAAATATTTTATATGTTACACCGGTGAGCTGGGCTTGAACTATACTTGCTCTATTAAATGCTTAATTTAATAATAATAGACATCCTCCTATACCTTCTTCCACTGTCCACCACTCTACCTCCCATAGCCTTATGAAGGCAGTCTCTTTTCCACAGCAGATATTGTGTGACTGTTGGAACATAGCAACTATACAAGGAACCCTAGTGAAGGCTTATCCTGGGAGATCAGTTCTGTGGTACAGATTATTTTGGGATTCTCAGAGAGCCTCCTTACTTTGTCTTTTAAACCCCATTTTATGACTGCTCCTGGAATTAAAAAAGAAAACAAAAATGTTCACTTTCCCTTTATGTCATAATATACTTTAGAGATGAGAGACATTTTGGTTGACATCTACTCTCATTTTATTTAAAAAAATTAAGATGCTGGGAAATAACAAGACTTGTCAATTGAAGTTAGAATCCACATTTTCTGACTTCCAGGTGGCAATCAATTCTGTTTCCAAAGTCTTTCTTTCTGAACTTGATAATCTGAGCTCAAAATTATCTTATGAATTTTCACATTTGTATCCTATATATTAAATGGCACTAATTTTATGATGACTTTTTATCTTAAACAGAAGATATAACTACAACAAAATTTTTAGGATTTCTGGCCTATAAATAGATTAAATTGATTCTTTAGAATTAAATAGAAATGGGGAGAAGATGTTGGAAGAATGTCAAATAGCATTACATTTTTTTTCCAGTGCAGTGTAAATGTCAGATTTTGTGGAAATACGTAATATATATCATCCTTTATTTTTAAAATTTTTCCGAAGAAGAGAATATCAGTGGGGTTCTTTTGGGTTCTCTTTCCCACCCCACAAAAAAAGATTTACATCTACATATTAGTTTATTGTTAATAATCTTGCTTCTATAACAACTTACAACAAATATAGTGGTATGAAACAACAAAAAATATTCTTTTATAGCTCTGGAGGCCAGAAGTCTAAAATCAATCTTAAGTTCTAGTATTGGGTATTGGCAGTTCTAGTTCTGTCTGGAGAGTCCTGGGAGAATCCACTCCTTAGCCTTTCTAGCTGCCCACATTTCTTAGCTTTGCCCCCTCCCCCACATGACTCCTACGTTTTGATTCTTTTCCTTTCCTTGCATTGGATCTCCTACAACTACTCTGTCTCCCTGCCTCTCTCTTACAAGAGACCTTGCAGTTGCATTGAGACTACACATTGGTTCCATCAGGATAATCTCCCTATCTCAAGATCCTTAAATTATTGCCAAGCCCCTTTGCCACATAAGGCAACATATTCACGGGTCCTGGGGCTTAGGATGTGTTCGTTTTGCAGGGGGGTACAGAGGGGAAGGATTATTTAGCCTGTCATGATCTGCTATGAACTCGATACTTAAGCTGATTTTAGCTATGCTTCATGGATTTCACAAGTACTGATGCATAAAGCTTGTTCATTTTCCATGGGTAGCCCCTGTTGGCTCTTCTAACTACAACACTGCTGTGAATGAGTGACAGGATTTGTTGTGACAGGAATCCTTTGGTAAAAGGTCAACATTAATCCTGTAAGCCAATGTATTATCTCAATTCATTGTTAACAGTCAAAATATGCCCATGAACTGAGACATATGAGCCTATATGCATTTTCTCATTAGAAGTTGGTCATTTCAGTAACTTAACTCCTCTACATTTTCCAAATTCATACAAAAATGTATGCTAACTAAGTGAGGTAGCAGATCAGTAAATATCATGATAGTGATGATTAACCTTAATGAAAAACCTAGGGCAGGCATTCAATTCCATCACCAAAAACCTTTGAATGCCCTGATTTTATTTATGTGCCGATTTAATTCCTACAGAAGTATTAGTACAGTTTGTCTTTTACTGTTTTCTCTGTTCTTCGTTTACTGTATTCATATTTATACAGCTTAGCATATGAGAAGCATAGATGTTTGTACTAATTTTTTTGTAGTTGTTTAAAGCACAGATATTTTAACACAGAGAACATTTGTTGATTCCATTTAGAGCTTTTTTTTCTTAATAGGAAATAATATACTTAGAAGTATGTTCTGTGGGAATTTGTTACAGACTGCCTGTATGCAGAAAGCTGTATGAAAGCCACTGGGAGAAGAATGCCTTCAGAAATAAGTTGAAGCCTCGTCACACGCATCCTTTTCACCCAGAAGTAAGTGCCTCATGGCAACAAGGGTATAAAAATTCTGTAGGACCATGAATCATGAGTGAGAAGATAGGAGATAGAGGGGGAGAAGGTGAGAACCTGAGAGGCAGGGGAAGGTTGGGATTAGACACAGACTCGGTTCTGTACTGGCTCGTTGCAATAATGTAAAAAGTTCCAAAGTTCACATCTAAGCACATGCCAGTGGTAGAGATCTCTGTTTACCTGTGGATATTGTTGTAGAAGAACGGGAAGGTCAAGTTTCTTTAAACCCCCCAAAACCCAGAAAATTGGGTGGTAGACTGCCTTTTGCCTAGAAAAGAGTCATTCAGTTTGAATTATTTTTTAGGCACTAAAAACCAAAAGAGGAACAGAATACAGAATGAAAAAGCTGGTTTTATCAAAAAAAAAAGTCATAGTTTTACATCAAAGTAAGGAATATCAAAATACAGGTAATTAAAGTCATTACTGAAGCTACTATCCTTGAGGATAGTTTTCCTGCTAAAGAGTTTCACACAGTTCTTAAGTTCAGAGTCACTGGTCTGTGCAGTCAGAAGAGGAGCAGAGGGAACTCCGGGGATGGTGGGTGGTCCTGGAATCCTTATAGATCAGTAGACCTAAGTTCCAGGAGATCTCTTGTTTTGTTTTGTTTTGTTTTAACTTTATTTATTTATTTTGAGAGAAAGAGAGAGAAAGAAAGAGAGAGATAGAGGGCAGCATGAGTAGGGGAGGGGTAGAGAGAGAAGGAGAGAATTCCAAGCAGGCTTTGCCCTGTGAGCACAGAGCCCCATGCAAGACTCATTCTCAGGAACCACAAGACCATGACCTGAACTGAAAGCAAAAGACGTATGCTAAACCTACTGAGCCCCCCAGGGGCCCTGACATCTCTGTTTTAAGACAATATGGATTGTTGTAGCTCTGTTAAACAAGCAATGCCAGGCGCCAACCACTGCAACATTGTATATGGTGCAAGTTACCTGTGCCTCACTTAGTTCATTATCTTGCTGCTGCATTTAGACATGAACTGTGTGAAATGGGTAATGGCGGCAGTTCTTCACACAACTCAGGAGGAAAACTCCTGAAGAAACACTTTAGCAACAAAGAAAATATATTTTTTAAAGTCAGAGTTGATGGCCTAAATGTGAAATGACTAAACACTAAGGGAATTCCAGGAAATTTCTAATTTCCTGCAAGATTGTATTCAGCAATTCTAAAGATTAAGTGCAGTGAGAGCTACCTGTTAGGCCCTAGACCAAGTTGAATGTCGTGTTGTCCCTGCACTTGATAAGCTTATATTTTGGTTGGGAGAATAAAAGCTTTTAATAAAGGTGATTTGCTAATCGTGTAATTAACAATGGTTTAATTTTATAAGATTACAAACCTCTTTTTATAATTATTCCACATGAAAGAAATTGTCCAACCCTATGTCCCAATTTTTGTTAAAAAACAATTTCACCATTTAACCTTAAAATAGATATTACTTGTTGGGAAATAAAATCAGTACACCTAAGTGGCAGCTTCTTCATCTCCCAACAAAGTTTCTTTGGAATGTTTTGTATTCAAACCAATGTGATTGACTTTTGAGTACTCCCATGGTCCCTCTAGTACCTTTAACACCATAATTAGTATCTGCTAATGATACAGAGGGAGTTAAAAAAATTAAACCCAGATTATACAGTGGACTTTGGAAAAGAATGTGTAATGCTCCAAATTACAGATAATTGTCCAAAAAAATCTACACTTCATTCTGTCTATGTTGATTCAGCTTCAAAGCCTGGAAAGAGATCAAGTTTTGGCCCAGTCTAAATAAAGTTTTGCCAGACTCTTACCAGTATAGAAAGCCAAAGTTCCACATTTGTTTTTCTTGGGTCATGTGTAAATGTTTTCAAATTTTGTTATTATTCATTACTAATGAGCTAATTTTTCATTAGCCTAGCTCCCCTTTCTTAATCTAACACTCAGATATTATCCAGCTCAGTTTTGTTTTTCAATGTCAGTTATCAATACACCATATAATTAAATAGATCCTAGTTTATTGTTTTTAATAGGTTCACTTATGTATAGCCTTTTAACTTCTGGGTCCTTGACTACTTCTAGGGAATTTAGCAGAAAGTTTAAAGTTTGACCATTATAGTCATTTTCAAGTCTTGGCACAAAGAGACTATTTTGGAAATGGCTTGAGATTTTATTGAGATTTTGGCAGAAGGTGATTAATGAGATCCTATAACTTCAATATTTTTTCCTAAATTATAAGAACGTTTCTTCCCCATCAAGCTTTCTTAACTTAAATTCAACTTGATTAGAGACTTTTCATATTACTTGTTTGGCCTTTCTCTCTCTCTCTCTCTCTCTCTCTCTCTCTCTCTCTCTCTCTCTGGCAGGGATATAAGGAATATATTTTGATAAGTGTTGTTTTCTAAATTTGGTGACTAGTTATAGAGTTTGTAACCTATTGCCTTTAAAACAGTTTGTTGCTAAAGATTTTTGAAAACATGTATTTCTTGATGTGAGATTTTTCAATCACACCCAACTTTCTCTTGAATTGCTGTGATGCATTAGTGTTACAGAAGTAATTCAGTTTGCCAGGTGACATCATGAAAGTCATTCAGACTCCTAAAGAAATCAAAACACTCTATATTAAAAGTCTGATTTAAGTTTAAAATATTCAAAATCATTTCAAAAATCTATTCCCTCCTTTTAGGGTCTGGCATATAATAACATCCAATGAACAGTTGTTTCATGAATGAGTTGTTTCATGAATGGAAGAACCATTGAATACAAAAGCTAAAGATGTTTATATTAAATACCAATGAAATTCAGACAGTGAATGCACAAGGCATCTCCTCCTGTTTTATCTGCATATTCGCATGTCTCTCCTTAAAATGAACCTGTACCCATTTGATGGCACTTTCTCTCCATGCATGCAGAGTGGGAGGGTATTAAGTTTTCAAGACAGATTACTAGTATTATTAGCTCTACCATATTGAAACTATAGTCATAAGTGATTCAGTCACTGTCACTCCAAACTCCTGGCTTTGATTCCTTTGAACACTTGGTGGAGTGGGGTTATAGATGATCTACCCCTGGAGAAAGGATAGAGCAGTGAATGTACGCATAATATGCAATAGGCAGAGTTTCTTTCTGACTTTTCCAGGATGTCTGTCTATTCTTAAAAAGTTTCTAGGTACTAGAGACAGAGATAACAGAAGGGAAACAAGAAGTGCTACCCAAGAAAAGAGGATTCTAGGGGATTGACCTTTGCTAATGACTATTACCGGTTAAAGAGGACATTGGAATTTAAATATACAATATAACCAAGAAGACAAGGGAACAATTATGGCTGGTATCTCTGGGTCTAAAAATGCTGCTTCATGAAGGCCAAATAGGGTCCCAGGATTCATTCCTGGCATAGGAGATACCATGTTTTGTGGTCAGAATATTTCTCCTTTTTCTTCATTATTATCTTCATTATCATTGTCTTAGGAGCTAGAGTTGATTAAACTACTATAAAACGGTGCTGAGTTTAATTTACTATGTTTTTACATGTCATCCTCCAAATAACTCCTTATGGTATGTCATTATCCAGATATTACATACACACACACACACACACACACACACACACACATACACATATACAAATAAATATTATATATGCATATGTATATTTTAATTAGTTATGTAACATAGCCATAAAAACAATAGACCCTAGATCTATCCAAGTACAAATCCTGATCTTATCTCTACTAACACAAAAATTGGGAGTAACCCAGATCTTCAGTCAGAGCCTTTTATTAGATCAATAATTCCAAGCTATATTCCCTTGAAAACTTTGTTCCAAAATATTGTCTGTAATGAAAAAAAAAACAGACGTAAAATGATTATTCCATCCAATAAGCTTAGAAAGGCATGCATAAATATACTTCCTTTGGAGATTTAGAAAGTATATTTATATTAATGGTCAGGAGAAATTCTACAATAAACAAACTTATTTCATATTCTTCAACTCCTTTGCTCAGGTGATATGTGTGCCAAGTTCTGTAGTAAACAAACTTGTTTAATCTTCTTCAGTCCGTTATATAGCCTTTAAACCTTTAGTGCCAGATAATATCACAGAGAAATGTCTTGGGAAACACTTTAGGAACTTTACAGTAAAACCTAACACAGTTCCCAGACATGTAGCAATTTTCAAAACATATTTATTGACTCAATGAATGAATGGATGGGTGGATGGATGGATGGATGGATGAGTTCAGTTTTGGGTAATTATGAAAAGGAGCGAGCTTTCTATGAGAGAGCAAAAATTAAGCTATTCTCCATCTCTCTCTCCCTCTGGCTTACATTATTCTCCATGTTTTTGTGTTCTCTTTTTTTTGTAGCTCCCTGCAGATTTGGCATTCCTATAGGAATCTGTGTTGACTGCTTAACTGTCAAAGCCTCACTATATAGACCCTCGTTGGTACTTCTATAAAAATGGACTCTGCATGAGGATTTTAATTTGACACTCAGTAGAATAGGAAATGAAAAGTTTAAGAAGAGGTAAAGCCTAATAATAAACTTAAGATTGTTCCAGCAAAATAGATCAGATGAGTAGAGTATTCTCATTTCCCCTTGATGTGCCATATGGAAGGGAGAATCTCATCATCACCTCAGCGCATTGTCAGGGCACAGGAGCCTGGCTCTGGGCCAGTCCACCATAAACTTCTTACAAATGGTGTAATTAAATTCCTGAGTGAAATGTTGAACTGACTCCATCTCCTAAAGCAGTCAAAAACTAAAATTTACTTTCTCATCACACTTTCTAGTAAAGCTGATTTTAGGAAAACGTTCCATTGAGAATTATAAAGAGTGACTATTAAAGAGATGGACTTGAGTTAATTTATGTTAGAATTATTTTTTTTCCTGATAGAAATTTTTAATTCAAATGTTTATCCTGATAATATGGTAAATGTCATCCTTAAGAATTTATAAATTAAGGAGGTCATGTCTTTAAGACACCCAGCTGAAAGGCTGTTGTCATTCTGATTCATCAGGAAAGCAGCAAGAGAAAGGTTTTCATCTCTCTACCTTCAGTGAGGTGCTATTTAGAAACAAAACAAAACAAAACAAAAATAGAAACAGATAAAGGATGGTTCTGTGATCTATTTTAAGGAATGTAAGGGTTTTCCCTCAGGTTGTAAGCTGTTAAAACTTTGTTTTCAAAATTATACTTTCCTAGTCAACCTTTACATTGTAGTACAATTTTTATATTATGTTTAGATAAGATTTCATATCCATTTAATAATTTGATATAATAGCTTTACTAATTACAAAGATGAGAAAAGTAAATAGGTTAATTGCAATTTCTGAGTTTCCAAAAATAACTTCTTTCCTCTCCTCTCCTCTCCTCTCCTCTCCTCTCCTCTCCTCTCCTCTCCTCTCCTCTCCTCTCCTCTCCTCCCCTCCCCTCCCCTCCCCTCCCCTCCCCTCCCCTCCCCTCCCATCCCCTCTCATCCCCTCCTTTCCTCTCTCCTCTCCTCTCCTTTCAGAGAGAGAGCACATGCAAGCTGGGGAGAGGGCCAGAGGATGAGAAAGAGAAAAATCTTAAGCAGGTTTCATACTCAGCACAGATCCTGATGTAGAGCCCAGTCCCACAACGCTGGGATCATGATCTGAGCCAAAATCAAGAATCTGATGCTCAATGGACTGAGCCGCCCAGGCACCCCTCCAAAAATAACTTCTAAAAAAATTACCTCACGTCCTCACATCCAACTGAGGTCTATACCAAAAAAAATGTTTTCTTTTAATGTTTTGTAATAGCTACACATTGAAAGAGATTATATAAATCACCATTCTTTTGCACTAATTTTAAAAAATAATAAGGCAAAAATCTGCATGCTTATAATATAGCTTTGCCAGAAACTTCCAAGTGTCAAGTGCACCCAACCTTAATCTCATGCCTTTACTTCCATTGCACATTTTTGCATGTCTTAAATAACTTATTATTTAGTTTGTATATTTTTGTCCTTTACAGGTCAGAATGACACTTGCTACGTCATTCTAAGACTTTCTCTTTTATTTCAGTATTACATTTAAGCTACTTACCCATGTCACCATGTCAGCAGTAGTACTCCAATGCCAATCCACTGATTTTTCTCTAGTTTCTCATTATTGCAAATAATAGTAGCATACACAGTTTTGTAAGAGTGTATTCACGCACAAAAGTTTCTCTAGGGAATAAATCTGGAAGTAGAATTTCTGAAGCATAGGTTATAGATATCTTCAAATGTGCTAGATAATTCTAAATTCTCTTTTAAAATGTGTATAACAGTTTACACACACAGAATGTTTTCAGTTTTGTCTAGAACATTTACTTTTTGAATCCCTTCTGGAATGAATTATTTTATAGAGTTTAAGGTAAAAGTCCAATTTCATATGTTTCCTATAAGGTATTATGCCCAAATCATTTTATGGTAATTCTCTACTCTTCCCACTAATTTGAAAATTCTGTGCTATTATATATCATGTTAAGTTATATGAGTGTTTTTGTTTCTAGGCCTTTGTTTCTGTTTTGTTTGTTTGTTTTTTGTTTGTGCACAGATACTATTAATTAGTTGTTGAGGTATAATTTGCATACTACACAATTCATTCATTTAAAGTATAAAATCCAGTGATTTTTACTTTATTTACAGGATTGTACAGTTATCACCATGATCTAAGTTAGAACATTTTTTTTAATGTTTATTTATTTTTGAGAGAGAGAGAGAGAGAGACAGAGCATGAGCATGAGCATGAGAGGGGCAGAGAGAGAGGGAGACACAGAATCCAAAGCAGGCTTCAGGCTCTGAGCTGTCAGCCCGATGCAGGGCTCGAACTCACAAACCGTGAGATCATGACCTGAGCCGAAGCCGGACGCTCAACCGACTGAGCCACCCAGGCACCCTATAAGTTAGAACACTGTTATCTTTCCTATAAGAAATCCACTACATGTTAGCAGTCCAGTGTCCCTCCCCGGCTCTTCCTGCCCATGACCATCTCTTCCCCTGGCCTAAGAAATCACTAATATACTTTCTTTCTCTATACTTTTCCCTGTTCCCTGCATTTTATATAAATGGAACCATAAAATAGGTGGTCTTTTATGATAGACTTCTTTCATCTAGGATAATGTATTCATAGTTGACCCGTGTTTCAGCACCACTTCATTTGTTTTGTTGTTAAATAATAATTATTTGGATACGCTGCCTTTTATTTATCTATTCATCGGTTGGTAGACATTTGGGTTGTTTTGCTTTTTGGCTACCATGAATAATGCTGCAGTGAGCATTCATTTACAAGTTTTTGTGGAATCATTTCTCTTGGGTATATATATATAGGAATTGAATTCATGAGTCATATGGTAATTCTGCTTAACTTTTGGAATATGTACCAAACTGTGTTTCCAAAGTGACTCTACCATTTTACATACCCACCAGCAATGCATGACGGTTCTGATTTCTTTATTTACTGTAGATTTATA
Organism: Panthera tigris; assembly: GCF_018350195.1. Classification (NCBI taxonomy): domain Eukaryota; kingdom Metazoa; phylum Chordata; class Mammalia; order Carnivora; family Felidae; genus Panthera; species Panthera tigris. The sequence continues at coordinate 126,602,069 of NC_056665.1, forward strand.
ACATGCTTTGTTATCTGGCAGGAACATTCTCCCAGATTGTGCTTCTCTAGGATTACCTTTGCTATTCTTGAAATTTTGCTGTTCAATCTAAATTTGAGAATTAGCTTTATAGGCCCCACAGGAATTCCCATAGGGATTTTCACTAGCATTGGATTATAGATTATTTTGGTAGGAAGGAACATCAGTATCATATTATATTTTCAAATTCTTAAGGATGCTGTATCTCTGAATGTATTTAGTTGTTCCTTGGTTACTATAAATAAAGGTTTACAACTATATACATGGTTGCTTTGCATCTTGTGGAATTTATTCCTAATGAATTTTATTGTAATTTTTATTTAAGTGTTATATTTTAAAAACATTTGTTTATATATTTTTGACAGATGTGCAAATAGCATTTACTATGTGCCACACACTATTCTAAGTAGTAAACCAATATATGAATGTTGAGTGAACGTTGAGTTTGTGTGTGTGTGTGTGTGTGTGTGTGTGTGTGTGTGTGTGGTATATAACTTTCCACCTATGGATTTTAATTGGGATTAACTTTAATTTATTCAGTGATGTTATTTTCTATATTTAATCCTCACAATAACTTTAAAACAGGTACTGAGAAAACTGTAGCTCAGAGAAGGGAAAATACTTAACCAAAGCAAGCAATTGGGAGAAATGAGACTTTGACCCAATTGGGTCAAACAGTAGAGATCACTCTTGTTATTTCAATCTGAAGTAATCACACCTTAGAGACTCTGAATTCTGTGCTAAAATAAACGTCCTCATACACTTGGTTTTACATAAGTTTTGATAATTAAGGGCATTTTCTTTTTTGTTGTTGTATTTGCTTGTTTTTAATTAAGAGCATTTTCTTTAGGAAGTGTATTTTCACTCATGTTTACCCACAGGCACCTTGACTCCCACTTATCACAATTAAAAGTCCTTATAAAATAGCAGTGGTTATATGTAATGGAGCAGAAACTTATGGGGACTGGAGTACTAAGTACCCCGGGGTATTTTACATCATATACTTAGAAATTTATATAATTGGTTTTGATTTTTAAAATATGCCTGGTTTAGGAAAAAGGACACACACACACGCACGCACACACACACACACACACACACACACTAGAATAAAGAAAAATCAAACCAGTTGAAAATTCAAACACCTTCTGCATTTGTTTTCTGAGACTACCTTGGCGAATTGACACAAGTTTGGTAGTTTAAAAACAAAAGAAAATTTTTTTTTCAGTCTGGAGGTCAAATCCAAAATAGAGCAGGGTCGTGCTCCTACATATCAGGTGCTCTAGGAGAGAATCTGTTCCGTGCTTCTTTTAGCTTCTAGTGGCTGCTGACTGTAATGAGTTAATTTTATATGTCCACTGACTGAGCCATGGTGCCCAGATTTGATCAACACCCAGATTCTGGGTGTTTCAGTGAGGGTGTTTTGTGATGATATTTACATTTAAATAGACGGACTTTGAGTGAAGCAGATTGCTCTCCATAATGTGAATGGGCCTCATCCCATTAAGTTGAAGGCCAGATAAAATCTCTTCAGAGGAAGAGGAAATTCTGGCTTCAGATTTTATCTGCATTAAAGTTTCTTCCTGGTTCTCTAGCTGGACTGACTTTGGACTCACACTGAAACTCTTTTCTGAGCCTCCTGCGTGCCAGCCTCCCTTATAAGATTTTGTACTCATCAACCCTCCACAATCACATGAGCCAGTTCCTTAAAATAAATCTCCTTCTCTGTATATACACGTCGTCTTGGTTTTATTTCTCTGGAGAATTCAGACTCATACATTGGGCTTGTGGCCACAACCCTCCAATCTCTGCCTACATCTTCATATTGTTGCAGGATTTCTTACCACAATACCCGGGATTTGTTGTCTCGCTGCTTCGAAAAATGAAGAGGTGGACACAAAATGAGCAGCAGGCAAAAGTTTATTAGAATATAAGATTAGAAATGAAGAAGAGTAGAAAAACTCTCTTTACAGAGAGGGGACATTCAAAAGTAAATTCCTGCCTACAATAGGCAAGGGTCCATGTTTTATAAGGTTCTGGTCAACCCACCCCTTCCCTTCTCCCTGTTCCTTCTCAGATTTCATCCTTATTGGCTGGATAACTCTAGGTGCTGGGTTGTCCATTCCTGATTGGCTCGTTTCCATTGTATGAGGGGTGGTCTGTGGCCATACCAGTTCCTTGTGGGTCATGGGTTTTATGGTCTACTCATTTTTAGTCAGGTCTTTTGTCAAATTCCTGGAGGAAAACTAAGGGGGAGTTTTCTGAGGGGGTTTGCTGTGGTCAGACACTCCCAGCATTGTTCCAAAATGTCTTTCCCCACCCAGGGGCCTCAGGTCCTAATGCTTTCCCTCTCTGCCTATTTTATCCTATGTTTTTCCTATCATATTACTCTCTCTTCTGTGTCTGATCCCCCTCCGCCTCTCTCTTACAATATTTATGATGGTCTTTAGGGTCCACCCAGATATTCCAGAGTAATCCCTTCATCTCAAATATTTTTATCCAATTACATCTACAAAGACTGTTGTTTTGAATAAGGCAATGTTTAAAAATTAAAAAAAAAAAAAAGCTAGGGGTTGAAAGGTCAGACTCTATTCCTGCAACTAACCACAGTTTTGGAAATAACTTTGTCAGATTCTTGTTTGATTTTTTTTTTTTTTTGCATCGAGGTAATATCTCATAGAACCAGTATATGTGTTTTGTTGTTGTTTGCATTTCCTCAGAGCAAGTAAAGTGATATTAGAAGGATCATGTGTTTTTGTTTTTCCTGTAATACACACACACACACACACACACACACACACACACACACACATTAAGTAGCTGTGTGACTTTGGATGAAGCCATTTTCTTGACTTCATTTTCCTCATTTATAAATATGTTAGTTTGGTTATGTAGTCTTTGTGGTACTTTATTATTCTAAAATTTTATGAACTTGCATCTATAAAGCTCTCTATTTTATGATGATATCTCTTGATGCAGAATAGCTGATCCAGCTGTTTCTTATTATCTAACTCACCTACAACCCAGGTTGTCTGAGTGAATTACTGGAATATTCTAAAAACGACTCAACAATTCGACATTTTAAAGGGCCAAATCATTTTGAAATACAACCAACATATGTTAAACAATGTTAACCCATTTAACATCACAATTTTGTGTCAAATTAAAACAATATATCTTAGCATCAGTATGAAAATACCAAGTCACAGATGATAAATTCTTCACACTGGACATATACTGCAAATCAAGTAATCAGATTCTGTACCCACAATATGATAAAAATTTAGTTGCTTTTTTCTTGTCAGTTCATGTACACAAAAGTCAGTTTCAAAAACATGCACATAAATGTCATGAATCTTTTAAAAATTTCCACAGATAACGAAGTCTATTGTCTAATTTGTGGATTTGAATTTAGAAGTCAAGGACTGCTGCTCTGTATTTTATAAAAGTATCAGATACAAAAAAACAGTCATTAAATTATTTTTATGATGATAATAAAAATTAGATGACCACAGCATTGAAAAACCAGGAAGTTCACATTATTTTTCAGCAATGTGAATTATCCATATTTTAATACTCCTAATAAGATGTCTCTTTGATGCTTTGATGAGAGACGATCCCATAGAGCTAGAATTTTTTTAAGTGTTTGTATTTAGCAAGTGTTGCATTGAGTCCACCCAATATTAATTCCGAAGACTTGACTAAATATTTGAAGCTATCATGAGCAATACTTCAGGAAGAGATTCTGAGGCCATTTCAATTGTATCTCATTCAAATATCCTCTGACTCTTCCCTTAGCATATTCTGTTATTTTCATATGGGTGATGGTCAGGTTATGAAGTAAATAACTTAAGTCAGTGGTGATAAAACAAATTTTGTTTTAGGAAAGCATTTCTACTTTATATTTTACTCTTTCTCCATATCTTAACCTTTTATTTGTTCTTATTTTGAGTCTTGATGAACTGTAGGCATATTTGCTGCTAATGCTTCCTGAGGAAGGGTAGTATCTGCCAAAATAAATGAAATTCAGTTGTTTAATGGGGTTTCCCTCTTTGTAGATGTTTTAAATGGACACGTCAGTAGAATCAAATGAGCTTATAAAGTCTAGGACATGTGAATGGCAAGAATGTGTATGTGAGGGAAGAAAGATCAGACTGTCAAAAGAGTCTGTAAGGTAATATGAAAACCCAATTTTTTCCTATGACTCCTCTCAGAAAGTCTGTAATGTGTAATATCTAAGAGTAAAAGTGGATTTTTTGGGCCTGACTGCCAACTCCATCATTTGACAAGCTGTGTAATACTGGGCAAGTTTCTACACTTCTCTGTGCCTTCATTTCTGCAACCACAAAATGGACCTAAAGATTAGATCTTTACAGATTTGGCATAAGGATTAAGTGAGTACTAGTACTGAGTACATGATTAATAAACAAATTACCGACGTTATCAGTACTTATAAAGAAATACCCTTTTCTGGGGCACCTAGGTGGCTCAGTCAGTTAGGCGTCCAACTTGGATCAGATCATGATCTCATGGGTTGTGAGTCTGAGTGCTGCATTGGGCTCTGTGCTGACAGCTCAGTCTGGAGCCTGCTTTGGATTCTGTGTCTCCCTGTTTCTCTGCACCTTCCCCACTTGTGCTCTGTCTGTCTCTCAAAAGTAAATAAACATGTAAAAAATTAAAAAAAAAAGAGTTACTCTTTTCCATAAATATAAAGAATCCATAATCCAATTTCTAAAGGAATTTCCCAGTCGAACTGACATTGGTAGGGCAGATGGTATTTTTTTTTTATTTATTTCAATTTATTCTATTTTATTATTTTTTTTTACATTTTTTTTCAATATATGAAATTTATTGTCAAATTGGTTTCCATACAACACCAGTGCTCATCCCAAAAGGTGCCCTCCTCAATACCCATCACCCACCCTCCCCTCCCTCCCACCTCCCATCAACCCTCAGTTAGTTCGCAGTTTTTAAGAGTCTCTTATGCTCTGGCTCTCTCCCACTCTAACCTCTTTTTTTTTTCCCTTCCCCTCCCCCATGGGTTTCTGTTAAGTTTCTCAGGATCCACATAAGAGTGAACACATATGGTATCTGTCTTTCTCTGTATGGATTATTTCACTTAGCATCACACTCTCCAGTTCTATCCACGTTGCTACAAAGGGCCATATTTCATTCTTTCTCATTGCCACATAGTACTCCATTGTGTCTATAAACCACAATTTCTTTATCCATTCATCAGTTGATGGACATTTAGGCTCTTTCCATCATTTGGCTATTGTTGAGAGTGCTGCTATAGACATTGGGGTACAAGAGCCCCTATGCATCAGTACTCCTGTATCCCTTGGGTAAATTCCTAGCAGTGCTACTGCTGGGTCATAGGGTAGGTCTATTTTTAATTTTTTGAGGAACCTCCACACTGTTTTCCAGAGTGGCTGTACCAGTTTGCATTCCCACCAACAGTGCAAGAGGGTTCCTGTTTCTCCACATCCTCTCCAGCATCTATTTATAGTTTCCTGATTGTTCATTTTGGCCACTCTGACTGGCGTGAGGTGATATCTGAGTGTGGTTTTGATTTGTATTTCCCTGAGTAGGAGTGACGTTGAGCATCTTCTCATGTGCCTGTTGGCCATCCGGATGTCTTCTTTAAAGAAGTGTCTATTCATGTTTTCTGCCCATTTCTTCACTGGGTTATTTGTTTTTTGGGTGTGGAGTTTGGTGAGCTCTTTATAGATTTTGGATACTAGCCCTTTGTCCGATGTGTCATTTGCAAATATCTTTTTCCTATTCTGTTGGTTGCCTTTTAGTTTTGTTGGTTGTTTCCTTTGCTGTGCAGAATTTTTTTATCTTCATAAGGTCCCAGCAGTTCATTTTTGCTTTTAATTCCCTTGCCTTTGGGGATGTGTCAAGTAAGAAATTGCTACGGCTGAGGTCAGAGAGGTCTTTTCCTGCTTCCTCTTCTAGGGTTTTGATGGTTTCCTGTCTCACATTCAGGTCTTTTATCCATTTTGAGTTTATTTTTGTGAATGGTGTGAGAAAGTGGTCTAGTTTCAACCTTCTGCATGTTGCTGTCCAGTTCTCCCAGCACCATTTGTTAAAGAGACTGTCTTTTTTCCATTGGATGTTCTTTCCTGCTTTGTCAAAGATTAGTTGGTCATACGTTTGTGACCCTAGTTCTGGGGTTTCTATTCTATTCCATTGGTCCATGTGTCTGTTTTTGTGCCAATACCATGCTGTCTTGATTACAGCTTTGTAGTAGAGGCTAAGGTCTGGGATTGTGATGCCTCCTGCTTTGGTCTTCTTCTTCAAAATTACTTTGGCTATTCGGGGCCTTTTGTGGTTCCATATGAATTTTAGGATTGCTTGTTCTAGTTTCGAGAAGAATGCTGGTGCAATTTTGATTGGGATTGCATTGAATGTGTAGATAGCTTTGGGTAGTATTGACATTTTGACAATATTTATTCTTCCAATCCATGAGCAGGGAATGTTTTTCCATTTCTTTATATCTTCTTCAATTTCCTTCATAAGCTTTCTATAGTTTTCAGCATACAGATCTTTTACATCTTTGGTTAGATTTATCCCTAGGTATTTTATGCTTCTTGGTGCAATGGTGAATGGGATCAGTTTCTTTATTCGTCCTTCTGTTGCGTCATTATTAGTGTATAAGAATGCAACTGATTTCTGTACATTGATTTTGTATCCTGCAACTTTGCTGAATTCACATATCAGTTCTAGCAGACTTTTGGTGGAGTCTGTCGGATTTTCCATGTATAATATCATGTCATCTGCAAAAAGTGAAAGCTTGACTTCATCTTTGCTAATTTTGATGCCTTTGATTTCCTTTTGTTGTCTGATTGCTGATGCTAGAACTTCCAACACTATGTTAAACAACAGCGGTGAGAGTGGACATCCCTGTCGTGTTCCTGATCTCAGGGAAAAAGCTCTCAGTTTTTCCCCATTGAGGATGATGTTAGCTGTGGGCTTTTCATAAATGGCTTTTATGATCTTTAAGTATGTTCCTTCTATCCCTACTTTCTTGAGGGTTTTTATTAAGAAAAGTTGCTGAATTTTGTCAAATGCCTTTTCTGCATCGATTGACAGGATCATATGGTTCTTATCTTTTCTTTTATTAATGTGATGTATCACGTTGATTGATTTGCGAATGTTGAACCAGCCCTGCAGCCCAGGAATGAATCCCACTTGATCATGGTGAATAATTCTTTTTATATGCTGTTGAATTCGATTTGCTAGTATCTTATTGAGAATTTTTGCATCCATATTCATCAGGGATATTGGCCTGTAGTTCTCTTTTTTTACTGGGTCTCTGGTTTAGGAATTAAAGTAATACTGGCTTCATAGAATGAGTCTGGAAGTTTTCTTTCCCTTTCTATTTCTTGGAATAGCTTGAGAAGGATAGGTATTATCTCTGCTTTAAACATCTGGTAGAACTCCCCTGGGAAGCCATCTGGTCCTGGACTCTTATTTGTTGGGAGATTTTTGATCACCGATTCAATTTCTTTGCTGGTTATGGGTCTGTTCAAGCTTTGTATTTCCTCCTGATTGAGTTTTGGAAGCGTGTGAGTGTTTAGGAATTTGTCCATTTCTTCCAGGTTGTCCAGTTTGTTGGCATATAATTTTTCATAGTATTCCCTGATAATTGCTTGTATCTCTGAGGGATTGGTTGTAATAATTCCATTTTCATGCATGATTTTATCTGTTTGGGTCATCTCCCTTTTGTTTTTGAGAAGCCTTGCTAGAGGTTTATCAATTTTGTTTATTTTTTCAAAACACCAACTCTTGGGTTCGTTGATCTGCTCTACAGTTTTTTTAGATTCTATATTGTTTATTACTGCTCTGATCTTTATTATTTCTCTTCTTCTGCTGGGTTTAGGCTATCTTTGCTGTTCTGCTTCTATTTCCTTTAGGTGTGCTGTTAGATTTTGTATTTGGGATTTTTCTTGTTTCTTGAGATAGGCCTGGATTGCAATGTATTTTCCTCTCAGGACTGCCTTCGCTGCATCCCAAAGCGTTTGGATTGTTGTATTTTCATTTTCATTTGTTTCCATATATTTTTTAATTTCTTCTCCAATTGCCTGGTTGACCCATTCATTCTTTAGTAGGGTGTTCTTTAACCTCCATGCTTTTGGAGGTTTTCCAGGCTTTTTCCTGTGGTTGATTTCAAGCTTCAAAGCATTGTGGTCTGAACGTATGCATGGTATAATTTCAATTCTTGTATACTTATGAAGGGCTGTTTTGTGACCCAGTATGTGATCTATCTTGGAGAATGTTCCATGTGCACTCGAGAAGAAAGTATATTCTGTTGCTTTGGGATGCAGAGTTCTAAATATATCTGTCAAGTCCATCTGATCCAATGTATCATTCAGGGCCCTTGTTTCTTTACTGACCGTGTGTCTAGATGATCTATTCATTTCTGTAAGTGGAGTGTTAAAGTCCCCTGCAATTACCACATTCTTATCAGTAAGGTCGCTTATGTTTGTGAGTAATTGTTTTATATATTTGGGGGCTCCCGTATTCGGCGCATAGACATTTATAATTGTTAGCTCTTCCTGATGGATAGACCCTGTGATTATTATATAATGCCCTTCTTCATCTCTTGTTACAGCCTTTAATTGAAAGTCTAGTTTGTCTGATATAAGTATGGCTACTCCAGCTTTCTTTTGACTTCCAGTGGCATGATAAATAGTTCTCCATCCCCTCACTCTCAATCTAAAGGTGTCCTCAGGTCTAAAATGAGTCTCTTGTAGACAGCAAATAGATGGGTCTTGTTTTTTTATCCATTCTGATACCCTATGTCTTTTGGTTGGCGCATTTAGTCCATTTACATTCAGTGTTATTATAGAAAGATATGGGTTTAGTGTCACTGTGATGTCGGTAGGTTTCATGCTTATAGCGATGTCTCTGGTACTTTGTCTCACAGGATCCCCCTTAGGATCTCTTGTAGGGCTGGTTTAGTGGTGACGAATTCCTTCAGTTTTTGTTTGTTTGGGAAGACCTTTATCTCTCCTTCTAGTCTAAATGACAGACTTGCTGGATAAAGGATTCTCTGCTGCATATTTTTTCTGTTCATCACATTGAAGATCTCCTTCCATTCCTTTCTAGCCTGCCAAATTTCAGTAGAGAGATCAGTCACGAGTCTTATAGGTCTCCCGTTATATGTGAGGGCACGTTTATCCCTTGCTGCTTTCAGAATTTTCTCTTTATCCTTGTATTTTGCCAGTTTCACTGTGATATGTTGTGCAGAAGATCGATTCAAGTTACGTCTGAAGGGAGTTCTCTGTGCCTCTTGGATTTCAATGCCTTTTTCCTTCCACAGATCCGGGAAGTTCTCAGCTATGATTTCTTCAAGTACCCCTTCAGCACCTTTCCCTCTCTCTTCCTCCTCTGGAATACCAATTATGCGTATATTATTTCTCTTTAGTGCATCACTTAGTTCTCTAATTCTCCCCTCGTACTCCTGGATTTTTTTATCTCTCTTTTTCTCAGCTTCTTCTTTTCCATAATTTTATCGTCTAGTTCACCTATTCTCTCCTCTGCCTCTTCAATCCGAGCCGTGGTTGTCTCCATTTTATTTTGCAGATCATTAATAGCGTTTTTTAGCTCCTCCTGGCTGTTCCTTAGTCCCTTGATCTCTGTAGCAAGAGATTCTCTGCTGTCCTTTATACTGTTTTCAAGCCCAGCGATTAATTTTATGGCTATTACTCTAAATTCACTTTCTGTTATATTGTTTAAATCGTTTTTGATCAGTTCGTTAGCTGTCGTTATTTCCAGGACGTTTTTTTGAGCGGAATTCTTCCGTTTGGTCATTTTGGATAGTCCCTGGAGTGGTGCGGACCTGCAGGGCACTTCCCCTGTGCTGTGGTATATAACTGGAGTTGGTGGGCGGGGCCGCAGTCAGAACTGATGTCTGCCCCCAGCCCACCAATGGGGCCACAGTCAGACTGGTGTGTGCCTTCTCTTCCCCTCTTCTAGGGGCAGGATTCACTGTGGGGTGGTGTGGCCCATCTGGGCTACTTGCACACTGCCAGGCTTGTGCTGGGGACCTGGTGTATTAGCTGGGGTGGATCGGCAAGGTGCACAGGGGCGGGAAGGGCAGACTCAGCTTGCTTTTCCTTCGGAGATCCACTTCGGGAGGGACCCTGCGGCCCTGGGAGGGAGTCAGACCCGCCAGAGGGGTGGATCCGCAGAAGTACAGCCTTGGGCGTTTGCGAGGTGCAAGCAAGTTCCCTGGCAGGAACTGGTTTCCTTTGGGATTTTGGCTGGGGGATGGGCGAGGGAGATGGCGCTGGCCAGCGCCTTTGTTCCCTGCCAAGCTGAGCTCTGTCGTCCGGGGCTCAACAACTCTCCCTCTAGTTGTCCTCCAGTCCTCCCGTTCTCCGAGCAGAGCTGTTAACTTATAACCTTCCGGATGTCAAGTCCCGCTTCCTGTCAGAACACACTCCATCCGGCCCCTCCGCTTTTGCAAGCCAGACTCGGGGGCTCTGCTTGGCCGGCGAGCCGCCCCTCAGCCCCGGCTCCCTCCCGCCAGTCCGTGGAGCGCGCACCCCCTCGCCGCCCTTCCTACCCTCTTCCGTTGGCCTCTTGTCTGCGCTTGCCTCCGGAGAATTTGTTCTGGTAGTCTTTTGGCGATTTTCTGGGTTTTAGGCAGGTGTGGGTGGAATCTAAGTGATCCGCAGGACATGGTGAGCTCAGAGTCCTCCTTCGCCACCATCTTCCCAGAAGTCCTCTAAAATATATCCATAGTGATATTTCTGATCCTACATGTCTTCCTAAAACTTTGCAACTTCTCAATCAAAAGATGGAGTCTACTACCTGCCTTGAGCTTTGGTTGGTTCTAATGACTGGAATATCTAGTGTGGCAGAAGAGAAGCTGTATGACTTCTGAGGCTAGGTGATATAAGATGATACAGTTTCTGTCTCTCTTTGTCTCTCTTTCCCTCTCTATTCTCTCTGTGTCTCCAGATGTTTGCCCTTGGAACCCAGCCCCCATGCTGTGAGGAAGCCTGGGCCACCCAGAGAGACCATATGTAGTTGTCCCCAGCTAGGGATTCACTGCCAGCCAGACATGTGAGTAAGGCTTCAGATAATCTCAGCGTTATAGCTGATGCCAAGTGGAGCCGAGAGGGGATGTAATTGCCAAAGCCTGCCGAAATTACAGATTAATGAATAAAATAAATGTTGTTTTAAGCCACACATTTTGTGATAATGTGTTATATGACAATAGTAATTGGAATAGTAGGCAATGCAGATGACCAGTAAAATAGAAAGTGCCTAAAAAATATAATGGGGTGTGATGTTAATTTTTTGTGCCATAAAATTTGACTGGGCTCAAGGATGCCCAGACAGCTTGTAAAATAGATTTCTGGGTTTGTCTGTAACAGTGTTTCTGGAAGAGATTAGCATTTAAATCAGTAGACAGAGTAAAGAAGATTCACCTCCCCAGTGCAGATGGACATGATCCAGTCCACTGAGGGCCTGAATAGAATGAAAAGGCAGAGTAAGCAAATTTGCTGTCTTTGCCTGAGGTGGGACATCCATCTTCAGCCCTTGAACATCAGTGCTTCTGGTTTCTTGCTCCTTCAGATTAGACTTGATCGTTGGGTCCCCTGGTTCTCTGGCTTTCAGGCTCGGACTGGAACTACACCATTGGCTTTCTTGTTTCTCCAGTGTGCAGGCAGCAGATCATAGGACTTCACAGCCTCCATGACTGTGTCATTTAATTCCTATATTAAATCTGCTCTTATAGATCCCTCTATGTGTCCTATTGATTCTCTTTCTCTGGAGAACCCTAATACACTGAGTAATGCAGAAGTCTACCCAGGCATATGTAATGATAAGATTTAAACAAAGATATGAAAATAAAATTATGGTGAGCATCTGTACTTGAATCACTAGACTAGAGCTCAGATTTGGGAATCTGACATCTCTGATCTTAATCCCAGCTCCAATCTTACTTTGCTGGGGAAATTTTTGCATGTTTTTCTTCCCTTCTTTGCTTGAGTTTCATTGGGCAAGGGATTATGGGTACAAATATAAAATACCTCCTGGAATTGTTGAGGATAAAAACATAACAAATAGAATAGAGTAAAACCTTGATACATGTCAGCCATTGGTGTTCCCCTGACAATGTTTTCAGCAAGTGTCCCCCATGTTCTAGGCACTTTCGTAGCCCCTCAGAATACACTAGCAGATACTTTTCCTTCCACATGGAGCTTAGAATCTCCACACAAAGACCCATTGTTTTCTTTGTTTGTATGAATTTTAATCTGTTATCACCTTATATTACTTGAGTTCTTTCCAGTGTTTGAACTAATTTCTTAACTCTTTTTTAACCTTCCTCACCTCGTTTCTATTATGTAGCCCCTTAATAATCTGTTCAGAAAGCAAATCTGAACATACAGTTTAACCAAATTCTTAGCCTCTCCTCCATCACCTTCACGTATAACACGTATACGTATCTTTACGTATAACACTTTTTTATCTTGTTACTACAAGATCCGTTAATTCTGTTTTCTGCTACTGCATTTGAGAGATACTATTGAACTCCTATCAGACACTGTGGCACAGTGGGCATACTGGAAATCATTGGTGAGCAAGACAGCATATCCACTGCCCTCGTGGGACTTACACTCTATCATGGACAATTAAAGGAGCTATAATAACTCAGTTATGATTAAAGATGATCTGGGAGGACGATGTATGGGGAACTTAAATTGAAGAGGTCAGTGTTTCTGAAGAAAATGTGTTCATTTTGAGAGTTGGGGGGTTAGTAGAAGCGAGCTGGCTTTGTCTGGTAATGCATGTTTTAGTCAGTTCAGGCTGCTCTAACAAACTATGTCAGATTGGATGGCTTATATTCAAAAGGAATTTATTTTTCACAGTCTGAAAGCTGGACATCCAAGGTCAGTCTTCCAGCATGATTGGGTGATGGCCCTCTTTTTGGCTTATGGCCAGCACCTGCTCTCTGTGTCCTCACGTAATGGAAGGGGCTACTGGTCTGTCTCTAGCCTCTTTTTTAAATTTTTTAACGCTAACTTATTTTTGAAAGAGAGACAGAGTATGAGCGGGTAGGGGAGAGAGAGAGAGAGGGAGACCCAGAATCCAAAGCAGGCTCTAGGCTCTGAGCTGTGAGCACAGAGGCCAATGCCGGGCTCGAACTCACTAACCACGAGATCATGACCTGAGCTGAAGTTGGATGCTTAACCGACTGAGCCACGAAGGCGCCCCTGTACCCTTTTTTATAAGGCACTAATTCGGTTTATGAGTGTTCTACCCTCTGGATTTCAGCATCTCCCAAAAGCTCATTGACCAATACCATCACCTTTGGGAGTTGGTATTTCAACATATGAATTTGGGGGAAACACAAACATTCAGATTATAGCATAATCATTTTATAAATTGCTCTCCAGCAAGGCCAAAGAGCTTGTAGCATTGACTTATCTCAGGTTCCCAAGTTACTGCATCATTCACTCTTCGTACAATTTACTGTATCTCCATTTTATCACAACCAGTGTTTACCCTTTGAATTCCCCATTCACCTCTAGTAGCTAAATTCAGATGTCTTCTGCCTGACCTTGTATGCATTGCATTAATAAGCACGTTGCATATTACCACATGTGCTGGGATGAGTTGAATTAATCTATAATTCTGTTGTGTGTTCCTAAAGGGCAGGATCTTTTTTTTTTTTTTTTTTTTAATCTTTGTGCTCTTGACACTTTCTCTGGAACATTGGATGCTCTCATTAGAAGTTTTTTTTTTTTTTTAAATGAATAACTGCTTAATTCTCTAAAGTTAAATTTAATACTGAATGCCCAAATTGTGTTTGTCTTTCATAAGTGATTCACTTACTCAAGTTTCCTGTAGAATGGAACAGTTATAAAAAAAACACTTGACAAACCCTTTCTAACACAGAACTGCATTAACTCATAGACTCAGAGGTAGTAATTTATGATCTATTTTCTTTTCATAGCAATGGTGCTTAGAAATAAAAGATGGTGAAAATAACCTTCTAAAGCAAAATGATGCCAAACATTTGGTTTTGGAATGAAACATGTATAAGGGAAATTGACTAGCTGGAAAAACTGGTATTTCATTGATTGTGCTATCAAAATAAGTGGCTTTTTTGAAAGGACTAGGAGCGAAGGGAAATCACTTTTCCTTAATGTGGTCTTGTCAGGATTTTCTAGATGTGTTATGCATGTTTTACCAGTTTAAGGTGGCAGGGGAGTAGGGAAGGAAAGGTCAAAATCACAAAATCTGCTACAATTTGATTTGCAACTATTTTTTTTTAATTTGTCAACTGTTCACATTTTTTGTGAACATTTTTATAAAAGAAAAATACAATTTTTCACAGCTATCATTGGATAATTTGCTTTATTAGTGCCACTGAATAATAAGCAACTATATTCGCACTGAGCATTCTATTGCAATTAGTATTTTAGTGAAAATGGCCTGTGTCTGGGTCCTGGATGCCCCACCGCCTGCTGACGTGGCCATTTCAAGGGATTCAGGGTTGATTATGCTTTGCTCTCTCCACAGGTATTTTTTCAAGACTTTACTTTTTTAAGAGTAGTTTTAGATTCATAGCACAATTGATAGAAAGGTATAGAAATTTCCCATATACTTCCTACTGCCACACAGAGAAATCCTCCTAGTTTATCAATATCCTCCACCAGAGTGGTGCATTTGTTGCACCTGATGAACCCACGTTGGCACATCACAAGCCCGTAGTTCGCGTTGGGGTTCACTCTTGGTGTTATACATTCTGTGAATTTTAGTGACATGTATCCATTATCATGATCTCATACAGACTAATTTCACTGCCTTAAATACCCTTTGTGTCCACCTATTCATTCCTCACCTTCTTCTACAACTACTGGGAACCACTGATTCTTTTGCCATCTGCACAGTTTTGCCTTTTCCCGAATGTCATGTAGTTGGAATCATATATAACAATTTTAGATTGACTTCTTTCACTTAGTAGTATGTATTTAAGGTTCCTCCATGTCTTTTCATGGTTTGATTGCTCACTTATTTTTCACACTGAATAATATTTCATTTTCTGGATATACCAGAATCTTAGCTACCGAGGGGTATCTTGGTTGTTTCCAGGTATTGGGAGTTATGAATAAACCTGCTATAAATATCCAAGCGGAGGTTTTGTGTGGACATAAGTTTTCAACTCCTTTGAATAAATACCAAGAAGTGTGATTGCTGGAGTTCACGATAAGAGTATGTTTAGTTCTATAAGAAACCACCAAACTGTCTTCCAAATTGGCTGTACCATTTTGTGTCCTCCTTCCAGCAATGAATGAGCATTCCTGTTACTTCGTATCCTTACCATTATTTGGTGTTGTCAGTGGACTGGATTTTGGCCATCGTAATAAATGTGCAGTGCTATTTCACTGCCATTTTAATGTACATTTCCCTAATGAAACAAAAATGAAATTATATGCTGGCTCTAAAATTCACGATGGAAATAATATAATAATTACAAAATAAAATTATGTAAATATACCAGGATTGGATATTTGAGTTAATCTTAGTCAGTTTATTTCATTTTATTATATACATAATACATACATATATATATATATATATTTTTTTTTTTTTTGAGAGAGAGAGAGAGGGAACATGCATGGGAAGAGGCAGAGAAAAGAGAGTGGGAGAGAATCTTAAGCAGGCTCTATGCCCAGCGCAGAGACTGACTGGGGTCTTGATCCCATGACCATGAGATCATGACCTGAGCTGAAACTGAGAGTCAGACGCTTAACCGACTGCACCCCCCAGGCACCCCAGTGTTAAGTCAGTTTAAATGATTGAGTTGATAATCAATGTGTTCATGAATCACCCCATCCCAATGTTAACCTGAGAAAACTGAGACTTGAAGAAGTTATTGAACTTGATCCATGATCACAGTTAAGGTGACAACCCTGAGACTGAGAACTCCTTCTGAATCTAGATCTTAATCACTGAAACCCTTGACGTCTATGCCACATGGAATCTTAGAGGACAGTACTTGTTTACATTTTTGACTTTATACATTCAGCATCTAGTTTAGAATTTGGCATACTTACATAGAGAAAAGCTCTGTAAACTCTTACTTGTCTGAACCACATTAAAAGTACCTAAACTCTTCAGCAGCACCTATCCTATATTAATCTAAAAAAATAAACAAGAAAATACCAAAAAATCAATGGATTTTTTTTCCTTTCCCAGTCTTATATTTATTGTTATTATTGGTCTTTCTTTTGAACTTCAGTAAAATTTTTCATAACACTAAGGTTTTAAGAGCGAATCCTTGTTTTGTGGATTACCCTTAAAGCAATGCTTCTAATATTCCATCTGTAAGTAGGATGTTTGCTATGGGTTTTTGTTGGATACCTTTCTGTTTTTATTCATTTTTGAGAGACAGGGAGAGACAGAGCGCGACTGGGAGTGGGGCAGAGAGAGAGAGGGAGACACAGAATCTGAAACAGGCTCCAGGCTCTGAGCTGTCAGCACAGAGCCCGGCGCGGGGCTCAAACCCGTGAACCACGAGATCATGACCTGATCCCAAGTCAGATGCTTAACTGACTCAGCTACGCAGGCTCCCCTTTGTTGGATACCTTTTATGGTGTAAGTCATTTACCTTCAATAAATGATTTATAAGAATTTTGGGGTTTTTTTAAATCATAAATAGGGTTAAATCATAGAGGAAGTCTTTGTAGCTGTTGAAATGACCTAATTTTCTCTTTTAATGTATTGTGACCATTAAGTACATTGACATGTTAACTAATGTTTAACAAACTTTGCATCATTGGGATAAATTCTAAGTGGAATCAGAGCAAATTCTGCTCTTTGGCAACCTCAGTTGTGTAATTGTAGGGAATTGATCTCCTTCCACCTCCTATTCAAATGTTCTTTCTCCCTGTAGTACCCATGGAAAACCTTTGGTAGGTATCAAAGATGTGCTAACATCTGGGGCCTTTTCCTGCCTCTGTGTCCTTATTCTCCCTCCCGATGGAGATCCTGATAGTGAAATCTTCTGTGAGATTTCAGATCCATTTCAGCACCTGTTCACTGTCTGTACTATCTCAGCTTCTTACTGTGCCTGCTGCCTTCACATTCGTGGTTTCCTCTCCCTGTTCCTTGGTCCCAGACCCCTGATGACCTTTGGAAACTTTACATTCACCACTGTCACCTCAGTGCATCGTCAGCCCTTTTCCTTCCTTTTTGCTCCTTTTGGACCAGTCAGTATGCCCACAACCAGCAAATGGTGCTTCCTGATCCTCTCATATAAGGTCTTGACTGTTCTCTGTTGGTAAATAGCTTTTCCTTCTCTGCATTGTGGTCTTTGGATGGAATTCCTCCCAAGAAACATCTTGGGTTCCCAAGAATTAAAGGTCTTTTGGTGCTTATACACTTTCCTCTGTAGGATATGTAAAAGTCTCCAGAGTCTGTAGGTCATGGGTGGGTTCCAGTAGTTTTCTCAGAGCATCAGGTGCTATCATTTAGTCTAATTTGTGGATTGCTTCCTCTGCCTTACCTACTTGTGATTTATTTCTGTCACCTAACTCCATCCACATAAGTTTATAAAACAGGCTTGTATTAATACCAAGTGTGTATATAAAGTATGAGATCTTTCCAGAAGATCTGCTTGTCTATATAATTTAAGATGCTTGTCTATATAATCTTGATGCTATAAAGCATCAATGGATGCTTTCTGGATGAGGAAAAAGAAAGAGTTATCTAACTCGACCTGCCAGGCATATAAATTCATATTCTAACCAGCTAGGATGGATTTCAGTGAGGGGTGTGTGTGTGTGTGTGTGAGAGAGAGAGAGAGATCTGTATCTGCATATATATATATATATATATATATATATATATACACACACACACATGAGAGAGAGAGGGAGAAGGAGATAGGGAGACCAAGGGAGAAAATACATGGCAGCAACAGGAATAGTGGAACATACAACTCAGTCTAGTGTAAATACACACACACACACACACATGCACACACACACACACACACATGTAAATGTTAATTCTGTAAGTCAGGAACTTTAACCTGGGGATGATTTTACCTGCCCCCTGCCTCACTGCTCCTCACCATCCCCCCCCCCCCAGGACATTTAGCAATGTATAGAGACATGTTTTAATTTGTGACTTGAAAGATGCCTACTGCCATCAAGTAGGTAGAGGTATGGGGATACTGCTAAACATCCTATGAAACACAGGGACAGCCCCCAGGTCAAAAAGTATCCAGTTGAAAATGTCAGTAGCACTAAGGTTGAACAACCCTACTCTAAGTGGATTGTGGACATTCTCACAGATCCTTAGAATTTTGTATTCCTCAAATAGATATTGAATTTTAATGACATGCTAAGATATGTGTATGGTTCCTATTCTGATGGTGCTTGTTATATGGAATAAGGTAGACTTCTCAGTAATTCAGTGAGACTTAAGTGATGGGAGCTCCAAGCAGTGGGATACAATGTTCACTGGAAAAATAAAGGAGAAGATATTCAAGAGTCCTAAACCAGAGTTAAGTAGTACTTTTTCATTCCTTCTTTAAATCGTTATTTTACAGCAAAACCTCATTAAGGCAATGTTGTTTTATTCTAAATAGCATGATTCAAACAAAATTATGCTCCTTGGAGAATTAAGTGTAACATTGTTAGCTAGTAAATACGTGCAGTAATCCAAACCACCTCCCCTCCCCACCCATCTTCCCCCTCTCACACCATCCCGTAGTCCTTCAAGTTTGGAATGAGTTTGCTCTTTGTGAATCTAAGTTATAACATTTTCTGTTGTTTGTTTTTCTCCTTTATCTTCAGGGAGATTCTCTCTCCCACCTCCCCCACTTGCTCTCTCTTTTGCTCTCTCACTCTCTCTTTTCTCTACTTCTCTCCAAATCTTATGATGTCATTAACATCTGTTTACACTGACAATAAATAAAAGGCATCTGCAGAGCTGAAGGTACACTGATATGTTTTCAAACTTTATGACTTTTCTCCTAGTATTTGATCTTCATAATGTGCACTTTCTGCTATGATCCAATTAATCTTAAACACGATACCAAGCATGTAGACTGTTTGGTTTTAATTTACTAGGTTATAACTAGTGGTATTTTCTCCTTGGGTATTGCTCTGCACCCATAAATTATTTGGTAGCAATTATCTCTTAAAATGCATTCAAATGCTTTTTACTTGCTTCTTGAATTCCAACTAAGCCCTCAGTTAAGATGTTCCTAAGAACTTATTCTAATGTTCTTTTTGTCCCTTTCTTTAACAGAGAAATATATAGTTGATTTTTTTTGGCTTGCAGTACATGTAATTTGAGGAGTGTTAGAAGCTACTCTCATTAAAAATAACTCCATCTATGTACAATTCCATACCTCATTTCTTTGCAAATCAAACAACAACAACAACAACAAAACAAAGCAAAATGTGGGTTTAAACTCCAAAACTCCCTCATAACATTTATAGTTTATCAGGTAAATTATTAAAATCAGAATTAAAATCAAGTTTTGAGGGTTGTTGGAAAACTGGTTAAGTACTGTAAATCTTTGATGTGTGGGCCATACACATTACTTACATAAATGGATGAATCTATAAAAGAGTCAATGAGTTAAAATAAGAAGAACGAAAGGGAATTTTATCATCAGACAATCTTGTCTTTGAATCTTTAATGTGTCTCTTATAACCACATTATATCAAAAGGTGCCTCCCTCAAATAGATGATATCCTTACCCTGAAGCATTTTTGTCCAGATTAAAAGTAAAGCAAAGATAATGATCATGCTGCAGTTTTCCTGGGCTTTTTGCCTTTATTGTCTTATTTAATCCTCACAAATTATTAATGTGTACAAGAAATGAAATTACAGTGAGATTAAGTAATTTGCCTCTAGTCTGCACAGGTGTTAAGAGGGAGTTAGAAATCTAAGCAATGTGGGTCAGAGGCCATGTCTATACTTACTGCGTATATAATAGACACTAAACAAATTGCAGCTTAAAATTACTGAAAGAAAGCTGCATACATATCTAAGTCATATGTTCACACTTCTAGTGGGAAGATAATATTCATTGTAACCTAACAGCCTGAAATACTGAAGTCAACTTAATCTCTTTTCTTGCACATTATGGCTGAATATACTAGACAATTGTAGCCTAGGGTCATTGTCCGCCTCTGCAATTATTATTAACTCTAAAATATAACACAGCTAAACCTGTGTTAGAATGAATGCCTGAAGTGAGTCTCATTCCAGCTTTTCTCCATGCATTGGGCCTTGGCATTAGTTCCTAAACTAAACTTGCTTCCCTTAATTATCTAAATCAATTGTTTCAATGGTACCATATCTGCTGCACAATAACAGCACAACTTCACACTTAATTTTAATTAGCTAAGCATAAATTAGCTGAGATCACAATCAAACAGATGGAATATTTATGATATTGAACCCACACTGGCCCACATGTTGAAGACCTTCATACAGAGAAGTTACTTCATTTTTCTCCTTTTTTAGCCACTACTCTTGAAAATAAAAACATTTCTCTATGAAATGCCTAGCAGACATTGTTGATTTACTCTTATTTTAAATAGTACATGAATAATGGTACTTAGGCAAGTTTGCAGTAGTATATATAACACCTGTTCAGTAGCTTAGTAGTATAACAGTCCTGTCAACCGAAGTAAATTCAGACCTGTGAGTTTTCAAATGCATAATGAGCCTTGGACTGTTTCTGTAAATATTTGTAATTGAAAAATAGCAAATTAAAAAATACTATAAAAGTATCATTAGATGACGCAAAAAAAAAAAAAAAAAAAAAGTCTACTGTATAGTATCCCAAGAAGCCTTACCAGATGGAACTCATTAAGTTCGGGAATCTACCACGAACCATGTTCTGGCCCTCATATTTGCACTCTCAGTATTTTTATTTTATTATTATTATTTTTAAACATTTATTTATTTATTTATTTTGAGAGTGAGACAGAGAGAGAACACAAGAAGGGGAGGGGCAGAGAGAGCGGGAGAGTGAGAATCCCAAGCAGGCTCCATGTTGTCAGCCCAGAGCCAAAGTGGGACTTGATCCCATGAACTGTGATATTGTGACCTGAGCTGAAATCAAGAATCAGACTCTTCACCAGCTGAGCCACCTAGGTGCCCCCCAATCTCAGTAATTTTAAATTTTAGCATTCATGTTTATGTTATAGGGAAGAATTAAATTTATGTCACAAGGATGATATGGTTATCTATTAATTTAGTGTGAAAGATTATTCTTGTAGGACACAGGTAACTCTAGTGCAAGGGTTGTCAAACTTTTCTGTAAAGGCTCAGATAGTAAATATTTTGGGTTTTGTACATGATCTCTTTTGCAGCTACTCAGTCTGCTTTTGTAACAGGAAAGCAGCCATGAATAATACATAAATCGATGATTAGGGCTGTGTTTCAATGAAACTTTATTTATGGATGCTGAAATTTAAATTCTGTATAATTTCCACATGGCACAGAATAAAATTCTTCTTTTGTTCTTGCTTTCCAATTACTTAAAAACATAAAAGTGATTCTTAGTTCATATACTGCACAAAAAATGAGGCAATCCTTAGTTTCCTGACCCTTGTTCTAATATAAAGATCAACCAGTTCATCTATAAGTGGAGAGAGCATGGCATTTACTGTTTAAAACTGCACACTCAAATAAAATGATGCTCATAAAATGATTAAAATTATGTACATTTTGAAATGTTATTAATTACTGTTTTACAGTAATGCTGTTTTTATTACAGTGACACTGTTTTGTTATTGTTTCTATAGTTATTACAAACTGTTCCATTGTAATGGTAGTCTTCTAGAATAGTTCTACTAAAACAACCCCACTTTCTATTACAAAATTATTTCCATAACAAATGGAAAGATAACAAAAATAAGCAACAAAAAACCAAACATTATCTTTGTTTTGATGGGTTGACCATTAAGTTATAATGTATATAGGGTCAATATTCTTGGAGTATAGTCCTAATGTCAGATCAGTTTCTTAGCCATGTGTGTCTCAAAATAATAGGTCTCACAGCTGCTCACATAATCAACAAGTGGGGGCCAGAGGGGCATCATCAAGCCCTTGCCTCTTGCGTCCCAGCTGTAGGAGGGGCAATCCCTAAGCCCCTGTCCAAGAGCTCTTCCTTCATCAGCAACCCCTCTGCATGCTGGCCTTGCTGGGTCACTGTTAGTCACTTTGAATCTGGATAGGGCTGGGAATGGAGAGATGGGTAGTTATTATCCCCAGTGTTAAAATTTAACCTCATGCCAAATTAAGGACTCTATTCACTGCTTATGAGTCTCATACTTTTCTTGATAAGGCCAAAGGAAATGCTGGAAGCACAACGTAGAGATCTACCAAAGCCATTCCAATGCATTTTTTTTTTAAATGTTTATTTATTTATTTTGAGAGAGGGCAAAGAGAGAGGGAGAGAGAGAATCCCAAGCAGTCTTCACACTGTAAGCACAGAGCCTGATGCAGGACTCAAACTCATGAACCATGAGATCATGATCTGACCTGAAACCAAAAGTCATATGCTCAATGGACAGAGCCACCTAGGTGCCCTTCCAGTGAATTATAATGCCATCGTTAATAGTAACATATCATTACAAAACGAAACATTTGAGATAAATGTTAAATCAGGGGGAGCATTAAGATAACATTTGCTTAGAAGAAAACAAATCCCTTCCCTTTGCCCTAACATGCCTTCTGACTTTACATTTTATACCCTTCTTGAAGTCAGTACTTAAATAGTACCTGAAATATAAGGCCTGCGCTGACTGCCTCATGTAAAATTGAACCCCTGTCGCTACTCACCGTACACATATGGAATTTATCATACCCCTGTTCCATTACAACTTTTTGTTTTTCAATAGCAGTGTTCCCTCCTAACATATACATAATTCACTTACTTATTGTGTTTTTTTGTTTGTCTAAGCTTTCCAAAAAACGAAAAACAAAAAACAAAACTTTGGATGCAGCCTCCAAAGTTGGATGTGAATTTCTCAAAATCAGGGAATTTTGATGGTTTTTTCCTTAATGTATTCAAAATATTTAGAATGTGTCTGTTTTTTTTAATGTTTATTTATTTTTGAGAGAGAGAGAGAGCACAAGCAGGGGAGGGGCAGAGAGAGAGAGAGGGAGACACAGAATCCAAAGCAGGCTCCAGGCTCAGAGCCTGACGCAGGGCTCTAACTCACAAGCTGTTGAGATCATGACCTGAGCTGAAGTTGGACACTTAACCACCTGAGCTACCCAGGTGCCCCTAGAATGTGTCTGATTTATACAATAAGCCCTAATAAACATTTGTTTAATGATGAAATAGTAATAATAATAGATAATATTTTTTCAGGACAGGTTCATAACACTTTCAAAAACTTTTAATAAATTCACTTCTTACTTTTTATCATAACCCTTTGAAGTGGAAACTCTTACTATCTTTAGTTTACCAATTAGGAAACCAAGATAAAGAAAAGTTAAATAACTTGTCACATAGCTAGTAAGTGGCAGAGTAGGATTTAGATCTCACAATCTGATTCCACGGCATGTGTTCTCAACCTTATGACACATTTTTAGTTCAGTAAAAAGTTTGGTTGACAATTTTTTAATTAATAGGTTTAAAGGAAAAGTTATCTCTCAAAAAATTGAGAGAGTGAAACAAAACTAAGACACATAAACTATGAGCTAAAAGTAAAATATAAAAGATAAATCTAGGGTCCAATAACCAACTATAACATTTCTTAAAAGCACATCAACAAATCAGAACAATGTAAGGAAAGATGCCATGGAATAAAATTTTAAGAGCAGAGGACCTTTGTCTTCAGATGCAAACAGAGTTTAGAATCTCCAACCAAATGAATGAAAAGATCCCATACTTAAACATATCACTGAACTATTTTGTAACCCAATGGATCAAATGAAAAGATGAGACAACTTTTCAAGAAGAGAAATATGTCCAAAGGCACTGGAGTCTGAATAGCTTCAGACTCAGCAACTGAGATTTTCTCTATTGCTTCAAGCACCCAAAGTTGGAGGAAAACATATTTTCCACTTGGAATATTGCATCAGGCAAAGTTGTAAACCTCAGCGTGACACAAAAAGACATCTTCAGAGTCGTAAGTACTCAGTATACTTACTTCTCATATAAACCTTTAAAAGAAGGTACTTAGTTATATACCTTGGGCACAAGAAGGTTTAGTTGAGACAGAAAGATTGGGTTAGGAAAGCAGTGGATCCAACCTATTACAGAAATTAAGAGAAGACTTCAAGTATCTGTTTGGGATAAGGCTAAAAGACACTAGCAAGACTGAAAATGGAAGGCATAAAAATTAAGCAGCTAAAGATATGCTATTTAAGAATAAAAGAAAGACAATTAGGATCTGAGAGGCAGAGTCATGGGAAAACTGTAGATGAAAGAAAATGTGATCATCAGTGATGAATATTTACATATTAAGTTATGTCTATTGATTTCAGAATTAATTAGAGTCACAGAAGAGCATGTAAATGTTACCAACCTTGAAAATATCAAAGAAAAAATACGGATAACACAGTTTTGAAAATGGAAGGTGTCAGCGAGTGAGGATAAGAGCTACCTACAATTTTAAAATGGAGAATCAAGAAATACTGTTTTTAGTTATTGGACAAAGAAGTAAAGATGTATTTTTTAACTTTGACTTGAAAATATTATTATAGGGGTGCCTGGGTGGCTCAGTCAGTTAAGTGTCTTCACTTCAGCTCAGATCATGATCTCAAGGATCTTGAGTTCAAGCCCTGTGTTGGGCTCTGTGCTGACAGTTCAGAGCCTGGAGCCTGCTTCAGATTCTGTGTCTCCCTATCTCTCTTGGCCCCTCCTCCACTCATTCTCTCTCTCTCTGTATCTCTCTTTCTCACAAAAATAAAATGAAAAAAAATTTAAAAGTAATTAAAAAATAAAAATATTATAAAAGATGTAAAAGGGATCTAACTCTGAGGGTAAAGGAAGTCGGAACAGAAAAAGTACACTAAACTTTAAGATAGCAATAAATCAAGGGCTAATATTCTAAAATTGTTAAATTATGAAATAATGGTTTAAGAAGATCATTTAGTGATATGGAGGCAACAATGTGAAGAAAGTTGAAAACAGAGTCTTCTGGGATTGGAGATTAGTAGCAATGTCAGTAGGGAAGGAAACTCCCTATTTGATATTTTCCAAAATTATAGAAAAATTATTTATACATTTTAATAACGAGAAAAAGATGTTAGATAATGGAATCAAAACAAAGGAAGTTAGCTGAATCATGTGTTTAATGACATCAATGTTGTGTTTGTCTCTAGTCTCCTCTGGGACAGTTATTACTTTTAGGGTCTCATGCCTGTTACTTACCCCTTCCTTCACCCATCCCTACTCACTTGCCTTCTTGAGTTCCTTGAACTCAGTTGGCCTAGTCTTGCCCCAGGTCCTTTCTACACAATGTACCCTTAGCCTGGATGCTTTTCATCTAGATATTTGCAGGGCTCACTCACTCACCTTCTTTATACCATACACAAATTTCCCATTCTCCATGGACACCTCCCTGATTAGATTAAGACTGATTCTTCCCACAAACTACCCATTCCATTTCCCTGCTTGATTTTTCTTCATAGTACTCATCACAATCTGGCATATGACACACATTTTATGTGCACTGTATTGTTTGACTACCTCATAGAAGATAGGTATCATGAAAGCAGAAAATGCTGCCCATTGTGTTCACTGCTGTATGTCTACTATCTTAAATGGTAGGTGACACATAGTAAACGCTCAACTAATATTTATTGAATGAATAAATTCCTGATGCCCTTGCTAAGGGGACAGGATTAATAGTAGTCACCTGGCAAACGCTCCTCTCTGTTGGCCAGTATCTGAAGGAGTATTGCCACTGTTTGCCATTATTTTGCTTTCATGGACAATCAAGCCCAAATTCTTTCTCTATTGCTACCTCACTTACCAAGTATTTTATGTAGTTTGTAATCATTTACATGTTTTATCAAATAATCCCAACAACTCTGTAGAATGGATATTATAATACCTATTTTATAGAAAAAAACTTAGGCAATGAGACTATTAAGTAACATAATTAAAGCCACTTGGCTAGTAAGTGACAGAATCGATATATTCTGTCAAGCCATAGTCAGACTTTATAGGCCTAGGAGACATTTTAAATTTTCAAATGACTTTGCATTGGTAGTATATCAGTTATATGTTTTTATATGCAAATTATAGCAAAATCAACTCTGGCTTAAATAATAAAGCTATATATATTAGCCCACATAATTAAAAAAGTATGGTGAAGCTCCAGAAAGAAAGGTTTATTCCTGAGGTTTATGATGTCTTCAAGAATACAAGCTATATTTCTCTAGAGTTCTTTTAGCTCTGTCCTATTCTGATATCTGCTTTAATCCCAGCGTCCTTTTCTTAAGGTCAAAATATGGGCACCACCAAATTTTTAGCTTTGTTTCTTTACAGATTAAAAAAAATCTTTTACTATTCCACTAAATTTCAGGTTTTCCCTCTGATTGAAATGCTTGAGAGCCAATATTCTGGTTGACTGAAAAAATTGAGACTTACCTATCAATGAGTTTATGGAAGATGGGTTTATTCATCCAAACTACCCAAGGGGAGCAGGTGGGAAGCTATCGTGCAGGCAACCACAATATCCAGTATTGAGTATGGTTTGTTCCCCAGATTTTCTATATTTCATTTTAATATCTTACCTGGAACCCCATGTAGAATGACAACACTATATAAAATGGAGGAGAACTCTTTCATAAACATTACTATGTTAATTAATAATCTCCAGTGGAAATGGAAGGAAGGGGACATAAAATGACAAAAAGGGAGAACAAGTGGAGAAAGAAGAAAGGGAAGAGGACTACTTAGCTCTTTAGAGAAGAGGCTATAGGAAAGTAGAAACCAGCCTCAGCAGGGGATATCAAAATAGGACAAATCTTATTTTGGCTAGTTTTATGTAGATGCCCGTCGTAGGGTGATTTTATCCTTTATTTGGTAATGAAACACAATATAAAATGTTCAACACAAAGGAAACAGAGCATTCTGGGTTTTGTCAAATGTAACCAAACTAAAAATCTGTAGCTACCTAGCATTAGCAGTGACACTCTTCTAACTGAGGTGGCATTCACAATCGGAATGGTGTCTGTTGAGCATAACGTTCCCGTTTATTCAGACAAATAATCCATGCCTCAGAAACAGACTGTTTCTCAAATGAGTTTAGCAGGACTGAAAGGTAATTGACAGCTCCAGAGATAGAATCCTTCCATTAGTTCGCAGAACAGGTATCTCATATGTGTTATTCTGCTTACAATATTGTCTCAAGCAGTTGATGCAACAGTGAGCTTAGCAATTTACATTAAATGACAGAAAATACTTTTCTTATTCTGGCTGTTTAGAATCCAGGAGGGCTTTGAGATATACACATACACATTCTCATTCACAACCTGCCACAGTAAGTGAGGAAACTTGGTGTGTGTGTGTGTGTGTGTGTGCGCGCGCGCGCGGGCACATGTGTAGTGTTTACTAATTTGGCAATTACAGTGTTTGGTAATTTATCATTTTAAAAGTATGGCAGATGTACTTCAAAAAAGAATTCCGGGGGTACTTGGGTGGCTCAGTCGGTTAAGTGACCGACTTCGGCTCGAGTCATGATCTCACAGTCCGTGGGTTCGAGCCCCGGGTCGGGCTCTGTACTGACAGCTCAGAGCCTGGAGCCTGCTTCAGATTCTGTGTCTCCCTCTCTCTCTCTCTGCCCCTCCCCCACTCACACTCTGTCTCTCCTTCAAAAATAAATAAACATTTAAAAAAGTTAAAAAAAAATTCTGATCTCTGATTTTGCTTGAAAAAGTTAGAGGATCTGTGAACACCGGGCCAATGAGCACGTGATGACATGCAGCCTGTGTCTTTCGATGAGCATCTTCTATCCCATTTTCCATTTACACCATGTGTAGAATAACGCCCACCTTCTTTACAAGCTTTCCTCATTCACTGCTCTCTATGAAGCCAACATGTCCTGTTGAAATAGTAAAGAGAAATAGCACTGATCACTGTTAAACAGTGAGACAGATTTTATTCAGACTATTTCAGTAAGCAAGAGAGACCCCAGTATAAACTGAGCCTACCACAATTAAGGCAAAGGTCACTGAGGTTTTTAAAATTTTTTTTAACGTTTATTTATTTTTGAGACAGAGAGAGACAGAGCATGAACGGGGGAGGGGCAGAGAGAGAGGGAGACACAGAATCCGAAGCAGACTTCAGGCTCTGAGCCATCAGCCCAGAGCCCAACGCGGGGCTCGAACTCACGGACCGGACCGCGAGATCATGACCTGAGCTGAAGTCGGATGCTTAACTGAGCCACCCAGGTGCCCCAGTCACTGAGGTTTTTAAAGGGAGAGCAGAGAGGGAACAAAAAGGAGCCATAGGGAAGTGAAAAAGCTAGAACTAAAAGCTGCTCTAGAGGCTCTGGGGAAACAAGAGGCTCTAGGGAAATGGAAAATCACAGAAGGGAAGTGAGTGGAAAATGGTTAGGCACTGTGAATTAGGACAAAGTACATTTCATGGTTTGTTAGTATTGTGTTGGCTTTAGCAAAGACTCAGCCACCTTAAGTGGCACTGAAGGGACTTCAGTCACCTTTAGTGTCCTAGCCTAGTGCAAGCAGAAGCTCAGTAAAGTTTGGTTTAGTCTCAGTACAGTTTTCAGGTGTGATGGTTAATTTTATGCATCAACTTGATGGAGTTAAAGGATGCCCACATAGCTAGCAGAACCTTATTTCTGGGTGTGTCTGTAGGGGTGTTTCAGGAAGAGATTAGCATTTGAATTGTTGAACTGAGTAAGACAGATGGCCCTCCCCAGCGTGGGTGAGTATCATCTAATCTGTTAAGGAACCAAATATAATAAGAACTGCAGCAAAAAGAGAGCAGATTCTCTCTCTGCTTGAGCTGAGAGTATTCATCTTTCGCCTTTAGACATGGGCTTTCCTGGTGCTTGGGCTTTCAGACTCTGTCACACCCCTGATTCTCAGGTCCTTCGACTCAGTCTAGAACTGCACCACTAGCTTTCCTGGGTCTCCAGTGTGTACACAGCAGACTGTGGGACTTCTTGGCCTCCTTAACTGTGTGAGCCAATTCCTAGAAGTTTCCTCTTGTCTATATGTCTACCTATCCTATTGATTCTGTTTCTTTGCAGAACCCTGTCTAATACCTCTGGCAAGTCCTTTGTGCCACATGGGAGCGCATAGTTCACACCTACAATTCCTCTTTTCAAATTAAGCACAAGGCAGTTGGGCATGATGGAGGCAAGCAGAGGAGAAGGGGTGACAAGGATCTGTGGCCCAGTCTGCAAATCTTCTGTATGAAATTGCTTTGTATGTGGAGCACCTGTATCCACTGGGGGTGGGGTGGGGTGGGGAGGAGTTGCCAGAAGGTACAAACCATAGGATAAACAAGGCCAGCAGGCCTCGAGTAATAATTTTACTGAATAGGAAAATTGTTTTGAACCCAATTTAAATACCTGCTGGTCTGTTTCCTCCATGGCAGCACAGGATGTGTCCTGCTCAGTGTCATTACTATAGATTCTTCCATCATATCAGGCTCCCATTATTTCATCTCTTCCTCCTCCTCCTTTCTTTTTCTTCCTCTGCCTCCTCATTCTTTATTTCTTCTTTTTCTCTTTTTTCTTCTTTGGCTATTATAGTAGTTTATGTAAAAAGACATTCAGGAAATTGAGAGTAAAGATTTCGGCCTTCATATCTGGACTATTAATCAAGTCCCTATTTTCAGTGATACATTATGTAAATATATATAAATGTATATGTATACATATATATGTGTATACATACCTATATATGTGTATATATATGTATATACATACACATACATATATGTATATATAATCTCATATATGTAAGTATACATGTGTGTATATGTGTGTGTGCATGTCTGTGTGTGTGTGTGTGTGTGTGTGTGTGTGAGAGAGAGAGAGAGAGAGAGAGAGAGAGAGATTATCCTGAAGTCAAAATAGTTCAAAAGATTATAATTCCTGTGTGTAAATTACCCATTTTGAGATTTCCTGTGTGGGCTCAATCTTTTGGTCTATTTCTTTTATTTTTGAAAAAAAGTATTTATGATCTAATTTTAATGTAGAGAAATTCAGTAATTAAAAAGAACAGTGCTGAATGTTGTTAACACACAGAAGTCAAGATGTCAAATAGTCATGTGGGAACATTAAAAGAAATTGGGTTCAGTTTAAATCACTAAGGTGTTTGGCGTAGGCTTTATAATTTATTCAGATTTTTCTGGTCTCCCAAATTTAGCTTGAAAACATGTTGAAAGGGATGTAATTTTTCCCCATAACTTTCTGTTCCCATTTGGAATGCAAATTATTCCAGAGCAGCATCGTGCACGATACTGTAATTCTTTCACTTCTCCCTGCCCAACCACAGAGAATAGGAAGCCATGTTACCAAGATTTGTTAACTTTCTCCAGAGTTTGGGATGCGGTGGATTTTGAGAGGACCAGTGCAAAAATAGCAGGACCACAGGAATGGCTGTCTGAACTTCCATTTCTCAAGTTTGCTTCCTGATACCAGAATTTTTATTACTTTTCTTTCATCTTGATGGAGGGCCTGGGTGACTGACAGGCCCGCATCAGATGGATGTCTCATAATTTACAAGCTGTCATTTCTTTTTTGTAAGCAGCACCTTTTGTTAGGGATGATAAAACACATCCCTCTGAGATTTGATTTTTTTTTTTTAATTCAAACTGGAGGAGTGAAAGTTTCCCATGGTTACAGCTATTGTTATCAAATTTTTTAATGCCAGTCTTGGTATGGTAAAGTCTCTAGTCCCTGGGAGGGTAGTTGAGAGGTCAGTATCACAGTCTGTCACTGTGAGGCAACCCCAGCCTGTTCATTATGAAAAATCAGAAAGAATTTTCTTTCCTGCCCGTCGAATTGCTTTAAGAGAGCTCTGCATATTTTTCAGCTCTTTATTCAGGTAGGAAAACCTCTTTACTCTTCCCTACCCAGGGCTTAGAGACCCTAAGAAGGAGATATAAGAAGAGCATTCATTGGGACTGTTGGTTTTGATGAGATAGATAAAAAGATCATGATGAATTGAAGGGGTGAATTTACTTTTACTTTAAATTTGTGAAAAACAGAAGCAACGACACACTGCTATTAGTTTCTTAGTGGTAAAGTCTGACCGAGCACCAGATATGTGCCATTTACTGTGCCAACGTTGGAGGACAAGTGAATATATCTCATTTTCTATCCTCAATGAGTTGCGGCTTGGGTTAAGAAGTACAAGAGAAAAACGTGCAGATACTAACTGTAAAAAAAAGAGTACATGCAGTTAGAAATGTGTCGATAAAGATTAATAGGAATGCAGATGAGGGGGAATCTAATTCTCCCTAAGGCTTATGTTGAGAAAATCTGGAGCAAACAAGGTTGGGCTTTGGAGGGTAGGTAGAAGTTCACCAGACCCACAAGAGACAAAGAGAATAACGGGGAAGAGGAAGGAGATGGTGAATGCCAGGGAGTTGTCCTGATAACACAGCCTAAGGCACAGGTGAGCAGGGCAGAACACAGTTGTGCAGAAGCCTGTGTTCACCATACCAATGTATATAAGGAGACATGATGGCAAGTAAGATTGGTCAGGACACTTTCCCAAGGGGGTGTGTTCTAAAGGGCCAGACAGAGCATAAGCTGATTTTTGAACGCGGAACAACGGGGGGAAAAGGCAAGAAGGCTTTCCACACCATATGAGAATAAGACATTTCTATCTTTTTGGAAAAGGAAAAACCCACCAGGCAGGATTTGAACAGAGAGGCCTTAAGATAGCAAGGAAAGAGATCAGAATGTGTCAGATGCTGTGATTAAAGAGTATGAGCTTTATCTTGCTGGGAGCAAGGCAGGGGTAATTGCAGGAGGATTTATGCAAAACTCTTACAGGGAGATACATCTGGCAGAGTGTGGTGGTTTGGAGGGAAACATGGGAATAAGCCAGTGGCTCAGCACAAGCTCTTAGTTCCAAGGTGAAGTGATCAGGGCTGCAATGTGGGCTGTGGCTGGGACAATGGGGTCACGCAGTGGCCATCAGGAATGCCCTGTGAGATGCATCATAAGCTCTTACTCTTCACCCCTTCCACTAAACCCTCCAGTTCTCCAGTTCCCTCCAGTTCTGTGAGTGCCAGGCCAGGAGAGACCTCAGACACAGTCTGCAGCAATTCTACAGATGAGCCCCACCCTACTTGCAGTTACTTTTTCCTGCACAGATTTCCACCAGATCTTCTGTGTTTGGAGAATGAAATAGAAGAGACCAGCAGAAGCAGCTTGTTCGACCTACAGTGGTTATAGAGGAGATGGTGAACACTTTCACGTTCATTTGCTTTGGCAGTGGGAATTTTTCCTCCTGTTCCCCTGCTCCACCAGAGAGCAGATGAGTGTAGCTGCCACGAAGACATTAAACACAGGCCCTCCTTTCCTGACACTCTGCCCCAGAGAAATGGAATCCTCCTTCTGCGTGGCCTCAGCTTTCTCTGCTCTGCTCACATGAGTACTTAGAAGGAAAAAAACACCAGGGGGTGGAGGGGGAAAGTGGGGCTGATATTCTGAGCACCGTGGGGGAGAATACTGCTGAATAATTCACTGATAATGCAAGCAGGCTCCAACTGGCAAACAATTCCCTTTCATCCAAATGATTTATCTGAAAATTAAAAAGTCTAAATGAAATCAAAATAGCAGTATTAATTTACAGAACTCAGAGTGTGAATTAGAGGAAAGCATTTAATATGTATACCAGGAGAGCATTGTGGGAATGGAACTAAAATAGTACAATTTAAACTTTTTTTTTAATCTATGGGCAACTGCCATTTACATTCAATTCAATCTGGAAATTAGGTTGCAATGATATATAGAGGCTATTAAGGTGTAGATAGTAGGGCTATATTCTGGTTCCCAAGAGCCATTAATTGAATTGTTTCTATGATAATGGATAAATGTTGAATAGCTTTGCACAGAAAGACAAAAAATAGATTTCCTGTGATCCATTTTATACTCAACCCAAAGTATTGGACAAAACCAACTAAAGGCATTTAGCATTTATTCAGTCTCTTTAAGTCCCCATCCTAAAGGTAACATTTCAGCCACTTTTCTAAATGATGATAAATACTTGAAGCCAAGATACCCAAAGGATGGAATTATTTTATCAAAGATTTTCCTCGTAGAATCACCACCTTAACATTCTGTCAAAGGTGAATGGCCAAGGCAGAATTGAATTACGTTACCTAGGCAAGAGAAGGAAAGGAGAAGATAATATGTGGAAGATTTGATGCTCTCTCTAATAGGCTTTTCCTTTCCACCACAGTTGGGTTATCTGTTTTCCAGAAATCAGCCAGAGGGGTATGTGTGAGGGAGAGTGAAAGCTCGCACACATGTGCTGAATGCATAACGTGCCCTAAAACCACTTAAGATTTTTTTTTTTTGGATAATTAGAATTTCTGTAAAGTCTAGTTGACCTCCTGGTTTAGCATAGGGCTGAGAAAAATAAGTAAATATGTATTATAAAAGGTAATGCAAATTTATATGATATGTGTGTAGCAATAAAATAAATTCAAATGGCTGCAAGGTTTCATTTGAGCACCCCTATGAAAATTCAATAGCTTTCCTGAAACCTTTCCCATTCATTTCTGAATGTGAAATTGGCTCTAGAATTCTCATGCGAAGCAGGCTCCCAAGTGATATTCTTGGCACTTACACATTTAGCACCTAATGGAATCCAAAAGTGAGACAGCACATGAAAATGAGAAAGTATGCCAAAATAAGTTCAAATAATGGCCACATCAATGAAAATCACAAAAGCTGAGCATTATGCTGAGATTAAGAGTTGGCTAAAGTACTTGTCTGTTTTATAGAAAAGATTATGATTTTTTTAACTAAAATAATTTTCCTTTCCCGTTTCCCTATCTCTTATCATCAGACTATACCAACAAATTAAGTTGCCCTGTTGGGGTTATCTGTAGACCTTTGGTGCCTTCATTTACATGCACAGTAAGGTGTGAGTAGCATTGAAATAGTGTGTTCTGTCTGCTTCCCCCAATTGTCTACATAACTCTGACCCTTTCTTCCTTTACTTCTTTGCTCAAACGTCACTTTTATAGTCTTTGAGCAACAGTCACTCCTACACATTGGCCAGAACGCATAGAGTGGTCTGTTTTCCCACTAGCATTATCTAATGTATATTTCTGTACTCAAAATTTTGTATTTATTCTCTGATTCCTGCCATCCCAACTATAATCTTTGTCAGAGATGGTATTTAGAATTGCTTCTTGCACATAGTAGGTACTAAATAAATACTTGTTATGTGAACTAGTTTTTCTTAGAAAGAGCTGACCCCAGGAAGTTTTCATAATCTTTGTTCGTGATTGACAAAAATGTCAGTTCTGGCCGATAACGATTCCGAGAATTAAGTACCACAAATAAGTTAAGAGGGAGTAATTAAAAAGTTTAATTTTCTAACTTTCTGAGGCCTCCAATTTTGTGGAGAAAAAAGGGCCAAATGTATAGTTCATTATAATTTAAATTTTGAGGGACCCCAGACTTCTGTGGCATCAGTAGAAATCTGTTATCTTCACTTCGATGGCGACTATTTTTTTAATTTTATTTTTTTAAATTTACATCCAAATTAGTTAGCATATAGTGCAACAATGATTTCAGGAGTAGATTCCTTAATGCCCCTTACACATTTAGCCCATCCCCCCTCCCACAACCCCTCCAGTAACCCTTTGTTCTCCATATTTGTGAGTCTCTTGTGTTTTGTCCCCCTCCCTGTTTTTATATTATTTTTGTTTACATTCCCTTATGTTCATCTGTTTTGTCTCTTAAAATGATAAGGACTATTTTATAGATATATTTCAAGGCCTGCATAAGAAACTGATAGAAATGAAGGAGTAGGTGGTATTTTTAATACTGTTTTTATTTTAATCTATGACATTGAAGGAGACAAGATTTGCAGAGCAGCAGTGTAGATGGTGTCCTCGTTCAGAGTTATAGACCATGATTTTGATACACTAGGGCAAAGCACTCTGGACTTGATAAAAGTGACTACACCATTTTAAAGTTGTTAATAGCCAAGGAATATGAGCAGGTATATGATAAGGCTTACGCATATTTTTTCTCTTTCTCAAGACACACACACTCACACATACATAAGACTTAAATAAACCCATGGATGAGCAACTGGGATGGCAAAATATGAGTAAAAATTAAAACATAAGATGTGAATTAAAGGATTTTCAGTTGTTCTTAAACATCTTCAAGATTGTTGAGATGCTAAGAGGAGGGTTAACTTCTATTGTTTCACTCACTCAATAAACATGTGTATGTATTCTGTCCATTGCCAGCCCATGTGCATGATGTAGGTAAAACAAAATACACCATACAAACACAGCCTCTGCTCTCATGAAACCTACATTCTTGTGGGAAGCAGTAAGACCAAATGGATTAGAATAGAATTTTAATATAAAATTTCATATACAATTATGGGGAAGAAGAATTTAGCTTAAATGAGGAATGTGATCTTAAGAAATGAAATATATTTCTTGTGAAGAATTGAGTTCTTCATCGCTAGAAATATCGCTAGAAATATTTGAATAGCAGCTCATGAGTGACTTTAGAGACATTCTGTGGAAAAGCTTACTATATCAGAGGGAGGATATATTTGACAACTCTTAAGCTACATTCCAACTCACAAATTTCTGCAATTCAGAATTCTGGGGGCTCACTACCTATGGTAGGAGTGTTCCGTTTATTAAGTATGTTAGGTAGTGGTGGGAGAAATTTACAATCATATTAGTTGCCTAAGTAGTCCCTAGAAACTCTGCCACCCAGTCTCTCTCCCATCATTACCACAGAATTTATAATATAATCTGCAAATTGGCAGGTGTGGTTTTGATTGGCTTTGTAGAAGGCAGTCTGCCTCTCTCCATCACAATTGTTCAC
The DNA here is from genome assembly GCF_018350195.1 of Panthera tigris. NCBI lineage: Eukaryota > Metazoa > Chordata > Mammalia > Carnivora > Felidae > Panthera > Panthera tigris. The sequence goes on from NC_056665.1 coordinate 126,638,149, forward strand.
ATGATTGCATTTGCCCCGTCCCCACCTTGTGACTGCTCTCCCTAAAAAAAATCCAGCAAGAAAGTTTTCCACTGACTTCTTAGAAATATTAGAATTAAGTGGTTTGTGGCAGTCTTCCAGGGCTATGGCTTTGGAGTATTCTTTATAGTACAGAATTTTAATTGGAGCCTATTTGATACGATCTTAGATTTACATTGTGCATCTACATCCACTTTATTGAGGCCCCGGACAAATGACGCCCAGCTTTATTTGTGACAATTTCCAGAGGGATAGTCTGCACAATGCAATTTGATAACCCTTAATAGGTGATAAATGTGGCATTGAGTTGAGTTTACATAGCACACCTGGAATAGGGAAGCCACACAGCTGTTAACAGGTGTGAACACTTGTTTACCGGCGTCACTGGCGTCTGCTCATTTGAGTCAGCCTCCTAGGTTTACTAGTGCTGCTAAATGAGTCAAACTTATCTTAATAGCAGTGTTGCCAGTGTCTGTGCTTCCCAGCATCATTTAATGTAGAAGAAATCAGCATGATTGAGAAGTGACTTGCTTGCAGTTCATCTCAGTTTGACCTTCCCGGGACTGGGAACTTGGTTTCCCGGGCACATTATCTGTCTGCTCTGGGGTTTCTGCCAAAGAAGAGAGTCTGCCATCCTGGCAACACGTTTACAACGATCAGACCTTGCCGGAGGGAAGTGTTCGTGAATTGGAAAACTGCCTGAATTTATCCAAGAAGAAAGTTCAGAGAAGGGAAACAAAGGGGACTTTTTCCCCGGAGCATTTTAGAGCATGTTCTGCATTAGATTCATCTGGCAGGGTTCAAAATCGATAGTCTCTCCTGGGTAAGTGTTTTCTTTATGACCGCTCTACCTGTACACCTTGGGGGATTAGGGTTTCGTGTTGGTTACAGGACTTAAACTTTAAGCTTTTAGAGAAAAAGTATGCTCAAAGCGCCTTTGATACCCATTCTTGTAGCTGTGTGATAAACGTTGCAGGTATTGAGACGATTTGACAGTGTTGGGGTTTTCTTTGACAACCAACACAGCCAGTACATGGTTCTCTTCTGTTGGTGAGGAAAGTGACCCAGACTCAAATGTGAACTGCAGTTGGGAAAGGTTTCAACATACGGATATGGAATGCTTCAAGCTAAGCCAATTTGTCCTCAGTTGAGAGGAGGGTGCACAACAGGCTCAGGTGGAATTGGGGTTGTGAAGTTGCAAGACATGAAGGATGAGGAAATAGAGGACAACATCTGTAGTGAAGCATAATTAAGGAACAGAGAACAGTACAGAATGAGAACACATGGCTAAGAACAAGCCCTATCTGCTTGTGACAATCTTCTGTACAATACTTTCAATCATGTAGGTTTCAGTAAAGCCAAAGAAATCTTCCCCTGCCAAGTAAAAACAATAAAAAATTTTATCCATATTATTAGAGATGATTGTTATGAATAATGAAATCAGGCAGTGATTTGGCAAAAAGCACAAAAAGGTTGAATATATGATGGAGGCCCTAAGAGGGAACCAGGTTTCTTAACCAAATGTAATTTTATTATCTTTGTGCCATTTCTTTCTTAGCAATGTTTGCTAATCCTTTATGCAGTGTTATTTTCCAGTGTTATTACAATCACCAAAGATGGTTAAGAAGATCAAATGTTAGAACTGATTTTTAAAAGAACAGGCATTTGCTTTTGTTCTCAAGCCAAATTTAGCATCCTTTCATGTTCTTTATAATTAGTATCTTGGCTCAGAATACAGCCACGCATCCCCTGAATGTGTCAGATGCTGGTGTCACTGTGAAAGAGATAGGCAGGCCTCAGCTTGAACGAACTATACTTGGGGATGGCAAGGTTCTTGTAGAGAAGTGACATCGTATGTTGACTCTTAACTGGAAAATTCCTTACCCAACTTATATCTCCTTTGTCTTTCAGTTAATGTTGGAGTGTATAAACAAAGCTCACCTATTACATTGGCAGCAGAGCACCCTTTCTCCTTCTGGAAATGACTACAGTCTCAGCGAGTAGTTGAGCAGTTACCAGCACCCCCGCATGGCTTTTCCAGGTACTAATTAATCCGTTTTGGAAGGTAACAGCAGAAAGGTCCCAGGGGAGTAGGTTGGGAGTCTGTTGCGCTGAGCGACTGAAAATCAGATTGGCTTGTAGAAATAGAGAACTTTTAAGCCATAGAACATCTGTAGATTACACAATATGTGTTTGTTGTTAATTTGCCAGTACGCATCTTTCTGACTTTTCCACTGATATGTTTCTTCCTTACATAATATTGAAGGAAGGAAGAATAATGGTAGAATTTAAGCACATTTCTCTCGCTTAATCTCGAATTTAGGGTCCAGAAAAAGTTAGGGTACATGTAAATACGTAAGAGGAAAGTCTTTCATGTTAAAGAAAATAATATATATAGTTTTCCTCTGGTTTTATAAAAGAAAGGTCATTTGTATTAAAGTAAAATGCAGATTTAGGAAAGGTTTTTCTATTAAGAGACCTCAAAGGGACCATCACTGTGACATTTACCTCAGTTTCCTTTCTACCCTTACCACCGTGCTTGCCTCTTACCTCTGTTTAATCACGAATCCAATTATCTTTACTGAATTCCTTTAAAATCATCTGAGAAAGGCCAGCATTTTAGCAAAATCTTCCTCTTGTTGTCATTTAATGAGATTTCCCCATCCTCCAAGCTTCCTATTTATTATACTTTTGCTTCCTGGAATAGACTGTTGATTGTTCGAGTCACAGCGACAGACATTGCGAGGAGAGCTTTCCAGTTTTGGGGTACATCTCTTCCCCCAGTTCTAGTTCAGTTTCCAGCTGAGAAATAAGACTCATCTACAGCATATTAAGAATAGAGAAAACAAACAAATCTCTTGAGCTGAGATGATTGTCTCCTAAAAAAAGGAAAGTAATTTGAATGAAGAACCTTTGACCTTTCCGTCTAACTGCCCAAAAAAATTTAGGTTGAGGATCTGCTCCAGGAAGAGAGCTATCACCATATTTAACTATAGCATAATATAAACTAGATGTGATAGGTAGAGAGGAGATTAGCAAAGTCTGTGAAAATTTCTTTCTGTGTCCCATTGTTTTTGTATGGCCCAGCAAACATTTGTTTACCACACATTTACTCTTTTTAATTTTCTTGTGAATTGTCTGCCTTCTCTTTTAAGTCCCAGACCTCTAACTCTTTCTCCTTAGCCCTGGAAGGCGTATGAACGTCAATTTCCTGATTGCCTGTGGGCCTCATTTTTCTTATGGAATCCCAGTACATACATATTTTCCTTGTATTTTCTTCTGTTAATCTGTCTCATGTCATTTTAACTCCTACACCAGCCAGAAGAACCTTAAAGGGTAAAATAAACATTTTTCCTCCCCAACATCTGTTAGGGCATGAACAACTTTGAAAATATGTATTACTTTATCTACAGAACTCAATATTATTTATTAAGTAGTTATTATATGTCAGACACAATTCTCATCATTTATTTGTACTATCCTAATTTTATTTACACAATAATCTTAGGAGATCAATTATTACTTTAATTTTTATAGATCAAGAAAATTAACTTCAAAAAGGTTAGGTAATATGATGGGTTATAAAGCTGTTAAGAGCATATGTTTTTAACCACTATGCTATAAGATTTAGAGATTTTCAGAATATTCAGGCTAGGAGATATTTCAGACATTATTTTTCCACATTACACGAATTTCTACAAATTGCATAAAGCTGAACCTGGCATGTTAATGACTTGCCTACGATTGTATAAACAGCTATACCTCCTGGATCCTAGTCCAAAGTAACAGCTTTAGCAACATGATTTCACTAATTTACCTATTCACATGGTTCAGTGTTGTGATAGTCCACAGTTTTGGTTACTCCATACTGAGACACACATATTTTCTCTTCTCCCAAAGTAAAGTTCCTAATGGTATTTTCTGTGCATATATTTAGAAAAGACAATTCTGTGACTAACAGTCTTTTTTCTTCCAATTTGAACAAACTGAAACTCATTATGTGAGTGAGTCACATTTTGCAGGGACTAACACTGCTTGAAACTCTGACTCCTGTTTGTCTTGAAATCTTTATACAGAGGAGTAAGACCTTATCTACAGCATGTATCAGATAGGCTCTTCTCTCCATTCCATGCCTGTAAGTCCCCCCAACATTTGTATCTTTCTCTCCCAAATTTTTGTCGGTCTCAGATAAGGCTGACTTAGCAGTGGCTCATAATCAGATAGAGTAGTAAATGTTATTAACTGAAGAATACAAAGTTCCAGAATTTTTCCTCTTTGATTAAAAGAAAGAAAAAAATGCTTGAACAAAGATTCTCAAAAGGTTAATATTGGTAGTATTTTGTGGCATCTGTATACTTTTAAATTTTTTATTATTTTAGAGACAGAGACAGAAAGAGACAGTGTGTGTGAGTTGGCGAGAGGAGCAGAGGGGGGTGAGAGAGAGAGAGAGAAAGAGAGAGAGAGAGAATCTTAAGCAGGCTCCACGTGGACACAGGGCTCAGTTCCATGAGGTCATGACCTGAGCCGAAATCAAGAGTCCAACACTCAACCTACTGAGCCATCCAGGTGCCCCTGTATACTTTTTTGTTCTGTTCTTCCAGATGTGTGATATCATGTATTGCCAGTTATGAGAATTATGTATCCTTGTTAATATAATATATACTCACTTGGAACCAATGAAATCTATCATATATGCATTTAATCACTAAATAATCCATTTTGTCTTTCTCACAGGACACTATATTAGTTAGGAAAGGTTGGGTTTTTCCAGAGTAACAAATTACCCTCCAAATCTCATTATATTCTTACCACAAATCTAAAGCACATTTTGAAAATGGAGGGTGGCTTTGTTCCATGTTAGACACTCGGAAAGTTGGGCACTTGTAGGTTCTACCATCTTAGGTTACTGCCAACTTGTGGCTTCCAGGTTGGCTGCGGCAGGAGGAAAGAAAATGAGAAAAATGCACACCTACCCTAAATTACCTCAGACTGAAAATAGCATCCGGCAGCTCTGCTCACATCCCACTGCTAAATGACTCACATGGCCCCGGCTAACAGCAAGAAGGACTGACGAGTAGAGGGAAACACGTGACCTATTTGGCACACTGTTGAGTTGTTTCCATTGGTGACTGAGTAATGGCTAAAAGCATAGGGTTTAGAGCCTGACAAATACAGTTACATTGATCTCAGGCTCTGCTATTTACTTACCTGGGTAAATTTTGTGATCCTTCTATTTCATCTTCTAAAAATGGAAATAACAATTTTCACAGAGTTTTTGTGATCTTTAATGGAATGACACACATACAAGTGTGTAGCACAAGACGTCTGTTACATAATAAGAACTCAGTAATAATTCTGTAATTTTAAAAATCACGGAATCTACTCCCTAAACCAAAAGCACACTGTATACACTGTATGTTAGCCAACTTGACAATAAATTATACTTAAAAACATAACAAAAATTCATTTGACAAATAATTAGCCTCACTCACTTGAGAGCTAAGGACTAGAGGAAGGCAACAAAGGAAATAAGTCACCCGCCTGCATGGAAATCTTGGTAAATCAGAGAAGAAATAACATCCTTACAGATTTAAAACTTGTATCTGAAGGTTTTTTTTCCCTCCAATAGCTTTTGGAGGTTTCCTATCAAAAGAATAAAAAGACGTTAACTTGCTTCAAAGGAAGAAAATAACAAAACAAAAAGTTCCTTAAGCATGTTTAAAAAGAGCCACAGGCTCTGAAACAAAGCTTTTCAATCTCAGAAAAAAATCATAAGTTAATAGAAGTGAAGATATGAAAGGGTCCCGCTTTCTATAACTGGACTCGGTTTATGTGGGGAGTGTGAGACGTTGGTGGCATTTATTGGTATGCTTGAAAAAAAGATGAACTATTTCATTTGCAAAAGTGTCATATAAGTTTGTCTCACATGCTGCTAAATTATACAGTTATTAATAATAAAATTCAGTGCTGTCAGAAATCTGCTTGTAAGGATGGGGACTTTTTTGAATCTCATCATAATTCAAGGCTGGGCTATTGACCCTAAGCTAAATTCTCCCATCCTAAAAAGCAAACCAGAATGAAAACCTAATAATAATGTGTAAAAATAGAGGGAAAGGAGAATTGGCAGCTCTGAAACCATGATGTTTTCTAACACTATAGATTGAGTTACACAAACTTCATAATTAGCCTTTAGAAGAAAATCCAGGTCAAAATTTAGCCCAATTAACCTCTTGAGTGTCTCATTAATCAAAACCTGCTTAAGGTGATTTTTTTATTCTAAGTACAATGTGATGTGAGATACTCTGTGTTTATAAATCCCCAGTGTTCCTGTAACAGTGTCATAGCAGTGGGTGTTAGTTTCTGTCTTTGTTTTCTTTTTATTTGGTTGGCTTTGGCTTTGTGTATTTCTTTGCTCTATCTTTCAAGATGTTTATGAGGAGAGAATTACCTACCCATTACATGGTGTGTACCTTTCCGCTTACTAGTCCACTGCTTTAGGAAATATGAGATACATAGAAAAAGGGAAGTTAGTTTAAATTTAAAATGTGTAAGTCATGGTAGACAAGCAGCTCAGAGATCGTATCAATGCTATTACAGTCACTGACAGATTTGAAGAAAGAAAGAAAAAAAAAAAAAGAATCAGATCAGGACAATTGAAATCTCTTGCCTCCATTCTGCCCTAACATATACTCAGTTAGATTGGACTGAAACAGTAATTGCAGAAGTTTCTCAATCTGTCCATCACTTTACTCAACAGTAGCCACAAGGATAAAAATGACTCATCTATAGGTCATGATAATTTTAAAAGAAAATGTGTTATGGTGCATTGTGGGTAAAATATGCAAATTATAAAGACAGCAGAGATAATTAAATTTTCTCAAATCAGAATAAAATGACCTTCTTTGATTGAACCCCTTTTCTGGGGGAGACAAACTCACCGCATTCATTGTTATAAGAGCATGCCTGGTAATAAAGTCAAGCTTGACAGATGAGGAGATTAGGAAGCCTGAGGATTTATAATAAGAAAAAAAAAATGAACAAATAGATTGAGGCAAAGAAGATGCTACATTCATGATATATGCCACCTTTCCTCTATATTATTTCAGTTGTTTTGATTATTCACAGATACTGTTAATTAAATCTAGCAGATAATAGTGTAAAAGTAAGCAAAGTTAGGTCAGAACAAGTGATAATGCTTATTAACTAGAGGGAGACCTGTGATAATAAGTATACTTTTAATGAAAATAGGTGTGCCTTTTTTTTTTTTTTTTTTTTGCAATTTACATTTTCACCAGGACCTGACATCTACTAAAATGTTTGGGAATTCAGAAGGACTCAGTGAATATTTGTTGAATCAATGACTAAATAAAAGGATAAAATAAGTCATTATAGTATATTGATTCTATTTCCCATTCCAGACTCAATGTAAATGCCTATGCAATGTTAGTTACCAGCTGAACACCACCCAACTTATTTTTCTTTAAACTAGGTAGATTTGTGTGTGAATTATTGGGCTTGGATGGATTAAAGTGAAGATTTAAACTTGTATTTGATCTCATTTGGGTACCAGATATTTTAAAACCAATCATCTGCCTATGCTGTCTACTGCACTGATTCTCTTTGTTTTAAGTTATAACTGGAGGTGGTGTGTTTGCACACACGTGAGTGTGCAGGTGCACGTGTGCACTCACATGCATGTACGAATGCATGGTTTCCCTGACAAGACTACTTTTTACTTGGCAAAGCTTTTTTACTGCTGGGCAAGCCTACGTGCGCCGTAATCAGGAGATTAATTTGGCTTTTAATGTCAGCAATATGACTGTGAAATGAGCTTTGGGTTATAAATCAGTGTTCATATTCAGAATCACCAATTAGAAGATCTATGACTTTGAGACAGTAATTTTAATTCTTTGGGTCATGTTTTTCTTGTCAAAAGTAAGGAAGTAATCTCGACTCTCAGTACTGTCCACAGCTATTCTGAGATACAAAGAAAGTTTAGGCTCTACCGGGCTATGAGATGTGTGAAAACTTCTCTACGTTAGCCACCAAGATTTCGTTCAGCTTATTTGAAGAACAGTTCTACTGGATCTAAGAAAACATCTCGTCCTATTTATACCCGGTGCTTTGCACATGAAGTTAAAGGGGACAAGGCTATGTGGTGGCTCTGTACAAAGCAGGGGATCTTCCTCTGTCACCCCATTTGGTGATAACCACAACCTCCCAAACCTGTCTCTCCTTTTAGCCACCTCTTTCCAAAGGTGTACAGTGTAGGAAACCTTCCTGATTCAAAACGACAACAATAAATCCAGGAGAAATAAAAAGAACTCAGAATCTGATGATGCAAATTAAATGTCAAGATAAATCCAGAGAGGGGCTGGGAAGGTTCTACTTACCATGGACATTTTGGTGTCTTTTTTGCACATGATTTCCTTTCCTACAGGTATGATAACTTGGATATCATGGTTCTGGTAGTTCACTTCCATTTGTACTGTGCTCTCCCATATCTACCACTTCATTTCAGCCCTGAATAGCTCACTTTTCTTAGCCCACATGCAGCTCTTTAGCCAGGAATAACCACCGACCTTCATAGAATTCCATTTAGCTGGGAACACTGTGACATGATGCACAGACATCCTCAGAACTCACCTTTTCCTAGTGTTTTTCTGAAATACTGACCTACTAAGCTCCCCCTACCTGTGTCCTTCCTTCTATCCATTGCTAAATCTTTAGTATGTTCTTAGTCTCCGTTTTTTAAAGGGCATGCCTTTTTTTAATGCTAATTTCCTTCTCGAGTTTCAACATACTATACTTAGTTACCATTTCTGACTGAAACTGCATTTCATCTTTAGTTTGCTGTCTTTTTAATTCACTCCATTACGCTCACTTTGCCCCCAATCATATATATCCTATTTTCAAGTCCCTCTCCACTGATCTGTGCTACAAATTCCCAACTGTTTCTAGCCTGAGTCTGACCTGAATTAAGTCAGTTCTGCCTGATTGATTTTGAGCTTGAATATATTCTTGTTGATGAAGTTGAGGACATTTAATTATAAATAAAAGAGGTCACCTAATGAGCAAATTAGCAAAAAGGAATTAATTTCTTTCTAAGATGTTAACACAAAACTAGTCCTGAATAATATTATTATAAATATATTTTGATGACTATAAATTGGACATTTTTACTGATGATATTGATAATTTAAAAAGTATATAATTTCTGAGCGCCTGGGTGGCTCAGTCAGTTAAGCATCTGACTTTGGCTCAGGTCATGATCTCACAGTTAGTGGGTTCGAGCCCCATGTCGGGCTCTGTGCTGACAGCTCATAGCCTGGAGCCTGCTTCAGATTCTGTGTCTCCCTCTCTCTCTGCCCCTCCGCCCCCCACTTGCATTCTGTCTCTCTCTCTCTCTCTCTCAAAAATAAACGTAAAAAATTAAAAAAAAATAAGTATATGATTCCTTGAAGACAAGGTCTAGGCATTATTATCTTTATATCCTCAATAGTATAAATTAGTTAGGTTGTCAGACAGTTCTTATATTCTGTCTTCAACATACCTTGGATAGTTGTATCTATCTTCTTAGCTTAGTTGGGTCATGTTGACTTCACAAAGCTACCAGTCTTGATTTAACAATGGATCCTACCTAACAAATTGCATTATTGAGCTCTTATGCCAAGTGTTTTTCTAAGAGATTTTAGGAAATTGGCTAGTTGCTTGCCATTGTCCTGCTCCTTTTTACTTCTACATTTCCCACCTAACCTTGTTATGTGACTACATTATAGCAGTTAGAATGTTGTTGGAAATGATGTATGCACTTCTAAACCCTGCCCTCAAAGGTACAATTTCCATATATTCTCTCTCTCCTCTTTTTTATCAGTGAGTGAGATGCAAAAAATAGGGGGTGGACCTTGAAGACCTGAGGGATGACAGTGTCACTAGATGGAAGGACCTTGGGTCCCTGAATAAGTGTTTAAAGCACATCCACTCCATTCCCCAACCTGCATTGAACTATAAAGTGAATGAAAAATAAACCTGTATTGTGTTAAGCCACTGAGAGGTCTGGGTGATTTGTAAGAGCAGTTGGCCTACTCTAAACATAGCACTCGAAAACGTTAAATCACTTAACTGTCATAGCAAGGCTTTGAGGCAGGATTAGATTTAGGGAAAGCTGAGGAATTCCTGGAGGGATTTGAGAATGCTAATGGTAAACAGAAGCAAATGAAGCATTCACCTTGTAGAGAGACTAATACCTACGGGTGGTCCTTGAACAACACAAGTGGGGCAGGGGAGCTGGGGCGCCGCCTCCCCATGCAGTTAAACATTCACGTATAACTTGACTTCTCAAAAACTTAACTACTAATAGCCTGTTGACTGGAAACCTTATTGATAATTTAAACAGCTGATTAATACATATTCTGTATGTTATATGTATTACATACTGTTTTCATACAATAAAGTAAGCTAGAGAAAAGCAAATCATAAGGAAGAGAAAATACATTTACAGTTCTTTACTGTATTTATCAACACCAAAAATGCATATATTTTTTGAAAAACAGCCACATACAAGTGGGCCCGTGCAATTCAAACTCATGTTGTTCAAGGGTCACCTGTGCTTCCAAGGTAAAGTATGCCACTTATGGCATAGCGTCTTATGCACAGAAGGTACAACAAAACGGAGTTGAAAGTACATAAAGTAGCCCAGTAGCGGGGAAAAGGTACTAAGTTTGGTGTCAGGCAGACCTCTGTTGGAACAGCAACTCTGACTTCTTTGTCCAAAGCTACTTAATCTCTGTCAGACTCATTTCCCTCATTTGTAAAAACATAGCAGTTTTGACCCATAAAGATTGTTGTATTTTTACATGTGTTACATACACATGTTACACACACATGCACAACAATGCCTGTAACAGAGAATCACGCAACAAATGGTCGTGTGATAGATACTATGGTAGTTTAGGGTGAGAATACTGGCTGGATATTCATGGTGAACTGAAGATCAGGCCAGGCATTCTTTTTGACAAAGTCCCTGTTCTGGGTTCATTTGTGCCTCCCAACCCATATTAATATGTTGAAGTCCTAATGCCCAGTACCACTGTGACCTTCTTTGGAGATAAGGTCTTCCCCCGCCTGAAGTTTGTTTGTTTGTTTGTTTGTTTGTTTGTTTGTTTATGTAGAGGGAGGGAGAGAGAGCAGGAGGGTTGAGAGAGACAGAAAGAGAATCCCAAACACGCTCCAACTGTCAATGAGGAGCCTGATGAGGGGCTCGAACTCACAGAATTGTGAGTCATGACCTGAGCTGAAACCAGGAGTCGGATGCTGAGCCGGCTGAGCCACCCAGGCACCCCAGAGATAGGGTCTTTACAGATGTAGTCAAATCAAATTGAGATCATTACAGTAGGCCCTAATCCAATATGACTAGTGTTCTTATAAAATGGAAAATTTGGTGATAGGCACACATCCAGGGAAAACACCATGTGAACGTGGAGATGGCATCAGCAAGCCAAGGAAAGAGGCTGCAACCAATCGTTCTTTCACAGCTCTCAGAAGGAATCAACAATGATAACACCTTGAATGTATACTTTTAGGCTCCAGCACTGGAAGACAATGAATTTCTGTCATGTATACCACTTAGTTTGTAATATTTGATTACAGCAGCCTTACCAAATACACACACACACACACACACACACACACACGCACACACGCACACACACACACACACACACTATTTTAAAGACTGAGAAATAGAAGTATCATATACAAAATAAAATATCTCAAGGCAGTTGGGAAACAGTAGTTGCTAACAGAATAACATACCTTCTGTCTTTACCAGGCCCAGTGAAAGACTAAGCTCTCTGAAGGACATCAGAGACAGACAGTGGACCTAGTGTGACACATTCTCTGATTTCCTGAGGGCAAAAGGCTACATATAAAGATTGGTCTCACTAACCTCCTGTGTCCTGTGTCCCTCTGAGAGTAACAAAGAGTAATATTACCATGGCAGGGGTCCCTATTCCTTTGTGCACTTAAAATGGTAGAATACTTGATATCCTAGAGAGGTCAGTAAATCATTGCAAATCACAGACATTATGGAAAAATTAAGTGTATATTTCACCTGAGGAGAATATCAGTTCCTTGAAGATTTTGCTTTATGGAACCAGGGACAAAGCTTTGAAGAGAAAGTGCTTAACAAGTTTGCAAAGTTAAAAATAATTTTTAGGAGGTTGTTGTTGGAGGTGTTTTATATTGTTTTTTTATTCCTAAAATTGGTGCGTATGGCGTTAATGCTGGGAAAATCATTGGTAGACTCACTTGTGTTTATTATTGATGAAAGCAGTGGCTTTCCCTTATTGGTTATTGCATAACCCTAGCAACTAGGAAAAGACCATACATAATATAAACTGAAGTAACAAAAACTAACTTAGGAAGCCAGACTAGCCATGATCAATTATTCCCTTTATAGACATAGCATCCTTCACATTAATATAAATGATGTTATTTGTTGGATTGCTTTTTTTTTTTTCTCAAATACCCCTGAAAAGGGGCGCCTGGCTGGCTCCGTTGGTTAAGTGTCCAACTCTTGATTTCGGCTCAGGTCGTGATCTCATGCTTCATGAGTTCAAGCCCTGAGTCAGGCTGTGCTTCACGCTGACAATGTGGAGCCTGCTTGGGATCCTCTTTCTTCCTCTCTATTGGCCCTTCGCCTGCTCACATGAATGTGCACACACTCTCCCTCTCTCAAAATAAATAAATAAGAAGCTTTGAAAAAAAAACTATTTTGAAAATAGTCTTTGAAAAAAGACTATTTTGCAGATTATATTTATTCAACAAACGTAATCTTTTTTTTTTTTTTATTTTTTTTCAATGTTTTTTTATTTATTTTTGGGACACAGAGAGACAGAGCATGAACGGGGGAGGGGCAGAGAGAGAGGGAGACACAGAATCGTAAACAGTTTCCAGGCTCCAAGCCATCAGCCCAGAGCCTGACGCGGGGCTCAAACCCACGGACCGCGAGATGGTGACCTGGCTGAAGTCGGACGCTTAACCGACTGCGCCACCCAGGCGCCCCAAACGTAATCTTATTTTTGAGTATATGTTACTAAATATGATGTATTAAGCAGCTGTGGAGACCCCAGAGTAGTAAATAATATGAATTATTCTCCAAAGTGTTGATCTGACTCTTCAACTTTCAAAATTGTCTTATATTTTTGAGGTGTAGTTTCAAGTGTGTATTAGGATTCTCCAGAGAAGTAGAACCAGTAAGATGTGTGTGTCTACATATAGAGAGAAAGAGAGTATAAAGAGCTGGTGCACATGATTATGGAGATTGGCAAGTCTGCATCTACAATGTGGGCTGGCAGGCTCAAGACCCAAGAGGGCCAGTAGTACAGATGAGGTCTGAAGTCAGTTTGCTGGAAAACTCCCTCTTGCACAGAGAGGCAGATCTTTTTGTTCTGTTATGGTCTTGAGCTGATTGGATGAGGACTACTTACATTATGAGGGCAATCTTCTTACTCAAAGTTCACTGATTTAAATGTTAATCTAATCCAAAAAAAAAAAAAACCCCTTCAAGTTGACGCATGAAAGTAGCTATCACAAAATGCCGTAGGATCTTGTACTTTAAGCAGTCAGGGCCAGCCTAATCCTAAACTTCTCTGTTCTTTTCCCACCTCTAGCAGTCTTTGCCTTACCATTGGGACCTTAATATCCCTCTCAATATGCCAGAATGTAGGGTAGGAGCAGCTTATGCCCATTTGAAAAAACCCGATCCTGTCTACTAACCTGGCCTGGAGGAGACACCCTAGTCCCCATACTGTACCCCATACTATTTCTCTTTCTGTTAGTACAAGTTGCTCTTTATTGTGACTGGGTGGAGTCCAGTTCTAACTTCTATCCTTGTTGCCAGGTCCCATGTTTTGAAACTTGCTGAATGCCTCAGTCTCCTCTTGAGGATTGAGGTTTGGGGAGGTGTTTCTCCATAGAATCAATGCCATAGTTTTCAACTTAGCTCAGTGACAGTGTCCCATCAGTGCAATTCTGGGCATGCCATATGAGAACTTCCTGTTTGTTTTATTATTTTTTGTTTTTGAAATTTTTATTTATTTTTGAGGGAGCAAGAGACACAGCGTGAGTAGGGGAAAGGCAGAGAGAAAGGGAGACACAGGATCCGAAGCAGGCTCCAGGCTCTGAGTGGTCAGCACAGAGTCCAACGTGGCGCTCGAACTCACCAACCATGCATGACCTGAGCTGAAGTCGGACACTTAACCAATTGAGCCACCCAGGCGCTCCTCTGTTTGTTTTCTAAATGTCATCAGTGCTTTTCCCTACTTGTTGAGAGGAAACAAAAAGTTATAATCTTTGGTAAGCCATTATAAAATGTTTACCTAAATTTCCTCAGTGAGCTCCTGCAACTCCTCTAGACCTAAGAATCATACACAGGACTCAATGGATAGGTCCAGGCCCAATCAGAACATCTGTTCGGGCCTACTCATCTTGCTTCCCCTGCCAAAATCATGTATTTCCATAGTCTTCCCTTCTTTATCCAGCCTACCACCACATCCCCCCAATTTAATTCCCATTATCTTTGTATTCTAAGCCATTCTTATGTCATTTAGCCTCCCTATCCCCTTGTATTACTTAACTTGACATGCCAGTGTCTTCTGTATGCACTTGATTATACATTCCCTGGGAGAAGTATTCTTGCTACCACTATATGAGATTCCAGCTCTTTCTAGGTAGATCTAAACATGACCTCTTAATGCTTTTCAGAGCTATCAGAGTTGTATTTATCTCACCATTAAAGTTGAGAGCACTGAAAATAATCATCAAACTAGTTTGTGAACTCTCAGAAATATACTAAAAAGTAAAAGTACCAACCCCATGTTGTTCCTTATGGACTTGGGCTTAAGAATGTTGTAATTTCACATATTAGTTCATTGAATCTCTCTAAGCAAGCTTAAACATATACAGACTCCTAAAAAAATAAAAGCTTCTAGTGTTAATTAGTTAATGTTCAAAACAAATAAATTGATGGAAAGTAACCCGAGCTTAACAGGTAATAACTTGGAGTAAGATACAGCAAAAAGAAGGCCCTGTCATTGATTTTAAATGGGTGGTTGGGAGACGTGAGGTTTACTCCAAAAGATAGAGCTACTTTGTGTTATGCCTCCTAATTTTACCCATCATAAATTGAGAACCATGCAAATTGCATGACTATTTGTAGAAGAATCTCCTTTGATAGGGATCTAAATAGTGTGACTGACATTGCATAATCGTCCATGATATCCTTTGAAGGGAGAGTGCTCAGCTGTGAGAATTTCCTGTCTTGGGACTAAGGGTGGAGATAAAGAGATAGAGACTACAGAGATCACTACACGCTTCTTTTCTCCTTTCTTTATGGAGCTTGCTGTTATGAGGGCTCAATTTAATTAGGCCATGTAAGTGGAATAAGGGGAATGTGAAGTCACTGTGTTCCCAGTATATTTAAGAAAATTTGCCTGACATACAGAAAAGCGCCTGGATCATAAATGTATAGCTCAACACATTTCCAAAAACTGAACCCATCTGTGAAAACTACATCAAGAAATAGAATATTTCAAGTAGTCCTAAAGTTCTCTTTCTGATCCCTTCCAATTATTATCTGCCCTCAAAATAACGGATATCCTGCCTTCTGACAAAATAGATTTATTTTGCACATTTTCGTACTTTATGCTACATTATCTAAATTTATTGTATTTTAAATTAATACTTTACAGATCTTTCGTGCCTGTATTCTTTTGTTCAACCATTAAGTTTACAAGGCCCATTCATACTGTTGCATGTGTTTTTAGATTGCTCATTCCCATTGCTGTATGATATTTCCCGGTGTGAGTATATCATCATTTATTGATCCATTCTGTTGATGGGTATTTGGGTAGTTTCCAGCTTGGAGTTACTACAAATAATAATGTTGCTATAAACATTTCAGTCCATTATTTGGGGGTGGGGTCATATGTAAGCATTTCTGAAGGCAGAATGAATTTCCCCAGATTTTAATTCTTCTAGATAATTCAAAGGAATTTTAAAACATGAAAAATAAAAATAATATCTATTTTGGCTACATATCTCGCCTATACCATGCCTCATTCTTCTACCCAGTAGAGTAAATATCCTAAGGAGTTACACTCTTTCATTTTTTTTCCTGAATCCTCTTCCAGCTGAAACCAAATGTCGGATTGCCACATTGGGCTCACCGAGATCTCTCACTAAGAATTTCAAGGATGCAAGCAATCTAGGAGCACAGGTGAATGGCACTCTCTTGCCCAGGTCAAAAGAACTGATCTGTAATTGAAATGGACAGGTTTTCACACAGCAGAGAAGATTTAGGTAATGAAATCTCCCCATTCTATACTCAGATAGGTATATAGTTTATGAGATACTTTCCAGGAACCTAGGCCCTCATAAATCTATAAATCAATGATATGCTGCTAACATAATTTCATGAATAAGAACTCTCCTCCAATACCATTAGCTTATTTGCTGGGAGGTTCTAACTAGTGTTACAAGGAGAACAAGCTGGAGTCACCTGTGTTCATTCTTTCCTGAAAATACCACCCAGGTGAAGGTTCACAGACCACGAGCTGGCTGCTTCAACCCTCTTTCCATGCTACAGGGAGGCGTTTATCCAGTCTACTTGTCAAGACCATCAGTGATCAGTTCTATGTCCTCTTCTTACCTGATCTGTCGGCAGCACTTGGCGTAGCTGATTACTTATTCTTCCTAATGCGCTTTCCTTGCTTGGCTTCCCCGGCTACGTTTCACTTTCCCTGTCTCTCTTCTTTTTTCCAACCTCACTGGCCACTCCTTGTTTCTCTTCTTTTATGGTTTCTTTTATGATTTTCTTCTTATCTTCCTTTAAAATGAGGGTGCGACATAGAGCATTAGTCCTTGAAACCTCTCCTACCCCCTTTTCATTTCCAGAGTCTCATTACTCTAAGTCCCATCTAATCCTGAAGATGCCCTAATTTATATCTTCCCCCGGTCCTTCCCCACCCTGCTTTTTGTTCCCCCAGCTTTGCTGAGGTATAATTTACAAATAATATTGTATATGTTTATATAACATAGGGGTGCCTGGGTGGCTCAGTTGGTTAAGCATCCGACTTCAACTCAAATCATGATCTTACAGTCGGTGAGTTCGAGCCCCGTGTCAGGCTCTGTGTTGACAGCTCAGAGCCTGAAGCCTGCTTTGGATTCTGTGTCTCCCTTTCTCTCTGTCACTCCCCTGCTCATGCTCTGTCTCTGTCTCTCAAAAATAAATAAAGATTAAAAATTAAAAAAAAAATAAAGTATATAACATAATGATTGGACGTACATACATGCGGTGAAATTATTTGATCCTTTCATCATTAGGTCCTCTCGATTCCATTGCCAACATTTATAAAAAATCAGACTACTTGTCTCATCTCCACTTCCAAAAATACATCTATTTTAAAAGTAATGAAACTTATGCATTATGGCCCCTCTGTTGTATAGGGCCTTTCTATCCTTCTGGGGATTCAGGACAAAGGAATCTAGCCATGTGCTAGAGGTACAAAGTGCAGTTAGCACTATAATACATGCCAGAGGTGGACTGGAGGCTGGGAGTAGGGGACAGCATGTTGGCAGCACTCCTTTCTCTAACCACCAAGTCCAGAGCAACACTTGTTCATGGTTGACCTTGACTAGTATCTGGGCCCCACCATTCATTCACTCCAAGGGGAAGGATATGAAGGTATCATGGTTGTTTTATCTGTGGGATAACCATTATAACCAAGGCTTATCCTTGCCCCTCATCCCCTGGGATTGGCCCAGTGGTAGCAATGGTGAGTAGGAGTGAGGAACCCCAGGAGGTAAAGATTAGGCCAAGCTGGACCAGTGTTTGAGGCAGTGGTTTCTCCATGGGCCAGAGGAGGGAAATGAATGGACTAGAGCTTTGAAAGGCTTCTATCCATCAACAGGCACATCCTGGGCAAGAATTGCAGAGGAAATTATGAAACTAAGGGTTATTTTTGTACACTGTCAAAAATAAAAGACAAATTTTGTGTCAGCTGGCTACACAAAAGAACAGGTTTTTATTTTTTCAGTGAGAGAATTATCTTTCTATTCTGTCTACTTTAAAAGTATTATATAAGGAGGTGATCAAAAAATGCTTATAGAATATAGGGAAAAAGTAACATAGAAGTTTGTCATGCAGCTAATAATAATAATAATGACGATGATAATAATTTGTACATTCTAAGACTTTTATGATGCCTGTGTTATTTATCAGCTTTTTAACACTTGTAGTATCTTTACTTTTTTCTAAATAAATATTTACTTCTGTACCTGACTTTATAGCAAGAATTTTGTGTATTTTTAGAGAGCTCCACAAAACCCTTATGTATTCCTGTGCATTGCTTCCACCTTATTCCAGGTGTCCATCAATCTGTAAACTGGATTAACTCAGGAATCTCCAACCCTCCCTGATTGCCCTGCCCCCTTTTTCCAGTTAATTCACAAAAGAGCAGTTGGAGTGATCATTTCAAACTGTAATCCAGGCCAGGCCCCTCTTCTGCTTAAACCTGCCTGTCTTTTCCTGCCTCACTCAGGGTCAAGGCCAAAGTCCTTACACTGGCCTAGCTCATAGCCCACTTAACTCTCTGACCTTATCTGCCCTCCCTCTCGCTCACTCAGCTCCAGTCAGGTTGCTCTCTTAGCTTCTATGGGAATGTGATAGGCAGGTTCCTGCCTCGAGAATTTCTTCCATGAGTCCCTCTTCCTGGAGGATGCTTCCTAAGATAGGCAGACAGCCTTTTTCCTGACCACCTTAGACTGCTTGTAAACAGCAGTGAGAACTCCCTGATCATCCTGTTGAAAAACTGCCTCCTCACTTCTGACAGGGACTTCTCTTTCTCTGCTTCATTTTTCCATACATTAGCATCTTCTAAAATACTATAACATCAGCTTGAGTATTCATTCATTGCATTTCTCCCTTCATTGCTCCATAAAGGCAGGGATTTTTATCTGGTGTATTCACTCACTATTCTTTCTTCCAATATCTACACAATGCCTGGCACATAGTTGGCCCTCAATAAATGTTTTATCCATTCACAAATGAATAAATGATTGAATGAATAGTTTATGCTTCCTGAACTCTTGCAGCTCTAAGTTTAGAGTCAGAAATATCAGTCCTCAATATTGTTTTGGTCCTAAGTATAATAAAAAGTTGTTGAAGGTTTGTGACTGGTTAAGTAACATCATGAGATCATGTTTATGGAGGATGGTTATTGAAACATTTATGGAAGATGGCATGTTTGGGGTAAGACTAGAGATAAGAAGACTAATTGTTTAGGAGTAATGTGATAATGATCTGCACTAAGATAGTAGAAATAAATATTACAGTGTTTGGCACATGAATCCTGAAAATTTCACGAATGATTTTCTAAGGTTTTTTTTATTCTTATTTTTTTGTGGCTTTCATCCAAATATTTGACCTTGTGTTGGCAAATCTTAAATTAAAATTGAATAACCAAAGGGTACCCAATGATACCAAAAGGATTCAAATCTAGAATTGGTGGGGTAACATGCCTTCATGAAATATTCTTCCAGAAATAAAAAGTTTAATACATACAGATCCATTAGTTACCAACATGTTAACCTTTGAGAAATACCTGTGGGGAATCACCTGAGCATTCATCATAAAAGCACATCCATCCAGTCCATCTGTCTATGAAATGGCAGAGCATCTTCTTATGAGGGATGGGGAAGAATGGCAGTGGGAACAGGAGGTGTTTATCTTTGATTCCCTATGTTTGTGGGTATCTCCTCCCCATAAACTGAAGATAGCAAATTGCTCTTCGCAGATCAAAACACACAGGAGAGGCTGGAGAAAAGGAAAAAAAAAGAAAAAGAAAAAGAAAACAGATGGAAAAGGAGGAGGAGGTGGTGGAAAGAAATGGAGGGGAAGCAAGCTGACACCTGTTTTCCAGCACAATGATCATTAAAGTTATCACATGTGATGCCAGAGCTTTATTTTAAATACCCTGTCTGCTACCTTCTGAGTTAAGTAAATAGTTTTGAATATGCATCTCATTCAAATTAGTTTCCATCACAGTCAGTGGCTGTAGTTAAAGTGACTCGAATAGTTTTTAGTCCTACCAGAAAAACAGCAAAGAAGTATAGGGAATGCTATCCGGTCTTGTTCATTCAGGAACATTTCCTTGTTTCTGGATATAAAGTAGATATATTTAGTACTTTAGTCAGTGCTCCCTGAGAGAGCCACCCGTTAGTATTCTAATAATCATAGAATTATGATTCTACATAGGATTCTACAGCAACAACAACAATAACTACAGAAGGAAGTGAAGAAAACATTAAGGGTAGGCAATAATTTAAAAGATTAGTACTAGTCCCCACAGATTTTTCTGACCAAAAGTCTAGGGATTAGTCACCAAGTGGAAATTTCTGGATATGTAAGCCATACTTATATCAACTTAGTTTCTTATAAATATAAAGTTGACTGTGTTGTGCTGACTCAGCTATCTGTGGAAATATGTATCAGTTCTAATAATTAGAAGGTTCATCTGTGATACAGCAAGGTTTTTTTGAAATTAGTCTGTATTGATTAGTAAATATTCACAGGCTTCACTGTTATTACAACTATTATACGAATGTAATAATTGTTGCTGAGCACAGCAGTTGGATTCTATTTTCTCTTGATATTTATATGCTTGTTGCAATGAGCATAAGTTAAGTTCTTCCTGTGTGAACACTTGTGTTTCTAAACTAAATATAATCAGTAACTATAGAATTTATTACAGGCTTTTAGTGTAACTGCTTATTTTTAGGATATCGACAAATATACATTTAATTTAAAGTGTATATACTCAGATGAAAATGAGCAACACTGTAAGAATATATTACCATGATGTTAAGAGCCAGAATCTGCTCCATTGCTGTTTCTTGTTAACTTATACAAATTTACTTAATTGACTTGACACCAGTGTCCTCACATACAGAGTGGGAATAATGTTTTGCTAATTGCATAATTCATTGTTACCCGACGACCCCCTTCCCACGAAAGAAAATAGTTATGAAATCTGGACATAATACCAGAAACAGTTACACCGGACAGTGAGCAGCAGCAGACAGACTCGTGGGGAGTACATGCATTGAGAAGGGGAATTGTATAAACAGAATCCTCAATCCTGTGGTCTTAGCCTGGGGCCAAGGATAATTTTTAGGGTATTGGCAGAATGTGTGCTGCCGGTGGTGGAACAGGGGCAGTATTTTGACCTGGGAAATCAGAAACATGAAGCCAGGCAAGTTAGGGCTGCTGAAGAGAGCAGGGAATAACGGGAAGGGACAGAGCCAGACAGATGATCACATATTGTATCACGGACCCCTGAACTATGTATGCATCCACGGTACAGACTCGGAACAGCTGAGGCAGAGGCAAAAGACTGGGTCTGAGATGGGCTTCCACCCAAGAAACAGAGTTTACATTTCAAGTCTGTCTAAGATAATTTCTGCCAAAGTAGGGGAAGCAACACCAATCAGAGAAAAGGACAGATTCTATGCAGAGTGCAATTAAAAATTACCCAGTATATATGAGGAATCAGGAAAGTGGAACACATTTTCAAGAGAAAAAGAAACTGACTCTGAAATGGCCTAGTATTGGAACGAGCAGACATGAGTTTTGAAATGGCTGTTAGTTTTCTTCAAAGAAGAAAAGTGAGATATTCGCCTATGAATGAAAATATAGGAAAAGACAGCAGAGAAATATTAACAATATAATGTAAAAGAACTAAGTGGAAATTCTAGAACTATGAAAGACATACATGGAATTAAAATTTTATTGGGTGGGTTTAACAGCTGAATGGAAATGATAAATGAAAGACTCAGGGACTTGAAGATAAAATAAGAGAATTTATCTAATATGAAGAACACCGAAAAATAAAGATTATAAAAAACCTAACAAAACCTCAGGCCCTTTTAGATTATATCAAATAGTCAAACATGCATGTTATTAGAGTCTTAGAAGGAAAGGAGACATAGAATGAACCAAAAGAAAAATAAAGAAATACTGGTTGAGGATTTCCTAGATTAGAGGAAAATTAGAGATAGAGATTAGAGACAGAAATTTCCACATATAATATTCTTAAAAAAAAGACAAACAAAAAAATGTTGTACTTCAGCACATCCATATGGTGTCAAATTGTTGAAAGCATCTTGCCCACCCCCCCAAAAAAGGCCAGATCTTAAAATCAAGAGAAAATTAACCCATCACATAGAGTGCATCAGTGAAATCAATGATTTGATTAATAGTTGACTTCTCATCAGAAATAAATATAACCACTGCAAAAATGGCAACCTACATGTTTTTTCAAGTGCATGTAATGTTTTTAAGGATTGGCCATATGTTCTTCTATAACAAATTCTTAATTCAAAAATATTGATATTATAGATAAAATATTTTCTGAACAAAATTAATTAGAAGTCAATAATAAAATGATACTAGGAAGACTTAAACATTTGGAAAATAAATAACAAACTTCTAAATAGTCCATATGTCAAAGAGGAAATCGCCAGGAAACTTTGAATTCCACAACAATGAAAAAATTCAACAGATAAAAATTAGTAGGGTATAGCTAAAGCAGTGCTAAAAAGAAAATTTATAATTTAAATTCATATGTATTTTTTATAAAGGAAGGTTTAAGGGCACCTGGGTGGCTCAGTTCATTAAGCGTCTGGCTCTTGGTTTCAGCTCAGGTCATGGTCTCATGGTTTGTGAGTTCCAGCTCCCCGATGGGCTCTGCGCTGACAGTGCAGAGCCTTCTTGGTATTCTCTCTCTCTCTCTCTCTCTCTCTCTCTCTCTCCCTCCCTCCCTCCCTCCCTCTCTCTCTCTGCCCCTTCTCTGCTCACACTCACTCTTTCTCTCTCTTCAAGTAAATGAATAAACTTTAAGAAAAGGAAGGTTTAAAATAAATCATCTGTGATTATAGTTTAAGAATTATAAAAGGAAGGGGCACCTGGCTTAGCTCAGTCAGTAGAGCATGCAACTCTTCACCTTGGGGTTGTAAGTTGGAGCCCCACATTGGGTGCAGAGATTGCTTAAAAATTAAATCTTAAAAAAAAAAAGAATTATGAAAAGAGCAAATTAAACCCAAATAAGTAGAGGGAAGAATATAATATAGATAAGAGCAGGAAATAATGAAATAGACAACAGAAAAATAATGAAAATCACTACCAAAAGCTGAATAAATTTATAAATCTCTAGATTACACTGATGAGTAATCAAGGAAAAATGAAATATATTATCAATATCAGGAAAGGGGCATCAATGCAGATTCTATAAACACTAATGGCAATAGGGAAATATTGCAAATAAATTTATGATGACACATTTGACAACTGGATGGAAGGAGCAAAATCCATAAAAAGTAAATTGTACCAAAATAAACCAAAGAATAAATAGAAGCTGAAATATCCATATGTCAATTTAAAAATTAAGTTCATAATTAAAAGTTTTCCCAGAACTAGATGTCTGTGCTAGTAAATTCTGTCAAACAATTTTGAAGGAATATATATATATATTTTCAAAAAGTATCAGAAGGAACACCTGTCTATTTTATAATAGTAATACTGTATTAACCTGATTTAAAAATTAAAGACATTAGAAACATAAAATTATAGGCCAATAACCTTCATGAACACAGACATCAAGAACTTCACAAAATTTTAGCAGACAGGATCTGACAGTCTATAGAGGGGATAAATATATCATACTGACAACGTGAATTTTTTCCAGAGAGTCCAAGTTTTGTTTAATACCTAAAAAAATCAACCAACTTAATAAATAAAATAATCATATGATCATTTCAATAAATGCAGAAGAATTTCACAAAATTCAATACCCACTCATAATAAAAATGCTCAGCAAACTGTGAATGAAAGGAAGCTTTATAAATCTGATAAAGGATAATTATAAACAAACAAAAAAACTACCACTAACATCCAATGTAATGCTTTCTGCTTTACATTAAGGGAAAAAAGCATGGATTTGTATTCCCGACATTTGTATTGAACGTTATGTGGAAATAAGGTAGGGAAACAATAGAAGGCATTGGAAAGGAAGAAGTCCAACTATTTTATTTGTAGACAGTATGATCACGTGTGTTGAAAAAGTAAATATTACTTTTATTCAGGTATTGTGAGTCCAGCAGTTGAGGAGACAGTTGCCATTAAAAAGATAGGTTATGACTCACAATTCCTGAGTACCCAGGCATTCAAGAGACCATAGCAGAGGACATAGGTTGGTCACAGGTAGAGAGAGGGGAATTGAACACAAGGCTTTCCTTGTGGTTTTCTGGGAAGGAAGGGGCAAGGCTGACTGAGGCTTAGTAGGTTTAGAATTGGCTAGTCTGAATAAATTCAGAGGGCACAGGGGAATAGGGGCTGCCCCTAGTTGTTTGATATCAGGCCCTGGGGTGATAAGGACAGAGGAATAGTAGCCTGGAACATAAGAGCCTGATAAGAAGGTTGTTGGAGTAATGGGTTCTGGAATGGCTAGTTTGCATTTACAAGGCATGCTCTGAGGCAAGTCATTTACTATCTCTAGAATCAGCTAACCCTGGCAGAGGCAGTGTCTCCTTGGTTAGTAAAAAAATCAAACAGAGAAAGTAGAAAATATGGTTAATACATTATTTGTAGAAAATCCTAAAGAACCTAAAAAAAATCCTACTAGAATTAATACATGAATTTAACAAGATTTTAGGGCCTACATCCAAAATACAAGAATCCGTTATACGTGTGTGTCTGTGTGTATAAGCAGTAAACAATGAGAACACTATAAAACATCAGTTCCATTTAAAATAGCAAAAACTATATAAGGAATGCTTTAATAAATGATGTCAAATACTGAAAATTCAGTATATTAAGGGAGATTAAAAAGAGCTAAATAAATGGAGTGATATACTGTTTATGAATCAGTACAGCTTATATTATTAAATAGTGATTCTTCTCAAATCCATCTATAGATTTACTATAATCTAAATCAAAATTACAGCAGGCCTTTTTCCCCCAAGAAATTCACAAATTGACTCTAAAATTTCTGTCTGGAGGCATAGACAATCTTAAAGCAATTTTAAAAATGGAAAGATTGGATAGCACACTACCTGCTTTCAAGGTTTACTATGAAGCTGCAGTAATTAAGATAGTGTGATATTAGCATAAAGACAAACATATAGTTCATTAGAGCATATAGTTTTACGTCTTCTCATAGAAATACAATTGATTTTCAGTTAAATGCCAAAGTAATTCAGTGAAACAACAGTCGTATCAACAAATGGTTCTAGAGCAATTGAAAATCTTTAAGAATAAGAAAAAATGAATAAGGTAAAGAGGGTGTACCCTTTAGTATAATTACGAAAGTATGTCAGTGGTTGCTTGAGTCTAGGAGTCATAGGAAAAGATGGACAACAAAGGAACTCAGGAAAGTTTTTACAGTGATAAAAATAGTCTATATTTTGATAGTAATGGTATTACTCAACTGTATAAAATTACCAAATTACATCCAATTCTACACTTAAAATAGGTAAATATTATATGTGAATTTTATCTCTATAAATATGGATAAAAATAGGAATAATCATGTCTTACAATTCTGAAATTTACAAATACATAATGCACATAAAAGTGCTTAACTTATAAGTTATTTTACAAATTCAAGGTATTATTATTATGTAATCAAAGTTTCGACTCCTTTTTAAAATTTTTTTTTAACATTTATTTATTATTGAGAGACAGAGACAGAGCATGAGTGTGGGAGGAGCAGAGAGAGGGGGAGACACAGAATCTGAAGCAGGCTCCCGGCTCTGAGCTGTCAGCATAGAGCCCAGCGTGGGACTCGAACTCACAAACTGAGATCATGACCTGAGCCAAAGTCGGACGCTTGACCGACTGAGCCACCCAGGTGCCCCCAAAGTATCGACTCCTTAATTAGGAAGAATGCATCATTCGCATAAATTGAATGCATCATGTGTCATATCAATTACATACATCATCACATTCATTTGAAATGTTTGTTATTATAACCTTTTTAACAAACAAATTTATAGAGTGTGAATGAAATGAAAAATCAAATGGTCAGTAAACTGCAGAACTATGACTGAAACAAGCCTTCACTCTATAGCTAAGTCTCTCTACTTAGTCATTATGTTTTTGTATTGAAAGTGTATCAGGGGCCGCCTGGGTGGCTCAGTCAGTTAAGCATTTGACTTCAGCTCAGGTCATGATCTCACAGTTTGTGAGTGCGAGCCCCACATCAGGCTCTCTACTGTTAGTGCAGATTCTGTTTTGGATCCTCTGTCCCCCTCTCCCTCTACCTCTCCCCTGCTGACATTCATATTCTCTCTCTTTCTCTCAAAAATAAATAAACATTAAAAAAAATATATCAGGCTCAAATGCTAGACATGTACAGAAGTACAAGTTTTCATAGAAGTCTATCCACAAAAAGTTTTGTGTATGCTAGAATAATTTAAAGATGATCTGGTGAAGAGTGGTTTCCCTATCTTCTGCAAATTTTAAGGGTCATAATAGAATTTATTCAATAATATTTATGTAACATGATACAAAACTAATTCCTCTTGGAATTTAGTACTGAAATCACCTTGATGATCAGAAAAATAGGTGTGTTTATTTTTAATTTAGGAAATAAATAATATTTATGGGGAATATTGTGTGATTTAAAAGCATCTATATAGATATGTGCCTTTAATATGTTATAAATGGTATAGCTGTCATTTTGTCCCATATGATTTTTTTTAACTTAGCTGCCATGAAGTTAAAAAAAAATTCAGTTTTAATAATCATTTAGTCCTAATTTAATGACATACAATCTTTCCATATTGCCTAATTTCATAGGTATTTAATATTTGTCTTATGTGTGATTTAATATTTTATGCAAATGAGTGTACTTTTGAGGCAAGTAAACTATAAACAATAGTAAAATTATAGTAAAAAATAGTTTGAAAAAAGAGGTTTGTTTATTAAGTTTAGCTCTTAAAAATTAGCATTATTTTATTATTTTTTATTTTTTTATTTAAAAAAAAAATTTTTTAACGTTAATTTATTTTTGAGACAGGGAGAGACAGAGCATGAACGGGGGAGGGTCAGAGAGAGGGAGACACAGAATCTGAAGCAGGCTTCAGGCTCTGAGCCCTCAGCACAGAGCCCGACGCGGGGCTTGAACTCACGGACCGTGAGATCATGACCTGAGCCGAAGTCGGCCGCTTAACCAACTGAGCCACCCACGTGCCCCCAAAATTAGCATTATTTTAAACATCAGTATCCTAAATCAGGCCTCTGGTAGTACTTCTTTTCATAAAGTCTACTATACATTATTAAGGCTATTGGAAATAACATTGGGAAGCTGTAATGATATTACATACCAAGAACATATATATCTACACACACATACATATAACCTTCTGGAAACATGTGATTTTTACCAACTGATTCTTTGAAAGTGAGTACATATGTTAAATTTGGATAACATACTCATATTCACTTTAATTACTTATCTCAATTACTTAACATACATATGTTATATAAATAACACATAAACCAAATCTCTTTCATGAATTGTAAAAGGAAGAGTAAAACAACTACTTAGTGACATTGGTTTCTGAGTAAATATTCAGAGAAATGCATGAGGTTCTTCTCTATTTGGTAAAGTCTGGAAACATATACATATGAAGTATTATGATATAGAAAAAATTCCTGGAGCAGAAAATTAATATGCATATCATGTACATATGAAGATGTTCATGGAGATTGTTTCAAATTTAATTCAGGTGTATGAGTCATTTTCCAAAAGAATTATCCAGTACATATTAATTTGTGTGGCATTGGTAAATTCATAGAATAGATACACTGATTAAAAGAGAACACACACACACACACACACACACACACACACACAGATGGTTTGTATTATTACTATCAAGAAAAGAAAAGGTAGAGTGAACTAATATTGACTATTCTTTACATGCTATATGCATTGTGTAGCTATTTAAATATTTCCATTTCCTCCTCATGGGATGAGCCTAAATTTCAATCATTATTTTTTCAAGTTTCAAAGCAAACACTTTAAGAGCAAATAAAATACTTGCTTTTGTTTCTAAATACACTGAATTGAATTTGATATTTTATTGATTAAACAAAATTAGAAGCATGAGCCACAGGCTCATCATTGATATTTGTCATTTCATTGAAGAGCACCAAAGTGGTAAAACATAGAATGTTCCCAGTGAAAAAGGGGTCAACAAATCAGTTTTTGCCTCCACTGTGGCAGAAAAATATGTACTGGTGCTAACCATCATTTAGATGTGCTTCAGATCAAGCTCTTGGATATCTCGGTGTCTAGTACCTTGAAATTGTGGCAGTGCACCACCTGTGTATGCAGCCATGATGTTCACAAACCTATCTGGAGAGATCACATGTTGGTGAGATATTTGATCTCCTCTTGTGCGGCTTGTCATAGTATGTTCTTGATCTGATCAGGGAAATCTTTTGTCACTGTAGAAACTAATAATTTATTCTATCATGTATATCCTATTGTTTAGAAAATACTCCTTGATAGGAAGATTACTTGCATGATGGCATTTCCAGGTTGGTCATTTGGTTGGTGAATCTTTCCTTTCAGATACCCAGCTTTGAATTTGGAATGTTGTTGCTGTGAGGTCTGAATATGCCCCTGTAAAATTTATATACTGAATTCCAACTCCCAAAAGTGATGGTATTAGGAGTTGAGGTCTTTGAAGGTGCTTAAGTCATAAGGGAAGAAAAGAACCATCATGAATAGGATTAGTGCCTTTATAAAAGAGACCCCAGAGAGAAATCCCTACCCCTTCCACCATGTGAAGACACAAGTAGAAGTCTGTGACCTGGAAGAAGGCTCTCACCCATCCATGCTGGCACCTTGATCTTGGACTTCCAGCCTCCAAAACTCT
This sequence comes from Panthera tigris, assembly GCF_018350195.1. NCBI lineage: Eukaryota > Metazoa > Chordata > Mammalia > Carnivora > Felidae > Panthera > Panthera tigris. Next base: position 126,667,174 of record NC_056665.1, read on the forward strand.
GAGAAATAAACCTCTGTTGTTTATGATCTACCCAGTCTCTGGTATTTTGATATAGCAGCCAGAATGAACAAAGACGGTTGTTATCCTGACCAGTTTCAATTGATGGTAATTGAAAGATGAAACTAACTCTATGTGTTGGAGTCTTCATATGCTACCATGAAGATTTGAGTATTTGAAAAATTACCTTGCTATCTCTAGAGGTTGGGTCTAAGAGTCCACAGGAGAATGAAAATGACTTCTCTAGAACTCATGAACAAATTTGCTTCTTTTCAAAATCAGAAGGTGTGAGACTGAGAAAAGCCAGGTCTCTTGGACAAATATCCTAATCCTACCCCTGTGCTGGAGTCATTACAAGAGGTCTGTTGTTAGAGTGCAAGTGGGGCTGAGAATGAGAGCTGTTGCCAGGCACTGCTCTCTAGGAAGCCCAACTAAGACCATGGGAAAACAAAACCATTTCCAAAGATCACAGGCTTTGAATTAAGGGAACCCAAAGCAAAACACAGAGTGGTGTGAAAGTTATGAACTGAGAGGGCTCCGCTGGCTTCATGTGGGTGGTGGGAGCTGGTCTGACCAGTGCATTCCCCGCACTCAGGCCAAACACCTTGTTCCCCTCTAACAAGTACGATCATTTGGATTTCCAACACAGTTGGCGTTTTCAGTTACGTGTTAACCACTCTTTAACTAGCAAAGTAAGAGGGCGGGGGAAAACTCTGAGGGTGAGAAATTCTCAGAAGATGTTAACTTTTAAAACACAATTAATGATGCTACTTTTAAGTCAAAATGGCTTTTAATTATTGATGTCACTATGGTCCCAACCCTACAGATTTCAGTCATTCTGTAAACACATTCCTCTAGATTTGGCCTCAGAATCCCTGTGGGCTAGAAACTGCTAGATGGAATTTCTAATTAAAAAAATAGAAAGGGCTCCCAGCAATTTAACCCCACGTTCCCTCGTCAAACATTTACCCTCACACTCCCTCTTATAAGTGCCCCTAAAGTCTCTTACTCATATTGACAACTTGTACTTGACAGCACCCATGAAAGACCTGACAGCTTTCCTCCAAAAGCAACACCCTCCATACTGACATTGCTTCAACACCTTGAAATTTACCCTTCAGACTGAAAGGTTCCATACATAGTGATTAATACAATTCACAAAGGATCTATTTTTAAAAGGATTGTGCACTTGGGTGATAGTTGCTAAAGTAATATTCTTTTGCTTTGGGTCAAGGCTGAAGAGAATTTTGAGTTCATGAAACCCTTATGTATTTACACAGGTGTGGAGCCCATACACATTCTATACACGTTTCTTTGCCTCTTTGTGGCTTCTCTTTGTCTCTTCTTCTTTCTTCTGGTCTGCCTCTGTGTGCCTCTCTTATATTCTAGCTCTCTTCTTATCTTATATTCTAGCTCTCTTCTTATTAAGTTATTTTAATGTCAGCGAAAGTTCTGGGAAACTCACACTGGAAACTACCGTCAGTACATTTTCTGATTCCACATTCCTCTTGCCAAGGTGACTGACATTAAAATGGCTCCATTATGTCTGTTGACAAGTTGGTCCATCAAGACTTTTTCTGACTTGTCTAGAATGTCTCACAGGTAGCTAATAAAAGAGAAGTAAAAAATGTATATCTTTCAATGACACCTCTTCAATTTGGTTTTGGTCCTTGAATAGAGCCAATGGAATATTTGATATCTAAATCATAACTCTCTCCATTGTGGGATTCCCTGTTGTTGGTTTTTTTCCTTTCTCTGATTTTCAGTAATTAAATATATTCATTACATACTTAGGAGAATAACTGTAGGAGACTTGAAGAACTGCTTAATAAGTGAAATATTAATATTTACATTACTTTGAATTCATTTAGGAAATTATGTCCTGATCATTTTGCTGTAGAAAACCTAATGTATTTTTATTTCAATATTTGTTAATTTATAAAATAAAACTTACTTCAGCTAATCAAAACTTAAAAAAGACAACTCCCTTTCTTCTTTACCAATATATTTCCCTCAAACCCAAAGCCAAGCGAAGTATCCTTTCTGTGGTATGCCCATTAGCTGATGCAATAGAGATAGGGATTGAAGAAAATATGTGGTATCATAGTCTGGATAGGATTTAAAAATAAATTAAAAGCCCTCTATTCATTCCTGAGTGGTTGTGGAACTTCAAGAAAAGATATTACTGTCATAAAACTAAGGAAGCTCTAATTTTATATGAATAGTTCACTCTTTAAATGGGTCTGATTTTTCCTTAGTACTTTGTACTGCTCTTATAATAATTTCTGTTACCACCTGTTCTTTCTGTATAGGCCTTTTAGACAATGAGCACATAAAGAAAACTGTGCCAATTAGGGGCTGCTGTGCACAGCCTATTTTATTAATAGAGAATCCCAATTAAAATGGGTGTTATTTATTCTGTTTTGCTATTATTGCAAATTGCATTAATGAAGATTGACCCTTTGTAAATTTCACATTTGTCCTAAGCACTGATTTTCCTCAATAAGCTCAAAGATTGGTGTTCTTGACTTAGACAAAAGGAGATTCTAAAGCTTAGCCACAGTTCAAGAAGTGACTTATGCTTGAATAGTATCTCAATCATAAATAAAGGATTCTCAAATAGAAGGTTATAATTATATGTTTTTTTTCATTATCTCTGTATAGAGCTCTAGATATTTGAGACTGTTAACTACCACTGATAAAATGACCTAGATTAAAAAAAAAAATTCCACTGGCTGAGCCCTGATTGTTGAATACACAATGCAAAGTAGAAATGTTTAATTTCCTCAGTGGATATAGCCTAATAAAATCACCAAGGCTTTAAGGGATACCTAATTTATAAATTAACCAGCTACATATATTCTAGAAATAGAAATTTCTTGACCTTTTGTGTTTGGCATTTTGTATATGTCTGGATTAATTTGAACAGGTTTGGCTTTATGCTTCTTCCATACTAATCTTCCTTTGCAGAATAATCAAAACAGAAAAAAAATCCCCTCAGTACCTTAAATGACCCTAGGTTTTTCCAGTGGAAATTCACCTGCAGCAGCTTAGAGATGAAAAATGGTAGACTGCTGCCGAATTTTAATTATTCTTTGGATATTTTTAAATGCAATTAATAAATATAAGAAATTTTTTAAAGAGTGAGAAAGGAAGAGGGAACCCGAGGGTTTTTTTTTTATTGGTACGTAGCAATTTATTTCAGCATAATCTATTTCTATATATTATTTCCATTATTAGATAATATGAGGAATTTTTACTTGATTTTTCAAATTATTTAATTTGAATAATCTTTAGTTCCTGGGGATTGTTATAGATGTAGAATGCTGTAAGCTTATCTCAAAATGCCATAATTTTGAGAGATTATCATCATATTTCATAATGAACATTACAACATAAATTAGAAAACTATATTTGCAGGCTTACCTAGAGACGTGCACACATTTAGAGCAAGGAGTTTGAAAACTACTAACCTATTTTTTCCTAAAAATTATTTTATTTAAGGGCAATCAGCACAACCTGATAGAATCAGCTTACTCTATACCTAGAATGTTCCCAAATCCAAGAAATAGGTTTTGGACCTACAAAGTCATAGACCCATTAAACTAATGTGTATCCAAAACAGTTTCAAATATTACATAGAAAGATATAGACTGGATTTGAGCCAACAGATATATGTTTTGGATTCTAGCCTTTCCTCTCATTAATCTTTTAAGCTACCTTCTTCTTCATGTATAAATAAGGATAACTGTAGTCATCCCATAAAATGGAAGTAAGGAATAAATGAGATAATGTATTGAAAGTGGTTTTTAAAATTTTTTTTATATTTATTTATTTTTGAGAGACAGAAACAGAGCACAAGTGGGGGAGGGGCAGAGAGAGAAGGAGACACAAAATCCGAAGCAGGCTCCGGGCTCCAAGTTGTCAGCACAGAGCCCGATGCGGGACTCGAACCCACAAACCGTGCGATCATGACCTGAGCCGAAGTTGGATGCCTAACCGACTGAGCCACCCAGGTGCCCCTGAAAGTAGTTTTTTAAATGCCAGGCCATAAAAGGGGTATAATTTTCCTTTCCTTCTCCTAAAACATGTTGAGGGCCTGCTATATACGAACTTTTTCTGAAAGATAAAAATTATGAAACTACTCACAAAATAAAGAGTGAAAGACAAGAATATGAAAACTCTGAATTGCAATTTATGCTCAGAGAGTGAGAACTTCCCTATGACTATAGAATATGGTACATATGTATCACCACATGATACAACCCCCTTGATTAAGAGATAGGAATTAAAGGTTTTGCCAGAAACATGGGAAACAATGAAGGAAGGATCTTAAGAGCAAAAGCACTTCAGGTACAAGTTCAGCTACTTTTTCATTCAGTCATACTCTTTTGTTCACTATGGGTCTGTGTTGATTGCAATTTACTCAAAAATGCAGAGCGAGTAACACAGATAATCATTTGTACCTGCCAGTTAATCGTTTTTAACAAATATCCATCAACTACTCGCACTGTGCTGGGCATCTTACATATATTACTTCTTTTGAGTTATCTGAGAGCCTTTCAAGCTAAGTCTGATACTCTCTATATTATGCCTGAGGAAACAGAAGGCAAAGATTTTGAATGGGATTCACAAGTGACATAAGAGAGAAGACTGAAATCTGAATGATATGCTTCCAGATCCTAGCACTGTTTAACTATAACAGACACACTAAACAGACAGAATCTGTCCCTATTTCCTTATTCCTAAAAAGCATTAAATCTATCTTGGAGAGCAAGTGGGAGATCTGGAGAGAACATAATAGTAAAAAAATGAAAATTAAAACATAAAGGTAGACATCTGGCATTTAATGGTCATTAGTGGAAAAATTAGACAGTTGTGAATTATTTATCAACCACTAAGTTCTTGGTGCCCTTTCCCAAAATATAGCTATTTATTTCCATTTCAGACAACTGAAAATAGAAGATTAAGACTCAGTTCAATATCTCACTCCACTATGAAATCTTGGGCTCTCTGCAAATTGAGCACAAATTAAGAGTTGGTTGAATTACTCACCCATAAAAAAGAATGAAATCTTGCCATTTGTGACAACATGGGCAGACCTAGAGGACATTGTGCTAAGTAAAGTAAGTCAGACAGAGAAAGAAAAATACATATGATTTCACTTACATGTGGAATCTAAAAACCAAACAAACGAGCAAATAGAAAAAACAGAAACAGACTCATAAATACAGAGAACAAACTGGTGGTTTCCAGAGAAGACAGGGGAGAGGGGATGTGCATAACAGGTGAAGGGATTAAAAGGTACAAACTTCCAGTTATAAAATAAATAAGTCAGGAGGGTGAAAAATATAGCATGGAGACTATAATCAATAATACTATAATAACCTTGTATGGTGACAGATGGTAATTACACTTGAGCTGAGCATTTCATAAGGTATAGAATTGTTGAATCACCATGTTTTACATCTGAAACTAATATAGTATTGCATGTCAACTTCAATTGTACTTCAATTAAAGATAAAAGTTTAAAAAGAAAAATAAAAAAGACTTGGTTGAACTTCAAAAGGCAGTGGTGGGGAAGGGCTATCCAGATTTCAGGTAGAAGGTATAGAACAACAAAGACAGAGATAGTAAGTTGAATCCTTGTGATGAAAAGCTTCCAGTGGTAGGCTGTGGGGTTTATTCTTAAAAAAAAAAAAAATTATGTTTATTTATTTTTGAGAGAGAGAGAGAGAGAGCACGTGCACACGAGTGGGGGAAGAGGCAAAGAGAGAGGGAGACAGGATTCAAAGAGGACTCTGCATCGGCAGCAGAGAGCCCGATGCAGGGCCGAACTCATGAACTTCAAGATCATGACCTGAGCCGAAGTCAGATGCCTAACCGACTGAGCCACCCACCCCATGTGGTGTTTATTCTTAATTTACCAGGAAAGAGCAAAACATGGAAGACTTTAGAACTCTGTAAAACAACTAGGCATAAGGAAGATTAGTTTGGCAGTGGGAGACATATTTTGGATCACAGAGAAAATGGACGTAGGGGGATGAATAAGATGGTTATTCCAATATTTTAAGTAGTTGTTGGAGGAAGGTCCAAATGGCAGTACAGTGCTGAAGACAGAAGAAAATGGACAACATTTGCCATCCAGGCATTAGTGCATCTGACACATAATTTTGATACCACAGTGTAGCTAACTCTGTGCCATCGCTATGTGTATTTTAATGTTTTTTGTATCCAGTCATTGAATATAATCATTTTGAAAATAGTAAAGTACTCGTTCGTGTCGTCACATAGCTACAATATGTAATGGTATGACAAACACACGGGTAGTTAATTTATGCTTTGCCAGAACCTGCCAACCACGTGGAACAAGTTGCAAAACACATTTGAAAGTGCCATGTGGATGCTTTTGCAACTCAATATACATTTTTTACAAGGACAGTAGCTACTCGGACATGTAAGTCACCTAAGACATGTAAGTCTCTCCTAACATATGACTGCTTTTTCAAAAGAGATTAAATAAATACGTGTCTTTCCCGTATCTCTTTGCATTAAACTAACTCACGGAACATTGCTTTTTTGTCTGCTTTGAAGACACACTTTGCTAGAACTCTCTGTGCCACATCTGAACTCACTGCTCCATACACATATACCTTGGATACCCCTCTGTACTATAATTTAATTCCCTTTTAATCAAGGAATTCAAAGTCAGGAGACAATTGGGGTTTAATATGCAGATCCCAAGATGTAGTAACAGACCACATGGAAAACAGGGGATCCAGAAAGGAGGCATGTGGTGAGGAGAACACAAATATTTCTTGACTTCAAAGCAAAGACAAAGAATAAATAAGTCACTCTGTAGTCATCAACTACATATATTTATTACCTTTAAAAAAAGGCCAGAGGTACTAAAATATAAATGGAAGGGTCTATGTAGAAGTCTGACACTTTTCCTTCCCCTCAGAACTATGCAAAAATTCACTTACCCCAAGAACAAAATGTACGCTTTTCTTTTAATCTTTTTGTTTTAGTTAAATTAAACAAGAAAAACATGCTTGCTTTAACAAATTCAAATAATATGTAAGTGTATGTAGTAAAAAGTGTACGCCCTCCTCTGCCTTCTTCCCCTTAATGGTTCTGTGTTTATTATCCTTGGAGAATTTTTCTGTGCACATAAATATGCATCTTTATGTTCAGCTACAATTTCGTTTGGGTCTTTAAACAAATTGGGATCAGATTCTTCATTTTGTTCTGAGGCTTGCTATTTCATTTAACAATATGCAGTGGATATTTTTCTAAGTCAGAATCTAATTCGGTTATCGTAATGGCTGCACAGCTTTCCATTTGTGGATATTGTGTAATTCTTCTCTCTCTCTCAATTGTTTTCTTTTTTCTCCTACCACTAACAATGCTGCTGTGAGCATACTTGTACATATTTGTATATATGTGCTCAAGTATTTTGTAGAAAATAGATTCCTATGTGTTGTTCAACACTGTAAGCATTTTGTTCCCTTCAACATAATGAATGATAGAGTCATTTATACGCAAACGCACACACACACACATACACATAAACACACATTTACAGACATATTTTGCTTGTGTCTCCATAATTTCTATCGACCAGAGAGAATATTTGAGGCAAATATTTGAACATTTTATAACCAGAATGCTAAACATCATTAAGTATAATTTTTAGTAATGAAACATTTCTGCACCTTACGCTACCCCATCCTCTTAGCTCTAAGTATTCACTAAAATATTCAGATACTCTCTTCTTATTTTGTATCTTCACCTATAGCCATCTTTGCTTGTGGTCCAGCATCTTCCTCTACTTGGCACTTATCCACATGCTGGTGATGCTACTTTATTTTTTCTCTTTTCTTCTGGCAGTTTTTAGTATCTGCCTCTCTCTGCAGTAAAGAACAAAGCTACAATGGAAATGACAGCTTCCCTAGAAGCCATCTAAGTACCTTCCTACGCTCTGGATTTGTTTGTTCTTTTTAGAAGATCAGAGAACACAAAACATGGACTACATCTGACAAGATGCTGGGTTGAACTCATTTTTAGCAGATGTCATGCTATGCCTGACAGTTTCACAGCTGGAAGAGTGATTTGGGACAATGGAAGGGAGAATGGGACAGCATAGCAGTATTTAGTATTTTCTTTACAACTTCATTGACTTCTTTTTTAAGGAAATATTCTGTAGTATAATGGAGATTATTATCATTTTTAGTGAAAAAAAAAGCCACAGAGTTAAAGTGACATTAGTTTTATGAAAAGATAGCTAATTAATTTAGTAGTAAAGGGTGGAACAAATTGGGTCTCTGTGCCTATAATTATGGAAAGACCTAGAAATATAACAATTGGAAAAGTAAAGGAAACTGCATCTTTATTGAGTAATTATACAGGAAGTTCTAAAGCCAGTGTAACTAAATAGAAAAGTACTGTATTCCTAGAAGTGGTATGAAAATCAGGGAAGCCCAGATTCTATAAAACCACCTTCTTTAAAGAAATACTTCTTTCTAAAGATAAAAATGCTTGGAATTTATATTGAGCATTTACTTTGAGGACTTATTTAATCTGGAAGCCCCCTACTTCTGTACATTAGACAGCCCAGGAACAGTGACTGGTAATACGTAGGTGATGTGCACAGTCCAAGGCTGTTTGTTCATCACCAAATAGAAGTGAAAAGTCTATTTACACTGGATAGCAGTCACAGAGAAGAATCAACGATTGAATCAAATCAGTTGTCTCAGTGTGTAAGAGGTAAACAATGCCAAAATAAAAAGTGCATTCATTTCAGTTGATTGACACCAGTTGAAAATCAATGTGATGGGATCATTCGGGACTCCATGCTGTTCTGCATTATCTGAATTAGGTTTCTCTCCTGCAGCACCCACCAAGTCAGGCCAGGGACAGGTGAGAAGGTATTATTTCTACAGCCTACCTAAGTGCCTTTGAGGCCATAATCATTTTCAACTACTTAAGTTTTATTAGTCTGGGAATTCTACAATTCAGAAGTGAAATAGTACGTTGTGTATAGTTTGACATTTCATGGTAACAAAGTAGGTTGTAAAAGGGCAAGATATTCTTTCTTTCCTTGTATTTGCATCATCTCTCTATATCCCCAATGAAATGGGGTAAGATTGATTGTCCTCATTTCTGATTGATGCATAGGTATCATAAATTAGATGGTTGAGTGTTGCCCTCAGTATTGAAATTATGTCCATCTAAGTACGATTAATGCCTTTAACTTTCAACAACTTGAATTACTCCTGAAAGACACAATTTACCTAAAATAGCATCCGAAGAGCATCTGAAGGATGTCTTTTATTTAGAATTTGCCTACCAGACCGCTCATTAAGAATTTCCAGAAAACACCAGCTATGTTTTCAAGATAGGATGCCCAAACCGAGCTGTGATTTCGAAAAGCTATTTGACTAAAGTGAAATTTTATCTAATTAAATCCACATTGTAAATATATTGGCAAATTATTTACACCTCTCAATAGCTTTGGGAATGTTGCCAACATAACTAAGGTGGAAGGAAATCCTATTTTTTAAAAGTGACTGCTTCTTCCTGTACGGAATTTAGATACCATGGTTCTGAAATGCCTCATTGCGCTCTAGTTCTAGGGTGAAAGGAACTTAAGTGGTATCCTTTTTAAAATTTTTGGTTACATTTTTAACACAAAGGCACAAATTATTGCTCTTAAGTACTCTAGGTTCACTTAAGAGTTTAGGTCTTTAATAAAACCTGAACATCAGTTTCACTTTAGATCTTTTTCAGGGCCACTACTTGCCCATTTGGAACCTTTCTGTGAATTAAAGAAAGGTGCTGTTTGGAGTGGGCACAGGCTGAGTCCACACCTCCAGGCCCTCGTTTTGGCATCTCATCTGGGCACTGTTTTGCAGCCACAATCTGCTCAACTGTACATGGGAGACTTGTGTCTTCAAATGGTCTCTAATAGGATATTTGTCACAATTATTTCCCGTACATTCTTTGAAGCTTTTCTGGATCTCAAGCCTTAAACTATATCCAAACCACTCTGATCGCTTGCCAATGATGCTGCTTCATATTTTAGTGAAATAAATTATTTAAAGGTATCTGAATTCTATTTCTTCAACTTCTATATACTTCAAATACTTATTCATCCTCTTCTTGTCTCAGAGAAAGAAGTATCTCTCCTTCCATCTGGGATTAGCCTGTTCACTGCCCCACCTGTTCAGATGATTGACTACTCCAATCTTCCCCTCTCGGTTTTCCATGGTCAAGCTTTCTTTCTCTCTGAATGGAATCCTACATTTTGGTTTGCATATGTTCTTAAACCTCCACTATCTAAACCACATGCCTTTACTTTTCCAATTCCTTCTACCAGGAAAGACCTTCACCATTTATATATATTCCTGAATCCTTCCTTCTTTTCAAGACCAGTGATAATGCCACTTACCCCAAAGAACTTTCCTTGGAAGAAGTACTTCTTCTTTTGAAGGTCCATAGAACTTCATTTAAATCTTCCTTATGGTAGTCACCATTACATGACCTAGGAAAACTATTGCATGTGTATATGTTTTGTATGGCTAAAGAAAACGTGAGCATCTTGCAGACAAAACTCACCTATGCTTTAACTTTGAGTCCCTAACACAAAAAAACAGGATGTCATGCATATATTTAACACCAAATACATTTTATAAAAATTTTGTGGAAGGAAATTTTTATTTATTTATATAATGATCCTCTCTCTTTTTAACATTTTAATTTCTTTGAAGATTTTTAATAGACCTAATTTTTTTAGAGGGATTTTGGGTTTGCTACAAAATTGACCATAAGTTAGACACAGCCCATATATTCCCTGCCTTCACACATACATAGCCTCCCCCATTATCAACATCCCTTACAAATTTATTCAAATTGATGAATCTATGTTGACACACCCTTATCCCTCAGAGTTCATAGTTACATTAGGGTTCACTCTTAGTGTTGTACATTCTGTGGGTTTGGACTAATATATATTAACATACTGTAGCATCCATTATTGTACTAATCAACTACTATAGTATAACAGAATAGTTTTGCTGCCCTAATGTTCATCTGTTCTCTGCCAATTCACCCATCCTTCCCTTCCCCCTAAGCTTGTGGCAACTACTGATCTTTTTACTGTCTCCATAGCATTGCCTTTTCCAGAATGTCACTTAACTTTTTAGCCTTTGCAGATTCACTTCTTTCATCTAGCAATATTAATTGACGATTCCTCCATGTCTTTCCATGGCTTGATAGCTCATTTCATTTTAGCACTGAATAATACTCCATTGTATGGATGTACCAACGTCTGTGCCTCCGTTCACCTGCTAGAGGATACCTGAGTTGCTCACAGGTGTTGCCAATTATGAGTAAAGCTGCTATAAACTTCCATGTGAAGGGTTGTGTGGAGACATGCTTTCAACTTACTTGTGAAAATACCGGGGAGCAGGACTGCTGAATCCTATGGTAAGAGAATGGTTAATTCCGTGCGCATCACCGGACCGTCTTCCAAAGTGGCTGTTTCGTGTTTCATTCCCACCAGCAGTGCATGACGCTTCCTGTTGCTCCACATCCTTATCAGCATTTGGTGTTGCCGTTCTTTTGGGTTTTAGCTGTTCTCTGATAGATGTGTAGAGGATTTCATTGTGTGTGTGTGTTTTTTTAATTCACAATTCCCTAATGAGATATGTTGAACATTTTTCATATGCTTATTTATCAGCTGTGTATCTTTCATCAGGTGTCTGTTCAGAACTTTGGCCCATTTTTAAATCAAGTTGTTAATTTTCTTATTGTTGAGCTTTAGATATTCTTTGTATGTACTGGATACCAAAATCTATCTTTTGCAAATATTTTCTCTCAGTGGTCACCTGTTTTCTCATCCTTTTGAGGTTGTCTTTCACACAGCAAAGGTCTAGTTCTGATGAAGTCCAGCTTATCAATTATTTCTTTCAAGGAGCAAAACTTTGGTGTTCTATTTAAAAAGTCAGTGCCAGACCCATGGCCATCTAGGAATTCTGCATTATCTTCTAGGAGTTTTATAGCTTTGCATTTTTACATTTGGATCTATGATCCATTTGAATTATTTTTTTCACCATATATTTTTGAAAACACTTTTTAGGGGATGACTAGGCTTTACCATATTTATTTTAATTCTGCCTTCCTTTTTGAAAGAGAACTTTCCTAAATGTAAGATTCTTGGTAGATCATTTCTTATCACTTTGAGGATGTTATCATCCCATTTGACTCTTGCTTTTCTTACCACATTCTTTTTCCTCTCTTTACCAAATTTTCATAGATTTCCATGAATAGATATTTATTCATGTGTTATTTTCCTTTAGGATCATTCCCGGAGGCTTTATTTTTTGTTGTTATTATATTTTAAGTAATTTTCACCAGTGTTAGTCAGAAACGGGTCAGCAGAACTTCTCAGACTGTCATGCTAATCAGTCTTCTCTTGTGCTTCTCCTCTTTGCATACAAGGCCCTTCATTGTCAGGTGTTTTCAATTGTATATGAATATAGCTCTCAGAAATTTTAGCGTGAGATTCAGTAATCACATGGGAAGTCCAGTGGTATTCTCTCCAGGCACTGGCAAATAAGAATATGCCTCTCTGAGTCTATAATCATTACTTTATCTTTTCTCAAATATTGTAAGTCCCTTCAAAAGGAAGATAGTTATGAAGAAAAAGTGCTACCGAACATACCCAAATATAAGAAAGTATTTATGTGTATTTATATACAATCTATGTGAATTAGTTCTAAATATATAAAGAGAGAGACAGAAAGAGAGAGGGAGAGAAAGAGAGAGAGAGAAAGAGAGCTCAGAAAAGAGATAGTAGAAGAATTTTCTTAAGATGTCTGTCAAATTTAGGTACTCTTTACCAAGTTGTGTATTTGGACGCTAGAAATAGGAAAACCGTATTTTCACAAACGTAAGTGAATTTGCAGTTCTTTATGTTGGTAAGATTGAGATTTCCCTTAATTGAAAATAGGAGCACGTTAGCTTTATTGCCAGCTCTGCTACTATATGGCCCCGTTAATTTGGAGAGGTAGCTTAATATTTACCTCCTTCCTTATGTGGGAAGTTATGTGAACGAAATCTGAATTACATACCGTACAGAGCCATTACATAGGACTAAAAGCAATAATGTAAACATACCATATAAATGCAAACTGTCGCACACGTCTTGTATTTAAACAGAATCCATACAAAGAGAAATTGGATCTTCATGGTTTCCATGTGTATTTATGAAGCGGCCACTATTCTAGGCAGACAAGTTTCAGCAGCGAAAAATCAGTCTTGTGGACTTTATCTTCCATTGGTAGAGACAGAAAAGAAACCAGTAAATCCATAACTGCAATGCAATTACACATTTACATAAGAAAATATACATTTTAATTCCATCCTAAGTTTTAAGTTAAAATGAGAGTCAAAATTCAAATTAACAAAATTCTGTAATAATGATTTCCATCTTGGAGAAATGCATGCATAAAGGGGTGCTTTATTACAAATGCAAATCTGAATATTACACTATTTTTGAGGTTCATAGTTTAATTGGACCGTTTTTATTTATATTGTTCTGGTCAAATAATGTGTTTTTCATACATACTTCCAGTCTACCTCTAATTCACAAATATTTATTAAGTTCCAACAAGGCTAAGACCATGTACGACATGAGGGAATGACTTCAGAGCCTGCCTAGATGACAGATGGGATATTAAGCACCTCTCATAGCAGAGACTCTGTTAGAATTATACCAATGTAAAATGACAGGTGGCAACTCCATAAAAAGGTTTTGATAAAAAACAAGATGGAGAGAATCTCAAATATGATGCACATTCACATAGGCAGAACCACGGGACAAATACAATTAAGGAGGTGAAATGTCAGAATGGTAATCTCTGTGGATGCTTATACATAGTATCATAGAAGTAAATGTTTATTTACTAAAAATGTTGAGCTCTTACTATGTGTCTATCATTCTACTTGGGCTCATGATTTGAGACGATTGGGCATGGGTTGTGCCTGCAGATTGCCTCCAGTCAATTAGGGAGAGGCAACCATGGAAATACAGAAGTATTTCCTACTGCTCTACTGATCAACAGTAGCGGAGTGTAGTATCTTGGAGGGAGCAGTCCCAAAGAAGAAGTTAATTCCGTACAGGAGGACAAGAAAAGGCTATAAAAAATATTTGGTGTTGGGGTGGCTGGCTGGCTCATTTGGTAGGACATGCAATTCTTGATCTTGGGTTCATGAGTTCAAGCCCCACGTTGGGCATAGGGCCTACTTAAAAACAATTATTCAATGTTGAGTTGACTTTTGAAAGAGGAGATATTCATCAGAAAGATATGATGAGATGTGGGATGGTGACAGTGGTAGGGAGTGTTCAGAAAGTATTCCAGGCAAACTGTTAATTCCAAGATTAACACTTTGAGCATACATGCACAAATGGTTTAGTGCAGGAAGAATTTGGGAAACACTTTTTCTTTTGTGTTTATAAAGTTTCATGAGAATATGTTTTCATTATGCTGTCCTACAAAATGTTGCAATTATTATACTGTAATACCTGATTGGGTTTTTTTTCCTCAATATACAGATACAGAAGAGAGGACTATAGTCTTATATACAGGTATATTGAATAGGCTTTACTAAATATCTTTTTCAAATTTTTAAAAAACTGTAAGTGAAAATTCACACACCTTCTAGCACTGTTCATATTATCCAAAGAATTATGGGAAAATAGTTCAACGGTATCTAAGACATTGGAAGTTATTTGAAATTTCAGTTTTCCTTAATCTCAGGATGTTTTGTGTTATACAGTGCTAAAATATTATTGAAAGCTATTATAGGTCAGCATTGGAGAAAAGACGCACGGAACATAAATTCTAACACTAGGGATCTGTTTTGCATACTATAAGGTAGAAAAACAGAAAAACACAAAAGAAGATGTAAAAGTTATACAATATCTGGAGAATATCTTATTGATATTCTTTGGGCCATATCAAGCAAACTCCAAATTTTGCTCCAGAAAATCTCAACTCTGTATATTTCTGAGATACATACAAACTTCGATTTGATTCTCACTATTAAAAATAGAGGGGGGTGCCTGGGTGGCTCAGTCTGTTAAGCGTCCGACTTTGGCTCAGGTCATGATCTCGTGGTTCGGTTCGTGAGTTTGAACCCCACATCGGGCTCTGTGCTCACAGCTCGGAGCCTGCTTCGGATTCTGTGTCTCCCTCTCTCTCTGTCCTTCCCGTGCTTGCACTCTGTCTCTCTCTCTTTCTCTCTCTCTCTCTCTCTCTCTCTCAAAAGTAAATAAAAATTAAAAAAAAAATAAAAAATAAACTACACTTGACTACTCAACATCAAACTATTTTTATAGCCAGCTTGTTCATCAAAAACTGAAGAATCCTACATGTACCATGGATCTTTGTGTTGGCAAGTAGATGAATATTTAGTTCTGAATCAGCCAAATAAAGCTTACCAAGCTTGCAAAATAACCTGTTATAGATGTGTGAGGGAATGGTTGTAAAATGTTCGGCCATTTCTTTTCCTAAATATATATTTTAAAAAGTACTCTTCCATATGTAAGAAATTGGATTGAAATAAAATTTATTCTCCATTCACAATTTGCTGAGCTACTAGAAAAGCGTGCCTTTCTTCATTCAGAAAAATTAAGCCACACAAATTAAGTGCAGTCCACCTTCCAGTTCCAAAGGTATGGTGTGGGATGTGAGTAGGGCAGGAAGGAACCATGGAAAATGAAAGGGACTCTGGAGGCTCATGCCCAAAGAAGTTTTCAATCACACTTTAAATTTAAGTGTCTCAAATCAGGATTTAATTTACAGTTTAAGATTTAATAACATAGTCATTGCATGTTAATTAAACAGCGATGGATCATTTACCAACCTGTTTAATGAGGTGTAACAACTATTGCATATAAAACATACCGACATTATTATTACATTGCCATTAAACTTCAATAAATCTGTTTGAATAATTATTGGTATTTAAGTACTACAAAATCTCTAACATAACTAGGCATACCTATTTATATTCAATAAAACAGGAATTTTGTTGTAGGAATAATTAAATTCTCAGGACCACATTCCTACCTTTGTATGGCAAGAATTCCTATTGGCAACAGAACAAGTTGCAGCTCCAGTAAATGAAGTATTCAAGAGAAAAAAAAAACATCAGCCCACACGAAAGGAACTGTCCTCATCATTAGTTTTAGAATCTCACCTTTCTGTAGGGGCGAAGCTCACCTTTAATTTAATTAATAAATATAATTGGAAGAGCAGTCCCTCCATTATTCTTTTGCCTGGAGGATCATAAATCCTTACACGACCTCCCTTTAGCTCACACAGGATAAATTGGAGAGGCCCGGTCTAAGCATGTGACCTGACCTAAGGTGAAGCAAAGCAGTAATTTTTATGTCGGGGGATTTGGTGAGCTAGCAAGGAGCAGAGGGCTCCGCTGGCTGAAATAAACACAGGTAACGGAGCTGGCTTCATATATGTGAGGAGGGTATGATGCCATCAAGAACTGATGTACTCTGAATAATAAAGTACCATGCTGTGCCGCCAGCTACAACGTTAAAAGGCCTGTGGGCAGAGAGCAAAAAAGGGATTTAGAAAGACTGTGGGAATGGGGAGCTCTAAGTTGGGTAATCTTTAGTAGCAATGACTTGAAAAATTTGTGTTACTAATATCTAGTTTTTATTTAAAAGAAAAATTTAAGTCTATATTATTTGTTTTGAGAGAGTGAAAGGAAGAAGGAGCGAGGACGGGGCAGAGAGGAAAAGACAGAATCCCAAGTGCTGTCAGCACAGAGTCCAACACGAGGGTCCATCTCATGAACCATGAGATCATGACCTGAGCCGACATCAAGAATCAGATGCTTAACTAACTGAGCCACCCGAGTGCCCCACCAATATCTAACTTTTAGATGATAAATAATAAATATAGTGGTTTCCCATTTATCCAGGATTAAAAAAAATAAAAATAAAAAATAAAACAACCTGCTGTGATCCTCCAGAGAGTAAATAGATTATTGTGGTATCCAGCTTGAAGGTGACATTTTATGGAAAGCAGGCAGCACAGTACATCCTGGAGACTGGAGATGGAGATGGCATTAGCAAGTCAGTGGAAGCTTGATATTACCCATAAGGGAAAATGTAAACACCCAAAGTACACCACCAGTTGTGGATCAGGAGTTCAAACACTTTTGTGTCAATTTGAAGGGAAGGATGGCTTTGGGAAGCCTGAAGCCTTATGGAACACCTAATCTGACCCTTGAGCAACACGCATATTTGTTAATTTGCACCAAGATCAACAAAGGTGATGCATAAAATCTGTCATCAAATCAGAAAGCCACATATTGTGCAAAGAAAATAACAGAGAAAGAAATAAAACGGTCCGGGTCAGTAGAGAAATCAATGATTGGCAGGAGCTGGTGAGGGCGGAGGTATGAATAAGTAGAGCACAGAGGATCTTTAGGGTAGTGAAATTACTCTGTATGATACCTGGTAGATAAATGTCATTATACGTTTGACCAAACCCACAGAATGTGCAACAGTAAAAGTGAATCCTAATGTGAACTTGAGACTTTGGTAATAATGATGTGTCTACGTAGGTTTATCAATTGTAGTGAATGTACCCCTCCGGTGGGTCAAGCTGGGAGTGAGGGGGGTTGTGTGCGTGGAGGGGAGAGATGGTATATGGGCTCTATCTGTACCTGGTGCTCAGTTTTGCTGTGGATCTAAAAATAAAATCTATTTTTTTAAAAAAAAGATCAGAATCTATTTAAGTGCTAGTTAAGTACAATAGAAATTTCATGGAAAGGAAATTTTAAAAATGGGAAAATCAGTGAAGACGATGATGGCTTCAGAGAGTAGAAATGTGAATTATGCTCTAAAGAGCAGAAGTTGAGTAAGGAGAAGTGAGGAGACGAGGTACTTCAAGAAAGAGAAAGCTTGAGAGAATGTAAGATGATATGTGGAAACACGTCTTAGTATAATAGAAAATTACACCAATTAGAAAATGGGATTTTTTTTTAACACGTAAAAACCAAGCGTTCTGATTTGGAGAACTGCAACTGGGTTATTATTAAATATATTGTTATTGAGCTAAAAGGGTTCAGATTTGCTATTATAAAAAAAGCATTAGGCCACTGACGGATTTTTTAAAAAAATTTTTTAAAGTTTATTTACTTTTGAAGGAGAGACAGACAGAGTGTGAGTCAGGGGGGAGGCGGCAGAGAGAAAGGGAGACACAGAACCCGAAGCAGGCTCCAGGCTCTGAGCTGTCAGCACAGAGCCCGACGCGGGGCTCGAACCCAAAAACCACAAAATCATGACCCAAGCAGAAGTCGGACGCTCAACCGACGGAGCCACCCAGGCACCCCCCAACTGACGGATTTTGACACAAGAAACGCCATGCCAATAAATGACTTCCTATCCAAAGAACATCATTGTTCTTTATCAAAGCGAGGGTTATGATTCATGGAGACTCCAACAGTAATGTGAGTAAATTATTATATCATCTTCACTTCCTTTGTATGGCTCATTAGTTTCTGCAAACAGGTCAATATATGTCTTACCTCTGACTTGCTTATGCAGAATCCCTGTCATAGAATGTCCTTGCTACTTTGCAAACTTCATAATAACTTACTTGTCATTCGAAAGCAGATGTGTGTTGTCTTTCTTGGGAAACTTTCGATGCTTTAGCAGCTCCTTGGTAGAATGAACCACTTCTCTTTTAAACTCCCTAGAATTCTGCACCTGTTACTCTCATGGCACCAGCAAATGCTATTGCATGCCACTGTTTTCATTTTCTACCTGTTACTCTCATGGCACCAGCAAATGCTATTGCATGCCACTGTTTTCATTTTCTTTCTATGTTTTGGCTAAAGACATTTGGTAACACATCCATATTTTATTCATTTATTATTATGTTTTTAATTCCAGCGTTATTGAGATATAATTGACATGTTGCATAAGTTTAAGTTGTACAACTGTGTTGGTTTGATACACTTATTTATTGCAAAATGATTACCACCATAGCATTAGCTAACACCTGTATCATGTTACATACTCATCATTTCTTTTTTATGATGTGAACATTTAAGATGTACCCTCTTAACAACTTTCAAGTATCTAATACACGTTACTAACTGTAGTCACCATTCTGTGCATTAGATCCTTAGAACTTAATTATCTTATAATTGAAAGTTTGTATTCTTTGACTAACATCTCTCTATTTCCCCAACACCCCAGCTCCTGGTAAACACCATTCTAGTCTCTTTCTATGAGTTTGACTTTCTTATTTCCCACCTGTAAGTGATATCATGCAATGTTGTTCTTTTGTCTGATTCATTTCACTTAGCATCATGCTCTCAAGGTCCATCCATGTTGTTGCCAACAGCAGAATGTCCTTTCTTATGGCTAAATACTATTCCATTTTGTATACATACCACATCTTCTTTGTCCATTCATCCCCACTGAGGAACGCTTAGGGTGTTCCATATCTTGACTATCGTGAATAATGCTGCAATGAATATAAGTGTGCAGCTATTATCACCTCACACCTCTTAGGATGTGTCATCTCTTAGGATGACTATCATCAAAAAAACAAGAAGTAATGAGTGTTAGAATTGATGTGAAGAAAAGGAGACCCTTTAGCATTTTTAAAAGGAATGTAACTGGTGCAGCCGCTATGGAAAACAGGATGGAGTTTCTTCAAAAATTAAATTAAGAACAGAACTACCATATGATCCACCAAACCCACTTTGGGGTGTAGATCCAAAGAAAATGAAAACACGATCAACTATTGTATTTTGAATCCTTTTATTGGACCTTTAGCTGCACAGAAGTTGGTTACTCATAATCCTTGGTTTGTGACACACCTTCAGCTTCTCATTCATCTTGCTCTCTTGAGTCTTTAGCAGAGAATTGGAATGTAATACATAGAGCATGTATTCAATGGATTTATGCTCTCTAAATGAATGCATACTGTTTCAGGTAGAATTGTGTTACCCCCCAGTGTTACTCCCATGAAGATTTTACTTTTTTGTGCTAAAGGGAATTATCTTGTTGGATCTAATCTAATCACCCAAGCCCTATAAAGGCAGAATGCTCTACTGCTGGTTGCGGAAGAGGAAGTAAGGGAAAATTCCAAGAGTGAGAAGGACTTGGGTACTTGGTTTCTGGTTTGAAGATGAGCGAAGGTACATAAGAATATGGATGGCCTCTAGGGGAAGAGAGAGGTCCACTGCTGGCAGCCAGCAAGGCAATGGTGACCTCAGATGCCTACTACAAGGAAAAAGATTCTGTCGAAAACTTGAATGAGCTTGGTGAATTGTTCTCCAGAACCATAGTATCAGAACCCAACCTGGAGGACATCTCAATTTTAGCCCTCTAAGAACCTCAGAAGAGAAGCCAGCCAATCCCACACAGCATTCTGAGCTGTCCCAACTGTGAAAGAATGAATGGGTATTGTTTTAAAGCTGCTATGTTTGTGGTAATTTGTTACACAGCAATAGAAAACTAATACACACCAAAAAAATTATCTTTTCCTTTTATGTTTATAACAATGTCATAAGTAATACATTATGAGAATATCAGTAATACTTTTGATATCAATAAACAGGATAGCTGTTAATCTGACCTATGAAGAGCTATATTTTCCATGACTGTAAGAATTAATTTCTAATTTATGGACAGTGACAAATGTCAAATTAGTTATTTTCTTGCTCCAAGAGTGATATTAGCAGAGGACAACATTATCCTGGTTCAAACTGGGCTATTTGTACCCTTCCAAAATAGGAGACACTTCTTTCCTAACAGGGAATGGACTTTGCAGCACTGACATGTGCCAAACTAGAGAAATAAGTCAGGACAGAGGGTCTTCTGTATCAGGCATCAGAAGTCAGATCAAATGTGAGTCACCAAAAGTAAGGGTTTTAAGAAAACTTTTTGATCTGTCTGTCCCAGATATCCCCAAAAGTCAAACACTGAGACTGTATTAAGCTCAAAGTTTGCATCGAGCCTAGTTAGAACAGGCAATGGAAATATCTGTTAGGAGTTTGGGAATATAGGAACCACAGGAGTGTCTAACCAAATGAATAGAGAAGAAGAAAACATTACAGGAATTTTAAAGATGGGGGTTATTACAGGACAGAACAATGG
Source organism: Panthera tigris (assembly GCF_018350195.1). Taxonomy (NCBI): domain Eukaryota; kingdom Metazoa; phylum Chordata; class Mammalia; order Carnivora; family Felidae; genus Panthera; species Panthera tigris. The sequence goes on from NC_056665.1 coordinate 126,688,385, forward strand.
GAGAGATGGATTTTCATATTGTACAGAGTAGTTTTCTTATCTGTTTTGAGGAGATACAGACCACCATGCACAGAGGGCCGTATGCATTGAACCATCAAACATCCTAAGTACTAGAAAGGCAGTTTGGGGGAGTGCCATCTGTCTCTGAGAGGTCAGCCAAAGACACTCTTAGATGATATAGAGGCTTGGCATGGAAGCAAACCCCGAAGGAGGGAAATACTCCCTCAGCCACAATAATGCCAGTATTGTTTTTACAAACACACACACACACACACACACACACACACACACACACACACACACGGTGAGGTAGGGGAAGAAAGAAACTAGGAATGCTAATTAGAATCAGCGACTTTCCTCATGGAAGAACTTTGTGTTTTCAAAAACAATAGATAAAATAAAATACAAAGTTTGTGTTTTCTGTGGAAGAAAATCTATACTTATTGCGTTGAGGTGTTGGTCCACTTAGGAGGAAAGGAGTCCTTGTTATACTTGGTGGATAAAGTTAACTGGATTTTGAGCTCTCATTCCCTATTTCACAAGACTGGAATCCAACCTTTTCCCAAGCAAAACCAGTACTTGGTTTAGAAAAAGCTCTAATAAAACCTGGCTAAAGCAAAGACAGCTAAGTGTACAAAATAAAAAGTGTAAGAATGTCAAGACTCCTTTCTCACGTGGGGTGAATTGATGTCTCACAAAGGAGGAGGACGGGGACATCAAATCAGAAGGTGGGAGCATTGCTCAAAAGAGGAATTATGAGAGAATTCAAATGTCATTCATTATGATTGTAGCAAGTATACACTCTGAAGAGTTACTCTGCTCTACACACAGCTGAATGGCAGGTAGCATTTACAAAGAGAAAAGTTTAACAACCAAAGCCAGGCTTAAAAAGATTTCTATTTCCAAGGACAAGAAATCCAAAGAGATGAATGGAGCTTCAGAGAATGGCAGCTGGGAGTTAGCTCTTGAGGAATAACAGGAATGAAAATTGCTAAACGAAGGTGGAAACTAGTTTCCACTAAGCCCTATAGGAACTTTGTGCAAATTAGGAAAAGTTTCTCTCCTTAGATGTAAGTTTGGTTGGGGGTCAGGGGTTGGTAGGGTATTTTACAAGGGAAGAAAAAAGTCCTTTTCTCTGAGTAGTTATAAGGCTTGAGATGTTTGTTCCAAACACAAAATTCACAACCATGCAGTGTTCACAACGGCCCTGGCTGGGGAAAAATGCATTATAGCATTCCTCTTGGGGCTGAGGTTCATGTGGAAACACAGGCTTAATGAATAGGAGGACAAAAACACAACATATTAATCAAGACTTGAGCAAAGCTACTTGCTGATATGGACTGGTACTTTGAGATTTCTGATATCAGCATGGAGGCAGTAGCCACAACCTGTTGTTATAAGAGTTAGTTCTACAGAGGAGACCCAGCAGCAACATCTGAACAACCATCAAATCACTAGGCAAGGAGCGGTAAACCAGAGGAAGAAAGTAATCAAAAGTGAAAACAAATAGACCTAGACAGATTAATAAAACATATTCGTAAATTCTATAAATTGCTGACAGTAAAAAATAAGAGAAAATAAAGACTATTATGTGTGGTTTAAAATAACAATGAAGTTAAAAATCGAGCCAGGAATACCACAGTAGTGGAGGAGGAGTGACGAGTAGTTACCTACTGCTTGCTAAGTTCCTTGTGGGCTGGAAATTTAAGCACAACCATTGGAAGAGTTGTGAATGTAATCTGAAGCTTCCCAACTAGAAGAGGAAAAGAAAAGGGAAGATAGAAAACCTCCTCTATTTAAGTGCTGACCAAGTGAAGGGTGGAAAGAATGGGAAGATAGTGAACGATAGGATCATTATTTCAATCAGTTTTAAGAGATCTTTACCGTGCTAGAATTTGACCCCCATATCTCAGTAACTTACATTAAAAGTGTGTTTTTTGCTGCCACTAAATGTCTACCATGGGTTGGCCTTAGTTTGGGTCCATAAAATCTTCACTCTGTGACTCAGGCTGATGATGGAGGAGCTCCTATCTGGGAATCTCTTGTGATAGGGAAGGATGAGCTCATGGCAAATCGCAGTCTGGCCCACAGTACTTTTGTTCAGAGGTGACAGTTACTTTCACTCAAATTTCATGGGCAGATCAAGTTATTTGGTAAAAGTGACATTAGTGGAACTAGAAGGCATAATCTTGCAAGGAGGGGCACCTTGGTGAGGGGGCACTGCGGGAAAAGGCAGCAATGATTTAAAAATGATTACATTGGTCAAGCAGAATCACACAATATGACATTGTAAATGAGACAACATAGATTGATAAACACAGTAAAATAAACAGGTAAAAATAATCCATTAAAAGAGGGTGTTTAAAACTTTTGTTAAAATAGTGAAATAATAGGCTGCTTTAAACATTCTTAAGACAAAAGCAGATAGAAAGTCTAAAAACCAGGTTAACTGAAAAACATATGCCAAGAAATTACCAACTGAAAGCTGCTATAGTAGAAGAAGACAGATAAAAAATAATATAAATCAATATGCTGTAATATAAATCGAGTCACCAAAGAAAAAATTCACCAACAAAATATAAAAAGCACCAACTTTTTGCATCTAAGAGCACTGCTTCATAATTGTAATTTGAAAATTCAAAGCAATAAGTAGAAACCAACAAAAACTGCAAACATAAGAGATTTTAATTTGTCTCTCTTGGAAGCTGATGCCTACAACAAAATTTGGTAAGAATATACTAAATTTGAAAAGTAAAATTAAAAAGATATCCCCACACCCATAAAGATAGATATATGGTGAGAGAGGTAGACGGATAGATCTAATAGATTTACATAATCTCCACCTAACCAATTAGATTATACATTCAATTAAAGGACACATTGAATTTACAAACATTGCCCTCAAACTAAATCAAAGAGTAAATTCAAATAAATTTCAAAGAACATTTTAACAATATATTATGATCTGACCTCAATGCAATTAAATTAAGCAACAAATGTTAAAGGATCATAAATCTATCTGTATCTATAAATAAGTAGATAAATTAAATATATTTAGAATTGGAAGCAAATAAAATAATTACATAGCAGAAGGAGAAGGATGAATGAAGTTATCCTTTGGGGCAAAATATCTAAAGAGAAAATACACAAAAGAGGACAAAGTTTCCAAAAATGAGGTCTCTTCGTTTGTCAAAGAGCCCTACGGTACCAAATGTTACAGAGTAACAGGGAAAGGAAGCCTTCATACATAGGTAATGAGACTTTAATGTAGTACAACCACTTTGGAGAACAAATGGAACCATGCGTGGCAAAGCTGAGGGCATACACACCTGGCAGTCGAGTTAGACAGCCCTCAGAAGCTCTTGCACAAGTGTCCAGGGCACCTCTGAAAGTAGGTTCATTTTAGTATTACTTGAAATAGTAAAAAATTCACAAAAGCCAGAATATCTACTAAGGAATTCATAGGTATTACAAAATGTTCATGAAATTCAACTCTAATCAGTAGTTGAAATTAATGAACCAGAGCTGTATGAATCAAATGTATGAAATTATGAAACAGTTTACAATTAAAATAAACAAGTTGTGGAATGATAACCACTACAGTACGGGAAGATTTATAAAAATGTTTAAAACATGCAAACAATCTTGGTGATTGTACATATGCATTCTTGGATTACAGCACCACAAATTAAGAATAGCAGTTAACATTTTTCAGGAGTAGGCTGGGGAATGTGCTTAGGGAATTATACTAAGAGGGTTGGAACTATATTTCTTAGACCTTATTTCTCTAAATAAATAAATAAATAACATAAAATGAAAATATTTGAAGCAAATATAGCAACATTAAGATTTATGAAACGGATGGAAGGTGTATAGTTATTTGTCATCTTAGTCTCTTGGATTTTCTGTAGGAGTGAAATATTTTATGACTAAGGTAGAAAGAAATGTCTAAAGACTGGATGTCAGAAAGAGACAAGGAAACGGATTCAGGATCACCTTCTAGATCCTACAGCCATAATGGTTGAAGGTTGCCTGGCACTTCCTTCCTCTGTGGCCTGCTAGGTGGTAGAAATGATCTATCAACTGATAATTTAACAAACGAGAAAGTTCTGACTGTATTCCCTGCCATTATATATAGGAATGGCTTCTTTTCCAGAAAAGGAAGAAGGAACACTTGCAAAGGTTAAAAATAGAAGTTCAAAAATCTGATTCGATGTTAAATAAAAGGAAGTTTTACATTTTTTGTTTTTGTTTATTGTTGTTTACGACTTCAGGACTCTTCATAAGCTTAATTAGGAGAGAGTTGACTATTTCATCAATTCCTCAGATAAGCACACATCTGCGTGTAAAGAACAATTATACAGTTAAATATCTGGACAGAAGATGCTCATTTGTTTCACTAGGTAAATGACTTGGCAAAATATATGGGTAATCTTTACCATCCCACCAGCTAGTAAGTAAAAAATGCCTAAACAACTGGCGATCTCTGCTGTTTGGAGTTAGCTATAGGAAAAATACCTTGGACAAAAGTAATAAGTTCTTATTACCTCCCTTCAATGACTCCTCTTTATGGATTCTGATTATTAAGGCCTAGAGAGGCTTGACCAGAGGAGACTGGCATCTTATTTGGTAGTTTGTGTTTCTAAAATCACACAAAGAACAAAAGAATACAATAGAAAGTAGAGATTTAATATCCATGGGTATAAAGAAAGCGTGTGATTACCACAGCTAATAAATAAGTATAGATTGTAACTCTGTTAATAATTTATTGTTTTTATTTATTTTTTAAACATATTTCACGTTTATTTATTTGGAGAGAGAGAGAGACAGACAGAGTGTGAGCAGGGGAAGGGCAGAGAGAGAGGGAGACACAGAATCCAAAGCAGGCTCCAGGCTCTGAGCTGTCAGCACAGAGCCTGACACAGGGCTTGAACCCACAAACTGTGAGATTGTGACCTGAGCCGAAGTCGGATGCCTAACCGACTGAGCCACCCAGGTACCCCTGATAATTTATTGTTTTTAAACCAGAGTAGTGTCTATTGACTGGTCATTGTTTTAATAATCATCTTAAAGAAAAACATACCTCTTCATGATAATCACTTATTTTAACTATGCAAAAAATGTATTTTCATATATATATTGTTTTAGCAAACTGTACCTATTTAATAAAATATATATTATATATGTATTTATATATCAATAAACTATACCTGAAACTATCAAAAACATATCAAATAAGAATTATCAGTAAACTATCAATAAACATACCAGAAACTACCAATAAACATGCCATATAAGAACTTAAACACTGTGCAGAAATATAATGTATCATGTTTATTGTTTGCTAGGGAGATTAAATTATCACCTTAAATTTTATAGCTCATTTATATATTAATTATAAAGAATAATTATGTAAATGAGATTTTCTGACCATGTTAAAAATGTGTATTTGAATACATGAAAATACTTTTTTTTAAGTTTATTTATTTTGAGAGAGACAGAGACTGTGCAAGTGGGGGAGAGGCAGAGAGAGAAACAGAATCCCAAGCAGGCTCTGTGCAGTCAACACAGAGCCCAACCTGGGCTTGAACTCACGAACCATGAAATCATGACCTGAACTGAAACCAAGGGTCGGATGCTTAACCGACTGAGCCACCTAGGTGTCCTGAAATATATATATTTGAGTTTTAGCCTGCATCTTCCTACAGGAAACTCAGTTCTACATATTTCTACAATAAAAGTAATATTTAAGTAAAATCATAAGAAATGTTTTTTGTTTTTGTTTTTGTTTTCTGTTTTGAGAGGGATAAAGAGTAAGCAGGGGAGGGGCAGAGAGAGAGGGAGAGAGAGAGACTCAAGTAAGTTCCGCACTGTCAGTGCAGAGCCCCACATGGGGCTCAAACCCATGAACCTTGAGATCATGACCTGAGCTGAAAGCAAGAGTCGGATGCTTAACCGACTGAGCCACCCAAGCACCCCAAATCATAAGAAATATTAAACATATGTATCGTCTCTCATGATAATACATGCTCATGTTTACTGTATATGCAAATAAAACAGCAAAAAAGACTCGAGTTAATTTTAAAACAGTATTTTTGTAGAAAATCTTAACACTCATTCTTTAACAAGCTTCTTTTGAGAATGTTTCACTTTGTGGACTCAGGAAGAAATGATTTCCAACAGAATACAGCAGGTACTTAGAACAATAAAGGTAACGGAGACTGGACACACATATTCTTTGTGAAAATGTGTGGAAGGTAAGCATTTTCAATCTTCTCACTTATGATAAGTAGCAGCCAGAAATGTCTTTTTGGACAGTGCTTTAGAGTGTTGTCAACTCAGGGCAGATGGAAGTAAATGTCTGGAATTCTTTAATATCCCCAAGTCGCATGGCACCAACCCTTGGCATGCTAATACTTCCTGCATTTTCTCCTGGCTCTGCTCTTACCCAGGTGGAGGTTAGTATTCCGCACGTGCTCTGCCTCTACTGCTGCTCAATGCTTACACTTAGAAATTCCTGGGTTTATCATCATTTATTAATTGCTTAATCAATAAGCTCTGTAAATGGTGACCATAATTATCCCAGAAGGTCACTGAAATAAAGGAGAGTGAGGTCCCAGGGCGATAAGGCCCAGGCTCAAATCCATTTATCTGCATCTACATGACAAGATGCTATTTTTTATTTCTGCCTTGAATTTCAAATTAACAGTCAGCTGCAAAGATTCTGTTGAAGAATGAATCCATAATAAAGGGATTTACTTCTTTTCCCTTGGAGTTGTTTCTTTGCTGCCACTGATACTGATTAATGGGACATGTACACCTTAAAGGAACACGGCTACTCTTTGACTATCGTCTCTCTAGAGTATGTTAGGATCATGTTAATGTCTTGCATTTCTCAATGCTCAAGAGTCAGTCAAGTGTTTTAGAAACTATGTGTTTTATAGAAAGTCAGGAAAGCAGAATAGAAATGTATGCAGCGTGTTCTCACTTTTGGAAAAAAGAACTCCATGTACTCTGTTTTTAACTCTGCTTCTGGCTATAGAAAATATAGTTTCTGAAACACTTCATTCATTTTTGAATGTTGAAAAATACAAGATAGATAAATAGATTAATGGATTATAGAGATAGATATCCGAATGTATTGCTTATATTCTAAAAATATGTAGAGGAGTCATTCATTTTCATCACTACTTGCTTGTGCTGTTTCATTTTGTTCATTTTAGTTAGCTTTTTTGTTGTATGATTTACATACAATAAATGCATGAATTTCAGTGTACAGTTCTATGACTTTTGCCAATCTATCATAATCTGAATTATGATATACACAGCTACACCATTCAATTCAGTAGCAAACAGACACGTGGTAAATTTGAGTACTGGAAACACTAATGTCACATAGAGAATAACATTTTGGGTCTATCCGGTTAGGTGGAACCTGTGTAATCAAATTTAGTTACACTTTTTTCTTAGTACCTTTTTATTTATGTTTTTAATGTTTATTTATTTTTCAGAGAGAGAGAGGGAGAGAGACAAAGAGACAGAGTGCAAGCAGGGGAGAAGCAGAGAGAAAGGGAGACACAGAATCCAAAGTAGGCTCCAGGCTCTGGGCAATCAGCACAGAGCCCAATGTGGGGCTCGAACTCATGAACAGTGAGATCATGACCTGAGCCGAAGTCGGACACTCAACCGACTGAGCCACCCAGGCACCCCTCTTACTACCTTTTTAAATATGGTTACTAGAATTTTAAAAATTACATATTTTATTCCCATAATACAGGGTAGATATAGAACAATTTCATCAACATAGAAAGTTTCCTCACATCCCCTTTCATTGAATCTTCCCGCCACACCCTCACATCCTGACAGCTACAAATCTATGTCTGTATCTAGGTTTGACTTTTCTACAATTTTTATATTAGCAGGTGTGTGTATGCATTCTTGTAATTGTATATAAGTAGCTCTGTGCACATGTGGTCTTTATTGGCATGTTATGTAGTCTGCATATGCCTCTTACTTTGCAGAATGCTTGGATGCTACACTCATATTGCTATATCAGTAGTTCATTCTTTAATACTGAGTAGTACTCCTTGGTAGTATTCCTTTTTATTGCTTAGTAGTATGGATACACTTCCATGTGTTTGTCCACTCACAAGTCCATGATCTTTGAGTTTGGGCCAGTGTGAACAAAGCTGCTATCAACATTTGAGTACAAGTCTGTGTGGACATACATCATCATGGAGTTTGGATGAATACCTAGGAATGAAGCACCTAAGTCATATAGAAAGGCTAAGAAACAGTCAAATAATTTTCCAATGTTTCTGTACCATTTTACATCCTATCACCCATGTGTGAGAGTTCTAGTAGCTACCACGATTGTCTACATATGCTATTGCCAGTCTTTTCAATTTGATGAGGTCTGGTGAATGTATAATAATATCTGTGTGGAAATTAGTTTTCATTGCCCAAATGAGAAACAGATCTCTTCTCATATGATTACTTAGAATTTATGTATCTTATTTTCTGGAATGAATATATATTTTTAAAAATTTTAATGTTTGTTTATTTTTGCGATAGAAACAGAGTGTGAGCTGGGGAGGGGCAGAAGGGGAGGTAGACACAGAATCCAAAGCAGGCTCCAGGCTCTGAGCTGTCAGCACAGAGCCTGACGCAGGGCTCGAACCCACAAACTGCGAGACCATGACCTGAGCTGAAGTCAGATGCTCGACCAACTGAGCCATCCAGGCGCCCCTGTAATGAATATTTTTTGTTCATTTTTTTAGAGCTAGAAAAAATTTTCATCTAGAAAAACTCCTTTATCAGACTTATTTTGTGAATAGTTTCTATCATCTGATTTGCCTCTTCATTTTCTTAACATTATCCTTGAAAGTGCCAAAGTTTTTATTTTCATGAATTCAATCTGTCTTTTTAAGAAGTTTATGGCTTATAATTTTATTATTCTAAGAAAACAAATATTTTCTTCTGTGATCTAATCAAGACCTTTTCCAATTTGGACTTAATATATATTTTTGAAAAAAAAAATCAATTGATTGTGTATATGTGGGTCAATTTCTAATCATCTTTGTGCTTTAACCTTTTTTTTTTCTTTTTTTGCTTTTTAAAAAGTGACTGAGGGACACATGGGTGGCTCAGTTGGTTAAGCATCAGACTTCAGCTCAGGTCATGATGTCATGATTTATGAGTTTGAGCCTGGCATCTGACTCTGATGTTGACACTTCAGAGCCTGGAACCTGCTTCAGATTCTGTGTCTCCCTCTCTCTCTGCCCCTGCCCTGCTAACGGTCTCTCTTTCTCTCTCTCTCAAAAATAAACAAACATTAAAAAAATTAAAAAATAAATCGATAAAAAGTGACTCAGATTTACGTTGTAGTCATGAAACTCTCATGCCCTGATAATATTAGCTGTATTATTTACCCCAAAATCCTCAAGTTGATTTTATGTCTTACTTTCAAAAAAAGATACAGTGTTTTTTTCTATGGCAGAGGTGATGGAGTAAAATGTGGACTGGGAATGAGGTTAGGTGAGCCAAGGAAAAGTGAACAGTAAATGTCTCGAGCACTATGATGACATCGCTGAAGAGGTTGTGAACCAAAAATAGAAATCTGGCTGATCATTTAGGAGAACAAATGTGGAAGGCTGAATGAGAGTACCTAAGCAGAAGTTCAGGAAAAATAAATAAAAGGTTTAATAGGGACAAATAACGTAGTCCAAGAAATAGGTTTAAAATTATTGCTTTTAAGGGGTACCTGGGTGGTTCAGTCGGTTAAGTGTCCTACTTTGGCTCAGGTCGTGATCTTGCAGTTTGAGCCCCGCATCAGGCTCTGTGCTAACAGCTCACGGAGCCTGGAACCTGCTTTGGAGTCTGTCTCCCTAGCTCTTTACCCCTTCCCCACTCATGCTGTGTGTGTGTGTGTGTGTGTGTGTGTGTGTGTGTGTGTGTGTCTGTGTGTGTGTGTGTGTGTCTGTCTCTCTCAAAAATAAACATTAAAAAAAACTTTAAAAATATTGCTTTTAAGTATTTCAGAAACTTTGATAGCTAAAACTTTTGAAATATATCCATTTAAAAAGATAAAAGTGACCTGTACCCCTGCAAAAAATGCAAATGACTAAATGAAGATTTTATATGCCATCTTGGTGGAGTTGTGTTTATCTGGACTCAGTCTCTAACTATGAACCTGTCAATGCAAATTGGAGACGAGTGTAACTATAAATATTTAAATGATATCTGCTTTCCAAGACAGAATGGACAATTTACATCTCAGCATTATGGACATTTCTTATTTAGGAAGTGCATGATGAATTGAAAGGGCACATTTGAGAAGGAAAGCAAAATCACATAACAGGGCGCTCCGCTGCCGTCCTGTGATGTGTTTTACGTGGACGTTTCCTGCAGTTATTCATACTCCCCAGTGCTGAAGTAGGAGCACATTCTGTTGTTTTCCTCTTCCCATGGTGCACTTCATCTCCAGATTTTCACTATGCTTTAATTACTTATTGGAAAAGATTCAATACCATAGAAAGTTATTTCATAGTTGTAGGATTTAGAGTACTACAAGAAAGCTATTCTATACACCAAGACATTTGAGGTTCTTAAATTTATGTTTCTTCCAAAATTGCACCATTAAGTGCAGAAAAATATAGCTTAAGTATAAGGCTTAATGCTGTTCATTCAGAAAGCGCTTAACAAATACTTGTGGAGTTGAATATTCTACTAGAGGCAATTCTCAGGATTAGGAGAAGAGAGTTAGATTCCAATTGCAGTTCTAAGTGGATAGAGGACTTGAGAAAGTTAACCTGTTTTTTGTTTTTTGGTTTTTTTTTTTGTCTCCAATGTGAAGAAGCTGACCTGAATCACATGTAAGATTTTTTTTTAAACCACTGTCGGGAAATGAGAGTCAGCACTGTTTACATGTCTAAACATTTTTTGTGTGTTTGGAGGTGTCCCTTTAAATAGGACAGGTTTCTTGTCCAAACCATACCTATGATGACTATTTCCCTTAGATATTTTCAGAAGTCATTGAAAGTTACTTCTTTGCAATTTGTGGTTTCCCCCCTTGCTTGTTCTGGCTCTCAGAATTACAGATGGCCATGCCGAGGGACCAGTGCCATTGTGTGTTTGACCTAAAAGTTAGGGGTGACATTTCTGTTAGTTGACTAACCTTCCACTTTGAGGTCTCCTGAGTTCACTACTCCCAATGGCCCATGGAGATTTTTGCGAAGCAGTTGTTTTAGTATTTCTCACTTCTGCCAATTTACTTTAACATTTCTGAGATAACGTGTTCTTCTTTGTGGGATTCAATAATTTTTTTGCTAATAAGGTAATTGGAAGGCATCCAGAATGACAAACCCATTCCCAGAATCATCTTCCACCACATCAGAAGAATTCTTAGACTCTTGTACCTAAACGACTGTAAAGTCTGCCTTTCTAGTTTCCCAAACAAGCACATGTGTCCACAGTCTAAGGTGAGCACAGCTCACACTCAAGTCGGACACTGTACTAAAGACAAGCTCGGAACAGATTGGGCCTTTTTAGTTTGTGAAATATAGCTCCCAAATAATTTGCAAAGTGCATGTAGATTTGACAGGATAGGTGATAATTAGCAACAACCAAACTATTTCATTCTTTGAGTCACATCAGGTATGACCTTTCAGTTTACAGCTTTGCACTGGCCTTTTCAACTACAGAAACTTATATATAATGTGATCTTTGGAGCTTCAAAAGCAGGCGCTCTCCTAGGAATGAGAATAGGTGGTAACAGGTGCTTTGTCATTCATGGCGGTAGCCTTGCTACAAATCAAGAGTAACTGGAGGGCAATGAACATATAAACCACCAAAACCTGCCCCCATCTTGAAAATATATGCAAATCCACATTAATAAGCTCTAGAGTCTTACAAATGGTTGTTTTAACAATGATAATAATTATTTTCTATTGCTGAATAATAACTCTTCAACGTTTATTTATTTTTGGGACAGAGAGAGACAGAGCATGAACGGGGGAGGGACAGAGAGAGAGAGGGAGACACAGAATCGGAAACAGGCTCCAGGCTCTGAGCCATCAGCCCAGAGCCTGACGTGGGGCTCGAACTCACAGACCGTGAGATCATGACCTGGCTGAAGTCGGACGCTTAACCGACTGCGCCACCCAGGCGCCCCTAATAACTCTTAATCGAAAGTGCCAGATGTACAATGAACCCTTCAAAGGTGACCTTTTGATCAGTGTAAAGAGGTTTCCTTATATATTTTAACTGAAGATATATGATTAAAATGTCTGGGTATATGCTGAATTGAGATATTTACACATTTTGTTATATCAATTATCTGTTTATTAATAAGTTTATTGATTTCTTTCACCTAATTGTAACACCCTATTTCTATATTTATTATATTATTTTGTGTCTTTGGCCTGGTGAAAATTTCACATTAATGTTTTAGCACCAGTGAAAAGGACTCAAATTTTCTTATCCTCACCTTCTGGAAAACAAATTAATATTCAAAAAAATATAAGTACTGTACTTGATGTGCAAGGAGATATATTGAAAAAAAACAGAAACAGGGAGGTTTTAGTATGTAAATTTAACTCTATAAGGCTGTAAAAGACATTATGTTCCATTATGTTCTTTAAAAGGTAAACCTAAAGTTATTATATTTTGGCTTCTTAATCAATGTCCACAAAAGTAAATTTAAAAAAGGCTTCTTGGTAATTAATATATGCCTAAATAAATGTGGTAAACAATTAGCACAACAGCCTTCCCTTATACAGTCTTTATTTTTCTCTTTGAAAATGAGAAATTCATCTTTTTGTTGGAGTGAAAAATTTCTGGTTATTGAGCAGCATAAACCCACCAACGCCAAATCCTTTGTAGAAAAGGAGCATGTCAACAAGGCTCCTTTATGATATTCAGCAAACAACATGTACATTTGAATGCTATATGGAGAAAACATATGTTAGGATGACTTTGCTTTATGATTTTTGGGGATAGGTTTTCAGATAAACTTTCTTAGTGGAAACACTAATGGGACAAATGCATTTTTGTTAAGTCATTCCAGAAGAAGAAAATTTCAGAGTTGCTGTGTTTAAAAAATATATACATAGTTATATAATATAGAAAAATTATATATTTTATATAAACATTAGCTAAATAATTTAGAATAAGCAATAAAAATAATATATGCTTTGTTTTAAGTGGTCCTAAATTATACATTTTGCCTGTCCACATTGATTACATTACCTTAAAAACAAACAAACATAAATAAATAAATAAAAGGAGATTGTGAGTTTAGTTTTCCATGTTTCCATGTGTAAATTGAGGTTCAAATAAGGTACAATGATATTTTCAAATCCAATTCTAAATAGATTAAAATTGCTCATATCTTGCTAAATTGAGGCTCAGAATTGGAGTTATAGAAATAAAAAACAAAACAGAATAAAAGAACACTTTCTGTCTTTTAAAACCTAAAACATACTTATCCCCCCAGCACTTTTGCTTCTAATTTACAAAAGCTTATTTTTGAAGGAAATTTAATCTTCTGATTTCTTGTGTATTTACACTGAAATCATTTAAGATGTCATTTTGTAAAATGTATTTGAATTTTGAGAATCCTTTTAAGGATTTGAGATTCTATGAAGAATTTTTTCTTCTTTAAAGTCATTATTTAGGGGCACCTGGGTGGCTCTGTCAGTTGAGCATCTGACTTCTGCTCAGGTCATGATCTCAGGGCTCACGAGTTTGAGCCCCACATGGGGCTCTGTGCTAATAGCTGAAGCATGGAGCCTGCTTTGGGTTCTGTCTCTCTCTCTCTCTCTCTCTCTCTCTCTCTGCCCCTCCCCTGCTTGTGCTCTGACTCTCAAAAATAAATAAACATTAAAAAAATTGTTTTAAATCAATAAATATAGTCACTTTTTAAGAGCAGGATATTGTGTTTTGCTAAACACAAGTAACCTTGACCATAAAAAAATCCACTTTTAGTTGCAGGAATTCAACTAATAATAATTTTTAAGGCAATTTTAAAGTTGGTAAAATATTTTTTCAGCCTGAAAACATCGGTATTGATGGTGAGGAAACATACGAGGATTTTCTGACAGGTAGAGTAATCCAGTACTGTAGAGTTTTCAATCAATGGTGTTCCTCCTTGTTGAAGAGAACCAAGGCAACATTCTATATCTGATTGTAAGAAACATTTCTGCATTTACCATCCCACATTTTAAAATGCTGTTTCTCAAGATCAAAATAATGTATGTGATTTTCTTTTTGTAAGATTCCCTTTATCTTCAAGGCCTATTTCAAGTATTGCATTTAACTTGTAACCTTCCTTGTCTTATTCAACATTCTCTTCAATGAAATCCCATCATACTAGCACTGAGTAAAATCCATTTCAACAAGAGAATTTATTTGTGGGGTGTGTGTGTGTGTGTGTGTGTGTGTGTGTGTGTGTGAGTGTATGTTGTTTCCATCTCCCATAAATAATGTAAGTTCTTTGGGGAAAGGGATTTTTATCTTCTGCTATGCCTAGTAGCCAGGCTGATTTCATTATCCTTAATGTTGGGATTATACAATGATTAGAAATTGCTATGAAATCAATATATAAGACTAAAACAGCTAAGAGGCTTTAGGAAATCTTGGTGATGTAAAGAAGGTTCAAAGTTTCCACTTGGCGTTTAAGAAGTAATGAATCAATTATGCTGGATAAACGGTTTGCACAAAACTACAGAGGGGCACGATTATACATACACCTCTGGTTGTGTCCTTAGAAGATAAGGGTTCTAGTCCTGGCTCAGGCTATACACGTGACCATGACCAAGTCACTTAATCTTCATTGGGCTTTAGTTTCTCCAACTGTAAAATGAAGTTGGTCTAGATTTTGTAGTTTTCAAGCTTTTCTACTAAGTTCCCCAGGAAAGAGTCTAAGGCCATCGTGGAGTTGGGTGGGGAAGCTGAGCAGGTAGATAACTGGCTCTTCAGTTCCATTTCAACAAGAACAATTCCGTCTCATACTTGAAACATTGCATTTTCCCATATGAATTCCTTTAGAGGGGAAAGTGTACTTCGAAGCTAAAAAATAGTTTCCAAATGATTGCAATATTATCTGTAAAAGTCCTTCTGACTCCAAGATCAGTGAATCTGTTTTTTGGTCTTTAACCCAAGGAATTGCTTCTAGAAATATCCCCATGGTTTTGGTCTCTGCTGCTCTTCCAAGCTACCATCATTCTCTGTAAATAACCCTCTGATTTTGCACATTAGAATCAGGATGAAGATAGCTCACATAAGACCCACAATGAAATGTGCCTCTTTATTCTGGTTTTAATAGAGTAAATTCAATTGCATATTCCTTAACATTTTGTTTCAAATCTATTTTTATTCATTTTTAAAATTTTATTTATTTTGAGAGAGACTGCAAGCATAAGTGGGGGAGGGGCAGAGAGAGAGAGGAAGAGAATCTTGAGCAGGCTCTGAGCTGGCAGCGGGACTTGATCCCATAAACTTGGGAGATCATGACCTGAACCAAAATCAAGAGTTGGATGCTTACCTGACGAAGCCACCCAGGCACCCTCAAATCTATTTTTTAAACTTTTTATTGACTTACTGACAAACTCTTTTAATTAGGTCTATTTCTGCCCAACAGGAAATTTACCAATTCCTCTTCACTCCTTCCCATTAGGGTACTTAGGATAAAGTAGTAAGTTTCCAGTTAAAAGGGGGTCAGTTTTCCATAGCTATTTCTCTCTTATGAACTCCCATTGCCTTTAATAATGTGGGTCTGAACTTGAGACACAAAAGAACATTTGTACTTCTTACTTTTTAAGTGAACTTTAAGTTTTTTAACAAAAATCTAAGAAAGTACTAAATTATTCCATACTTTATAGACTTCTATTCCACAACCCAAAGAAATACGAGTGAATTTTTTGAGCATTGGTGTAGCTAAATATCCATTTTGCAACTCACAGACTTTTCTGTGTACTGAAAAATGCATATGACATTTTCCAGGGCTGTCATTGTACACTTTCGTCAACAATGCATTCACTGATGAAGACAGATGTTATTAATGTAACGTAAAAATCCTTCCGTATCTCTTATATTCATGTCCTCAGCACTTGCCACATATGATGATATATTGATATAGACGGCAATATGTTACACACACACTCACACATGGACAGGCACACACACACAAATACCTGTCAGCATTATTCTTTTCATTGCAGACTAAGTTTGTAGCAATAAAATCAGTGCCATTAGGTATGGCAAATATTAAAAACACTAATAATTATATCATAATAAATTAAGTTTACAGCCTTGAAACTAGCTTTTTATTAAACTTGACGACATTCATGTAATGGTATGTTTGAAAGGATACATAAATCCAGTCAAGTGTGTTAAGATGAGAAGGGACAGAGAAAGAAAATTTCACTGAAATTACTTTGATCTAAAAAAACGTGGAAGATAACACATTAGGTGGATTTTGGGGTCTCTAAGAGTGAAATGAATCTAGTAATGAATTACCCACAGATTTTGACAATCCATAAATAATGTAAAATCCTGCTGTTGCTGAACTACTAGAGGTAGAGGAGAAAGGCAGGGGCAGTGACTCACTGGAAAAGACTGATTTGCAGCAACATCTTTGTCCGAGGCAGCATCGTGTAATAGGGTGTACTCTAGACTGATTTTAAGGACAACAATTTTTAGGACAGTCTCTCTCACTAATTACTTCTCTAAATGTACATAAGCCTAGAGGAGGTTTTTTTCTGAATAAAAAAGAATTAAACTTGGTTCTACCATGTAATAAAGATCAGCAAGAAGACATTTAAAGAATGTTAAAAGGATATTCAGGATTGTACAAGGGAATTTCTCTTAATGCCATTATATAAAAATGAAATGTGTTGCATTTTTACAGTGAAGTTCCCCCAGAAGCAGCCCCAAACAAGCAAAATGGCCTATCCCTGGAGATTTGTAGTGTCTGAGAAATATCAACGTCAAGTGTTTTACCTCTAGGGTTCTTTCAGAAACAGAGCCAATCCAAGTCCTTGTTTTATCTCTGTGAGGTTCAGTTTCCTGATTTGTAAAAATAGAATCCAATCCTCACTGGATCTCTAAGATCCTGTGCAGCTCCAGAGTTATATGATCATAATGTAATGTGGCGCTTTCTGTTGCCTTTATTTCTCCAAATAAATGAAGAGCTGTTGCCTAATATAAGACTGACAGTAAGTACTAGGGATTCAAATTGTGAATAGTATAGTGTGGCATATGGTATAGATTTTCCTTTTCGGATGTGATATTTGCAGTCAGAGTTTTCTGAAGCCAAAGGTAGGGTGAGATGTAATAACTACCACTAAGAAATCACTTGGGTGCATAAAATATTCTGTGCACACACACACACACACATGCACACACATCCATACATCTAATTTGGATACAAATAATAAACACCTCTGTAACATACTTTGTCAGGCAGGTACAAACTGTGAGTTGAGGCTTGGGACTTTCCAAGGTTATTCCTTTTCAATAGGTAAAGTAATTCAACATGTGACTGTGGGAGAAGATAAAAGTAAGTGGTTAGGGAGAATATTGTATAGCATTAATGACAACTCAAGCTTCTTCAGATGCCAGTGAAACCACTTCACTCTTTTTTATACACTTTTGTGTAGAGGTTTACATTTGAACCAACACTGATGACTCATAGTTAAACTGAGATATTAGCTTGAACCAAGTGAAATTGCTAATACGTGATAATTTCTGACCCATAAAAACAGTGATTTCATAGTTTACTGTATACATGGTCCCTCTAGCAAACTTTGAGCAATAATTTGCAAACTCAATTAAATATTAGTTGTTGATTGATTGACAAAAAGGAAGCCCACTGGCAGCTAATTTGTAATATACACTTTGTATTAGAATTTTAGATCTCCTTGGCATTATTACATCTAATGATTCATAATTTTAAAGCCAGACATTGCCCATTCGTTTACCATTCTTTACATGAATGGTTCCAAATTACAAAATGCCAGGGGATTTCACAATTTAATAATTTCTTCTCCTTGTATTACCAGACTCTACATACTTAATAGCCCTGTTTTCACTCAGAAAATAAAGGAAGCCCCACATATCAACAAACAGAAAAAATGGAACAACTATATACTTCAGTACCAATCAGGTGTCTCCTCTATAAGCTCCAACGAGGGAAGCCCTAATAACGCATCGATTCATTCCTCCATGGTGTTTGTGAAATTTGTCTCTCAGTTACAAACCCTCCCTTCTATACTCAGCTCTGTGGTGCTGGGGCTGGGATTCTGCAAATTACATTTCTTTCTTACAGTCTGGCTCCTTCTTAGCTTTTACAATAGGCACACTAGATGGGACTGGAGAGCAGTCAGATGAAGTGATATGAAACCTCCTGGTTTATTTGCTGCTGCTGTAAAAGTCGTTGAAGCAAGAGTGTTCTATCCAGCAGCACCAATGGTACCAGTAGAAATTGGTTCCAGTTGCTGTTTTTCTCCCACCCTTCCCAGAACCAGTTGCATGGAGCCACCTCAGAGGAACTGGCACCGATTGTGGTGTTTCTCCTTCCTCAGAGATTTGAGCCCAATTCTAAGAACTCTGAACGCTTCCCTTTTCACTTCAGTGCTTGAGGGTCTGCTATCATTGCTGACTCCTGTTCGTTCCAAGTTTTCTTTGCTTTTCAATATCCGTGAAATCAATTTGCCGTATGGTATTCTGTCTGTGGAGATAACCAGTGTGTTTGCTGTCTCACTGCCTGATACATCCTAGTGCCCTAGTTGATGTTGTTAATAAGTTGTTTCTTTAGCATGGAGTAGTTTGTCCAAATCCTAATATTAAATGCGAGAATGGTATCTAGGAATTGAACTCATGTTTACTAGACAGAAATCTAATGGGTAAATGGTTGGTAAACATTTGACAATTCCAATATTTGGTATTAACTTTGAACCCTAAGATAGAAAAGCTGAACAAAAAGATAATTCGATTTAAAACCCTAAATAAAAGGCTTCTCTGCAGTCAATTGTGAAAAGTTAACTTCTTTCATTTAGGAAGAATCTCAGGGCTGATTTAACAGATTATTTTATGGATCAAAGATACTCTTTTGTTTGAAAGCACATGTCCAATATACCCACACATGCATTTGGTTTGTTTAGTTACCTTCTATTTTTTTTTAATTTTTTTTAACGTTTATTTATTTTTGAGACAGAGAGAGACAGAGCATGAACAGGGGAGGGGCAGAGAGAGAGAGAGACACAGAATCTGAAACAGGCTCCAGGCTCTGAGCTGTCAGCCCAGAGCCCAACGCGGGGCTCGAACTCACGGACTGTGAGATCATGACCTGAGCCAAAATCAGACACTTAACCGACCAAGCCACCCAGGCGCCCCAGTTACCTTCTATTTTTAAGGAGTAACCATCACAACGTATTCTGGCTGGTGAACTAGGTTCTCGTTTCAATTATTCATTGAAGTCTGGATCCCTATATGTACTTTAAAACTGTAAGAAATTGGAGCTCTGTTTGATTCAATGCCTTTCTGCCCCTTTTCCCATTAATCTTTCATGTTCCAGGCCACGTGGGGAGACTTCTTCCTTCCAACATTCTGAGCTTACTTTTTGAGAGGCAGTCCAACCGATCCCATAGCTGCCATGCTTAAATAATTGGGTCGCCACCCATTGACCTAAAACCTACTTTTTCGTGAGATCCTTCATACTACGTTGAGATCAGTGGCAGCTTGTTCATTTCAGGTACAGGGATCCTGTATTATGAGAATGCTAATGTTTCACACTCACACACCATCTTTATTCGTGTCACTTCAGTCGTGGAATGTTTCAGTCTCCTTTCCTCTGTCATTAATGTTGAAAGAGCTTTATTTCAGGATGATTTATTGCAGTCTTGAAGTTTGTCTGGATTCCGGTGTTAATTTCTTATTGCCATGTCCTTGCTTACATTTGTTAAATGAATCTCTTTAGATAAGGAGTGCAAACGTGATAAAGGAATCCCTCCATGATATGGCCCCTGCTCTTTCTCCACCCTCATTTCTCCCAACACCCACCTCATACTCTCTGCCACGTGTGAACTGTTCACAATTCCTGGAAGAGTCTTTGTTTTCTTTCCCTCCGTTTCTTCGCAAATGTTGCTTCTTGTTCCCGGAACATCACCACAGCTCATCTCCTCTTCTTCCGTCAAGCAACCCCTCTCCCCGTGGTGGAGAATCAGCTTGAGTATCTGCTCTTCTAGTAAACATTTTATGATTCCTTTGGGTTTCTGCTTGGAGCTGTTATCACTGTACTTGCAGTTTTCCTCTCTCGTAAATCTTCATTCATTCTGTTGCCAATGATTTTTATGGCATTCTTCAATTTAATAATTGAGATTTACAGAGGGGTAGATACATACTTTATAAACCCTAATTTTTAAAAGAACCAACCAAGACAAGAAACAAAAATATTATCAAAATCTTGCATTTGGTTATGTGTTTTTACCTGTCACATCTCTCTAGCTCCTTTCTTTTTTTTCTTTTTAATGTTTATTTTTGAGAGAGAGAGAGAGAGAGAGAGAGAGGGAGAGAGAGAGAGAGAAAGCAAGCACATGAGCATGGGAGGGGCAGAGAGAGGAGACACAGAGTAAGAAGCAGGCTCCAGGCTCTGAGCTGTCAGCACAGAGCCTGACATGGGGCCTGAACTCACAAACCGTGAGATATGACCTGAGCCGAAGTCGGATGCTCAACCGACTGAGCCACCCAGGCGCCCCGACTCTAGCTCCTTTCTTAAAGATATTCACTAACTTAAATTTTGCTTTGTGTTCATTGCTTTTTTTTTTTTCCATTTTTTAAAATATGAAATTTATTGTCAGATTGGTTTCCATACAACACCGAGTGCTCATCCCAACAGGTGCCCTCCTCAATATGACTTTCACACATGGATATGCTCTAAACATTTTTAGTCTTCCCTGAAAATGTTATCATAAACATATATCCACATACATATATATACATATATATATATAGTATACATACTGTGTGTATTTATATATTTGTCTGGAACTTGCTTTTTTCTCAACATTTCTGAGATTAACATATATTTTACCTGTAGTTCTAGAATATTAACTTGTACTATTAAATATGATTCCATTTTGTAAATATACCAGTATTTATGTCATTATTCTTCTGCTTTCCTCCTAAAAAAATGTCGTTAGTGTATATTTCTCAGAGTTCTAGTCATCATGTTTGCAAAGAGATTATACTAAGTTGCTTGGAAGCATTCCTCTAGAAATCAGGAAAGGAGTGGATTATAGGTCATTTGCTTTAGCTCTGTCATCCCTACATGCTCACTAGTCATTTTCTAGCACCATTATCGTCATCATCATCATCATCATCATCATAGATTATAGACTCTTCTGATAAACTAAAGAGCCTCTTTTCTCCCAGACTGAAGACCAGATCTTGAGAGAGCAGAGGTAACCTTTTAATTTTATCTATTAAAAAAGAAATAGGAACTTTTGTGTAATCCTTTGACAGTAGTAGGTATTAATAATTCCAGAAGCTCAGGTAGGTTGGGAAAATGTCATATTATTTCCTTTAATTAAAATTGCATTTGATTCTTAGCCTTTATCCTGACTGGACAGCAGTTACTTTTTAATCTCAGGTATTATTAGGTTTCCTTTCCCATTATGGACTCTGCAAATGTCCTAAGCAACTGATCCAGAGGGAAACATTCAAGGGGGTCCTCTGATCTTCAGTCCATGTAGTTACTGTTGAGGTGCTCATTGTCTGATCCTGCATGAGTTCCTGAAATTTGTGTGGACCCTAGAAATCTATTGGCCTTGTCCCTATGTAATGGATATCTGTAACTGATACAGTAATTCTCAGTAAACAGTCCATTTTTGTCCACGAGTTCTCCTTCTACCTTGAACTGAGGCCATGTGACAGGTTCCAGCCAAAGGGCTATGAGCAAAATTGACATGTATCACTTTGGACATAAACCATAGAGAAGGGGATGTTAAAGCCTCAGTTTGCACATTTCCTCTTCCTCAATAACCTCAGTAAACATAAAGCAACATGTTGAGATAGAGTAGCTTGTCAAATAGGGATGCACAGTGTGTAGAATGAATTAGTGAAAACGTTTGTTGTGATATGCAATTGAGATTGAGGGGCTGTTTGTTACTATAGCTTATTCCAGCCTGATACACTACTGTATTATGTTTTTTCTAGCTGTGAGCCTAGTTTTCTATGGTCCAACAATCCTATGGTATCACGTGATATTGCCTCTTAAGGTTTTATCACCTTCTTGGACCTCTGATAGGAAATCTGTTACGGAACTGTAATACCTGTGGAATCCAGTCTTTGAAACACTACTGAGGCTGAATGTATTCAATTCTTAGTCTCTCTCCAAGTCACTCAGGTCTCTCCCTTTCCTTAGAAGATTCAAACATATTCTTCACTTGCCTTTGCCTTTCAAAAAATACAAAAGGACAAATTATCGTCTTACAGCATTCCCTATGCTTAAGGAACACACAAGTCCTTAATTCTCCTTATTGAATCATGGAGAAGGAGGAAAAAAATTAGGGTGTTTTGAGTAGAAAGAGTGACAATTTTTCTCCTAAAACATATGGATAGCATTAAGGTGTCACTCTTTCTGGCTCTTTTATAACACTGAACATGAAACATGAATTTACATCTCAATAAATTGGCCTGCCATACACCTAGAGTTCTTAATGTCCTGACCCTGAATCTTGACATCTCACAGATTGTATTTGACTTATAAGCATTAAGCTTGATTGAATAAAATGACAGTGCACAGCCTTACAAAGGTTTCCTTTACTCTACTAAACATACTGTATAACTCCCACATCAAATTTTTGAAGACCAGCCATTCTTGAGCTGAGTGTTAAATACATCTGTGACCCCAGCACCTAACCCGCAGACTTTCTACCCTCTTTTCATGCTTTCTCTTCCTTCCTGTGCAACTTCTTTCCTCCACAGGACTCCTCTCTTTATTTCCCACTAATGTTTCTCTTTTTGTTTCTGTTTCTGCAGATGATGAATGCCTTCATTGTATAAAGCTGGGTTTTAAACACATGGCTTTCTCCCTGCCCCAAGAAAATTTGACGACTTACTTCTCTAAGAGCTTTTTTTTTTTTTTAATGGCCAGAAACCTCCAACATGATTTTGTTTCCCTTTTTATAATTTGATCAATGTAAGATTTTCCATTTTGTGATAACTTTCAACCTGCCTGGAGAGTGAGTAATGATCTTTGCTATCAGCAGTCTGATTTACATCCTATAGACAAGTAGATTGTTGTCATTCTTGGAGCATCTCCAAGGACTCCTCTCCCCAAAAACTGCTTCCCTTTTTATAAACTGGATTCATTCTGACTGTGATATTGTTGCCTGAACGCATTAGCTATATTTAGAATCAGGCCAGGCCAGTGAGCAGAACTGTACATTAAAGGGCCTTTTTACTCAGATCCCCATTTTCAAAGCTACTCTCCCCCTATTTTTAAAAGTCCTATTTGGCATTCACTGGTCTCTTAATAGCCAAGAAGTCAATTCTGAAATAGTCACAAAAAGGAGTTAGGATGAATTTGCCACTCTTTTCATTCCTTTTTTCATAAAGTTTTACAATTTACAAGATAATTATGATGAAGAAGTAGCCAGGAGTAACAACAAAAATGTTGTTGTTATCCATGTAGAGAATATCCTTAGTTGTGAAATATTTTGGAATCTACCAAATAGGATCATGTAAGGGACCATTTCTGGGACAAAAATTTATTTCCAGGAGTAAGAGAGTTATTAATCAGAGTGATTTTATCAATGAAGTTGGGATATAGAACATCCTATGGTAATTAGATGCTAGATAGTAGAAATAAGACATAATTCAAATGTGTGTCCAAGTTTTATTTACTTTCATATAATTATGTTGCATTTTTGAACAACTGGTTTTGACTGGGGATTGTATGCAATTTACACAAAGCAAGCCTATGTTCAGGAGTGATATTCTATGTTGAATTCCACTGACTCAGTAAGCATTACTTTTTTTTTAATGAGATACGGTAAATCCCTTGAAAATATTTAAATGAATATCCAATATTATTGTCTAGTGCCAACGTTTGGATGAAAAACAACTCCAGGGATTATTTTTTCTTCACTTTGTTTTCTCTTTTTAGATTCAATTTTCTTCATTCCTCACATATTCCTAAAGTTTGGCATATTTCATGTACCTTTTTTCCACATTGGAGGTTTCTTGATACATATATGTTATTTAGAATATATAGACTTTATGACTGACATGTAATATTTTAACATTGCTAGACTAAATCCTGTGAGACAGTGAGTATCTTTGTGTTCATTCTGTATCCCTAGAGTCTAGAATGATTCCTGGAACAAAATAGATTATGATATGATATGTGTTTTGACAGACAGGATCCAGTTTTGCCAACTTTAACCACTTTAGTGTTCTTTCATCTTCATGTCCCCTAAACCACAGCTATGATCTTAAAGCAAATGCAGATTAGCTAGTTCAATGAACTAGCTGCACCCATTGTAGATTTCACTTCTGAACTCTTCAGTGTCTGTGACAATATGCAAAAAGTGGGAATAATAATGGATACCATGGTTTCCTTAATATAGTTATCAAATATTTTCCACTTTCCAACTTCCAGGATGATGATGGGATTATATTCCAATGTGGCTCCCTTGTGACTTCATGAAGCTTTGATACTAGTTGTGGCCAATGAATTTTGAAAGAAATGATAGATGTAATTTCACACGTAGCCTATAAGTCTCAGTGCAGAGAATTATATCTTGCGTGGCCACTGATCACAATCAAGATGGTGGCTGTATTAAACATCTAAAATCCTGAGTGACTATGATCAGAAGAGAAACTGACAGACCAACAATTCGTAAGAGTGAAAAATAATCTTTTCCTGTATTAAGTCACTTAGTTTTAGAGATTATTACTGCAACATAACTTCACATACACTAACTGATCCAGATAATTTATCAAAGTGTTAAGGTTTTAAATAGAGTGATTTAAAACTTCCATGCACTATGAAAAAATGCCAGTTTTTATTATCTGTGCTTTTGTAATGGCCATTTTATTTATTTATTTATTTATTTATTTATTTAGTATGATTTATTGTCACTTTGGCTACCATACAGTGTATGCAGTGTGCTCTTGGTTGGGGCGTAGATTCCCATGATTTATCACTTACATATAACACCCAGTTGTAATGGCCACTTTAAATGCTGCCGCACATCCTACTCTTTCCTTTACCCATTTACAACTGTCTGTTGACATACTTTTCGGAAGACAAATACATACTTGTTAAAACTAATATTCTTTCAAAACTGTTTCAGATTTCCTCTACCCTGAAATATGTTTATCCCTCATTGGGTGTCAGCCTCTACTGTTAGAGCTACATCTCTCCCTTGTAGATGATGCCCAGTCTCTTCCAACTAATTACAGATCTACCCACTAATGCTCATTGAATCTGTATGGACATATAATTTCATCACATTCACACAGATAAACACTAGCATACCAGCCACTGATTTTAGAAGATGAACAAGGAAATTTCTATGAGACGTGATAGCAAAGCCATACATATTTTTTTTTTTTGTAGTGTGGAATTTGTACAGTTCTGGTTAACACGCTGTTCTCCTCCAAACAACCTTTAAATTGTTTAGATATATGTACATTGGACCTTAAATTCCTAAGTGCAAACCATACGCTGCCTGATACCACTGAATCTGGCTTTGGCTTTGGAGGTCATCCCTCCGTGCCTTTCTGAATTTTATGACTTTTTTTTTTTTTGAATAATCTTTGATCTTTTTATTTTTATTTATTTTTTTTTAATTTTTTTTAACGTTTATTTATTTTTGAGACAGAGAGAGACAGAGCATGAACAGGGGAGGGGCAGAGAGAGAGGGAGACACAGAATCGGAAGCAGGCTCCAGGCTCTGAGCTGTCAGCACAGAGCCCGACGCGGGGCTTGAACTCACGGACGGTGAGATCATGACTTGAGCCGAAGTCGGACGCTTAACCGACCAAGCCACCCAGGCACCCCTCTTTGATCTTTTTAAACTGCAGAGGAATTCTGACAGATCCACTTTAAATAGGCTTTTGAGTCTCTTTGTATTTTTTCATTCAGCAAATTAGATGATGGAAGATAGGCATTGTCCTACTTTTCACTAAGAAAGAATATGCACCAGATTTGTAAAATGCATCTATAATGAGAAGAAGATGGTGGGTAGGGGAGAAAGGCTTCAGGTCGCACCAAACCTCTTCAATGGTCAGTATTTCCTTAAGATGTTTCATGTGTTTGTATTTCTTGTCTCTTTTAAACTATGGTTATAAATTCTTGGAAGAAACAGAAAATCTGCCTTCTGATGCTTTGTGTCCCTTACTCTACGTAATAGCAGGGTTGCCAGATAAAATACAGGACTCCAAGTTATATTTAAATTTCAGAACAATAATGAATATATGTTTTTAGTATAAGTGTGTTCCATAAATTATTTGGGACATATTTTTACTCAAATGTACTTCATTGTTCATTTGAAATTCAAATTTAATGGGATTTTCTATATTTTTACTTGCTAAATCCAACACACCTATAGAGTAGGCACTCAAGAAACACTTGGCAGACTCAAAAGCTAACCATTTTTGCTATTAATAGAAGGTCTAGTGCTGGAATTAGACCCAGAGTTTTATAATTTTCTGCCCAGAGATCTTTTCTTCATATAAGGCCTATTTGTCATGACAGCTCATAGATGTTCATTGCATCGGCCCTGGAGAAAAACTGCCTGGATCAGCTGTTAGATCCACCACTTACTAGCTGTTGGATGCAGTTCACTTTTCTGTTCTTTAGTTTTCTCATCAATGCAATGGGAATTAAAATAACATTATAAAGACACGCAAGACAAAGTACTTAAGTAGGCAATAACTATTATTCCACAGAAATAGAAATTATAAGCAAATACTTATTTTCTTTTTTCATGTTCTAGGTCCTTTCATACAGACTGTTGAAATATGAAGAGCCCTCAAAAGAAAATTATATATTCATAAGTCATTTTCTTAACAATTCTATAAGGTCATGGTCTCTCTGAAGCCCAAGTTCCATGAAGATGGAATGAATCTACGATCAGTTTTACATACGTTTTAGGACACTTGATATTCAAACAATACTTTGTTAGGGAGGTGGCTTCATAAACCCAATAGATCTGCTCTTTTACCAAAATAGAGCTATCATTTCTTAACCTTGAGATATCCAATAATTCTTTCTTACAAAGGGCTGAGGTGTTCAACTTGAGCTGAGTTGATGGCATATTGCTGACTGATGTGTTCTCTAGAGGGCTTCAAATTCA
Organism: Panthera tigris; assembly: GCF_018350195.1. Taxonomy (NCBI): domain Eukaryota; kingdom Metazoa; phylum Chordata; class Mammalia; order Carnivora; family Felidae; genus Panthera; species Panthera tigris. The sequence goes on from NC_056665.1 coordinate 126,715,753, forward strand.
CTGAGAGCATTTTGCTAGTTGGGGACACATTTAATTTTCTTAGCACTATATTCAATGATCTGTAGCCTTGAACTTAAATAGTGAATTTTTCAGGGCACTTCATCATGTACTTTACACAGCAGAACACAAACTATAAAAGGGAAACTCTTCAGAAAGTGCTCTTAGTGCTTAATTACACAATCCAGTATGACTTAATAATTTGTATTATCCAAGTATACTTTGCCTTATCAAATAATTGTAATTTATTCTCTAAATTATAAACAATCCATAATATTTTATCATTCTATCCGTACTGCCACAACCACTGGAAGTAAAAGGAAATGAAGGATAGAGGAACAAATATAAATCATACATATACTTGTAACCCATGTTGTATGCTTGAATTCCCCACTGAACTGCACAAATTAAAATACAGTCTTTGTAAGATAGGCTAGATCTATTAACGTAAGGCTAGATCTATTCTGTAAGGATTGTCAAGCCTAGAATATTCTACATGATGTAGGGCATTCCAGATGGATATCCTATGTAAGGGAAACTTTCTCCAGTTAGCAATAAAACAGCTAAGGAATACAACTGCTGCATCCAGGCACAGGTTTTGCTTAAATCTTATGAGAGGTCTTTCATCCTCAGATACTATTATGAGATAACATTATTGAGCACAGGGAGGTTAAGCAATTTGTCCAAGGTCACAAGCTGGTTAGTTGCTGAGCAGAATTGGAACACGCGCAAACTGTAGCAGAGAACTTGCTGTTGCTGCTGCTGCTAACAGCTGATAGTTACTGAGCACATGCTCAAATTGAACTAACATTTTCCATCTCCTTTTTTTTCTTCAGCTACTGACGTATAATTGACAAATAAGTTATAATATATTTAGAGCACACAATGTGATGACTTGATATAGGTATATATTGTGGAAGGATTCCCACCATTAAGTTATTAACACATTTATCACTTCACATATTTACCTTTTATGGATGGGTGAGAATACTTAAGTTCTACTCTCTTAGTAAATTTCAAGTATATAATACAGGGTTACCAACTATAGTCACCATGTTATACATTAGATCCTCAGACCTTATTTGTCTTATAAATGAAATTGTGTATCCTTTTACCACCCTCTCCTTATTCCCCTAGCCTCCAGTCCATGACAACATTTTACTCTCTGTTTCTGAGTTCTAATTTTAGGAAAAAAACTCATATATAATTTGTTTTTTTCTATCTGTGTTATTTTTTTTATTTATTTTTATTTTTTATTTTTTATTTATTTTTTTTCAATATATGAAGTTTATTGTCAAATTGGTTTCCATACAACACCCAGTGCTCATCCCAAAAGGTGCCCTCCTCAATACCCATCACCCACCCTCCCCACCCTCCCACCCCCCATCAACCCTCAGTTTGTTCTCAGTTTTTAAGAGTCTTATTCTTCGGCTCTCTTCCACTCTAATGTTATTTTACTTAGGATAATGACCTCCAGCTTCATCTGTGTTGTCACAAATGGTATAATTTCCTTCTTTATTAAGGCTCTCTCTCTCTCTCTCACTATATATATACATAGATATACATACACACATATACATATATGTGTACATACACTTATTCCATTCATTCACTAATGGACATTTAAGTTGTTTCCATACTTTGGCTATTGTGAAAAATGCTGGAATGTACATGGATGTACCAATATTTCTTCAAGATACTGTTTTGTTTCCTTTGGATATATACCCAGAAGTGATATTGCTGGGTCATATGGTAGCTCTATTTTTAATTCTTTCAAGCCTCCATACTGTTTTATTATGGCTGTAACACTTTACATCCCATGTACAAGGGTTCCCTTTTCTCCACATGGCCAGAATTTGTCATCACTTGTCTTTTTGATAATAGACATCCTAACAGATGTGAAATGATATCTCACTGTGGTTTTGATTTTCATTTCACTGATGATTAGTGATGTTGAGAACCTTTTCATGTACCTATTTGCACTTGTAGGTCTTCCTTGGAAAAATTTCTATTGAGGTCCTTTGTCCATTTTTAATTAGGTTATTTATTTTTGTTTTGTTTGTTTTGATATTGAGTTGTGTGAGTTCCTCATATTTTTTGGCTTTTAGCCCTGTACTGAATATATGATTTGCAAATATGTTCACCCATGGTATAGTGTGACTTTTCATTTTAATGTTGATTTTCTGTTACTGTGCAGAAACTTTTTAGTTGAGGTAGTCCCAATTATTTGTTGTTGCTTTTGTTGCCTTTGCTTTGGGTATCAAATAAAAAAAAAAATTATTGCCAAGACCAGTGTCAAGAATGTTTCCTCAAGGGAGTTTTACAGTTTCAGGACCTACATTCAAGTCTTTAATCCATTGAATTGATTTTGTGTATGGTTTAAGATAGTGGTCTAGGTCATAGGTCATTTCTGGTTAGGTTTATTATATTCCATGGTATCTGTCTTTATACCAGTACCATCTTTTTTGATTACTATAGCTTTGTAATATATTTTGAAATCAGGAAGTGTGATGCCTACAACTTGATTATTCTTTCTCAGTATTGCTTTGACTATTCATACATAATTTAGGATTTTTTTTCTATTTCTGTGAAAATTACCATTGGAATTTCTATTGGGACTTCATTGAATCTGTAGATTGCTTTGGATTGTATGGACATTTTAATAATATTAATTCTTCTAATCCATGAACATGGAATATCTTTCCATTTATTTATGTTCTCTTCAATTTCTTTCATCAGTGTCTTACAGTTTTCAGTGTATAGATCTTTCTTTCAACCCCTTGGTTAAATTTATTTTTAAGTATTTTATTTTTGGTGCCATTGTAAATGAAATTGTTCTCTTAATTTCTGTTTCCAACAGTTTGTTAATATTGCATAGGAATGCAACTGGTTTTTGCATATTTTTTAGACAAATAATGGTTATTTATTTTTTGAGAGATGGGGGAGAGAGGGGAAGCACAAGTGGGGGAGAGAGGGAGCCACAGAATCTGAAGCAGGCTCTGAGCTGTCAGCACAGACCCTGACACAGGACTTGAACTCACAGACCTTGAGATCATGACCTGAGCCAAAGTCAAATGCTTAACTGACTGAGCTACCCAGATGCCCCTGGTTCTTGCATATTGATTTTTTTATCCTGCAAATTTACGGAAGTCATTTATTCTAAAGTTTTGGGGTGGAGTCTTTAGGATTTTCTATATATAATATCATGACATCTGCAAAAATAAAATTTTACGGGGCGCCTGGGTGGCGCAGTCGGTTAAGCGTCCGACTTCAGCCAGGTCACGATCTCGCGGTCCGTCAGTTCGAGCCCCGCGTCAGGCTCTGGGCTGATGGCTCGGAGCCTGGAGCCTGTTTCCGATTCTGTGTCTCCCTCTCTCTCTGCCCCTCCCCCGTTCATGCTCTGTCTCTCTCTGTCCCAAAAATAAAAAAAAAAAAAAACGTTGAAAAAAAAAATTAAAAAATAAAAATAAAAAAATAAAATTTTACTTCTTTTTTTCAATTTGGATGATTTTTATCTCTCCCTCTTGACTAATTGCTCTGATAGGACTTCAAGTATTATGTTGAATAAAATGGGTAACAGTGGGTATCTTTGTCTTGTTCCTGATCTTAGGGGAAAAGATTTTAGGTTTTCACCATTGAATATGATGTTTGCTGTGGGCTTATCATATTTGACTTTTATTATATTGAAGTGTGTTCCTTCTATATACAGTTTGTTGAGAGTTTTTACCATGAAAGAATGTAGAATTTTGTTGAATGCCTTTTCTGCATTTATTGAGATAATCATATTACTTTTATCCTTCATTCTGTTAATGTAGTGTATCACATTGATTGATTTGTATGTATTGAACCATCCGTGCATTCTAGGAATAAATCCTACTTGATCTTGGTGTATATTCCTTTTAATGTAGTGTTGAATGTAGTTTCAGTCACTCTGAAGGGGCTGCCAGGAGGTTTCCTCTTCACCAGCTCCCGGTTGCCTGTCCAACTTTTGTGACTGTCCAAGCTGCCGTCTTTATCCTCAATAGCTCCTGTTTGTTGAGGTGTGCCAGAGCCACCAGTATCCCAAAGGAGAGGAATGCAGTCAGTAGCTAGATGCAGGCTGATCAGAAGCAAGAGTCTCAAGCAGGAGCTGGGAAAGTATGCATTGACACCCATTCCAGAGAGAATCTGGGGTATGAGCATTTTGCCTGCTACCTCTGCAATAAATCTGCTCCTTCCACAATATAGCCATGAAGGTGCTACTGTGCCTGTTTAAAAGCTGCTTAGTAGAACTCATAAATGTAAGCTTCACTGGCTATCAGAGCTAGCTGATTTGGGGGTCCATACCTCAAATGGCAGTTGTAAAACTGAGGCAATGGATGTGTCAACAAGCTCCTTCCAGGGACATACTTTCAATTTGGTTTCATTTTTGGAGCAAGCCAGTGGGAGAAGGTGGGTGAAGTATCTGCAAATTCCAGTCTCCAGGGAGAAGAGCAGTCAGCATCTAGATGTATGCTAGTTAGAAGCTGGACCCTCAGGCAGCCGCTAATAAAGTATGCAGTCAAACTTCTTCCAGAGAAAGACTGGGGCATGGGGCCTTTTCCTGCTCCCTGTGTACTGATCCCTGGGGCAGTACCCACAGCAAGTCTTGTGTACCTGATGAGAACTGCCCTTGTTTTCTACAGTACTGTGGGACTCATAAATGCAAGATCCACTGTTTTTTAGAGGTGGGTGTTTTGTGGACCCATCCCCGGATGAAGTGTTAAAGTTGGACCACTGGATGAGCTGGCCAGGCCCTTTGCTCCTAAATGAGAAGCTGGGAACTAGAGGCTTTTGCCTGATTGTACAATACAGTGCTAGAGATGAGGTTTATGGTAAGTGTGTGTCAGATTTTCCTACCCATTTTTTTAAAGTTTATTTATTTGTTTTGAGAGAGAGAGAGAGAGAGAGCACAAGTGCATGCATGAGTGGGGAAGGGGCAGAGAAAGTGAGAGAGAAAATCCCAAGCAGGCTCCACGTTGTCAGTGCAGAGCCCTGAGGCAGGGCTCATGAGCATGACCTGAGCCAAAATGAAGTGTCTGACTCTTAACTGACTGAGCCACCCAGGCGTCCCTTTCCTACCCATTTTGATGTGGGTATTTCTCTGCCCTTCGATGTGTTGGAATTATGCAGCTATTTTCTGGATTTTTCTCAAAGACAATTGCTTCATGCGTAGCAGTATATTTGGTGCGCCCATGGGAAGGGGGAAATTCAGGAGTCACCTATGTCACCATCTTGGTCAAAAACAAAACCAATCTGCCATCTGCTTTTGAAGATTTTGATTATTTTTTAAATATACTGAAACTGAAACTACCAGTCAGTAAAATTTGTCAATATGCAAAGACCATGACATAATATACTTCAACTATTTCTTTATGTGAGCGTAATAAAATTCAGAAAAAAGAATATCTATACTGAGAAGAGTGTGTTCTTTCCTCTCATAGACCTAGGTCTACCTAGACACCTGTCCAGAATTTTAAAAGTAATTTGACCTTAAAAATTAAACTAGCTGGTTACAATTCCTCTCTGGTATTATTTTAGGCAGATTCCCAGCAGCAGCAGCAGCAGCAGCAACAACAACAACAACAACAACAACAAAACACAAATTACAAAAAAATATTTTAGATCTAGTAAATAGTCATGAACCAGATGTTGTTTCCCTCTGGCCTCTCTGCCTAGCAGACTTCATTTACACCCTCTCTCGTTTTCACATTGCTCTAATGATATCTGTCCGCCATTGATAATTAATCTAGATAATGACATGCCTGAATATGATGCCACATCTCTGGACACTGAAGTGTGTCCAACATGCCATTAAAATCCCATTAAAGCTTTATTTACCAGTCTCAAATTAAAAATAAACATTGGTTGTACATAAGAGAGAATAATGATCATGCTGACCTTGGAATGTTTGTTCCCTAAAACCTAAGGACTGAAGTAATGGTGAGCTGAGACACAAAGTCGGTGAAGGACATCTAACTACAGTCTTGACAAAAGACCTGGAATATATGTGATTCCTTATTTATTATTTGTAATTGAAACTTGGGGTGTTCTTTAAATGAGGTACAATATCAGAAAAAAGTTTTCTGAGTTATTTTTTGTTTATCTGGGTTTTTTGAAGAATAATAAATATAAATGGTGTAATATAAACTAATATAAAATGAGAATAGTCAACTATGAAACGTTTTCATTAATTAGACATTTAAGGGTGTTTGAAAAAATTACTTTTGATTTACATACATGTTTACAATCCCTTACAATCTAGAAATCTAAATGATTTTCTAATCATCCATCTATCCATCATTTCGCTGAAGGAAGACAGTAGACAAGTGTAAATGTTTCAATACATTCTTATAAAATGCTCGCTGCATAATTCATTTTTTATTCTCAGAATCTGTTGGATCAATTTAAAATGCAGGAAGAAATTTCTGAACGCTTCAGTAATTTCTAGCTGTACAATTAAAGTACACAAAAATAAGGTAAAATATTTTTAAAAAGGAAACACCTCTAATTAGGAACGCTAACTTAAAATACCCCAAATTTTGAATTCTGAATTGGGTGAAAAGGATTTGGTTTGACAATCTCCTTATAAGATACCTCTAAGTACTGTCAGTGTCTTATTAAACCACTTAGGATGCAATGCGTATCTCTGCCGTTAAGAATTTCAGGGAAATGCCTATCTATCTATCTATCTTGTTCATATCATGAACATAGAAATGAAAACAGAAAAAGTAGCCAACGTTTGAATTCTCTGTAGCTTTGATTTCCTTGTTCAGAATTTACTTCGTTTGTGCTCTCTTTGTTGATATAAAAATAGGACCTTTTCGCATGCAAACTCTTTTCTCTCTGGATGCCATTATAATATTATTCTGTTCTTCCCCTAGCTCAGGAATGCTCAAGGAATTTATAGTCCAAGAAAAATAAATGTATAGTTAAGTCACAGTCCTCCCCAATCTAAGCAGACAGAAGTGGGCTGAACAGCAGGCATGAGTTGGTGAAGAGAGGGCTTCTGCCTTATGGTCTCCCTTTACCGCAGGTTTGGGGAAATAATATATAAAGTGAAAATATGAGAATTCAGGTCAAGATGATGCTATCACTAATAATCAAGTCAGTTGGAGGAATTTAGAAAATGTGAGATGCAAGAAAAATACTTCAATCTAGCTTGGCTGCAAAATTCTTAGCTTTGCAGGGCTTTAGGGGATAAAGAGAATATAGAATGGTTTAAAAAAAAAGGAATGAAAAGTCACCATTTAACAATAGGAGTAAGCAGAATTACTTGGAATATATTTTACGATAAAGGAAAGCGCAAATTGAATTCACACTTCAAGGCTGAACTGAATCATATAGCTAGCTAAAAAAACCAAAACAAAACAAAACTGTGTTTTATTTATGTTTGTTTCTTATAATCTAAATCAATAATACTGTACATAGGTATAGAAAACACTGTGCAAAGGTGTTTCAGAATAAATATCTATTTTTATCTTCACAGATATCCTCTGGAATTGTGAAGATTTTAGTGATTACCATTTTGCAGATGGGAAAACAGTTTAACTAAATTGGTTAAGATCTTTTGATATCACACGATGCGTTCTGACAGATCTGGAACTCAAATACAGATTGTCTGAATCTCAGGCCCAGACTGTTCTTGTTGTAATATACTAGATATGTTATATGACACCTTGTTATTCAAAAAAATCAGAGAAAAGCAAAATCTTTTCAAGGTCTTAAGAGAATATTTTTCTCAATGTGTTTCATGATACAAATTAGTACGTATACAACTTTGGTCAAGGTCCTTTCCCATGGTTTTGGAACCCTAGCCCTAAGTGTGCTTTTTAAAATGTTTTTGCATGCAAGACTTGTGGGGGTTTTGCTTTCACTTATTAGGAGATTAAGTATACATATGAATATATGAATACACACAATATGAAACTGAAATGAGATCATGTATATAAATTTCCTGGTATATGCATGGCACATATTAGGTAGTTACTGTTTGAGAGCAATTATAATTGTAACTATTTTCCAATATACAAAAGAATGAGTGCACTATGCTTTCGGATAATCCCTTTGTTACAGTCAAATGTAATTCTCTTGAAACAGCCGAATTACTGTCTCCAAATCTGTGACACAGAGACACCTAATTTTCCTATTAGAATACTACCATGAATCCAGTGTTTGCCTTATTGTATATTATTTTTCAAGAAATGGGGGCATGCAAAGGAACACAGATGCAACACACCGCTAGCACTTGGAAGCACGCAATTTGTGGAGGTGGGGCATGTGGGTCGGGGTGGGGGGATGACAAGCAGAGAAGTCCTAGAGCACACTGGCTCTAGAGCAATCCTAAGCCCACAGAGAACATGTTTAGGTCAGACGTAAGTGCCCAGAAGGCAGCAGCATAGCACTTCCCTAGAGAGGATTCCCATGTCTCTAACATTCTTACCATTTGTAACCAAGTGAAGGCAGGGCATAGCTGGTGCCTCTGGCGGGTCCTAGTCCAAGAACTGGTCAGGTTAGAAAGGAAGCCCTCCAGAGCCCAGGCCATCTGAGCCATCTCAGATCCATGAAGCCTCTTCTTTGCTAGGTCCCAGGAAACAAAAGAATTGAGCCCCTGGGGACATTTTTATTTGTCTCTCGATTAGTAGTTAACTTCTAGGACAATTTTATTTCACATTTGCCATGTTGTTAAAAGGAAAGTGTTTGCTAGAGAGAGGCCAAAGCTCAAAGCTCATAATCTTTTTTTTTTTAACTTGAAATATAATGAACATACACTGTTACATTACTTTCAGGTGTGCAATAGAATGATTCAATATGTTTATACATTACTCAGTGCTCATCATGGCAAGTGCACTCTTCAGTCACCTTTATCTGTTTCATCCCTCCCACACCCATCTCCCCTCTGGCAACCAACAGTTTGTTCTCTGTATTTAAGAGGCAGTTTTTTTGTTTGCCTCTTTTCTCTTTGTTTTGTTGCTTGAATTCCACACGTGAGTGAAATCATATGGTATTTGTCTTTCTCTGACTTATTTCACTTAGCATTATACTCTCTGGATCCATCCATGTTGTCACAAATGGCAAGGTCTCATTCTTTTTTATGGCTGGGTAATATTAGGTATATATTTATTATATTATATTATATTATATTATATTATATTATATTATATTATATTTATTATATTTATTATATTTATTATATTTATTATATTATATTATATACATATAATGTGTACATATATAATATATATTACATATATACATAATATATATAATATTACATATATACGTACATATGATATATATATCAATCAGATCTTCTTTATCCATTTGTCTATGGGTAGACACAGTGGCTGTACCAATTTGTATTCCCATCAACAATGTACAAGGGTTCCTTTTTCTCCACATCTATCCCACATTCTTGCTAACACTTCTTATTTCTTGTCTTTTTGATTCTAGCTATTCTGACATGTGTAAGGTGATATCTTATTGTGGTTTTAATTTGCATTTCTCTGATGATTAGTGATGTTGAGTGTCTTTTTCATGTGTCTCATTGGCCATTTGTGTCTTCATTGGAAAAATGTCTATTCAGGTCCTCCGCCCATTTTAAATTGGATAATTTGAGTTTTTTTGATGTTGAGTTGTATAAATTCTTTATATATTTTAGATATTAACCTCTTATTGGATATATCATTTGCAAAATATCTTCTCCCGTTCAGTAGATTGCCTTGTCATTTTGTTTCCTTCACTGTGCACAAACTTTTTTATTTTGGTGTAATCCCAACAGTTTATTTTTGCTTTTGTTTCCTTGCCTGAGGAGATAAATGTAGCAAAATGTGTCTATGGCAGATGTCAAAGAAATTACCGATATCAAATATTGCCTATGTGTTCTTCTAGGATTTTTGTAGTTTTAGGTCTCACATTTAGTCTTTAATCCATTTTGAGTTTGTTTTTGTGTTTGGTGTAGGAGGTCCAGGATCATTCTTGTGCATATAGCTTTCCAGTTTTCCCAGCACCATTTGTTGAAGAGACTGTCTTTTCCCCATCGTATATTCTTGCTTCCTTTGCCATAGATTAATTGACCATACCAATGTGAGTTTCTTTCTGGGCTCTCTGTTCTATTCCATTGATTTACGTGTCTGTTTTTGTGCCAGTACTATACTGTTTTGATTACTACAGCTTTGTAGTATATCTTGCAAAGATAGAGCTCTAGCTTAGTTCTTCTTTCTCACAATGCTTTGGCCATTAAGGGTCTTTTGTGATTGCATACAATTATTTATTACTATTTGTTTTAGTTCTGTGAAAAATGCTGTCGGTGTTTTGATAGAGATTGCATTAAACTATAGATTGCTTTGAGTAGTATGGACATTTTAACAATACTGGCTCTTCCAATCGATGAGCATGGAATATCTTTGCATTTGTTTGGGCCATCTTCAGGATTTTTTCATAAATGTTTTATAGTTTTCAGAGTACAGATCTCTCACCCCTTTGGTTAAGTTTATTCCTAGGCATTTTTTTTTTCTTTTTGGCACAGTTGTAAATAGGATTATTTTCTTAATTTCTCTTTCTGCTACTTATTAGTGTGTAGAAATGCAACCAATTTCTGTGTATTAATTTTTCATCCTGCAACTTTACTGAATTCATTTATCAACTCTAGTAGTTTTTTGGTGGAGTCTTCAGGGTTTATTATATATAGTATCATGTCAGCTGCACATACTCTTATTCAGACCAACGTACTTTGGACGAACACAAGTGGTATCCGGTATCCTATTTTCATGTCTTGGGGGCCAGGGTTGGAAGACCTGATTTGGAATGTGTACCAGTTTTCATGGTGTAAACCACCTCTTATTACTAATTTCAAGCTACCAGCATAATGTCAGTGAATGTGGCATTGGAAAGAGCAGCACACAGTGAAATTGTGCCAGCTGGGAGGAGCTGCCTTCACCATTTCACTGAGTGGACACAAACTATGCCACCAAAAGTGGTACAATTCTGACGGTTAGAGAAATACGGTTAGTATCGAAAATGGGACAACAGATGCAAATTGAGACAGGTCCAAACAAGAGGAGACATATAAATGCTGCAGCTCCATGAGAACACAAGCATTTAGAGGGCATTCAAAGAATACCTTGAGATATCGTCTATACCCCTAGGATTCCTTTGGTTTGGTTGTTGTGGGAACTCTGTGTAAGAATTTGGTGATTTTTAAATTATTTTTCTTCCTAGACTTTGAATCTTAAGTGGAATTTCACATGATAAAAAAGGACTTGGCTTCCCCCCCCCCCAAACTTCCCTTGATGGGACTTTAATTTTAATTTTAATTTTAAGATTTCATTTCTCTGGAATCCCAGACCTAGTAATTCTCTGGTTGTTCAATTTTGTTTTGTTTCAAGCTGGGAAGTACTCTGTAAATTTCCAATACTGCTAAACAACACCCACTTTTTTCTTTCCTCACATTGCCTAGAGTTGGTTCTTGTGGCTTATCACCCCAAACATAGTGGTGGTGTTGGGATGGAATAAAATAGAAGGAGGTATGTCTACATCACTGACAGACTGTGGTACACATACAGTACCATAGGAAATGTAACCCCGACAAACCCTTAGAACTCCAAGCAGCTCTGGGAACGAGGGTGTGGATAGGAAATTCTTCAAAGAAAACTTAGTAGCTTGGGGTGCCTGGGTGGCTCAGTCGGTTGAGCGTCGGACTCTTGGTTTCAGCTCAGGTCATGATCTCATGATTTGTGGGATGGAGCCCTACGTCCTGCTCCACACTCCTCTTTCCCTCATTTACTCTATCAAAACTAAATAAACATTTAAAAAAAAAAAGAAAACTTGATAGATTATTTGTGTAAACTGTTTTAAGCAGGCAAAATCAACAGCTGTCCTTTCTGTGAATAATTTTGCAGACCAGGATTAAGTTACAAATATTTGAAGACATTTGTCAAAAGTTACAAAACAAGATGATAAAAGAGACAAGCTTCAAACCCAGTCTCTGTTCTGAGCTCTTTCTTCTGAGATGTCTTGCATGCATCTGATCATACTTCTTAAAGGTGTCTGAGTTGGGCTTCTAAGTGGTAATGACAAGCTAATTTGTTTGGCAATGTATCTTATGGCCCTAAAAATCAAACTCAGTTATTTTCAGTTTAATTTATCTACTGTTTAGAAATCCACTTTTCTAAAATGGACCTATGAAAGGGAATTCTGTGATCTTTTTTCTCAATGATATGCCACAAAACTTCAGCATAAATGTACTGAGAAAAGGAGTTAATCTTCCTTAGACATTCATTAATTTATCCAACAAGTATCTATTAACATTTATTTATTTATGTACACTAGACACTATCTTAAGAATTTGGTCAAATCTAGGGGCCCCTGGGTGGCTCAGTAGGTTAATCGTCTGACTCTTGATTTCCACTCAGATCACGATCTTACAGTTGGCGACATTGAACCCCCGCATCAGTCATTGTGCTGACAGTGGGGAGCCTGCTTGGGATTCTCTCCCTCTCTGACCCTCCCTCACATGTGCTCTGTCTCTCTTAAAATAAATAAATAAGCCTAAAAAAAGAATTTGGTCAAATCTATGAACACATCTTTGAAAATAGATTGTAGTGAGAATGTTTGCTCTTCCCCAATAGTAAGGAAAGAGGTTGATCTCTCATTTTCCTTTGAAATTTCTTCTGGACTGCTTACAGGAGATCTCCTTGAATCAGGCAGATGAGAAAAAACCAGTTGTCATTGGTAAACACCCTCCTTGATGCTCATTCTGCATTTGGATAATGTATAATATTAAAGGAGAAGCACATTCTTTACTCCTCTGCTAGTCCATGAGGAGGAGTTTTTCCTCAATACTTGTGGTGCCCCTCCTGAGTCGAGGAGGGAGAGAGGCTTCCCTGGTTGTGGTGGCAGCTATTGACAGAACCAGTTGGATCCATCTAATAAGGTTCCCAAGCATGAGAAGTTATTTCTCCCTTTCCTCTGTCCGCCTTTATAATGAGAAGCAGCAACCACAGTAACTATAAACTGTTTGCTCTATGAAATCAAACTCTCACCAGTGGGCTTTTACAAAATCTCAAAAGAAGAGAAAGATGTGGGGAACTTGGAAGCCCATTTTTTTGCTCTCCAATAAGCTACTCTCCTACTAGTCTTTCAGTAATACACGTGTTATCTTCTCTATCTGCTGACCCCTTTGTCTGATTCTCAATTTCAGAATTTAAATAAGGACCTAGTTATTTTTTCCCACATCCTAAGAATGTTTGTTTTTGATGGCAGTGGAGTTGTGGGACAAAGTTAAAAGTATGTAATCACGGTGTTGGCTCTTAGAAGCAGACAGAATTGCAGTATTTAATTACATGAGGGGCTATGCTGAACTGTACCCTTTGAGTTTCACGTTGGCAGTGTTTGTGTTGCTGTGTTTGGAAGAATTGGTACCAAAGGCTAACCTTCCAACTCTTATTGTTCTGCTGATCTTTTCAGACATACAAATCAAAGTGAAAAATAGACTGAAATGCAATACACAGAAGGGGTGAGAAGAAAGCAGGGTATCAGCAATATTATCTCATAAAAAGAATGCATTGAAAGTAAATTAGTTGGATTTTTTACATTATTTTTAATTTATTTCCTCTATAATAAAGTTGAAATTGTCAATGAAGCCTTAGCATAGTTGATAAAAATGAGGGAGACAATAATTGAAGAAAGAAAAGAATCTGATGACCTCTGTTACTTAAGTCCATACAAATCAAAAATAATCCATAGCAATTTGCTGTTTAGTTGTTTCCTCTGTGATCTTTAGTTTCCAGGGATTACAAGTGCAAACCATACTTTTAGATGTAAGCAGCATTGAAAATACAGGCTAGAGTTCACATCCCCAATGTAATCTACAAACAGATACATTCTTGTCTCACATTCACGAACTTTTTTTAGAATCATATACAAACAAATTTCTCCACATGGCCACAGGTAATTGGACTGAAATTGAAAAGCTTTTTGATACCCAAAATTAATTTTATAATTTCAAGCTATGTGAGTATGTTAAAAGGCAAGTATTTTGTTTTTTTTTCTAATAGTGATATTACTGTTTATTATTGTAAGTGTAAGGAACATATCCTTAAATTATAAGAACTTTTAAAAGACAGAAATGTATAAAAATTGCCATCATAGTTCTCCTGAGTGTTTACTAAGGTATTTACATGTGTGACCTCAGTTTCTACTCATGAATAAGATCTCTGATGTTGGTGTAATTATCCTGAGTTTGCTACCAAAATCCTGAGCCTCAGAGAAGTTTAATAACTTTCATGATTTCACACATGTTGGAGGGGTCACAGCCAGGGTGAAATCAATCATATTCTCATCAGCCAAATAGAATTGTTGTTTACATCTTGATGTGCTTCCTTCCGTGTGTGTGTCTGTGTGTGTCTATTTGTGTGTGTGTGTGTGTGTGTGTGTGTGTGTGCGTGTGTGTGTTCTAAACTGAGATAAGAATATAGAAATGTATATATTATTCCCTCCCTTTTTATATTATACTTACCTCTATAAAACATCTTTATAAACTTTATTTTTAAAAGCACATTGAAATCCCCTTATTTGTCTGAGTTGTCATTTATTTACCTACATCTTTATTATTGGTTGTTTCCTCATTTTTCCTTCTCTCTTATAAACAGTACTGTGGAGGGGGGGTGCTCCTGGGTGGTTCAGTCAGTTAGTCGCTCTACTCTTGGTTTCGGCTAATGATCTCATGGTTTATGACTTTGAGCCCTGCATCAGGCTCAGTGCTGTCGTTGCCGAGCCTGATTGGGATCCTCTGTTCCCCCTCTGTCTGCCCCTCCCGGACTCGTGCTCTCTCTGAAAATAAATCAATTAACTTAAAAATAAACAAACAGTCCTGTGGTGAACCTCTTTGCACTTTGCCTGTTGTTCAATTCAGAGAACTAGAGTAGATGACTGCATTCAAGTGGCCCAAAACCAATCAAAGAACATTTACTACAAAATGGACAATTATGGACGATAGTAAACTTCCCTCCTACACCCCATACAAAATACACACAATGGTGAACACAACCAAACTAAGAGAATGCCCAGAAGCAAAATTGGCCATCAATCATGCAACCAGGAAGATCAGTGGGAACTGGTTTCAGTGATTGCCAGTGTCTGATGTCCAGTTGGGTAGGTTTTATGGACTATGAACATAGAACAAGGGAAACAGTTGAGGCCCCGTATAAGTCAGGAAGTTGAGACAAACATCCCTGTTTAAACATGGAACCACAGAGTGATATCCTCATGACCCACCCTGTTAGAGAGTCTGTACAAAATTTCCCTGCTTCTGTGCTATTCAAAGAGAATGTCTTTGCTGAGAATTCCTAACTATAAGCTGACCTTCATATGGGTTTTTAAGGCACTACTCGCGTAGCTTGTGTGGCCTAAATACCCAAGTTGATATTTACAGTTGGTTTAGGATTGCCAGTGCCCCAAGGAATACAATGGTGTGGAAGCTCACAATCTCCCTGCAAAAAGTACCTTATGGCAAGGCTCAAAGGAATGCCTGAAGAAAACATTTCATGGATCATGAGCTCTAAATTAACTAATAATACATCAGAGAAAATAAGGCCTTATGGATAGAGTCGTAAATAATGAGCAATTATATCCCCACCCAGTCTGATATGTTGGAATGATCACAAACAGAATATGGAATAAGTAGGGTTGTATATTTTAAAAAGGGAATTAAAAATAAGCTCACGAAAAAAGAATCGTTAAGCAATAAAATAGTGTGTGAAATGGATGGGCAGACTAGGAAAAGATCCACTTGTAGAAGTGGTTCTCAAAGCAAAACATTTAGAAATGAAATTGCAGTAATTAAGAGTTCAATGGTGAGATTTAACAACTAATTTGAAAAAAAAAAACCTGAAGAAAGTATGAGTAGATTAGAACTGGCATAACAAACTACCTCTCAAATCCAGTATAAAGAAACAAAGGGAAGGGAAATTTGACTGAGATTTCAAATCACTGAAGATAGAGTGAAAGCTAGAAACACTTATATTTAGAGTACCAGAAAGAGATAATACAGATGGAGATGGTCATGAGATGCTGTTACTACACTGAGAGATGGTTCTCAGCCAAAGTGGAACACATTAAGTGCCTCCAGAAATGTGGAATTGGAAATAATAAGATTCCAGTGTTGATGTCTTGTTTCCTAGAGTATGCAAAGATAAATTTTGAAAGTGTTGGTTGGCATTTCCTACCTCATAAACTAAACAAACTTGTCTTAAGTACATTACTAACTAAACTTCAGTTTACTCAAATATATAACCAGAGTAACAACCTCATAATGTTTTAAAGTGAATTAACATGATGGTTGTACATGTTACTTGGCATACTAAATGATACAGTATAAGTGATCAGTACATCTCAGCTACTTTTGAGGCTGTTGTTAATTGACTTGTTCTTTATGAATCTTCTTACATTGGAAAGATTAACTGAGCAGTTACCAAAGCAAACAGAGAAAGAGGGGATTTCCCGAGTTCCTTAGAGTAATCTCGACTTTTAGATTCTGAGGACAATGAATCTTGCCCTATTTTATTTTATTTTCTTAAATGTGCTCAAGTGAGCTTCTGTTACCTGTCATAGATATGTTCCAAATAATAGTTATAAAGTAAAATTAAAATGACTATAATTTAAACCTTCCTGAAGCACATGCCATATTAGGAAGGGAATTTGCAACATCTAAATGAAAACACTGGGTGTTCCAAGCAAAGAAGCTTCATCTTTGTGAGTCACCCACATCAAGAGTTATTTCACAATCTGGTAGTCCAGAGGACTGACTCAGTGGCTACATCCCTGAGCACCTCACTTAACTTCACCTGAGTCATGAAACAGGCACCTTCACTCTCTTGTGTGCGGTCTACCATTAGTCTGAAATCTAGGCCAGCTAGTGGAAGCTAACTCATACTCTTCCTGTGCTTTCCTTCCGTATTCCAATTCTAACTTGCTAAAAGGAGCTTTAAATTTAATGTAGAACTCAACCACTTCTAAATAAATGATGATTAAGCAAAAAATAAATAGGGTATTGGCTTGCTGATTCATATGAGGTATCAGAATTGCTGATTATAAGAGGATAAGTGAGTCAGAAAGAAAGTAGTTAAGTGGGTAAAAAAAAAAATAAGTGACTCACTGGAGATTATAAGCATTATAATACATGAGAAAAACTAAACACACTTCACATTAAAGATATTTTTCATGCATTCATGGTGGCAACCATTGAAGTTTACCTTTATTGACACATTAAAAAGTTATTGTAGACTATTATGACACATTATTTCTTGCTGCCTTTTGTTTTTAATGACTTTCCTAAGACAATGTTCTATAAATTGCTACTAGCATAAAACACATTTTCAGCAATAGATGAAAGCAGATTCTTGGTTGCAAGAAGCAGATATTTCCGTACCTGCTTTGGGCAGAATACATTGAATTTTGTGCCCTCTGTTGTGATTTGAGTAATGCTATCCCTGTTGTTTCTCATGGGGAACTAAAATAATAATACCTAAATAAACTAAAATAATAATATCTTAATTTCTCAGACATCAATATTAAATAGTGAGATATTTTCAGAACTCACTAACAAGACCCAGTTTATCTTTAATAAAACAACAATATCCAAAACTCAAAGCTTAAGGGATTTTCAAACTTTACCATAACATAGAGCAACAACCCTCTTTAGAATCAAAGTCAAAAAAGAGGGAGATTTTTTTTCACATCAGTTGTTTTGCAATAGGCCTAAATCTTCTATATGAAAAATAATACCATAAAATAAAATAATGTTTTATTTTAAAATTTCACTGTAAAAAGTTATATTTTATTAATTAAAAAGCTATTAATAAATAATGCTAAGTGCTAGCCATTAAGCTAATTTCTATAACTATGAAGAGAAATAATTCAACATCATAGAACTCAAAGGCAGTCTTCAAAGGAATCAGACAGTACACCTCATGTAAGAAGCACTGTAGGTAAGGTAGGAGTGCTCAGGAGGGTATGGAGAATGGGTGGAGTGGGGTCAGAGAAGACTTCCCAGGGCAGTCAGCGTCTAAACTGGTTGAATAGAAGTTATTCCTATGGTGTTACACAGAGTCATAACTACAAAGGCTCAGGACTGAGAGAGAACCTGGTAGACTCTGGGAGCTTCAAATACTTCTGCCTACTTTGAATGTGGACATGTGGGAGAGAGGACAGGTGAAGGCCTGTCATGGAGCACATCATGGACCATATTAAAGAGATCAGATTTATTCTGAAAGCTATAGGGAGCTAACAAAGAAAGGCTTTAATGTGGGAAAAGGACATGTTCTGAGTTGTGATGTGACCCACTCTGGCAACAATATCAAGAGTATATTGGTGGGGTGGGGCGTGACAGATGTTACATTACTTGTGACAACAAATAAGCACCATAATTGAAAAAAAGCATAAAATGTCAATAGTGGTAGAAGTTTTCAATCTAATATAATTCAGCTTCCCGACCCTGCCTAATAAATATAACATATTGAAAAATTTACAGATAGTAAAATGAATTTCAAATAGACATAGCATAGAAGATTGAGATCAATAATACATACATTTATAAAGATATATTATTTTTAGTTCAAGGGTAGAAAATCACTTTGGCCCAAGCCTACTACTATGAGAAAGCAAAGCTCACATTCATTGGTCCGCGACTACCAAGCAACTCTGATTAATTCTGAAGACTTGCCTTCTTTAATTCTGACCCCAAAACCAATGAGTAGGGGCTCTTATTCCTCTTATAATGATGAAGAAACTGAGATATACAGAGGTGTGTGACTTTCCAGGCTTCGTAGCAGATCCTGGAATGAAAACCACATTTGACTTCAAGGACTATGGTCTTAATCTCTCTGAAATATGCTCCGTCTCCTAATTCATGTATTTAGAATTCTCTCTGCACCACTATGGTGAATTCCATTCTGCAGCTGAGAGCACTAACAGCAGGTAGGGCTTCCATCAACCAAGGGCTTTGATTCTGGCTTGTGTAAAGGTTTTAGGTAATGGATACAGGCTTAGCTGCAGGTGCCATGCCTGCACATTTGTAGCTTAATGACCAAGGAGGGCCAATAAGCAGCCGTGTTGGCAATCGCTGCTGCAAGGGGACAAGATAGGATGGGGGGGGGCAGACTGCTGTGAGGGGAGAGCAGAGGAAAGAAGCACGAACACCATCAATATTAATGCTGGTCACAATATGAGCTCAGTGCCAGGGAGTCTGGTGAAGGAAACACCCGTGAGAGGCTAATAGCCACATCCGATCATCAAAGGGCAGATGTTAAATGTGATTCAGATGAAAAGTGAGAGGAAGTGCTGACAAGGGCACAGCTGAAGAGATAGGCAGACACACGTGGTGGAAATTGACAGACACAAGTGTCATCTTGGGCAAGAGCAGAGCGTTGGGTGGGGGATGGAGTTCTCTTATTCCTCAAAACCCCGCCATCTTAGCCTTTAGCCCAAGCCAGGGGCAACAAAACAAAATAGCAAACATTTAAACATGTTCGCTAGTGCCAATAATAAATCAAAAAATCAAAGTGAGTGGTGAGTGGTCTCTCCCAAAGGAAATACTATGGCATTATGAGAGGCGGGAGTTTCTCTGAAAATATCTTAACTAAGGGAACACTAGAGTGAACAACAGAAATACCCAGTGTTCATTCTTTATTTCTTCTGTCTGCTTTCATTTATCTACAAATCTGCTTATACGGGGTGCCTGTCCCCATGCGCGTTGAGCATTTGTGTTTTGTTGCTAAGGAAGGTTGATGAGGCTAGCAGGAATTTCTCATGGATGAGTGCCGAAGCAGGAATTGTTAATCTGTGAGTTGTAGAACTCTTCCTGCGGTGCTTCAACCAGTTTACCTATTAACACAAAAGATCCCCACTTCAGAGAATGTAAGAACAGTACATAATAGTGTGCCTGAAAGCATAAATGTGTGTTTAACTGTGACCTTCTCCATCGCCTCCAGTGGACTGAAGAATCTTCCAGCACAGCTAGCATCGCTCCTCAGTAATGTTGCTGTAACTAGTACAAATCATACTCCAGGCAAAGAAATGCCTTCAGATATCTAATGTGTATTTGCAGCAGCTAGTGAATATCTACCTGAGGCCAGGCATTTTAGAAGCAAAAGGGAAATGACCACCTCAGTTATTCACAACCTAACAGCCACAACCCAAATTGCCACCCATATTCCAGGAAGCTGTATGGACACTAAGGATAAAATGTTACGAAAGCATAGCTTATAGTGATGATTTGCATTGGAATGACTGCACTTTCTTTGTACAGCTAGATATGTATCACCTTTATTTGAATTAAGTACGAGAGGAGACGTGTGGGACAGAAAAGTGAAGAATTGAATAAATACAAGAGGACGGAACACAGAAGATAAAAAGGGGCATTAATGAGAGTAGTGAAGGTACAGATAGGGGTCTTTCACACACAATATACAAGAATAAACAAGAAAAGAAATACAGAGGCATGAGGAATAAGGCTTCACAAGCTTTAGAGTTTCAATCTGTCTTGTCAACCTCAGTTCCCTATAAATCTCCCTAGAGCCTCTGATTAAGTCAGATCAATTACCTTACATTCAGATGGGATGTGTATCCCCACCAGGAATAGCGACTGGAATATTGTAAGAAGTCAACAAATGTCTGTTGAATTAAAGAAGGAATAGAATCTAAAAACAGGTCTTTCTATTCCATACTTACTTATGTCTTTGTTCCTATTTTCACCTTTTAGACTGTCCTCTTTGAATCTTATATAAACGATGCAAGTTTCCTCTTAAAATTCTCACTTCTTTGTAGAATTTTTTGGCAATTTTGGCCCAAAATGATATACTTTATGGAATTACAATGTTTATTTTTGGTTCTATTGATGTAACAAGTTATATACTGTATTATGACATATTTTGTATAGTTATTTTGGGGTACCTATAGTTAGTTTCCTGTATGTGTATATGTGTGTATTGCTTTATTTATTTGTATTTTACTTTTATTTTTTATTATAATATTTTAATTTTAATTTTTTTTTTATTTTTGAGAGAGAGAGAGAGAGAGCATGGGCAGAGTAGGGGTAGAGAGAGAGGGACAGAGAGAATCCCAAGCAGGCTCTGCACTGTCAGCACAGAGCCGAATGTGGGGCTCATGAATCATGAGATCATGACCTGAGCTGAGATCAAGAGTCCGATTCTTAACTGACTGAGCCAGCCAGGCACCCTTATTTGTTTATTTTTTAATTTAAATTCAAGTTAGTTAACATATAATATAGTATTGGTTTCAGTAGTAGAATTTAGTGATTCATCGCTTACATGTAGCACCCAGTGCTCAACCCAACAAGTACCCTTCTTAATGCCCATCACCCATTTAGCCCATCCCCCCACCTCTGTGTGTATTTCTACCTAATGCCATGGTAAGTTTCTGGAGAGTCAGGAGCTCATTGGCATACATTTTTACATCTTTTTAGTGCCCAACATAATATCATGATATGGATTCAGTAATTGTTGGAGGGTTTATTCAACAATCATCGAAGGAATGGGGAACCTATAGTTAAAAGGCTGAATGAAGCCAGGTCTTCATTCTGCTTCAGGAAATGAGAAAAAGTGATTATTGAGTAATTTTTCCTTCAAGTTAGATTAGAAGAGGAAAGGGTGGTGATAAGGTAACTACAGATTTGCTCTGCAAAGCATTTGCAATGGAATTATTCAATAGTAAGAAAGAGCTTTTTTTTTTTCCCCAAAATCAGTACAGTAAGCAATTAGGTAAGCTAAACAATAACACAAAAGTTCCACATACAATTTTCACCTGAAGAGTCACAATCCATAAAAGAATAATGAAACAATCTTGGAACTTATGCTTTTCTTTATTACTTGAAATGTCCATGTCATCAGATAAAATGCATACATTAAATATATACCCACCAAAGTGAGCTTAAAAGATTATTGCTTATAAATGAGCAAGGACATAGAAAAAGGGAAAGAGAACAGCGGAGTGTCTCAACATTTTGAATGTCAAAACGGAATGGATTCAGTAGAACAGTGAGAGCTGGAACATAAATGTTCTCTAACATGTATGATTAAAATAAACAAGGTGAACCACCTTGCGGGGGGCATAGGAGACTTGGGTTAGAAAACACTGAAGAAGTCAGAGATAATCTTAGACTATGCAGCTGGATTTAAACCCTGTGGAACAGTTTTACTTCTGGCCTCCTCGCTGACCCAGTACCAGTTTATACCAATCCATTCTCCAACACCATAGGACACCTGAGCTTTCCTTTCAGAGCAATTTGGTCTGCACCTGGAAATTGCTGGTGGAGGGAGGCCTGGGCTCATCAGTATGGTGTTACAACAAACTGAAAAGGATCAGCCATGATGTTGATTAACCAAGTTAGATGAACTCCCCAGCACATACTGTTAGGCCACCAAAAGACTGGCTCATTGCCTCTTTACACTGCCGGAAATTCATCAGACCCCAAACCAAGTCCACAGCAGTCTGAGCTCACAAAAAGCTTTGAAATGCTTTGCTTTGAAATATGAATAGAAAGTGATGATCACTAGACATTTAAGGAGAGATGCAATATTAAAGAAAGTGATGAAAACAATCAAAGAATGCAAAAAGAGAAACTGGTTAAAAATAAGAGAGGGATGAAGATGTTTATAAAGTAGAAGAATAGGAGTGTAACCTGGCTCATTTCATCAAGAGTAAAGATGCTTGTCCTTTTTTTTTTTTTAACTCTACATCTTTAGATCTTGCTTTCCCTTGCTATTTGGTTTTCTGAGATGACACTATCATTTCCCAACCAAAATTATAGTAACTTCAGGGTGCTACCTCTTACCACTATCAGGCTTTGTTTTGATGTACTTAGAGTAAGGCCTTTTATCTGAGCATTTCAGAGCCTTTACGGAACAGATCATCATTGCTCATTTCCACTATTAACTTCATTCAAACTTTATTTTACTCATTCCTCACCGAACTCATAAAATGCCATTTTATCAATAGGTGTGCACTTCACACCTATTGCAACAAGGTAAATGCAAGGTAGAGTGCAAGGTTTACCTAGCTACCAATCCAGTGTTGACCCTTGAACTTTAAAAATAACGAGAACATTCTAATTCTATAGGAAGTCGCAGTTTACAATATCTTCAGTAAATATTCTCAAATATAGACTTTTCTCTTTGCCTAAAGTTTCATCCACCTTCCCTACTTCCTTACCTTCCTCAATGAAATACATACTTAGCTTGAAACGCACGTATAAAATAAAATAAATATCTTTTGGCTTTACAAAGAAATTAAAAGCAACAGAGCATGTTATCATAGTCTTAATACTCTGTCTAGGCTTAAAAATATGTGCTGTGAGGCAGATTATTTTTACATCTAAAATTGAACCAAGTTCATAGTACTGGATTTTCTCAGGTTTTATACATTTTCTTACATCTAAAGTATCATCTATATGTTAGCACAAAATAGGAAATTATTCAAGATGAAACTACCTGATATTTGGTAATGGTGGCAGAGTAAGGTGGTTGTTCAAACCCTCCCCCAAATAATAAGAACTGGATTAATTTTGAAAACCAAGTATTTAAAGGAACTTTTCCAAAAGATGACAGCAGCCAGAAGAAAGTTTACTCCTGAAGAATTACAAATAGAAGGAAGACTATGAAGTTCAGAATATTAAAACAAATTCAAATAATGAAATTTTAAAAAATAAACCTGTGAACTGAGAAGTATATATCTGATAAATTTCAGATTAACAAAAACTGAGAGAATCTGGAGCTTGCAGATAGGTCCTATAAGAAATGTTAATAGTAGACTGTGACACCAGAAGTTGCCTTGAATTTCAGAAAGTGATGATGAGCACTGAAAATGGTAAACATGAAGATAAACATAATATTTTTTAATCAGATGTTTACCATGTCTTTTCTTAATTTCCTTTAAAGAGCATAATTTGTTGAAAGCAAAATTTAACTTACTAATGAGAAATTAATAATATATATGTGGCAATAATGACACAATGTACAAAGTAGGGTAGTAAATAGCAATATACTGCTCTGAAGTTTCTACATGGAAGTGAAATTATTAACCCTGTATAGGTTGGAATAAGTCAAAGATGCATAACTTTAATTCCCAGACTTTTAAAATGTATTTACTTTAATTCCAATCCCTAAAAGTTATGCAAAATAATATAGCTAGAATGCGAAAATAGGAAATAAGTGGAATATGAAAGAAATACCTGATTAACAGAAAATAACCCAGGAAAGAAGAGAGAAACAAAAAGAGAGGCAAAGAAAATAGAAAACAAAGAGCAAAGTGGCATATCAAACAACTTTTCTATTAAACATAAATAGACAAACACCTGTTGTGACTTTGTTAAATTAATATTTGTTAAGTGGAGCACTAGGTGCCAGATGGTGAGACACAGTTCAACAATAGACCACAAGAGAGATGAAATACACAAGTTGTTACTGACGCGTCCTAGAGAGAGTACACGCGGTAACTCCAGGGCCATATGGGGAAGTGAAGGCAGAATGTAGACAGAAAGACAGGGCTTGGAGCACAAGCCTTAATTAGAGTCTGTGGGTGGAATGCTTTGGGGTTCCTGGCTTAGGGTTGGATTGGTCAATTATTTATTCATTTTTTTATTATGAAATTTATTGTCAAATTTGTTTCCATACAACACCCAGTGCTCATCCCAACAGGTGCCCTCAGTACCCATCACCCACCCACTCCTCCCTCCCGCCCCCCATAAACCCTCAGTTTGTTCTCAGTTTTTAGGAGTCTCTTATGTTTTGGCTCCCTCCCTCTCTAACCATTTGTTTTCCTTCCCCTCCCCCATGGGTTTCTGTTAAGTTTCTCAGGATCCACATAGGAGTGAAAACATGTGGAATCTGTCCTTCTCTGTATCACTTATTTCACTTAGCATAACATTCTCCAGTTCCATCCATGTTGCTATAAAAGGCCATATTTCATTCTTTCTCATTACCACATAGTATTCCATTGTGTATATAAACCACAATTTCTTTATCCATTCATCAGTTGATGGACACTTAGGCTCTTTCCATAATTTAGCTATTGTTGAGAGTGCTTCAAAATTGGCAAAGATGAAGTTAAGCTTTCACTTTTTGCAGATGACATGATATTATACATGGAAAACCCAATAGACTCCACCAAAAGTCTTCTAGAACTGATACATGAATTCAGCAAAGTCGCAGGATACAAAATCAATGTACAGAAATCAGTTGCATTCTTATACACTAATAATGAAGCAACAGAAAGACAAAGAAACTGATTTCCTTTTTTTTTTTTTTAATTTAAATTCAAGTTAGTTAACCTACAGTATAGTCTTGGCTTCAGGAGAGAACCCAGTGATTCATCTCTTACATATGACACGGGTGCTCATCCAGAAAAGTTCTCTCCTTAATGCTCATCACCCATTTAACCCATTCCTCCACCCACATCTAAGAGCCTCTCACCATTTGCCACCCTCTCTGTTTTTATCTTATTTTTCCTTCCCTTCCCCTATGTTCATCTGTTGAGCTTCTCAAATTCCACATATGAGTGATATCAAGTATCAGTCTTTCTCTGACTTACTTATTTCATACCCTCTAGCTCCATCCACGTTGTTGCAGATGGCAAGATTTCACTCTTTTTCATCGCTGAGTAGTATTCATTTGTGTGTATCCATGGATTTGTCAATTTAATCCAAAAGAGCAGAGTTTTGGTCAGCCCCGCAGGGTCTTATCTAAGAGACACGTAAGGGACACAGGCACTATGAAGCAGGGGAAAGTGTTGATCATGGGATATGTTGGAGAAATCATATCAGGAACCTACAAGTGTAGGTTGTGACTCCTTGGCTGCTATGGAGGGTGTGTGCTTGCCTGAGGGGCTGGTGTCGGTTTAAGTTCCCTGAAAGCCACCTGGACGGACAAATTGGACCCAATTCGGCAATAGAATAGCTGAGCTAAACTCTTGACCACACCCAATCAGAACACAGTGAATTTTCAGACTGTTTACAAAAGCAAGAGCCAACTGTATGCTCTATAAAAGCAACACCCTTTAAATATAAAATCCAAATAAATTGAAAGTAACAGGATGAGAAGAGATACGCTATGTAGGCAGTAAGAGGAAGGATTTATATCAGGAAAAAGTAGATTGCAAGACAAGAAGAGTTACTAAAAACAAACGGCAACACTTAGTAGTGACAAAAGTGTCAATAAATCAGGAAAGTATACTTTAAAAGGTATATGTGCCTCATAGTAAATTTAGAATTGAGCAGAGAAATTGATATAAATACTCCTTTCTCAGTATTTCCTCAAAAAACTAGCCAAAATAATAACAGTAGTAAAGATGTAAAACAACTAAATGACTAATAACTAATATTAGTCTCTTAATCTTCTGACATTTATAAAAGACTACATACCCAAAGTATAGAGGCTACATGTTAGAAAAATTAAAAGCACTGAATTCAGTTATTTAAGCTCCCTGTATAAGAAGCTAGAAGAATAAAGAGAAGATTAAGCATTAAAGTAAGTGGAAGGATAAAAATAAAGATTAAAAAGAATAAAACAGACAACTCAAAATAAATTAAAATGTCAGTTCTATAGAAAGATCAAGAAGGGCTGTACCGCAAAATGCTTGACATCATTGGTCAGTCAGGGAAAGGAGCCTTTGAGCCACAATGATACACCTCCATGTGCGTATTAGAATGGCCAAAATGAAAAAGCCCCACAATATCCAGTGTTAGAAGATGGAACATTGGAACCATCATACACTGATGGATATTAAAAATGCTACATGTGGGGGCGCCTGGGTGGCTCAGTCGGTTGGGCGTCTGACTTCGGCTCAGGTCATGATCTCACGGTCCATGAGTTCGAGCCCCGCGTCGGGCTCTGGGCTGATGGCTCAGAGCCTGGAGCCTACTTCCAATTCTGTGTCTCCCTCTCTCTCTGCCCCTCCCCCGTTCATGCTCTGTCTCTGTCTCAAAAATAAATAAAACGTTAAAAAAAAAAATTAAAAAAATTAAAATAAAAAAAAATAAAAATGCTACATGTGAAAGATGTCAGACACAAGAGTACATGCTATATGATTCATTTTATATGAAGTTTTAGAAAATGCAACCTTTTTATAGGACAGAAAGCCAATTGGTGATTGCCTTTGGTGGTGGTGGGGGCGGATCACGTCAGAGACAGGCGTTAACTACAAAGGGCACGAGGAGACTTTGGGAGTGACAGAAATGTTCTGCATTGTGATTGTGACTGTACATTTGTATGTCATTGAATTCTACACTTTACATGGTGCAGTTTATTACATGTCACTTACATACCTCAATACAGTTCATTTCAAAAATAAATGGAAGACAAGGAAAAGATTAAATCATTTGTAATGAGAAATCAGGTTAATTTATTTTAGGGTCAAGTCACTGCTAGTGAATTATGTGCTGTTCTGGTGGAGGGTGTTTAAGGTAAAGAGAGGAATGGAACCATCATTTATGAAGTGCCAGCTATTGGATCGGGATTTTACCAGTTTACTCGATTCCCACAATGGTGTTGGGACATCAGTGCTCTTCCCATCTTAGAGATGAAAAACTGTTGAGTTACAATTATTATAAGATCTGACCAAAGAGTACATGTCTGGGTCACTCAGATTTGAAAGATAACACTCCTTGTTACATCTTATCTGTGTGCTGCCTGGTGCTCACCTGAACATTTGGTGAAAGTATTAATGAAAAGGCTTTAAAAACCTTGTTTATATGGGGCACCTGGGTGGCTAAGTCGGTTAAGCATCCAACTCTTGGTTTCAGCTCAGTTCATGATCTCACAGTTCATGAGTTCGAGACCTGCACTGGGCACCAAGCAGACAGTGTAGAGCCTGCTTGGAGTTTCTCTCTCTCTCTCTCTCTCTGTTCCTCCCTGTTTGTGTGTGCTCTCTCTCAAAATAAATAAATAAACTTAAAAAATAAAATAAAAACTTGTTAATTTTATTAGTAGGAGGCCCAGTACAACACAAATGGATGATAGATAACTTTAGAAAGCAAAGAGCACACACAGCCCTTTATTTATTTATTTTAAAACAATGTTAAAATCTCTTGTTGCTAGGAGTGTTGTGCTGGTAAATGCTTAACAACAAGTTCAGTAGAAAAGGAAAAGGAAAAACCTGAGTTTGTAACACTTGATGGCTTCCATGATGTGAATATCCCCAGCATGGCCAATTTCAAGGTTTTATATAAACGCCGAACCGGGAGGAAATGCTCAGAGGAAATGCCCGCATTTGTTCTCTCCAGTTGTTGCAAACCAGCTCCAAAGCACCCTTGCTTTCAGCCTATTTAATTAAACAGGATGGGTTGATATTTGTTAACATTATTTTGTTTCACAGCTTTTTTTTTTGTTATTAGCAAATTTCTTTGTCAGGTGTTAAAGTAAGTTGAGTTTCTTGGCACTCATTAATAGAATTGAAACTCATTAGCAGGTTTGTGTTACTTACAAGAGGGAAATTTCCTGATAACAAGTTGAGTTTAGTACATCAACAATACAGGTGACTTCAGTCTTCAAAACATACCTCTTTACGCAGTGATACATTTATAAAACTAACATTCCTTTTGGAAGGCCTTCCTTGACCCACTTTCCTCTACAGCTCATTTTCTGTCTTTCAAGAAATCCTAGTGGCTTTACTTTAACACATCTCACCATGCCTCACCATGTTCACCTCTACCTTCACCTTGACACAAGCCACCTCCTGGGGTATTGCACCAGCCTTCCAACCTGACACCATTCTTGCACTCTTGCCCTGCTGTCCTTTCTTGTGAGGAGAGATACTGACATGCTGCTTGTACCATCTGAACCTGATCTTGATAGGGCCTGGTTCAAATCCCTCTGATTTTGCATTGCACTGATGGTTGGAGGCAGTCCAAGTGGGACTGGGTCACCAAGTGGTGACCTACATTTAGCAATGCACTGCATGACGGGCACACTGTCCGCCCTCCACCTTCACCTCCTGATATTTGCTCTCACAGTCACCTCTAATGCCCCTGATACTCTTTGCCTTAGGCAATTTCTTCTTTGGCAACTCTCTTCTTGCACATTTCCTTCCACCTGGTGCACATCTTCATTTCCTTCATGTCTTTGTTCAAGTCACCTGTTCTGTCACGCCTTCCATCTATTTTCTTTAAAATTGTACACTACCTCTCTATTCCTACCCTACCCTTGCCCTGGCCCTCCCGTGCTCCTTCCCTACTTACTTTTTCCACAGCACTTTGGACCTTCCCATAACTGTAAGATTGACTCGTTTATTTTATTAACTCACTGCAGTTGTTACCTCAACGATGGTAGGGATTTTTGTTTGTGTGGGATACCTAGAACAATATCTTATCAATCATAGGTGCTAAATACAATTTTTAAAGAAATGAGCCAATTGAAATGTTAGTATTAAGTTCACCATGCAGTTAGGGAAATATCTGATTATAGTCCTTGTTTTCTTTCATATTGGAGGATTGCTTTTGGTTTCAGAAAAGAATTTTCTGAAAATCTGTTTAATAAAAACAGTTTGGCCAGGAAGAAGAAGATCTGCCCCAAACTGTATGGCTAGAAATGAAGAGGAAAAAGAATTATAGAAATCTGGTTACTACCATAGGTTTCTGCACATGCTACAAATAATTTATTAAGACCCTTCTGCATGTTTAGATATTTTCTGATGACTATAAAGTTCATTTCATATATACTATATGAACTGTTTGTTGATGTCATCAAATCTTCTGGTGTAAATACCATTTTAGCAATAAATAAATATTTCTTTAAAACCAATACACAGGATTATAGGATAGATACCAAAGATATGACAGGAAAAAGAAATCTCTTCTTTGTAACATCATTGAGACAAGGAAGTGAACAGTTGAGAATGAATATATTCCCATTTCCAGATGAAGAACATTTTCACTTTATTGTCTATAGACAATTATGTGAAACAAACTTCAAAGAGGACTGATCAATACCATGGATCCATGTAACCCTGGGTACCTTCATTGACATGGTATTCATGAAAAATGTCACTCCTTGGGGAACAATCTCAGATACAATGTGAATGGCTTCCTTGAGGGCCCTCCCTCTGAGTGGGGTCCTGATGGAAACAGGTTCCTTTAGAATGAACAACAGCCAGCCCTTTGTGAGTAGGGCTAGGTGAATGGTCTTATAGTAGTGTATCAGTCAGGGTTTATCCAGAGAACCGGTAGGAGATATATACTAAGAGATATACTCTGAAGATATTGGCTATGGATTGTGGGTTCTGGTCAGGCAAGACTGAAATCTTGAGGGAAGGCTGAATGGGAGGGCACATGGAATTTCTGCTTTTCCTGACAAACCTCATTTTTTTCTTAAAGCCTTTCCACTTCCCGACCAGATTGTCTAGCATAATCTTATTCACTTAACGTCAACTGGTTATGAACGTTAATCATATCTAGAAAATACTTTCACAGCAACACATACATTATTGAATTGAAACGCATTATTTACTGGTGGAAAGGTGAAACTACCACAAGAATAGACTGATCTTACAGACTCCCTTTCTCTTTCTCATTTTCTTCCTGCCTCTGATATTCCTTCTGATGCCCTTGTATTCAATGCTGCATTTTTGGAATTATATCTTTATTTTCCTAGGAATTTTATTGTCAGCTTCTTGCTAAACAAGTTGCTAACTTGTTAAAAACTCTTATTATTACAATTATATGGGATCCTGCAATAAATTCCGTTAGGTTGTGGAAATTGTACTTATCAAGACAGGGCTTCAGCTCCCCATCTCTCCCTTTCCAATCCAGTGTTTGTTACCCATGTGTGTACTTCAGAATAGTTCATAAAACTGCAAAAACTAATAGTGTTTCAGGCCCTAGCCTTAGACCCCTAAAATTGAAACTTCAGGATTGATGTCTAGGAATACATATTTTTTAAAAAAAATTTGTTTACATTTATTTATTTTTGAGAGACAGAGCACAAGCATGGGAGGGGCAGAGAGAGAGGGAGACACAGAATCTGAAGCAGGTTCCAGGCTCTGAGCTGTCAGCACAAAGCCTGATGTGGGGCTCGAACTCACAAACTGTGAGATCATGACCTGAGCTGAAGTCGGACGCTTAACCGACTGAGCCACCCAGGCACCCCAGGAATACATATTTTTTAAATAAAATTCTCCCTGGAAAATTCACCTGTATAGTCAGTGCTGAAAACTGCTTTATATTTTTATTGTTGTTCATCTGTGTTCTCTTCTGAATACAGCAAAATAAACAGCCCAACGCTCCCTGCTCCCCCTGATTTTCCTTACATTTTTTTTCCATTTGTGGTAAGGTTCAGGATTACATGCTTTTTACAACCTGAAAAATAGTCAAACTGTTTTTAGAAGAGTCCACAGGAAACTGGGAAACGTCAGATAGCACAGAGCCCAGCCTTCTATAAATGCCCAGGGAGGTTGTCAATCTAATCCCTGAATATTAGGTATAATGCAATAAAATCACACTTTTTCCAATCAATGCTGCATTTCCCAAGGTTCAGTTTCAGTAAGTAGTGGAAACCTTCTACTCTCATTGATCTAAACCACACTGAGAGTACATCTATTCTTCTTAAATTGTTATATTAGCCACTTTCCTCTAGAGAAACAGAACCAATAGGAGGTTAGATAGATAAATAGATAGATGAGAGACAGAGAGAGAGATAGAGATGATAGAGAGAGAGAGGGAGATAGACATAGACATAGACATAGACATAGACATAGACATAGACATAGACATAGACGTAAAGGTATTTATTAAAGGAATTGGCAAATGGAGTTTTGGAGGCTGTGAAGTCCCCTAATCTGCTGTCTGCACTCTGGAGAACCAGGAAAGCCAGTGGCATAGTGCGGTATGTTTCTGAAGGCCGGAGGCTCAAGAGATTTGGTGTAACTCACAGTCCAAGGTCAAAGTCCTGAGAACAATGGGGATGCTAGTGTTAGTTCCAGAGTCCACAGGTGTAAGTACTAGGAGCTCTCCAAATGTAGAAAAGGATGGACATCTCAGTTCAAGAAGAGAAAGAGGAATTCATCTTTC
Organism: Panthera tigris; assembly: GCF_018350195.1. NCBI lineage: Eukaryota > Metazoa > Chordata > Mammalia > Carnivora > Felidae > Panthera > Panthera tigris. Next base: position 126,747,839 of record NC_056665.1, read on the forward strand.
CTTTGCCATTTCACTGCATTTGGGACCTTGATGGATTAGATGATTCCCTACCCACATTAGTTAGGGCCAATCTCTTTGCTGTCTACTGAATCAAATACTAATCTCTTTCAGAAACACCCTCAAAGATATACCCCCAAATAATATATTACCAACTGTCCGAACATCCTTTAGGCCAGTCAAGTTGACACATAAAATTAACCATCACAATTGTCAATGCTTATCTTGTGTTTCTAGCAATGTATAATTGGTCTATAGCAGGAGCAAGGTTTGACCTTTTCAGAAAAGCAACTGCAGATCAGAGCAGGAAAGGTCAGTGTGGCATGGTAGCATCATGATATGCATTAGCAAAACAACTGGATCACTTCAGGGGATTATTCTTTGACCTTGATTTTTGCAGTTTGTGTTGACTTCCATTTATGCCAGTGGTTTAAATGCATAAGGTTTTGCCTTAGATTTTCTGAATTCTTATACAAAGAAATAAACCCCATGCAACAATGTTTTCAAGTAGTGTTTGCTACAAGGCAAGTGATATTCACATATAAAACAATTCAGGAAAAGAAGCAAGAAACATTTTGTTGGGGAAATGCAGTGCAGTTAATGACTAGCTATTAATTAACAGTCTTAGGGACTCACCAGGTTGCAGTAGCCCAGGATTACCCATTCTAGGGATAACTAGTTTGAAGCATTAATTGCTATTATAATCTATTTCCTGTGGTTCAAAAGGGACCATTGGTTACCACAGTAACAGAAGATAATAGCTACTTAATCAATTGGGTAAAAGTCTTTAATAATTTCAGAGAGTTAGACTTTACATGCTAATTTGTTAAAGATTTACTTACTGGTTTTCCAAAAATAGACATCAGTGACTAAAAGAGATATTATCACTACATTTGTTGAGAAACAAATTATTTTATTACTGCTAAAAAGGACTACAAAATGCAAATCCCTGTCCATATGCAAAGAATGATGCAGATGATGATGATGATGATGATGATGATGATGATGATGATAGTGACTGTGAAGATAATAGAAAAAGCTTTTTGCAGGGTAGCAGGGAAAACTTTCAGATGGAACCAGTCATTTTGTTTCCCTCACAAATTGACATACAAATTGATTCTGCTGATAACTAATATAATATTAGCTTTTTAATCATTTACATATTTAGGATAAAAAAAAACAGCAACTAATGTTGACCAATTTCATTCCACACTAAACTGATTTGAGTGGTGATCTGAGTGATGTGAGGTGTAAGCTTTGCCAATGGGAAGCTGAGAAGGAATCAGGAAAATACAAATCAAAGTAACAGGATGTATGTTTCATTCTTCAAAAAGACCAGTTCTGAGTTTGCTCAAATTTGCTTCTTTAAATGTCCTTAGTTTATTATTGGTAATATCAAGCCATTTGTATGTATCATCCTGTCACGGATAAATTCAAGAAGACTCTGTGGTGAAGAACTTTTTATATTTCCTCGAAGCTTCTTTATCCTGTGTGTGGGGGAAGGGTGATGAGGGGGAAAGCTGAGAGGGCGACAGAAAGAAACAGAGGCAGAGGCAGAGACAGAGAAAGAGAATGCATTAAGGGGCAGATGGATAGGAAGGTGTAGACAACCTTGGATACAAAATAAATGGCTAACAGTACATGAAGCAAGAGTTCAAAGAAGAGTTCTGCCCAAGAAACTCAGAAGGAAATAATTCTTGAGAGTCATTCTTTTTAAATATCTGCATTGCCAAGTATGAACTTGAAAGTGATGGGCCAGGGGATATGAATAGCAAGCTTAATTTACAAAGTTAAATTGTTTCAGTGGAACTGCTTAAATATCATTGAGGATGTTCACCATCAATAATACATTGCCATATGTAATGAAGTTATCTCTCCTGAAAAATTAAAAACCTTCCTTCCTACTGATGTCCAAGTGAAAATATATAAAATGCACATTTGTCACTGACATGGTTGCATAGATTCTAACATCCCTTCATCTCTAAAGTCCCAATGAGACATTCCTTACAGTAAAACTAATACCAAGCATTTTTTTATATAAGAGAAGTTGTGCTGTCTTTAAATTTACCTGTCACTTTATGTTCTTACTTTGTCAAATAAAATTAATCTAATTTCATTCTGGCAATCACTTTAGAGTTAAACAAAGCTGGCCACCCTAGAGGGATAAGACACTTCTTAATGGACCGAGGTGAGATCTAGGAATTTTTCAAGTTACAGTTTTTCCCAATCATCCTTCATGAGCCCCAGGAATTTTATTTATCTATTTTTTTAATCAATTGAATTTTCTAGAATTATGTCCTTGCAAAATGACCTCAGAATATAGATAGGAATAAGATAGCAATAAAAAGTAGACTGCAATTTTAGAAATCATTGAGATTTTAAAAGAAGTTCAAAATTAGCTTTTGGTTTAAATAGTAGAAATTATATATTTTACACAAATTAATTCTTTAAGTGCAATTTCAGTAAAAAGCATCTACCTTTTCAATTTTTTTTTTAATGTTTATTTATTTTTGAGACAGAGACAGAGCATGAATGGGGGAGGGCCAGAGAGAGAGGGAGACACAGAATCCAAAACAGGCTCCAGGCTCTGAGCTGTCAGCACAGAGCCCACCGCGGGGCTCGAACTCACAGACAGTGAGATCATGACCAGAGCTGAAGTCAGAAGCTCAACTGACTGAGCCACCCAGGCGCCCCGCGTCTACCTTTTCAGATTGATCGTTGGGGCAGGTGAGGCTGCTGGCAAAATAAGACAGGCAAAAAGATTTGGATTTACATAGTGTTCTCTTGTTTTTCATCAGGTACTAAAATAACAATCTCGAGTGCTAGCTAGAGCATACAGTATGCCTTGCAGCAGTTTTCCTAATAAGATAAAAATCTGAAGGATGATTCATTACACTTGAAAGAGGATGAGATATGACAAAATATCAGTGATGACTGGACATTATAGGGGAAAGCTATGATCCTTGCTGTGATCCCAGATTCAATATGAATCTCAGTGACATGTTTTAATGTCTTACATTACACAGTACATGAAAAATGAGTATTGATACTAAGGAGAAGAAGTAAAACTGCAAACCAGTCCTCCCACTAAAATAGAGATTAATACAAACAGGGGAAGAACATTCAGATGCTTGGAACTTTTAATTTTCACGGGATATTAATTTTCATAACACAATTCAGGGACCTTTTAAAAAGTAAATTAGATTTTATTCAACCTAGACTTTTGCATTGAAAAACATTTCTATCCTTATATAAAAGATGTTAGGTGGTTTTTCCTCATGGAAGTATTTGCATTATATTCTAAAGAAACAAAGTTTTAGGAACAGATCTCAGATGGTAATCTTTCATTCATTTGAATAGATAGATTTTGAGTTAGACCTTTGTGTGAGTCAACAAATTAGGAAATAGACATGGAATATTATTTCTAGGAGTATCATCTTTGGAAGATAAAATAAAGACAAATATTTAGCAATGACATAAGATTGAATATAATATATACTATAAGGAAGGCTATGAGAATTTGTAGGACAAAAATATCTTTAGTGTGGGTTTCAGGCAAAACATTAAGGCTGATTCAAGTCTATGAGCCTGAAGCTTGTGTGATTTGCTAATTCTTTTCAATGCAAAAGAATACAAAATTATAAATGCAAAATTCCTTCTCTCCAGAGTCTGGGAAGGGTTGTGTGTGTGAAGGATCCTGAAGCATAATTCTCATGATAACTCTACTTCTGCTCCCCAGAAAACAGTGCCCAGGATTCTACTAAATTATTTTTATTCATGAGCTCCATTGAATAGGAGGGTGAGGGCAAACTCTTGGGAAGAAGTTTTCCAATGTTTTCTTCTTTATTTGAATAAATATTGATTCTTCAAATTGATAAAGACTGGAAGTAGATCCCAGTGGACTTTAAATGAAAAACTAAGGGTTTTGAACTTTATTAACTAGGTAGTTGGAAATAGCAAAAGGTATTTTATGGAAAAACTGCCTCTAGAGAGATGTAAATGACTTACAGATACATTGATTTTGGCTGCATACCACTTGAGTGAGAATAAGAGCCTCGATTAATATGTTGTCATAGGAGTGGAAAAGAGGTTAGAAATCCATTAGTAGATGGAAAGGCCTAACTGAATTAAACAAATTATTAGATTGGGAGAAATACATCTCTGTACATGTACCTACCTACCTACCTACCTATCTAGAGAATAAGCCTAGGTACCCAGAGAAGGTCGAAAAGAGGTGGCCTGTTCAACATATTGAATCAGAGGCATCAATGTTGTCATATTTTGGTGAAGACAGCTGTCGGAAGTTTGGGAGTTTGGAAATTCAGTATCAGAGAAAAATGAACTGAAGGTCTCCCTTTTTAAGAGTCATTTCCATGTTAGGTTATGTTTGTGATTATGGTTCCAACTCTAATGCTGCTATCAGACAGAAGATACCACAGTGTTGGTGATATTCTAGTGTTGTTCTTTGGGTAAGGTTGTAACCATGATCCTTTTTGATCTTTCCTTATAAGGGAATTCACATATGTTACATAGTGGGGTCATTCTTTTTCACTTCAGGAGTCTTTTGGCTAATATGGATTGGAGTTACTATGGCATTTTCATGGTACCGTGGATACATGGTACCTAGTCATAACAAGATGTTTCTAAATTTTACTGGGTGTATTATTCTGGAACTGTACTAATTATTTACTTACTCATTCAACAAGAACTTTTTATGACTATTCCATGCCAACAACTATCCAGACACTGGAGCAGGGAGATTAATTAATAAAATTTGGCTCACCTTAAGAAACATGAATATTAGTGGGAATTAAAAAAAAGCCAGGGCTGATCATAATAAATATCACAAATGTGAAAGCAATGAGTTAATAATAATAATACAGACTTATGTAGGTAAATATACGTATGTAAATATAATAGCATAAATGTAAAGAGTGCTGTAATAGTGAGGTTGCTGTATCAAAGGACGGGCTCTGTGCTGACAGCTCAGAGGCTGGAGCCTGTTTCAGATTCTGTGTCTCCCTGTCCCTGACCCTCCCCTGTTCATGCTCTGTCTCTCCCTGTCTCAAAAATAAATAAAATGTTTAAAAAAATTTAAAAAAAGGGGGGGGGGCCTGGGTGGCTCAGTTGGTTAAGCGGCCGACTTTGGCTCAGGTCATGATCTAGCGGTCCGTGAGTTCGAGCCCCGCATCGGGCTCTGTGCTGACAGCACGGAGCCTGGAGCCTGTTTCAGATTCTGTGTCTCCCTCTCTCTCTCTGCCCCTCCCCTGCTCATGCTCTGTCTCTCTCTGTCTCAAAAATAAATAAAACGTTAAAAAAATTTTTTAAAAAAAGGTATCAAAGGAAAGTATAGGGAGAAAACATACTTTTGGACCCTGCCACCCTATAGGTGCTACACCATTTCTCCGTTCTTCACAGAAAAACTTTTCCAAACTATTGTCAATATTTTGTTATAACTCTTACTTGTCTTATCCCAACTTACTCCAATTTGGATTTTTTTTTTCCAACTGAACTTCACCGGAAGACTTCATATTGAGGTTTATCTTGTCAGATTCTGTGGTTGACTTTCTTTCCCCGTCTTCTCAGAGAATTTGGAAGAAGGAAGTATCATCCTCTTTGAAATACTTTATTCTCTAGATTTATGGATACCATGTTCTCACAGTATTTCTCCTTCTTTGTTGTCTGCTCTTTTCTAAACTTTTTCCTCACTTCTTGTCTTTTGCCCTAATCGGTACAGTAGAACACTCCATATCCTGGGGCTTTTCTTATCTCTAACTACAAGCTTTCCTTGGCTGATCTAATCAAGTCAAATGGCTCTATATGTCCCATCCTTACAAAATATTCCTATGTATTCATCTCTGTTCCACTCTCTCTCCTTACTCCAGACTGGCTCATTTATCCAACTGCCTATTCAGCATCAGGCTTTAATGACCAACACGCATGTCAAAATTAGCATATATAAAGCAGAAGTCCTATTTTTCTTCCTTTAACATTATCTTCACCCATCTTTCCCGTCTTAGAAAATGACACCACTTATTTGTTTCAAGTCAAGACACCAGAAAGGATAGATTATTTTTTTTCTTCTTCCATTATCTCTCACATGCAACATATCAGAAAACTGTGCCATTTCTCCTTCTAATATAAATCCCACATGGGAGATCTCCTCATCATTTTCAAAGATAAAACCTCTGGGGGCTCCCGGGTGGCTCAGTTGGTCAAGCGTCCGACTTCGGCTCAGGTCATGATCTCACAGTTTGTGAGTTCGAGCCCCACTTTGGGCTCTGTGCTGACAGCTCAGAACCTGGAGCCTGCTTTGGATCTGTGTCTCCCTCTCTCTCTGCCCCTTCCCAGCTCATGCTCTCTCTCTCTCTCTCTCTCTCTCTCTCTCTCTCTCTCTCTCTCTGTTTCAGAAATAAATAAACATTAAAAAATTTGAAAACTCTAAAAAAACAGAGATAAAACCCTGGACCATACCACTGTCTCTTGACTGGATTATTTCACGATCTCCCAAATTATATCTTTGCTTCACTCTTCCCTGATCACTATGCATATTCTATTCATTCTTTAAATAACATGTAAGTGATATTTCTAATGGAGCCCAAATCCTTGCAAGGAAGCCTATGTGATCTCACTTCTCCCTGTCTCTCTGGTTCCATACAGTCCATTCACATCTTCCCAACTCCTGACACTTGACCTTTTTATTGGACCTGGACCCCTTGAACATGACTGATGTATCATCACGTAAGGGCTTTTGAACTTGCTGGTTCTTCTTTCACCTGCAAGAAGCCACTTCCCTTGGATATTGTAAGAATACATTCTTTTCATCAATTAGATCCCTGTTCAAGTTTTACCATTTAGGAAAATTTTCTCTAACACACTAACGTAGTCCTCTACATATAAACCATAGGTCACTTACAATTTCATCATTGTGTTTTATTTCTTTGTAGTTGGTAGTAGAACTAAAATCTCTTTATTTATGCATATCTTAACTTTCCCACTAAATATATAAATCTAAGAAGGCAAACACTTTGCCTTTTTTTAATTGCTGTTTTTGCTGGGCCTACAGACGGCTGACACGTGGTAGATGTTTAGTAATCACTGGTTGAGCAAAAGATTGGGTGAAAGTGATGAATCAGCTTATTCAAAGTGCCAGAAGATATAAAAAGTGCCTTACTGAATCACGTCGGTTGTCAGTCTACTTCAGTCTTCACTGGTGTTCATTGATGTGGAAGGCTCGTCTGCCTTTTACTCATCATCCTTATTACCTGACGTTGTCAGGTTCACATTCTAATTTGCTTTCGTTTCTCTAAAACAACATACTATGAAATTGTAATGCAGTATGGAGAAATTTCTAACTTTTTTTTCGTTTCTTTTAATTAGAGAATGAACAGTTCATTAACAGAAATGAGAAAGAGGGCTATTTTCCACCTGTGACCCAATATGGCTTTGGAGATTCAAAATACAATCGTCTGGTTTTCACATCCTAACCTCTTCTGGTCTTGCATCAGCTTTGTCAGGGATGATCTCATACAAAATGTATTTTGCTACATATTTTGAGCTGGACGTTTCAAAGCTCTTCAATACATTCCAAAATTAGTATTTATTCAGCAGGTTACAGAGGGACTACTTGCCTAAGGTCTATCCCTTACCAAACTGTTTGGAATTGGGGTAGGAAAGTGAGAATCAATCATTGCAGTAAAACCTTCAGAATAGATTTCCTTTTCTCATTGCCTCCCCAGTCATTACCAAATGGCTGACTGTGCAGCTGGGCAGCCGGTAACACAGGTGAGCCGGTAGACCTTAAACTCACAATTTTTCCTCCTCTACTTTTTTTATGAGTTATAATGGCCCACAATTTTTCTTTTCCTTCTTTTTGTCTTCAGCTTAACAAACCACTCACCCTGAAGAATGGTCCTGAAGAAGCCAAAGTGATGTTTCTTTAAACAAAATGTATAGATTTCCTGCCAGAGACTATTTATTTTACCTTCTCCTGCTTTCCTCTTATTGTCCTTTTCCTATTATTAAGTTTTTAATTTTTTAAGTTTATTTATTGAAAGAGACAGACAGAAAAAGAGAGAGAGAGAAGGGAAGGGCAAAAAGAGAGAGGGGGAGGAGAGAATCCCAAGCAGGCTCTACATTGTCAGTGTGGAGCCAGACATGGGGCTTGAACTCATGAACTGTGAGTTCATAACCTGAACCGAAACCAAGAGTTAGAGGCCTAACCAACTGAGCCACCCAGGTGCCCAAGTTTTTAATTTTAACTCCAGGATAGCTAACACACAATGTTGTATTAGTTTCTCATTGTTATTTATGCATATATGTATATGATATACATATATATATATTGCAGATAGCCTGATGTGACTAAATTTTAATGAAAAAAAAATATGGAATTTCCATTCAAAAAGCACAAAAGCAAAATACATTTTAGGATCGAAGAATTATAGAGCTTGTGATTAAATAAACGTGTTTCTGAATAAAGAAAGAATGGTCTTGATGTACACAGTTTAATTAAGGTTTTAATTAAACATTAAACATTTTGTTTTACCTTGATGCTATAAAATCGTATACTTGCTTGAAATAGTCATGACAGCAGAAAATATGAAAACTTGTTTTGTTAGTTTCTTTTTAAGTGTATTTATTTATTTTGAGAGAGAGCACACGAATGACAGAGGGACGTAGGAGAGGGAGAGAGAGACAATCCCAAGCAGCCTCTGCTCTGTCAGCGAAGAGCCCAGCGAAGAGCGGGGCTCGATCTAATGAACCCTGAGACCATGACCTGAGCTGAAATCAAACGTTGGAGTCTTAACCCATTGAGCCACTCTGGAGCACCTGTTTTGTTAGTTCTTTTTAAATAACAATGTGGAGAGGCAATATTCCTGTTTTCAATAAGCTTCTCTCTCTCTCTTGTTTTTAATAAAAGTGGAAAAGGGAACCATCTTGGGGAAAAGAAGGTTTTATAATATGCCTGTATCCCCACATCAGCTTACCAGTTTCCATGTTCACAATCAATTATTTAAAGTCTATATATATTTCAGACATGTTAAACAACAGAATCCAACTGAATAAATTTAAAGATCAAATTGGCTTTATTCAATGATTCATAAATCAGGCAGCATCCCACTTGGCCATAAAAAGGAGCTCCAAACAGCTTCAGAAAAGGAAAAAGTTGTTAAAAGGCAGAGAAGTGGTAGGATAAGGAAGTCAATAACAACAAAAGGGATTATTTAGGGAGAGGTCACCTTCCTTTGGAGAGCAGCAGGGGGCTTTCAGATGGTTTACATCACTAGTGCTGACTAGAAAATTCCAGACTGACCAGTTAAGGTTTCAATCCCGGTGAAGGCTGAAACCACAGTTGGGTGAGGTATTAAGTCTTGGTTTGCTGATGTGGGGTTTAGCACAAGAGACTCCATTTTGGGTCTGCTGTCTCCTTTTTAGGAGACAAAATATTAACCAAGGGACATAAATGCAAAACATTGCTGGACTTCATTGTTTGTGTTTTGATTTTTATATAGCATTAAAAAATTAGCCATCATATATTCCCTTACTACATATATATATATATATATAGATAGATATATAGATATATAGATATATATATATATATACCATAATGGATAGATTTAATTTGATTTTTAATTCTGTTTTTTAAAATGAAGATCTGCTACCTGCTGTTTTGCTAGTCTCATCCTAATCTCGCATGAACCATTTCAGGTTTGTGGAAACCTGGCATATTTTAGCCAAAATTTTGCTGCTGCTAAATAATGATATCATTGTACTGAAAAAGATATTTTCTGTTAATAAATTAAAAGTAAATAGAATAGACAAACCAATGCTGAATGGTATTGCAAGGATTATAGCAAGAGGTGGGAAATGCTGTGGCTAAAAAACAAGATAAAGAAGAATATTGTCATTCTACCTTTAAAAAAAAAAGAAAAGAAAAGGTACTTTATGCCAGATGGAGGGAAACAACCTATTACTTAACATTAAAGAGCTATAAAAATGCTTCTTTTATTTTTCTATTGAATACAAAAATTTTGTAGTAGAAACAGATTGGTAGAAATTTACAATTTGCCTTAAGGGATAAAAAACAGAACGAAATACCAGAGAGTCTTTAAGAAAGGTTACATTTTCTTTGATCCTTTGTTGAAGTGTCTTTCAATGGGATGGAAGATAGAACACCAGACTCCCTGCAAGAACATTCATGAAGATGGTAAAAATACCTACTGGACCTGAGTCAAAGAGAATAAAAATAGAACACAATTTTGGCAAGATTTAGTACACTGTACTCTGTCCTTTAGCCTAAAAGTCAAGCCTAAAACACCATTAGACAGAGGGAGAGAGAGAGAGAGAGAGAGAGAGAGAGAGAGAGAGAGAGAGAGTTAGTTCACATGTACATGTTCAACTATGTGATAGGTGGAGAAACTTAAATTAGAATTTGAAATAAATAATCTAATTGTGGAGGTGCTAATTAACAGTTGAGTACCTTTGAAATATTTAAATAGATGATAGTATGTCTATTTTTTCTTATTTTGAGAGGTAGAATTGCTTAGCTATGAATTTTGGTGAGGAAAAATAGTTTTGTTATTAATATTGAATTTGATAGAATCTCTCATATACAACTTATTTCAGTGCAGTAATTTCCTTGTGAAAACTAATTATCTCAAAATTTTGTTATTTTATCTTTTTATTAAATGTATTAATACCTTGAATATTTTGTATCATATTTTCAATTAATTTTTGTAATAAGTCCCTTTATTTTCTCTCTGAAGGTTATGATGTATATATAGTAGATTATAAATATATATGTATTTTTATATAAATATACATATAATACATAAAAATACATATATATATAATCTACTATATATATTTGGATTAGTAGATAGAATCAGGTTTCTGAATCAGGTTTTATTTCACCAGTTAAGACATGATCAAGTAATAGAATCACATGGGAAATCTCTAAATGAGATAAATTTAAATCCTTTTGTCTCAAATCAGGACCCCAATAGCCTGAGAATTGAGGCGTTCTGCTAAGATTTAGTAGCTAACTACTTAAAACGAAAGTAGTTGACAATAATGTGAGCCATAGCACCTCTTTCTTTTTCTAGACTATAAAATGGTCTTTTAACCTTAACACCCTAATAAATTGGGGTGTTTGATTCCCTTTGGATATATTGGAAGAAACACAGAGCACCCTTTCCTCTCCACATGCCTGTTCTAAGACTCCATGGAGAGAACCACTGTGGGGATTCAGAAAGAGCCAGTCAATTGCTGTATTTGAGGACTTTTCTATCCATTAGTATATTACACAGGGGTTTCGCAGACGACCTCCAGCCACTCCTGTGCCTTCAATGAGGCATTCTGCAGCCGCCCTGCTTTGCTGTCTTCAGTAACTGCAGTGGAGAGCATTTCAGGGAATGTTAATACAGTGCCTCTTCACACAGGTGACTCCCATTGCTACAGTCTCTCTCTCTTGCTGTCAGCTTTGGGGATTCCATCTCAGTTGGCAATGGCAACAGGTCATCTTGCTTCATGCTTTGAAGTGTAAATGGTATTTATATGGCTAACAGCTTTTTGAGTGGATATATTCACATATAATAGATATTATGCTGATTGACATATATGTCCTAGCTCATTTAATCTTCATGCAACTCTGTGAGATAGATGCTTTCATATTCTGCATTTCAGAGATGGGAAACTGAAGCTCAGGATGTTAGGTAACTTACCCGAAGTAGCAGAGTTTGGGTCAGGAGTAGGATTTCAACTCATGATGCCTGGCTCTGGAGTTGGCTATTATTGCACAGTTAGGAAAAAATATACATTGTTTCGCTATATGCCTCAGAGTCTAGGAACTGGGAAATGATAAGATGGAAATATCACAGACCCAGCTGAGGAGTGTGGTATGTGTAAGAAGCTACAAAGTTAGGGTGATTTCCAGAAATTAAAGGCAGGTCTTGGGTGAGAATCTGTGATGTGTATGTGTTTCTATTATGGTTCAAGTCCCACAGAAGCTGGAAAATAAATTCCAGTTACCCCAGATTTCACCTCTCTCCCTCTCTCTCTTTCTGTCCCTGTCTCCCTCCCTGTGTGTGTGTGTGTGTGTGTGTGTGTGTGTGTGTTTATCCCGTATATCACAGTCCCCTAATATTCCTGGTCACAGTCCGGAAGAGCTTTCGAGGAATGCTTGCTTTGGCAGGTTCAGAATAAAATCCCCAAATGAATCTAATAGTGCTAGTAGTAGTAATGGTTATTTGTAAATGATGAGTAACTGTGTATACCTGCAGGCAAATCCTTTTAAGTATGATTTCCTTTCTGTTTTACTTATTTTATGAAACATGTGACCATAAATGACACCATGTTAAAGCATATTTCCTCTTTCATCTGAGTTGCATATGTTTATAAAAGAATAGCCAGGGTGGAGGAACATTTTGACTGGAATGTTTACATCCTAATATTTACAGCAATGAAGTCTATAGTAAAGATCATCACATTTTCCCCTTGCTCACCCTGCCAAAGAAGGCTAGCCGAAAATACCTTAGTGATGTGTGCTTTCGGTATTGGAAAACAAGCTGATAGTCTTTGAAAACTTTGTATTTCAGAATAAAACCCCTTCTATAGCCTAGAAGGTGACATTGCACTTTCTTTTTATTCTGAAATCTTACACACACACACACACACACACACACACACACACACACACACAGGTGCCCTCATGCAACAGAACAAAAAATCCTCTGCATTTGTCTTCCTATACCTATACTGCTATACCAATAGTATACACTAGAGGGCAATGCAGCTATTATCATTCTGCCTGCCAGGTTTTGATCAAATTTCCTGATGCTATTATAAAATATAGAAAGCATACATTCATTTAAAATAAACTGCACGCATTTGTTTTAAAAGCACTTAGCTTGTACCTGATGGTTAATAGATGTGAATTGCTCGGAGCCCTGATGCACACAGAGCAGTGAGCGTAATGAATTTGGCGGCTTTTTTAAAGAAAGGGGGAGGGGTAGACAAATATGAACTAAATTCTTTCATTTGCTTTGATACCTTAAGGGAAAAAAAATCAGAAATAATGAAGAGTCATTATGAACAAGCTGGTAGGTATAAGTATTAGTTTACATTTAAATGAAAATAACTCACAAGAGAAGAAAGGGTATGTTTCAAATAGTTTCCAGCATCTCGTTTGAAATGCAAAAGAGCAATTTGTATTTGTATTAATTTAGGTGGATGGCTCTGATTCGCTTGGTCCTTGTTAAAGATTTGTTTCTATTTACCTTGGCAATGGGCATTTGGAACAGGAGTTGGAGGCAGTGCAAAGACTTACTAAATGTGAGGCCTAGAGGGCTTGATACCAGCCAGGGCAAAACGAGCCTGGGTGAGTTGAACACCCTTCAGGAAGGAGAAACGGCAGAGCAATACGTTAGGACGTTATTCCCTTTCACTGGCAAAACTTAAAAGAATAAATTTATAAACATAAGGCACCAGAAATAAAAACACCCTTTCGTTCTATTTCCTGCAGTGACAAGAGATATATATTCTAGATTGTAGACAGAGCTGCCTCGGAGATAAATTGTCTGATTTCAGCATCTCAGCAGTGGATAATAGATTCCCCTCAGAACCACATAATTAAAAAATGACATTTCTGCTACTTTGTGCAAACCCAGTGCCGCTGCTGCCCCTGGTTTCCGGGCCTGGGAGCCCTGCAGGGTACAACCAAACAAATTTTGCATTATTCAGTGGGACAATGTAAGGCCTTGTTAACAAAAAAAGTTCCTTCTAGGAGGACTGGAGGACTTTATTATATTCTTCTCTACAAATTGCTCATTCTGCTTTTTCTTCTTCTTCTCCTTCTTTTTTTTAATCGTGCCGACAAGAAAAGGGTATGAACGATGAGATTAGGACATCCACTTATTACAAGTTAGCAAGATGAAAGAGAGCATATGTGACTAGCAGAATAAATTAAGAGCCTAATTTTAGCTTTTTTTTTCTCCAAGCAGAAATTCAGAATCAGCCAAAGATAAAGCCAAATGCTATGAGAAAAATATGCAAATCAAAGTGCTTTTTAGGTCCATATCCTTAGGTATCTTTTAGATGAGAGGGTTAATCCTTATATGGATTTTTCCCCCCTGGGAGTTTCTTGAAAGGTAATTGCCTGCAGTCTGAACAGCTGCTCTTTATGAGCCTGTCAGTTCACTGTATATCTCTAAAAAAGTGTGTGTGCTAGACAAGCCTCCAATTAACAGTTACTAAAGTGTAAATGGATTTCCAAATGTCATATAGCTGGTAATTAGCGAAACCAGGACCAGGAATGGATCTCTTGATTCTTACTTGAGGTGTTGAAATAACTGCCAATATTCTGCAGGTGTCTTTATTTCAAATAACAAAAGCGCACCTAAGAATAATCTTTTTTTTTTTTAAGATGATATCAGACTCATTAAAGGTAAAGAATTCAATGAATTTAGATTTTGGAATTTGAAGCCCAAATTCTGAAATTGGGATTCCTCCACACAGGGTTTCAACGCTAGCACGCAACTTGTTGCCCCGTGACCCTAAGGATTGCACTATAGCTTTCTGAGATTCCGTGTTCTTGTGAGTAAAACCAAGTTACCTGGACAGGACAGCCTTTCTCTCAGACTTATAAAGAACATGTAAAATGTTGTGCCTAGTACCAAGTGCTACAAAAAAATGTGAAGGAAGATGATTATAGATTTTAATCAATGTATGTAATGCCCTAGAAATCACCATGGCAATCTAGAGGTTGAGAATAGAGTCTGCAGAATATGATGTTCCTGGTGCTGTCATTTTCTTGCATTTAACGAGTTGGTTTATTTGAAGCAGTGGCATGATCTTGTGCCCTTCTCATAGACATGTTGTGAGGGTTAGGGGGTGGATGGGTTTCATTTTGGTCCAGTAGCTGGTGTGTCAGGAAATACACAGACACAAAAATGCTTGTCTCTATCATTTAAAATCCATCAGTATTCATAACTTCCACTCAACATATTGTCGATTCAGAAAACAGACTGTCAGATTTCAAATTCACCTCCACTTATTAGCAGCATAACTTTGGCATTAGATTAAACTCTTGGGGGGCGTCTGGGTGGCTCAGTCGGTTAAGCGTCCAACTTTGGCTCAGGTCATGATCTCACAGTTGGTGGGTTCAAGCCCTGCGTCGGGCTCTGTACTGACAGCTCAGAGCCTGGAGCCTTCTTCGGATTCTGTGTCTCCCTCTCTCTCTATGCCCCTCCCCTGCTCATGCTCTGTCTCTCTCTGTCTCAAAAATAAACAAAAACATTAAAAAAAAATTTTAAACTCTCTGTACCACTGTTGGCCTTTTGTTCCTAATGCGTATTTATTACAAACTTTGGGAAGGTATGCTGCTCAACAAAAGCAGACAGATCTATTTACTAGTTCATATATTACAAGAACTAAGGAACATGACATCCTATTGAAGTGTAAAGGATGGAGGAAAAATGGTGATATAAATAAATTTACATTAGATGAACGTTCCATATGCCCACAGGAAGATGATCTTGCTGTCTGCCAGAACTAACGCTAGGCACAGTGTCAGTGTGATAAAAGATTAATGCTGTAGTTAATGTTGTGTCCCCCAAATTCTATGTTGAAATCCCAATGCCCAGTGTGATGGTATTAGGAAGTGGGGCTTTGGGGGGGATGCTTAGATTATGAGGGTGCGGCCCTCATAAATGGGATTAGAGACCCTAGAGAAATCCTTTCCTCTTTCACCATGTGAAAACACAGTGAAAAATCTGTGACCTAAAAAAAGGCCTTTACCCGACCATGCTGGCACCCTAAATCTCAGACTTTTAACTTCCAGAATTGTGGCAAAAAAAAAAAATCCTGTTGTTTATAACCCCCTCCCCCAGCCTGTGGTACTTTGTTATAGCAGCCTGAAAGGGCTAAAACAATTATATTGAATGATTTAACTAACAGTTATTTGAATAGGTGTTAGTTATATTTCTTAAACAAAATTTTGATTAAAATTTTATAAACTAAGTTGTGGGCCTTCAGGCTTAGTCACAATGACCTTGAATAATATTTACAGTAATTTACACATCGATGGCTCAGAAAAAAAATGGTCTAATTGTCTTTTTTTCCATTTGCCACAATATGAAAATACATATGCACAAGTTTATTCATTTCCACATTATTAATAATTGTAAAATATTGGAAACAACCTAAATATCTATACCTAGGAGAGTACATCAATGAATTATAGATGTATGCATAATTGAGTACAATGGAACTGTAAAAGGAGGTAGATTTCTATGATCAAAGAGTAATTTCAAGAATATATTGTTAAACAAAGTGAAAATTATTTGGAATATACTTCATGTAAAAAAAAGACGGAAATATGATAAGTTATATATGCATATTCATATTTGTAGCTAAGAAATATGGAAATGATGACCAGAAACTATTCAGATCAGTTACTAACAGGGAGAGAGTGGAGGCAGAAAGGAGGTGTGGGGGAAGAGAACTGAAGTAGCACAGATGTGGGATGTACTTTCAAGAAAGTTCTGAAAAGAAGGTTCATAGCAATGTTTCCACTGACTCCAAATACTGATAAAAAGTTTAAGACCATAAGTTTCCTTTCATTGTGTTAATTGTTTCCTTGGCTACACAGAAGCTTTTTAGTCTGATGTAGTCCCACTTGCCAATGTTTGCTTTTGTTCCTTGTGCTTTGTTGTCATATCTAGGAAATCATTGCCAAGACCAATGTCAAGGAGCTTCTTCCCTATGTTTTCTTTTAGTTTTGTAGTGTCAGTTCTTGTATACTTGCAGTAGAATTATAATTAGGTAATGAGCAGGAAATGAGTGAAATAGAAACTCGTTTTTGAGCAAACAGCACAGTATAATGACCAAAGACAAAGATCATCAATGATAAACTAACATTAGCGAGTGGGGTGCCTGGGTGGCTCAGTCAGTTAAGCATCTGACTTCAGCTCAGGTCACGATCTCAGATCTCAAGGTTCATGAGTTTGAGCCCCACATTGGGCAGCTCAGAGCCTGGAGCCTGCTTCAAATTCTGTGTCTCCCTCTTCCTGTGTCCCTCCCCCGTTCTTGTTCTCTCTCTCTCTCTCAAAAATATAAATAAATAAATAAATAAATAAATAAATAAATAAATAAATAGATAGATAGATAGATAAATAAATAAATAAATAAAATTAGTGAGCAAAATTGTGATGAATAGGATATTTCTATGGCTGCAGTGTAACTCCCTACAAAATACCTGTTACCACAGAAGGAAATCTAGTAACTTTATCAGGGAAAAACTTGGCACTAACTAACTGTCCAAAGGTAATATCACCAGTTATAAGTCACTGACCTTAGGTTTCTCTTGATGTGATGTAATGAGAGAAAAACTCATTTCAGTGATATTTTTGCTAAAAACCCCAGTTTAATCATCAGAAATTATCATGCAAACAAAATAAATGATATTATACAAAACTTGACCAGTCCTCTTCTTAAGTATTAAGGTTATAAATGACAGAGAGAGAGAGAGAGAGAGAGAGAGAGAGAGAGAGAAACTCTTGCAGATTTGCAGATTGGAAGAGATTAAGGAGACATGTCAATTAAATGCAATGAATGGTTCTGGATTGAATAGAGGAAAGCAAAACCAAAAACAAAGACATTAATGTGACAAGTCATGAAATTCAAATCAGGTCTTTAGATTAGTTAATGGGAGTATATCAGTGTTAATTTTCCTTTTTTGATCGTGTACCATGGTTATGCAAGGTGTTTACTTTAGGGAAAGCTAAGTAAATAATATATTGAAATTCTATAGGGAAAGCTAAGTAAATAATATATTGAAATTCTATTATTTTGTAACTTTTTTATAAATCCAAAATTATTTAAAAATAAAGATTTAAAAACAAAAAAATACTCTGAGCATACAGATACTTCAATATTTAGAACTTAGTTTAAAAGTAAAAAGAAAAGAGAGGGAAACATTTAGAAATGATCTTAAAGCTATGAGTGACAGGGGCGCCTGGGTGGCTCAGTCGGTTAAGCATCCGACTTCGGCTCAGGTCAGGATCTCGCGGTCCATGAGTTCCAGCCCCGCGTCAGGCTCTGGGCTGATGGCTCAGAGCCTGGAGCCTGCTTCCGATTCTGTGTCTCCCTCTCTCTCTGCCCCGTTCATGCTCTGTCTCTCTCTGTCTCAAAAATAAATAAAAAACATTAAAAAAAAAAAAAAAAAAGCTATGAGTGACAGATTTTTCACATACATTTGGAAAAGTAATCTAATTTTTAGTAATACTAATGATTATCTAATTTGGTTAATTATGAGAACAGTGTAGTAGGATACATGTCCTATCTCAACTTTGTGGGATAGGTTACAATGTTCTCCCCATTTTAAGAGGGTTCAACTAGCAATTTAGAGGGTTATTAAATCATTTTTCCAAAACAGAGTTCAAATTTGTTCTCTATTCATGAAAATAAATTTTTATTTACCAGGTACCTAATAAGATTGTCACTTTGCATACATTATGTCTAAGCCTCGTAATGTGACTGAAAAAAACTCGTGTCCTTATTGAAGAGTTAGGAAGCTAAATTCAGAGAGGCTACCTATTAATAACAGGGAACTTAAATGAGCATTTTCGTGGTTCTACTTCTGTTCTATATAAGCTACACTACTAACTTCACTGAGGCCACATGGCTAATTCAAAATCTATACTCTCCCCTTACATATCATCTAAGCAGGGCTAATAGAAACTTTAGTTTGCCGGGCCATTTTTCTTAAAATGAAAACATGAACAAAGGGCTTCTGTTTAGTCATGATTAAATGAGTAATATATATTTTTTAATTCTCTTAAGTAAATGAAAGTAAATAGTATTATTCCAATGAAGTTGAAGAAACTCACACATACACACACACACACACACACACACACACACACACTTAAACACATTCAGATACACACACCTGATGCAAGACAACTAAACAAATGTCAAAAACCCAAAACTTTTGTTCTTCGTTTCATTATAAATTCCTTTCCATATATCATTTGGTACATGTTCTAGTGACAAGCAGTGTGCTGGCGGTAAATCAATGGCTAATTTATGTAACAAGACTCGACCTGAGCCTTGAGCTGTATTCAGTTTAGAGAGTCAAACTTTTCTTTTTTCTGGTGCACTTGTGTGCTTTTTTGGCTAGGAACTTATTTGCATGAAGAAACGAGGACAGAATTCTCTGAAGGACAAAGAGGAACAGACAGAAAAGCTTAGACTGGTATCACAGCCCCAATTATCAGTGTGAAAGGGGATTTCCAGTAGAGTATTGGGTTTAATGTTCCCTTAGCGGCACCCCCAAAGGAAGAAGAATCACATTTGTGACCAGGTCTGAGAGCATTAAAAGTAGGAAACAATGTTAGCAGAAGATTAATAAGTTGTTTTCGCTCTGTAAGTGCAAAACAACAGAGAAGAGAGTGAGTTGCCCTCTCTCCACATCTG
The DNA here is from genome assembly GCF_018350195.1 of Panthera tigris. Classification (NCBI taxonomy): domain Eukaryota; kingdom Metazoa; phylum Chordata; class Mammalia; order Carnivora; family Felidae; genus Panthera; species Panthera tigris. The sequence goes on from NC_056665.1 coordinate 126,767,318, forward strand.
CCAGTGACACAGTTGCTTGTTCCACTGAGGCAGGTTGACATCTCTGTCTCCAGAGGTTTGGACGCACCCGACTGTGCCTGGTGGAAGGTCTTCCATGCAAGTGCCGGAAGCTGCTGTGTAGAGTCCTCGTAGAGATCCCTCCAGGAAATACTACTTGTGGTAATCAGAGGAAGAGGAAGGAAGCTGGGGTCAACATGTGAGAGAAGCAACACGGTTTCCCATGTATGGGAGATGCAACTTGTGGAGATTCTTCAGAAAAAACTTGAGTGAAACCGTATGAAGAATTTGTCTGAGAATCCTTCCAATAACTTGTGGGGGTAAATCTAACAGAATAAGTTTTATCATCCTTAATGCATTCGCCTTCACTGTGACCTTGGAAAACAAGAGGTACTGAATGTTGTGTTGCTACCATTTTACTTAGAAAAGTCTTCCTAAAACGGTTTCCTTTTCAAAAGCCAAAAAACCTTTTCATTCAGTGAGTTAAGGTATGCTAAAGTGGGTTTAAAAATGCCCCCCAAATATCTAATGGCTTGAACCGAAAATAAATTCTAAGAGTAGTTGGGAGAGGGGCATAGTTTGGCCAGGCAGCTCTGCACCACGAAATCTTTCATGGCCAATATCTGAATGAGCTCTGCTATCTTCCAGGTACAACTTCCAAAACTTCCCTGGGGGTTGCCCCCTTCTGGGTAGCCAGGGCGGTGGGGGGGGGAGCGGAATGCAGTGGCACATGGGAAGATTTTACAGGCCAAGCCTGAAGGGGACACATGTCCCTTCAGCTTGCCCGCCCCGGTCAGAAAACCCTCCTCGTGCCACAAATACCAACCAGAGAGCTAGTGAATGGCACATGTGAGCCTCAGAAGAAGAGGAAACAAGTTTTGGCAAATAGCCAGCAGTCTCTGTCACATTCAATGGCCATTCTTTGAATTAGTTTTTTTTTTAACAAATTCCACTAAACCTTCTGAGGGATGAACCCTTAATACAGGCTTGCAAATAATAAATCCTTGCCGAATCAATAAATGAGTCACATCTAAAGTAAACTTAATTTTTTAAGTGATTAGCAAGATACCTAAGTGGAAGTTAACCGTTACATTTCTTTATACTGGAAATAGCTTAGTTAGGACTCACTTCCTTTGGCCATTCAGTGCATTTATTCAGGATACATTTATGAAAAAATATGTGATTTGTTCCTATTTTAGACATAAGGAATACAGCAGTGACAAAGATCATCCAGTGCCCTACTCTAACAGAGAATACATTCTAGTGGTGAAGGCAGTGATGGACAAATCAATAGTGACATGTATCTATTCATTCTATACATGGTAATAAGAATATTGATTATGTTTAAGACACTGTCCTAAGTGTTAGAGAGATATTAGTGAATATAAGATAAAAAACTATTTTCCTCCAGAGACCTTTGATTCTAGTGGGTGATAGGAACTATAAACAGACTAATTAAGTAAATACAAGCATATTAGGAAGCCATCTGTAGTGTGGTAGGAATCCTGGGGCAGGAGAAACCTAGCAGGCCCATTTCACAAGGTAGGATCAGGGACGATAATGGAGTCTCTGAGTGTGGAGAAGCTACAAGAAGCTAGAAGTAAGCCAGGTCATGACTAGGAGACACAAGCAGAGCTAGGAATCTTCACAACTCAGCCCATAGCCAGATAGAAGGAGACCATGCTGGCACTCATATCTTGGGTATCTTTATATGATTTGATAGTAGAAATGGGTATCAAATCCTCAACTGGAGTGATGACCAAAAGGATGCCTTATTCGCAAGATGATCTTAAGAGGGGCAAAAGATGAAGAGGCCTGTAGAGTTTCATTACTCAGAAGAAGAGAGAGTGCGGAGCTGGTATTATAACTGATTGGATTGGGGAGACATTCTGTCCTCAGAGGAGTGTCCACTCATGAGAAGCTACTTCAAAAGCAAACAAATTTTGAGTGGGGAAATCTATATTCTTGGAATGTTGGCCCAGGTAACAGTACCTATCCTTCTCCTTGCTGAGGTGAGGTGAAGTAGACATCAAAGAAACAGCTTCATTAAAGATAGTCTATGGGATGTTCATGGTGAAAAGCAAGTGAGAGACACCCAGACTTCAACCCAGGTACCTAGGCCTTGCCAGCCCAGGCAGCCATCAGCCCACCAGGGTTGAGGATGAAATAAGTCCAACCAAGTTCTTTGTTGACTTTTTTAAACGAGGTCCCAATGCCTCTAAACTACCCTTACTGTCAAGCGATACAGTAGTAGCTTTTAGACTCGTACTCCTCTCCACATGCCTTCGTGATGCCAACCACACCCACTTTATGGAAGGATCGTGTGAGACAGTCCTCCATGAGTTTCTTGAATTCTCACTTGTCTCTCTAGTTATGTCAAAAAATGACCAGGCCTCGATTGCTCTTAACTTGGGCAGTTTCTCAGAGTGTGTTTTGGAGAGAGCAACTTTGAAAGATGAGGTCTCTGCTTCAGGGAGAGATAGCAAACTTGCCTACTGCTTGTTATACAAGCAGTGGATTGTGCTAACTCAGAGTCCCTTGGTAACAATGAAAATCCACTGCATGCATAGCATCTCTCTGGCCTCCTCCACATCACAAGACTTAGGATCAAGGGAAACAATTCAAAACAGGAGTTTTGTGTCTTCTGAAGCATCCATGAAATAGTATACGGAGTTAACAAGGAGTTAGCTCCTTGGCTTGTGAATGGGGGTAAAATAAAATCCCAGGGGCGCCTGGGTGGCGCAGTCGGTTAAGCGTCCGACTTCAGCCAGGTCACGATCTCGCGGTCCGTGAGTCCGAGCCCCGCGTCAGGCTCTGGGCTGATGGCTCGGAGCCTGGAGCCTGTTTCCGATTCTGTGTCTCCCTCTCTCTCTGCCCCTCCCCCGTTCATGCTCTGTCTCTCTCTGTCCCCAAAATAAATAAAAAACGTTGAAAAAAAATTTAAAAAAAAAAAAAAATCCCAGACCCCATAAGTAATCTGCTAATGAAATTGGCCTTTTGAGAAGTTGTGTTTGAGATGTTTATCAAACATCCAAGTGGAGATGTCTACATATGGGGATATATAGTTTTGGAGTTCAAAGGAGAGGTCCCGGCTATAGGCAGCATTGGAAGTCATTGGGATACATATGTATTTGAAGCCTTGAAACTTCATGAGAGTGAATTCACCAAGAATGTGAATATAGTTAGGTAAGAATAACCAAGCCTGAGTCCTGAGACATTTCAATGTTGACATAACAACAAATGCCACTAAATGCCATAGAATAAATGCTAAATTGCTGGGTCAAGAAAATGCCAATGACTTCTAGGAGAGAGGTGGAAGAAATTATACTTTGGAGCATGACCGTCCCATCTCTCAATCTCATCTCATGCTGCTTAATCCCTAGCATTATTGGAAATATTTTGTTTGTTGAACATACCTACAACTTTTCCTGCCATGTGTCCTTGCTTTATTCACATTCCTGGGCCTGGGATACACTTCCCGTCTCATTTCTAAAAACTAAGTCCTGCCCTCTCAGATTTCTGCTACCATGTTGTTTCTTCATTGAGACCTATCCCAACCACCTCACCCCCAATTATGTCTTATCAAAACACATATGCATTCCCTTCCTTACGTATATCACAATTTATATATCTAGTATATGTTTAAAATACTAGGTTATTTTATATCTGATTACACATTTACTTATATACTGATAATGTCCTGCAAAATGCTCCATGAGAATGTGGATATCAATAGTTTTCTAGTCTGCTACACTCCCAACATCTGATCCTGTGCCTGGAGTTTGCAAACAGTTCAGTAAATATTTGGAGAATAAAGCCAGTACTTGTATAAATGTTGACCCTTTAATCCATCCAAGCCTCTAGTCACCCATCTGTAGAAATATATCAATTATATAGTTGTGAGACTCAATGCAGCTTGTTTATATGTATCACCTGATACATAGTAGGCCCTCAGTAAGTACAAAAAAATTAATCACTTAGTGTTGGAAGACTATATGGGAAAAATACATTGAAGAAAAGCATCATTTGTTCAAAGGCAGAATTCTCTCTGCTCAGGAAGAGAAATGAATGCTGAGACTAGTCTATGAGTGAATAAAAAGCACATACAGAAAGAAGACTAATAGATTGAAATGTCAAAGACTGGAAGATTGGAAAAAACCCAAAATGGAGCTAAAGAAACTAGAACCAAAATGAGTAAAGATCTAAGCAACAAAATGAAAAGAACATTGTACCAGAAATGTCCATAAATCTAAGGAATGTTTCTGGTTCAGAGGGAGCAAGAGATCAGCAAAGAAGAAGATAGGTAGTGAGGAATGACAAAGATTGTTCTTTGATAGAAGCGGCTGAGCTGTCATAAAATCAAAAATAATACTTTCTCTTCAGGATAATAAAAGAGAGTGATGGGGAAGAAATGCAGAAAACACAGGTACACCTTCCAGAAGAAGTGTTAGGAGTTGACTTTGAAAACTATCAATCTTGGGTCTAAATAACTGATTAAAAATTAAGTGTTCCATGACCTTGACTGAACTCTCAGAAAACTCCAGATTTCATAAGAAAGAAATAAAAATGTTGAAGTGAGGAGTTTAGGAGAGGCCTCTTTAAAAATATCCACAAATAAGGTAAACTTTCCTCCTTAAATAGAGAGGACTTGGGGACTCTAATATATATAGAGAGAGTATATATAACATATATAAATGTTATATAGAGTATATATATAACATATATAAATATGTGTTTGTGTACATGCATATATACATAAATACACAATATAAGGGATAAAATAAGAAAAGCAAAACAGAACTATTTAAAAAAATTTTTTTCAACATTTATTCATTTTTGAGAGACAGAGAGACAGAGCACAAGCGGGAGAGGGGCAGCGAGAGAGGGAGACACAGAATCAGAAGCAGGCTCCAGGCTCTGAGCTGTCAGCACAGAGCCCGATGCAGGGCTCAAACTCACGAACTATGAGATCATGACCCGAGCCGAAGTCGGGTGCTCAACTGACTGAGCCACCCAGGCGCCCCATGAACTATTTTTAAAAGAATGGCCACAAGGTTCATGTACACATAATAAACACAAAGGAAATATGTAATTATTCTTGTTATAATTTTATTGCAATATTTTACTTTTAATTATTATAAACCATTCTTTGAATGAATGCTATACACATACATAAACATCTGAATCCCTTTGAGGACAACAGTGTCTGGCTTAGGCTGAAATTCTGGGATCTTGGATCGGGTTCCACAATAAGCAAGGAAGGGCAAGACCTCAAATGACAGAATACAAAGAAGTTTATTGGAAAAATTTCATTTTGGAGTGAAACTTAAATGCCATTTGAGGTTTCAGAATCAAGGGTCTTGGTAGCGGGGTGGCATGTGGGTGAAAGGAAGCAATGGACATGGTATGAGAGGAAGAATGGAGTCAGGAGGTAAAGGCATAAAACATTTCTTCAGTCATCAAAGGGTTAAATGGTCAATACACTATCCTAGTTTGGCATGGGTAGGGAGCTGTTAAAAGTGACCTGGTGACTGAGAAGATAACTATAAAGACTTTTCAATGACTTGACTTCAGTTGCCAAGTTTATTTTGACCTATGCTATTGGGTTTATGTACCCTGCAAATTCATATGTTGAACCCTTAATCACCAATGTGATGGTATTTAGAGATGGAGACTTTGAGAAGTGATTAGGTTGTTAGGGTGGGGCCCTCACGATAAGATGAGCATCTTTATAAGACGAGACAAGAGAGGGCTTGCTTCCTCACTCTCTCTCCTCTCCATGTGAAGCTACAAGGAGAAGATGACCATGTGCGGACCAGGAACAGGGTCTTCACTAGGAGCAAAGTCAGCTGGCACCTCGGTCTTGGACTTCTCAGTCTCCTGAACTGCGAGTAATAAATTTCTGTTGTTTAAACCATCCATTCATTGGTATCTTGTGATAGCAGCCTGATCTGATGAAGACAGCCCGATACTCTAATAAATCACTGATCTTTGAAGCAGATATTTCAGATTAGTGTAATTTAAGGGGACTCATTTTCCAGTAATATCAGGTCCCTAAGATTCCTAACATCAGGCTCCGAGGGCTACTGACCTTATGAACATCAAAAAATAATTTTCAATGTGTGTCTCATTTGCAAAGAAAACTGCTGTGCCACCTTGACATGTTTCCCCCTTGTTCCAGATAATAATCTACTAGTAATAGCATGGCATGTTATGCAGTAGAATTCTGAGATAACTTTAGTAAGAATTTTATTATGCCTTGTGATGTTGACCTACCTTGTTCACACATTGTTCTTACAATAATCAGGTACCAGATAAGGGGTTGGCAAACTATGACTTGTAAGCCAAATTTGGCCCACCAGCAGTTTTTGGAAATAATATTTTATTGGAACACAGCACACCCATTCTTTTTCTTTCTTTCTTTCTTTTTTTTTTTTGTATTGGCTGCTTTTGTGATCTTGACTTGTTGTCATCAGATAAAGTTGCCACTATGGGACCCAGTACTCTGTAGCACCACATCTGAATGGGGTAGTCTGATCACAGTTCTCTGGAAAATCTCCTATAAGATTTCCTTTCAAAACTTGATGGTGCCTCTTCCTGCCTCATATAAGCATATGTAAATTTTTAAAATCATACTTTTTGAATTTATCTGCAAAGTTTCACAGGTATGTGAAGAAAGACCACCCTATTAATCACAGGAACAGGATTAGTAATTTTGCCTTTTGGAGTCATTTCCTCAGCTTTATTAGATTCTGTTTTTTAAAGAATCTTCTAGAAACTGTAATTTTGTTTGCATACAGAGGTACAGAACATGCTTTAGTTCAGCATCACTATTCTTAATCTGAAATGTGAAAATAGCTTTTTGTTCCCTCAATCACTAATTGTCCTCAACTCTTACATTCCATCTTTTTCTTTAGCTACTCACATTTTGAAACATTATGATGACTTCTTATATCCTCCAGAGTAAAGCCTAAATTGCTCTATTAGGCCATAGAGGATTTGCATAGTGTGGCCCTAATTCATCTGTCCTGGTTTGTCCCTGTCACCTTTCTGCACCCACACTTTGCATTTTCTGTACGTCGTGGAGGCTTTCTCATGCCTCCAAGATTTGGTACCTTCTTCGGTTTTCTCTGCTCCATAAACCTTGTGCATCTCTGCATACGCAGTACCCATTCATCATTCATTTCTTTATTCTCTCCAATTCATCAAATATTTATTGAGCACCTGCTCTGTTTTGGGTTCTTTACAAAGCATGGGAAGAGAAGGATGAATAAACATGTACATTCCCAAGGAACTGATAATCCAGAGGGAACTTCAACTACCTAAACATTTAATCATGATGCAGCATCAGACCTAAATTAAGAAAAAGAAACATACATTTTTGAAAGCAAAAATAGACATGAATTATAATACTGTATAAGAAATATGTTTGTACAGGATCCAAGTGAGGCCTAGAGCCTGTCAAAAGTGGCACCCAAATCATTGGTATTGCACCAAAGTTGTCTGCACGTATAAATCTGACTTTCTTTGAATTCCTACCATCATTTCCTCATTTGTAACTAACTAATAGAGATATGTTCTTGGATATTAGCTAACATCCTCAAAATTAGTAACTCCATATTTGAACTTATCATCATATCCATCAGATATACTTTTCTTGGGTAAACTCCTTTTTTTCCCTGAATTCCTAATCTGCAACATCACCTGATTCTTCTGAGTCATGTAAACATGCATGCACACACACACATGCACGTGCACATAATTTAAATTTCACTTACTCTGAGAGCCCTTTCCTAGTTTGTTACACTCATTCATAGATTTCTATCCTTTTCACAATATTGATCACAATTTAATTTGGTACTGAATTAGTAATTCAATAAATTATATCAGCCCCATCCCACTAGACTACAGCTGTTAGTAACTGCATGAAAAGTAAACCACTGCATTCCTAGTATATCTCTTATTCTCTGGCACAGGGTAGATATTCAATAAATAGTTGCTTTTAAGTAAGCTTTGGGCCAACATGGGGCTTGTACTCATAACCCTGAAATCAAGAGTCACCTACTGTACCAACTAAGCCAGCCAGGCACCCCAATGAATAGTTTTTGAAAGGAAGAAAAAGAAGACATTGGTCTTTGTCTTATTATGTTCCGTGATTTGTTGAAGTTACTTTCTTAAAAACCCTGCATTTCAACATGTTTCCCTCATTTTTAGAAATTAAATCACTAGTCCTCCACCTCTAATATATTTGATACATAGAAGTCAAATTACATCACTTTAACTACTGTTCAAATTTACCTTATTAACTCAAAAATATTCAATAACTCCACTTTGACAAAAGAATGATATCCGACCCCTTTATACTGGTAATCAAAGCCCCAAATATTTTTTTTTCCTGGACTCTATGCTGTATTTTCCAGACATCTTTAAAGTAAGATGTATACATATAACTGAGTACTAATAAATGGAAATTTAACCATAGTAATGTGCCTCCCACTCAGGACTAGTCCATGACAATCTCCAACACATGATTCTCCATGATCTTCTCCTCTCTGTTGGCTGGATGTCAAAACCCAGGACACTCTTGGAAGCCTTGTATTAAAGATGGCAGAACCTCTACCAGACAGTCTGGTTGAATGTGTGAAGCAGATAAACTCTCTACAACTCTGGCACATCTATCCATTAAATGATAGAATTTACATGAATTAGAAGCATATTTCTATTTGGGTATGTGACTGAGATATTAAGGTTTCCTGGTTATATCATCCGATATTGTTTAATGAATGTAACCTGATTAATATCAATATTCTCCTTTAGAAATATTTCCCTTTAGACAAAGTGAATTTACACGTGTGTAACTTTACCTTTGTAAAAGACATACCCTGTATTGTACATTGCACATCTCACAGCAGTGGGGCCTTGTAGACCTATCCACCTGATTATCCTTCCCTGAAGTCAGAGATGATTGAATAAATTATGGTTGAAACTGAGTCAATTCTATTATTTCTCCTAAACTGGGCAGTCTTGTTGGATAGTGACAGGAACTCAAGGTAAAAGATGATTGGAGGTGCCATTTTGAGATGGTCGTAATGGAATAAATAGAAGAGCAGAGAAAACTAATATGTGTATGCAAAGGGAGAAAATTAAAAGACAACACAGGGAGAGTCAGAGACGAGCACTCATTTTCCCTTAAACAGAAGCAGAGGAAAGAGTAAGTGCTTGTCTTCTCATTGATGTTTTTGTTCGTGTTCCAGGTTCTGGTGAAATCCAGGTACACTGCTGGCAATGGCTTTGATGTGGTGTCCAGATACTCTTCCACTAAGTTTTCCCTTTTCAGACAAGCCACTTAGTTGACTTCTACTGCACTCAATCAAATGTTCCTTTTCTAAGGCAATACTCCAAGCTTTTGGTCTATGTACGTTTGCTTGACCGATTTCTTCCGTAAAATGCTCCCCTACTGACTTCCACGCTTTTCAATTTTTACTTATTTTTCATGGCCTCCCTGATTTTTTTAGGACAATTTAAAACTAAAAGAAAAGTACATTCTGTATCCTCCAAGTTCCCCAAACACACATTTCTGCCCGAAAAGGGATAAAACAAACACTTATATTCCTTAAATGTTCTATGTAAAGATGAGAAGCTTTGAATACTGATTCTTCAAAATCTAAAAGAGAAAATATTTTGCGATCCTGAGAGGTGATAAAATAAAATTATGAGCGTACTTTGACTTCTATTAAAATACAGGCAATATTAAAAAATGAATGACCTATTCTCTCAACTTTACTGGCACGTTTTATCAAAAGCATGTGTGATAGTAATTAAAATGTTTCTAATACGAATCATGAAGGCAGTGTTTCTACAGCTTCACGTTAGTACATGTGTAGTTTCATCTCTTGAGATGATTTTTTCTTTAGAAGAACCATTATGGTTAGAAAAAGTCCTTGAAAGTTCTTTCCTGATTGTCAGCTCTTATCTTCAAGTCTTGTGCTTGTATATCTTTTCATTTTCCTAGATCATATTCTGGATGTTCTTATGCCTGATATAAAGCAGTATGATATTGTGAGACCACTAAATTCATTGGATTATACAATAATGCTCATTCTAATTATCAATCTTACCATCCTTTACCTCCTTTTCATTTTCACCTTCATCAGTGCCAAGAATTAAGTTCGTACTCTGTGCCGGTCACTAGCTGATGCTGTTCCCGGTATCAGCTCAGCCAGGCTTTACAACCAAAGACTGAGGCAAGTATTTTACTGAGGAGGAGATTAAGACTCAGAGACATTCACTATCTGACCCTGGGTTATACTGTAGCCGATAAATGGTTGTATTGGAGCTTCAGCCTCGTTCAGTCCAAAACTCTCTTAACATCTGCTCTTTCAATGAGGAGGATGGAGGGGCACGTTAACATTGAGGGGCAGTGATGAGGCGACACAGGATGATGTCACGGAGGCTGGCAAGTGTTTGGGAAAGTGGGGGTGATAGTGATGAAGGAGAGGAAAGGTAATTTTCTCTTATTCTGAGTTCTTAGGTGAAATTCCCATAATAAAAAACAGATTAACAAGAGAAAAGCAAATAGAATTTACTAATATAAATATCTCCTATATGCATGGAAGAAACTCAGGGAAAATGAGTAACTCCTGGAGTTGGTATAGAATTCAGGATTAAACACTATATTGATAGGGAAAGAGAAGGAGGGGGGTAGACTTTCTAAAAGAGAGGAAGTGACTTGGGGGAAAGATGAGCAGGTAGTTTTTGATGCCCTTGGAAAAACAGATTGGGAGGTATGACAGTTTGTGACAGTGTGTTCTGTGTGGCATCTTTCCTTCTGTCATGAGTCAATCTTCCTCAGAAGATGAAGCTCCTGGGGCAGATTTAGACAACTGAGTTCCTCTTGCAGGGTCTGTGTTTAGGTAGAGAAGGGTAATTCAGAGAAGGCCTCTCCTTACTTTGGCTGTTTTTCAAGTGCCAATGTCTCAAAATAATGTGCCAAAGTGACATACTTTGGGGTGGCATATTCGGCCATCCTGCAGAGACACGCTCAGATGGTAGAAAGGTGACACCACACAGAAGATCACAGGGATATAAGACAGTGTTTAGTATGACCTACTTTGGTTACTACCTTCTGGAAGGAATTAAAATTAAAAGAAATTTAAGTAGAGAAATCCAGGCCATACTGTTCATAGGCAGGAGTGTTGGGCAGAATTCGAGGAACACAGGCCACCCCGGACCTACCGCCTCATCACCAAACCCTGTACGTGAACTGGAAGCATTTTGTGTCATAAACGTTATTAGCACATGAGAGGTAGGAAGTGTCTCTGCTGTGGCACTACTTACTGTCATACACTACGTCCTTCTGTAGAAGTCACATGCTTAAGCATTTGAGTGATGCTCGTATTAGTCAGAGGATTCAAGCAAGTTCAGAGATGATGGACTTTTCTCTTCAGAGCTATTTCAACATTACCATCTGGAATCCCGCTCTTCTGGCTTTTGTTCTATTTCTGCTACACCATGTCCAGGCCTTGTGAAGCCTTCAATTTCCTCAGCAGATTGGAGCCAAACCCAGCATCAATTTAGGACTGTAGCTCATTCACACTGACTCCATATTATTTCCTCTTAAACAGAGTTTTTATACATTTCTGGGGGTACGTTGCTTTTATTTCTTAAGGGGGAAGTAAATTCCTGAAACCCTGAGTCTAACTGCTGGCTCTAAAGTAACTATGGTTTGCTTCTCCCTCCACAGCAAGAGAGAATGGCCAAATGTAGAAAAAGGAGGCTCAGGGAAGGACTTGAGCATTGAGAAGGCAGGTTACTGCTGACCCCAAAGATTCAGGAACCCACCCCACGGCCCTACAGCTTTCTGGACCAGGCAGACATCTCTGTTGAGAGACGTTTTGCTGAGGTGACATTCCTGCAAACCAAATGGGCTCGGGTTCCCCTGAAAGTAATGGGATCATTGAGAAGCCAGAAAAATAAAGGGTTTTTAATGGAGTAAGGGTTACAAATGCCGTAGGGCATATGGAATAAATTGTGAAGAAGTAATCATGAGACTAGAAGCCACAGATTTAATAAGACTCCATTTGTACCGTATATACAAACAGAATTAGAAATAAATCCTATATGTTGGCATGGTCAAACCAGCACAGAATCATTTACCTTATATTGCTTTTATTTATTTGTTCATTTTTTACGAAAGGAAGAATAAATGGTACTCTATAAACAAATGCATGTTCATGCTTTAGAAATGATTTTTACGATTTTTTTCCCTTTCCCCATCCCCCTTTAAATACTTCACTGGTCATATGATTCTATATTTGAAAATTTTGCTTTATCATCAGGAGGACTCATGCCTTCATAGCTCAATGTAATTTTTTAAATTTCTATTTGTAGAGTTAGAGCTGAGGGAACTAGCAACATTTGAAACCTGGAATGTTTCTCTGTTTGCGAATTTAATTTAATTTTATGTTTCACTCAGCATGGTGCATATAGAGAGGAATCCATTTAACTTCAAGCTTCTCAAACATTTTCTCTATATTCTCATGTTTGGATTTCTTAAGCTATGGGTATAATACTCCTTGAGCTTCTTTTTAACACAGAAAAGTGGTATGGGTGGGCTGTTCCACCCAAATTACAAATAAAATATTCAGCCCTAAATCTGAATTTACTGGTATTTTCAATTTTCCATTTATATAAAATAAAATGGAACTTAATATAAAACTGGTTACTTAAGGAACATCTTTAGTCTGTGCTCCAAGCAGTAAAAACTAATGCAGTTTGAAATTAAATTATTTTACTCTCCATTGGTGGCAATTATATTAAAGATTGAAACAAATAGTTTTTGGTATTGTCAGTCTGCGTAGTTTGCCCATTCTCCTCTTCCACCTCTGCATTACATTATTTTGGAATTTAGGTGATTTAAAAAAAATTACCAACTAATATTTTGCACATGAAATTAATATATGTTTTATATTTTTACATTATGAGCTATTAATGAACTCCTGTGCATACATTCTTCATTGAAGCTACTCATGTGCTTGTGCTAATCACATGAGCCAAACTATTTTTCCAGGACTAAAACCACTGCCCTGAATGTTATGTTTACAATTTTTTCTTTCTAATTGAAAGAAATAAAATAATGATTTTTACCACACATGTATGTAGTCTTAATATACTGCTTAATTATCTTTATTTTAAAAAATCATCAAAATGTTGTCATATTGCCGGTAGTCATCTGTAATTGACCCTATTTGACCCACATTGTTTCTATGACCCATTTGCATGTTGCTGAGGATTGTTTATTTTCACTGCTCTCTATTTCTTTAAATGGCTATCCTGGTATCGATTTATCCACCATCCTGATGATTAACTTTTGTGTTGTTTTCAGCTTCTGTTTTGTTTTATTTTCGCTATTCCAAATACAGCTACTATCAATGTTTTCTACATGTTTCTTGGTTGGTGAAATGGCTTTCAAACTCTTCTGACAGTGATCCGCAGCTAGAAAAGTTTCACATTGTGGCCAGGAAAACATTAGGGAGAACTGTGCAGAGTGTGGAATATCATCTTACTTGCAAGCTAACAAACTGGCCTGCTATTATTTCATGGATACTGGAAGGAGACACGAAACTCTCAGGTCAGAGACAAAGGACCTCATTACTCATGGCAAGAGCAGTAGCCAGAGCTTCACGTTTTCTGGCATCAATTCCCCATACCTCAAAGTCCCACAGGTGTGACACAAAGGGTCCGTGATGGATGCCTGAACATGCAGTGGGCTGTGTTACGAGAGAGAAACACTGAGCTTGGGTGATCTTCCGCTTATGTAGTAAGCCTGCACGTTGTCTGGGGGGGAGACATTACCTCATCCCCCAAGGCTGTTCACTGCAAATACCACCCTGAGTCGTGGCCTGGACAAAGAGTGGGCAGAGCTCTGAATTCTTGACATACCAAGTAGGAATGTGCAGGGCCACCAAGACCCATGGTGGATTGCCTCTTGCAGCAAATACGTGTATGACTGAAGCCCTTATCCTTAGGTGAATATTGATCTTTTCTCCTCTATTCTATTTCATTTTCAAAGCTTCTGTATATGACCCACCAAAATAATTGCACAACCTAATATGTCACAACCCTCAATTTTAAAAATAAACAAAAATCAATATGCTAATTCATATGCCTGAGAGTATAATTGCTGGGTTTTATTTAGCTTTAAAACACAATGTGAATTGTTTTACAAACTAATCTATCAATTATTTACTACCCTCTTCTTTAGGGCGTAAATGTTGCCCTGCTATATCTCTTCACCACTACTCAGCTTTGTCAGACATTTTATATTTCGATAAACAAGTGATTAGATTTTAGCTAATTTGCTGTAATTTGCTTTTGAATGATTATTAGTGAGAAATAATAATTACTAATCATTACTAAGCTTGTCATATGTCTGTAGGTCATTTGTATTTTTTCTTTTGCTAAGTGCTTGTTCCATGAATTTAGGCCATTTAAACATTAGATATTTGTTCTTTCTTAATTAGACATATAAATTTTTTTTTCCATTTTTGGTTATGCGTACTGTCAATATCTTCTGACTATTTGAATTTCAATATGTTTTTCTCCATTTTTGGTATTTTTTATAAATAGTATTTCTTTTAATATTGTAATGTTTTGCATGTTTAATTTTTATTTTGTGAATTTTGTCACATACAATAAATCATTCTAGACCATTAGTTATAAAGATATTGCCCTATACTTCCTTCAAGGATTTTAAATGCCTTTAGTATTTAAATCCCCAATATATTTGAAGTGATAAAATCATTCAAATACCTAGAAAAAAATGTAACAAAGAAGAGATAAAGCTATACCAAATGAATCACATGATATTATTGAGGGAGAGTTGATATAATCTTTAAAAAATGAAGAAATATTCATAGAATAGAAGACTTAGGATATAAATAACCAATTATCCCCAAATTCATCTATAAATTTACTGAAATCCCAAGGAAGAAAAATCCCAATTCTTGTGGAATTCTTTTGTTGACACTTAAAAGCTGATTGTAAAATATAATATAAACCTTGTAAGGGCCAAGAATAGCCAATGCAATCTTGAAGAAAATGGCTGAAATAAGACCACAAGTCCCAGTTATCAAGACTTATTTCAAAGCTACTGTAATTAAAATAAGAGTGTTGTTGGTGCAAGGTTAGTCAAATCAGCCTAGAGAACAGCATAGGCTTTAGAAACAGATTCAGATAGGGGTGCCTGGGTGGCTCAGTCAGTTAAGCGTCTGACTCTTGTTTTCCACTCTGGTAATGATCTAGTGGTGCGTGAGTTTGAGCCCTGCGTCGGGCTTTGTGCTGATAGCATGGAGCCTGCTTGGGATTCCCTCTCGCTCTCTCTGTCTCAAAATAAATAAATAAACTTAAAAAAATAAAGAGACAAACTCAGTATGGATACTTGATTTACAGTGAAAGTGGCACAACGGAAGGATGGAAAAAAAAAAAAAAGGACAGTACTTTCAATATATTGCACTTTGTCAATTGGATATCAAAAAAAAAAAAAAGAGATTTTAATCCACTCCCAGTATTAATGGTAACCAATCTCAGGTGGATTTTAGATTTTAATGTAAAAAATCTTTCAGTTGATAAAGAATATCTTCATTACGGTGGGGTATACAAAGAATACAAAGATGACAAAGATTACACAAAAAAAACTCTAATTGTAAAAAAAAAAAAAAATTGACCAACATTCTGTGGAAATTAAGAGGTTGTGTTTGTCAATATACAATATGCCTTCCAGAGAAGTGAAATGGCCAGCCATAGAGTGGGACATTTGCAGTGTCCGTGACTGACAAAAGATTGATCTCCATAGTATATATAAAAAAAAAGTTCCTATAATTAGTAAAGAAAAGGAAACTTGATTAGAAAAAAGATAACTAAAGGAATTGAATAGGAACTTCACAAAAGAGGGTATTCACATGGAAATAAATATTTGAAAATATACTCAATCATGTTAGTCATCTAGGAATTTCAAATTAAAACTATTATTACATAGGACGAGCGAGGCTATAAATAGAGTGGAAATACTCTTTGTTGGTGAGGGTGTGGAGCATTTTGTTTGGCATAGTTTAGCCATCTGAGTAGATAGCTTTTCTTGCCTATCACCGTCTATGAAGTCTTCATACTATGTACACTCCAAACCATAACTGGAATGATCTATGGTAAATTTATAACATGTGAATGAATTTAACCAATCCACTTGATGTGTGTTCCTGATGCGATCATCAAACCTCTTTCTCCTTCCCAAATTTCCTGGGGATGAATTCTCATCTCTGTGTTTGATACAACTTCAAACTCAGACTTGCATCCTGGCATCTTTACAAATCTTCAGATTACGTTAGTAATTAAAATCCTATGTTTCTGTGTACTCCTCGAGCTCCTAGGATATATTTTTCCTGGCATAACTCAAGGTTACGTTCTAATAGTATGTTCTGTTGTTTTTGTGTGTGTGAAAGTGTTGTCAGATCAACATAAATGTTATTTTCTTTTTATTTCCCTCATGTCACCTATAAGGCCTTACATAAGACTGAGCCTAATAAATATGTTGAAGATAATCTCAAAATGATGTCGCTAAAACTAATTTCCAGACCAATTACATTTTTCTCCCATGATGGCTCAACAATCCAAAATTATTAGGCTCCTCAGAGGAGTCAGAGCAATTTGTCTGAAGTCCAGTAATACCTGCCTTGATCAAGTGTTCTTGTGGGTGGTTTAGAAACCATTCCTTGCTTTGCAGATGTTATTTATCACAGGGTTTCCTCTTAACACCTTCAATGTTGAAGATTTGAGATTAGTGGAGTTGTGGAAGTGAAATTATTAGGGTGTCCTTAAAGTCCTTTTCCATAAATGCATGATTTATTGGGGCAATGAAAGAAAGGAATAAGTTTGCCTGCTCAATATAGCCCGTCATTTTTGATGAATGTGACTCACCTTTCGGGAAGAAGTCCAATTTAGCACTGGTACCATTTCTTGAATTTTATAGAGAAGGACATTGTAAAATACCTTAGAAATGTAGCCATGGAAGGAACAAACAGAGGTTGGAAGTTCAAAATCTGAACTACATTGATTATAGCATAAAGTCAATACTGTCCAATGTCAAGATACCCACCGGATAAATTTTGGCTTTTTCTTTTGTAGCCATATTTGCTTGGTGTGGACTACCAGGTAGTAACATTTCACTTCATTACCTCTGTTATGTTCAGCTTAAAGTATGCCTTTTATGGCATGACCTTCAGTGGTTTGCTGGACTGGCTTGCAATAGCTCGTCAGTGCATTGTATACATTTCTTCCTGACTCCTGTTAGTGACATGTTGATAGCTTGAACTTGGCCATGGTGAGAGTATTTACACCATGAAAACTGATATACACTACCAGTCAGGGCTTCCACCCTTCCAGAGATCCACTGGGTGAGCATCCATCAGCACACCACTACACTGCCACGGTCCCAAGGGTGACTGCGGAAGCCTCTCAATTTTTCACCTAAGTGTCTATGACAACTTTGTCAATCTAATACTGTGTTCGTCTAATAAACACACAAGTACTTCCAGATCCACAACTTTGGTTGGCTATTACCAACTAACAGCTAAATGGAATAAAATATACCAAGAAGATTGATTCGTATATACATGTTCTCAAGTAATTTAAAATACTTTAAGAATTTATTTTATCTTATTATTTTTATTTTTATTGATTTTAGAGAGAGAGAGAGAGTGTGTGCATGTGTGTGTGTGCAAGTGGGGGAGAGGGACAGAGGGAGAGCAAATGAGAATCTCCACGCTGAGCCTGGAGCCTGAACGGGGATCAATCCCAGGACGCTAGGATCATGACCTGAGCTGATATCAAGGGTCCCATGCTCAACCAACTGAGCCACCCAGGCACCCCTAAAATATTTTGAAATGAATTCATCTTTTACAAAATAAACTTACCATCAACCATAGAAGGAATGAAATATGGAGAAACACCAGGAGACCTGTACTTAATTTGCATTTCATTTCTTATGCTTATTATGGAATGATCTTGAAGAGATTATTTCATTTCTCCGTGTTTCAAGTAGTTCATCAGTAAACTTGGAACTTATGATACCTATATTTCCAGACTGTTGTGGCTGCATGGTGTCCAAATTATAGGAAATGCACACACCAGTATACACACATCAAACAAAATACCTGAATCCATTAAGAACATGGCCCCTGCCTTTTCTCAAGGTCAGCATAGCCCCTGCCCCTTGGCACTGTTTCAGTGTTTCGGGTGTTAGTTCCATAAATCCTGTCTCTGTCCAGCCTGTTGGTACTGTACTGAAGAAGTTGCCCCTTTTCTGGAGCCTCAGCTAGGCCACTAAGGAGTTTAAGTAATTGCGTGAGTCTGGGCATTACACTTAATTAATATAAGCCTTGGTCATCATCTCATCAGTAAAATAAAAACAAAACCTGCATACTTTTTTTATAAAAATTAAATTAAAAAATGCTTTTAATGTCATCATCCCAAAGATGTCACCTAATTGTTACTTAGCGGTGATAATTTGTTTTGTTACTATTAAAATTATTAATATTATCACTTTTATCATTAGTACCACTTTTATTATCATCATTTTGTGATGATGTGTCTTAAATGCATACTTCCCTCAAAAAATATGAATGAAACGTAATGGAATGATGTATCTTCCTATCACAAAGGGTGTTTCGTCAAGGGATGCAGGCTACCTGTCAGAGGAGTCCCACCTGACACTGATAATGGCCAGAATCTATGTTACAGGTGGTTGAGTGATATTGGGACACCCCAATCCTTCTAACTCCACCCTTCTTTTCCAAGTGCAGGAAACAAATGCTAAGGTCCTCCTTCAGTAGATACTATGCCATGAATATCATAAAATAAAATATGATGTGGCTTGCTCGAGCCTGTTGGGAGAAAAGCAGAGTCTTAGGAGCCAAAGTGGAGGTCCTTTCCTGTCCCTAATGACTTCGTGTTTAACCTCTGCCTCAGGATTTTTCTGAGGGGCTGAAGTAACAAGAGAGGGAGAGAAGGCTGATGTGTAGTTTGAGGAATTTGATAACGGGGCTTTTTGGGTAAAAGGGGAGAGGGCCTAAATAGCTTCCCTCAATCATCCACATTCTCTGACCCCTCAATTGATCTCATTCTCATCACAGCTTGCTGTATTTTCTTCTTGTAAAGACCAACATATTTTTCCTACCCCTCACTTCTTCCCCCCACCCCGCCCAGTGTCTAAACTCCTGCCTAATACCCTAAGTATCAAAGTTTCTTTCTTTCCAAAGGTTTCAGAAGTGTCTCCAAAAATTTGCCAAGATCATGCTAGATGCATCCTGGCTAATGTCTCTATCCCTCCTAAGAGCTCTCTATCACAGTAATTATGTTCTCAATTTTTTTTAAGTGAAAGTAGGTGATATGACTCACCCATGACCACCAGCTTTTTACTGGCACAGTAGAGATTTTTATAAAGATTGATTTGTTTAAAAGCACCTGTGTTTTCCACTACCGTTCACTAGCCCCCAAGGCAAGGTTGGATAAAATTAGAAGATCCAGACAACAATTCTAAATAACTCAGTTGACTCTCTAAAGGGTTGTAATTAAAGTTTCTTTCTTCTGAAAACTCTTTATGAAGGAGAGAAAAAACCTTACCTTGGACAGCTGGAGCTGATAAAGGGTGTCCTGAGAGAGAAAAATCCAGACAAAAGAGACTCTTGGGAAAGGCAAGGTCTGGCAGAAGTAGGTGAAAAGAATATTGTTCCTAAGGAGAAAGAGAAAAATAATTTTTTTGAGGTTTGGAGCATTATTTCTCTCTTTGCTGGTTGAAGGATCTTTATTTTCATCTGACAGGCAAGACTTATTTATTCTTAGGGAGAAAGTTGGTCTTCTCCCATTCCCTGCCTAAAGTTAGTGGATTGACTGATTCCCAAATCCAGATGTTATGACAGAAGAATGGAGAAGTCATAATGTGATAACATCTCTAAGACCCTCTTAAGATGCTTTCCCCCTTCCCCCCTGCCAGAAAAAGTAAAAATGTCTTTTTTCTAATTGTGTTTTGTAGGCCAGAATAGCCTTTGGAAGTAATGCTAGTTACACCCTCTGGGCAGGACTCTTTGCGAACAAAGGAAGCAGTTTACATCATTGGTCTTGAGGTTTGTTTTTGTTTAAAATGGATGATTGTGCCATATATATTCAGTTCTCTTTATTCCTTCTTTTTACTGAAGTGTTCAGTTTAGCTTTACTTGTTAAAGTGACTGCAATATATTTGGAAGAAAATGATTAAATTAAATGTGTACTTTGTTAATCTGCTTCCTGATTTGCTCTGGTTTGCTCTGCAGAGGCTTCTCCATGGTGGCAATGACTAGCCTGTTTTCCAAATAAATTTATTTTTGGCTCCCACTGTGATTTGTCCCTCCTGATTTCTGACCTGGAGGGATTAGCATCAAGTTTCTTATTATATCTACTACAAAATGAATTTTATAAAATACGTGTAGATTTTCACTGGAACCCAAATTAGATGAACCTCTTGGCTTAGCATTTCTAAAAGAAGAGGGAGGACATAACTCTGCAGTCAAATCTGGCTTTGAATCTTCTTCTAACTACAACATTGGACAAGTCATATATCCTTTCTAAACCACAGGCTTCTCATCTGGAAAATGGTGATAATATTAGTCCTCACAATAATCCATAATAATCCTTACAATTCGAAGTGTATATGAATGAAGTTATGAATTTTGAAAGTCATCAGGCATAACTTAGCACATGGAACTTAGTGCCATACCTTGTACAAAGCAGACGTTAAATATGGGTCTCTTGTCACTGTTCTTTCTCATTTACCTCCTCCTCTCCTTCCTTCTCTTCCTACATTTCTGTTCTTTAGCAGATCCTCTGCTCATCACCCCAGTATATTGGAATTTTTAAAAATAGAATATAGAGCATAAAGAATATAATTTAGATTTTTTCTATTGTTGCTAAAACTATTGAACTAAGAGTCTAGGACTCAGACTTTCCTACCTCAGGCTTTGTCTCCAGGTACTGAATTATTTTCCCTTTCAGCAGTCACTGACAATTATACTTTGCTAAGCAAGTGAAGGGATTTCAGGTAAAGTTCCACGCCTGTAAAAGAAACATCTAGGCTCTCATAATCCACTGTTCAAACAAAAAGAAGTACAACCTTGAGCAACTGCTTTTTTAAGAGTGTTAAAAATTTTTGAGGGCTATGAGGCTATCAGCAGGAATGGAGCATAGCTGGAATGCCTGACAGAAAACTGGTACATATTATATTCAAAACAGTAGGTGCAGAATATTTATTTTGGTGAGAAGAGAATGACATGTATCCTGTGTATTATTACTGGGATAGAGACATAGGTTTCATTCCAGGAGGACAGAATGCCACAGAAGGGACAAAATTCTGACTGTATAGTATCATCCTTTCCTTTGCTGTCTTTGGGAGAAAGTTGACAAGTGGAATCTTAAATTCTGAAACCCGTGGGTTATGCTTAGAGAAACAGAGGCTGGCATAGAAAATTGACTTCTCCCTTCTTCCCCCTTTTTTTCCCCAATACATGTGTATGAGTGCTCTAGATAATCTCTTTCTCTGCAACGTGCATTATGTTAACAGAGTCAGTCTGTTTTGCTTAATGAAAAGAGCCTATGATTTTCAGTTGTCTGAAATTTGTTATATTCAATGGTTCAACTATTTATAAGTCTTATTACTTAGCATGGAATATTCTCCCTGATTATCTTTTGCCGAGCATATTTCTGCCAGTGCTTTTCATAGCCAGAAAGGAGAAATATCCTTCCTATGACTCTTACTCCATGAGGACTTCCCTTTTTAACTTATTCATGCATAAACACACTTTCCTGACATATTCTGGTGCACAGGAATCAAAATGCAAATGTCACCTAACAAATGACTTAAAATTGACTATTATGCTGTCCACCTCACTCAAGCACCAGCAATGGTCTTGGGTCAGGCTGGGTTTTTTAATGAAGAGAAAAAACACTCCTTAGCCATGCGAAGGCAAAGCCTGAGGAGGATCAATTTACCTCAACATAGCTTTTCTATTTTAAAAAAAGGAGAAAACAAGCAAGCCGGCATTTTAAGGTACGGTGTCATGGCAAACAGAGTGAAGCTGTTTCTTCTTCAGCTCTGTTGCCAAGAGCCCTGCAACTCAGAAATCATGAAAATGTATTTGGCAATAAAATGGAAACCCAGAATTGTGGGCTTCCTCATCTATTTCTGATAAAGCCAGTTTTGCATGAAGAATCTAAGCATTGAATATGAAGATTGTTAAACCCCTTTATACCCAGGTGGTCCAATCTCTAGAGCCCATCCATAGAATTTCTGTGGGTATATGGACATTCAGGAAGAGCTCCCGATGTGGAGGAAACAAGAACTGTAGATTCTTGAAGAATGCAGGGCAAATGCCTAAGAAAGCCGAAAGCTTTGTGAGGTGAACTGATTTTGGGTGTTGCTTTCTCCTAGTGGTACCCAGTGATACTTGGAGATGTGACTGGAAGACTGAGTAATTAATTAGAACTTTCGAAAGTTTGTGCAGGTTAGTGTGGGAACGGCATGATAAAAAAAAAATGGAGTCCAGGCAGCGCTTGTCATATTAGACAGGACATCTTGGCAAATCCCAGTGGTAAATACATAACCATAAATCAGTAGTAGATATCAGGAGGAAACAAAGGGATTTAGAATGTTCTGTAGTTGGGGCGCCTGGGTAGCTCAGTGGGTTAAGTGTCAGACTCTTGAATTTAGCTCAGATCAAGATCTCCAGGTTTGTGAGTCTGGGCCCCAGGTCAGGCTCTGTGCTAACAGTGTGGAGTCTGCTTGGGATTCTCTCTCTCTCTCTCTCTCTCTCTCTCTCCCTCTCTCTCTCTCTCTCTCTCATTCTCACTCTCTCTATCTGCCCCATCCCTGCTCATACTCTCTCTCTCTCAAAATAAATAAACTTAAAAAAAGAAAACAAATAGTAAGAAGGAAGATTCATATTTAGATAACAGCAATTTAATTAATATCAAAAGCTAAGTAATAAAATTAAGAAACAATATATGGGATTTAAGAAACAAAACAGATGAACACCGGGAGAGAGGGGAAAAGAGAGGCAAACATACCATAAGAGACTCTTAACAATAGAGAACAAATTGAGGGTTAATGGAGGGAGAGGGGTGGGAGATGGGCTGGATGGGTGATGGGTACTAAGGAGGACACTTGTGATGAGCCTTGGGTGTTATATGTACCTGATGAATCACTAAATTCTATTCCTAATGTAGCAGGATTCTCATACAAAGAGTCATGACACCGAGACTTTTCTTTCCTGGAAGCAACTTTATTCCCGCTGGCACTGCTCAGTTGGTTTCCTACCCCAACAACTGAGGTCGGAACACCACGAACGCCATGTGGTGTAGTTTTTTTGTATATATATATTTTTTTTACTTCTTTGTCTCCTATATATGGTAACACACACAAACATGCAGTCTGACTAAGTGGTCTCATGTTACCAGGTCATGAGGGATATTGTCAAGTATGTGAATAGCAAGATTGCCTTGAGGTTTGTTTTTTTTTTAATCTTTCCTTAGGGAGGGGACCCTTCCACACTGAAACCAATATTGCAATGTATGTTTAACTAACTGAAATGTAAATAAAAACTTGGGGGAAAGAAAGAAAAACATATACCCAATGACTGAAAAAAAATTAAAAAAACAATATGGTTGAACTGAGGAATAAACTAAAGCATCCATCTTACCCCAAAATACATTAAAATTGAAAGTTAGGGGAAAATTGAAAGGAAAGGATTTAAAAATATGTAACATGTAAACATTAACTTAAAAAATGTCAAAATATCACAACCTTCATATTAAAAATGCATCTTGAATACACACAGTTAGAATTAAAAGAAAGCTCAATGATTAAATTTCTGGTAAGAAATAAAGGAAAACTCAAGATGATTAAATATGTAATTAAACAATAAGATAAGACTACCTCAAATATACATACCTATGAATATAGCTTAAAATATATAAAGACAATTTGACAGAAATAAAAGAGCTATACATACCTTTTATCACAGCTGTATCAGTCTTTCAGTAAACAAAACAAACAAAAATGATTAATAATGATATAGAAGACTAAAAGAACAAGATAAGCAAAAGTGGCTTAATTCATACTTAGTGAGTAATGTACCAAAAAACTGTAAAAATATACATTATTTTTAAAAAACTAGCAAATGTTAATCAAAAACTAGCATATGTTAAGCCATAGAACACTCTTTTACAATTTGAGAAATGAATTATCAATGTCAACAGTATGTTTTTTAACCACAGTGCAATTAATAAAGCAATCAATAATATAGGAGATAATTAGTAAATTACTACAAGAAATATACTTGCAAATAATCTATGACATGCACCATAAGGATATCCCCATGCATTTATAGTTTAACAGTACATCAAGGGATGCCTGGGAGCCTCAGTTGGTTGAGGGTCCGACTTTGGCTCAGGTCATAATCTCATGGTTTATGGGTTCAAGCCCCGCATGGAGCTCTGTGCTGACAGCTCAGAACCTGGAGCCTGCTTTGGATTCTGTGTCTCCCTCTTTCTCTGCCCCTCCCTACTCACACTCTGTGTGTATGTATCTCTCTCTCTCAAAAATAAATCAACATTAAAAAAAAAAAAACAATAAGTTGAGGATTTCAGCAGAGTTTATATGCATAGTTTGTGGGTCCTCTTTTTTGTGTCTCCCTTCCTTCTGCGTTTCCCTCCTTATTTTCTAGTTTCTTTAGTCCCATTCTTTGTCCTCCATTATAGAGTGAGCTGCAACTTTCTGCCACTCAGGCCAGTTGGATTTAAGAGTGCTCTCTGCCAAATGCCTCAATTTCCCCAAGGCAGTTCTCATCTTTCAGTTGTCAAGTTTCCTCTAGCTTCTTCATGCTTTCCTTTTGGTTATTCTTTAACACCTTTAAATACCTTATTAAAAAAAACTATTATGCCCTCATTTTCAGATTGTTATCCATGGAACATTAGCCCCATCAAGCTACTCTGCCATTTATCAGAAACTAGAAAGATAGGGTTCATTTGTTTTTATTTCTATAACTTGGATTTTAAATTGATAAGCCATTGATTTGTTGTATTGTGGGGTTGGGGGGGAGTGGACGGTTAAATTCCCATGTTTCCATAACAAAAAGACCTTGATCTGTTTCTCTGGTTTGAACTTTGTGGGGGATGCTTTTTGCCACTTCATGCATTTTGTGATCCATGAATTCTTACGCTCTCCTACTCCTAGTTTGTACAAAGTTTTGCTCTTTTATGTGGTCCAACCTAACCTTTATTCCATGGCACAGAGAATGAGGCTAATTTAATTATTTTGTGCTCAAATAGGCTTGTAGCATATTAATAATTATTAATTATTTGATTGCTTTTATTGAGAGAGTATTATTTGAAACAAAATTGGTTCTAAGTCCTGTTTTCTTTTAAGATTATTATAAAGAAAGAGAGGGGAGTAGGTAATGATGGGTATGTTAGATCAATATGTAATTCTGTGATTTGTCACGAATTTGTCATAGCCACTGATTCCTGCAACCATGACTTGCAAATGTCAAAAATCCAGAAGTAGCAAGATTAAAACTACCAGATCAATAAAATAGTATTTAGGAAGAGTTTATTGTGCATGTAAGAACAGTTCATGAACTAAGAGCTTTCAATTCAAAACTGACAGGAATCTCAGGGGCATGATGTTACAGGGTGGCTTATAACATCAAAATTGTGGAAACTGGTTAACTTCCCAATGGGAATTTCCAAATGGCAGGGAATTGATTAAAAGTAATTATCGCATACCATTTTAGGAAGATAACTTAAGTTTCTTGTATGATATTCAGAGGCATTTACAAGAAATAACTTAAGTTTTGCTTATGTCTGTGAAATAAGCTAGACTTAGTTTTGCATACGTTGCTTAAATGGTTTTGTCTGGGAAATTTTCAGATCTGGTTTCCATTTTGTGTTTAAGTTTAACACAAGACATAGAAATGCAGCATTAAATTAGGCTAATTTAACCTAACTAAACAGTTTAACCACTGTTGATTCTGATGCAGTTGGATTAAAAGTAGCATCTATCAGATAAGATAGTATAGGATTTATGAGATTTTTGTCAGTAGGCATGGGGAATGGATCATATGCTTCAGTGAGGATGGCAAATTTGGTATTACTTCATATAATTCAATTATGCTGAAAATTATCTATTTTTTTATGTTTATATTTTTATTGTGGTATTTTCAACAGAGCTCTTGTAAATGGTAAATGGCAGAAACAAAAAAAAAGTTTAATAGAGCCAATTTGTTTTGTTTCAATTTTTTGACTGTGGGATTTGAATACTTTTTAAAATTCTTCTTCTTCTTCTTCTTCTTAATTTTATTCATTTTTGAGAGACAAAGAGACAGAACATGAGCAGAGGAGGGGCAGAAAGTAAGGGAGACACAGAATCTGAAGCAGGTTCCAGACTCTGAGCTGTCAACACAGAGCCTGACATGGGGCTGGAACTCTTGAACCACGAGATCATGACCTGAGCTCAAGTTGAATGCTCAGCCAACTGAGCCGCCCAGGTGCCCCTGAATACTTTTCTTAGTAATGAAAAATTGTGTCCCACATATTTATTTTCATTTGGAAAGTTTAGCAGTTTAAAATAAGTTAAATTAAAAAATGACTTGACTTTATTTGTCTCAGAATAGAATAACTAAATACAAACTATTAGACATAACTGTAGACCAAATGTTTGTATCTTTCCAAATTAATACGTTGGAGTTCTAACTACCAAAGCGATGATATTTGGAAATGGGCCTTTGGAAAGGTGGTTAGGTCATGAGGGTGGAGCCTTCATGAATGAAGTCAGTGCCCTTACAAAAGAGACTCCAGAGATTTCCTTTGTCCCCTTCTGCTATGTAAGAACACAACAAGATGAATTAGGAAGTAGGCTCTCATCAGGTATTGTATCTGCTAACACCTTGATCTTGGACTTGCCAGCCTCTAGAACTGTGAGAAATAAATTTCTGTTCTTTATAAGCCACCCAGTGTCTGGTATTCTGTTATAGCATCCTGAATGCACAAAGATAGACATTAAAAGAATTTCAGAAAAACATAATTTCTTTCTAGGTAAAGGAGTATATTAATTGAAATTAGAGAATTAGAATTAATTAGGATAAAAAAATTCTTCATTCTGAAATGCAGAATCGTGTCAATAATTATGTCCATATAATCAGCAGTTAGTCTTACTGTTGTGTACTCTGGTGTGAATCGACAAGCTTCTGAAGTGTTTGAACTTGCTATTATTCTTTATGATAGTGAGTATTTTGCTAACCATCGGCACCTTAATTTTTGGTTTTTAGCCCTGGGAGAGTGTTCTTGCATGGAGGTTGGACAGGGCTGCAAGTGAAGAACCAGGCAGCAAAAGAGAGGTGATTTAAAAAGACAGCTGGGGTCTCCAGAAGTGAATTTGAAATTATAATCCTATTTTTGTCCCTGGTTTTTATTTCCTACCAAAAGATTGATCTGTAATAGTTATGGGAATATATTATTTAGTATGTCTTTTGACAAGGCACTCTAAACTCCCCTATGAGGATTACTGTGGAAGGCATTTCCAACAAAATAGCTCCTACTGATGGAATTACTAAGCATGAAGAGAAGGAAACTAGGATTAAAAATATATTGGCATATACTTGTTTTTTGTTTTTTTGTGATTTGTCGTTGTTGTTTTATCTTGTTTTTTTTTTTTGTTTTTTGTTTTGTTTTGTTTTTAGCTTTTCCAACCTTTATAACCATTGCTTGAAGGATCACAAAAAATAAAGAGCAGAAAATCTAGAAACAGAATATATCCTAAGGAAAACAACTAACAAATAATTTCTCTATCCAAAGTATGGCCCAGATCTAGCTACATCTTCTATAGAGGATCATCCAAATGTTTTAAAGATGAAAACAGGAACTGCAAAGAGAAACAAAGCTGCTCTTGGCTGAGAAAGGGATTGGAGGGGGAACATTTTCAGCAAGGAAATCATATCTTCCTTATTCCTTCTGGGCTATTTGGGAACAAATATGCTAGCATCTGAACTTCTCAAGCATGCTGTATTTATTTTAGTTAAAATATCAGCCTTATAATTTTGTGAATGGGATGAGGACACCTATCTCGTGTTTATTTTGAGGAGTAAATTAGTTTCTCTATGCAGTGTTTCTTCAGATATATTCCTTCTACCACCTACAAATAAACATCAATGTCAAAACCATAAATTTGAACCCAGGTCTAGTGAAATAGATTTTCAGATTGGGGAAAGGTTGGTTCCTGACAATGAACATTTTGATAATTTGTACAGGTTATTTTTAGGCACATTAAAGTTTAACTATCATGTGGAAAACTCATCAGTTCAACTGATTTTGTATAAAATATATATTAAATGCCTAGTATGTTGAAGGAGGCTTGATAGATATGAAGTTTCCAAAGAATAAGGGAATTCCTCAGACCTCTAGGAAGTTTTTTTTGGAAATATGAGGCATATAAATATATAATTTGTAAAAAAATATAAAATTTGTAAATGATATATAAAAGTACATAGGATAAATAATAGAATGACATAACTTTTCTATTTGGGTGCAATGTTATTAATTACTATAAGGATTAAAATGAAATAAGGTATCTTCTTGGATTGCCTTGGTTAAGCAAGTCTCAAAAAAAGAGCCAAAATTTGGGGACACCTGGGTGGCTGAGTCAGTTGAGCATCCAACTCTTGATTTAGGCTCAGGTCATGATCCCAAGATAGTGAGATTGGGCCTCATATTGGAGCTCAGGGCTGAGGTTGGAGCCTGCTTGAGATTCTCTCTTGCCCTCTGGCTTTCTCCCCCACTGATGCTCTGGCTCTTTTCTCTCAAAAAAAAAAGTCAAGATTTCAATGGTGTTTTTTTTTTTTTTTTTTTTTTTTTTTTTTTTTTTTTTTTTTACTTAAAGCAGTGCTATATGAAAGCTAACAATAAATACTTTTAATACTAATTTCTGTACCTTGCTATAATGTTCCATTTGTACTAAACTTCTTCTAGGATTCAGTTAATCATATTACTTCACATACATGGAGTGAAGATTGAATGCACTTTATAATCCTTACCAAACACGCACTTTAATACTCATGAGTGGTGAATCCTCTGAAATTTACTAACTCATTTGTCTCAATAGGCGACTATGACAATTTGGGAAAACTCATTTACCTAACAGATTTCCTCTTGAGATTGTTTTGGTTGGTGACACACGCATTAGAAAGAGAGGACATTATTTATCTCTCTACGTCAACACAAGGAAAGGAAATAGGGAGGAGCGCTCTGCTCTCCAGGAAGACAAAATTAATTCCAGTATATATTTTAATTTAGATTAACTTCATAACCATCCACAGCACCATTATTCCTCATCTTTCCTTCAGGTCGTTCAAGTGATTTCATTTCTTCTCGCATAAACTTTGCATTACATTTAATTCTGTAATCTCAGTAGAAGCCACATATCTTTTCATTATGCACCTTTCACCACTCCCCCGAAATTCTCCACAGAGATCAAGTCATATAATCATAACAAAAACTAATCAGCCTCCACTTGTGAGAAAGAAAGTATGTCAGGGAAAGTAAATAGAAGCAGTAAATCAGGAGACAATTGAGAAGGAAAACAGAGCACAGAGGTTACTAAATAATCCAGAAAGAGGTGGGATCCCAGGCTCTGGCAGAATTAACCTTTGCCACTTTCTGTGATGACATTCTTTACTGTTCAGATGCTAGGAATACGTTCTGCCTTCTAATTAGAGTGGGACGAGTAAATTTTTCTTCCTCTTCTCTAAACAAAATCGAAAGTAGAAGGAATCATTATTCTGTGTTCCCATTTTGCCCCAAGTAATAAATGCATGGGGAGAAAGAAAAAGCCTTTGTTTGTCTACAGCTATTGCTTTTTTCTTTTCCTTTCAAATTCACCTTTTAAAACATTTCTTTTATTAAATTAATGATGCAGTTTATTATAACTATTTAGTATATTCACAAGAGTTCTTGAATTATATTAAATCTTGTTAAGGCAATTTAAGGCCATTATTTTAAAAACAAAACTTGAAAGGGTATAGTATTAATTGCCATGATTAACAGCTATAATTAAAAACTTATTATTTACAGCTTATTGCCATTTTCTTTAGGTTATGCTAATCTATAGGCATTTAAAATTACCTGGCTTTAATTGCATTATGACGATAAAAAAGGATACATTGTAATTAACTAATTTAATTGTCCAGTTTTCCCTTAAAGGGCTTATTACTTTTTGTCAAATGAGAAATATTTGTTTCTATATTATCCAAGGTATTACTGTTCTTCACAGTTTTCTTTTCTCCTAAATTTAAAGTAATAAAGCCAAATTATAAACTAGAATGGTAGAAAAAAGACTACAAAAGAGCTCTGGAAGGACAAAAATCATCAGTTCATTTGTTAAGAGTTATTGATTGGGGTGCCTAGGTGGCTCATTTGGTTAAGTGGACAAAGGTTCAAGTTCAGGTCATGATCTCAGGGTTCATGAATTCATGTCAGGATCTTCACTGACAGTGAGGCGCCTGCTTGGGATTCTCTCTCCCTCTCTCTGCTCCTCCCCCACTCAATCATTCTCTCTTTGAATGAATAAATTTAAAAAAAAAAAGAATAATTGGGATACTTGGGTGGCTCAGTCAATTAAGAATCTGACTCTTGATTTCGGTTAAGGTCGTGATCTCATGATTTGTGAGTTCGAGCCCTGCGTTGGGCTCTGCACTGACAGTGGTGAGTCTGCTTGCGTTTCTCTCTCCCTCCCTCTCTCCTTCTGCTCTTGTTCTACTTGTGCTCCCTTTCTCTCAAAATAAATAAATAAACATGTAAAAAAGAGTCATTGATTATATGGCATCAAGAACATGGGGCAAAGAATTTTGTGACATTGCTATTCAGTTAGTTAATCAGATAACAAAAATTATATGCCATAATTCTAGGTTTTATTCCTAATCCATTAGCTAAAGGAAGGACTAAAGCATGGGAGTGGATAGATTAGTGTACCCTCAGCTTCACTAGAGGATGAGGCAACAAAAACACATGGGAATTTTTATCTTAATGTCAAAAGAATCAGGTTAGAATTTATTGCTGCTAATTAACCAACTGAACACTTCAAGTCATGCATCCACTTTCCTCATGTGTAAAATAGAAATAATGTTACCAATGAACCAAGATCAAGAGACAGATGTAGACTATAATCTCATATAGTTCACATCCCTCATAATATACTATTTCTATGTAAAGGGTTTTTACTAAACATATATTTCAACTACCAATTTTCTTTTAATGGAATAATGAGATTAAGGTAGATTGGGCATCTTGCTGGACCATTTTAAGATCTATACTAATAACTCTTTCAAGATTCTGTAATGTTTCAAAGCCTGGTAAAAAGTACATTAGAGAGATAGAGTATATGTTGGGAGGGAGTATAGACTAATCACATTTATGAATATTTTGTAAACATTTAAAATTATTTAGTAGGTAATAAAATACAACAGCAGAATGAAATAAGAATATCAAGGGGAAAGTCCTGACCAAAGAGATTTTATTCCAGGTAAAATGATATTTCACTAGTAAGAAATTTATTCATGCATTTAGTCTGTTAATAGAAATTAGAAAAAAATCATATGCTTATTTCCGTAGAGTCCGTGTAGGAGCAGAGAAAGCATTACACAAAAAGCAATGTGAACATTATTATATGTTAAAAAAACACTCAGTAAAACAGCAATTGTTAGATATCTTTGATATACACAAAGACATATACATCCACAAAAACAAAAACATCTGCATAAATTCAAGAAAGAAGCTTATTTAATTGAAAATATTAGAAACTTCTCCACCAAAATCATCATGGTAAGGATAGCCACCATCTCCAGGAACATTTAATGGTTGAGAGGAAATATTAGCTAATTTGTGTAATTAGACAAAAGGACACTATTAAGATTGTATGAAGTAGAAAGGCTAAAATCGCCTCTATGTGCAGATGATATAATTATACATTTAGAAATTCCAAAAGAATCAATGAAAAAACTATTATAAACAAACAAATAATTCATTAAAGTATCAGGCAATGTAATGCTGGGGCCAGCTTGGATGGGCTTTTAATGCAGATTGTTAAAAGTTCAGGAATTTTGCAAGCCAGTGAATGAACCATTGAAAGTTTGAAACTGGCCACAGTGGAATTATTTATTCTACAAAAGTTAGTAAAATCTGCAAATCAGCATACCAATTGTAGCAGGTAATAAAATCAATATACAAAAATCAACAGCATTTACATGTATTAACAAAAAGTAGAAAGAATATATACTAGAAAAAATGATCATTTTTATAATACCAAATTAACTAAGAAATAACTAAAATATAAATCCACAAATCTGTAAATTAAACAGAATTACCCTAAAAACCTGTGTGAGTAAAACAAAACAAAATATTGGGAAACATGCCATATTCTTGGATGGGAAAAATCAAAAGAGTGAAAAGGCAATGCATGAAATGAAGAAAACATTTGTATGTGAAAAGAGGCTAATATCCAGAATATGTAAAGAACTTTTACAATTCAACAACAACAAAAAATAAACAACCGGGTTGAAAAATGGGCAGAAGACTGGACGTTTCTCCAAAGAAGAAATACAAATGGCCAAGTAAGCACATGACAAGATGCTCTGATTAACTAATCATTAGGAAAATGAAAATCAAAAACATAATTAAATATTTCACACCCATCAGGATGTTTATTATCAAAAAAAGAAATGAAGAGCCTACAAATACTAAATTCAGAAGAAAAGTGGAAATGTGAGAAACACATTTGTTTTCTATTTGACTTAAAAAAGGTGCTAGCATTGTTTCATCACAGTTTATTATATGTTATTTTTTTTATTTTTTTAATGTTTACTACTTATTTTTGAGAGAGAGAGAGACAGAGAGGGAAAGAGAGAGCAAGCAAGCAGGGGAGGGGCAGAGAGAAAGGGAGACACAGAATCCCAAGCAGGCTCCAGGCTCCCAGCTGTCAGCACAGAGCCTCACGTGGGGCTCTAACTCATGAACTGTGAGATTTTGACCTGAGCTGAAGTCAGACACTTAACTGACTGAGCCACCCAGTTTCATCACAGTTTAAAATGAAGTGGAAAGGAGCCGAATGATCTCAAAAAGGAAATTATTTAAAAAAATGAGTTTCAAAGTAAGTAGGGGCAGATGAGATCAAGTAGGTTAAATATATTCTTGACAATAAGACACATTTCTTCCTCTCAGCATAGGAAAGAAAGAGGTAAACATTTGTATGCACATATGCAAGAAGGGAAGGAAGGAGGAGACTGGGAGAATTTAATGTTCATGCACCATATGAAAATACCTCATGTCAAACTAATATATTGCGTTAGTCATTTACAATTTTGATTTTGTATTTTGAATTCTTTGTGTATTTTCATTCAGTCCTCCCCCTCTCGTTTCTTCAGTGATGAAGTTTTCAAGTTATGAGGAAGAAGATTTGGAACCTTTGTATCCTGTAATATAAACTGTGTATGAATCATTTGAGCTGACCAAAGCAGGACATGTGAATACCACCAATAAGTCTTGATAATTAGGAGCAGTGTTATTAGTTTACCGTACCCAGATAGGCTAGACTTCAGATTCTCACCCTCCCCAATTCATTGATTTAATGGTTCAATTCTTACATACATTTACAGCTGAATAAGAACTGTTAATCTGGACCCCTATGGGGAACAATCTTATCGACTAGAGTACAATCCTTAATACAGATGGTTTTGCCTTTAGTTTTACAGAACCCACTCACTTCCAAAGTTAGCAACATTTTCTCCCACTCAGTTTACTAAGGTTCTTTTATACTTCTGTAATACAGTTAAATTGTTTTTGCCATATTCTGCATTACACCTAGGGATTCCCTCAACCTCCTAAGTGATTTATAAAAGTTGCATACATCATAGTTCACTGTTTGTGCTATAAAGATCAATGGGCTTTGACACATGCATCATTTCATGTATTTGCGATAATAGTATCACACAATTTTATCATCCTAAAGGAGTGATAGGAATTCTCTGTGCTTCATCTGTTCAACTCTCCCCACTCTGTCAATTACTGATCAGTTTATTATCTCTATAGTTTTATGTTTTCCAGAATGTTGTGCAATTGAAACTGTACAATGTATAGCTTTTTCAAACTGATTTTTTTTCACTTAGTAATATGCATTTAAGGTTTCTTCATGTACGATGTATAGCTTTTTCTTTTCTTTTTTAAATTTTTTTTAGGTTTATATATTCTTGAGAGATAGAAACAGAGCGCAAGCAGGGGATGGGGAGAGAGAAGGGGAGACACAGAATCATAAGCAGGCTCCAGGCTCTGAGCTGTCAGCACAGAGCCCGATGCGGGGCTCGAACTGACTAACTGTGAGATCATGACCTGAGCCCAAGCCGAACGCCCAACCGACTGAGCCACATAGGCGCCCCAGATGTATAGCTTTTTAAAACTGATTTTTTTTTCACTTAGTAACATGTATTTAAGGTTTCTTCATGTCATTTCATAAATTGGTAACTCAGTTTTTTTAATATCAAAATAGTATTTTATTAATCCATTGATCTTCTTGAAGGACATCTTGATGGCTTCTTGCTCTTAATGATTATAAATAAAACATCTATAAGCATCTGAGTATGGGTTTTTGTACGAACGTGTTTTGAAGTCAGTTGGAGAGGGGAGTGTGGTTGCTGGATTATATGGAAAACTGTGTTAACTTTTTAAAGAAACTGCCGGACTCTGTGCCAAAGTGGCTGTACCATTGTGCACTTCCGACAGCAGTGAATGAGAACCAGTTGCTCCACACTCTTGCCAACAACTGGCACTGCCATTTATTTAAGGAGCCAGCCACCCTCACTGATCTAATTGTAGCACAAAAATGAATGACCTGAGACCTACTGTCTATTCCAGTCGTAGCATTTTTTTCTTTCTTCCACGTTAGGCTTGTATCTTGTCTGGAACTACTTTGGAAAGAATTGTTCTCCTCCCTGGAGATTTTTGCAGGGGAGTCACTGGTTCTTTTACCAGCTGTCTATTTTCTGGGCTGCCCTCAAGTTTTCTGACCGACCACTTCCTTACTTTCTTGTTTTCTAATACTGGTATTGTTTTATTCTTCTTTTTAACACTTTCTGTTATCTAAATGGAGAAGGAAAAGGAAGAAAAAGATGATGCTTCTGCTCTGTCTCCATCCAAGAATCAAATACTCATCTTAAGTGTCTAGTTAATAGGGATATTTTTGTGTAAACACATAAATATTTTTTAAAAGGTTACTAATGTTTTATTTGTAACACAAGGATCCTTACAATATTTTCTATGCCTTTTTATAAGGAAGTTATGCCAACTGTATAAATCTTCTTTTACAAGTGATTCCCAACTCATTACATGCATCCAGTATAACCCTAATATGAAAGCCAAGCAATAATACTGTATGAAAAGAAAACTAAAGAACAGTGTCAATTATAGGGGTAGATATAAATATTCTAAATAAAATATAAACACATTAATTGAAAAGTTGAAAATAATTTTCTAGCAATGTTTCCTCTTAAGATTTACAGATGAAAGGATCCATTAGCATAATTCAAAACATTAATGGAGTAAAAAAGAAAAATAACATTTAAAAAATAGATGTAGATAGTAAATTTGATAAGTTTCAAATGATTCACACTAAATTTTTTTAGCATATTAGGAGGAGGCTTCCATAAATAAGTGAAGCATATTTACCAAAAATCTATAGCAAAAATCAGACTTGGTGTTATATTTTTGGAAATAGTTTCTTCATGTGTCAGAATAAATAGTACCTTGGATGGCCAAAACTATTCATTATTATACTGGAGTTTGGAATTTCTTATCCAGAAATCATTAAGCCCAGGCATTAAGATGAAAAAAGGAAATAAAAAAAGAAAGAAGAAAGAAAGAGAGAAAGAAAGAAAGAGAGAAAGAAAGAAAAAGTAAGAAAAGTAGGGGCATTTGAGTGGCTCAGTTGGTTAAGAGACCAACTTTTGGTTTTAGTTCAGGTCATGATCTGACAGTTCATGGGTCTGCACTGGGCTCCCCATTGTTAGTGTTGGGCCTACTTGGGATTTTCCCTCTCCCTGTCTCACTCTGCCCCTTCCTATGTGCTCTCTCTCTCTCCCTCAAATATAAACAAAATTTTTAAAAAAGTAAAATAGAAAAAATTTGCATTATTTGTTGAAGATATATGGTGAATTTAGCACATACAAGATAGTTAATGGACAAATTTGTATGACTAATAAAAGTGCAGCCAGTATAATAGATATAAAAATAATATATAAAAATAAAGATAACATATAATATTAATATGTAATTAATTTGGGTTAAAGAAGAAATCTGAGTAAAAATGTCCAAGACTAGAGATATAGAAGCTAAAACTACATTTATATCATTTTCTATGTTTATACTTATATACATGCAATTGTTTAGAAGACTCAGGGAATATAGAAAGTGTAGAGGAGAGTTAATAGTGAGCAATTAATTAGGGATTGCAAAACTTAATTCTATCCTTTAAAAAGATTGAGAAAGAGAGAGTAGTAACATAGGATGAAAACTAGGAGGATGTTGTAACATATAAGCCATATGTAGAAAATATCTTAATTTTTCATGTGTAGAAAATATTTCAAGAAATATGTTTCAAGTCTGATCAATTCTGCCATGAAGCTGAGTGAATCAAAGGCCAGTAGAATTGACTCCTGGATCTGGCAAGAAGTTTGTCACAGTTAACTTTTGAGAACAGCCATTTCTGCATGGTAGTGGGTTGGAGGCTTCTATAAATTCCTTATGGGGCAGTATCTTATTTTCTCTATTTGGCTGCATTGGCAACTAGAAGCTGGACCCAGTATATTCTGACAGCCCAGCAGAGGTATAAAGAGTGTGTGATAAGAAAGATCTTGACCATCTTGCCAGCCCACATAAAATGTTCTTTCTCAGATACATAGTCTTATTTCAACATTATATCATTTGGATTAAAGACAACACCATGTTTCATCAAATCTAAGTTGCTATCAATCACAGGATGCACCTATAAACCACCAAGAATGAAGTGGTTATTCTATAAACCACTAAGAATAAAGAAAAAGAAAAATTAGAAAGTGAAACCCCAAAACCATAGCCAAGGAAATTATGGCCGTGCCATCAATTGTAAGACATACACCAATTACAGAGATGTTAAATTGTAGGACAAATTGTGATTTTGAATTGATGAAGTACTGTAAATATCCTCTCGAATAAGTTGAGATATTACTTTTACATTAAGAAACTCACAAAGAAATCAATGAGTAAAAGAGGATATAAGTCCAGACCAATGATCAATTACTTAGCATCCAGGCAATAAATAGAAGAATGGTCCTTAATAGTGAATAGAAGAACCCTTAAAGAGAATGTAGAAAAGAAAAACTATTCTTTGTTAAAGGGTAAGCATATTTGAATCTTACATCATGTCAATCTTTGCTTATGGTTGATATGCAGTATAATTTTATAATTAATCAATATTTGTATTATATAGATTAATGCAAATATTGGCCAATATTTTTTTTTACTGGTAGGCTTATTTGAAATTTGATTTCCAGGTCACTGAGAGATAAGTAATTTAAGAAAATTAAGATAAAAAATTAAAAACTGGTAGTGCTAAGAATGAGCTTTTGGTAGCAAAAATGGACACAATTAACAGGTTGCTTATGCACAATAAAAAATATTTTCTCTTGTGTTTAGGCCAAGTCAGGAGAAGTGTTTTTAAGTGGTGGTCAACTCTTCTTTCTCTCAAGTCTTCCTGCTCATCTTGCATGTGACCATGATAAGATCTATCTGAATGGAATGACAAATCCAATTTAAAAAAAATGTTTATTTAGACAACTTTCTGTGATGGACAACCTTCTGTGATGTGGAGGAAATGACCTCTTAGAAGTAATGGATTGTGAGGCTGTAGGCAGAAACTACATTGTATTTTCTCCTTAAAGTCTATTTTATTTTTTAAAAATTTTTAGTGTTTATTTTTGAGAGAGAGAGAGAGAGAGAGAGACAAACATAGTGTGAGCAGGAGAGGGAGACACAGAATCTGAAGCAGGCTCCAGGCTCTGAGCTGTCAGCACAGAGGCAGACACGGGGCTTGAACTCACAAACCTGGAAATCATGACCTGAGCTGAAGTCGGATGCTTAATCCACTGAATCACTCAGGTGCCCCCTTAGAGGATATTTTAAATGACAACACTAGCTTTATTCATTCCTTTGAAACTCAGTGTAGTTTTCCCACAGATTTTAAGAAACTTTGTGACTAGGAACTCTGGATTTCTAGTTATTACTTTATTAGTCTTCAATAGAATGAATCTTGCTATAGGCAAGTTATTCTAATGTAAAACAATTGAGAAAATTCAATGTAAAAATCTGCATATTAAAGCATTAAAAGTCTTTCAAATTCAGCATTGTGTCCTCCACTTATAGAATTTTCAAAAGTAAAAAAAAAACACAATATATTTAAGAGGATTTATACATAGTGATATTAGGCGACATACCTCATGCAAATACACACAAAATTTATTGGAAGCATGACCTATTTAATTGAGGGAATTGTTCTCAGATTATGTGTTTGAAATACTAAGAAGGTTTTGCTAATAGCCATACAACCAGCAGGCTTATTTCACTTGGGACTTCTAGATTGTTAGTCATGAAGAAATCTGAAATATATATGTGGAAACGTTCTAACAATTTTGAAAGATCACATGTTCATCATACTCTTTCATCCAATTAGATTTTGGAACGGGAAGAAGTTAAACATAAGGTAAGTAGGTAGTAATAAGAAACTGAAAAGATGTCATGATTTATAGCTTATCAGTAGAACAAGAAAAATAAACAAATACAAATGTATTTAGAAAGAGAATAAATGACCTAATAGGGATTTTTTAAAAGAGAAATTTGGCCTGGCAAGAAAAAGACACATAAAATCTATCTAATAAGGAAAAACAAGAGTTATTACCTAGAAAGAAAATCAATAGTGGATGATATTTCAAAAGAAAGAAATAAGATAGGATTAAAAATAGTACATGTCCTCAAGAGTCCTACTTTAAAGTAAAGAATGAAAGTAAAACACCAAATGAAGTTGAAATGTTTAAAAATGGAAAATTCTATAAAATTCTATTGAATAGTAAATATTTATCATCAAAATTTGATAGAAGAGAAAAAAGATGATGAAGACTATACTGTTTGAACAGTGTGTATATGTGTTCATGTGTGTGTATATAGATGAGTATTTTAATAGATAATACATGATTCTGTTATAGATATTATAAAAAACTAACGATTTCAATACAGATTTTCATCGTTGCCAAGAAAGAGGGGGATTAGGGATTTCCACTACTTATGTCTCCTGGAACATGTGACTCTGATGAAAGGGAGCATCCATAACTCTTGACTTAATAGTAAATTATAGGATACCCCTTCAGGACTAAATTATGATACACATAGTAAAATCAGTTGATGACATGGAAATCAATAAAAATATGAATGTGATATTCCATTCATCTATGAATTTACATAAAATTGAGGAGAAAGTGAATGTGATAAAAGTAAGATCAGAAACTATGGATATCCCAAGAACAAGATTTAAAATTTTGTCTTAGAGTAAAATAAAATTTATGAGTGATTTTGGGCTTTGATATTACCAAGTTTATATTTTCAGAATATCATTTTAGAAGCAATATAGAAAATAGAATGAAGAACCTCTTGCTTAATTCTTGGTAGTAATTTCCTTATCATTGCTATAAACAGTGTATTTGGAAAGTATTTTATATGATCATAAGAAATGCATTTCTTATTCAGTGATTTTTGCATGTATCTGTTGAATATTTGGGGAGGAAATACTATCTACATAGGCTTTTAAGATGAATTTTTAATATATATATAATACAATGATTTTTGATACATTATTTTTCTAAAAGTATGAGAAACTAAAACAATCATAGCTTTTTAACCTATTATACCATCTTAAAGAATTTGCTTTTCTTCCAATATGTGCTGTAGATACATTATGCGCCATTTTGGATGCTTTACATTTCTGGTTTTAAAGTTCATCACCATCTTTGAAACTGGAGAGGGGAATGTTTTGAATTGGTGGAGTATAAGTGGTTTGATAAACTTCACAGAGAAAGATAATATGCCAGAAATGTCACTTTGTCTAATTGACAAGATTTAATAAGAAGGTTTCTTTCAAGATTCAGATGAGTTTTCTATTTATTTATTTATTTATTTATTTATTTAAATGCTTATTTTTTAAATGTTTACTTATTTTTGAGAGAGAGAGAGAGACAAAGTGTGAACAGGGGAGGAACAGAGAGAGAGGGAGACACAGAATCCAAAGCAGGCTCCAGGCTCAGAGCTGTCAGCACAGAGCCCAACATGGAGCTTGAACCCATGAACCATGAGATCATGACCTGAGCTGAAGTCAGACACTCAACTGACTGAGCCACCCAGCTGTTCCCAGACATGAGTTTTCAATCAGACTCTTATCTTTCCTGTAGTAACCTGTATTCTAAACTTAAATTAGGGCAAATAGGAGAGACTGATCACCTGGTGAAATCGAAAATAAAACATTATTCTTTTCTTTCAGTATCACCTTATGTATTCTGGAACATGTGTTCAAAAAATTTCTCCTACTTTGATACAAAACAAATATATAGATTTTCTTCTCTCTCTTTCTTTGCATTTATATATGAGAAATGCAAGAACAATTTTAGTATACCCATTTAATAGAGTGTTTACAGTGCAGCTTTGATTAAACCCATCTGCCCTTATTTATATATGAATAAAATATTATTCATGCATTATCTGAGTATCCACAGGCTTCCTTTTTGATATAGGACAAACTTAGGTTTGATTTTCAGTTCTGCTATTCAAGTTCATGAATTTGGGGACTCTTCTTATACTGCGTTTCAGTTTTAACATCTTTAATTTATTATAATACTACTACTATATGGGCTTGTCATTAGGATTAATTAATTAATAATATATGTGGCATACCCTAAGGATTAGTTACATATAAACTAATACTTATGCTTTTTTCTAATTTATATTTTACTTTCAATGCCAGTATAGTTAACATAAAGTGTTATATTAGTTTCAGGTGTTCAATATAGTGATTTAATAATTGCATACATCACCCAGTGCTCATCACAAATGTATTTCTTTTTTTTTTTAATGTTTATTTATTTTTGAGACAGAGGGAGACAGAGCATGAATGGGGGAGGGTCAGAGAGAGAGGGAGACACAGAATCTGAAACAGGCTCCAGGCTCTGAGCTGTCAGCACAGAGCCCGACGCGGGGCTCGAACCCATGGACCGCGAGATCGTGACCTGAGCCGAAGTAGGCCGCTCAACCGACTGAGCCACCCAGGCGCCCCGCACACATGTATTTCTTAATCCTCACCAGTTTTACCCATGCCCCAATCCACCTCACCTTTGGTAACTGTCAGTTTGTTCTTTTTTCTGCTTTTTTACTTTTTTTTTTTTTTTTTCCTTCTGCTTTTGTTCCTTTATAGAGGCTAAAAAGTCAAATCACTCACCTTCCCAGATTCTTTTGCATCTAGATGTGGACATGTTACAGGCTCTGGCTAGTAAGATATAAGCTGAAGTCTCTGGGGAAGCCTTCTGGGAATGTTTCATTTTTGATAGAAGTCTCAACTGGCATATCCCTCGGGCCTTCCACCCTCTTCCTGCCCAGAATGTACAAACAATGCCTGGAGGTGACAGAATCATCATGCAATCGGGAGGATGAAAGTCATGTCCTAGGAATGGCAGAGCTCAAAGGTAAACAAAACAAAATAAAAAAAAAACACACACCAAAAAAACCCTGATTCCTAATTAACATTTTTGAGCATATAAACTAACCCTGGGTTACTGTGGCCTCTAGAATTATTGTATGGTGGAATAGAGCATTTGTTTGTTTAAGACACTGTTAGTTTTTAGTTTGTTTTTGCTTGTGGGAAACACTCCTTGTTTTTCTAATACTTAAAGGATATAGGGATTCTGTTAACATAAATTATTCTTTTTTTTAATCTTATTTATTTATTTTGAGAGAGAGAGAGAGAGAGAGAGAGAGCAAGCATGGGAGGGGGAGAGAGAGAGAGAGAGAGAGAGAGAGAGAGAGAGAGAGAGAGAGAGAGAGAGAAAATCCCAAGCAGGCTTTGCATGGTCAGCGCAGAGCCCGATGTGGGGCTCAAACTCATAAACATTGAGATCATCCCCTGAGCTGAAACCAAGAGTCAGAGGCTTTCCTGACTGAACCATCCAGGCACACTTAACATAAATTATTCTTAATATATTTTAATCTTCTCCCAATCAGCTTACTGACAGATAGTTCAGGAGGGAAAAAAAAAAAGCTAATGAAAATTAGAAAATCTTCATATGTGTGGTTAGATTTTGAAAGGTATTAGCTTATTACTTGAACCGCAGAATTAAGAGTAGCAGACTTCTCAGAATTACTGTGGCAATATTTGTTCATTTTAAAGCAGAATCCCACTGTACTACACATCACAACAATCGATCAGGATTCCCAATGCATCAGTAAATCATGGGCATTTTAGGAAGGGGAAGAGACACATGTTTTATAACTTAGCATTTCTACTGAAATCTCATCAAATTCTTCATGAAACAACTCAAAGTTCTCTCTTCTTGGCTCATTCATCTCTCATTTTCTTCAGAGACAGAGCCTCTCAAAATCACCCTTAATGCCAATGCCATTCAGCTGTGTCCCTTCCTGTTAAATGTAAGCTGCTCTCTACCGCTTAATAATTCTGTCCACGGTGGGAGTGGGAGGTGTAGAAGGTGAACCTCAGCTTATTCTAGAACAACTGCAATGAAATGAAAAGGAAGCAATTAGGAGCTGTTTCAAATGTTTGTTATTTTATAAAATTAAGCACTTTTAATAACATAAGAAAAAGATACTTAGAGTATCTCTACTAAATCCCATAGAACTGGTTCTTAATGGACTGCTTTTTGTTGTCCAAAGGCAACTTAATGTTACATCTCAAATATGATTATTAGTGTATAACTTAGCAACAAAAGGCAGAAATAGTGAAATAAAACTACCTAATTCTGTATCTTCTTTTAATTGCAAGGACTTGGATCTAGAGGAAATAAACCTCTGGGCTTGAAAACCTAAAGGTGGTGTTATGCTATGTTATGTAAATAACCGAGTTATTAACAGCTATACTACCACTGCCTATTTACAGACTCGATTTTAAAGAGATCTCTTAATCCTTTATAACTTGAAATAAAGGATTTTATTTGGATACTCTCAGATCTTTCAAATGGAAAAGACATTTGTTCTGTTTTCCTTGTGTCTTGGGCTTAAATATAGACAGATTTACTTATTTCCCACTTTTTCAATCTTTGAGAGTAAAATGTAATACAATAAAACTTTGGTTTGCAAGCATAATTCATTCTGAAAATATGCTTATAATCCAAAACACTTGTATATCAAAGTCAATTTCAAGAACCATTGGTTCAGTTATGATCTTGTGACTTTTGGCGTCATGTACTGCTCGTACCGTAAGATACCATTCGTTTTTTTATTAGAAATGTTTCTCCTCTTGCAGAACACTTGGAGAACAAGTTACTCGCAATCTAAGGTTTTACTGTAATAGGTCTGTTCATTGATAATAGATTCTTGAATCAAAGTGAGTTGACTCATTCAATTAGAGGAGGAATTTGTTCTGTATTCCTGTTCGCAAAACAGAACTCCCTATTTTGCGCCACAAACCAGGATGGGTATCCAAACTTTTTTTTTCCCCAGACACTTCTGAAGATGCTTTTGTTGAAACGTGGCAA
Organism: Panthera tigris; assembly: GCF_018350195.1. NCBI lineage: Eukaryota > Metazoa > Chordata > Mammalia > Carnivora > Felidae > Panthera > Panthera tigris. The sequence continues at coordinate 126,811,261 of NC_056665.1, forward strand.
GGGAAGCAGGCTGCAGGCAAATATGGGCTTCTGTGTGTTTCAGTGGCAATATCACCTTTTGCACATCTGAACACATAAGCAAATTGTATTGAAAAGTTATTTAGAGAATATGCATTGTGGCACATTTCTGGTTTCTAAAATGCACTTCTGGTTTTATAAAATACCATGTTCATCAGGATTCCTCATCTTTATTTTTCTTACTATGAGACATGGGATACCAAAATATGATTTAGTTTGTGCTTTATCACTCCAAAAAATGGCTAAACAATAAAACTTATCAAAAGACAAAAACCTATCAAAAGACAAAAACCTCTCTTTCAGAGGTTGTTTGATGAGAAGGGGTGTGTGTGTGTGTGTGTGTGTGTGTGTGTATTTGAACTCATATTTGCCAGGCACATAGTTGGTGCACTACCTACATCATCTCACTTAATCCTAAAAATAAGTCTGGAAAGTTAGATAAATTGGACCATTTTTAGAGAGTCAAATTGAAGCTGAGTGGAATTAAGTAATATTACTCTGGGTGAATGGTTATCAAATTATAAAGCTGGAGTCCAAATAGGTGCGTGTTTCATCCTCAAATCAGTTTATCCAGGGTATGTGCTGTGGGGAAGAAGTGGGGTTTGATGGATAATTGTGCTTCTCTTGAGCCCTAGGAATTCTTGGGAAGTAATAGCAAAATAGTTCCATTTCTACCTATTTCATGACTTTGGCTTTCATATAAGATTTGCTCTCAAGAAAATATTCTGTTAAGAGAAATTTGCAAGACTTCATTAAAACATACATACAAATATTTAAAAGAACACACAGCTGTGGAGAAGCTGTCATTTTCTTACTTTTGCCTCTGCCAAGGCTTTCTCATTTGGAGTAGTTTCAATAGTTTGCTTCTTTTTATGCCTCTATATGTGTTTCCCAAGTAGGTGTGGATATAACACTGGCAGTCTCTAGACACAGAGGATCCTGGGCCACAAAACCCAGGAATGAAAGCAGGATGAGGAAATTTCACTTTTAACATGAACGGATGATGACATTTTAGAAACCAGCAAGGTAATATGGAAAGAAACAAATCTATGACATTACGTTGGTTCCCTGAGATTAAATCCTCCCCAGAGAGAGTGAAGTAAAGAGAATGACATGGAATTGATTGATTTCAGTTAACCCATAATTGACTGTGCTTATTATTTCTCCTGTTAGTTAGAAGGCTGAGACATACAATTAACTTTCATTAGTGTAAAAATTAAGGCTATATACTTTTTACACATATAATCTTCAGGAAATACTGTACCCATTAGAAAAATATGTTACTAGGTAGTTGTCTTGAGATCCTATTGTTGCTTTGCTGTTGACACATCTTTGTTTTTACTAGTAATTCCTTCCAGGTAGTGAAGAATCAGTGAAAAGTGTTGAGTCAATGAGGTAAATTTTGCTAATTTCTGCAAAATAATCATTACTTTTAAAATATCCCCATTGTATTTGGTAGAATAATGCATCATCTCCTCCAAAGATGTCCATTTTGTTCTAATCCCTGTGACATGTGAATACATACCCTTATATGGAAAAATGGATTTTGCAGGTGTGATTAAGGATCTTGAGGTTGGAAGACTATTTTACATTATCCAGGTGAGCCCAGTGTAATCACAAAGATCCTTAGCAAAGAGAGCCAGAGTCAGGGAAGGTGATGTAATTACAGAAGCAGAGGTTGGAATGCTACAGCCACAAGCTAAGTGATACAGGCAGCCTCTAGGTGCTGGAAAAGACAAGGGATAGATTCTCCCTTAGAGCTTCCAATAAAAAAGCAGTTCGGGGCGCCTGGGTGGCGCAGTCGGTTAAGCGTCCGACTTCAGCCAGGTCACGATCTCGCGGTCCGTGAGTTCGAGCCCCGCGTCAGGCTCTGGGCTGATGGCTCGGAGCCTGGAGCCTGTTTCCGATTCTGTGTCTCCCTCTCTCTCTGCCCCTCCCCCGTTCATGCTCTGTCTCTCTCTGTCCCAAAAATAAATAAGAAACGTTGAAAAAAAAAAAAAAAAAAAAAAAAAAAAAAAAAAAAAAAAAAAAAAAAAAAAAGCAGTTCTACTGACACCTTGACACTTGAGCCCCGTAAGACTCAGTTCACACTTAGGACTTCCAGAGCTATAAAATAAGTCTTCCATGGTGTCATTTGCTGGTGACAGAGAAGAATATAAAGGAAGCCCTCTAGTAATCTGAGACGGTATGACTGAGAGTTAAGATAATTGATATGGCAGACGACATAAAGAGTTAACCACTCTAAAGGGATATTGTGAAGGAATGAGCAAGAAGAGGAAACTATTTCTGACAAAGGAAAAAGTATTTGTGAACATCTCATTTTGGCTAAGAGCTTAGAGAAATTGAAAACTGAAAGAACTGTAATATGGATGGAATCTTCAGAATTAAGTTGGACAATCAAATATTGTTTCCTTGGGGTGACTGAGTGGCTCAGTCAGTTGAGCATCTGAGTCTTGATTTTGGCTCAGGTTATGATCCTAGGGTTCTGAGGTCAAGTCCCATGTTGGGTTCATGCTGAGTATGGGAGCCTGCTTGGGATTCTCTCTCTCTCTCCCTCTCTCTCTTTCTCTCTCTCTCTGCCCCTCTCCCCTGCTCATACTCTCTTCATCTCTCCAAAAAGAAGAAGAAGAAGAAGAAGAAGAAGAAGAAGAAGAAGAAGAAGAAGAAGAAGAAGAAGGGGGAATAAGGAGAAGGGGAAAAGAATTGTCTTTATTTTGGAGGCATTTGGAACCCATCAGTGGGTGTTGCTGCACAGGGTTGGTTGGGACAGTTTGGACTTATGTTTCAATTAAACTATTCCATTTCATGGCATTTCCCCACCTCCATCCATTCAATTTTTTATTTCAATGTTTTTCTTCATCCCAACATTAAAAGCATCTACAAAAAATACATGGCATGAGTCATGATAATTTTAGGATATGACCCTATTATGCCTCTGCAATAGTGTAAACACCAAAGATGATTATGTTGTTTTATGCAATGAAATACCATATTTAAATGCCCATATTTCTGAGTACTGAGTAGGCCATTTAGATAATTAATGAAAGTCAGTTAGTTTTTCACATCATCTTAATCAATAAAAGTTAGATGGACTCAATATTTCTTCTTGCCCTTTGCCCAGCCCAAATGCAAATGGAGATGAAAAAGAAAAATCACTGTGATTAAAAACAAATCTTCTATAAGGGAACTTTAAAATTAATGTGCCCCTGGTGATAGTCATGGTCTGCGTTTCATTCTCAATTAAGTGCAATCTAGAAATGAATTAAAAATGACATTTGTAAATGGATGGAAAAGAAATCATATATAACAGTGATTTGACTTTAAAGGCCCAATGATATGAGCTCTTTAAAAAAGTCTGAGGGCAAGAATGAATTGGCCTATAAAACTTGTGGTGTCAGTATTTCCCAGAGACAGATGAGGCCTTACTAATTCTTACTTATTTGAATGGAACTGCTCTAGGTTTGATTAAGGGTCTTTTTTTAAGGGGGGTGTGCAGAATCATAATATTTTATATAACCTCTATCTGTCATGATAAAAATTTAAAGTGTGAAGAATCCCATCAAATCCTCAAACATGGACTTTAAAAAGGATAAATAAAATTTCATGTGGCTGAGCTAATTATAATCAAGCTAAGGGGTATATTCCTCTATCACATATTTTGAAATAGATTTAGATGCAGTTTTAAAAATTTGCACAGATCTTTTGTATATTAGCATGTATCTCTGAATAGGAGATGAGGAACTCAGGTTGAAGCAGTAAGACTCAGTTAAAATCTCTCTTAGGCTAGAATATATCCTCTACTCCAGCAATAATTAAGTTTTCCTCTATGAAAAGTATGTTCTCTCATTTTTTAATCAGAGTCATTACATGCACATATAAATATTTTAAGTACCGGAAACAAGTCATACAAACTCAAGACACCCTGGCCAGTCTTGGAGACAGAAGATCAGATCTTGAGATGAAAATATCAAAGTTCTTTTAGAGTGTCCTCTCCTCACTGACTTTCATTTACCCACATTCCTTCCATTCAAATAATTATTTTTTTGCTTCTTCCTCCATTTCTAAAACATGACTTTGTTACTTATGGCAGTACATTTTTCTTAAAATGTCTGTAAGAGGGAGATAGAGTATAGTGGCTTTGGTCCAAGAAGATTTTATAAATTCTGGTTTGTTTCCTTATGAATTTCAGATTTAATTCATGGCCTGGTGTTTTAGGAGATATCTGTGTGTGTGTGTGTGTGTGTGTGTGTGTGTGTGTGTTTTATCAATTCCAACCCCTTTATTCTTAAGGTCTTGAGGTGCTTTATGATAATTAAAACCAAAAGTTTCTCTAGAGAAATACCTAACATTCTCATTAAAAGAAATTTGGAGGATATACAATGTTCAAATGTTTAAACACCTCAACTGGTTAAAATATTTCTGGATAAAGAAATGTAGTTCTTGGATTTCTATCAGAAGTTTGTTACTTTAGAACACTCTCTTCCAGCTGAAAAAAGATCCATCATGATGACTTTATTATCTGTAGAAATACTCCTTTGCATCATTAGGAGGTAAATCACAAAAATGTGTTCCACTTACTTTTCATATTTTCCAGAATCTTACATTAAACAAATGATATTAAGGCTAATGACTCTATTTTGATGTCTAAAATATTTTCATGAAACAATCTGGGATACCCTGATCTACTCTAATCCTACACTTAATAAATAATGGCATATGTAATCAGCCATGGTTACATATGGCCTATGATAGGCCATTGTCTATGAGCTAAAACAATTCTGGTAAATTTTCTAGACCATATAAAGAGATTATAAAACCAATAATTTATTTTTAAAAATATTTGAATTTTATGTGGGATTATATATTGTATAAATTAAATATTAATATAAGTATAATATATTACATAGTAATATATATTAAAATAAAATCCATTTTCATTAACTGGAAAAACAAAACCAAACATGGTTTGTACTGAAAATTGGAAACTAAACAAATGAAGATTAAAATAATGCTGAGATTCATCTATAAATGAAAGGCTTTATTTTGATCTGGGTAACTTAGAAATGAGTTTTGTTGTGTTTTTTTTTTCCTCAGAAATAAATATATAACCATGGAGGCTGATGACAGTGTTGTTGGCCTTTCACATTCCATCCTTCTCTTAGGAACAAATTATGATTGGAGAAATTACCTTTATCACATGTAATTAGAATGCATTTAAACATTTAAAATCATGCCACTAGCAATTTAGAAATATAAATTTATAGATTATTTATTTCCACCAAAAAAGGAGGAGAATGGGGCTTTATTAACTGCATTTTCAGCTGATAGAGACTAATACTTATATATGTTCCAGATCAATGCCACACAACTATTTAAAGGCAAATCCAGAACATTAACCTAGATCCAATATGATTAACCTTACAATAAACTCACTCCTCATCATGTTTTATACTATTCCACAAGTGGACAGAGAAGAAAGAAATTATAACAAGAGTCCAAGTACCATACTCTAAGAAAAGAAATTTTGTGCAAAGGTAAACAAGTCCCAGAAAAACATTATCGTGTTGATATCCCTACAAGATTGTTAGAATTAAGTAACAGGTGACATTTTAAAAAATATGTTATTTATTTATTTAAAGAGAAAGAGAGAGCGTGAGCAGGGGAGGGGGAGAGAAAGAGGGAGAGAGTGAGAATCCCCAGCAGGCTCCACACTGTCAGCACAGAGCCCAATGTGAGTGGGGCTCGAACTCATGAACCGTGAGATCATAACCTGAGCTGAAATCAAGAGTCAGATGTTTGATTGGCTGAGCCATGCAGGCATCCCGAAAGGTGACATTTTTTTTTAATAAGATGCAGTTCATTTTAGAGTGTAGTGGATTTGATTTTGTTGTATTGGCTGTAATTTTGTTTGTTTTTCTTCTCGGCATATCCTTTCTCTCCTCCAGTAATGATTCATTGGTTTTCTTTTCACAAATCACTTTCTAGGGGCACCCGGTTGGCTCAATCTGTTGATCATACAACTCTTGATTTTGGCTCAGGTCATGATCCCAGGGTGGTGGGATCCAGCCCTGCATCACACTGAGCATGGATCCTGCTTAAGATTCTCTCCCTCTCCCTCTCTCTCTCTCTCTCTCTCCCCCTAGGCCCCTCCTCTCTGCCTACACACTCTCTCTAAAGTAAAAATTAAATAAATAAAAATAAAATATTAATAATAAAAAGGAAATCATTTTCCTTCTATCTTAGTTCATGTAGTTTGAGAGTAGCATCTATTAAAATGGAGAAGGCAAGATGGTTCCAGTGGCAGCTGCACAAACAGTAGAAAATAGAGGGAGGGAGGGGAGGGTGGGTGATGGGTATTGAGGAGGGCACCTTTTGGGATGAGCACTGGGTGTTGTATGGAAACCAATTTGACAATAAACTTCATATATTGAAAAAAAAAGAAATGTCATAATTGCATCATGCAAAAAAACAAAAAGAAAATAGAGGCAACAAAAGGCAGAGAAAGAAGGCAGAAAAATTGCATTTGCTCTGGACCATTGTAGAAGCAAATGTTTCTTTAACATACCAGTCTTCCTTAAGCTGGTTACTGTGTATAACCTGATACAATGATCATGGTCTGAAACAATGCCCCTTGTTTATGAAGAGCATGTTATATTATATTCATTATGATCTCCTAATGAGACAAAATGCATAATCATGTTAAATTTCTTTCTTTCTCTCCAGAATCTTGCTTGGTATGTAAGATTTTCTTGATCAAAAAATAAGCTTCAAATTTTTATAAAATACTGGGTTTTAGAGTGCCTACGTGTCTTTAAACATTGATGTTCTTCAATTCCAAAAATTCCAATCCTCTGATTTTTACAGATGGAAAAAAAGTCCCTGGAGAAGTCAAATGATTTTTTCAGATCCCCCAGCTAATTAATGAGTGGTAGACTTTGGCAAAAATTTATGTCTTCTGAGCAAAGAATACTATACATTCTAATATGCCATTGCTTCACCACTTGCTGAATATTCATCCTTTAATAAATGAAGCATTTGTTCAGTTATATTTGAATAATAATGTTTTGAACCAAAACATTATTATTTGTAAAGACAAACATTGTTGGTGTAGACAAACACATGTAACTTCTTTACAAGGACATTCAATCTAACTGTGAATTACTCTCTTTTCATTGAATCCCCTCCTAAATTTATATCCAACAGATGAAAATAATTTCTTGAAAAGTAAATAATTTTTAGCTTTTTTTTTAAATCAAGAAAATTGGACCCAATAATTCTTATTGTCTTCCCATATTTAGATATTTTTTTCAGGTGCTTATAGAAAATTTTCTACATAAATTAGATAAGAAAAAGATATTTTGAAGGCACTACATAAGAAATTATTATAATGGGACTTGGTTCTTAAAGAAATTAAACTGATGCATAATCAAACTCTAGGTGTCACAGGCTAAGACAATTGTACTCCAAAGATTACTTTGAAATTTACAATTTCATTTGAGTTTGTGTTTTCTGCATTGTATGCATACTGTTATAGAAAAACTTAGTTAAAATATCTTGCAAATTTCATAAAGTCAAGTAAGAATGTAAAATCTCCAATTTTGATGTGATAATTCATTTTAACAGTGAGTAAATAAGTCTAGCTTCCTTAACTGTAGAGAACAAACTGTGGGTTGCTGGAGTGGAGGTGGGTGGGGAGATGGGCTAGATGGGTGACGGGTATTAAGGAGGGCACTTATCATGAGCACTGCGTGTTATATATAAGTGATGAATCACTAAATTCTACTCCTGAAACCAATACTACATTACATGGTAACTAACTGGAATTTAAATAAAATCTTGGAAAGAAAAAAAAATCATCTGTAACATAATGAGGCATGAAATTTCTATGTCAAAAGAAAAGTATATACTTAAAAATTGTTTTAATGTTTTATTTTATTTGTTTTTGAAGGAGAGAGAGACAGAGCACAAGCAGGGGAGGGACGGAGAGAGAGGAAGACACAGAAAGTGAAACAGGCTCCAGGCTCTGAGCTGTCAGCACAGAGCCTGACATGGGGCTTGAACTCACAAACCGTGAGATCATGACCTGAGTCGAAGTCAGACGCTTAAGCAACTGAGCCACCCAGGCACCCCGAAAAGTATATACTTTTAAAGACAGACTTTAGAGGTGCCTGCGTGGCTCAGTTGGTTGAGCATCTGACTTTGGCTTAGGTCATGACCTCACAGTTCCTGAGTTTGAGGCCCCATGTTGAGGTTTGTGCTGACACTGCAGAGCTTGAAGCCTGCTTTTCGTTCTGTCTTCCTCTCTCTCTGCTCCTCCCCCACTCATTCTCTCTCTCTCTCTCTCTCAAAAATAAATAAACATTAAAAAATGTTAAAAAATAAAAGGTAAAAAAGTAAAATAGAGACTTTAAAATGTGTTGCGTTGCTTTTGTAGGGGACTTTAGATTCATTTACTCTATTTCTGAACTGAAAAAAATGCAAGCTAATAAGGGCAAAGGATGTAATGTGATAAAATTCAAAAATTTGGGAAGTTCAAAATCGCATTGGTTATGATATAACTAGGTATCTCTGCATAAGAGTTTGCCAGTGTTCAGGGCAACACACATTGTGACCAGTCTGCTCTACTGCATTTCCCACTGTGTATATGTTTTTAGGGGAAAATGAACACCAGAGTAGAAATCTGATTCAGAAGACCAAGTGATGAGGATACAAATATGCTTACGTCAGTTATGGTTTACCAAGTAAAGCAAACCTGTGAAGACTATTTTGGAGTAAGAGATTTGTCATAAGAATTACATCTTAAAAAATTGTGGGAGTAGCTAGGGAAGAAAAGCTCCCACAGGGGGAGTTAAGTAACCTACGACAAATCAATAAGCATATTTGGCACAAGTGAAAGGAAACTCGCCAGAACACCTGGAATTTAGGGATGTCCAGCTGCTGTCATTATACCGCGAATTATGGGCGACTGTGGAGATCTGTGGAAGGACGTCAGTTCTTCACAACTATGGTCTCTCTGAGTTTCACACTCTGTGGTGTGAGTTTCATCAACTTCTGTGGTCTGATGTGGGCCTAGTTTTGCTCCTGATCATTGGGATTTGCTGATGGGAGGGAATGCTGGAATTAATAGGATGGGTGAGGACAAACTACCCCCTGCCAGATTCCAAGTGGTGGTTTTTCTCACCACCCCTAAGCAATGATTACCTCTCAGAGGGTCATGGCAACTCCTTCATTTTTGCCTTCTGAATCTAGTACAATCTCACTTTGACAAACTCTTGCCTGGAACCATAGAGGAAAGGGTGTGCTGGGACACTTAGTTCCTAGGGTAACCAAGCTGAAAATCTGCATAGTGCCCAGAAGTGAAGCAAATATTTTGACCATGTTGACGTATTTTTATTTCTTCTCTTTTGAAGCTGATATTTTGAGGAGGTAGGCAGAGAGTCCCAAGCAGGCTCCATAACCAGTGCAGAGCCCCATGCAGGGCTTGATCCCACGACTCTGGGTTCATGACTTGAAACAAAATCAAGAGTTGGAGGCTTAACTGACTGAGTCACCCAGGCACCCCTGAAGCTGATTATTTTTACTAAAATATAATTGACATGTTAGTTTCAGGCGTGCATCATCATGATTAGATAGTTGTACCTACTGTGAAATGATCACTTGCAATAAGTCTAGGTAAGAAGAAAGTATATGTATACAGAGACGATGAGTAACACCAAATGGAATCTATGGGACTCTCAGCATTCTAGAAATCCATATAACTAGGGACAGATGTCTTTGTAAATGGCATAGGAGAACACTGTTTTGAGAATATCAATAACGATGTTAAGGGTAAAAGACGGTGGGGATTCCACACTCAACTGTGCTTGTGAAATGCAGTGTTACAAAGGTTTAAACAACATTTAATCAAAAACTCCTGAGAGAATTAAATATTCCATTTTTTTGATTCATTAAGAAAGAGCACGAAGAGTTTTGTTAAAGTATTTGTCTCTATAACTCTTAAGCATTTTTGTTTTTCTCCCTAGGTAACATCTCCAAGAACAAAGAAGGAAATGTTTCCATTCACTGAAAAATCTGGTGTAAGTTTTCACCTACATTTCTTATTTCCCTGTGTTTAAAAGGTAAATTCTTTTTTTTTTTTAACCTGGAGGATGAGGATGGTTGATGACTTTTCACAATACACAATCATCTCCTGACAATTTTGGGTGCCTAGGAAGCAGTGAATGGATAGTTTAATGCAAACCAATTGATCACTGAAGGTTATTTTTAGTTAATCAGCATTTTAAAAAAGTTCCAGAAGATAACTGCAGAGTGGAATTCTTTCTTTGTCCTTGATTCATGATATTCCTATGACTTTGCTCAGGGGAAGCGTTGGCAGAATCATGCTGCAGTCAATCATACAAACATCCTTAAATGTCCATGTTAATGACCAACTTCTAATCACATTGTGGATCATTTTAGTCGAAGATAGAGACGTGGTTTGAGATAAAATTACTCATGAAATTGGTTTTAAGTAAAATGATACACTTTTGTTTATAAAGTTAAATTTTAATTTTATCTTCATATTTTTATTTTAATAGCAGACAATTCACATTTCACAGTCTAGAAAGACGTTTAGCATTGACAGTCTTTCCTAATATACCATCTAAATAGCAAGTTGTGTGAAGACTGCAATGTCTTAAAAAGTCTTTCTTATATAATAACCCCAATCAAGTGTAAATGAGAACTCAGAAGTGGCACCATGGGCAGAGATAGAAAAACCATCAACATTTTGAAGCAATTTAGGTAGTTTCTATCCACAGATCAAAATGAGTATTTATAACATTGGTGCTATGAAAATATTGCAAGAGTACTTAGATTAGAAAAATGAAAAGAAACGTGAGTAAAATGCACATAGGTAAAATTTTGCCAATGCTTTTATATCTGCAATAGGATTGATTATTTATTCTATGGGTCTTCAATGGCTGTGTTCAACTTCTGTCAGGCCCTCCCCTGTAATCTGCAGTTTTATCCGCCCCTTCTGTTGGTTAAAAAAATTCTATTAAAATAAAATTAGCTTGTTGAATATTAAAATAAAAATATACATTATATGTGTAACATATTTATAATCATAATATTCACATATAGTATTATACAATATTATGTAAACATTTGTATGTGCTGTACATGGAATATTTGTATGAATTTAGACATAGAAAAGGGATCTGAGATTGAGATAAAGTGATATTTCCTATATAGTAGACCCATGATATGCATTTATTCTATGATCTTTCTGAAAAAGTATATATATCTTTTTTAGTTAAGCTAGATCTTGTAGCAGAAAAATTAACTTTTGAAAGTAGACCAGAAATGCCAGTAAGGAAAATTCACTGGATTTCCCTGAAGAATTCTTCCCTGAAGAATTAATACTATTATGGTTTTAAAATATATTTAAATCTTCCTAATTTAATGAGAGAAAACCCACTGGAAAGAAATGCTAATCAGAATTTCCCAATCAAAGCTAACTTAACTTGATACAAAACAATAGTTATCAAGATACGTTTGCAGGAAATATGTTCTATTTGGAGACTCTATTTCACAGTAAAATTAGATACTTAATTTTTACAAGATTTTAAGAGAATTAAAAAGGAGATCCCTGGGGAAATAAAGGGAGAGATGTCTCAATGAGGAAAATAAGCCCACTTTTTTATTGACTTCATTTTCAATAAACTGCTCAACATGTTTGTTAGAGGATAAGAAGAAATGATTTTACTACTTATGGGTATAGGTAATAAGGAGACTAAAGGATAAAGTGATTGATTCAATCAGATCATTTTCTGTCACATGAAGCCAGAGATAGGTGGGTGGAATGTAGGTCAGTTAGCTGATGCAATGACATAACTCCCTGGGTTCCTTCTCTCTTGAACTTGCCTTCTCTAAGGTGTTGTACTGACAAAGGGATCAATGCCACCTTGCCTACATGATATCTGTTTTACAGTTAGTGAGAAGGGAAACAGAGTTAGTTCCTTCAAATCGCCTAGAGTTAAAAAGCAATTTCCTTTAAAAAGATTTGACCTGGAACAGACACCTCTCGCTTCTGCTCATCTTTCGGTGGTTGGAGTTCACTGCCATGCTGCCACACACAGTTTCAACGGAGGCCAAAGATTGTATTCTCCAAATTAGGTCACCATGTGCCCAACCTACATTAATGTGGAAAGACCACGAGAGGCTCTGTGGCTGAAGAACATGGACATAATGAATATCTGGGAGGTTTAGCAATCTGCCCCAGGAAACTGTGCATTCTGCTTCACTAATGTAGCCTCATCTGAACAAGGTTCTGGTCCACTGAGGGTGCTCAATGAATATTTTTGCATCAGGAAAATAAAATCTTAAATTAGGAAGTACTTTTTTTCCACCCAAAGTGAATTGTATTTAGCTTGTTTATATAGAACTTATTATTTTACTAGCTTAGCCAAAAAGTGAAAAGTCCTCATGGAGTATTTTTGTTGGCCTTCATTGTTTTTTGTTTTGGTTGGTTTGTTTGTTTGTTTGGACTATTTTTTTTTCAACGTTTTTTATTTATTTTTGGGACAGAGAGAGACAGAGCATGAACGGGGGAGGGGCAGAGAGAGAGGGAGACACAGAATCGGAAACAGGCTCCAGGCTCCGAGCCATCAGCCCAGAGCCTGACGCGGGGCTCGAACTCACAGACCGCGAGATCGTGACCTGGCTGAAGTCGGACGCTTAACCGACTGCGCCACCCAGGCGCCCCTGGACTATTTTTTTTTTATAAAGTCTGTATTATTTGTCTGGTGGAGCCACTGAAATCTTTTCCCAGTTAGCTCCGTGGTTGGCTCTTGATTGGACAGAGATTTCCTTAATCACCAGGCAACTCTTACCTTAGCCTTCACTTTCTTTTCAAGAGACCCTCAAGGTCAGCCAGAGATGAGAGATTAGGACTTTATACATTTTCTGGGCATGTGCACGGTCCTTTACATTTATGTGGCCTTCTAAATTTCCATAAATACATTAAAGTTTTTTCAAAGTCCACTATGGACACCTCCTTCTCCGATTTGTCTTTTTAACATTTTTGGTGAATGTTTTATTATTTACAACTGGTTTTGCTGCTTCGAGCTTCTGTGATGTTAAACATTTTCCAGTGATTATTTTTGACAAATGCCTTTGGTATTCATCTTTTTGCTGAGAGCATAGATTGGGTCATGTCAGTACAGACAAGCCCTAAGAATAGAGTCTTTCATGGACCTTCCACACATGCCAAATAGGGATTCTTCCCTGGGCATGGGACTTTGGAGGGGCTTTAACTCTGATCTGTCCCTTAGAGTGTCTCCTAAAATGCTAGGCTGCTGGTTTTTATAGTTACTATAATTCTAAGGCTGTTTTCAAGGATACCAAAAATATGTCAAGAGAGAAATGAAAAGAATTATGGCAAGTTAAAACACCACAAAACTTGTTCTTTTCACTGAGTTTTGGCCATTTTTCACTCAATTTTCACTGAGATTTGGCCATTTTTATTGAATAAACTATTCTGGGGGTTATTACAAACTTTTGGTTGATTTCCAGAGTTTAAAAAAAGGTTGATTTTGAACTGTTTTGGATAATGGTCTCAATACTTTTATGGAGGAATAGATTTTTGGAGGAGGTCTTTAATCTATTTTTTGACATCTGGTTGTTATACTTTGACATTACTTCTGTTTAGATCAGATATAAATAATTATTTACCTTAGTCATCTTTACCATATTTAAGTATATCAACTTATTTCAGAAATAAGAATGGTAGTCTGTTTTAATCTTTACCACGTTTTTTAAACCTTCCCCGCAGGTTGAATACATAACACAACTCTGTTGAACTCGAGCATGATCATATGGCTTATTTAGACAATGAGATGTAAGCTGAAGAGTGCTTATCACATGTTGGAAGATACATTAAGGGCCAGTGTAAACTTTTCCATACCCCTATTCCATCCCTTCCTCCCTGATCCTAGGTATAAACTATACAGAAGCTACACCAACATCATGGGTCTCTGAGTAAAGATATTAGGGAATGATCCATAACTTCCCATTGATGGGCCCTTAGAATAAGCCATTGAGATTTTGAGCTTTGTTACTGCAGCATAATGTAACTTACTCTAATAGATATGGTAGCCTGACGTAATATATACATATGTTAAGCAAATTCCTGACATTTGCTTTATGACAAGGGTGCCTATCTCCTGGTATGGTTCACAGAGCTTTTGTCCATTAAAAACAACAACTACTTCATTGCTTCTATATAGTCAGTGAGCTGCACTTGATAGTTTATCCAAGGTACTGAAATATCCTGTACCGTCTTTAAAAAGTGATAAATGAGGATCTTAAAGGCTATTTGTATTTTTTTTCCAAGGACAATGAGTTGTTGCACTTTCATATCTGAAGCAGAGTGGGAATGAAGCAGGTATGCACATGACACTAGATGGGAGATTGAAAATTCCTAACTCTGCATTTCCTTTTCCTCATTCCAAAAAACATAACAGTAATGTCTCTCCTATGTCCCATTCAGGGTTGTTATAAGAAAGCATATGTGAAATGGTTTAAAAAGTTTAGTGCTATCTAAGTGTAAAGTAAGGATGTGATGACTCGTTTATGTGTAAATCTTCAAATGCTCACCTTCGAATACCCACCCTGTTCTCATAGGGGACTTAAGACTAGGCATGGTCACAGCATAACAAGATACTCTGTTAGGAACCAATGTGAGAACTCATCTTTTCCAGTCCCTGTATTATACAGACAGAGCCTGATGTTCTGGAAATTTAAATGACTTTCCCAAAGCAACTGAACTGGCAAACACCTAATCCAGTATGAAACCAAGGCCTTCTAGATCCCTGGCAAACTTTGGTCAGTATTTAGGAAAAAAAAAATAGATAATATATAGATACTAAATATCTACATATTATATCTGTATATAGCATATGTTACATGTGATTCTAAACACATAGAGAGCCCAAAGTCAGATAATGGTGAGATGACCTTGGCAGAAAGACCAGAATGGGTCTCAGACCAGAGAAGAAATAACAGTCCATTGAGTGAGGGTATTTAACATTTCAAAATAGCCATTATAGTTGTAAAACAGAGATGTGATTTTGCATGAGAATTCATGTTTGAAAGTTGTTGCTGATGTGTTTTCTTTTAAGTTAATTAGAAAATTGACTGTTTTTTCCTTATGAAGATCTCTCCTTCACTTTGCATTTAACAGCGACTTGTTGAAGGGAGGAATATATATGTCACTTCTGCCAGTTAAGGGTAAATTCATTTTAATTTACTTAGTTAAAAGTTTAAGAAAGTAACATCTTGCAGTTACACACAAGCCTTCCTCCATATGCTTATTGCCATGAGTATCAGATAACCTCTATTGAAGACCAACTGCCTCTTGTATTTCTTTGGACAGGACATATTGAATTTAGTATCCCTCTAGATCTTAACATCAGTGTGTTACCTAAGTGCCTCAGCAAGCTTCCCAATCAAGTGGGTAAACAGCTTGCATGGTGACACAGAAAAAATATCTGAAGATGGCCAACATATCATCAGCCCACAGCTTCTCACCCACTCCCCAATCTCCGATTTTCCACCGTTACTGAAAAACAGTGAATGGTTCTGTCCTGCCCTGTTTTGGAACTTGGCCTGAGGGTCGGGTAATTCCATCACCTGTTTTCCCTACTTAATGTTGTTTTAATTTAGTATCTTCTGGAAGAAATCTTAGGGTTGTTAGACAGGGAGGGACTAGATGAGTATTCGCCTCTGGCTCTGTTTTTCTCAGGGGTATTTCCTGTGGCTAAGAAGCCTGGGTGAATTTTATGATGCAGGCTCTGCTCACAAAGCAGTCATCATGCCCGGGAGAATACTGAGGAGACAGACGCTCACACTAAAGGGAAACCCTGGGGATTCTGGTGACTTGTCTCTCCCCTAAGCACATAACCAGCGCATCGGAGGGTCCTTTGAAACAACACACACATGGATTTCACTTCGCTGGTTATTTCCGTTTCACGAGAACATTAGGCTGAAATCTGCCTTTGACGTTTCCTGGGGTTGCATCTCAACTGCTGGCAGATTCTTTGATTCTTTATGCAGCCTCCTTCAGAGAGCTTGTAAAACTAGATCAGAAATACCCATGTGGCAACACATTCAAGCTGTCTTATTAGACACAACTTTGCAAACAGCTTTGCCACTGTTTGTTGCAGAAGCTTGAACAAGAAACCTATTTGCACACAGAAACCTATTTGCTACAAAGGCCAACATGATCGGCCCCAACTTAAAACGCTGCCTTGTAAACAGTCTCAGGACACCTGTTGGCCTGATCACCCTCAACTGTGACCTACTATGGAATGTCTACTTGAAGCTTGGAACACAGATTTATAAATGTGTTGGAGATATGAGTGTGTTAAAGGTTTGCAAGGAGACCCTGCACTTTATTTTGAGTAGGATGGTCTTCTCTCTTCAGTGAAGCCCGCGTGAATAGATGTTTTGACAAACTCTGACAAGTGGGATGCTTCTGTTTCAGTTGTAGGAATTTAATTTTCAGTTTTGTTGATAATTGCTCTTACATGCTGTGTGCTACCTCCTGAAAAGATAAATGCCATGTGTATTTTTAAAACCTTCTTAAATAAATTATGTGGCTTAACTCAATAGCCCTTTTTAACATGCACAGTGCAGCTTCCAAGGCCAAACAATAGGTGCAGTGGTAATTGAATGGTAAGTGATCTCCTGTAATTCCATTCATAGTGTATGTGAAGATGCTATGAGAAAGACAGTAACCCGCCATTGGCATTACAAACTGCCTGAAGAGGTACTTAAACATTCTCCAATGTTTAAAGTGAAATTAATACTTTGATTTGTAAATGAACACGTAAATACTAAGAAATTAACAGCTCTCCGGGTGGAAGCTCTAAAACAGGATTCGGAAAGATTCATGGAATTCTGGAACTGTAGTTCTCATGCAAGGAATACAGACACCAATTTTCAAAATGTTTTTCATGCGTTGCCCAGGAAAAAGTACTCTGACATTTCAGGTAATGCAATGAGCACTGACAGGTCGAGTGTCTAGTAATTCTCTCCCTGTTCATATCTGACAGAGAGTCTTATTATTTCTATTGAATTAATTTGTTGAGTTGTGCTATCTTCTAGACACTGTTGTAGGCACTTACACTGTATAGTGGAAACACACAAAGACTCTTAGAACTATTGAACTTAAGTTTTTGTATGACAATAAATAAGAACTATGATAAGGAAATAAATTTTACAGTACAGAAATGTAAAAGATGATAATTGGTGTGGCCCAAAGAAACCCAGCAAAATGAGGAAATTTTTTCATTACTAAATAAAGAGATTGGCCTTCTTTGAAAAGATCTAAAGAATATGATGAGATTAAACAATAGTTTAATCTGGGAAAGAGTTTACCAGGTAAAGGAAACTGAATACAAAGGTGTGAATGCTCTTAGGAGTATGCCTGATGTGTTGGAACAACAGCAAGGAAGTGCTGATTAGATGGCTGGGGGCTAGGTGAAGGGCAGCTAAGTGAACTGTGGGAGATGAGATTAGAGAGATGATATATTCGGATAGAGAGGTCATGCAAAATCTTGTAGGTTATTGTAAAAGCTCTGGCTTTCACTCTGATTGAAGTTGAGAGCTATTACAGGGTTCAAGCTGCGAATCTGACTTGCATGTTTAAGAGGTAATTCTGGCTGCTGTTGGAGGCAGAGATAGACTAATTAGGAATCTATTTCAGTAGTTCATTTGAGAAAAGATAGTGATTTAGACCAAAGGGTAGCAGTGGAGGTGGTAAAAGTGCTCAGCTTCTGGACAAATCTTGGAGGTCCATCCAACAAAATTCCTCACTGATTGAATTCAATTGTGAGAAATTAAGATTGACCAGAAGTTATCCGCAGGAATAGATTGACATTGGCAAAGATGAATAAAACTGAGGGTCAAAAAAATGTGGCAGAACAGGGCATATAGGAGTTTTCTTTTGGAAATGTTGGGTTGAGATATCTACAATACTGTGTTAAGAGACAACCAATGGTACTTTTAAGGATTTGCATTTCAGGAGCAAGTTGTGGGCTGGACACATACAGTTAGAAATAAAGATGAAATTTGAAGTAATGATACGTGATTAGATATAGGGTGGTGAATATAGAATAGAGAAGACAAGGGACTAGAAGGAAACAAAAGGCAAAGGGAGAGGAGCAGAGAGAGGAGAGGAGGGGAAGACAGGGGACAGGAAGAGGGGAGAAGTAAGGATTAAGTCTTTATGAAGTAATATTATACGGTCAAGACACTTGCCAAAGAGATTGAGCACCCTATGAGAAGAAAAAAGCCCAGAGATAATCTGGAAACTGTTAAGAGACTGATAAAATGTGTCAAATGCAAAGCAGTTCAAGCAATGTATTGGCTAATAATTGATTGCTAGCTTTTGTACATGGAATTTATTGGTAATTTGACAGGAGCAGTTCAGGGGCATGATGGTAGCAAAAGTTTGGAGTGCGGTTAAGAGAGAATTGCTACCTGCTTCTTATCTGTACCTGCACTCAGCAAAGCAGAAGAATGTGGAAAATCCACAATATAAGACCAAGAAGAGGAAAATTTGGGGGGAAATGTCCTTCAGTAGATAATAGGAGATGGGATCTCCCTACAGAGGAAGGCAATGGCTTTCATTAAGAACATACATGCTGATTAATAGCCAGTCATATTGTAAAGATGAAAGAGGATGTTATGTAGAAAGTATGATTCTGAGACCGTCACCTTCTATATTGACTGGTTCAGTGAAGTCA
Organism: Panthera tigris; assembly: GCF_018350195.1. Taxonomy (NCBI): domain Eukaryota; kingdom Metazoa; phylum Chordata; class Mammalia; order Carnivora; family Felidae; genus Panthera; species Panthera tigris. The sequence continues at coordinate 126,830,073 of NC_056665.1, forward strand.
GGAGCAGGATCATTAACTGAAAGCAAGGATGGGGAGAGGGTATGGGCTTAGGAGAGAGAAGAACATGGATAGTCATCAAGAATATCTTCCCAAGGGTATGGTCCAAGCAAAAAAGCAGTGTCAACATCATTGGGAGTTTGTTAGAAATGCAGAATTTGCTCAGATGGTTAAGTATCTGACTTCTGCTCGGGTCATGATCTCATGGTTCATGAGTTGAAGCCCCACATCAGGCTCTGTGCTGACAGTGCTGAGCCGGCCTGGGATTCTCTCTCTCCCTTTCTCTGCTTCTCCCCCACTTGTTCACACCCTCTGTCTCTCAAAATAAATAAATGAACTTAAAAAGAAAAAGAAATGCAGAATTATAAGTCTGTCCTCAAGCTTACTGAGTCAAAATCTGGACTTAGTATTAAAATGCCCCAACGATTTGTACGTATATAGAAGTTTGGGGGGAAAAAACTTTTCTAGGAGAGTTAGGAGAGCAAAATGCCTCTGGAGGTATTAGGAGTGACTGGTGGTATTTCAAAAGCACTGGAGGTTGAGGTCAGAGGCCATGAATGTAGACCAGTAATCGTGCTTGTGCATTTGTTTTTCAACCATGTTCACTTAGATGGGTAAGTATAAGGGCTGGGCAAAGAGATTTCACTGGCTGTGGTTTTGTTCATGGAAAATGGCAAAACATGAGGGAATCTCTTGCCTTATCAGATGCAGTCTCTTGTTTATTCCATTTATTCAAATGTTTTCCCCTGTCTCTCTCTCAGCTTCCGTTACTTTTTGTTTCCCCATCGTCTTCACATTCTAGGTCACATGATCTCTTGACTGGATAAGTTCTAGCTTGACTTTGTGTTACTTGATCTTACCCTGTTATTCAACTGCCCTCCCACCAAAGTCCTGGAGCAGTCTTCCAAAAGCGTACTAGAGGTTATGTTCACTTCTCTGCTCAATGATCTTCAATACTTTCCTATTCTCTAACAATTTGACCGTTGAGTGTTTAAGCACCAAGATTCCATGGACTCAGTTACTGTTTAGAATCTTTTCTTTCAAATTTTCCTTTCATACATCTCATATTCCTGCTGTCTGGACTACAACCGTTTCCCTCAAGACCATCCATATTATTTTTCCTTTGCTTTTGCTTTTAACTCTGTATCTACCAATAATCCAAACCCTTTTTTTTCTTACACCCTCAGCTTCTTGGCAAAATCCAACTCACATGAATATTGCTTTATTTGGTGACACTCTTTCAAAAAACTGTTATTTAAAACAAGCCAACCCACTACAAAAATTTCTCCTTTTGCTATTGAAACTTCATAACACTTTTTATCTCTTTTATGTTTTTCTTTAAAATTGTTCATTCTTCTGTCTGTCTCTCAAGGGTCTAGACTAATGCATTGTCGAGACTGTATCTTATTAATTACTGTATCCACAACATACAAAACCTAATATCTTATGTATAACCTGCACATCATAAATACTTGCTCAACTAATGTCAAGGAAGAGAAAAACTGAAAACCTCATATTGTCTTCATTTTACTAAACATTAAGAGGCAATATAGATTAAGGAAATGAACTGAAATTACCATTCCGAGCCACTTGGATTTGCTTTCTGATTTCCTCCCACTGTGCTTTTATTTCCAGAGGCTAAATAATAAATCATACATTCAACAAATGCAAATTGAATCAATGTTAAGAAAAGTCATGTTTCGAAGAACACAGTGCAACTACGTTTCACAGTTAAATTGTATACATTTTATATCCAGGATGGAGATAAGGGAACCTTGAGAACTCTTACATATTTACCACTGAGGGCTCAAAACTAAGGAAATGCTTTTAAAAGGTATGTTCAACATCAGTGGAACATAGTAACAGTTGCTTTTATGTAGTTATGTAGAAGCAAAACAAAACAAAAACAAACAAACAAAATCTTTCAAAATAATGCTAAATAAAATAACATAATCCTTGTTCATAAGGCATATTTTCAGCGAGTGGAGTTATTCCATCCCTCCATGATACTCCACTTGCTCCCATCAGTAGAAATATCTTGAAATGGATGTTTTACTTTAAATGCACAATATGAATTTTCAGATTTCAGATTTTTCTTGTACAAACTGACGTCGTCTCATCCAGTGGCACTCAGGAAAGTCATTCTAATGAATTCTCTCCCAAAGCATGGGTCTTCTGGGGCGTTTCGCTGGAATTAAGAAGGAAATGCAGAAGCAAAAGTTTCCTTACTCTAATAGGGTAGAAAAAACTGTTCAGATTACTTCACTATAAAATTTCACAGCACTTTAGTTTACTGATTTATTGAATAAATATCAAAGAAAAGGATAATTTTCAAAAATATGTGACAGTGAAACAGTTATATTTTTCTTCTTCTTTGTATGCAGTCATATCAGTCTACTAACATACTGAGGAACACACTTTGGAAAATACATGTTGATACTACTGATAATGTTATGCTTCAATGTTTACCAGTTTGTTTACGTTTTACTAATCATATTGGGCATTTGTTATTCAGTGTCTTCTTGCATTCATTCCTCTTGCTCCCATAGTAGCAGAAGCTCAATTTACTTTGAAGTAATTGTCTCATTTAGCACAGAGTTGATGGGAATGACAATTCCACCCCAGACCCAACTAGTGGATATAGTGATCCACCGTGGGCTATTCGTGCTTTCTCTGTTGGAATTTCAAATCTTGAGTGGAAAGACAGAAAAATAAAGAGATAATTTATTCCAGTGACAGTACTGTTGATAAGTGCGGTAGTGAACACCTCACTTTCTCCCTAAAACAAACAAACAAACAAACAAGCAAACAAACAAACAAAAAAACAAAAGGGATCCATGTTTTAATCCCTAGAACTTGTGAATGTTATCCAGGTGAGCCGAGTGTAATTGCAAGGGTTTTTAAAGGTGGAAGACAGAGGGTGAAGAGGGAAAATCAGAAAAGAGAACGTGAGAAGGCTTTGCAGATGGAGGAAGAAGCTTAACTAAGGAACCTGAGCATCCTCTCACAATTGGAAAAGGTAAGGGAATCAATTCTCCCCATAGAGCCTCTGGAAAGGAGGGTAGCTTGCTGCACCTGTTAGCTCAGTAGGACCCATTTCAGACTCTCAAACTGTGTACAGACCTGTAAGATGATACAGTCATGTTGTTTTCAGCCACTGTGTGTGTAGTAATTTATTATAACAGTCAGCTAGCTATAGAAAAGGAATACAACAAACTTCTAGCTTGATCTCTGAAATTAACATATATCTCATCCATTCCTAAATGGTTCTTGGACTTCCTCTTACATTGTATAATTCCTTCTAAAACATTTTAATAAATTCTATGTTTGCTAAATGTATGCGGAGTCCATTTCTGAAGTTTTGTAAACAAATCATAATATAACAGGTTTATCTTTGTATTTTGGTCATCTTTTATCCTTATTAGATTATAAATACTTCATGGAAGACATCTTGATTTATTCCATGTATAAATAGAATCTAATATAATCTTATGAATTCTTTGTTATCCAATATTTGTATGCTGATCATGATTAACTGAATTCATTGAAACAAATTTACAAAAAAGATAATTCACAGCAGAACATGTCTTATGGATATTTTACTAGAAATAAAAATGGAATAATGTAAAATTAGTTGCAATCAATTTCCTCTGAGGCCTTGTTTAGATGTATGCCTGCTATTAAATAATACTAATGTATCAGTTAAACGGTTTCTATTTTCATCTTTTACTTAAGCATTTTGTATGTTACCATATTATCTTCATTGCTTTTACTCTTACTGGCAGTAATATTCCACTAGACTGTGCTACAATTTATGTGTTATTAGGGTTTACACTATTTTAATTTTTTAAGAAAATAGTAAATGTGCTTGCTTCCCTTAAATACATCCCCATGGGTTGTAGTCTTTTGTCCAGTGTAAATAACTTGATTATTTTTATTTATATATTTGGTGTTCCCCAAAATCTGTAGTCATAAATAGTCACCAACTGTGTATGAATATAAAAACATTATGTCATAATCATGCAGATTTATATCATCACCCTTTGTTTCTGCTTTTTTTCTTTACATAAACAAATTCATACAGGTAACTAGACAATTCATTTCTCTGAATTTGGCTGAATTGTTGCTATTGAGAAGTCAGCTGTCAGTAAGATTTGTATACTGTGTGTGTGTGTGTGTGTGTGTGTGTGTGTATTTTCTAGATGCTTCATAGAAAGTTTCTTTGGCATTAGTAATTCCGTGGTTTAATTACTTTATGTGTAGGTGTGAATTTATTTTATTTATCCTTCCTGGGATTATAATTAGGAATATTACGCTTACTGATTTGCTTTAGGTTGCTAGGTCTGGGAATTAGCATTTCTCAACAATTCTGGAAATTTCTTGGATCTCAGTCTTTTAAATATTTTCTTCATTGGATGTATTTTTGAAACTCTAATTTAATGTACATTTATCTTACTGTCTTGAATTTCCATGTCTCTTCAGTTCCTATTATATTTTCATTTTGTTTTCTTTCTTCCTAAAATCTGTTACAGTCTTTACATTTAAACCCATTTCATGAGTCCTTTAATGTAATCAATACTCTTCTGTTTCATATCTGCTATGTATTTATATTTTAATAATTTAAATGATTACACATACATATGTACACATGTATGTACATACATTTATATTCCTACTTTATTTAAAATTTGTAACCACATTTATTTTCTTTCTTATTTTAAAATCTACATGTTTATTTCTTAGATATTCATACCATTTTTACTTCTGTAAATATATCCATCTCATTACTTCTCATAATTAAAATATCATAAGCATTTTAACTCAAAATCTGATACCAATTTTGTTTTATTAGCTATAAATCATTTTGCCTTATTTCCTTAGCTGATTTTTGACTTTTGACTATGAAGTCATATTTTTTACAGAATGGAAATATGGTGCACATACGTTAAAGTTGAGTTACTCTGAACAAGATTTTTTGCTATCATTTGACTGTCTGGAGGCACTACAAATCTGGGATCATTTTAAATTATTTGGTTAGAATTTTTCAAATGACATGGATTGTTCAAATTTAGGTTATAAACCTGTGTCAGAACCAGATTGTTAAAAAAGAGAAAAGGGACTTTAAAAGACTATCTGTAAACTTTAAGCAAATTAACATACACAAGTAAATATGTTTTCACATTTCCTAATAACATTTGAAAGGGAGAATTCCATTCTGATGAGAAAACCACTAGTTTGAGTTGCTGCCTAACGTTTTACAACATGAGAACCCTACTCACACTCAGAGTCTGGACACTTAGATAAGGACCTGAGTTTAGGATTCCTGCCATAAATTCCCACTCTGCTTTTCCCAGGGCACCTTTTAAAATAATCACTTAGAGTTGAGGCTGCAAGAGGTTAGTGACCTCCTCCCCAGACACCTTGCAAGTAATAGGTGCTTGCTACCCTGCTCTCTCTCCTGGTCTCTGTGATCTGGGACAGAGGACTGTCCTTCCTTCATCTTATTGCACACCCTCCCCACCCCCAGCTGATTTATAGTATCTGTAGGTGATACATCTTGTGGCTTTACTTCTTTTTTGTGAGTGCAATGAAACAGAACTTTCAATCAAAATGACCCCTGGGTTTGCACTTCCTCAAAGTGGGATCTTGTATGCTGAAGGAGCTACTTGCTAAGTCCATGTAGGTGGCTTGTGGCTCCTTATTAAGTAGGTCATAATCTACATATTTTTAATTTACAACATCAACTATGGGCCCCTCATCACAGACATATATTGAGAAATTTAATTTTTCTAGAAAATTGAGTTTATTATAATATCACATAATATATTCCAGTAATAATTTATCATAGGTGATTGCCCAGATCCTACAGGGACCTTCTGAATAACAAAAGGAGGGCTGGACAGACATGGCTAACAGAGAATAGAGGCGATAAAATTATAAGGAAAGACACAACACAGCAACCCAGCTATTGCCGTGTTTTCCTTGATCTTTTGATATTATAGGCACAGTTTTAGTATTGTAGATTTCCAAATATTATGAAGAGGCTAGAATTCTAGATTTTAAAATATTGAGAGTGCATTAAAAATAAATAATAGGGGTGCCTTGGTGGCTTAGTTGGTTAAGCATCTGACTCTTGATTTTGGCTCAGATTATGATTTTTCAAAAATTCTCATTATGAAAAAAAGGGGGCATTTTTTTTTTTACCTATGTGGTGATTCCCTGGAAATACCCCACTTGAAAGTCTTGTTTTTATTAGATTTGACTCAAACTCATGTATCACTAAAAGCTCTCCTGGGATGCATTTGTTGAAAATATTTATAGGGAGGTGTTTTAATGTTGCAGAGGCTGGAGATAAAGGATAAAAATTGATCCACATAATAAACTGCTCAAAAGCATATAGGAAAAAGCTGAAGACTAAGATGTTGCCATAACAAAATACCATAGACTGGGTGTCTTAAACAACAGAAATGTATTTCTTACAGTTCTAGAGTCTTGAAGACAGATCTGCGTGCTAACATGGTTCATTTCTGGTGAGGGCTCTCATCCTAGCTTGCAGAAGGTTACCTTCTCATGGTGTCTTCACATGGAAAAGAGAGAGATAGAGAAATATTTCTCTCTCTTCCTCTTCTTATACGGCCACAGTCCCATCAAAGTCTTTTATAACCTCATTTAACCTTAATTACTTCCCAAAGACCCTATCTCCAGATACAATCACATAGGGGGTTAGGACTTTAAATATGAGTTTTTCGGAATCTAATTTGGCCAACAGAAGACATCACAGAAACTTTGAAAAGCTCCAACATATTTCTAAGAGTCTAAAATGTCATGCACATTTGTGGAGCTGTGCAGATGCCTAGGGAAGCCCTGAGAAGGGCTTAACCTCTCACCTCTCACTCCCAATTGATCTTGAAACTATACAGGCAGGAATTAAAAGCCAAGGCAGAGTGGTAAATGGCCTTACTGAGAGTTGAACGTGTGCTACAGCATGCACATAGACATCTCACGAAGATGAAGAGACTTACTGATTTCAGGTGTTTAGGGAAATCTCTGTTTAATTTTTAGCTAACCACTAAGCTAATCATGAAGAAACTTCAGTGGCCACACATGACAAGGAATATATACTTTCTAGAATTAGTCCTAAAAAGATACTGAAAAGAACAAACTACAATAAGCAATGACATAAACAAACCCTGGAGGATAGGGAAGAATAAATAGAATTTTCTTCAAGGAAGCATGGTAGAATTGCCAGACAAAAACTTTAGTCAGCTGTTTAAATATATTTATTCAAAGAGCTAAATGCAACCATGTTCCAACCATGTCTAAAGAACTTAAAGAGAGTGTAAAGACATACATTAATTAAAAATTAGAAGTTCACTATAGCAATCAACAGTAGACTTCAGTGGACAGAAGAAGGAAGCAGTAAACTAGAAGACAGGTCAATTGGCAGTAAAAGATATGAATAGTTGGTCAAAAATTAGTTCTTTGTAAAGATCTACAAAATTTGCCAACTTTATCTAGACTGAGCAAGAAAAAAATAGAGAAGATTCAAATTATGGAAATCAAAAATCCAAGAGAGGGCATCAGTATCCACCATACAAAAACGAAAACAACAACATCAAAAGAACTTCAGGTGTGCACCATGAATACTTATATGCCAACAAATGAGATAACCTTGTTAAAATTAGCAATTTTCTAGAAAGACACTGACTACCAAACCTGATTCAAGAAGAAATAAAAAAATCTGAATAGATTCATAATAAGAATTTGCATTAGTGATTTACAAAAATCAGAAAACAAAATAACCCCCCTTCAAAAAAAAAAAAAACAAACAAACAAAAAAAACAAAAAAACAAAAACTCAGGAAGATATGGCTTTACTTGTGAATTATACTAGACATTTATAAAAAAAAATTACACCAATACCTTACAAACCCTTTTAAAAATAAAATACTACAATTCCTAACTCATATTATGAGGCCAATATAACCATGATAACAACATTCAATAAAGATATTACAAGAAAAGAACCTGCGGAACAGTATCACTTATGAATATAAATGCAAAACTCTTTGACAAAATACTAGCAAATTAAATACAGCCACATATGAAAAGTATTATATACCATGCCCAAAAGGGATTTATTCCAGAAATATAAGGTTGGGACAATGTACAAAAATTAATAGAAAATATGTAATATAATAAATTATATTAATAAAATAAAGAACAAAAACAATGAAAGGCACTTGACCATCTCAGTAGATGCATGAAACTCATTTGAACAAAATAACAAAAAACAAAATAATATCCTTTCATGATAAAAACATTCAACAAACTCATTATAAAAGTTAAATTCTTCTATGTGATAAAGGGCACCCACGTAAACCCACAGCTAACATCATATTTAATGATGAAAGACTGAAAACTTTCCTCCTAAGATCAGGAATCACACAAGAATGTCTGCTCTTGTCATTTCTATTCAACATTGTACGGGTGGTTCTAGTCAAGGCAATTAGGGAGGAAAATGAAATAAAGACATCCAGATGGGAAAGGAAGAAGTAGATTATCTCTATTGACAGATCGCATAATCTGTAGAGAAAATCCTAAGGAACACATGCACACACACACACACACATTAGAGCTGATAGATGAGTTCAGCTCGGTTCCAGGCTGCAAGAACAATATACACAAATCTGTAGTATTTCTTTACACTCAGAATGAACTGAAAATGGAATTAAGAAAATAATTTCATTCAGAATATTATCAAATATAATAAAAATATATTAAAATGAATTTATCCTGAGTATCAGATGAGTATAGTGAAATAAACAGAAAATTATTGAAATAAAGAAGACCAAAATAAATGGAAAGACACTCGTGTTTTTGGATTGGAAGACTTAATAGGCAAAAGATGGAAATATTCTACAAATTGAAATATATATTCAACATAATTTCTATAAAAAATTTCAATAACTTTAATAGAAAAAATATACAAGCTGATCCTAAAATTCATATGGATTAGTAAGTTTCCCAGAATAGTCAAAACAATCCTGAAAAAAAAAACCAAGTATAGAGAACACAAAATATCCTATTTCAAAGTTTACCACAAAGCCATGGTGTTTAAGACATGCAGTATTGCCATAATATGTACACACAGAACCATACAGTTAAATTGGGAACCCAGAAATAGACACATGTATCTGTGGACATTTGATTTTAGAAAAGCGTGCCAAGAACATTCAATGAGGAAAGAAAAGTCTTTTCAACAAGTGGTTCTAGGATTACTAGAAATCCACATGTAAAGAATAACTTTCATGGGGTGCCTGGATGGCTCAGTTAAGCGTCTGACTTAGGCTCAGGTCATGATCTCCCAGTTCTTGAGTTCGAGCCCTGCATTGGGCTCTGTGCTGATGGCTCAGAGCCTGGAGCCTGCTTCAGATTCTGTATCTCCCTCTCTCTCTGCTCCTCCCCATTCATGCTCTGTCTCTCAAAAATAAATAAACGTTAAAATTTTGTTTAAAAGAATAACTTTGGATCCTAAATCCACACAGAATGTACAAATTAACTCAAAATGGATGGAGGCTAAATGAAGTAGTTAAAACTATAAAACTCATAGGGAAAACACAGGCTATGTCTTTGTCACTTTAGGATAGACAATGGATTTTTAGATATGACACCAAAAGTATAAGCAAAATATAGAGAAATAGCTAACTTGGATTTTATCATAATCTAAAATTTTATGCATCAAAGGACACTATCAGGGAAGTGAAAGACAAACTACAAAATAAAAAAAAATCTAAAAATCATGTATCTGATAAGCACCTAGAATCTGGGATGTATAAAGAATCATTAGAAATCAACCATAGAAATTCAAAATAATTTAAAAATGAACAAAGTATTTCAATAGCCATTTATCCAAATAAATATATGCATGGTCAACAAGTGAATGAAAAGATACTTAAAATCATTAACTATTAGGGAAATGTAAATCACAGTCATAATGAGATACCACTTAACATCCACTGAGATAGATATCATCAATGAAACAAAACATAACAAGAGTTAGTGAGGGTGTGGAGGAATTAGAACACATACATTGCCGGTAAGAATGTAAAATGGCACAATCTCTGTTGGAAACAGTTTGGTAATTCCCCAGTTAAACATAGAGTTGCCATATCAACCTGAAATTACTCTTGTATTTATATACCCAAGATAATGAAAAACATATGTTCACATAAAAACTTGTACAGAAATTTCTGCAGCAGCATTGTTAATAGCCGATGAATGAAAATATCCACCAACTGGCGCCTGGGTGGCGCAGTTGGTTAAGCATCCGACTTCAGCCAGGTCACGATCTCGCGGTCCCGTGAGTTCGAGCCCCGCGTCAGCCTCTGGGCTGATGGCTCAGAGCCTGGAGCCTGTTTCTGATTCTGTGTCTCCCTCTCTCTCTGCCCCTCCCCCGTTCATGCTCTGTCTCTCTCTGTCCCAAAAATAAATTAACGTTGAAAAAAAAAATTTGAAAAAAAAAAAAGGAAAAAAAAAAAAGAAAATATCCACCAACTGATGGATGGATAAAAAAAAAAAAAAGTAGTGTATCAAGGAATAAGTGGAATATTATTTAACCATAAAAAGGAATGAAGTACTGAAACATACAGACCTAATCAAAGATCTAGGTACAGCAGAGTGAGATTTAGGCAGTGAAGTTAAAAATATAAAGTTATAACTGGGCATAGAATATCTTCAGTATTCATTGTTTAAATTAGCTCTTTAACAAACCAGAGATGCTGGTATTATTCCACAAGTAAGGAATCAGCCTTTTTTTCTGTCACTCTCCATCTTGTGTCTTATATCATGTGCCCATAAATATAAGATGATATTTAACAAATATTTACATATTAAAAATGCTTATTTATTTTGAGAGAGAGAGAGAGAAAGCATGCAAGCACTGAGGGGCAGAGAGAGGGAGAAAGAGAGAGAATTCCAAGCAGGCTCTGTGCTGTTAGTAGATGATATGGGGCTTGATCTCACAAACCATGAGATCATGACCTGAGTGGAAATCAAGAGTCGGATGCTTAACCAACTGAGACACCCAGGAGCGTCAATGAATATTCACATATTTTTTATTCCTTAATTGCTCCCTCCTCTATTCTTGCTCAGGTGAATTAGTACTTATTCTTAAAAATGAGCTAATGTGTCATTCTTCTCTTGGGTATGCATTTACTTTCATAATTCAATTTGATCTTTCATCATGGCATTTTGGGTTCATAGATTTAATACATCATATTATCATTACAAAGGTATACAACATTTTTTATCCAGTGGTTTCATAAGTGTAGGGATAAGGTGGTCATAATTCTTCCTTCTTTCTTTACTTCCTTTTCCTCCTTCCTTTTTTTTACTTTTCTTTTTTTTTTAACCATTATGGTACATTTATTATATCTCATCAGTAGATAATAGTTCTTGGCTCAAACTAGATGTCTACATATCTCTGGAGGCAAGAGAAACAAAAGCAAAAATGAACTACCGGGACCTCATCAAAATAGAAAAGCTTCTACACAGAGAAGGAAAGAATCAGAAAAACTAAAAGGCAACCAACGGAATGGGAGACAGTATTTGCAAACGACATATTAGATAAAGGGTTAGTGTCCAAAATCTATAAAGAACTTATCAAACTCAACACCCAAAAAACAAATAATCCAGTGAAGAAACGGGCAGTGAATAGACACTTCTCCAGAGAAGACATCCAGATGGCCAACTGACACATGAAAAAATGCTCATCACTCATCATCAGGGAAATACAAATCAAAACCACAATGAGATACTGCCTTACACCTTTCAGAAAGGGTAACATTAGCAATTCAGGCAACAACAGATGTTGGCAAGGATGCTGAGAAAGAGGATCTCTTTTGCATTGTTGGTGGGAATGCAAGCTGGCGCAGCCACTCTGGAAAACAGTATGGAGGTTCCTCAAAAAATTAAAAATAGAACTACCCTACGACCCAGCAATTGCACTACTAGGTATTTATCCAAGGGATACAGGTGTGCTATTTCGAAGGGACATTTCCACCCCAGTGTTTATAACAGCACTATCAACAATAGCCAAAGTATGGAAAGAGCCCCAATATACATATATACACACATATACAATGGAGTATTACTCGGCAAAGAATGAAATCTTGCCATTTGCAACTACGTGGATGGAACCGGAAGGTATTATGCTAAGTGCAATTAATCAGAGAAAGACAAAAATCATATGACACTACTCATATGAGGACTTTAAGAGACAAAACAGATGAACATAAAGGAAGGGAAACAAAAATAATGTAAAAACAGGGAAGGGAACAAAGCATAAGAGACTTTTAAATATGGAGAACAAACATAGGGTTACTGGAGGGGTTGTGGGACGGGGGATGGACTAAATGGGTAAGGGGCATTAAGAAATCTACCCCTGAAATCATTGTTGCACTATATGCTAACTAACTTGGATATAAACTAAAAATTAAATTAAATTAAATTAAATGGTAAAAAATATATTGAATACATTTTTTAATGTTTATTTTTATTTTTGAGGGACAGAGAGGCAGAGAATGAGTAGGAGAGTGGCAGAGAGAGAGAGAGATGCAGAATCAGAAGCAGACTCCAGGCTCTGAGCTGTCAGCACAGAGCCTTATGTGTGGCTTTGAACTCACAGACCACGAGATCATGACCTGAGCTGAAGTCAGATGCTTAACTGACTGAGCCACCCAGGCACCCCTATGTTGAATATATATTTAAAATTAGGGGCGCCTGGGTGGCTCAGTCGGTTGGGCATCCGACTTCAGCTCAGGTCACGATCTCGCGGTCCGTGAGTTCGAGCCCCGCATCGGGCTCTGGGCTGATGGCTCAGAGCCTGGAGCCTGCTTCCGATTCTGTGTCTCTCTCTCTCTCTGCCCCTCCCCCGTTCATGCTCTGTCTCTCTCTGTCTCAAAAATAAATACACATTAAAAAAATTTTTTTTAATGATATTTGATGAGAGTTTATTTCTTGCCCAAACTCGCAATGCTACTATGCGTTATTGAGATTGATTTAAATCTTCTATATTTGAGTACTATATTAAAATCTAGTGTTGGGGTGCCTGGGTGATTCAGTCGGTTAAAACTCCAACTCTTGATTTCAGCTTAGGTCGTGATCTCAAGGTTTGTGAGATCGAGCCCCAGATCAGGCTCCATGCTGTCAGCACAGAGCCAGCTTGGGATTCTCTTTCTCCCTCTCTCTCTGCCCATCTTCCTGCTCAGTCTCTCTCTCTCTCTCTCTCTCTCTCTCTCTCTCTCTCTCTCTTTCTCAAATTAAGTAAATATGCAAAAAAATTTTAAAAATAAAATACAGTGTTTATTACATTTCAATTATTTTTCTAATATGTATATAGATATACAAGATTAAATACTTGTATACTACTCAAATAATAGTGGGTTTTTATTTTAATAAAATATCTGTAGAAAATATATATACATACAGGCACACACACACATTGGGTTGTGTTCTTATAAGTTTATACATTTACATATATGCTCTTTGTTTTATGGGATTCAAGTTAAATTACATACTTTAGATTTGGAAGTAGGATAAAATAGTTAATTTTCTTTTGTACATCATCCAATTAATATTTAGGGTGGTCCTGTGAATCAAGAACACGATCTTTTTTTAATCTTTTGCTTCTTTTCATAATTTCTCTTCTCAAGTCCAAGGTAGTAAGTGTGGACAGCAGTAATTGTTGATGGATTTAGAAGCCTCCCCTTCATCAGCCTCAAGATAAGTGATATTAATTCTTTATCGTTGCTTCTAAGCACATTCAGTTTTTAAACTGTATTTTTACAATGCCTACTATTAATTTTCACAAATACCTACTGAATGTCTATTTTTTGATTGAGGTGACAGAACTACATTCTTAAATAGAACCTATCTGAGGTCCTACATAACTAAATTTCAAGAGAACAAGAGAAATTTCTGGAGGCTTTAAAGGAGAATCCATCCCTTGCCTTTTGCAACTTGTATAAGCCATCTGTATTCCTTGATTTAGGGCCCCTTCCTCCATATTCAAATCCAGCCAGGTAGCATATTTAAGTCTCTCTCTCTGACTCTGACTCTCCTACCTCTTTCCTATAAGGATCTTTGTGATGGGTCTACAGAACAAACCAGGATATTCTCACTATATCAAGATCATTAAGTTAATCATATTTGCAATAAGTTTTTGCTACATATAAAGTAATAAGAGTCACAGGTTTAAGAGATTACAATATTCACACAGTGAGGAGCTATTTTATTCCCTTCTGTACTACCCATTTATATCCTTGGCCATTTTCTCCAAGTGCCCAAACCAGTAGTCACCAAGAGTACCTATACTCACAAATTCCTTTTCTTGACACCATGGAAAATACATTCTTTTTTTCAGTTCCATCTAAGGGAAGGACTCCATTTATCACAACTTCAGCCAGGGGGGGTGCTGTTTTCAGAATAAAGACATGCTGAGCAAACCTTCTAAACAAGTATCATTCTCTAACTCACCATAAGTGAAACATCATGCTAGATTTTATTGGAAAGAAATCAATTAGAAAGCATGAATATTGCCCTCCAGCTAAGTTCCATACAGTTTGTAAGGGAAACCTACTAGATATTGAACTGATATAAATCTGGCTTTAATGATGCTATAACACAGGCACAACATTATAGAAGTATATCTTTCAATTGTTTGGACCAACCATATGAATTATAAACATACAGTCTATCTCGCTAAATGCCTCCATGTTGTGTTATAGATATTCTAGTATTCCTTTGGCAGAGGAGGCATTTAAGGCACAGAGATGTCACATAACAATACTAATTTGCTGAATCTAATAAATTGTGAAACTGTGATTTTAGCTCAACTGTGTAGGGTTCCGAAATGTCTAGTAATTTAATTGTGCCTTGTGTTCTGACATACTATTGAGAGATGATACTTGAAATCTATTGGGTGATAACCATTGTAATTTGTATTTCCCCCCAAAAAAATTTTGGCATGAGTTATGAAACCTGGGTTATATTCTCAAATTCTGAGTGCCTCCAATCTCTTTTCTATTTTTGAAGTAGAAAGTAAATAAATGGCTCTCTAGACTTATTTTGCAGATCTAATGAGGTAAGTGAACCCTTTGTGAAACACAAAGTACTTAGATTTGTGTTTTTTTCCCCTTCCTTTACCACAAAGAATACTACTGAGACCACTGACTGAAGGCCAATCACACTGAAGACAAATGTTAGGTCTTAAGCATGCTGTAAAATAAAATCTATCTCTATATGAATTATTATCAAGTTATCTTTATCACACACTTGAAGCAACATAAAATTTTTTAAATGTTATGCCAACTTGTGACTGAGCATATGAGTGCACAAAGCCAGTTTATTCACTGGGTATTTTGGTCCACAAAATAGCCTTTCCAATCTTTGGAGCAGAACTTTTGCCTGGAGCTGTCTTTAATAATATATTAAGCATTAAATGTATGAGCATAACCCAAGCACATCAGTATTTTTTAACTGCCCTGAATTCCATATTCTTATGTACCAGCACTCCTTCCTTTGTCAAAGAAATATAATTTATTTAAATGCAGAATTTCTTATTCTCTTTGTTGTGTGTACACGTCCACATGGAATATATTTTGTTACCCTATTTTTAATTGGTAGTACTCAATAACTAATACTTTCATACTCACTTCACCCTAGACTTGTAAGAACTTCTTAAACTGTTATAAATAGAAAAAAATATATATGTACAAGTTAAATCTAAGCGATAATAGCCCCGTGGATAGTGGCATAGTTAGAAGTGGATGGCATGAAAAAGTAACAAGCAGCATTGTGAACTGGGTCGAATTTAATAGGGGGCAATGCCAAGAAGGATCTTTTTATTTTTTTTCCCTTCAAGTCATGCTCAATTCACTAGGTGTTGTTCATTAAAATCTCAATTAGATGCAAAGACTGAGTACCGTGGGGCTCCCCAGATCAATTATGTGCAGGTCGATCACCGAGCGACCGTCAATAAAGTAATCAAAGCTGAAATATATTCCACTTACCGCTTTTTGTTTCCAACAATCTAAGAAGTAACTGTAATCATTATTCCCTTCAGCTCTGCCACTTGGAAGACTGACAGAGGAAGAGCTTCAGGAGGAAATGTCTTCCTCATTGGATGAATTGGGAAGTGAGTGCTTGAGTCTTAGAGGAGCAAGACTGAGGGATCAAGTCTGTATCATTGGTATACATTAATATTCAAAAGTTACATTGTTAACTTCTCTAAAGAAGACCATAAAAGTTTGCAGCTAGTCACTCAAATTCAAAAGATATCATGGGACAGGGTTACTCTCCCTAAAATTCTTCACCTGAATTTAAACCAAGGTGTAGTATTACTTGTATTAATATTTAAAATGATTTAAAATGACCATAACGGTGTTCTGTACAGACCCTGAGGGGACTCCCACAATGACTTCTCGTTTTTGGAGATCCAGGAACTTGGGTCATCTCTTCTTTAGTTGGGGACACAACCAGTGAGTTGCTTCTAACCGACAGAATATGGCAAGGGTGATGGAATTTCACACTTTTGATTAGGTTATGTTACAGGGTAAAGGCGAGGAGATGTCACTCTCATGATTATCTGTTCTGTAAGATTCTGTCCTAGCATACTCTTCTGCTGGCCTCAACAAAAGCAAGCATCCATAATGTGAACTACCTGTAGAGAGGGCCACGTAGCAAGAAACAGAGCTGAGCTCATAGATGAGCTGGCAGCTAATAAAAATATGGAGACCCCAGTCCCATAATTGCAAGAGGATCACTTTTGCTACTAACTTGAAGGGACTGGGAAGCAAGCCTTCCCAATTTGAGCATTTAGGTGAGTGTGTAGCATAGCTAACACCTTGACTGCAGGTTTGCGAGACACTGAGTACAGGATTTTCAGGTAGATTGTGCCTGAACTCCTGACCCATGGGAAATGTGCAAAATAAATGTGTATTGGTTTAAACCTCTAAGCTTGTGGCATTTTTTTACATGTCATTGAACACATACACAATATAAAAGAATAATTTTCCCATATATGATTGATGGCAAGTATTTCTTATAAAACAACGTTTCAACATATAAGCAAGTATTTATGAATAGTAAATTTGCTGTATGACTGTTTCCTTTGAAATGAGTTACTTTTTTTAAGTGAGAGGGCAACCACTGCACGGTGTTTAGGAACATGAGCTCTGCCTTTCTGGGATCAAATCCCACATCTTCGACTTTCTAGCTGTGTTATTCTGAGCAACCCATGAAAGCTGTCTGAGCCTCAGTTGTATCATCTGAAAACTGGGTCATATGTCTCATATGTCTCACAGCCTCGCTATGAACATTGAATGAGTAAAAATCATGTTGTTTGTATTTTCTGAAGTACTGAAATATTTTGGTTTTTTTCCAGTATAATTGTACTGTAAAGGGTGTTATTTCTGCCAAAATAATTAATCTTCCAAAGGGAAATGCATAGTTCCTCCCATTATACCTAGAATTAATGTCAGGAATAGAACAGGCTGTGGAATGATGAAAATTTGCAGATGTCCACAATTGAAAGAAAGTAAATTCAATGAAAGAGGAAAAAGAACATTGAGAAATAGTCACAGATTCATACAGATAATTTGCAGCAGATTGCAGAAGTCAGAGAAAGAGCATGCAGAACTTCACTTTTAGAGAAAAGTGAACTTCATTTCCTGTAGTTAAAACAAAGTTCCAATGTAATAGTTTTGGTTAAAAAGAAAGCTGTAAAAGAATGGAATGTTAATAAGAATGTGTAAACAGGAAACAGAAAGATTAGTAAAGGAATACTTATGCCAACAGTAAACTTTAAAGGAATTCTTTAAGGCAAAAGTCACAAAACTCACTGAGGGAAGAAAGGCAAAAGAATGCCTCATCCAGGCACATATTCCACAGAAGGACAAGAGATCATCCTCACCTGTTCCTGGCTGGAAAATTACTGTCATTTGCCTTATGATGTCATAATCAAAGGTACAAACTAAGTATACTGACATTTTGTATTTCTATTTTTTGCATACACTTTTAATAAACAGTCTGTATATAAATCTATCCAATATATGATCTGATTCGGGCAAATATATTTTATTGGCTTCTCAATGAATGCAATTTGTCCCTGGAATCGTGTTGTTCAATGGATTGGCCCATGGTGAATTTTCATTAGATTTATCTCTCAGGCATGAACATTTTACTCAAGATCCTTGCACCCAAAATGAGCCGATGTATTTGGCACAGTGTCCTTGATTTAAGTAGACATTATGTTGAGTTACTTTTCCAATGACTACATTTGATTTAATTGCCTGTTAAATGGTTATATTCAGGAGACAAAGTGATTGAAAAATCATGATCCTCTGAGTCAAAATTTCTTTTTCTTTTGAGTAAAGTGGATATTTTAGTGTTCTGCTATGAAGATTACATAGCTATAAAAAAAATCAACTTCAGAGGAATACAAGCTTCTGGTAAAAAATAAAGCAAACTTCAGTCCATTTGCCATTCAGTCCATTTGCCATTCAGTCCATTACCGAGAGGCAAAGCTAGATGATGAGCAGGAAAGGGGGTACTTAACATAATTTTTAAAGAAGCTTCAGATTTTCAAACTTTTAAAGCTTACTTTATATTATTGTAATAAATCATAAAAATATAACTAACCAATCTGAGTAAACATGACCTTTTTTTAAGGATTTGTAAATATCACTCTATTTTTCTCTGTCACTCTTCTCTAATTTGGGAAGATAAATAGAGTACAAATATTGCTTAGATACTGAACCAGCTAGTCATTAGTATTTAGAGTCCCAGTGGCTTTTCCCCTGAATGGCCAACACTTTCCAATAATTTTATACACTCTCAGTTAAATACTTCCCAATGTAATAACATTGCATTTATTTTTTTTTAATTTGTATAATGAGATTTTCATTCTGAATGTTAAATCTGCCTATATTAAAACATGATATATGTAATTGCTTAATTATCTATGAAAAACTTCAGAAACAATTTTCCGAAATACAAAATAATGGGCACAATTGTGTATATATACATGTGTACATATATTTTTTAAGTTTATTTATTTTGAGAGAGAGAGAAACAGAGTGTGCAAGTGGAGAAGGAGCAGAGAGAGAGAGAAAGAGAAGAGTCCTAAGCAGGTTCCTCACGGTCAGCGCAGACCATGATGTAGGGCTCCATCTCGTGAACTACGAGACTTCAGCAGAAATCAGCAGTCCGATGCTTAAATGACTGAGCTATCCAGGTACCCCCATGTGTACATATTTTTAAAAGGTTGCTGTTTCTATTCTCTTTTCAGGGTTTATATCTACCTGCCATAAAATTTTATCTCAATTGATTCTGTTACTCCAATGTGAATGTAGGCAATAGTGCTTTTTGAACTATATGGATATTAGAAGTCTAACATTTCATGTGACTATTTTTAAAGCATTTATGGCAAATTTCAATGGATTGTATCAGATCTGGTCTACTCAACTGGTCTACTCATTGCCAGATGGTAATGTATACCATGAAGATGCAATAAAGCATTTCCCAGGTAAGTATTTATAAATAATAGAGATACATACATACATACATACCGACAGGTATTTAGCAGTAGTAAACTATTCTTGAATTCTGTACATAGTCACATAATTAAAGAGACCAAATCTAAAAATAATTCCAAAGAGAAGAGACAGATTATTTTGAAAGAAAAAATAGTTTTACCAGTGAAGGGAATGATTGCAGTCAACATTTATTAAGCATTCACTATATGTCAGTACTTCTCTTAAGAAATTGATAGGTATTGGAGATGTTGCTACTTGTATATTTGGGTGTATATATATCTTACATATATTTTTAAGTAGGCTCATTAACTTGCAGACATAATAAATAATAGGCAGATTCAAAATACTAAACCTAGTTCACCCATTGTTTATTCCCCAAATCCTATCAAGTGCTGACATTGTTTTATTCAGTGAGTGAGCAAGAGAAATGCTTCCTGTTCCATGGAGCTTCAAATCTACTAGGGAGTATACTTGTGAATGTCTAAACATGTATTCATTTATTTATTCATTTAACAAATGTTGGTAAATAATTTTAATTCTGGTATATCTTAAATGGCTTTAAAATATTTTCAATATGGACATTCATTACAAATCCTCACATTTGAAATAGAAACTATGTACAATTGCAGTGATATAAATATATGTATACTGATGTATATATGGTTTTATATATGTGCTATTAAAATATTTTTCATTATTCTTAAAGATATTTATTTTCCGAAGTACATTTATGGCATTTTATGCACAATTAACTGTACTTCAAAAACAGGAATGGGAACGGTAATTAGGGAAGACAATATCAGGTTGTTGCTTATCTGCTTATATGAAGAGAAGGCAGACAGCAGTGTGCAATCTATATGTTTTGCTGCATTTACCATGAAAATGTGACTGTCACTTCACTGGGAACAGTGATATAGAAAACACATAGTAAATCTGAATACTAAATTTGAAAGGCCAAAAGGTGATTCACTCAAAGTGTGGCATTAACATAAATCCCAAGCCATGGATTGATGGCTCCTGTAATGACAAATCAGTAAGCTCTATGTTGATGTTAGTAAATAATATTGGAAATATATGTTTCTAAAAATAATATATTTAGTTTCCCGAATTTCTAAAAATAAATTAAATTTGCTTCAAGAAGTATGTTACTTGTATGGAAGACAGTTCTTTGTCTACTACTCAGTTCATTTATTCCTTTATGAAAGGAGAATTTTTCGAACATGTTAATCATGTCTCAATTTGGCCAATTATTTTTCAGTAAAATAGATATATTTTTAACATCTAAAGGATTGATTTTTAGAAAACTGATGGAATACATGACTAACCACATAATGAGGTCATTGAAAGTACATCATATATTGTGCTAATACTGTTTATTGATCAATTATTTTCTTGATAAATTATCCTTAGTGGAAATAGCATTATTGATATATATAACAGTGGTTGCCACTTTTTTTTTTGCCACCTCATTTGATTGGTTTAAAATGTTTAATTCTCGTGTATAAGTTCATGTAAGTGTTTATACACTCAGTTATTTTGTGCTTAGTTTTATATTTTGTTTATGTATAGTCGACATACAGTGTTATATTAGTTTCAGGTGTACAACGTAATGAATCAACAATTCTATAAATTATATAATGCTCACCATCAGCGTAGTTCCCATCTGTCACCACACAATGTTATTACAGTATTATTGACTGCATTCCCTAGGCTATACTTTTTATCTTCGAGACATTTATATTATAATTGAAAGTTTGTGTCTCTTAATCCCTTCACCTAGTTCATCCGTTCTCCCACCCACCGCCCCTCTGGCAACCACCAGTTTGTTCTCTGTATTTATGAGTCTGTTTCTGTTTTGTGTGTGTGTTCATTTGTTTTGTTTTTTAGATGTCACATAATAGTGAAATTATATGGTATTTGTCTTTCTCTGTCTCACAGTTCACATAGCATAACTTCTAGGTCTATCCATGTCACAGTGGCAACGTTTCATTCTTTTTAATGGCACAGTGGAAAAGAGTGTGGAGGTTCCTCAAAAAATTAAAAAATAGAAATATCATATGATCAAAGAAAAAGAAAACACTAATTTGAAAAGATACACGTGGGGCGGGGCGCCTGGATGGCTCAGTAGGTTAAGCGCCAGGCTCTGGATTTTGGCTCAGGTCACAATCTCACGGTTCATGGAATCAAACCCAGGTTGGGCCTCGGGCTAAGAGTACAAGAGCATGCTTGGGATTCTCTCTCTGTCTTTCTATGCCACTCTCCTCCTTGCACATGCTCTCTCTTTCAAAATGAATAAACTTGTTAAAAAAAAAAAGAAAAGATATGTGCACCCCTATGTTTAGTCAGTTATTCTTTCAGAACACATGTATTTTAAATATGTAAGTTAATATATGTGTATAATTCTTCCTTTGTTTACTTTCATAGGTAAATACATGTATATTTCTGTGTGTGTGTGTGTGTGTGTGTGTGTGGCATTGTAGAAATGACACAGATTTGCAATTATGAAACCAAAGTTTTCTGTGAAATAATGATGGTTTTATTTGCATTGATTACAAGGTATCTGTAACAATTGGTAACAAGAGCAAATCCATAGAAGATGTGGGAATATCAATATGCCTTTTAGTCACAAATAATGAAGATGTATATCCAGGGTCCAGTGAGTTTCTTAAAATTATTTCTCAGCTCTCATAGTGATTAGAAGTACAGTAAAATCAGTTTGGGTTGATTAGATAGAAATGACAATATCAAATGAAAGAAGTTAGTAAATTATAAGATCCCTCAATATATACTGTATTTTGCATGATATAAACTGTATTTTAATGATATATACAATGATATCTATGTCTGTATTTTTCTATCAACTATTTATCTATATATTTTGTACTTACTGTAATTTTTCTTGCACTGATTTTCCTCTCCTAAACTTCCATATAGTTGAGTTGTCAATATGATATTCTCAAAGTAAAATGGAACCTTAAGAAAATACTTAGATAATTCAAGCAATAACATGAAAAGTCTTACTAATTAAGGAAGAGAGAGATGTAGGAAAATTGATGTTTTCAGAATCACTGACTCCCCAGTTTTATTTCTTTATTTCTTGACTCAATAATTAGCAGCCATAGGCGATGAAGTTTATGTACAAAAATAGACTGAGAGCTGATATTCTATTCCTCCAATTATAGTGCTATTTCTAATTTTAAAATATCTTGTTAAAAGATATGTAACAACAACCCTCAGTTATTAAATAACAGCATCCCCTGTTATTTCTTACTTCTGATTTTATTGTAATGCATTTTTAAGTTGATATTTATACAGTT
This sequence comes from Panthera tigris, assembly GCF_018350195.1. NCBI lineage: Eukaryota > Metazoa > Chordata > Mammalia > Carnivora > Felidae > Panthera > Panthera tigris. The sequence goes on from NC_056665.1 coordinate 126,852,984, forward strand.
ATGAATTAATACTTTTAAGATTAGCTTTAAATAAACTCTTCTGAGACATACTATTAATTTGAGAATACATTAACATATAATATTCAAGCATGTAAACCACAGATTTGCATTTTTCCACCCACTTCTACAAAACCGACATTTACAATTTAGAACTTTCTCAAGGAGTAATTAGGTTATTTTAGAATTTTATCAGAACTTGGATTCAACTTTTATGAAAATAATTTTGAAATGGCTTGCTTGTAGAAATTCATATTACATTGCCATCAGGAAATCAGTTTGGACTACTTGGAAACTCTGGTCTCATCTAAATTATCACTGCTTCTCTTATTTTTCTGTTGAAATATCCCATTAGTATAAACTTTCTTTATAGGAAACTAGACATGAATAAAAGAATTGTTTTCTTTATTCTGTATTTGCTCCCTTTTAGGGGTGATATGATTTCCTAGTGAGTTTTAAGTCAGATCACCTTAAGGCAAAGTGTGGAATGTACATGGATGCTGTCTCTGTTTAGACGTTTACTGAATCCATCACCTAAGGGGATGCAGGAAATGGGCAGTGTAGAGTAGGCCTCATTTAACAGTATGGATTTAGCTTAGGTCTATTAGAGACACTACATATAGAGAATATGTAGAGGAATTTTATATTTGCAATATTTTGGGGAAAAAATAGTCTGTACCCAAACTTTCTGTGCTGAATTGAAAGTAAATGGAGGAAGAGAAGGACCTAATATTAGGTTCTTCCATGATCCAATAATGGGAAAAAGGCATGTATATGCTACATTGTGTGCCTTTTTCTTTGGTGGGCTTTCATTGGAATTTTGGCTTTTTTCTTTCAAATATTGATTTATTGAAAATTCTTTAGCTACATATGTGTTACTAAAGGATTGTAGTGCCTTCCCCACGCCCCCCCCCCCCGCCCACCCCCGTAGAAGTTCTGTTAACAATAGTAGCTAAAAGTTTTGCTTGTCTTACTGGTGATGATTGTGTCTGAAATTTAGAGAGCATTTAGTATATTTTATTTTCAATATTCTTGGCCACGGAAGTTTTCAAATTTTGCAATATTTGAAATGTTTTCTATTTTTAAGTACATATGTACTACTTATGACTAGGAGTCACCTGAAAACAGATGAATCCATTGGTTGTTTTTCTCAGGATCAGCATTTCATGACATTATAACCACGTAAAAGTCAATCTTGAAGAAGCATATTCAGTGCATATTTAACATCCTCACATACACATTCCCAATGTCAAGACAGTCACTTGTTTGGGAATGACTATGACAGCTAAAATTTCCCAAAAGGTCCATTAAGATGTCCTTAGACTGAAAAGAAGAGGATGTATACTGACATCCTTAAAGCAAGGAGGGGTTCATGTTTCATGGATATTTTCATGTTAAATTTCTTCATCCTTGGTGAATGTCAAAGAACTTAGGGCTTTTCCATGTAATTGACAAGATTCTGATGTATTTTAGAAGAAAACCATCAGTTCTACATGTAAATCTCTCTGTTACCCACATATGAGTTAATTCTCTTTAGAACAAAGTCAGGTCTGATTGATAACTGAATAAGAACATCATCTTCTTGCTTTCAGGATCTCAAGCATGAAACTGGCCCTTCATCCAATAACAAATATCTGCACAGCAAACACTTGTACCACAAACAAGGCTGTCTTTGTAGATAAATAGAGACTTTCTTTGTTGTCAGCTACTTATGCTTCTCAGTTTATTTCCTAGTTCTGCTTTAATTTCCAGCAGACATTTGTTAGCAAATTAAGAGCCAGACTACTGATACTTATTACTTGCATTACTTTTTTGATGGTTTAAGTTCTGTTTTTACCTTTAATTATTCTGTTTCACATTATATTTATTTGTCTAAACCCTCTCAAATCCTTTTGGGTATATATATATATATATATATATACACACACACATACACATATATCTATATACATATCTATATACATATCTATATACATATATATGTATGTATATGTATGTATACATATATACATATACATATGCATGTGTGGTATTTTCTCCGAGTCAGTATAAGGTAATAATATACTCAAATGCTGAAGGAAAATAAACCTACTGAGAAGAGCTCTTTTCTCCATATCTTTGAAAATGGATATATTAATCACTGTAAGAATGAAAGTCATAGGGGAGGAAGGAGTAGTTTAGAAACTAAGATGGGAGATGACAGGAAATCATTAGAAAAATCAATATGTTTAAATGATGAAAGATCAAAGCATCATATTTCTAAGAAATGTACAAATATCAAATAGAGAAGTTTCATTTTCAAAAAGCAGTGTTATTCTACTCTGGGGGAAAACACGGGATCAGGGTATAAAACATGGTAATAGGGAATCTAAAGTAAAATTTAGTGTTTTGTAGAAAGTGGAAATGATGCCGAGTTCCAGGAAATAAGGAAAATTGTGATGGATTACAGCATTCCATTTGAGAGTGTTGCTGATAGCAGTTCATTATAAAAGCTGTATCTGTATGTGTGTTTGTGCATGTGTGGTATATGTTTATGCACGTGGTTATGCAGGAGAAAGAGAGAGATACAAAGACTTAATTTTGTGAATTTTCACAACTCTCCTAATTTTAAAAATAAAGTTTAACATGCATATATTCTAAACCAGTGATTCCAATTCCAGGAACTTACCTAAGAGTAATTAATAGAGATATCCACGAAGTGATGTACAGTAATCTTTATAATAGCTTACTTCCAATGAATCTAAACTAGGAACAAACCAAGTATACACCACAAACACAAAAATGAATAAGCAGGGGCACCTGGGTGGCTCAGTCGGTTAAGCGTCCAACTTCGGCTCAGGTCATGATCTCACGGTCCGTGAGTTTGAGCCCCGCGTCGGGCTCTGTGCTGACAGCTCAGATCCTGGAGCCCGTTTCAGATTCTGTGTCTCCCTCTCTCTCTGTCCCTCCCCTGTTCATGCTCTGTCTCTCTCTGTCTCAAAAATAAATAAACATTAAAAAAAATTAATAAGCAAATTGGGCATTTATTAGCATAAATATTAATTACTTTTGTATATTTTAAATTTATTCATTTAAATAGAATTTACCTAAAAACTGTAAACAGATATTAAATTCTAGTTAAAAATACAAATACTGTGGCATTTGGAGTGAGGCGTACAGTTGCCTGAAACTTAATAAGACATATTGATAGCGGCTACAGGGAAGGATTTGTGAGCCATAAAACAAATATGACAAAATGCTAATAATTATAGAATTTAAGTTGTTGGAATATGTTTATCTATGGTATAGGTATTTCAAAATTTATCTACGTTTAGAATACTAACAATAAAATGTGGGGGATAAATTAAAGGAAAATAACACAGGAGAAATAAAATCTTTTATGTCTACATGTATATTTATTTCTATACACATCTGATACATATAATAAGAAGCAATCTTAAATTTTTTTCGCAAATAAACAGATAAAAAATAAAGTCAATAAAACATATTAAGCTTTAGAAAATATATGACAATTCTTAAGTATTTAGGGTTGAAGTGCATTAGTGTATACACTTTCTTTGGAATGCTTGAACTGGTACCTTCTGTATGCTGGTCATCTCTGCTAGTTACCTAAAGTGGGGTCATCTGTGCACAGTCTCCTCTACTAGTTATCTAAAGCGGGGCCTTCTGTGTGTCACTGTAGGAGAGATTGGAACAAGCCTTCCCACATGCCAGTCAAGGCATACATTAACCTCCACAGGGCCTGGAACACGTAGTCCTGAGGGAGATCATTGTATGGGCACCAACAAGATGGAGGATCAAAGATGGAGTCAGTGTTGTCAGCACTCCCACTACATGGGGTCCATAGAATATTTACCAAAATAGAAATATGCTGGAAATGAAGCAAGAGTGCCCCTTTATCAGTGAGGAGTTAGAAAAAATTGAAAGATAACAAGAAAACACCAAATATTTGGAAATCAAGTGGAATATTTATATATAGCCAAGAAACACACACAAAATGAAAATTATAGAATGTTTCGTACTCAGTGAAACGTAAAATATAGCGTTTATAAACTTGTTATGCAAACTATATGTATTTAGAGGAACATTTTATGGCATATATATGTTGTTAAAGTTTTATATATGCATATGTAATCAATATTTTATTATTTCAATGTTTTCTATATGTATATAAGATATACATATGTATGCATGTATATGTATAAAATATGTATATGAAATCATATATATTAAGTACATCTATGTAAATTAAAGAAATAATAATTTATATCACTACTTATATTTATTAACGTTCATTGTTAAAGAACAATGATAAATTGAAAAAATGGAATCAAGGAAATAGAGAAGATGTGTTTAGCAGGAGCAGGCATATGGATGGCATGACGGAGTCTCAGTGATGGTGACTTCTTGGCCTTGCTTATTTTTAAATGTATGTTCATTTTATTTTCTAATAATTCACTTAGCTATGTTCTCTTGATTTGTGTACTTTTCTGAAAATATGTTACATTATATGAAATAATAGTCCAAACTTGGCCATTTTGATTTTTTCCCCTATAACTTTTCAATCTCTCCCCCCACCCCCATCCCACATTGATGAGATCTAAAGGAAAAACAGATCTCAACTGTGGTGTCAGGGGATTTGGAGTGGGTCGAGGCTGGCACTGTGTTGGGGTGCCTCTTATTCACGATCATAAAGTGTAAAAAAGAGAGACAATCGTGAGAAACCATTTTTTACATGCTACCATGTAAAGGCAAGGAAGAAAACCAAAATGAGGAGCAGTTTAGCTAGGGAAACACTGAGATCCAAATCAAGATGGGGATAGAAGTAGGTTGAGGAGAAGCTGGATGAAAGGTTGGTTTGTTTGTTTAACTATGAGAAAAACTCTAATCTGTGGCAGATAAATAAAACAAAGCAAAATATAAAACAAAAATATTTGTATTCATCTTGCAAAGAGTCAGCACTCCTCAAGTTGGGGTGGCTTTAATTCTGCCCCTGATTGGTTGCATTGGCTAATACCTGTCAAGTCATATCCAATCTGGAGCTCTGAATGTCTATTTCATCTCTTCTCTCCATCCCACCCTCTTTCCTAAGAAGTGTCTTTCCCTATGGTTAGAACAATAGGTACCACATCACTTCATGACGAATAATCCTTAGTATGGTCTCATGGAAACTCATTATATCTGTTTTCCTATGATGAAAATTGGAATACTAATGGCTAAAATATCCACATAAGATTTTATATAATTGGGAATACAAGTGAACTCCATCATCACTGCCACCACCACCACCATCATCATTATCATCATCATCTCAAAGATTTTCATACTCCTGTTCACAAATCAGGCTCTGCTCTGAATGCTCAATTAATCTTTAGAGCAGGCCCATCATATCTTTAGAAGATGTGGGTACTATCATAAACCCCATATATACATGAAGACACTCAGGTAGGAAATGTTGAATTTCCTTGGTAACAGAGCTAATAAATGATGACTTAATTTAAACCAAGGTAGACTAGCTCAAAGGTATGACCTTAGCTATTTTGCTGTAATGCTTCTTATAGATGCAAAACACACAAATATGCCCAAATATATGCATTTTCTTTCATCTACTGCCACCTAACTTAATTTTTTCAGTTAAGATTTCTGAGTTAGTTAATCTAATGTATCCTAATTTTAGATCTCATTAATTAAAAAAAGAATCTTTGACTTTTTTTTAACTAAAGAAAAATAACCAGAAAGTGATTGAATCTTTACTGACTAGCTTTTGCCTTTTATCCTTTAATCACATGGCATTATGCAACTAGAAATTGAACACCTGCATTCACATACCTGTTCATTGACTTCCCAGTTGTATAAGGTTGTGCAAGTTACACAGACTTCCATAACTTGATTTCCCCTTATAGAGTTCATTTAATAATCCCTGCTCCAGAAGAAAGTATTAAAAAATAACAGGTAAAACACATAAAATTCTTCATACAGTGGTTGAAAGAAAGAAACAGAGCCAACAGGAAAGAATTGTTAAAAGATAAACTGCAGCATATTAAAAAAACTTAAGTTTATTTGAGCAAAAGTGAATTCAAATTGGGCAGTCTAGCAGACAGAAAGGAGCTCAGAGGAGCTATACAAAATGAAAGACTATGCAAAATGAAAGACTTTTATGTTTCTTCTCTTTCTCATTCTGAAATAATTTATTTTATTTTCTTTAACTGCTTTTCATACACAGTTGTTTCCTTTCACCCTTATTATTTCTAAGTAGTTTTAATTACAGATATTGGTTAGAATTCTTAACTCTTGGAATACTTAATCCCTTATGAAAACTAAGAAGTAAGCAACTCTGGACTGTGTTACTAAACTAGCCTTCTGTGGATTGGAAAATTTATAAATAGATTTCATAATTTTTAGAAGTATATACTTCTATGGGGTGCCTGGTTGGCTCAGTGGATTAAGCATCCAACTTCAGCTGTCATGATCTCGCAGTTTGTGAGTTTGAGCCCTGCATCGAGCTCTGTGCTGACAGCTCAGAGCTTGGAGCCTGCTTAGGATTATGTGTCTCATTCTCTCTCTTCCCCTCCCCCTCTTGTGCTCTGTCTCTGTCTCTCAAAAATAAATAAATGTAAAAAAAAATTTTAAAGAAGTATATACTTCCTCATAGTAAATTTTCCAAGAGAAAAACATGTTTTCTAATAGACCCAAATATCTTTAGTCCTTCTGTAAAAGGAAGCCAAAGGTGGACAAACCTGTGTTCTATAATTACTGCTTCAGTTAGTTGAAAATGATCTGGATAGTCCTCAAATATCCAGATAATTTAATTTATCCAGATAATTTATTTTTATTTATCTTATTTTATTTATTTTATTTATCTTATTTTATCTTATTTATTTATTTTATTTATCTTATTTTATTTATTTTAATTATCCAGATAATTTAATTTATCTCAGCCTTAAATCTTAAGGCTTTAAGTTACCAAAAACGATATTAGAAATTATTTTTTTAAGAGGCTCTATATCCAATGTGGGATTCAAATTCATGACCCTGACACCAAGAATCCGATGCTCTACACTATCAACAATAGCCAAAGTATGGAAAGAGCCTAAATGTCCATCGATGGATGAATGGATAAAGAAGACGTGGTATATATATATATATATATATACACACACACACACAATGGAATCTTACTCAGCAATCAAAAAGAATGAAATCTTGCCATTTGCAACTAAGTGGATGGAGCTGGAGAGTATTATGCTAAGTGAAATTAGTCAGTCATAGAAAGAGAAATATCATATGACTTCACTCATATGAGGACTTTAAGATACAGAACAGATGAACACAGGGAAGGGAAGCAAAAATAATATAAAAACAGGGAGGGGGACAAAACATAAGAGACTCTTAAACAGGAGAACAGAGGGTTACTGGAGGGATTGTGGAAGGGTGGATGGGTTAAATGGGTAAGGGACATTAAGGAATCTACTCCTGAAAAGATTGTTGCACTATATGCTACCTAACTTGGAGATAAATTAAAAAAAAATCAGATGCTGTACCTACTGAAACTATTTGGAAACTATTTTTAAGTAGACATAACACACAGCATAATTATTGTTGGAAATTTTATTTAAAAAAATTTATCTTACATGTATTTAATTTACATGTTCTTAATGAAGACAACTTCATGAGATATCAAACACCTAAGCATCATCATAAGTTATCTTTCTTGCTGACGAATTCTGTAACAGATATAATTTGAGCATATTTGACTTTTAGCAAACCTAAGGTAGAATAAAAGTATAATCTTTAATGTTTATAACCCTAAAGGCATGCCTGATTTAATTAAACCAATAAATTTTAGCTAGCTTTTATTTACCAAAGATTCTCCTAATTCATGCAAAGTTGGAAAACATTTGGGTTTGTTTCTATATTTCTGGGAGTAGGCTTGATTTATATATACTTGTTTGTCTTTAAGCCAATTAAATAGAGGTCTTTACTAATTAATTTTGCAAATACCACCCAGAGGTAGAAAAAAAAAATCATACATCTCTGATATATACCTACATAGATATAAATATATAGACAGACATGAGGAGATCTTACAGCTTTGTTTAAAAATTTTTAGTCATGAGACAGATATGAAAATGGAAAGCTCATAGTTTACAAAAGGAAAGTTAGATCCAAGTTATATTTGTGGCAGATGGAGTGAGTAAGATGGAGTGAGTTAAGATTACCTGCTGAGATAACTTTTTACTAATAATTGTGAAAGGGACTTTTAAGGTTTTTCATGGACCTAACTTTCAAACTAACCTTTCCTTTTTTCCCCTCTCCTTCCTCCTCCTCCTCCTCCTCCTCCTCCACTTCCTCCTCGTCCTTCTTCTTTTGTTTATTTATTTTTGGGAAAGAAAGAGACAGAATGAGGGAGGTGCAGAGAGAGAGAGAGTGAGGAAAAGAGAGAATCCCAAGCAGGCTCTATGTTGACAGCACAGAACAAATCATGAAATCGTGACCTGGGCCGAAATCATGAGTCAGATGCTTAACTGACTGAGCCATCCAGGTCCGCCACTCCAACCCCTGGACCTTCTGATAAGAATTAGCTTGGTTCCCAGAAAAGGCCAGGTAGAATACTGACGTCTCAAAAGGCACAGAGAAAGAAAGCAAATTCCACCAAGAGTGACTCTTGTTCCCTAAGTCCAGATCTTTTACACTATCTGCAAGACTTTTGACAAGTTCAGGGGACATTTTGGGATTGGTAAAAAGTATAGGTAGGCTTTGAATTGTTTCTGGAGCTGCATTTCTGTTTTTATAAAAGTTCATCTTGTAAGACAAGTACAGTTATTTTTAATTCCTTAAAGATTTGGGTTACAAATCTTTGGAGTCTGACCCACCCATCTAACTACATTATCCTCAATTTACTTCTTTTTATCAGGAAGATCTTCAACTAAGATGGAAATCAAAATATTTCTATGTTCTACAGTTAGAGCTGTGTGTCTGTGGAATGCTTTAGTAAATTCTTCCATAAAGTCTTTAGGATATGTTTCTTTCTCTTTGGGGACATAGTTTCATTTTAGCTTTGGCAGAAGGCCTTATAATAACTTCTTATAAGGTTCTGAATATCAGCTTCCACTTTGGCCAACTTCTGACCATGCAGCAACTTAATTCTTTTTTCTTGTCTTTTCTTGTCTTTTCTTCTTTTTAAATATCTTCTCAGGTTTAAGCTGAGACAAACAGTAAAATATTCCTGGCAGTGTTGAACAACTCCATGGATGTAAGAGGCATCTCCAAAGAGAGTGCAAAAAGATACTACTCTCCCAAGATCCAGAGCCATTCCCAAAGATAACCAAAAGAAATAAAGATTTGGACAATTCCCCTGCAAGAGCAGGTCAGTAGGACCCCAGCTGCAAACAGAATGCAACCCACATTTCTGTCCAGTCATGTCTACCTGAAAATGGTATGAAACCTATATTTTTGTCTGGCAATATTTTGTGGGTTTCCAACCTGACAGTTGCCAAGTCAGGTTTTCCGGACACAAAATGAGGCAAACAAGAAGGCCATGGCTGTCCCTGAGAGAGAAAGGCTCAACAACCTTTGGGCCACCAAACACAAAATCATGAGATAATTCAAAGATCGAATTCTTATGAATGTTTTTTTTTTCCTGCCAATCTGAATTTGCAAAGGAAGGGACAATGTAACATCTTACCTTCATGTCTCAACCAGGCATGACAGATAGAGATCTAGTAGCCCTGACTTTGATAAAAATTGTCACCCATTGCCAGCTTCTGCCACTTTTCCTAGGATTTCCTCTGCAGCCTCTGGAGTGAATGGGGTGAGCTATTGGGTTCATTTTTGTCACCAGAAATTGTAGAGGAGGCAAAATAATTTTCCTTCTACCCTTTACAGTGAGGGCTTGACTGAGATCCCTTTTTCTCTAGGGCATCACATAAATGAATAAAGTTACCTAGGTTAATTCTCTGCTGTGGCCACTGTAATTCCAGATCAACTCTGATAAGGTTAACTTGCTTGTTTAGGCACAAAACATTTTATCCACCTGATGCCTTGCACCAGACAGTACACTTTAAGTTGGATCAGTCTGGTTTCCATGTTGGACCAAATCTGACCTAGACCAAGTCTGGTTTTTAAGTAGGACCTAGTCCAACTCCAGTGGTTCCAAACCCAGTCTGGAAAAAGTGATGCTCAAATAAAGTCTGAAAGTTCACACAGAAAAAAATATGTAGACGGGATCTGAGAGGGATTTACCTACCACCTCCAGTGGCAGCAAGAAAGCAATGAGCTTAAGGGACTGGTTGTTTGTTGTTCCTGGCCGCCATTAGGGTCTCCTTTGATCTCCTTTTCTGACAGCAAAATTGTTAAAGGATAGACTGAGGGACATTAAAACTTTTTAAAGTTTATTTGAGCAAGAATTGATTCAAAGTGGGCAGCATCCAATCTTGTAGAGAGAAAGAAGCTCCAAAGAGCTATACAAAATGAAGGACATTTGTAGGCAGAAGAGAGGAGGAACAAGGAAGTTATACTAGACAAAAAGTGGGTTGTTATCACTAGACTACTTTCATTTAGGGGATAGCAGGGGTCTGTCAGGCAGATTACCTAAGTAGTGTTATCAGATGATTCCTGATAGACTGATTGAATATTCCATTTCTGGCAGTGCCCAAACTAGAATTAAATCCCAAATTGGGGACATAGGGCTTAGCATAAATGACTACATTAGGGGCCTATTGTGTTGTTTACTGACAGAGTAAGCAATCAAATATCAATAAGCAAAACGAATTAATTATATTATCCCACTGTTGGACACAGTGCTAAGTTCTGTGAAAGATCTAGTAAGGAGTATGGTCTAGGCTTCAAAGAGCTTCCATTATACTTGAGCTATGAGATCTAAGAAATTTGAAATAACAAATCTACAAGCCTCAAGTTAAAATTAAGTGCTAATTCCAATGTGTATGTGGGGTGGAGGGTCCTTACGTTTAAATATATATGGCTTATAAGACTCCCATTAATCTGGCCTCTATCCAGTCCAACATCCTCAGTCCATAGACTCAACTGACTTTTATTTTTGAGAGAGAGACAGAGTGTGAGCATGGCTGAAACAGAGAAAGAGGAAGACACAGAATCTGAAGCAGGCTCCAGGCTCAAGCGGGGCTCAAGCTCACAAACGGTGAAATCATGACCTGAACCAAAGTTGGACGCATAACTAACTGAGCCACCCAGGTGCCCCTCCAGTGACTTTTCTATGTTTAATGTCCTAATGAGTTATTTAGTGTTACCTCGATAAATGATCAGTACCTTCTTAAGGCTATAAATTCTTCTTCTAGGAAACTGTTCTCCCCTGGTCTTCCTGGAAAATTCCTAACTGTCCGTTGAACTCAAACTTAAGTGTCACCTTCACCATTAACCTATTTTGACCTGTTTAAAATTTTGTTCTGTTATTTGTTTGGGCCGCTGCACTCTATTAGCAGACTATTCACTGTCACACTAAATTGGAAGATGACAGTCTGCAATTGAAATTCTTGTTTTTGAATAATTACTCTAGAAATTACTAGTCAAGTGAACATGGACAATTTAGTTAAACTGTTTATGCCTCTGTTAACTCATGTCTAAAATGAAGTAAAAAATCCTACCCAAATCTTAGTGCCAGAAAGAGATTATATTAGCTAGGACTAGGGTAGTAAACAATAACAGCTAACATTATTTTAAGAACTGATATTGCTCTAAAGTCTTGCATATATTACTTAATGCAAATCCAATGACATTTGTATTATTGTTTTCTACATATCACAGTTGAGAAATCTGAGATCCAGAGATTTGTAAGGTCATGTGGCAGAGCCACAACTTTAAGCCATATGGTGTTCTTACAAAGTCTATGCCCTTAGCCTGTCTAAAAATTCTTAATTTTAAATATTATACAAAATACACAGAAAGATATACAAAATAAAGTAAAAATGGTAGTAAATATTTCAACTTTTTGGAATCCATTTTCAGACAGTTAACTTCAAAGCAACATTGTTTCTTTCTTTTGGTTTCCACAAAGAGAAAATACTACCTCTACCTTCCGTTTAAAGAATCAACATTTATTTCTAGTTTTCTTCTGAGTTCATGGAATCACATGTTTCACCAGTTAGAAAGCAGACACACTTTTAGGCTTGAATATGATCAAGATTGAAAAGTCAGATTTTCTGATTTCTTAGTAGGCATCACCGGATGGTTTATAAATTCAATGTATTGTGATGAGTTCACTGAGGAAAATTATGTTGTTTAATATTATCTAACCTGAACCGAGAGGTTCATCAACAGAGTTATTTTGCAAATCAGCTATGCTATGTTTTACATAATCATGTAAATTACTGTTTTATTTATCCATTCTATGCAGTGAATGATATTTAAAGTAATTCTGCACTTGTTGTCAAGGTTTAAATTACAAGGGCATGTAGGAGTTGTCTTATGGTAGAAGTCAAATAAACAGAAGTTATCAGGCATATTTAGAAACCATATAGACCAACCTGTTTAGTGTCATCTTAAGGTAAAGTTAATTTTATAAGCCGTGATAAAGAATAAATACCTACCCATAGCACAGAGATTGATGTGGGACGACACTGATTACTTTCTGAGAAAATTTGATTAAGTAATTTTATCATGCTTAGGATGTCAAACAAATAAGGGCTCCTAAATCTCTGGTGCTTTGTGGAAACATAGAAAGCATGCTGGAGTTTAACACCACTCCAGTGGTGTCTAATATATATGTAAACATAACATTAGGATATATATATTATGAAGGTTGGTTTTGTGTGCTCATGAGAAGTTTATGACATAGACTATCACTTAACTGCCTTAATATCCCTCTAATTTAAAATTCCTTAACCACAGGGGCATATTTCTATTTGCATAATTGACTACCCAATGTCTAATTACGGAAACAATTTTATAAATGCCTCCAGCACAGATTTTGGCTGCCCAATCAAACACAATTTTCTTTCCATTCATATAATTTCCAAAATGAGCCCACCTACCATAATGTAACAAAGTCTTGTATGATTGAGCCAGCATTTTGATGAGTTAGGATAAGAGAACTACACATGGTTGAAACAAACAAACAAAGCATATGAGAAGTCTACAAATGGGAAAGGACTGGTGCAATCAAATAATAATAATAATAAATAATATTGTATATGTGGGTATGGGAGGGGTAAGAGTAAAACAAGGTATGTGATAGAAGATGAGATCAGAAAAATTATTGTGAAGCAGCAAGATGGATCCTGTCGGTAAGGAATTAGACTTTAAAAAGAGGAACTATTAGGGGGTGCCTGAGTGGCTCAGTCGGTTGAGTGTCTGACTTCAGCTCAGGTCATGATCTCACAGTCTGTGAGTTCAAGTCCCACATCAGGCTCTGTGCCGACATCTCAGAGCCTGGAGCCTGCTTCAGATTCTGTGTCTACCCTTCTCTCTGCCCCTCCCCTGCTCACGCTCTGTCTCTGTCTCTCTCAAAAATAAATAAACATTAAAAAAATTTTTTAAAAGAGGAGCTATTTATTAGAAGGCTTATAAAAGTGACAGTAGAGTGAAATGATTTAAGATTTAAAAATCTAACCCTAGTTTTTACGAGATTACATTTTAGAATTTTTAAAGCTTTTTAGAGCATTTAATAGCTATTGCAGCAGGAAAAGAAAAATATTAGTTACTTGCACTGGTTAGCTCCATGGAATTACTAGAAAAGGGGTGACATTTCAAAAATATTTTGAAATGTAAACAGTAGAACTTCTAGTGGATTTGAGGTGAAGAAAAATGGAGGAATTTATGATGATTGGTCTTAGCCTTGGCCAACTGGATGGTTATTTGGCTCAATTACTAGAATGAAGAAGTCTTCTGGAAGAATAGATTCTAGTTAGGGCTGGGATTAAGAGGTATATTTTGGATAAATAAGTGTGAGATTCTTCTTTTAAAAAAATGTTTTAGTTAAGAATATTCTCTTAGGGGTGCCTGGGTGGCTCAGTCAGTTGGGTGGCCGACTTCAGCTCAGGTCATGATCTCCTGGTCTGTGGGTTCAGGCCCCAAGTCGGGCTCTGTGCTGGCAGCTCAGAGCCTGGATGGAGCTGCTTCTGATTCTGTATCTCCCTCTCTCTCTGCCCCTCCACCGCTTGCTCTCTGTCTCTCTGTCTCTCGCTCTCAAATAATAAACATTAAAAAAATATTCTTTTAATGTTTATTTTTTGAGAGCGAGAGACAGAGCTCATGCAGGGGAGAGGCAGGGAGAGAGGGAGACACAGAATCAGAAGCAGGGTCCAAGCTCTGAGCTGTCAGCATGGAGCCCAAAGTGTGGCTTGAACTCACAAGCCTTTGAGCTGTGAGATGATGACCTGAGCTGAAGTGGGCTGCTTAACCAACTGAGCCACCCAGGAGCCCCAAGTGTGAGATGCTTCTTAAACACAAACGTGCAAGGGTCTGTTCTTCCGAACACTTTCTATGAATGAAGATCATCTTCACTGCCATGATGTTGGGGTAGACCTGTCTTTGGTCTTCTCTCCCACCCTTTTCCAAACGGCTTTAGAAATTCATGTTCATCAATCCTAACTTCCTGGTCTGCAACAATTTCCAATCCAAGGTACTTGTCAAGTGACCATAAAGAATTGAACTTTTTTTTCTTTTTTTTTTTCTGCTTTTTTTTTTTTGTAAAAATCCTAATACATTCTGGTATACCTTTCATATAACATTTCGAATTTTAATATAACACTTTAAAATTGTTATATATTGAGTTCTTTACTGTTGTTGGAACTCAGCTTACACCAACCTTTGCATACAATTTCTTAACCAGACAATCAACTCTGATTTATTCCATACTGATAATATATGATGTTGGTTTTATCTGCATGAACATCTACTTATTTTCAAAAAAAACTTTAATAATGACTTAATTATATATTTACCTAATTATTGCATGTGGGTAAATATATGTGGATAAATAAATATATTTTAGTAAATATATTTTAAATAAAAAATATATTTTAATTCAGAATGATGGAAATAGAGTTCTGTAGTCTTTGTATCTCCTATAATATTAAGCCTCTGCTTGGTAAATAATAGGTATTCAAATATTTATTTAATTAAGTAGAACTTCCACTTCAAAAAGGCAGACTATTATCCAATGGAAAGAGATACTCTTTGAAGTAAAATTTCTGGACAAATTTCTGCATACTATGTATACTTCTACTTGATAAATTTCTTATTTATTTTATCTCTATATTATTATTTTTCCAGTCAACTTGTTTTGTTTTTAAAGTCCTCAGGAGAGTTTTGGCTTTAGAATGTAGTTGCATAGTTTGTAAATCTATTTAATATTAAGTTTTCATAAATTCTTTTATGAACAGATTCAAAAAAAGTAGTTCAATAAACAAAATGTGCCATTATTTCTTCTCCTTTTTTAAATAAATAAGAGGAAATAGAAAAAAACATACCACAGAACCAGTTCTTTAAAATTATTTTAATATTTATTTATTATTTTTTTAAAAATTTAATGTTTATTTATTTTTGAAAGAGAGAAAGACAGAGTGTCAGCCATGGAGGGGGAGAGACAGGGAGACACAGAATCTGAGTAGAGTCTAGGCTCTGAGCTGTCAGCACAGAGCCATACGCGGGGCTCAAACCCACAAACCACAAGATCATGACCTGAGCTGAAGTCGGACGCTTAACAGACTGAGCCACACAGATGCCCCAGGCCAGTTCTTTTAGATGTCACTTGATTATTTGTGAGTGGTTATATATTTCTGATTAATGGATCGTATTTCCTTACAATGAAGTTTTCTAGAAGGCAGGATTTGGCTTAATTATTCACTGAATACCAAGAGGAGTAAAATGTCAACACCAAAAGAGATTTTTCAAATTATGAACTTAAAATGAATTGCAGATAGCCTTACTGGTGGTTGGGAGAAATACATACCAAAGCATTTTGTTAGTTTTTGCTTACAGTCTAAAACTTTATATTACCATAGTAAAAACAAAAATAAAAGATGACATGGTGAAAAACACATCAATACTATGTGCGATTAGTTTATTCTTTAAAACAGCCATCAAGTTAGAGGGATTGAATTTTTCCATCTATGTCATTTTTGTGTTGTTGAATAATAGGCAAAATCATAGCATGTACACATGTTTTAATTTATCCTGTGGAGCATCTGTTTGTAATCTGGGAAACACTGCCTTGTTTTGTCCATACCTACAGATTGATCAGAGCCTGATGATGAGTTTTCAAATGATTTACAATTAAATAAAAAGACTAAAGTTTATATTTGCTAAAATTAGTATATAATTTTATATGGAAGCATACTTTTGATACAGTAGAATTGATTTTATTTTATTTTATTTAGTTGATTTTTTATTTTTTTAAATACAATTTATTGTCAAATTGGTTTCCAAGTAGACTTGATTTTAAACTTGAACTATTTTTTTTTCTTTTATCTGTCTTCAATGTTTCCTTCAATTTCTGGTAGAAAAAGTGGTGCTTACTCTCCACTCCCCACTTGGAAACTTAACACCTTTTTAATTTTTTTCAGGGAAAAGCACTGTAACTACTAATGGAAGTAATTATTTTAAATGTGAGAGTTACTGAATACCATGCTCATGAAAACTTTCCTTATTTTTCTCTAAATGTTTATTTCCCAAGAATTCATTATGCCTATTTGTTTTGCAATATGGTAATTCAGGCATGATCTCTCTTTTCTCTCTCTCACACACATGTTCTCTATCCAGAGAAAAAAAAAGTATTTATATTCTTTCCCTGTAATTGGAGTAGGTTGTTTTTCCCCAAATTGATGTTTGTGAACCTCAGGTTCCCACGTTCTTGAATTTTGATATAACTTTAATTTTTACATTTCTCTTCTCCATATTTTTGTCCCTGTGTGAAGAACGGCTATTTGCCAGATTTATCCAACTTATTTTCTCTTTCTAAGGCTCTATTGAAACATATAATAAAGGGTTCACAGAAAAGGATCAGTGAAAAAGCCCTCTGTGATATGCTGTCAGCTGTAACATGAACAGTTTGATTGAAGAGAAGGTTCAGAATTCAGTGAAATGTCTACAGCAGGATAAAATCTTACGGAACTTAAAAAGATTCAAGTGTATGAGAAGAATTGGTCTAGGGGTGATAGAGCAAGTATTTGGCATTCAAGGGAATTTTGGAAAGTAGAGAAAACTAGCTAGCGATCCGTCAAGAGTCTTGGGTGGATGTTCTGTACCTTTTAGGAAAATCTATTAAAAAGTCCTCAAGAGGATCCTCTTTACTCCTATTTCCAAGGGAAATCACACATAGGTCATAGATAACTTGACAGACAAGATGAAGGGTTCTTATACCATGTAAAAAACTTAAGAAGCCCCAGCTGTTGTAAGGACTATAGAGCAGTCAAGTGTGACATTTTGAAAGCACAGAAATAGAATCATGGTGACCTTGGGCACCTTATTACTAAATTTCAGTGTGACAAAATCAATCAGTGTCATTGCATTTAAATTTCTTCATCCTTAAATTTGGTTTACTCTAATCATGCTACTTAATGCATTGGGTTATTCTGAGGAACAAGTTGCATTTAATTTACATAACTGTATTTTTAAAGTATAGTGATTTTTCATTTATATATTTTTTACTGATAATAGTTTTTATTGACAGTGCATTCAAAAAAAAAAGGCTATGAGCTATGATGGGTAAGGAGAGTGAAAAGACAAGAGGGTCAAACAAAGAATAAAGGCACAGACAATATGACATGTTCAGGAATTGTCATCAATGAAACACAATAAGACTAATGAGAGAGAAGACTTTGAAATGTGGAACATCGGTTGAGTGGCTTTGAATGCTAGGCAGAGTTGGTCATTTTACAACATGTAAAGGAGTTCTAGATCTATTAATGGCATCACATGCAAAAGTAAATCTTTCATGGACCCTCCAGTAAAAGTAAAATAAGAATTGAAACATGTTTTATTTATTTTTATTTACTTGAGAAATGTATCTTTTGTGCATTATTTTGATATTATCGGCTTACAATTCAGAAGACTTTATCTAATTGTGATAATGAACTTTGACTAAATGCTTCCATGTCTTACAATTCCGTATGATTATTTTCATTCATTGGTGATAAGGCTAGCTAGTGGTCGGAGTGCAATCTGTTTCCATTGAGCAAAGCAAAGCTGATTGATCTTTAATGTAAATAAACCTATAAGTTTACCTCATTAGTCACATATTTAAGCTAGATAAGCTGGAATATTTATCTAACATCATCACCCTGTAGTCTACACTGTAGAGTGAATAAGGTACAATCAACTTTGTAAGATTATTTAATGCAATATATTCCCATGTCAAAATAGTTAATTCTTAAGATTATTATATATTTTATTTTTATGTAATTTTATCATCCAAAGCACTTGGAAAACCTGGATCATGTGGAATACACCTTGAAAGATCTAAATATCTTTTGAGAAAGAAAAATCTTATTTAGCGAACTTAAGAACCATGTCAGCAAATATCAATAATGTAAACATCCCTAGAAGATTACATTTTCTCTTTCAAAGTCAATATGGTTAGCTGCAGATGAGCTATGGATGTGGCAAATACTTGATAAGTGCACTGATATTTCTGACAAATGTTCTAGGTTAAGTGATGGGTCATGTAACTAAACACATCACCTGATGAGTGGGAGCTATTATAGAGTAAAAATTGGAAATAAGTAGAATATAGTAATGGTAGCATTGATGACACCTGGAAACTTAACATTAATATTTATTAATTTTTGCTAACTTACTGAAAGCACAGTAAAAACTAGCTGCCATTTATTGATTAGCTAATATATCCCTGGCAATGAACTAGGATCTTTACCTACAAATAAGGCAAATGGCGGAGGAAGGGGCCAATTCCACATATTACAGACCAGCAGTCTCAGGAAGGTGAAGTATTGTCAGAGCCTCACCTAGCCCGTGAGTGGAGAGTCAAAACTTACATACAAACATGGCAAATCCAAACTCAAAACTCTTAGCATTTTGACATTTTCTTTCAGAGCTAAACAGGCAACATTCAAACTACTAAAATGAGTAAATGCAAAAGTGCTTGTATTTATTAGATACTTAGTAGTACATAAATAAACTATAACAATTGTCTATCGGTGTATATATAGAAACACAATAATGACACATTTTTTTTTCCAGAAAACTGGCACCCCAAATCAGGTGGTTTTGGCCTAAGGAAATGAGCCAGAAGCCACATGCATCTTTTCATCGGATCACCAGCAGGTTATTTCTGCTTTGTCTGTGTCATCTATTTTGATGTCATATAATATTTCAGTTGTAAAAAAAGACTTTATATTGATGCCATCACTACTTGTATTATGTCAGGTAAATTGCATCTATATTTCATCATCTGAAAATTGGACACAATCATGGTGTTGATCTTAAGGGTGTTGTAAGGATTAAATAATATAACACACGCAGAATGGTTAGAAAGTGCCTGCTACCAAGTGCTCCAAAAAGCCAGTAGTTTTTATTATTATAATATGTGTTACTATTGCTTACTGCTTAGTGTTACACTACACTCTGGCAAAACAATCATTAGATTTATAGAATTACACTTATGTAATATATTTACGCTTTTATTATAAAATGCTAAAATATTAATCTTCACATTTCAACCAGTTTTCATCCTGATTAATTGATATGTAGAATTCCTACCTTCAGTTTAGTTTTGTAAAAATGCTTACTTTTGTAAAAATATTCTGAAAAAATACCTAGTGTATAGATGATTAGAGACAGTGCAAAATATTTCTGAAATGTGCAAACTAAAAAAGTGATTATTATAAATTGGTGAAAAGTGCATAAAACATTAAATTTTTTAGAGTTATTATGCCACATTACAACAGCATCAAGTCTGTTCTTTTATTCAAACTAGTTCTTTTATTCAACTTATTTACTTTCAACAATAAAGGAATGAGGAAAAATGCTTCAATATTTTGACTCAACCATTACTATAAAGGGAAAAGTTTGGTTTTGTGTTAAGTTCAGAAGAAACCAAATTCACTCATCACTCTGTGAACTACGCAACAGAGGACGATTATTTCTCTTATCAAAATCTAATACATGTATTTTTATGATTAACGCACGTTCGGAATATGTGTATTTTTCGTTTCCTAACAATTCAGAAACAAGGCCTCATTCATTCGGTAGGTTGCTTCTGAGGACACCTCCGGGCAGGTTGGACACTGCGCGGACCCTCACAGCCTGGGGCAACTGGCTGGTGCTCCTGCCGCGAAGTGAGCCAACACAAACCCAGAATTACAAACTTCATCACACGCAAGTGATCCAGGCAGCAGCTGTTACAAATAGCACAGCTATGAACAAGGGTAATAGGAAGGACTGATTGGATCATGGTGTGGTAAGTACAGTACAGCACGAAAACATACTGGTCATTCTCCGCGGGTAAAATGAAGAAGCGGTAGGATAATCAATTAGAGATGTTCACCTAACTGGTTGTCCTAGTCCATTCGGACCGTTGTAACAAAATACCACCAGCTGCACAGCTTATAAAAAAATAGAAACCTAGTTCTCACAGTTCTCGAGGCTGGGACATTAAAGATGAAGATACTGGAAGATTCCCTGTGGTGGCGGGTGAGGGTCTTCTGCCTGGTTCATAGGTAGAGCCTTCTTGCTGTGTCCTCATGTGGCGGAAGAGGCAAGGGATCTCTGTGGGGTCTCTCTTATAAGGCACTAATCCAAGTCTGGAGGGCTTCAGGACTTCCCATCAGCCACATCTCCTAATGCCATCGTGTTTGGAGATGAGGATTTTACCACATGTATTTTGAGGGGGACACAAACATACAGACCACAACGTTGGTTTTGTATAACTCTTTTAGTCAAAGTTTCTCAACCCTGGCACTATTGAAATTTGCAGCCAGATATTCCTTTGTTTCGGGGGGTCAACCTGTATGCCACTGTAGGATGTTTAACGGCGTTTCTGGGCTCCTCTACTCACCAGAAGCCAGTAGTACTTGGTCGTGACAATTCAAAATGTCTCCAGATATTGTCAAATGCCCTTTTACAGGCAAAATCCTCCTCCTCCTCCTCTCTCTCTCTCTCTCTCTCTCTCACACACACACACACACACACCAATTGAGAATCATTGCTCATTGTAGTAAAATGCAACTTACAGTAGTTGAAATCAGTAGGATTTATTTTGCTCACCTGAGAAGAGGCTACTGCTCACGTTGGTTCAGCAGCGTCACTCTGTCAGGCTTGGGGACTCTAAGATTCTCTTGCATTTTCTCTCACGCTTCTAGGATGACTACCTTAGCATCAAGCATCAGGTCTGCATGGGAGGGAAGAAAAAGAAAGTGCGACACAGCGCAGTTGTACCTTTATAAGGTGTGAGATGAGATATGAGTACGGTGTATTTTTAATTTACAATGGTCCTAGCTATTATTTTATTATATTATTATTTAATTTTGAACTTGTTTCTAGATTTTTATCAACTTGATTTTTAGCCCATTCTTTTACAAAAAATCATCCCCGTGTCTATGTATATTTTCAACTAAATGATATCCCCTGATCAGATCCACCCAGATGAAATGTAGATCTAAATCTCTGAAATCTAAATCTCCCCCGTGGCCTGAGTTTATTATTTTTACCACAAACTCTATGCATATCATTTTTACTTAAAAGGATATATTTTTTACATTTCTTTCAATTCCAAGAAATTAAGCACTTTCAATAGCAAAAATAACGTCTCACAAAATGCAGTCTGTGACCTATTGCATAGTAAGGGATCAATATAATCAATGGAATGAATAAATAAATGAGAAAGACTAGAAAAAATACGCTTGATCAATAATCTTAGTAGAAGTCTTATTTATTTATTTTTAAATGTTTATTTATTTTTTGAGAGATAGACAGAGCATGAGTGGGAAAGGAGCAGAGAGAAAGGGAGACACAGAATCCAAAGCAGGCTCCAGGCTCTGAGCTGTCACCACAGAGTCCAATGTGGGGCTCGAAGTCATGGACCATGAGATCATGACCTGAGCCGAAGCCAGACGCTTAACCGACTTAGCCACCCCGGTGCCCCAGTAGAAGTCTTCTTTTTTTTAAAAAAGGTACATATTCTATTTTTAAAAAAGCACATGGCACCACTGTTGAATCCTAATGGTACCACTTCATAAAATCCAAAACTCTCCATCCAGTATCAAATCCTAAAGCAAGACCAAATGCTGAAAAAGAAACAGGCGAAGTTATATGTGATAGAGAATGTCCTGAAATACAGTAGTACCTTCCTGATTAAAGACAAAAAGGAGATTGGGAATAATGCAAACACCCTCTTCCCCAGAAGGAAACATTTTGTCAGATAAAGCAACTACTTAGAATGGATATAAAAGATTAATGCTTCCACCAGCTTTCACCACTCAGTATTCCCTCCCATCTTTATGGAGCGATGGAAAAAGAATGAGCAATACACCAATCAAAGGGACTCTGTGAGATGTAATAAAAACATTCCTGAATTCTTGATTACTTCCTTTTTTTTTTAAATGAAAGACAAAGGCTTCCTTTCAGGTGTGTAGGCCTGAGCACCCACTGTTGAGTCCGTCTTACACACTCTGGTGCTGGTTTGAGGATCAGGAAGAGTCTCTGCTGGCATTAAGGTGTTGACAGAGAGATATTTTGTGGAAATGATTCTTTGGCTGGTAGATTTTCTTCAGCTGCCTCTTTCCTCCCAAGGAGAAATTCCATCAGGCCACAAATGTGGAAATAGAAGATGAGGGGGAAAAAAAATCTTGCTTTAAGTAATTTTAATTTTGGGTTTTGTGGGTGTTCTTGAAATGTACTAGGGACATACATGCCCGGCTTCCCTGCTGAGCCTCTGCCCAACAAACATCAGAGCAAAAAGGCACTGTTGCAAGGGAAGCTTCTCAGAATTTCCCTGGTCCACAGTGGGGGCCTAGAGGAAAACGGGTTAAAGTCCACTTGTATATATACTTTGGTATATATGGATGTAGAATCTTGTCAAAATGCATGTCTCTGACTAGAAAGGCATCTGATATTAATAAGTTTAACATAAAAGGAGTACAAACCCTGGAGTGGCTTTCAATCCATTCGTTCTGCTCTGATACACAAGACCGATAAAACTTGTACGCGGTATACCAGCCAAAGTCATGCTCTGTATCCAGTGAGAGAGTGATAGGACATGGTATCTTGAAGCAACTCTACAATTGACCGTTCTAGTTTCTTCTGGAAACCATAGTCACTCTTGGAAACTCCCAATGACAACCCATGCATCATGCTTTTATTATAAAGGTCAAAACGGGATTTTGCTTCTGTCCATCAGGCTATACCCTTTCTTCTGGAACGTTAGAGTAGTATGCTTTGCTAGCTTTTTCTGAATCCTGTAGTTACGTTTCTTCTCTGTTAACGTTGTTCCATGACCCTACCTGATAGCCAAGAATGCTTATGGCTTTCTACATTTTTGTATTTTTAAATTTTCTCAAAGTTGCTGTGTGTGCGTGTGTGCGCGCGCTCACGTGCATATGTTTCTTTTCTTTTTCTCCTCGTATGGAGTGCTTTTCTAGAGCATTGAAGAAAATAACTACTTCATACTGGAAACTTCAACCTGGAAAAGTTTTACTCTGGAATTTATTTTTGTTATGAAAGGGAGACATCCATATATTAGATAATTTATTAACATCACACGTGTTTGCGACGGTACCTCTATCATATACCAAGTTGCACGTCTATAAGAATCTGTTTCTAACCCAGACTTCATTACCCCATTTGTCTTCTAAGTGCCAAACTGCAGTGTCTTCATTAGATTCTTGATACAGTCTGTCTTAATGTCTACAAGTACAAACTCCATATCTTTGCTTATTTGTCAACATTATCTTGACTGTTTTTGGCACTTTTCCATTTCATATGAATTTGAGGGATGTCTTGTCAAATTCTAAGAAAAATAATGTGTTATATATTTTTATAATTGTATTGAATTATAGATTAATTTTGCTATAATGACAGCTTTATAACTCATTAACATTGTATATCTCTTCATTTTTTCACATCTCTTTGTGTCCTTCAATAATGTTTTATAAAATTTTTTTGTCAAGAATTTGCATGGTTTTCTTATGTGTTTTCTAGTTACATTATGCTCTTGTTGCTACTGGAAATAAGAATTTTTTAATTTTACTTTTCCTAGTTGGTAACTAATGATCTATGGTAGCCTAATATTTCTAGGTGAATCATGAGATAAGAATGCTTGTGACATTTTTATTTGAATTATTATAATTTGACACAAGACTGTCTACATTTTTACATGGTCATAATATCTGACACTAAGTAAAGTTATTCTCTTCTATCCACATGTTATTTTTCCCCTTTATTTTTCAACCTTCCTTCATTATTAAATCTTCAATAAAAGAAAGACATTAGCCATTAATTAATCATACTAAAATGGATGTACAGAAGTCACAGGAAAAAGTGTAAAAGATTTTTCATGCTCAGATTATGCTGCAAGCAATATTTAACTTTTGTTCATATTTATTTTTAAAATTATAATTTCCTTCTCTGTCCTCCAGTCAAATTTTTACTTCTATCTCAGAAAATTGAGTTGCTGGTGGAAAACTTTATGGTTAATCTTTGTTCTCTCTGAACATTCAGGCCCTGTTCAAATCTGACCGAATCATTGTCACTCAGCTCAGATCCTTACGACTCTCCAAAACTTCTCTAATGTTCTCAGACCAACGTGCTTGCACTCTTTTGAATTTTTACAGCAATAATTTTCTAGGCAGTCCTGTTGAATATTAATTACGCATGATATTAAAAACAATTATTCCATTGGAACAGCGATATTACATATAAGTTGCAACTTAAATATTTTCACTTTAGCATCTTGTTTCTCAAACCGCTTTCTGTTATTGTTTTTGTTGGGGGAGGGCAAGGGAGAAGAAGAGAAAGAATCTTTTTTTTTTAACATTTATTTATTTTTGAGAGAGAGAGAGAGAGAGAGACAGAGTGCAAGCTGGGGAGGGGCAGAGAGAGAGGGAGACACAGAATCCAAAGCAGATCCAGGCTCTGAGCTATCAGGACAGAGCCCTACGTGGGGCTCGAACCCACAAACCACGAGTTCATGACCTGAGACAAAGTCGGACGCTTAGCTGACTGAACCACCCAGGCACCCAGAAGAGAGAGAAAATCTTAAGCAGGCTCTGTGCTGTCAGTGCAGAGCCTGTCATGGAGCTCAATCTCATGACCCTGAAATCATGACCTGAGCCAAAATCAAAAGTTGGTCAATTAAGCTACTGAGCCGGCCAGGTACCCCAAACTGTTTATTTTAAAGGTCTTGAAGTTACAGACTGTTTACTTCCCACTAGGTGAATGAAAACTGTGATTTTCTCGAATGGATATTCATCACAGGTGGAGAGACTTCTTCCACATCTCCACCTAGCTTTTCAAGGATGGAGCCTACTGGAGCTCTAGGGTTCTGGATCCGGGTAGGGGACCACCGAGAACTCTCCCTAGGGTGATGCTCAGTTGAACAAAAGGGCAAATTTGCCCTCAAAAGTTCAAACCTATAGAGTCACAAGTGTTAGATTCCAGCCCAGAAGAAACACAGGCATGGGATTCCAAACTATAAGAACCACAAACAGGCTGTGCTCAGAATTAAAGTCTGGGAACTGCCCGTGGGTGTTCTGAGGAAGGATCCCCATCTCAATGTGCCCAGAAAGTAGAATCATAACTTTGGTATGTTCAGAGGGCAGGACTCCCCACCTTAGTGGGCGTTAAGGCTTTGGAATTGTTCAGGGCCTGTTATCCCTCTTTTGGAATGGAATATCTATCCAATGGCTGTCCTGAAGTTGTGTTTTAGAAGCATATCACATATTTGATCACATAGTTTTGCAGCCTAGATTCTCACGCATATCTGGTTCAAGTGATATTTAAATGAGACTTTGGATGTAGACTTTTGAATGATATATGAGAAGGACATGATGTTGGGGGGACCAGAGTCAGAGTGCTATGGTCTGAATGTCCCCCTAAAATTTATGTTAAAATCCTAATACCCAGTGCAATGGTATTAGAAGATGAGGACTTCGCGAGGTGCTTGAGTTGTGAGGGTAGATCCCTCATGAACGGGATCAGGGCTCTTATAAAAGATCACAGTGCCCCATACCCCCTCCATGTGAGGACACAGCAAGAAGTCACTGGAAAGGTGGCAGTTGACAACTGGGAATACGGTCTTCACTCAAACTTGACCATTCAAGCACATTGGTCTAGGACTTCCAGTCTCCAGAACTATAAGCAGTAAACTTCTGCTGTTTATAAGTCATTCAGTCTGTAGTAATTTATTATAGCAGCCAGAACTTACTAACACAGTTTCCCGCTGGGCAAAGACTGGGCAAAGACTCACCACATGTGTAGATATTTCTTCTGTATCTTTCACAAAGCTTTTCCAGAGGTCTTCATAAATGGTGGAGTGTTGAGTAAGTACTTCTCTAGCTAAACAGACAGACTCTTTTCTTATTTTCATAGGCTAAAATTACTGGTAGTTTCTAAATACATGAAACTTTGCATTTCTAAAAATTATTTTGAGCATGGGATTTATGGCAATCTAATCTAAAAGTAGATAATTTTTTTCAGTTAGGTGGGAGACTTTTTCAAAGAGAAAGATTTACTCCATGTGCTTCCATTTCTACTCTCAAGTTCCCTTCTTTTCTCTCAAGGGCTTTGTGGAAACAAACAAATACATATTTACATATAAATATAGCCAACAAGTATCTTAGTTTCAGTTGATCTCACTTTAGTGTGTGACCAAATAAAATTAAAAAAAAAAAATATATATATATATATATGCCAAAACACATAGGAAAATTAAAAGATTCTTGTATAAATAGGATTAAAAAAAAACAGCATTTGCAGCCCCTAAACACTGCATTTTGAATTTTTTTCAAATAATAATATGTAGCCCAGGAAAAAATAAATAAGAAAACAAATTAGAACTTTCAAAACAAGAAAAATGTCAGGAGTATAGGAAAAGATGTAACGGTGTATGGCAAGCAAGGTAAAAAAGGAAACTGGGCATGGAAATAGTGAAGGAAAAGTAAGTCAGGAATGAATGAGTGGTCAAGAGATCAAAACTGCCAAATGAGAAACATTTCAAAAGTGACTTCTTGTTTTTAAATGTGAGATAATTTGGGTGTTGTTATGTGAGTATCGAATTCTGTTCCCTCTATGGCAGGACCCTGGAATTCCTTCCATTTTATGTGAACAGTGGTGTTTTTTCACTGTTGTCAAAAACCAGAGAAATTATTTTGAGTTTCTGGCAGGGTCTTGTGACTGCCATAAGTTATAAGAATTTTGAATCTTCCCCAAACACCCCCACACACACAGGCACGTGGGCGTGTGCACACGCGCACACGCACACACGCACGTGTGCATGCACACACACTCCTGTTTGTATATATTTCTAATATGATAAGTGCAGCTAATTTGGAAGATACCACTAGAATATGTCAATTCCACTGATTTTAAAACTTCTATCAAGAGATTGTATTTGATCATATTAAATGGATTCTGCAGAAATCCATTTTTTTTTTCATCTTGATGAGAACAGGACTTTTGAGTTGCGTTTTAAAGAATACAGTTTGAAAACTTCCAGAGGATTAAATGTGAATTACCAGATGAAGAGAAATTATAACTAAGTGATGAATCTAATGAAACATAAGCCAGAAGAACCCTTCTCATTCATTCATGCTCTGGTTGTTTAACCAAAAGCCATGTTTTGATTTGCACTGCACCTTCGTTTATTTCCTTGTTTAAGTGAAACCTTATGACACAAATGACAGCTCAGTCCCTCTGCACACCAAAGCCATGAGAAGAGAGAGAGTGGTCTGCCACATTCCCGACAGTGCTGATTTAAGGGTCTAGGTGCCTGGCTCATTTTTCCTTCTTCTCCCTTTGTTTTAGTTTCCTGGCTACAGACTGACATTTTCCACTCGTTTTAGCCTTCGTGATATTGGCACATATGCTACACAAACCAGTAGCCACAGCTTTAACACATCAATCTTCATTTAATATGAAGCCTTTAAGGGTAGAAATAATATGTTCCAAATTTGCCGTTGAAGAAATGATACTAATATAGTTCCTTTTAAATTCTGAGAGCTAGAAAAGCTTGGGAATGATTTTATAAATTTCACAACTATGTTTTTTTTTTTACTGTGGAAAATAAGAAAAATCTCAGAGCTGATCTCAATTTCCCTTTCTCCCTTCCTCTATTTCTTCCTTGAGAGAGTCCCAGCAGTGCTGAAAGAGACTCCCTCTCACATCTTAGCCTTTTGAGTTTAAAATGCAAATGTGAGGATTAGTACAAATAATGCAGTTTACAAAATTGTTCTTTTCTAATTTCCTAGGAAAAGGTAATTTACATTTATATTTATTTGAGAGCTAATGATCAGAAAATATGGATGACTCTCTGTAGGAGATGATATTACATGTTCCAAATCCTAAAAGTTAAAGTTTCGATTAACAAATAGATTCCTACTGTTTTCCTATTCTGAACAACTGGCCTGAGACATTTATAGATTCTGTATGTTTCACTCAACAGATACCATGAATTTTCTCAAATATATGTTAGTAATATTTCTGAATTGCCATTTTAAAGTTTTAATTTTTTTTTCAAAATTTAGCTTATGCTACAATTTTGAACTTTTCCCCTGGCAAGTGTCCGGGGTGCCTTCTCTCCCCAGCTAGTTCTCTTAAGTTCTCTCCCCCTGTTGATGGCAAGATCATTTGTGAAGGAGATCCTAGATAATGCCATGTATTACAAAAATCCTCTAACTTTGAGATAGAACTAGGCTGGTATGATGTTCCCTGGCCCCTGGCTGACAATCTCCCCATCTTAATTCCTGCAATACAGTTTTTACAAATGACAATATCGATCACTTTTTAAAAGACCTTTTAAGAGGAATTTTAGGCTCACAACAAAACTGAGGGGATGATGCAGAGATTTTCCATATAACCCCACACATGCACAGCTCCCCCCATTATCAGCCTCCCCTACCAGAGTGCGATGTTTGTTACCACCGATGAACCGACACTGACATCTCACAGTCACCCATAGCACAAAGTTGATGTCAGAGTTTCTTTCTGTGTTATGCATTCTGTGAGTTTAGGGAAAGGTGTAATGATATGTGTACATCATTATTAGTATCATACAGAGTATTTACATTGCTTCTAAAATCCTTGGTGTTCTGCCCATTAGTTTCTTCCCTCCACAAACCCCTGACAACCACTGATCCTTTTATGGTCTCCACAATTTTCCCTTTTCCAGAATGGCATATAGTTGGAATCCTACAGCACGTTGCCTTCTCAGATTGCCTTTTTTTCACTTAACAATGAGCTTTTAAGATTCTACCATATCTTTTCATGGCTTGACAGCTTTTTAGTGCTGGCTATCTCATTATGTGGACATACTCCAGATTATTTATCCATTCACCTACCAGAAGACATCTTGATTACTTCCAAATGTTGACAATTAAAAATAAAGTTGCTATAAACATCAATGTTCAGGTTTTTGTGTGGACATAAGTTTTCAACTCCTTTGAGTGAGCATCAAGGAGTATAACTGCTGGATCATATGGCAAGAATATGTTCATTTTTATAAGAAATAAAAAGCCTGACATGGGGCTTAAACTCACAAACTGCAAGATCATGACCTGAGCTGAAGTCGGATGCTTCATCGACTGAGCCACCCAGGTACCCTTTAAATATTTTTTAACGCTTATTTATTTTTGAGAGAGAGAGAGAGAGACAGAATGTGAGCGGGGGGGAGGCAGAGAGAGAAGGAGACACAGAATCTGAAGCAGGTTCCAGGCTCCGAGCTGTCAGCACAGAGCCTGATGTGGGGCTTAAACTTACGAACTGCAAGATAATGACCTGAGACGAAGTTGGTTGCTTAACCAACTAAGTCACCCAGGTGCCCCTATATCTATTATTCTTAAGTGAAGATTTTGTGCTTCTGTTTTTATTCCCCTACATTAGCAACATGAACAATGAACAATGTTTCCTAATGGTGGAGTACATTTTAATTTTCCTTGTGTGTATGTGTGTATGTGTGAATGCTTTTATTTTTAAAATGAGTTTTATTTTATGTTAAAGATATCCGTATGTTTTCATGTTTGTGTCAAATAGTTTCTATTTATTGAAGACCTACTCTGATGGCTAATCTTACGTGTCAACTAGGTTATGGTGGCCAAGTATTTGGTCAAACACAAACCTAGATGTTGCTGGGAAAGTGGTGTTTAGATGTGATTGGAAGAGGGGTTAATGAAAATACATAACGTAATTCACAGTATTCAGGATTTTTTTGTTTGTTTTTTCAGCCATGCACCATCTCAGGGTTTACAAAGCATATTTGTACATTCGTTAATTGCATTGAACTTTAGGAGTGCTCTGCAAGGTAGGCTTGGTAGAGAGAGTCTCTAGTTTTTACAAATGGAAATGCATTTCAGAGAAGAGAAATGAGGTTAGGATCACACAGCTAATAGATACTAGAGCTAGTATTTTCCACAATTTACTTAGTGTGAAAAATTTTATTAAATATTGCTTAACTCTTAAATAATGCTTATGTCCTTTAGAGGACTTATGAGACAAATAGTTATCTATACCTATTTATATCTTTAGGGCTTTATATGGTAAAGAAAGAGAGGTGTGAAAATGCTAGCTTCATATCAGAATCACCTGTAAATCTTTAGCATATAAACACATTGAAAGCTTTCCCAATGTGCAGTCTGGCGTTGTATGCTGTTTAACTCAATAAGAGTTAAAGGCAGCATTTTACTATATGACCACCTCATAGTTTATTTTCCTTCCTGAAAAAAAAAAGTAATTAGAAATAACATTATTGGGGGTGCATGGGTGGCTCAGTTGGTTAAACTCTGACTCTTGGTTTTGGCTCAGGTCATGATCTCACGGTTTCATTGATTCGAGCCCCACGTCAGGCTCTCTACTGACAGCATGGAGCCTACGTGGGATTGTCTCTCTCTCCCTCTCTCTCACCCCCTCCCCCACTCATCCTGTCTCTATCTCTCTCAAAATAAATAAATAAACTTAAAAAAATATTATTGGGAAGAAAAGTGGAGTAAGAGGAAAAACTGACAATCCAATTGAAACAGCAGAATAATACCTATCTTGAATTGAAGATAGCATATTAATGCTTCCACTGGAATTTATTAAGTAACTTGAAAATGAATAATGAGGGCACTATTAATAATCTACATATAAATAATTTCTATAATAATTTAGCTTGAAAAATATTAATTTTCATGAGTTTTTATTGTATTGAATGGCTTCTTACATATACGATAAATCTTGGGATCCTTCATGGTTAAGCATCATGGCTCTATGAGGCAAGACATAATTCATGGTGGTTTCTATTAGGTTTCCTCACTGAAAAGTAGAATAAAACAAGTGACACTTTGGGTCTTTTTGCACAAAGGCAGCATCTAAACACCGCTGTTTTTCAAGGCTTGATTTTGAGCTGTCATTTATAAAATTTCACATATTTAACTAGAAATGACTTAATGTTTCCTGGCTGCCTATGTAGAAGCGTCTTTCTTTTGTTAGGCAGGAAAAAGAAAGTTCAGTGTGGTCCAATTTATTTTCAGGGACACTGAATCATGTTTTCTTGGACACATTTATCTATGCTCCAATTAGACAGGCAATGATTTGTACACTGAGCACTTGATCAATTTGAATTATCAACGGGGGACGTGAATGTTCTACTCCTATGCCTTTCTTTTGCTTTCTTTCTAAATTAAAAAGAAAAAGGATTTTTATGAATTCTAAATATCATAAGGAAGTATATGTTTAGAGGAATATCTTCATTGCTTATGACTGAACTTAATTCTATTAGTGAAAAAGAAAGTACTTAATATTTGGGGCATATAACTTCCCAGTCACTTAGCAAATTACCTCTCCCAGTGAAATCACCATCAACTTATTCATCAAATGTTTATGCAATGTCCATTATGTGTGAGTCACTGTATGTATAAGTCACAATGAATGTTATAAGGAACTGAGTGTACAAATTAGATCTTGCACAATTATAAAAGATCTGTGGAATTTAAGGTCTGGAAAAATAACTGAAGGCTGTTTTTCTTTTTTTTTTATTTTTTTTGAACGTTTATTTATTTTTGAGACAGAGAGACAGCATGAACGGGGGAGGGGCAGAGAGAGAGGGAGACACAGAATCGGAAGCAGGCTCCAGGTTCTGAGCCATCAGCTCAGAGCCCCACGCGGGGCTCGAACTCACGGGCCGCGAGATCGTGCCCTGAGCTGAAGTCGGATGCTTAACCGACTGAGCCACCCAGGCTCTCCTGAAGGCTGTTTTTCAAGTCAATCACAGAATCCAAGCTCTTTCAGCTACCAAAGTGGAAGAGGGAAACTCATGGGGAAGTCTACGGGAAGCTGTTGACCTTCTGTAGGTACCTTTTCTGTGAGCCACAGTCAAGCACCTGGTGATGGTCCTACGTTTGCTGTGGTCAACTCGGCTGGCAGTTAGAAAGAAGAGCTAGAAGAGGGGCAGAGGAGAATGATGACAGCCAGAAATTTGAGGATCATCTTTAAATTTGTTCATCACTGAATCTGAATATGATGGTGTTGAGAGTAATGGTAGCTACTTCACTTTGCCTACCAACCCTGTCTTCATTGTTGACTAATTCTGTTGACTAATTCTGACCAAGAACCATCTAGGAAATGCCTTCATGAAGAATTATTTTACACGTGAGATAAAAAATATCCCCATTAAACAATTTGTTTATTTTGTTCCTCATATCTTATTTTAGATTGGGTTTCTCAGAGTAGTTTTTAGAAGCGAGATTTGAGAGTGATTTGCTAGGAAGTATCCACAGGAAAACCTGGTAAGGAAGTAAGAAAATAGAGTGAAGAAGAGAAGGAGGTCAAGAAAGTATGTGACATCACTCTAAATTACATAGTGGCACCCCCTGGAGGCGAGCGCTGGAGAAAGTAAGTCATATTTCCAATTCTGACTAGGGACAAAGGAATGAGGGTAATTTTATTTCTATCTCAATGAGATAATTCTTTTAAAAAAATTTTTTTTAATGTTTATTTATTTTTGAGACAGAGAGAGACAGAGCATGAACGGGGGAGGGTCAGAGAGAGAGGGAGACACAGAATCTGAAACAGGCTCCAGGCTCTGAGCCGTCAGCACAGAGCCCGACACGGGGCTTGAACTCACGGACCGTGAGATCATGACCTGAGCCGAAGTCGGATGCTTAACCGACTGAGCCACCCAGGCGCCCCAGATAATTCTTTTTTTTTTTTTTTTTTTTTTTTTTTTTTTTTTTTTTTTTTTTTGCAATCATCATATTCAATTTATTTTTTTTCTTTTTCTTTTTTTTTTCTTTTTTTTTTCTTTTTTTTATTTTTTAATATATGAAATTTACTGTCAAATTGGTTTCCATACAACACCCAGTGCTCATCCCAAAAGGTGCCCTCCTCAATACCCATCACCCACCCTGCCCTCCCTCCCACCCCCCATCAACCCTCAGTTTGTTCTCAGTTTTTAACAGTCTCTAATGCTTTGGCTCTCTCCCACTCTAACCTCTTTTTTTTTTTTTTTCCTTCCCCTCCCCCATGGGTTTCTGTTATGTTTCTCAGGATCCACATAAGAGTGAAACCATATGGTATCTGTCTTTCTCTGTATGGCTTATTTCACTTAGCATCACACTCTCCAGTTCCATCCATGTTGCTACAAGCCCCAGATAATTCTTAAAGTATGCTTGTGTAAAGGATGTGATATACAATTTATTCTGCATTTACATAAATTAAGGAAAAATGCACTCTGAAAGTTTGAGGTAGTCCTCTAACAAAGAGACACATAGATGTTGCTATTGAAACTGCAACAGGGAACCCAGGCTGCGTAAAAATGGCAAAAGGATCCGTGGGGGAATGCACAAAGCATCTTGTATACAAGTGACTCTAAATAAGAAGTATATCCACGGTTATATAAATATAAAAAAAATTAAGTATACCTACATAAGGACAAACAGGAAGCTGAAAAAAAGGGGGGAGAAGTACTGTTTTAGTTATTGAAAAAATATGATTTTTAAAATTTGTGTAATATGTTTAATATATCTATAAAAAATAAAAAGGGGGAAAAATGGAGACCTGGGTGCGATGGTGCAAACTTTTCTGAGTATGTGTCGAGCAGACTTCTGGAGTCCAGGTGAAGAGCTATGCTGCCCCAGCCACGTAATACTCCGGTCAGTCTGCGTATACTGTCAGAACTTCAAGTATAACAGTGTAGTGGCTGTTGATGGTCTCTTAGCACCTGAATATACACACACCTTCGCATAATTCCATCTGGTACTCCGATTATTTGATCAGTTATTACAAGTCTTTGAGCAAAAAGAAGAAAAAAAAATGTTAAAGGAGATCCTTGTCAATCCATTGATACCAAAGCTATCTGGTTGATTGACCCTGATTATTTTAGGAGACAACATTCTACTGGTCTAGGACATTGCATCGAAAACCAGACAAAAATCTAATCGTACTAATCAGATTAAATGTGAAAGTGGAATCGGTACTCCTTTGAAGCATATTTGAACTTTTTGAGGACTGATTTTATAATTGCTATTCTCATGGAAGTAACATGCGATACCAAAATTCTAAAAAAGAAAAAAATTGTAAAATTTATGCGACACAATCAAAAAGGATTTTTACAGCATGAAGATTTTAATGACAGTGTAGGTATCCTACTTGATAAAGAGAAATTGCTATATTCGAAGCACATTTTGGCACGCGGAAGGACTGCCCTAAAAGAGGTTATAAACACATGCACATATGTGTGTGTAGATAATCACATATATGTTATATGTGATTTCAAATCCACTTAAGTGAATTTGTTGTAACTCACTTGTTCGTGACAAAGACAAAGAAAAGTCGTTTTTATCCAAAAAGTAATTGTGTTAAGATGTCATCATATGTTCTTACTGATAAGAACTCAGTAGCTCAGCTGCTAAGGGTTGCCACGGGGCTTACCAATGCAAAACATAGGAAGAAGCAATGATGACAGGGGACACGTAGGCTGGATACCGAGAGTTTGTGAGGACCATCCTAGAGTGTTTGGTCTAGCCAAGGAAACATTCTGCGGATTCAGAAAGCTCTCCAAAGACCTTGGACAATTAGCTCCTGTCAAGTGAAGGCAATTCTTACTGGCAGTGGCAATAGCCTTGTAGAGGCCCCTCAAGGATCATCTTGCCCATTAATACCAGTGGTCTTATTTCTCTATCATGCTCTAGCTACCAGGGACTTTTACTTCTGCCCTGGCAGCTGGATGTTAGCTCTTGGTTGACTAAGCCATCTGTCCTGAGCTCCAGCTTGTATAAAGGTACACCTCAACTAAATATGGACTTTATTTCTTTCGTCTCCCCTTGCCTGGAACAATAGTGTGATTAATCTATCATTGGTTTGGAGTATGTTATTTCGTAATTGGCTTACTGAGGGACATCATCCTGTATGCTATAGGCTGGTGAAATTTCCACAGTGAACCTGTGTTAAGTAAATTGCTGGCAAAGAAAAACTCAGTCCCTGAGCATAATTTTGCCCCTCCCCCAAGCCCCCAAAACAAAACAACATGTGAAAGTAAATAGCCAAAATTTATTTATATAACTTGGAGAAATATATCTTAGTATGTTTGGGCTGCCATAACAGAATTCCCTAGACTGCATGGCTTATAAACAGCAGAAATTTATTTTTCACAGTTCTAGATCCTGAAGTCCAAGATCAACTTGGTGGCAAAGTCAGTATCTGGTGGGGACTGGCTTATTTGTTCATAGAAAGCCATACTCCTGCTGTGTGCTCTTATGATGAAGAAGCAAGGGTACTCTCAGGGGTCTCTTTTATAGGAGCACTAACCCCATTCACGAGGTCTCCACCCTCATGACTTAACACCTCTCAAAGTCGCACCTCCCATGCCATTGCATTGGGGATTAGGTTTCAACATATACATTTGGGGGAGACACAAGCATTCAGTCCATAACGACATGTAAATATGCTGTAAGTATTAAGAGCTCTATTATTTCCCTTTAATGGCACATATTTTTAAAGTTTCAAATAAGTTAGATTAATATAATTTATCTTGAAACAGTTGATTGCTTTATTGGGATTTTAAAAATGAGATTTAAATTTGGGGAAAACAAATCATACATCTGAAATTTCTAAAGATTTGCCAACATGTTAGGAAACCTGGTGGCAAAATTATGATTATATGTCAAGTTTTTACATTTGGATGTAGTGAAGCATTCAGAAAACCACTGCAAATTTAGTTATTTCATTTAGAGAGAGAGAGAATTACTTCTTTTAGAATGTATACATAGAATATGGCTTGGCATCCATGATTTACATATACTATTTCATTTAATGTTCATTGGAACATAGGTCTTGCTCATTATAGCTAATAAAAATATGATACAAAATTTCAAGTTATAGTTTCTTCACGTTGGAGCCCGAGTTTGAAATTATTTTAATCAGACACCAAACTTAGGACATTTTCATGTAAAAAATTCCTTGATAATCCATGAATCCAATTCTCTTTTTGTTTCTTCCTGCAACAAATGTCTGTTGAGTGTCTAAAATGTGCCAGGTAATAGTCAAAAAACAATAATAACAATAACAATAAACCAAAAAAACCAGATGCACCTGCTTCCACACACACAAAAGTTGAGACTAATGGAGGAAACAGATGGTAATTTAAAAATCAAAAATCTATCATTACAAAGTTTAGTATGTACCTGGCTATATCAAATAAACATGTAAGAAAAAGATGTTCCCTATCCTTTGAAGACATAAAAAAAAAATCCCTCTAGAAACAGGGCAAACTTGGGGAACGTGTGGGTGAGCCTGGTGACAATCTGGGCAGATAAACTAGAAAATGCAGAGCCCTCGATGCAGCTTGAAAACCGAAGTGTCCATGTGGATGTGACAAAGGAATGGGTCATGGTTGATGAGACGGTGTAGAGTAGCAAGGACTGACAAATGGATGCATTATATGACATACCGAGGATTTTTGCCTTAACCCTACGAAAAATCAGATACTTTAAGTGGATCAAGCTGGAAGAGAGAGTTTCATTTTGAAATTGCTGCATTTTAGATGCCTTTGAGAGATCCAAATAGAGTTCAGTTAGATTTGTCAGTTAGATATGTTGTTCTGGAGACCGGAAAAGAAGTAAGGAATGAAACAATCACAGAGAGTTAATATAAATATAGGTGGCTAGTTATGTATTTAATAAGCATGTAATTCATATACATATTTAACACACAGATATCAAATTGTTTCGGTGAATATACCTGTGCTGTGCTAAGAGACATAATTAGGAGAATTTCAAAGCAAAACCACTTTTTCAGTATAATGCTATCGTATGACAGATGAATCAACAATTTTATATGATTCTTTTGTTTTAAATACTTTTAAATGTTTATTTATTTTTGAAGGAGAGAGAGACAGAGCATGAGCTGGGAAGAGCAGAGAGAGAGGGAGACACAGATTCTGAAGCAGGCTCCGGGCTCCGAGATGTCAGCACAGAGCCCGACTCAGGGCTCGAACTCACAAACTGTGAGATCATGACCTGAGCTGAAGTCAGACGCTCAGCTGACTGACCCACCCAGGCACCCCACCAACTTTACACAATTTTTAAGGTTTGGTATTCTGAGCAAAAATCACAGAATATAATGGGTCTTAAACATAGTAATATATTTCTAATATGTCATCATTTTATACCTTATACAAAGTGTTGTTTGGTATTAAAGAGTAACATTTGGAACCCAGTTCACAGCACACTAGTATGCATGAGAATAGTTTAGACTACATACGCTCATTTTACTATGATAAAAGAGCTAGTTCATACATAAATGTATAGTAGAGATCTATCTTTGTATCTCTGTACCTATCTATCAGTCTATCTATCATACACCATGTATCTATATCTAGAACTTCATATAGGTACATACCCATTCTACCAAATATCAGCTTTGGAAAATATGCTTTTAATAAAAAGAAACAGTCCCGTATATACAGAGGTAGGTATGAGTGTTCAAACTGCCAAAAAAGTGTGCTTTCACTTGATAAGTACTACCAGTAATGTTAAAATAATCACAACTAATTTATCATAAGTATATGAAGTAACATTGTGTATTTCGTAAAAGATATCGTAAGAGGCTTCCACTTCTAGAATGTAATAGATCATAGAAGGCTAATGCTTCTGCTGTACCTACTGAAAAAAAGTTGGATATTTATTTGTTTGTTTTGTTTAATGATATCAGGGGTCCCGGGACATGCTACCTTCCAGAAATGACAGAGACATTACAAGGTGAGCTGCAGATTCCTGAAAAGTCTTCCACGCATGAGGCATTTGGGATTTTAGGGACAGGTAGGAAGCTGCTTTGTGAAATTGCTACCTCCATGATGCTTTTATGCTTTCACTTTACCCTTTGAGGTAAAGTTAACAGCTTTATATCCAGTTAGAAAATTTTTATATTAATTTCTTTTTGTTCACATAACTGCTGTGATTTGTATCTCCTAACTAGAGTGTTACTAGCACAAGTGGGAATTCCGTATGTTGTTCTTAAAATCAGGAACGGTATATCATGGTGGAGGTTGAAGCTAGGATCCTGGTAGGTTTCTGTAGTTGTGTATGCTCCCTACTGAGAACATTAGACTTTTACAGAATTAGCCAGACCAGGTGATTAGTGCATAGTTTTTCATAAATTTTCTTCTGTAAACATTTAGCCAAATGTTAGGATTATCACTAGAAGTGACCAATGTTCAGGTGTGTTTGAAAGAAACTGTTCAGCGCTTATGTCAGGTTCTGGCCCATACTACGGTATTCTGGGCGTGAGAAAGAGAGACAAGGAAGAAAACTTGTAAGGCAGGAAAAAAGCCATTCTAACATTTAAGTCAATGTATTAGTGTAAATACCATTTGAATCATATTCAAAGGAATATTACAAGCATGTTAATTATTATAAATTGCTATACTATTTATTGGTCCATATTGTGATCCACAATGAGTATGTTGAAGACAATATCCTGATATAGCAGGTACCTGGAGTGTGAGCTTAAGGATGTCTATACATCTATATATCTATACATCTATTATCTATATATCTATAAATATATAGATGTATATATATATTTAAGACTGTAGAATATAGATGCAGAAAATGGGAGAATATAGACTTTTCACTCTGTTGTATTTACCTTTCCTTAGAAATCGCCTACATAGATTTTCCTGAAAGCATATTTTCAAAATCGTATATTCCTAACTTAATTTTCCCTTCATACCAAACCTCGTCAACTGAAACAATTCCTAAATTTCTTTGCAATATTTAAACTAGTCAAAAAGTTATTTGTCACCTCTACATTTTTTCCATAAAATAATAAAAAAAATTCTATTAAAATAGAAGGAATCTATGAGCCAGAAATAAAATATGGTTAGCTGTGAGGACTAAGTAGAGAAGCCAATTTTGGCATCCAAGTGACTGAGCTTTCCAGCATATGTTCCAACATCTCATGACTTGTTACTTACAGAACAATTCACTTCACTTGCCCCCATCATAAAAATGAAAATATATAAATCATTCATCTTTCCAGATTTTCAGACATAAACCTGGAAACATCTGTGGCTTTTTGGTTCACTATGCAATGTTCAGACTAGTCATTCAGTGTTTGACTTTTTTTTTTTCATCCTGGAATCTGTTTCATAATCACTACTACCTGCTACAAACCCGAATATTTTGACAGAGTTTTTGGTTCCTTTCGTAGTTTTCCCGTGATAAGTTTGAATTTTTCCTCAGGATTTCTTAGCTA
This sequence comes from Panthera tigris, assembly GCF_018350195.1. Lineage (NCBI taxonomy): Eukaryota > Metazoa > Chordata > Mammalia > Carnivora > Felidae > Panthera > Panthera tigris. The sequence goes on from NC_056665.1 coordinate 126,892,851, forward strand.
ATGACAACTATGACCTAAGTGCAGTGAAAAGCACCAGAATGATATTTGAAGCTGATACAACTGCTAGAGAAAAAGCCAGAAGAAAATACAAGATATTTCACCCCTGAAGAAAATGCAAGTCCTGGGATTATAAACTCTGCTGATGGTATGAGGTGATTTTAGTTTTAATTTTAGTTTAGTGCAGTTTAGTTTTAAATTTATTCGTGATGACACTATTCACTGTCCCGAAGTCAAAGAGTAACTTATACACAGAACCTTTTTGCAATGTGGGTATGAATTTTATTTTGGGATGTATTAAAGACAGAGGCAGAAAAGCTATAAAAAATAGTAAAAATCCTATTAAAAGCATTTTTCTTTTAAAGAAGATTGCCTTAATGTTGGGATCTTAATGGGATGAAGATAGTATGTTACCATATGGTCTGAATTGCTGTTAAGAGTCCTTTTTTTAATCAGCTATTTATTTTGAAAGAGCAAGTCTGAATAAAATAAGGAAATGCTTTCAGATTTTTTCCATTATTTCTTCTCTCAAAATCTCAGCTGTAAATCTGGTTATCTCTCCTAATGAGGCACCCTACAGATTCAAACTTTAGTAAAGATTTCCAGTAAAAAAAAAAAAAAATAGAAGAGGGTCACCGCAGGCAAATATTGTTACTTTTATTTGTCTTATGTTGTCTGAGTCTTAAATGGAAGCAACTTTTCCTCCAAAATTGCAAGCCAGGAAGACCAAGTTTCCAGAAAGTCATGGCGAATGTTTCATTTGTACATCATACATTAAAATTTTCAACCAGCGCAACGAACCAACGTTTCAAAAAACACATGATAAGAGCTGAATTTAAAAGATGAACTTTCCCTTCCCTAAAGGAATTCTTATAGAGAAAAGCGATATGCAGATGGCCAGTAAATTATTATACACATCAAAAGAAAGCTGATTATAAGGTAAAGCAGGAGAATAAAGGATGTATTGTTGAAGACCTCCCTGGGATATTTGATAACAGTGCCTAACTTCAGAGGTAATACTTAACTGAGTCTCTGATGTTGTTTTGAAGGATGGCTAGAAGGTCACCAGCCAAACAAACCAAAGATATTTTGTTAGAGGAAAGGTATATGAATAAAACCAGAAGCATGAAGTGGGATGGCATATTAACAGAACTGAATATTTCTTTAAACTCCTGTCAGATCAGGGGTCAAACACTACTCCCCGTTGGCTGGCCATATCCAGCTGCCACCAGTTTTGATATTTTTTGGAATGCAGCCATGCCCCTTCAGTTACTACTGTTTATGGTTACATTTTTGTTACAAAGGCAGTGCTAGGTAGTTGAGACAAAGAACATAGAGTCCAAAGTATCAAATATTTACTATCTGGCCTTTCACAGAAAAAGCAATTGCTGAGCTTAAGTCAGACTAAATGCATATATAAAAAAGAAGGCAAAGAGAAATGGTCACGGCCTTGATGCCTGAGAGCATGTAAGCCACTGAGTAATTTGGGTGGAAATGTGTTTCCAAGAGATCCATAGCAGCCATCAGCCATCTTGCTGTTTTCCTCCCTCCCTCTCTTTCTCATTCCTAACTTAATTTAACACCTCTTTACGTGCCAAAGACCTATATTAAACAATTGAAGGAGAGAAACCCATTCATGAATTAGTAATGACTTGTACAGAAGGAATTCAAGGAACTTTTCTGTACTTTACAGCATTTGATCCTCATAATAATCTGCGAGCTCAGGTATTGTTGCCTCTATTTCACCGACTAAACACTTGAAATACTGAGAGTTTAAGTATTTTTTTTCTAAACTCCGATAACTGATAAGTCATTTCAATACAGGTCTTCAGATTCCCAGAGCACTGATATTTCTATATTGACAAGTCTTTGTCAATACCAGGCAAGGTTTTAGAGCAAGCCTATTCTCTTGAAGACTAATCTAGCCCTACAGTTCTGTTATACCACTGACCCTTAATTTAAGTTCAATGTAAGGGTTGCTTTTGTTATTTTATCTTAGCCTGGTTGTCCCAAAAGCAGAGCCTGAAAAAGGCTTATGTGTAGGCAGTTTACTTTCAAGTGATTCCACAGAGCAGGAGTGAGGGACAAGGTCATGAAAAAGAGAAAAATGGGAAGGCAATCAGAAGATATGTTTCTGAGGTGACCACTGGCAGTGTTGAATTTTCCCCTGAGTTCTGTGCTCTTGGCAAATAGCCATGGTCAAGACATCTCCAACTTGTTGTGTTTGGGAAAAGACTTACTACAAAGAACAATCCTTCCCTATACAACTTACCTAAGACTTCTGGATGGCTCCTGTGTTTACCTATGACAAGGCCAGACACAGACCCTTCAAATTCCCATTCTTTGTCTCATAGATAGTTGGGTGAGCTGTTTGTCTACACTCACTAATCTGAACAAAAGGACCACTGACTTGATTCAACTGTACTTAAGTTTCTTTTCTCACCTCAGGCCCCTGACCTTTGGATCACCATTGGAAACAAGGTCTTGTTCATAGCCCCTCCTGAAAATGGACTGACCTTAAGGGGAAACACTCTGATAAACTCTTTGATTATACTGCTGGTTCAGCCTACTCCCCTACAGCCAGTTCTTTCTAGCTGGTTCTCAGGAGGGTTTTTATTTGACACCATGTGCGTGGGCTACTAATGTGGTATCTTATGAGATGTTCTGGATAGTCATGTGATATTCTTCTCAAAACTCTCTTCCAGTGAGATAAAAGCAAGGAGAGCATTATTCATCAGCTTCATCTTCCACTGGTTAAGGGTGTTCCTGTCAATGTTAACGCCACATTTCCCAGTTCACATTGGAAAGCATTGTGAATTCACCTCGCTACCACCGTCTGCCTTCCCCGACATTTTTGGGTTTGAATGGGAATATGATGGGAGCCTACACTTCTACATTTTATAAAAGTTAGATGGTGGTGTTAATCGCATAACTCCTTCTGGGAGACAGTATTGTTTCTGATATACTATGTTGCCAAGGGACTGCAGAAATCAGTTTTAGGGTCCTCTACCCTTTCTGCCAAGAATGTCTCACTTCACAGTTTATAAAAACAATGTGATATTTTTTTTAACTATTAAATATACCGATCCCAATTATATGCTTGGGTTCTAGAAAATAGAGACAGGATTAGTTATGAATGTATTAGACCCACTGTACAATGGACTTGAGTCAGACTCCATCCATCACCTCTACTCCTTAAATCATCATTCTATCTGGAAAACCAAGACGGCACTTTCAGTCCCTTGGTCTCAGTGAAAATTCAGACACCATGTCCAACAGTGTCCCGTTCAAAAAGTTTGGATGTTTACTTTCGCCCCATACATTGCAAGGATTTTCCTCTAGAAACTCAGCTTCCGCATAGGTGGACAATGGCTCTGAGGCAGGGAATATTACATTTAAAAACTGGTTGAAAGGTTGACATGATCACTAATGTCAACTTTTGACTCACTAGCTCTCATTTCTTTTTTCTTAGTTATTCAAGTCAAGTAACACCTATTTTTAACTATCTTTTCAGGATGAAACACCAGGATCCATTAATCATCTTCACAGATCCTGCAGGTTAAAGCAACATAATTACCATTTGGCCCTTGTGATCCATGATGGTCATTAATCCACCTTGTCCTTGCTCATGGAGTGTTGCCATCTGGCTTCTGCATTCCAGAGTCTACCGTCTCCCATTCAAAATAGGGGTCCCAGTCAATAGGTATATCCCTACATTGAACCTTGCCCTGGAGAACAGTGCTTTCACCAAGATTTTTAAAGATGCCACTACTCCTCTTACCTATACATTCCTCACTGCTTTAGCAAAGGGACCATTCTCCATTTCCTTCCAAGAGACTCATTTTTATTTTCTTGAGCCTTCTGACTCCTTCCTCAATAATCTCTTAAGCCATCTCCACTTTATTTACTGTAGGCTGGTGTTTCTTAAACTTAAATATAATACAAATTATCTGGAAGCTTCATAAAATACATATTCTTACTGAATACATCTGAATTGACTTAAAATTTGTATCTCTAATATGCTCCTGTGTGATATCCATGCTATTGGTCTACGGATAACAGTGCCATACCAATGCTACAGGTAGACAATTATTACGTTCACGCTGCAAAAAGCCATCTCATCTAAGACAGATTCTAAGTGCTTCAAGGCCAGTAAATCTTTTAAACTTGGACCCATTGGGCCAATACCCACAAGACCCATTCCACATTTTTTCTTGTTTCTTTCTGATACGTATTTTTGGTTTGCTAATTTCTTCATTATGTGAACAATTTCCTGGCAGAACAGAGACCATATTTTTCTGTTCCACTATGCTGAGCCTGGGTCTCTTGAAATAGGAATGAAGAACAAAGATGGGGCGCTTGGGTGGCTCAGTTGATTAAGTGTCCAACTTTGGCTCAGGTCATGATCTCACTGTTTATGAATTTGAGACCTGCGTCAGGGTCTATGCTAATGGTTCAGAGCCTGGAGCTTGCTTCAGATTCTGTGTCTCCCTCTCTCTCTGCCCCATGCCCTATCTCTCTCTCTCTCTTTCTCAAAAATAAATAAATATTAAAAAAAAAAACCTTGAGGCGCCTGGGTGGCTCAGTCGGTTAAGCGGCCGACTTCGGCTCAGGTCACCATCTCGCACTCTGTGAGTTCGAGCCCCGCGTCGGGCTCTGTGCTGACAGCTCAGCCTGGAGCCTGTTTCAGATTCTGTGTCTCCCTCTCTCTCTGACCCTCCCCCGTTCATGCTCTGTCTCTCCCTGTCTCAAAAAAATAAATAAACGTTAAAAAAAATTTTTTTTTAAAAACTTAAAAAAAACAAGGAACGAAAGACAAAGAGAGACAAACAGAAAGAGAAAAGCCAACCAGTGCTCAATGCATTGTGATCTTTGGAGGAGCATTATGAAATGCTTCTCAGACCTTTGCACTCCAAGAAAGAAATAATTTCTTTTTAAATATGTGCATGATATCTCCGTTCGTTTGAACTTCCCTGAGCTTCTGACGTACCCAGGTATAAAGGCCGACGAGGTTTCAGTGGGCATCCCATGCCCTGGCTTCAGAGAAGCCCAGGGATAAGAGGTAAGGAGCTGTCAGAGTGCACAAAGCTTTCATAAAACGAGCCACTGCAGTACCGGCTGACACAAGAGATGAAGCCAGAGTACTTGAAATGGCACAAAACAGTTGTCCATTATATCTTCCATCTTTCTGATCCCACCTTCCTGTTTGTGCTCCTCCCTCCCCATTCTTCCTTTCTACTCACTGCCCAGTGTCATCTGCCAGCAGCAGTCAGTTGATTACCAGATACAGTCTCTTAAATCTCTCTTTTTCTAACAAGGAGCCTGCAACTTCCAGCCTTTGCACTCAGAAAATGAGTTCTTAGCTAATCCTGCTGAATCAGAGGTCTAGATACCAAAACCTGCAAACCTGCAATCCAGCCCAATTCTACCTCTCATTCTCTGGGCTTCAATATATTATTCTGTGTCCTCATCTGGAAAGCAAGGGCAATGATAGTACTTGTTAATGTGCAGACATTTCACTGTGACATGTGCAAAACTGTTCTGAACACAGCAGAGTCCTAAACAAAACATAATCTGTTGCTTTTATGTGCTAACTAATTCATAATACCTAATGAGAAAGGCGTATGGAATGCTTAAAATACATATTCCTCCCAGAATTATTTGCATTTCAAAGGAAAAAAGTCTAATCAAAATGAATAACTGCTTAAAGGTAGAATTTCTAACATTCTGATGGAATCTTCTGCTGCTTGTTCTTTTGTTTTTTATTAGCTTCCGAGTATCCGTGCATACGTATAACGACCCTTTTCTGAACATTCACGGGTTGCCATGACCCTGCTGGCTGCTTTAAAGATCTTATTGTAGGGGCGCCTGGGTGGCTCAGTTGGTTAAGCGGCCGACTTCGGCTCAGGTCATGATCTCGTGGTCCGTGAGTTTAAGCCCCATGTTGGGCTCTGTGCTGACAGCTCAGAGCCTGGAGCCTGTTTCAGATTCTGTGTCTCCCTCTCTCTGACCCTCCCCTGTTCATGTTCTGTCTCTCCCTGTCTCAAAAATAAATAAAACGTTAAAAAAATTTTTTTAAATAAAGATCTTATTGTATTTATTCCTCCCTATAAGCCCAAGAGATTGGTGTCATTATGGTTCCATTTAACTTATAATAACCACTGTCTTTAATGTCTTAAATTACGTTATAGTTAAAGCAGAATCAGTAAGTGCCACGGCCTGAGTTCAGATCCAGGTTTGAATGAAAAGTCTTCCAAGCTCTTTATTCCACTGGTTTGATTATACCTCTTGAACTGTATTGGATTTCATGCCTGTTATCCTGGTCTAATTATTAATAACCCCATTCACTCCCTAAATTATCCCAATTTTCACGATAAGTTACTCAAAGATGTTTTGTCTTATTGGTAAATAAAGATTACCAGTATAGCAAATACTTCATATTTTTCATTCTGCATTTTAAAAAAGTTTTAAATAATTTTATTTATTTTTTAACATAATTAACAATCTCATCCTGTAAATCTTACACACTATGCTTCCAGTGAGCAGGCACTTGGCTTCTTAGGCTTACTCGTGCATGCATCATGCTACAAAAATACTTGGCATAAAGTAACTGGCATAATTGATATCTTAAAACAGTCAGCCCAGGTCTGGTGATGAAACAACACCACCACCACTGATAACAAAAACTAAAACAGACAAAACCCAAATCAACACATTGATATAACTCATATTTCTAGTACTTACATAAACTTCTCACATTCCTCCAACATTCCTCTCTAAATTTGTTAGTGCAAATATTCAGTGATGACAATTCAAGGCTTTTTTTTCAAAGCTAAGCATTTCTATACAGGTTTGTTTCAAAAAATCTTTTAACTGTAAACAAAAGAGTTTGGTGAGCACTTGTGGATGATCCTTCATTTGAGCTCACAGTATGCTATTATCTTGGGAAGAATTCAAAGGTTTGCACAACGTGTTCAAAAGCCAACTTTCTGCTAATGGCTAATTTGTGTAGCCAAACCCCAAGCATCATTTGGGGGCTTCTGAATCATTTTGATGAGTGTCCTGATGGGGGGGGGGGAAATATTAACAGATTATTCTTTTTCTTCTTTGTCATCTGTAAATGGATTGTGTCTAGTAAATTCTGGTTTGCAACTATTGATCCCAAAGACAGGTGATATCAATAGATACAGATGGTTAACTCAAGACTTCAATCGAGAACTCTTAGCTATTGTATTGTGTTAGTCATTTGGACCTGAATTAAATTGAAGAAGAGACCTGATTAGAAAATGAACACATTTTATGGATATTTAAATTCCTATGGTACAAAAATTGCCAACATTTTTACTTGGATGATGAAATTAGGAGTACATATTTCTTACATGTTTCGTGATAAATGTATTTAAAGCATTTAGTTAAAAAGAACCTCTATAAAATAGATTGATTATATTTTTAATACACTGCTAACTTAATATATATATTGTGCCATTTTAACTTGGTATAAGATATATTGGAATTTTTCAATTTGAATAAATGTTTTCTATGTAGGCTCACTCATAATGTGGTCATTTGTATCCAGAAAGTGAAAATGGAGGATAGTAGCAAGTAATCTTATCTTATAAAAATATCTAGAATTAATCTCCATCGAAGCGTTGCTATTAGCTTTAGTTGTTCCTTTGTTTTAATATATAGTTTCTTATTCCAACAAATTTCCCTGGTGATGTGATGGTACATTGATCATAAATCTTTCATCGCAAATAAATTTCAATTAAAAAAATCATCATGAACAGGTCTCCACTTCTGCCCCCACCAAATGGATATTTTAACAAAATGGGCATGGACTGACCTTCAGAAAAACTGATTACTGCTTCTGACTGTCCCATTGCTACTTACCAAATGTATGACTACAGACAAGTTCTTTAAGACTCTGGGGTTCAGTTTCATCTTTGTAAAAGTCGATGATGTTGGTCTAGATTCCTGGAATTGCACTTTCCAGTCTAAAAATTTAAGCTCACTCTTCCATTACTTTGTTTTAGAAAATAGGGCAACTCTGATTATTCCTTTCCTGACAAACTTTTATTTTAGGAATATACTAAAGGATCAAAGACTTCAGAAATAAATGTTCTTGGGGCATCTGGCTGGCTCAGGTGGCTGAGTGTCCAACTTTTGGTTTGGGCTCAGGTCATGATTTCAGGGTCGTGGGATCGAGCTCTGCATTGGGGTCCACGCTGAGCATGCTTAAGATTCTCTCTCTGTCTCTCTCTACCCCTCTCCCCTGCTCTCTCTCTCTCTCTCTCTCTCAGATAAAAAAAATAAATAAATAAAAGAAAAAATGTTCTTCCTCTCTCCAAGTTTTAGGAATGATTTAACATCTAAGCTATACCCTAAAAGCCACATTTGTTTAGAATCAATCTTAATTTTACAACCACCATTCATAATTAGTGTTGAAAGGATAAATTATAGGTAGTAGACCTGTAAACCTCAATTTATATCTTGTGAATAGTGAATAGCATGACTCAGTTAAATGAAATGAAAACCCAAATCAAAATGTCATGGGTATACACAGAATAATGACCTTTCAAAGATGTCCACAACTAATTTCCAAGCCCGTGAATGTGATATTACGTGGCAAAGAGGAACGGAGGTAGCACATGGAATTAAGGTTGCTAATCATATGATATTAAAACAGGGGAGATTATCCTGAATTATTTGGCTATGTACCATGTGATCAAAAGGGCTCTTAAACATGGAAGTTAGGAGGCCGAAGAGTTAGTCTAAAAGTGATACAATGTGAGAGAGTTTTGAAAGCAGTTGCTTCAAATTGTTTGAAGGTGACAGGAGACCATGAGCTAAGAAGGGGGGCAGCCTCTAGGAACTGGAGAAAGCAAAATCTGGGATAATCCCCTAGAGCCTCCAGATTAAAACCTAGCCCTGACAACTTGATGGCAGCCTATCGGGATCCATAGACTTCTGACCTCGAAGACTATAAAATGCCAATAAATCTGTGCTGTTTTAAGCCAATAAACTTGTGCTAATTTGTTACAGATGTCATTGGAAACTAATAGTCATTAACGGAAAAAGAATACAGTCACTGCTGAACAGCTACTTTGGTAGCGTACAATAGGATGTACACCGAGTTTTTAAAGTGGGTTTTAAATGTTTTTCCAGTGTCATAATAATCTTTTAAAAAATTGTAACACACATCTCATTACAACACATTGTGTATGCAGCAGAATGAAAATCATGAAGACTTTAGAAACACGGAAACTATAAATACACGCATAAAAAGAATACACAGCAGCATGTATTATTATTGCAAATCTATAAATATGAGTGTATGTGAAGAAGGTTTGGGAAAGAACATAAAACAAATGCAATAGAAAGGTTGAAATATCAGTCTTTAAATCTTATGTATTTTTACTGTTAAACTATATTGAGGTTGTTATTTGCAAAACTGGCATAAAAATAAATAGGTTGGTCCAGCAGGGAGCTAAGCCTCCGCAGCCACCCGACATCAATGAGGCAGTATTAGGTGGTACGAAGTGGATTAATCAAGACTCTGCTGCCCCCTTTCCGGATGTTAGCCTGGCCCGGTGGGGAGCTGCTCTTTTACCCAACCCAGTATCAACAAGGTGGAATGAGGTAGTTCAAGGTGAGCATAGTCGGCATTCCACATTTCCCTTCCATTCTAGTCTGCTTCACTCTACGTCTGATGCCAATGGGACCCAGTAAAGTGTTGAGTTTCCATGTCAGGCGGGCAGCAACAAAATAATGAGAATTTGCTTTCCACTTACTCTCTCCCTGGATTTGGAGGGCCTAGTGTAATGAGGAGCTGCAAACTGGCTTTGCACTCTCTCTGGGAAGGTATCAGCAGGGCTGAGGGGAGACGAAATAGCACCACATCTGTGTGCAGCGAGGCACTGTGAGTCAGGGGCTCTACTGTCGAAGTGTGTGTGGGTACGGTGGGAAGTTAAACATATGAACCCACCCGATCCTTGCACCTCACTTCCACAAGGAAATATCCTGCTTAATAATAGAAAGAATCATTAAATCTGATCCAGCGTTTCCTACTATAATATCCAACATGTTTAGAATATAACTGGAACAGTGTTCATTATACCAAGAACCAGGAAAATCACAATATGAATGAGAGAAGATAAACAGATACCAATAGCGAGACAAATCAGATATCAGGATTATCTGGCAAATCTTTTAAAACAGCCACCATGAAAATGCTTCAGTGAGCAATGTAAACTCTCTTGGAACAAATAAAAAAAATAGCAAATCACAGCAAAGAAGTAAAAGTTTAAAAAAGAGCCAAATGAAACATATATAACTGAAAAATAAATCACAAATAAATAAACGAACGGACCTCACTGGTGAGCTTCAGGTGATGACATTAATGAACATAATGACAGCAATAGAATTTGCTCAGTCTGAATATTTGAGAGAAGAACAGCCTGAATGAAGTTAGTACAGTCTCAGGAACCAGTGAAACAATAACAGAAGTCCCATTCTGATCATTGGAGTCCCAGACGGAGAGATGGAAAGAGTAGAACTGAAAAGGTATTCAAAGAAATAATGGTTAAAAACTCCTCCAAGCTGGCAAAACACAGAATTTACAGATTCACAAAGCTGAATGAATGCCAAAGAGAATAAAGCCACAGAAGCTCAAGCAAGAAATATGATTGAACATCTGAAACTAAAGACGAGAGAAAAATCTTACAAGTAGCTGCAGATAACCAACACATTACTAATAGGTAAGAATGAAAACTCACTGGTTCAAGGGTGGCAGATTTTGCATCTAAAACCCTGGAGGCCAGAAAGAAATGGCACATTTTGGAAGCACTGAAAGAAAAGAATGGTGAGCTCTAACTTCTGGATCTGGACACAACGTCCTTCAGGAATGAAGGGAAAGTAAAGACGTTTTCTGATAAAGAAAAACCAAAAATTTGTAACTAGCAGACTTGCCTTTAGAGAATGGATAAAAGTAGTTCTCTAAATAGAAAAAAAAAATAAACGAAAGCTTGAAACTTCAGAAAAGATGTAAGAACCTCAGATGGGTAAAACTAGGAGTAAACAGACTATCCTACTTGTAATGAATTTCTTAAACCATATTTGATGGTTGAAACCAACATTGAATGAGGTATAATACCAGTTTGTTCAATTATATGTAAAGAAAATACTTAAGACAATTATATTTAAAAAGTGAGAATTACAAGAGGACCTAAATGGAAATATTTTCTATGTTTCATACAAAGTGGGAAAATGTCAATACAGGTATACTATAGTAGGTTAATTAAGCAAACCTCAAATACAGTAAAGCCAAAGGAATCTATGCCAAGAAATATCAAATTAAACTTCTTTTTTTAATGTTTATTTTTGAGAGAGAGAGAGAGAGAGAGAGAGAGCACAAGCAGGGGGGGGACAGAGAGAAAGGGAGATAGAGAATCCGAAGCAGGCTCTGTGCTGTCAGCATAGAGCCCAACATGGGGCTGGAACCCATGAACCATGAAATCATGACTTGAGCTGAGGTTGGATGCTCAACTGACTGAGCCATCCAGGTGCCCCAGATTAAACCTCTGAAACTGAACACAGAAAAAATAATCTCAAAAGTAGTATAGTAAGCGATACACATGGTAATGCCTACAGCAACCACTAGAAAAACTACAAAGCAATAATATACTCTAAAACATAATAATTAAATCAAGATGGAGTCTTAAAAAGTGCTCAAGTAACTCACTGGAAGATTAAAAAAAGAGAGGGAGAAACAAAGCAAAGCAAAAAAAAAAAATATATTATTCCAATGAAATAAGAACTTACGTTCGCTCGCACACACACACACACACACACAGACACACGCACACACACACACAATATAGGGAGGTTCATAGCAGCTTTATCTGTAGTAGCCAAAACTGCAGACAAGTTTTAGTGACTGCTTAAGACAAATTGTAGTGTATTCGAACTATGGAACACTACTCAGAAATAGAGTGAAAAAGCTAATGCTGAACTGTTACCTAATATATGATTTCATCTACCTAATATTCTTGAAATGACAATGTTACAGGCATGAAGAAGAGACTGGTTGCTAGTGGTTGTATGTGCATGGGGTGGTGGTGAAGGCTATGTCTATCAGCAGGTAGCACCAAGGATCCTTATGATGGAGGTATTCCGTATGTGACTATGGCAATGGTCCCATGAATCTACAGATGTGATAAAATAGGACTCCGTGCCACCCCCCCGCCACCACATGCATGCAAATGAAGGCATCAAACCAGGTAAAATTTGAACAAACTGAACAGATTGTATCAATGTTAATTTCCTGCTTGTGATATTGTATCAAAGAAATGCAAGATATTAATATTTGGTAACACTGGGTGAAGGCTCTGTCTGTATTATTACTTAAAATTGCATGTGAAGCTTTAATTATCTCAAAATGAAAAACTGAAAACCATAATCCAGGTAGGTTAAATTAAGAAAAAAAAACCCTATCTCTTAAAATAGAATGGTAACATCTTAAGATTAAAATATCTTCAACAGTTGCTTGAATAAATGTAGTGATTGTCTATTATGTACTAGGCATTACACTTATGATACACTTATGATCAATAGAAATGGAGTTTGTCACGATAATATTATAATTATTTTCTCAAGAAAACTTGTCAGTGCTCCTTCCAAACATAATCGTGTAATTCCCATAATCTTCCAAAGACAGTGATTTATATGCATTTTCTTGTTTAAATAGTTATTTAATAGATACTGTGTTGAGGTTATTTTTCCACCACGCACACACACACACACACACACACATGCACACACACGCACACACACACACACACAAGATCATAGTACATTTCACTATTTGGCTTTAACTTTTCAAGGCAGTCCTGGCAAAATGAAGACAGTGGTTTTGAATTCTTGCCATTAGTGGTTGTTAATACATTTTGGGTAAGCATATTTATTATGCTTAAGACACAACATTTCCTTTCTGTCCATTGAACCAGCTCCTCCCACATTCCTTTCACCTCAGTAAATGGCAGTTCCGTTTGTAAATTGTTCCATTTCTTCAGGCCAAAATCTTTAAATTATCTTGATTTCTTTCTTTCTGTTTTATTTTTTAAATTATCACTTAAATTTTTTTTTGATGTTTATTTATTTTTGAAGGAGAGAGAGAGACAGAGTGCAAGCAGGGGGAGGGGCAGAGAGAGAGGGAGACACAGAATCCAAAGCGGGCTCCAGGCTCTGAGCCGTCAGCCCAGAGCCCGACGCGGGGCTCCAACTCACCAGCCAGGCCGTAAGATCATGACCTGAGCCGAAGTCGGACGCCCAAGTGACTAAGCCACCCAGGTGACCCTTAAATTATTTTTTTAATGTTTATTTATTTTTGAGAGAGCAAGGGACAGAGAGAACAGGGAAGGGGCAGAGAGAGAGAGGGTGTCAGAATCTGAAGCAGACTCCACAGTGTCAGGCAAAGCCCAGTGTGGGCTTGAACTCAGGAACTGTGAGATCGTGACCTGAGCCGAAGTGGGATGCTCAGCCAGCTGAGCCACCCAGGCGCCCCTCTCCCTTTCTCTTATTTTCAACAACAGCAACAAAAAACAAACCCGGTAGCTCTGCCTTTAAAACAACTTCCCATCGCTTCGCCTGCTGCTTGAGTCCAAGCCATCACCATCTCAACACCAGCTCTCCCAACATCATTACCTAATGCATTTCAAGTGTACCAAGGTGACAGCATCTCTCATGTTCAATGACGCCTGAAGGAATTAGAGTAACAGGATAGTTGCTGGCCTTGAACAGCCTCTTGCTTTTCTCATGTGACACACAGACATTCTTAATTTCTATATGGGCTTCCTAGAGTGGAGAAGATTGGGGATAATTGGGGTGAGTCTATTACAATAACTTTTAACAGTTTTCCTGTCGTATATACTGCCTTCCTTCATTGTATTTTGCACAGAGAAAATAAGATTTTTTTTTATAAAGCCAGCGTCAAATAATAACTACACCTGCACAAATACTCCACAGGCTTACTACCTGTTATGGCTTTGCAAAATTTGGTTCAGATGTGGGGCGCTTGGGTGGTTCAGTTGGTGAAGTTTCTGATTTCCGCTCGGGTCACGATCTCACAGCTCCCGAGTTCGAGCCCCATGTTGGGCTCTGTGCTGACAGCTCGGAGCCTGGAGCCTGCTTCGGATTCTGTGTCTCCCTCTCTCTCTGTCCCTCCCCCACTCACCCGTGCTCTCGCTCTCAACAATAAACATTAAAAAAAAAAAGTTTAAAAATTTTGGTTCAGATGTAAACACTGATGGTGCTACACGCACCAAGAGAGTTGAAAAAGGTTTATCAGTCACATAAAGAGGATTTCTGGAAGAGCAGAAATCCCAAGGGAGTTTGAAAATATCTTGAAAGAGCAGCAAAAGGAGACTGGCTTGGAGTTTTGTGGCAATAGGGCCGGGGTGAGGACTTCTGCTTGCAGATAGGGGTTTGTGTAGTTTGGCACCTCCTGGCACCAAAAGAGGGAGGCTGTCTTAGCTTGCCTGATGTGAGGCAGAAGGGGAAGAGAAGGAGCGAAGCTAACAAACTCTCAGCAAATTAAAAAAAGAAATGGAGTTGGATTTTTCCTTACCCCATCTTACTAAAACTCTTTACCACAGCCTCGCACACCCTACTGGCTCTGTTCCCTGCTCCGTCCCTGAACCACATTCACCCCCTCCGCCATCACCCACTCTGCCTCGCTCACAGGGGCCTCCTGTGTCTCCAACAAACTACACAATCTCCTAGCACCTAGGATAGTGCTTGGTAAATATTTGTTGAGTCAAGAAACACAATCTTTTTTTCTAACAAAATTAAATTAATTCAGTCCACCTCTCCTTCTCTCAAACAGAATAAGATTCTTGCCAAATTTAACTATTTATGAAATTTGGGTCTATCGCGGTTCTAATTAATGGCCTTTGGCAAGTTAATCATGAAGTTATGATTCTAGTTTCTAGTTTATATTTGATATTTAACTAAAAGAGATCATAGATTTTACCAGTTGCTGAACACCCAGTTAGGTTTCTGCCCTCCATTTCTTTTTCTTAAGATTTAGTTAGTTCCGGAGCAACTGGGTGGCTCACTCAGTTGAGCATCTGACTTCGGCTCAGGTCATGACCTCAGGGTTCATGAATTTGAGCCCTGCATGGGGCTCTGTGCTGATAGCCCAGGAGCCTGGAGCCTGCTTGAGTTCTGTGTCTCCCTCTCTCTCTCTCTGCCCCTCCCCTGCCCTTGCTCACACTCTCTTTCTCTCTCTTTCTCTCAAAAGTAAATAAACATTAAAAAAAAAAACAAATTAGTTAGTTCTTACCTAAGTAGTCCCATATTAGCTCTTCAGCAACATCTGTCCAGATACACAAATAATCATCTCCTAATATGCATACACAATTTTGAAAAAGTTTACCTACACTTTTGTAGTGTACTCTTTTGTGGCAGTAATTTTCTGTAAACACTTTAAAAGGATATTCTTTATCTTCCATGTGTTGTTTCTGATGAGAAGAGAGTTTGCTAATTATTGCTCAGTTGGAGGCAATCCATCTTTTCCATGTAACGTTTCTTTAAGAGAAGGATAGGTATCGATTTATTTGGTTATTTGCTTTTAATCCATATCTACTTTTTTAAAAAAATTAACGTTTATTCATGTTTTGAGACACAGAGGTAGACAGAGCGTGAGCAGATGGGGGTGTGGGGGAGCAGAGAGAGAGGGAGACACAGAATTGGAAGCAGGCCCCAGGCTCTGAGCTGTCAGCACAGAACCCGACGTGGGGCTCAAACTTGCAAACTGTGAGATCACAACCTGAGTTGAAGTCGGCCACTTAACCGACTGAGCCACCCAGGAGCCCCAACCCATATCTACTTTGAGTAAGTTGTTGGTTGTTTGCTTGTTGTAAAGGTTATTTTTTTTTCCCTTGGCCTGTCACCAAACTGCTCTAAAACTTCTAGTCGCTTCCAGCTAGAGTTCTAAATGCATACCTCGGTCTTATACCAATGGTTTGGGGCTCCTGTACATTGGTGTTGTTTGGAATATGCAGATTCAACTTAGTGCAAAAGCTGGTTATCAGCCTCTATCTTCCTTTTCTTGCCTCTCTGGGTATGGAATTTTAAGTAGGCTGTGGGTCCACAAAGAAGGAACAGCATTTTCAGCCTCTTCGCATTCCCAAGTTTTATGCAGTGATCATGGCTCTATTCAGTTTCTTTCTGTTCATAGGATACTTCTCATCTCTAACTCCATCCAGTCCAATTCATGTCTCACTCTCCGGACTCCTATACCTAGGTTCCAGAAGGTCTGCAAACTCAACCCGGCTCATGGTTTTGAGTTACTTTTCCAAGCTATATCTTGGAAGATAGCACATAATATTTTTGTTCAGTGAACATTTTTTAAAGACTGACAGATATATAAGAACACATATAACCAATTTACATGTTGATAAATCATTCCAAAGAGAATACACCCAATGACGGCTAATCAGATCAAGAAATAGGATGTTACCTAGACGCTTCCCTCATTTCCCTGCCTAGTTACTGACCATACCTACCTCCCCAAAGATCTAACTTCTTCCAATTTAGTTGATGAAGGGCTATGACTTTTCAATTCTTTTTATATTTCATCTGTTGGTGCTAGCAGTTTGTTGCAGAAATGGGAGGGAATGTAAAGTGAGAACAATGATGATACTTCTCAAGGAAGTAGATCCAAATAAATGTTTCTGAGACAACTCTTGCCTTTGAATCTTTCCTGGGAGGTTCACGACCAAGTCTCAGACTTCATACCTGTGTGCTTCCACTTATCTAAAAGACCTAGTACCCTGGAACCACTCTTTAAAAACAGGAGCCAGTAAGCAAAAAGTTAACTGTGTTTCGTGCTTATATAGATTGAAAATATCAGGTTTAAGAACATCTACATCAACATGAATAATAATGATATAACTGAGTATTAAATGCTCAAATGTGCTTTTAACTTCCACCATAAAACTTCCTTTGGCCTCATTTTCAGAGATAACTGAGGGCCAGGGATATTGATTTGAGTCTTGTGTTTCTCAGGTTAGTCATGTCAGTCTAAACTGATGCCATTTCTGTCTTCCAGATTACTACTAAAATAAGCGACTGGGGACATTGCACGTGTGTCTGTGTGTTTTTTAAATGAAATCTAAAACTGGTGAAATTATTTTGATTTGACTTTTTTTTCTATGTAAACCCTAAATGGGGCTCATGAGTAGTGTCAGGTGAACTTGGCCCAAGTTTTCAGAACTCACTCCTTCCCAAAGGATATAAAGAGAAGATTTATGACTCCAGGTGAAAAGCATAAGAAAGCTGGTGACTGTAGATGACTTTAGCTTTGGGTTTCTGGTTCACTGGGAGTCTAAAATGAAACTTGGCGATTGCAGGGGGCATGCCTTCTTAAATGAGAAGAAGTCCTTGTAGAATCTGTGCAAAATGAACTTCAGTCCATGGCTGTCTATTCACATGCACTATGTCTCCAAAGACCATACAGCTAACTTGTAGAAAGTAGGCTGCATTTTTATCTCGAGTTTAGATGTTGTCAACAATACTTTATGAATAGTTTGGAATTCCCAGTTTCCTCAATTACAGCAAATCTTGATAACATTTTGCATTACTCACAAGTATGACTGAAACACTACCCTGAAATGGGCTTAGTTCACATTGCAATATGCGCTCCAGTATTTGGAACAGGAAATCAAGTTATGTCTGTCCGTATATCTCGCACCACGTACATAATTCATTAAGGAATTAGAGCTCTGAGTTTTTGGAGTATTTTTTTTCCTTCCTATGGAATTTTTAATATGTAAGCCTGAATCAGAGTGTGTGTTTGTGATTTAAAAGTCCCCAAATTGAAGACTTTTGCAGGTGCATGTTGGCATGTGGGTGGGATCTAGACCATGGACGAGCTCACATTTCAGCACCAAAGTAGAAAATGGGCACGGAATGAATCCTCCTTTGCCCCATTAACAACTGGCCTCATAGGCAACATCTGGAGTTCACATAGGTATTTTATGACTAAAACAGCAGAAGTCACACTACCATCGGCTACAGTACTCCTAGGCTAAGAACGACAAAATGGTCATTGAAAGAACAGTCCCCTCATTGATTAAAAAGGCTCAAGTGTATTTCTCTTCTAATTTATGAGGAATTATGCAAAACTACCCTTTATGGACCTGGCTCCACCTTCTGTTTCTAATTTAGTGCATCATAGTGCTTGATTGTCCCCATCATGCAGGCAAAGATAAATGAACAATACTTACAAGGGGAGCCTTCTCTTTTAGTCGGTTCCTGATTCTTCTTCTTCCGCTTCTGTCTCTCCATCCATGATGTAGTCTCACCATACATGGGCAGATCAGCAAAATTGATAGATGGCCAGGATACGGATTTTTTGCTGCACCGTGATCAAGGCAGGAAGTGTATTATGAAATAGGCTTTAAGGCAGTATTAGGGCTGTGTAGTTCCTACATCAGGTTTTTTAAACACATAAAAGACCCATTTCTCTATTGTTCAGATCAATTGAGCTGCGTGTGATAAAGCACCTGAGGAATACAGAGAAATATCTGTCATCTTCAGGACAGAATTAAATAGAAAGAGGCCCCTGCATGTTTGAATTACTCCTTCTTGCTGAAGGAAGAGGTTCCGGTGTTTGAAAAGAGAAAATAGAAAGTGTTTTCTCAGTCTGCTGATAGCATGTCAGGTATAAATACCACTCAGGAGATTATCACTACCATGCTGTTGGAGTTAATATATACAGAATGCTTCAAGAAGCAATGTCCTTCTTTCACAGAGATCCAAAGACTGAATCAAAAGGAGATGACACATGAGAGAGGAGCCCAGGAGCTGTGCATCCAGAGCAATCCAGTTCTAATGAAAAAATAAGGGTCATCGTTTCTTTTTTTAACTTGTAAAGGCAAAATCTACATCTCTTTGAGGATTCATAATATTTCAGTCAGAATGTTAGGCTCCACATATGTATATAAATAAGCATGATGTGTGAGGTCATTAGCCTCACTGAGTTTACACTCTGTGAAGGGACCAGTGAGCAAACATCAGGGTGTGTTTAATGAGTCAAATTACCATGGTGCTCTGAGAGTAAACACAGAAGTGAGAATAGTCAGGAAAGACTTCTCTGAAGAGGTAATAATGGAAGAAAGAGATGTTAGTTTTTCAAAAGGCACAGAAAGGAGATCTCAGGGCAGATCAGCATGTGTGTAGGCCCTGGGGCAGGAAAGGCTGGTGTCTGTTTAAGTGATTGAAAAAATACTGGAGCTAGAGCCTAGTGAGGAAAAGAGAAAGTGTTAGGAAGTGATAGGTAGGCAGGGGATAGATGTTCTTTTCTTTATCTCTAGAAGTTGGAATTTGTAACGTAGAGGATGCAAAAAACCAAGAGTCCATTGGATTTTGCAAGTTACTAAAGGATTCTGAACACTTAGCAGTCTGAATAATTTTCTCCCGAGTAGTGACAGGATAACTGTTTCTTTAAGAATGTATTTGGGGCAGAAGATCATTCTAATAGTACTTTACATTTGCATAGATGTTTGATTTGGCAAGTGTTTCTCACAAGGGTTCTTTTCCTCTTCTACAAAATGTTTCTAAGCGGGGAGGATTCCGGTTAACGGTCAATTTCTCCAAACAGATATGAATCCTTGAATACACAGGACATGATGCCAATTAGTAGAGAGTATGTTAGACAACTTTTATTTTAAAAGTTCCTGTGATAAGTATTGATCTAATTTCTGAAGCCCTACAAAATCTGGATGGGGGCTAAAGAATTATGTTCCCCTAGTAATGTTCTGCGCACTTGTAGAGAAGGATTGGTTGGAAAGGGGAATTAAAGAACGTTCTGGGGTGATGACAATTTTCTGTATATAAAAAAACTAAGTTAAAAGAATTGTGACTGGGTCCCCAGGAGATTTTAATACATGATCAGATTTGAAAATCCCAGTTCTGGAGACAGTACCTTGATGAAACAGATGACCTGGCAGCACAGAAACGGGAAAACAAAGCAAATAACGCGATCACTAATTGTGGGGCTATTTGGTCAAATTCATTTATTCAGGCAGAGAGTGCTAAAAACAGTACTCTTTCCATTATCTGGAAAATGTTAAAAAGGCAAATTTCTAGTTTCCACTTCTATGTTCCTGACTTAGTAAACATATGACTAAAGAAGCCACCTTTCTCACGGGCATCCCAGTGCTTGTGTTAATGAAAAGATACTGGTTTAAACCTTTACTGTAGTTGAGATGATGCCCCAAATGGCTAAGTATGCCTAAAGAAATGTTTGATGCTTCGCTAATTAGTATCGAGTACATGGAATATAATTACCAGGAGTTTAGAAATGAAGACTTGCACTTTATTGATTAAAATATATTTGGTTTGTCTGTGTAATGATTTATTTACATTTATTGCCTTTCGTGTTGGGAGTTGAGGAGGGAGTATAAAGTGTCCTGAACAAAGAGAGCTCATAGAGTAGTTGGAGAATTTAGCCGTGTCTTAACATGATACTTGTAATAATTGCCAGAAATATATCTCTAGACACAGCCACCAGAAACCTGTTGATATTAGGAATATGATTTGGTTATTTTAGACTTTTCACAATGTAATGAGAAATTGTTATTCATTTTTATACCTGTGAACAGTGCATTTTCAATGTTTCCTAAAAAAAAAAAATCTCTCCTACTATTTAACAGTGATGTATCTCACAGATAATCTCACTCTCTACAGTGACATAGCATTTACATTTTAGACTTAAACTACAAATCAGGAGAAAACAGTTCAATAATCTCAAATCCATTTTTGAATCGGAAGTTTTTCAGACTGCTTTTCTTCCTGCGTATGTGCCTCTAGGTTCATTTGTCTGTGTTCTATCTCACTGATTTTCATTCAGAAAGTTTCCAAACACTGATACTTCATTAATTACTCATTGCAGAGCCTCAAGAAGTTCTGATGTTCAATTCTAAAACAACTAACCGAGACAGGAAAGAAAGGAGTCATAGAAGACATCTTAAAAATGCTTTCAAATGTAGGTCACAAAACAAATTTGTTCCTTCAGTGTAAACCTGCTGGTGCTTCATCTGTAGGCTTTTGTGGTCTCCGCTCTTCGGAAATAGCAGGAAATGTTTTAACAATTAGAGTGAGCAAATTGTAAAGGGAAATATGGTAGTGAGTTACCAGCCGAGTCCTTAAATAAAACATTCCTTTCCTAATGTAGTCCTGATGCTGCCCTGTCTTCTATTAGTTGGGGCCACTGCATTGCCATCGGCAAGGACTGAATATACAGTAGTGTGATAATGGTAGTGCAGCCAGCAATAGAACAAAAACACAATTATGATAGGAGCACAGAAGACGTAAACTGCATTTACCCTTAGGCGTCTTTTTTGGTTTCCCGTGAACAAATTAAGACACAGACTAATTTCGGTGACGTGTGTTTGCCTCATTTGCTTTTTTTAAAATGTTCTACCTTTTCTAAAATCAAACGTTATGTTTATTTCTTTATTGGAACCAGCTTGAAGAAAGAAATATTTGTATATGAGTTATAGCCACTTACTTTTTCGATTATGGTGAAGACAAGGGTATGTATTTGAAACTAAAAATGCTCAGCGAGTAGAAAGAGAGGAAGTTCAGGGGAATATACCATTTCACATTTCTCGTAAAATAATTAGAAATATTTTAAAATTATGTTTCGTGTATTATTTTTCAGATGAATAGACTGTTCAAAGCTCTCATCCCAAACATGACAAATTTCAATGGTTATCCCCCTTAAATCTACAATATATATATATATATACACACATATATATATACATATATATATGTATATATATATTACAATACATATATATTACAATATAATATTACACAATATAGAATATATATGTATGTATATTACAACACATATATAATACAATATATATGTGTGTGTGTGTATATATATACACATATATATACATATATAAATCCATACCTTTTATCTCTAGTTGTATGTAGTGTTAGATGAGCAAGGCAATGATCTTTGTGCAAAAGTCCAGTGGAAGTAACTTCATCAAAATACTAGAAGTATTTACTGTATGAGAAAAAATATGATCCCCGTTTGAAAGCTGTTCTATAAGATGCTCTTGATATTAGATTTTATTATTAATAGTACTTTTAATCCTAAACTAATTATAATGTGTGATTTTTGACTAAGATTTAGCATCATAAGCAACATAGGATTAGATTTCTGTGGAATCAAGTGCAGCAACCAAAACAAGCTCAAAAAAACAACTCCTTAAATATATACACGGATCTTTTTTTGAATATGTATAAGTATACAGAAAGATTCAAAGTTGGTAGACTTGAATTCAAATATGCCCCATACTCATATCCCATTATAGCATATTTGTTAAAAACCTGGGCCCTGGGGTCAGACTTCATTGGTTCAAGATTGTTCTCCATCACTTTACTAACTCTTTGACCTCATGCAAGTGTTTGTATTATGAAAGGTCACTTTTTTAATTAAAAAAAACTGGGGTAATAATTTGATCTGTGTTATTGGGTTGTATGAGGTTGATAGGAGAGGCTTCATCTAAGGCATTCCACAGGGTATTTGCTTTCATGTCTCAGTCAGTTAATGCTCAGCTACTTAAAAGCAAAGAGTTATGCATTTTGTGCTAGCTGGTTCACCTCCCTCTACGCCAGCCTTCATTTTTAATTATTTTTCTAATTTGGGCATGTTCAGAAGCATTCTGAAGAGAAAGAGAGAAAGAAAGGAAATGCAATTATAACCAGTTAGAGTCCCTACTTCGTACCAGATTTAGTAAGGAATTAAGTAATGTTAAATAGAATGAACCTCCGAATACCGGGAAGTTTGGTGATTTCTTGTTCCTTTGAGTTTGTCATATTACCTCTAGGATATCCATTGTTTTGTACATTCTAGTATAGAGTACAAATCTATGAATTGTTCTTCAATATCCCGTGCAGCCTAATTTGCTAAACCTGCAGATACCTTGACGTATTCTTCCTGGATATAGTTCTTTGAACCCATTTTCAATTATTTAAATCCAATTTTTATAAAATTTGAAGTTCAGTTCCACTCTTCCTCAAGGCTATTTTCCTTGCTAGGCTGTTTTCTCCATAACACTGTTACCTTCATTAAGTAACACAAATTAAGTACTTATATTTATCTTTTATTGCCAGTATAAATGTGTCTTCTGCTATATTTTAATTTCCACGTTTTTAATTCTTTGAATCCATATTACTTAGCACCATTCCAGGCATCCATTTAACATTAAATAAATGTTTGTTACTAATGATAGATATGTGATTATAGAATATCTGGTATGACGATAACTCTAAATTATGGTTAGGTGAACCATTAAGTTTACACAGTGTCTCAACTACAGCACTAAAAATGCTAATAAATTCTAGAAATTTTAGTTATGAGGAATTTCTAGACATGCACAATGTCAATGATTTTATTTGGAAGAAGATAGAGGTACCTGTTTGTTGTATCTGGAAAGATAGCTACTATTTAACCCTTCATGTGAAACAAGTAGCCGTATTCACTCCCAAATAGCCAATTTATGCAGATTTAAGGTTCATTTAAAATAGTGTCGGAGAGGAGAAACAAATACAAGGTGCATTAGAAGTTTAACAAATCTGACTCAGATCTGAACTTATTCTGCATGTGGAATCCATCAAACTGACTTTAGTGGCACTTGCAAACTTCCCTTTTCTGTAACTGTTCCTCATTAAACTCAGAGGGATCGAGGATGACTTTTTTCGGTAATTTATGACGTTTGTGTCTATTTGCAACAGTTGTAAAAATACGGCATAACCAGGAAACATCATAAAACACTCATAAACTCTCCTAAAGGCAGTCAAAGAGCGAGACTTTCCACAGCAGTTAATGATACAAATGTGAGCGAATTATCCCTCGGCAGAGGCTGTGTGAAATCTGTGAACTATGTAATGCTAAAATGCATTACAATATTTAAAGCAAATATTCAAAGCATAAAAATAAAAACAAAAGCAGTTTTGGATGAAGGAAAACTTATATAAAGGAAAATTTCTCAATAACTCTGTCAACCTCAGGTATGAATTATTATGGGAGAAAAATCCGTGTTACTGTAAAGTATCTGGTCTTATCACAATATTTTAGAATATAGTGTTCTCTGAGAGGTTATAATTTACTTACTTCTTAAAACCAATGAGTTCAGTTTATTATGGGTGGAAAGTGAACTGTTTTCCATATGGCAAATGCAGACTAATATTCTATTAATGGACAATTTCGTAAGAAATTGCAAACACAGGAAATACGTATTTATAAAATTACAGATACATAGATATATGAATATATCACCTTAGTTTAATTTTATTGTGAATGACACATATTGTACAACTTTTAAAATAATATCTGAAGGATTTGGGTGCTTTCAAAGTTCGTATTTTATAGTTTCTTGCACTACCCCCTGTGAAAATAATTCCAAGATAATGTGGGCAAAGAATTTTTGCTACCCAATTGATAGTACTTGCTGAATTCAATTTATTTTCTTTTTTCTGTGTTTCTGATATATTTTTGTATTGATTGGAATATGTGAGACCTTTCCTCCCCAAACCATACGAGAAATGCCTTAGACCTGATTGCCATTGTCAGGCAGATTTCTTCCCCAGAAACTAAGCTGTTGAGATTACAAAGAGATGAAGTTTTCATAGTTATGCAACTAGTTTGGATTATTCCTACTCAACATAATAAAAATCAGGTCACAGTCTAGGTACACCTGGCATGGCAACACAATTCCCGCTGCTATTATTGGCTGGATCTTTTGAGATTCCTCTTCCTGGAATTCAAAGATTATTCAAACTCTTGGCACAGAGAGCTTTCCTAGTCACAATCTGAGAAACAAAACAAAGCAAAATGGTGGTAATATCTTGGAAGAGTCACTAACCGGACCGTGCTTGCTCTGGAAGAGCTCCTTCCCAAAAGATTCAGAAAAATGAAATTTTAAAAGGAAATATAAACATACTGTCATCACTATATGCCGTCGGCTAACCATAGTAAAAGTCGTATGATCAGTCTCTTAGTGATGGCACAGAGCAAGATAAAACAGGCACCCTAAAGACAATGGCCCTTAGGGAGAGTTCTGGTCAATGAAATATGTTTAGTTGACCTATCTTTCCAGAAGTCTGAACATCCAACAAACCCTTCGTTTCTGAGCACGTGCTGTCATCATCTATCACTGAAGATTTTAAGATCCAAATTGTATCGTCAAAGAGAACAAAGAAGAATATATTTTATTTTAAATAATAAGAGGAAAAAAGGAGAGAGCAGAGAGAGCAGGTTGAAATTTCTGAGAAGCAGTCAAGGAAAAGAAGAGAAAAGACAAAAGAATAGAAAAGGAAAGAAAAAAGAAGAGAAAAGAAGAGAAAAGAAAAGAAACGAAAAGAAAAGACACAAAGATAATGTCAGTTCCCCTAATTTTCCTAAATTGGAAACACTGACTGTGTAGATCACATCTCTTTCCATGAATATGTCGTCACAAATATCTGTATCAACAGCTATATTAAATATACAAGCACACACCTATATGCATGTATGTGGGTTTAAAATGAAACTGCTTAAGTGGATTGAATTTAAACTTATGATTTTAGTAAAAAACATGACAAATAGCAAAACTAATTGAATACTAGGATGGACACAGTCCAAATGTCCTCTGTAAACTTGGTTTCTTTGTTCAGGCACCAGCAATATAGAATATTGACATTACAGAATGTAAACACACTCATGACACTTACATCATTATGTCACATGCTGTTAATCACCTAGCATGCTGTGAAATCTGCTAACCTGCTATAAAATACACACTTTTTTTTTTTATTTGGAAATGTTTCAACTTATTGCCTTTCTTTCTAAAAATGACCTGAAATTGATGTTTTCAAGACATGGCTAAACATTTATGACACTAGTCACAGAGGAGCACCACGATTGTGTATATGCTCACTAACATCCATTTAATAGCTTTCTGTTTGTGTATATGGTGTACATCTAAATTGGAATCTGAGAGCTCTATTAATAGTGGATTGAGAGAGTTCTGTACTCTGATTAATCAAAACTGTGCTGAACATTTCAAAGACAAAAAGGCAACAAAGAAGTCATCACTGGTGAGATTCGGGTCTTAGAATTTGCTAGTAATAACTTACATACCACTCTCCATTCCTTCATTAAGATTATAAATACCTGGTGAAAATGTGAGAGCAATGGCTAAGGTCCACTCTCCATTCCTTCATTAAGATTATAAATACCTGGTGAAAA
This sequence comes from Panthera tigris, assembly GCF_018350195.1. Lineage (NCBI taxonomy): Eukaryota > Metazoa > Chordata > Mammalia > Carnivora > Felidae > Panthera > Panthera tigris. The sequence goes on from NC_056665.1 coordinate 126,919,165, forward strand.
TGTGAGAGCAATGGCTAAGGTACTTATTAGCTATGAAGTTTGTTTATTTCTTTGATTCTTCAAGTCTTGCCTGTAGATCTCTAGATGTGATCTTGATTCTCTATCCTTTGAAACATGAAAGTGTCCAGAAAAATAGTTTTGATGCATTTTGTTTTTTCAATAGCCTGATATTCAAAAGCAGGCTTGATATTACACTCTGTTTCTGGTGCCTTTCTAGCTTTTTTGAGCTACTGTAGAACTTGTTTAACAAGATAATTTCTGATGAGATCCTGTCACATAACACAAATCTCATCCAATCCTCAATCAATGGGTGCCCAGTGGAACAGAGTCTCTTAGTTTTCTTTTTCTTCTAAATCCGTGGAATCTTGCAGCAAGAAAACTCTTAGTCACTACATGCTAGTCTTCTTTTTCAAGTGTCAAAGTTAGTTCTTTCCCCAACCACTATTTATTTAACTCTTGGTAATAAAAATATAGCAATGTGAGATGATTGCTTCTAAATCCCATTTTGTGTGTAGTGAAGCAGTGGAAATGGAGCAAAGTTCGGGGCACAGCCGTCACATGTTCCTAAAATCCTTTACCCGTGATTTCCGGTAACAGTGTCAACAATATACAAGTCAATCTCCTTTTCCATATTTTTTCTGAATTTTTCTTCTATGACTACATCTCGCTGGGAGGGAAGATTGATAATGTAAAGGATTAGATCACATAACTATTTTGGCAGGAAAGATGAGAATTCCCTTCTGGGAAAAGCATGTTTAATGGACAGAGTTATGTTGCTTTTTTCCCCATAGCCCGGCTCTGTCGTACACTGAGCAGGTTGAATGAGCTACTCCATTACCTGGACGGAAGGCATGCATCCTACGGTAATGAAAACAAACAATTGCCACCTATATTTGGAACTTATAATTTCAACTCAATTGAAGGAGAAACTTCGTGATATATAGTTGAAAGATAATTTATGAAGCATTTATTGGCCTTCAAATTATTTTCAGTCAATTAAAGATGTATTTCTTTGTCAAAAATTACTATTCTCAATAAACTGGTCCTTAACAGAGGGAGTGGGGAAATGCATCAAGTGGAATGAGTTGTTAAAAATGTACTACAGGGGCACCTGGTTGGCTCAGGAGGTTAAGTGTCTGACTTCAGCTTAGGTAATGATCTCATGGTTCTTGAGTTCAAACCCCGCATCAGACTATCTGTTGTCAGTGCAGAGGCCCCTTCAGATCCTCTGTCCCCTTCTCTCTCTGCCCCTCCCCCACTCCTTTCCCTTTCTCTCTCTCTGTCTCAAAAATAGACATTTAAATAAATAAAAATATACTACAAGAAAGTAATATCATACAGCTTCTATAAAATGACCTATAACTTTACTTAAATCATATCTAGGTGTGATTGCAAAACGATGTGACAGATATTCTTGTGTCCATCTTATAAGTTGGGCAGAGGAACATAAGTATACATTTTCAGAAATCCAAGAAATTAAGGATTATTATAATATTTAGCTTTGTCATTTTGATAAAATTTAGTGGTATTTTTAAGCAAAACATAGGGTCCATAATGAATAGATTACAAAAATGTTCTATTTTTTTCAAGACTGATCTTAGTGTACAAATTGGAATGCTTTATTTAGGAGCTGGTATTAGTCTTTCCAATATATTAAGTGAAGTCCATTCCCTTTCTAGAGTTTAATTAAAAATATATTGATGGAGAAGCAAAACAACAATAATGGTAATGGGGAGAAAATTGACTCAGTGAGAAAAGCAGTATTTAGAGAATTTCATTTTAGAGAATAAAAAGATGACTGAAAAAGTAATAGGAAACAATAAAAGGTTTATATATTATACTGTTTTTTTTTTTCATTGAAAAATGGGGGAGAGAGAACAACAAATTTTAAACTAGAATAAATCATTTAAAACAGGATTGATATTAAAAAAAAAGTCCCTGGGTCACAAATACATATTGAATGTCCTTTTACCCTCCATGAGAATAACAGTTATTCTAAGATCACTCTCTACTACATGGATAGATGAAGCATCTTCATTTGAATCAATATTGCCCAGTGTAGTTAATTTAAATCATGATGTAGTAGATGGCATGTAGGTCCCAGTCAGTTTTGGTTTCAATATAGCTCCTACTACTTATTAAATAAATCTTGAAAGACAGTATTGAACATGTGCCACTAGTTTTAACTATAAAAAGGGAATAGTAATTCCTAAAAAGGGCTTGATTAAAGATTTTAAATTAAATGAGATTAAATGAGACATGCGACATGACCCATTTTAGATTCTCATAAACCATAAATTCTCTTCTTATCCTTCTCAGGTGTCTCCTGAGATGTAAAAATATAACAGTTTAAATTGAGAAACTTTTGTTTTTATCTATGATAGGATAGCAAAACCAAAACTCCCTTTAGGAACTAGGAAAGCTTGATATGTCAGAACCATCTGTTGGAAAGCATGTGAGGACTGCTGAGGTAGCCCAGGTTTTTGAGGCCAAGATGGAAAGGGGTGTCATAAAGACATGAATACATGTTTTGTTTGTTTGTTTTTTAATTTTTGGGTTTTTTTTGTTTGTTTTTCTCCCATGAGGGCATTTGTTGATTCTTCGTGTGGACCCAACATTGGACAACCCAGGAAGAGTGTAAGAAGCCAGCAGAATTTCTTTCTATGTTATGGGTCTAGTTTACACAAAATGGAAATTTTGCAATGCAAAGGTATATATTCTCTGAGCAACCATACTTTGGGCTATAAGGAAGCATGGAAGTATTCAAGTCTTTTCCCCCTGAGACACTTGGTGAATTCTTAAACTTCAAAGGGCAAGAGTCTAAAAAGTCAACCCAGGGCACCTGGGTGGCTCAGTCGGTTAATCCTCTGACTCTTGGTTTTGGCTCAGGTCATGATCTCACAGTTTCTGAGATCAAGCCCTATATGAGGCTCCATGCTGACAGCACTGAGTCTGCTTGGGATTCTCTTTCTCTGTCTGTCTGTCTGTCTCTCTCTCTGCCTTCCCCTGTTCATGCCATCTCTATCTTTCTCTCAAAATAAATAAATAAACATGTAAAAACATTAAAAAAGTCAACCAAAAAGCCACTGAAAGCACAGTCAAGTGTTCTGGGGTCTCATGGTATAGACTAGTTCAGTTTGGACTTCAGGACCTCCCAAGAAGTAAAGGGTCTTAGAATTCTTCCTGTTCTCTCAACTGAGAAGTCTCGTGGGTTACACCTGAAGAGTGATGCATATATAGACAGACCGAGCATTGCAGAGAATGCTCCCAGACTCAAATATATTCAGTACTTGTTTGAATTAGGGTAATTTTTCCTATTCTGATTTTGGAGAAGCAAATATACAAAGAAACATAGAGTTAGCATCATTCAGAGATTCTTCACTTTTTCATGTATAGAGTCTGGAATTCTGTCAAGAATAACCAGGCACCAAGGGGCGCCTGTGTGGCTCAGTCGGTTGAGCATCTGACTTCAGCTCAGGTCATGATCTCACAGTTTGTGGGTTCGAGCCCCACGTCAGGCTTTGTGCAGACAGCTTGGAGCCTGGAGCCTGCTTCAAATTCTATGTCTCCCTCTCTCTCTCTGCTCCTCCCCAGCTCATGCTCTGTGTCTCTCTCCTTCAAAAATCAATAAAAACATTTAAAAAATTTAAAAAAAGAATAACTGGGCACCAAGAGAAGAAAAAAAGAGGATAAAATCCACCCTATGTGTTACACTGTTTGCAATTATGAAGTACATTTTTTCATTAATGTTATTAATGCAAAATATAGATGGCAAGATGAAGAATTCCAAAATTTTAGTCTGAAAAGTTTTCATGTAATCTTTTTATCTTGGTTCCTAAATTTAACCTTAGTAGGCTAAATTAATTCTGACAAATGCATTTATTTTAAATATGCAGAGATTTGGACATCATAAGGAAACAAGTAAATAAAATTTGAGAATTGTAAAAATGTAGTAAATGAAATCAATAACTAAGTAGATGGATTTAATGAAAAATTAACTCCAAAAAACAAACACATACATACACACATGCAAGAATAAAAGATGTATGAGGCATAGTGGAAATGTATGAGATGTTTAGAAATGTGTGAGGTGTTTAAATTTAGTGTTCTATGAGGACTGAAGAGAGAATATTAAATGAAATTCATATTTGTATAATAGCCTTACATTTGTTAATACTGATGAAATACATCAACCCACAGATTCAGTATACATTACATATCCCAAGCAAGGCAGATCCAAAGTAAATGACACCTACGCACACCGTACTCGGGGACTGAAAAACCAAGGATAACTACATCATCTTAAAAATGACCATAGACACATTATTTTTATTTTTAATGTATTTTAATTGTTTATTTATCTATTTTTGGGAGGGAGAGAGAGAGTGCACACCCATGCAAATCAGGGAGAGACAGAGAGAGAACGAGAAAGAGAATCCCAAGCAGGCTCCGAGTTTTCAGCACTGGGCCCAATGTGAGTCTGGAACTCACAGCTGTAAGATCATGACCTGAACTGAAATCGAGAATCGGATGCTTAACCACCTGAGCCACCCAGGCACCCCATAGATATATTATTTTTAAAGGAGCAACAACGAAATTGATAATTCAGCCATCAATAGCAACAATGGAAGCTACAAGATATTGGAAAATATACTTTGAAAAAATCTATTATTTAAAGGGCGGATTCTAGTTCTTTTGTATACTCTATTATCTTGGGTTCAGGCTTGCAAGGAATTAGAATGTTTCTCACAGGCGTTAAAAATACATTTTATATTTAACAGATGATAGACCTTTGTTTTCTCTAACTTTGAAAACCAACATATTCTTTAGTGTTCTTAGGAAAATTAAATTGCGGTCATAGCCCTGTCATTAATAGTGCAATACTTCTCTCTGGGTCAGCTACTATGGCTTGTTCCTGTAACTGGTTCGCTTTTCAAAACTTCTGAGTTCAGAACAATATGTGGAATGCTTGTTGGTATTCAACTGCTTTTTTCCTCTTTATGTACTCTATGTTTATCGTGTGTTTTTTTAAAAAAATTTAATTTGTTATCAATTTTTTTTTAATGTTTATTTTTGGGAAAGAGAGAGAGAGAGACAGAGCATGAGCTGGTGAGGGCAGAGAGACAGAGATACACAGAATCTGAAGCAGGCTCCAAGCTCTGGCTGTCAGCACAGAGCCTGACGTGGGGCTCAAACCCAGGAACGATGACATCATGACCTGAGCCCAAGTCCCACGTTTAACCATCTTATCTACCCAGGAGTGCCTATCTTCGTATTTTTTAATCATAGAAACAAAGGGTAATCTATTAATTACTTTATAAAATACTGTTTAAAAATGACAGTTTAAAAAAGGTAATGGTGGAGAGTATTTATTAAGACTTGAATATAAATAGGGATTGAATGTTTCAAAATATGGAATAAAGTCAGTATTTCCCTGTTCAGCTATGATTTTTTCTTAGAATCAGCTTAATTTGAAACTTAGCCTTAATGTTTCATTTCATAAAATAAAGAGTAAATACAAACATAGAATGAGAATTAGTATGAAAAGATATATTCCAAAAATATACCACTGTCAAAATGGCAATGCTGGAGGGAGGCGTAATGCATGAACTATGTAGTACATTTCATCTTTGTAGAATTTCTTCTACTTGCATTTTGGTGAGATATTTACTTCATCTTTGCTTTCCAAAACTTTTCTTGCCCCAAGAAATGTCTTCGGTCCTTGTAAAGGTCATACTTGCCTCTTGTATTTTCTACCAGCCTCCCTCCAATAGTCATTAATTTAGCTATAACTTAATAGGCAACTTCTACATAAATGTAGGGACTGACTCAAAATGCAGCCAGATGAGTGCTTAAAGCGCATCGGAGGGATCAGGTTATGTGCTATCTCCCCCTTTGATATTTGTGTCTATGGTTTGATACATCAGTGAAACCTCAACCACTTCTATAGATTCAATTGGCTCTGATTTAATGCTTGATGGATTAAACTTGCGACAGTCTTTTCTAGATCTAGGCCAGCGTTACTAAAAAAAGCTTTGTCTTAGAAGTTTTAATTGCATGAGTGATGAAACACCACTCATTCCACAGAAAACCTTATGTCTGTGAAAGCTTAGACCTTGTTAAGAGTGTAAATTTCCATTGTGTTCATTGTCAACATCTTATTAGTAGATACTACTGCATTTGAAAGTTGCACTGTTATTTGAACCTTGTCAATAAGAAAGAACTAAGGCCATTTAATTTGGTAAATAGAAACTATCAACATCTTCCATTTGTAAAACAAACCAAGTCAGACATTGATTTAAAAAATAAATGAGGTTCACAAAAGACAGTGTATTAGTTAGTGCTTTTAGGGAAAAAAAAACTAAAGGGAGATAGATACAGATGTATAGAAAGAGATTTATTATGAAGGTTTGGCTCATGCAATTATGGGGGCTGAGAAATTCCATGTTCTGCTGTCTGCTGTTGGAGGTTCAGGAGGATGGATATCCCAGCTCAAGCCCAGAGCAAATCCTTCCTTCTTTTGTTTTCATGTCTATTCAGGCCCTCAACAGATGGGATGATGCCCGTTGGCGTTGCTGAGGGTGATCTTCTTTACTCAGTCTACCAATTCAAATGCTAATCTCTTACAGAAACACACGCACAGATACATCCAGAAATACTGTTTCGCCATCTATCTGGACACCCCTCAATGTAGTCAAGTTGGCACATAAAATTAACCCTCAGGATCAGGAAGTTTAAAATTTGCTTCACAATATACCTTTTTGTAGATAAAACCAAGCCAAAACCAACCAACCAACCAAACAAACAAACAAAAAACACAAGGAAACAACAATGATATTCCATACCGAAGATAAGGACTTTCCACATGAGAGTGATAGCTTGTGAGACAGGAAAGCATATCATCTGTGAGACAGTGAATAAAAGTACTAGTGACATTTTAGTTGGGAAAGGTAGTTAGAGAAAATAGCACATCCAGTCAGAAAAATAATTGCACAATGTTGACCTGGTTGGCATAAATGGAGACATTGGAGTAGAGAACAAGACCATCTATCTGACTGCCTTTGCCTGAAGCAGGAAAGCCCAGACTTTCCTTATTCAAACTGAACATAAATATCTCTGACTCTTTTTTCCTTATTGATAGTGTGTACAACAAACTGTTTTGGTTGGATATAGGGATGAGTTCTTGGCACTATGTGAGATCAGAATAAGTTTCAAAAATCATTTACAGTTAAAGATCACATAAAAGATACTGAGTTTAACAGAATAAGTTCCTGTTTGAAGGGGGGAAAAAAACAACCCTTGCTTTGCTAACTTTTCACTAATTATTTTATCCTTTAAAAAGTGTACCTTTAGAAGATCGGTCTTGAGATTGAACTTGTCTAATAAACAATTCGGATTGAAATAATAAGCATTGCATAAGGTATGTCACCACTCTTGTGACCAATAATTTTGAAAATTTTTTTTCAGTTTAGTAATGATATCATCTGAGGTTTACAAAAGTACAAATACTAAGATTTGTGTAGAATATAATTGATCAAGTCCTACTAAATTAAATTTAAGAGAGCTATTACATATTGTGAATAACTGCTTAATAAAATCTAGAATATTTGTGCAATCTTTTCTTGTTTTCCTCTGTTAAATATTGGTAGATATATTGCATCCAAAGGACGATAATTTTTTTACTCTTTACCTCCCTCCTAGGGGAGAGTGCTTGTTAAATATATCGTACACTTGGTTTTATAAACTTGCATGTTAGATATATTACCAATACCTCTGTGGTGAATAAATGTTCTACTGATCAAATGTAAAAATTCACAGCTGCTCTTCCATAGCCCCCAGCTTTCTCATATTTTTCCTGTCATTGCTAAGTCTAATTGTTTGCACATTAGCTTTTAATATAAAACCAGCCAGATACAGCCAAGTAAGATTTAATAATAATGTTTGGATTTATAAGCCCTTCAAGAGCCAGGAGCTCTATGGCATTCACATTCCCCAAATTGTATAAATGTGGATCCTGGGAATGATTGCAGGACATGTAGTAAGTTGATGGCAAATCTGGACAACAATGGCATTTTATATGGCTATAATTTTTACAATTCTCAAAGCACTTTCTCCAAATTATCTCATCATATCCTCATGATAACTCTAGAAATTAAGTAGAAATTAAGTAGTATACATTTTCTTTATCGTCTTTCTTTTTGCAGAAGAGTAACTTTGGGAATAGAGAGTCTGCAAGACTTAACCAAAGTCCCAAATATACAACCATAATTTCCTTGGGAATAGCCACTATTCCCTTCAAATATTTTCTGAAGTCCACCATAGGCCAAACATTATTTTAGGGATACAGCAGTGATTCAAACAGACTAAATGTCTGTTCTTTTTATGACTTTATATTCTAATGAAGAAAGCAGACAGTAAACACATTAATAATAAAATATGTAGTAAAATTTCTTATAATGATAAATGTTATACAAATTAAAATACGGTAATGGGGTGGATGGTGACGGCAGCAAAGGTGATAGAATGATGAGGGATAGACTATCTGATAAGGTGATAATTACATAAAAACCTAAGTTATGGCATTGAATAATTGGAGAATCTTCAAGAAGAACGTGCTAGGCAAAGGGAACAGCATTCATGCAGGGGGAAGAAAGTATCTGAGTTATACTGGAAAATGTGGCTTCAGACAACAGAGACTGCAGGAAAGTGGAAAAGATGGGGGCAGAAAGTCAGCAGACAGGTGATTTAGGTGCAGCCCTTGGATTTTATTATCAGGTGAGTTTGGGAGACACTTCGGGGTTTGAGCAGGGGTTTGAAAGAGATTGTTTCAAATGTTATTTCATGTTTTCCCTAAGACATAATCTTCATATCATTTTATAAGACCAAAACTAATTGCAAAATATATTTTATCAAGGAAAAGTATGGGCTTTAGCTTCAGTTCTGCATTCAAATCTTGACCACACTGTTGTATGCCTTGCCGTGTTCTGGATTCCAGTTTATTCATCAGGAAGTGGATGAATAATGAGGATCTTAGAGAATTCGTGAAGCACGTGGACTTGTAACATATGTAGCAGTCATTGGTATTTTTTTAATGAAGTAGCATTATTAGCTTAGAAAAAATGTATTACAATTAGGTTCTATTGGTTAAATACAGGTCTTACCAAATACATGTAACTATCCTGGATGTATATTTGTAATTAACTATTTGAAATATAGACGGACAAAGGACACAAAGGATAAGGTATATAAACTTGTCCTTTATATTTTGGTCTTTAATTTTAAATGAAATGGGAATTCTTATGCTGTAGAAAACACAAAATTATACCAGATGGCAGTAGCATACAGGTGTACTTCTGAAAAGCAGAAAGATATAACACATATTAATAATGCAAATTCTCCAAGAGAAAATACTGCCTTTGCTCATTTAGAATGTCAGTATGTTTGGTTATGAACTTATACACATCTGGATGTTTTTTAAAGATCATTAATAAAGAGCTAGCGAGAGATGGCATCAGTGGGAGATGGCATTTATAAAAGGTTTTAGAAGATAATGGTAAAAGTCCCAAACATAAAATTAGGTTTTTTCACAATTTTTAAATGTTAATGAGTATTCCAAACTTTACCCACATTGCTTTGTAAAGGCAATGGTTCACTTTCTGAAGTTTTCCTCTCCTATGAAAAAACACAAAAATAATCTTAAAAAAGAAAAGATTGCTCCCCAAAATCAATAGCAACAAAGGCAAATACCTTGGAAGAAACATACGATTCTCATTGAGTTATAAGTTTTATAGACTAATGCAGGTTTATTTTGGAAGATAAAGAGAAACAATGCTTTTTTTTTTTAAAGAGAAACAGATTTTTATGAGTGCAAGTATTTATGAGCCCAGATGAGCTAAGGTTCATAGTGAGAGCCAATAGTCAAAGAAGAAAAAAAAAATCTTGGGTTTTATACAAAACAAGATAATTCATTGTATACAACACATTTTATTCAACTGCATTCTAAAAATGTTTTATACAGTTAAATTACATAAGACCTTGGATAGTACACGTATATTGTGTAATATAAATTATAGAAGTGTGTAAATGTATTGTGTTGTGACCAAATTAGTCAGTCACAAAAGAGCTGAGTCAGAAGGAAAGTCAGAATTATAGGCAAAAGTAGGAAATATAAGAGGGCTGTTTTATATGATATCTATAGTCAGAGAAAGAATACCCTGTTGTAAAGACAGAATAAAAGAAATATCCAGATAGCAAACTGTGGATAGAAGACCGAAAACAAAATCATGACAAAAAAGCAAATAAGACAACAAGCTTGGATAATCCACTGTTCTGGGCAGTTTTCAGAAGTTGGCTCAAACTTCAGTACAGTCATTCAACTTCAAACACATGGCAATGACAAAGATCAAAAGAGAAAATCTCAGCAATTAGACTCACAGCTCTGTGGATTAGAAGCTCAGTCAATGGTTCTGGAATAAAGCCAAGGCTCTCTAGAGGCAGTGCCTAGGAGTGCAGTGTTTGTGGGGTAAAGAGATTGTGGCCAGTAGAGAATTAGTGATTTTGCAAAAAAGATGTGGAGCCATCATAAGACACAAAGCCTGAAGCCAAGGGCTTGGGCGGGACTCCCAAGCGTGTTGACTGAGGCTGAAAAAATAATGGCTGTTAGTTGGGTTTCAGTTTTCAATAAACTGAAGACTGAGAGCACAGAGAGAAGAAGGAGTAAATACATGACCTGATGACAAGAATTGAGTCAAATATTCCACTAGTTACGTAACTGGGCCTGGGATAACTTCAATATCATATTTTGAGTTGGACATACTGGTCCTATGTGGAATTTTCACTAAATAGCAGGTAAAGGTTACTATTAATTGCTCCCAGTGAAAGAATTTAAGGTAGTAAATTCAAGAGAGGCTCTTCTGGTCAGCAATGCCCCATCACAAAAAAGAGAAAACAAAACAACAGCACAACCAACCAATACCTTTGAAAGAGACACCAGACAAAATTATGAAATAGCTTACATTCTCGTAATCTAAATATCGAGGAAATCAAAAGTGTAATGATGGTCTAAAGACCATCATTTTAAGTTTTAACCAAAACTACACAAATGAATACTATATTTTGTCCCAACTTTCTGACCCCTTTTTGTTAATAAAATTATAAGAAGAAAAAAAGTTATTTCTTTAAATAAACAGCAGTTACCACTTATCTAGTCAGTTCTACCTTGGGGGAACATCTAAGGAGAATATCAAAAGAATTTGTGTTTCAGATCAAGAAGGAGAAGAGAGTCGCAACAGGCTAATTTGCAACTATGTGTTAGACATAGGAAATATTTCACATTGCTGCTCTATTCATTCCACCACTAAATGGTTGGAATCAAAGGTAGGAGATAAATGATGTGATCTCTAGTCTGTTCTGGCATCAGTGTTTGGAAGAAAATTACTGGAATACCATCACATGGTTTGCTTTCCTGCATTTACCATTATCCCCAGAAGGTTGGAATTAGTTAGAGTGTAAGGGACTTGAAGAAGAATCCAAGGTTGCCGTAGAGGATAAACTTCAAATGCTACCATATGACCGATTTTTGGACTGGGAGATCAGTTATCCAGCCTAGACAACTGCAAAATTTAGACAAAGAAATGAGAGAAATACAAACAAACAAAAAAACACATAAACCAAAAAATCCCACTCAAACTGAACTTGAAACCCAAATTAAAAATTTTATAAGTGGATCTAATTTTAACAAAAACAGCCTACGGAATCAAAGATTAGAACACAAATTTACTCTAAAAAACTACAAAGAGCTTAAAATAAATCTAGTCTAATAAATTCATAGTGCAGAAAGACACATTGCAGGTGAAATAGACTCTAGCTTGAACACAGTGACAGAGTGGTGAATTTCAGGAAAATAATTGACAGGAAAATCTTGCCCCGCCCCCCTGAAAAAATATCAAAAGTGATAAGGATATTTTTTTAAGACAACAAGGGGCAGTCAACAAAAGACAAATAACATATGATTTCACTCATATGTGGAATTTAAGAAACAAAACAGGTGAAAATAGGGAAGGGGAGGAAAGTTAAAATAAGATAAAAACAGAGAAGGAGGCAAACCATAAGAGACTTAACTATAGTGAACACACTGAGGGTTGCTAGAGAGTAGGTTGTTGGAGGGTTGGGCTAAATGGTGATGGGCTTTAAGGAAGGCACTTGTTGGGAAGAGCACTGGATGTTATATGTAAGTGATGAATCACTAAATTCTACTCCTGAAACCAATACTACACTATATGTTAACTAACTTGAATGTAAATAAAAACCTGGAAGCAAAAGAAAAAAATGTAAACAAGGGACAGACTTTGATATTCCAGTTATATTTAAAGAGAAAGTCACAAATACTATTTGTATACCAAGCAGTGATATTTGTATAGATAATACAATTTGCAGACCAAACAAAACAGAGCAATATTTGTATAGAAAGAATATATGCAAAATTTGAGAAAGACAGCAATTCATAGATTGAATAGTCTGCGAAATAGGCAGGGCAAAGATAAATATACAACCACACATTTTATAGTAAATTTGCATGTCATGACTAATAAAGAGAAGCCATTAAAACCATCTGAAAGAGAGGGGGGTTCTGGAAGATGGCGGCATAGGAGGACGCGGGGCTCACAGCGCGTCCTGCCGATCACTTAGATTCCACCTACACCTGCCTAAAGAAACCAGAAAACCGCCAGAGGAGTAGCAGAAGGGAGTCTCCGGAGTCAAGCGCAGACCAGAGGCCCACGGAAGAGGGTAGGAAGGGCGGCGAGGCGGTGCGCGCTCCACGGACTGGCGGGAGGGAGCCGGGGCGGAGGGGCGGCTCGCCGGCCAAGCAGAGCCCCCGAGTCGGGCTGGCAAAAGCGGAGGGGCCGGACGGACTGTGTTCCGACAGCAAGCGCGACTTAGCGTCTGGGAGGTCATAAGTTAACAGCTCTGCTCAGAAAGCGGGAAGGCTGGAGGACAAAGGGAGGGAGAGCTGCTGAGCCCCCGGACGGCAGAGCTCAGCTTGGCGGGGAACAAAGGAGCCAGCGCCATCTCCCCCGCCCATCCCCCAGCCAAAATCCCAAAGGGAACCAGTTCCTGCCAGGGAACTTGCTCGCTCCGCGCAAACACCCAACTCTGTGCTTCTGCGGAGCCAAACCTCCGGCAGCGGATCTGACTCCCTCCCGCTGCCACAGGGCCCCTCCTGAAGTGGATCACCTAAGGAGAAGCGAGCTAAGCCTGCCCCTCCAGCCCCCGTGCACCTTGCCTACCCACCCCAGCTAATACGCCAGATCCCCAGCAACACAAGCCTGGCAGTGTGCAAGTAGCCCAGACGGGCCACGCCACCCCACAGTGAATCCCGCCCCTAGGAGAGGGGAAGAGAAGGCACACACCAGTCTGACTGTGGCCCCAGCAGTGGGCTGGGGGCAGACATCGGGTCGGACTGCGGCCCCGCCCACTAACTCCAGTTATACACCACAGCACAGGGGAAGTGCACTGCAGGTCCTCACCACGCCAGGGACTCTCCAAAATGACCAAACGGAAGAATTCCCCTCAGAAGAATCTCCAGGAAATAACAACAGCTAATGAACTGATCAAAAAGGATTTAAATAATATAACAGAAAGTGAATTTAGAATAATAGTCATAAAATTAATCGCTGGGCTTGAAAACAGTATACAGGACAGCAGAGAATCTCTTGCCACAAAGATCGAGGGACTAAGGAACAGTCACGAGGAGTTGAAAAACGCTTTAAACGAATTGCAAAACAAAATGGAATCCACGATGGCTCGGCTTGAAGAGGCAGAGGAGAGAATAGGTGAACTAGAAGATAAAGTTATGGAGAAAGAGGAAGCTGAAAGAAAGAGAGATAAAAAAATCCAGGAGTATGAGGGGAAAATTAGAGAACTAAGTGATACACTAAAAAAAAATAATATACGCATAATTGGTATCCCAGAGGAGGAAGAGAGAGGGAAGGGTGCTGAAGGGGTACTTGAACAAATTATAGCTGAGAACTTCCCTGAACTGGGGAAGGAAAAAGGCATTGAAATCCAAGAGGCACAGAGAACTCCCTTCAGACGTAACTTGAATCGATCTTCTGCACGACGTATCATAGTGAAACTGGCAAAATACAAGGATAAAGAGAAAATTCTGAAAGCAGCAAGGGATAAACGTGCCCTCACATATAAAGGGAGACCTATAAGACTCGTGACTGATCTCTCCTTTGAAACTTGGCAGGCCAGAAAGGCTTGGCACGATATCTACAGTGTGCTAAACAGAAAAAATATGCAGCCGAGAATCCTTTATCCAGCAAGTCTGTCATTTAGAATAGAAGGAGAGATAAAGGTCTTCCCAAACAAACAAAAACTGAAGGAATTTGTCACCACGAAACCAGCCCTACAAGAGATCCTAAGGGGGATCCTGTGAGACAAAGTACCAGAGACATCACTACAAGCATAAAACATACAGACATCACAATGACTCTAAACCCATATCTTTCTATAATAACACTGAATGTAAATGGATTAAATGCGCCAACTAAAAGACATAGGGTATCAGAATGGATAAAAAAACAAGACCCATCTATTTGCTGTCTACAAGAGACTCATTTTAGATCTGAGGACACCTTTAGATTGAGAGTGAGGGGATGGAGAACTATTTATCATGCTCCTGGAAGCCAAAAGAAAGCTGGAGTAGCCATACTTATATCAGACAAACTAGACTTTAAATTAAAGGCTGTAACAAGAGATGAAGAAGGGCATTATATAATAATCACAGGGTCTATCCACCAGGAAGAGCTAACTATTATAAATGTCTATGCGCCAAATACCCGAGCCCCCAGATATATAAAACAATTACTCATAAACATAAGCAACCTTATTGATAAGAATGTGGTCATTGCAGGGGACTTTAACACCCCACTTACAGAAATGGATAGATCATCTAGACACACAGTCAATAAAGAAACAAGGGCCCTGAATGATACATTGGATCAGATGGACTTGACAGATATATTTAGAACTCTGCATCCCAAAGCAACAGAATATACTTTCTTCGCGAGTGCACATGGAACATTCTCCAAGATAGATCATATACTGGGTCACAAAACAGCCCTTCATAAGTTTACAAGAATTGAAATTATACCATGCATACTCTCAGACCACAATGCTATGAAGCTTGAAATCAACCACAGGAAAAAGTCTGGAAAACCTCCAAAAGCATGGAGGTTAAAGAACACCCTACTAACGAATGAGTGGGTCAACCAGGCAATTAGAGAAGAAATTAAAACATATATGGAAACAAACGAAAATGAAAATACAACAATCCAAACGCTTTGGGATGCAGCGAAGGCAGTCCTGAGAGGAAAATACATTGCAATCCAGGCCTATCTCAAGAAACAAGAAAAATCCCAAATACAAAACCTAACAGCACACCTAAAGGAAATAGAAGCAGAACAGCAAAGGCAGCCTAAACCCAGCAGAAGAAGAGAAATAATAAAGATCAGAGCAGAAATAAACAATATAGAATCTAAAAAAACTGTAGAGCAGATCAACGAAACCAAGAGTTGGTTTTTTGAAAAAATAAACAAAATTGACAAACCTCTAGCCAGGCTTCTCAAAAAGAAAAGGGAGATGACCCAAATAGATAAAATCATGAATGAAAATGGAAGGATTACAACCAATCCCTCAGAGATACAAACAATTATCAGGGAATACTATGAAAAATTATATGCCAGCAAATTGGACAACCTGGAAGAAATGGACAAATTTCTAAACACCCACACTCTTCCAAAACTCAATCAGGAGGAAATAGAAAGCTTGAACAGACCCATAACCAGCGAAGAAATTGAATCGGTTATCAAAAATCTCCCAACAAATAAGAGTCCAGGACCAGATGGCTTCCCAGGGGAGTTCTACCAGACATTTAAAGCAGAGATAATACCTATCCTTCTCAAGCTATTCCAAGAAATAGAAAGGGAAGGAAAACTTCCAGACCCATTCTATGAAGCCAGTATTACTTTGATTCCTAAACCAGACAGAGACCCAGTAAAAAAAGAGAACTACAGGCCAATATCCCTGATGAATATGGATGCAAAAATTCTTAATAAGATACTAGCAAATTGAATTCAACAGCATATAAAAAGAATTATTCACCATGATCAAGTGGGATTCATTCCTGGGATGCAGGGCTGGTTCAACATTCGCAAATCGATCAACGTGATACATCACATTAACAAAAAAAAAGAGAAGAACCATATGATCCTGTCAATCGATGCAGAAAAGGCCTTCGACAAAATCCAGCACCCTTTCTTAATAAAAACCCTTGAGAAAGTCGGGATAGAAGGAACATACTTAAAGATCATAAAGGCCATTTATGAAAAGCCCACAGCTAACATCATCCTCAACGGGGAAAAACTGAGAGCTTTTTCCCTGAGATCAGGAACACGACAGGGATGCCCACTGTCACCGCTGCTGTTTAATATAGTGCTGGAAGTTCTAGCATTAGCAATCAGACAACAAAAGGAAATCAAAGGCATGAAAATTGGCAAAGATGAAGTCAAGCTTTCGCTTTTTGCAGATGACATGATATTATACATGGAAAATCCGATAGACTCCACCAAAAGTCTGCTAGAACTGATACATGAATTCAGCAAAGTTGCAGGATACAAAATCAACGTGCAGAAATCAGTTGCATTCTTATACACTAACAATGAAGCAACAGAAAGACAAATGAAGAAACTGATCCCATTCACAATTGCACCAAGAAGCATAAAATACCTAGGAATAAATCTAACCAAAGATGTAAAAGATCTGTATGCTGAAAACTATAGAAAGCTTATGCAGGTAATTGAAGAAGATATAAAGAAATGGAAAGACATTCCTTGCTCATGGATTGGAAGAATAAATATTGTCAAAATGTCAATACTACCCAAAGCTATCTACACATTCAATGCAATCCCAATCAAAATTGCACCAGCATTCTTCTCGAAACTAGAACAAGCAATCCTAAAATTCATATGGAACCACAAAAGGCCCCGAATAGCCAAAGTAATTTTGAAGAAGAAGACCAAAGCAGGAGGCATCACAATCCCAGACTTTAGCCTCTACTACAAAGCTGTCATCATCAAGACAGCATGGTATTGGCATAAAAACAGACACATAGACCAATGGAATAGAATAGAAACCCCAGAACTAGACCCACAAACGTATGGCCAACTCATCTTTGACAAAGCAGGAAAGAACATCCAATGGAAAAAAGACAGTCTCTTTAACAAATGGGCCTGGGAGAACTGGACAGCAACATGCAGAAGGTTGAAACTAGACCACTTTCTCACACCATTCACAAAAATAAACTCAAAATGGATAAAGGACCTGAATGTGAGACAGGAAACCATCAAAACCTTAGAGGAGAAAGCAGGAAAAGACCTCTCTGACCTCAGCCGTAGCAATCTCTTACTCGGCACATCCCCAAAGGCAAGGGAATTAAAAGCAAAAGTGAATTACTGGGACCTTATGAAGATAAAAAGCTTCTGCACAGCAAAGGAAACAACCAACAAAACTAAAAGGCAACCAACGGAATGGGAAAAGATATTTGCAAATGACACATCGGACAAAGGGCTAGTATCCAAAATCTATAAAGAGCTCATCAAACTCCACACCAGAAAAACAAATAACCCAGTGAAGAAATGGGCAGAAAACATGAATAGACACTTCTCTAAAGAAGACATCCGGATGGCCAACAGGCACATGAAAAGATGTTCAACGTCGCTCCTTATCAGGGAAATACAAATCAAAACCCCACTCAGATACCACCTCACGCCAGTCAGAGTGGCCAAAATGAAGAAATCAGGGGACTATAGATGCTGCAGAGGATGTGGAGAAACAGGAACCCTCTTGCACTGTTGGTGGGAATGCAAATTGGTGCAGCCGCTCTGGAAAACAGTATGGAGGTTCCTCAGAAAATTAAAAATAGACCTACCCTATGACCCAGCAATAGCACTGCTAGGAATTTATCCAAGGGATACAGGAGTACTGATGCATAGGGGCACCTGTACCCCAATGTTTATAGCGGCACTCTCAACAATAACCAAATTATGGAAAGAGCCTAAATGTCCATCAACTGATGAATGGATAAAGAAATTGTGGTTTATATACACAATGGAATACTACGTGGCAATGAGAAAAAATGAAATATGGCCTTTTGTAGCAACATGGATGGAACTGGAGAGTGTGATGCTAAGTGAAATAAGCCATACAGAGAAAGACAGATACCATATGGTTTCACTCTTATGTGGATCCTGAGAAACATAACAGAAACCCATGGGGGAGGGGAAGGAAAAAAAAAAAAAAAAAAAGAGGTTAGAGTGGGAGAGAGCCAAAGCATTAGAGACTGTTAAAAACTGAGAACAAACTGAGGGTTGATGGGGGTGGGAGGGAGGGCAGGGTGGGAGGGAGGGCAGGGTGGGTGATGGGTATTGAGGAGGGCACCTTTTGGGATGAGCACTGGGTGTTGTATGGAAACCAATTTGACAGTAAATTTCATATATTAAAAAAAAAAAAAAAAAAAACCATCTGAAAGAAAGGAACGATTATGCGCAAAGAATTAAGTCAGGCTGACCACAGATTTCCCACCTGACAGATGATAAAGATAAATATCCTCAAAAAGCTAAGAGAACACAGCTTCAAAATTATATCCCATCCAAACTGCCACTCAACACTGAGCAAAATATTAAGAGACACAAAAATAAGAGAGTTAATACCTTCTGACCCAAACTAAAAGAATTGATTGATAAATGAGAAGATTGTAAACAGGAGAGAAAATAACATAAGAAACACGGTAAAGCACAGAAAGTATATATTAGATAACTTTATTAAGATTGGTTGAAAATTAGTAATAATTATCTTGTGTTTGAAACTATGTAAAAGTGAATCTACATAACAAAATAAATGAGAAAGAAAATTCAAAATGTCATCAATATTCAAGAAATGTGACAAAATTCCCATAATTTTGTTAAGTAAGATTTACAGGTAACTATGTATGTAAAAATGTAAGTCTCACTACGAAAATTACTGAAATACACTTTGCATCCTTCTGACTGGAAAAGAGAAGAGGAGGGATGACAAGAACTTTATCAATCCAACCAAAATTTTTTTAAAAAGGCAGGGAGGTGTAGAGAGAAAGCAAATAAATAGGAAACATGTACTAAATAAGATGCTATATAACATATATAGGTGGTGCCTGAGTGCCTAGGTTGGTTAAGCGACCCACTCTTGATTTCGGCTCAGGTCATGATCTCATGGTTCATGAGTTTGAGTCCTGCTTTGGGCTCTGTACTGATAGCCCAGAACCTCCTTGGAATTCTCTTCCTCCCTCTCTCTCTGCCTCTCCCGTGTTTGCACTTTCCCTCTCTCTCAAAATAAATAAATAAACTTAAAAAAAGATTTAAGATGATAGTAATATATTTTATATTTATACCACTGACTTGTTATATAAAATATATATTACATTAAAAACATCTCCGGCAATACAAAATCTACTATATTCTACTTATGAGGCATACATACAATAAGCACAAAAAGATGATAATAGAAGCATGAAAGTAGATATGCCATATGAACATTGGTAAAAAAAAAACCCACAAGGTAGAGCAAGATTAATATCAGATAAAAGGTACTTCACGGTGAATGAAGACATAAATGCACACTAAATATCTTAAGGGTGCTTAAGGAAACTTCAATGACAATTGCAAAATATATACAAAATAGAACAAAACTAAAGTATTATACATCGAAGTTTGTGAAAAACAGCTAATGTAGTAATTAGTGGCAAATTTATAACTTTCAATGCATTTATTTGAAAAACAAAATTAAGAGAGGCAAAAGAAAAAAAGACTGCCTTTATAGTAGACACCTAAAAATAATGGTAACAAGAGCAAAACTTAATGAGTAGAAGAACATTAGGAAAGAAAGGATCAATATATTTAGTACTTTAATATTACCAATCAAGGAAGAAAGACCATGTTTTGATATACAACAAAAGAGGGATATAAATTTAGCTATAGTAGTTTCTAAAAGTCAAAAGATATTAGTTTGAAATTTTTTCTGTCAAAAAATAAAATTGAGGGGGCACCTGGGTGGCTCAGTTGAGCGTCTGACTTTGGCTTAGGTCATGATCTCGTAGCTTGGGAGTTCAAGCCCCATGTTGGGCTCTGTGCTGACAGCTCAGAGCCTGGAGCCTGCTTTGGATTCTGTCTCCCTGTTTCTCCACCCCTCCCCCACTCACACTCCATCCCTCTCTTTCTCCCTCAAGAATAAACACTAAAAAAATTTTTTAAATTGATTAATAGAATATTGAGAAAATACAGAAAATATAAAGGGGTACTGAAAAGTAATAGAAACTCTGAGTACTCCAAAAAGAGTGTGAACAAAAATTGAATCTGTAATCATAAGCCTTTTTACTTACAAAAGACATACTCGGCCCAGATGACTTTACTGTCAAGGAACAGATGTTCCTAATTTTATATAATTTCAGACAATAAATTTTTTTAAAAAAGGAAAGCTATTCAGTTTATGAGGGTAGTATAACTCAATAACAAAACCAGACAAGACCAGCAAAGAATATTTGATACCAATTTCCCTGAACAATGAATGCAAAAAATCAAAATAAAATATTATCAAATTAAGTTTTATATTATAACCATATATATGCGTATGTGAAAGCATACACATATGCAGACATTTAAACTGTATTCTAACAAATTAGTGCTTAGTCCCAGGAATGCCAAGCAATGTCATTTTCAGATAAAACTATCACTATATCTTGCTGCATAGAGTTTTACATGTACATATGAGTTCAAAAGAAGCAGATGAAGTATTCAGTAAATTTCAATACTTAAGTCATGACAGAAACTGAAGTGACTTTCAACTGGAAGGGATATTTCTAAAAAAAAAAAATTTAATGTTTATTTATTTTTTGAAAGAAAGAGAGACAGAGTATGAGCTCAGAAGGGGTAGAGAAAGAGGGAAACAGAGAATCCAAAGCAGGCTTCAGGCTCTGAGCTATCTGCACGGAGCCCAACACAGGGCTTGAACCCATGAACCATGAGATCATGACCTGAGCTGAAGTCAGGTGCTTAAATGACTGAGCCACTCAGACACCCTTGGAAGGGATATTTCTTAACCATCTGAAGGATATTTATCAAGAACCTACACAGAATGACATATTTGAGGCCCAAGTCAAAAACTAGATTTTATTCATCCTTCTAATGGGAAGTCTCAAACATTGCATTTAGAGAGGAAAAGACAGAAATGGTGTAAAAAATATAAATTGTTTCTAGTTAAAATGTTATAAATATTTTAGCAAAATATCCAGGAGAATCAACAAATTAAACTATCAAATGTACTTAAAAATAGTATTGACTTTTCTAGAATCAAAATCCACATGAAAATTAATAGTATTCCCAGTAGTAACAAATAGAAAGTATAACAGAAATAAAAAGACTGAATTTATAAAAATAACAAACCAATAAGGTACCCAGGAATAAAACTTAAAAATAAAATATATTACTTAATGGATAAAAGTACCCATAAGTATTGTAAAACTTAAAAAAAGAATTTACACAAAGAGTTAGCTATACTATACTTACGGATGGAAAGAGCCAACATTAAGATATCAATTATCACCTATTAATGTACAAATCCAGAAATAAATAGTATTTTAATGAATTTGATATATTGATATTAATATGCATATGGAAACATAGGGGCTATAAACATAAGTTTTGAAGAAAATATGGAAATGTCTGAAAAGGTAAACTTTTTATCTTTACATTTCTAAAGACACTGTGAAAAGCCACAGTTTTATCAAAGCGTGGCATTGGCAGAATTAGAGCAAGTAGACCAATAATTAGAATTTATTAAAACTCCCTATAATTTTATATGCATCAAAGGTAATCACTGCCAGTTGATGAGGAAAGGTTGCTATGTTCAAGTAAAACTTCTGGCACGTTCATTGTGAGAAAGCTAGATTCTATTTTATCACATGAACAAAAATAATTCCAAATTTCACACAGATATAAATTAAAATTTTAAATAAAAATATATAGAAAAATATTTTATAATGTTGAGTTTGGAAATTCTTTAAACAATACCCAAGAAATAGAAACCATAAGGTAGATACATTTGGCTACATTAAAGTTGAAACTACCATACCTCCAAAGATAGGACAAATGCTATTTAAAAACATGGTAGAACACACTACAAAAATACTTGCCATCCGTTAACTAATAAAGGATTAGTATTCAGATTTTACAATTAACATTCAAAAATCAAAGAGATTGGGGAGCCTGGGTGGCTCAGTCGGTTAAGCATCCAAGCTCCACTCAAGTCATGATCTCTCCCTTGATGAGCTCAAGCCCCACATTGAGCTCTGTGCCTGAAGCCTGCCTTGGATTCTGTGTGTCCCTCTCTCTCTGCACCTCCCCCACTCATGCTCCCCCCCCATCTCTCTCTGTCTCAAAAACAGATAAACATTAAAAAAAATTTTAACAAAAATCAAAGAGATGGATACGTTTGTAAGTAAAAGAAAATTACAGAAATTTGTTATTAATTAAATAGAAAAATTAAGAAGAAGCAAAGTATATTAATAGATGCTTAACTTAAATAATTAGAAATTTAAGTCAGTAATTAGAAAATAATTAGAAACCACATAAAATAATATTTTATATTTACTGGAGTAAAACCTGCATACCTCCAAATATTAATAAAAATGTGAAAAAGTAAACTTCCTACTCTTTTAATCATCTGGAGCACAATTTGGAAATATCTAATGCATTTAAAAAAAGATACCCTTCTCATCAAAATTGTACTTTTAAGTAGAGATGTCACATACACATGCATGAAGATAATAAATATGTTTCTACAACTTTTGTAATAGTGAGAGCTCCCAAGTCTTTAAAATACCCATTAACTGAATAAGTATTAAATATATATATAAATAATTACAGGTACATAAATTATATAAACACATATACAAATAATTATATATACATACATATATGTATGTATGCACACATTTATACATATATATGTAAACATGGTATTAATTACTTATATGTGACATTATAAATAGCTCAAACTGAGCACATATTTTACATAAAAAGCAAGCCACATTAAGATGTACAGTATAGTATCATTCCTACAAAGCTTTACAAATACAAAATAACATAATGTTTTCAATGCATACATATATGTGATGTGATAGTATAAACATGAATAAGTTTGATAAACTTCAAACTTCTAATACCTATAGGTATTAAAGAGCAGTATTCAATAGATTTACCCAGTGCCTGCAATATTCTATGTCATTAAAAATATGAATTGATTTTAGCAACATATTAAATCTAGTACAATTATAAGTATACAGATGATCTATATATTTTAAATTTTCTTTTTATTTTAGAATAGATTTAAGATTTATTTTAAAAATTGCAAAAATAGTACAGAGAATTCCTGAATATCTCACTCTTTTCTTCCTATTATTAATGACTTATAATAGTATGGTAAGTTTTTAATAATTGATTAACCAATATTATTTTATTATAATTAGTAAAAATCAATTTTATTCAGATTTTCTGTTTTTATTAATTTTCTGGAATCCCATCTAAGATCCAAATTACATTTATTTGTCATGTCTCTTGAGGTTTTTGTGTGACAGTTTCTCAGACTTCTCTTGTTTTTGTTGACTTTACAGTTTTGAAGGATACTGACAGGGAATTATAGTATAATTAACCTATACTGGTAAAGTTTTCTTATGATTTAGAATAGATTATAGCTTTGGGGAAGGAAAATCATAGAGGTAAAGCACCGTTCTTATCATATCATTACAAGGATACCTGCTATTAAAACAACACCACTGTTGGGGCTCCTGGGTGGCTCAGTTGGTTAAGCATCCCACTTCGGCTCAGGTCATGATCTCACGGTTCATGGGTTTGAACCCCGCGTCAGGCTCCGTACTGATAACTCAGAACCTGGAGCCTGCTTCACATTCTGTGTCTCCCTCTCTCTGGCCCTCCCCTGCTCGAGCTCTGTTTCTCTTTTAAAAATAAACAAACATTAAAAAAAATGATGCCACTGATCACTTAGCTGAGCTGGTGTTTGTCAGCTTTCAACACTATAAATTTATTATTTGTTACCTATTCCCATGCTGTACTCTTTGGAAGTTAGTATGTGTCGTCCACACTTAAGAAGTATGGAATTATGTTCCACCTCCCAGAGTGCAGAGTATCTATATAAATTATTTGGAATTCTTCTGCATAGGAATTTAGTCTATGCTCCCCATTTGTTTATGTAGTCAATCCCTTATTTATATCAGTATAAACTCATGAATATTTATTTTATTCTTTGGGTAATAATATTTTACTTTTTTTTTTTTTCAAATGGCTCCAGCTTTGGTCATCAGGAGCTCTTTCGTTTGGCCCTTGTGTCCTTTGATATATCCCCATCATCATTGTGTGCTTGTAGGTGCGTGACTTGGTACTTCCTTCCTTACTATGGTGGCTATGAAAATAGTGTAGGTTCATCATGTCAGCCACAAATACTCTCTCACTATTATGTATTCTCTCTCACTACTCACTACTACCAACCAACATTTTTGAATCAATGAAAGTCTTTGTTAGTGAAATAAAACCAGAAAAGTAAATTTAAAATATTCACATTGGAAAGAAAGAAATAAAACTGTCCCTCTCATTCACAGACGATCTATATATGAAAAACAAACAAAAATACAACCCCTCCAACAGTAAAATAATTCCTGGCACTAATAAGAAATTGCAACATCATGTGTGATTAACACACAAAATTGTTATATACCAATAGCAACCAAAACTTTTTATTTAAAGTTTAAAACTTTTTAAATACCATTTGCAATACAATTAAAAAAAAAGAATTACTTAGATGTAAGTCTAACATACTAAGAAGTAAGCAAGTAGATATAAATAGATCTGTTTGCAAAAACTAAAACCCTACAGGACGAAATCAAAGCATATATAAATAAAGGGACAGATATTCTATGTTCCTAGTTTGGAAAACCTTCGATAGACTCACATGTAAGAGCATAACACACTTGTGGAACTAGAAGAAAACTGTCATTCCAAATCACCCATTGAGCTCGCTCAGCCTTCAATTAGATAGAATGATAGTACTTATGACACTTAGAAGTAAATATGGTCTTTTTTTAACTTCTAGCTAGCTGGAAAAAAATTGTTTTATTTTGAATTACTTTTGAGCTAATTATTAGGATTCCCCAGGTGGGCAATGGTTATACGATGTATTCTATACTGAGTTTTAGCAAAGAAGATTGATGACGATGTGTACACTTCTATCAGAATTCACTTAGTTTATAAACTCTTATTGGAAAAATATTCACATTTCGTTCATCTGACAAACAGCTGGTGTTTCCGAATATATTTAAAAATTAATGCAGTTTAATAGTGAAAGGAAAAATAAGGGCCGCTTGGGTGGCTCTGTCGGTTAAGCAACCGGCTCTTGATTTCAGCTCAGGTCGTGATCTCCTGGTTGTTGGAATCGAACCCCATTTTGGACTCTGGACTGACAACACAGAGCCTTCTTGGGATTCTCTCTCTTCCTCTCTCTCTCTGCTCCTCCTCTGTTCTCTCTCTCTCTCTCTCAAAATAAATAAACATTAAAAAATAAAATGAAATGAAAAATAAAATTGAAAACTAATGGAGAAATTGAATACAGACTTCACAAAAGAAACCATGTGACTGGCCAATAAAATCATTAAAATATCTCAGCATAGTAGGATTGTAAAATTGCATGACCACTTTGGAAAAATGTTTGGAAGTTTCTCTTATGGTTAAATATGAACTACTCTGTGATCCATAATGCTTAAAATCTGCTTTGATGTATGTAAACTGTACTTCAATTAAATAAACTATGTAGTGGGGAAAAAAGGAAGAAATCTCTCCCAAATACCCTATCCAACTTTTCCTAATTTAATTTCCTAAAGCACATTCCTTTAGAATAGAACTTAAATAGGATATTGTATATAAAAAGTGTGGACGTAGGGGTGCCTGGATGGCTCAGTTGGTTAAGCATCTAACTCTTGGTTTCAGGTCACAATCTCATGGCTTTGTGGGTTTGGGTCCCGCATTGGGCTTTGTGCTGGCAGCACAGAGCCTGCTTGGGATTCTCTCTCGCTCTCTCTGCCCCTCCCCCACTGGTGCCGTCTCTGGCTCTTTCAAAGTAAGTAAATAAACTTAAAAAAAAAAAGTGTGCACTTAGTAAGGAGTGAGCAGGTAGTACATGTTAACCTGGATTTGCAAATTTGGTTCAAAAAATAAAAATTTCTCATGAATTGTTTTAATTCACAAAATGTAAAGCCTGGTGTTAATTACGCTACATTCAGAGAATAGTTAATAAGCATGCAATGGCAATAGCTTTGAGTTTCCATTTACTTAAAATTCATTTAAAAGTAATAATGATGAATACCTTATAAGTATGATTCTAAATGAATCGTTTATACCAGTTCTCCTAAAGTGTGAAAGAAGCAGTATTTTAGAAGTTATAATTATGTAAGTAGGTCCATAGTCTTTGAACACAAAGGTAATATCATAAGTGGTACTATCAGATTTGACCAGTGACAGAAGCTTTACTTTATTATAGTAACAAAAATAATTCTACCCATTCCTATGTGACTAATCCAGATACCAGTTCTCACTTTTTCTTCATTATTTTAAATATTTAAACAAAAAAAGGAAAAACAATTCTACATTCATAAATTGTTTCCATATGCAAATGCCTCTTTGTCTTTAAATGTTCTATGAACTTATAAATTATAAAATAATTTTCTATATGTTGTTTTATATTTTGTCAGTAGTGTGCATCATGGAATTGAAGATTAACTTCCTACAGGGAGGAAAGGTCCTAAGAAGGTGTAGCTTGTGGTTCGTGTATTTCTTCAATAGACAGTAACTGGGCACCTAGTGCTATGATGTGTACAGCCAGACCCCTAAAATGTAGATTTTAGATTTAGCAATATAGTGATATGTAAACAATAACAAATATGGACATGATAGCAAGTTAGGACAGAAGAGAGTTTGGTTAATTTTGAGGGTAGGGAGTTGGTGAAAGCCATCTGCACAGAAAGGAAGAAGAGAGAATTGTCAAACAAGGAAAGTTCGTTCGACAACCACTCTACCTGTTGAGGACTAGGGAGCCAGAGTCCCTGAAATCAATGTACTTATATTATGGGGTATTTTGGAGAGATTTCTTCCTTTTTTCCCCACTACATAGTTTATTTAATTGAGGTATAATTTACACACATCAAAGCAGATTTTAATGTACTTAATCAATGTACTTATTTTATAGGATAGATGATTGTTGCAAGGGCCCCATTCTTCACATGTGTCTCTCAACGAGGATCACAGAGTTTGGAACATGAGAATGATTTGATGCTATTTGAATTAGTACATCTAATCCTTCCCTTTGGGTCCTTGGATATTTTCATCAGATAATGAGATGTAAAGTGACATATCAGTAAAGTTATTGTCTCTAATGACAGAAACTAAATAGAAAATTTCTCTGCATTGTTGTAATGCGGCTTATTCCAGATCTTCACTCATTTTCAGGAAAACTCAGAATGGTTTGAGAGTGATGATCTATTGAGAGAGATCCAGGAAGGCACAACTCTGATGGGCAATTAGGTGCGAAAAGTGTGGCCGGGTTGAACTTCAGAGACTTGAGTGGTTTGTAACTAGAGGGTGTTTGATGATCGAAAAAGTCTCATTTCACAAATGTTACAGCAAAATTCAAGTCCTGAAATGTTCGTGGAGTTTTTCTTTCCCTTTTTCCCAGAATTCCCAAAAGATTACCTAGAGGTAGATTTTGATCTGTCAAAGACTTTGACCTACCACCTCTCGCTTTTAAGCTTTCTCTCTCTGCCAGCATCTTAGACATGCAAGCAGAATACAATGAATTTCTAAAATGAAAACAAAAACAAAAACAACCCACAGTGGTTGTTCTATTTACACTAGTGTTATTGCATAGACATTTGGATTTGAGAAGCTTTGAGTTCTCTTCACAGGTAAATACCAACCTGTTCAATCAATGTTACACCACAAAGAGGGGCAGATTTTGATAGAAACCTCAGACTGGCTTTAGGTCTGAAAGTTGCTTGTATCCACTAACTTGGTACTGCAATCTGGATCTTTGAGCTATCTATTAAATTTCAAAAGTTTGTTTATATCGTCCATGAATCATGGCATATTATCCAGTGTTTAGGGGCAAATGTTATATATTTATAAAAAGCATATTAAGACTATTTTTATTTCAAGGAGTGTTTTTAGATTTTCTCTTACTTTGGAGATAAATATCATATTCAGTTTCAAATCTCACTTTACACATGTAGAGTAAATAAGCTTCCCTATTCAGGCAGTCAACACAGTGGGACTATTTAACAAAAGCTTCTGCCCAGGATTGTGAAATTAGGGCCATTTCACATAGGATTTGTCTATCTGCAAATCAGCATTTGCTAAACAAACACAGATAAAGGAAATGGAATCTAGAGAAACGGGAGAAAATCATGTGTTCCTCTGTTAACTCAAAGTTGATGTCATCAATTTTCCTCTTTCTTGAACCCACAGCTTGCAGTATTAACTTATTTCTGGAATAAAGGGATATTCAGAGGTTCTATGTAGAAGGTGAACTGAAACTTTAATACTCTCCGTACATGGTTTAATCCAAGGATCTTGAAAAACAATTTCTAGGATTTTAGGAGCTTTCTCCTTTTTGAGTTTTGATGACGAATATTCATCTGCCTTACCACAATTTCTGCTCTCTCCAGGGATTTATTTCTGCCATTTTCCATTAACTATTTCCTAGTCATCCTAAGTAAGGACTTTGAAACATTTTCATTTGTCAATTTTGTCAGAAGCAATAGACCCAGAGGGGAGTATGTGGCTAAAACAACTTTTCAATTGCTAAAGAAAGTTCCCTTTTGATCATCTATACCGGATTTGTCCTTCCTAAATTGCCTTTATAATATTTTTATATATAATACAAGATACTTTCTCAGATTTTTGAAATGACTTAAGGAAATTATGTAGCTTTAATTTCCTCCTGAATGTGTATGCGTGGGTCCAGAGAGAGCATATAATTTCAATGTTAGAAACAATTTTTTGAAATTGAAGTTGGGTTCCCCCAAATTTTTATGCAGGAAAAAGTGTTTAAATCACAGTAAGAACTCAAATGATTTGGCTTTTTCTTTTATTTTTTTCCAATGAAACATAATGTACCATAGACCTAATTGAAATTGATATTTCATTGAGTATCTTCTACATACTGTGCTCTGTATTAATCAATCTCCTTTAACCCCACAACAATATTCTGAGGTAGGTATTATTATTTTTATTCTGTACTTGAGAAAATTGAAACAGATAAATCCAGTGATTTGCTAAACACTATGGGATATGTGGCATTACAGAAATTCAAACTTTTTATCTTAGTGCTTGCCCTCTGTGCTAAATCTTCTTCTGGATAATGGCTCAAAAAATTACTGGCAGATACGGCAAACAAAAATAGCATTCTGAAATACTCTACTTTGAGTCTCCTTTACTACCATGTATGTATATCCTTCCTAAAATTACTTCTTTAAGTATTCAGCTACCAAATGATCTAGACTTATTCATCTCCTATTCACTCTTCAACTTACTTAGAATTGTCTTCAGTACTTATCACTGTAGTGAAACTGCTTTTGAATGCCGTTTTGTGTTCAAATATCATGGGTAATTCTCAGTCATCATTTGTAACTTCTTACATCTTGAAATATTTTCTGCAGTATGATTATGACACCACACTTCCATTTACTAACCTTCTTGTGTAGTATCTTTTTATTCTCATGAAAACCAGTGATTCTGCTATCTCCACGAAACCTGGAGATATTGGATGACACAAGTCTTGGACTTGATGATTCGTCTTCCACGTATCTCTCTGGGTGCACACATCCAGTTCTAGAATTTTAAATGCTATTTACAAAGGGATCACTACAAATTTACAACTCTAATCAGATATCATGTTTCAATGTTTTGGGTCCAGTCCGAAAGGCAAGGTTGCTTAATATTATTACTTAAATATAATAGATATCATATCACGCACATGCTCCAAAGCAATACAAATACATCACTGCCCAGTGGTTTCTATAGAAATTAAATACATAGCCATTTATCCAGTTATGCAAACTCCAAACTCAAGAGTCTTCCTCGATTCCTCTCCTCTCCTCATCCCATATATCCAATTCATCAACAAATACTTTTATTTTGTATTTCCAGAATGTATCCCAATCATTTTCACATCATCTTCAGTGCCACTGACACATTTCTTGTTCAAACTACCATCATGCGGCCATGATCAGCAATTGACAATAATTGGTCTTCCTGTCTCGTTTCCTGCCTCATTTTCTATTGCTGATGTAACAAATAATCACAAACTTATGGTTTAAAACAATACTCATTTATTAGCTCAGAGTTTTGTAGGTCAGATGTACAGGAAGGACTAACAGTTTTTTCTTCTTACAGTCACAAAAGGTGGAAGCTAAGGTGTTGGTCAAACTGGGCTCTTATCTGCAGGCTCCATGGAAGAATATACTTCCAAGCTCATTCAAATTACTGGCAGAATTCAGTTCCTTGTGGTTGTAGGAATGAAGTCCCTGTTTTCCTGCTGGCTTCAGCCATGAACTGCTCTCAGCTTCTAGAGACCCATCTGTATTACTTCACATATGGTCCCCTTCATCTCTAATTCAACAAAAATAACTCCAGAGGTAACTCCTTCTCATATTTTGTGTACCTGTGACTTGCCCTTTGTGGCAAACCAGAGAAAAATGTTTTTAAAGGGCTCAAATGAATAGATTAGGCGCACCTATATAATACTTTTATTTTCAAAAGAACTTATTAATAACTTTAATTATGAGTAGAAAGTCCCTTTGGCCACATACCAAGATAATCACAACAACGATGGCCAGGGGCAAAGGTTATGGGACCCTCTAGAATTTTGCTTACCATACTTCTACTCTTGCTTCTCAGCTACATGTTTATTATTTACAGAGCAGCCAAAATCGTAAGTTTACAATGTAAAACATATGTATCATTCTCCTACTTTAAGCCCATTGGTTTCTTTTTCAATGTATTGTTTCTGAGCTCTAAAACAAGCCCTCTTGTTTTTTTTTCTTTTTCTCTAGTGAATAAAATCCCAATTAGATAAACATAGGTTTGTAGCTGATATGCTTTGTGAGCTTTGACAGAGAACAACCTGTCTGAATTTAGCTTTGGCCATCAATACAATTTTATGCCATGTGGTTATTTGGGGACATACAGGAGATAATGTGTAACACATATACAGCAATTAACAAAAATCCTGGCTTACTGCACCCATTCATTAAAAGTTATAATGCGATCCAATCATCCCAACCTCTCCCCAACTTTGTTTATCTACCTGAGACCTGACAATGATGATTTTTTTATCCTCTCTGTATTTGTCCAAATGGCTGTCTAGAATGAGCTGTCTAAATAGTAGATATAATATTGGGGAAAGCAGATATTCTTTCGGTAAATATAGAGTAAGTAATTCTCTGAAGCACTGTTCTAAGCCCTGTGAAAATCACAAAGATAACACAACTGTGCCCTTCAAGAGGTTGGACTATAGTGGTAATGAAAACAATTAGAGACATTGTGAAGTAAAATTGACATCTCTGCGTAAGCAGAACCATGGTCTAGTTTCAGACAATAGGCATGTCTGTCTCCAAAAGGCATCTTCCCATATGTGGCCATTTATTTAATTTTGATTTGTGGTGGAAGAGATTATCTGAAATGAGATTTATTAGAGATGTAATAGAATAAGCAAGGTAGTATGAATATACCCTACTGTTTTCCAAAAAGAAAAATGTCACATGAGCTTAAACCACCATTGTAGATAGTCATTGGGAAATGATGATTCTAATTCATTAAATATGTTTCTCATAATTGCTATTTAGTTAATGACTGTAGTTAAATAAGACACTATCATAAGACACGGTATGTTAGATACTCATTATTTAAAACATATGTTTTAAGACTAAGCAATTCTAAAACAAGCTATTCACCTCTTAAATAAATAGATACATAATAATTCACGTGTGCATAATTAACAATAATCAGTTTAGTAAGCTATATTATAAGGTCAAACCAATAAAAATAACCAAAAAAAATGCTGTGTTCAATTTCCCAGATGTGATTTATATGTTCCGACTTTTCTCATTGAATTCATCATAAAATAGAACACACTCACTTGTGATTGCCACATTTGAACTGAATACAAGCACTAAGTTTATTCACAACAATAGCTCTTAAAAGAGATGCTAAGTAAAATCATGTGTTCCAGAGATTTAGTCTTTGACTATTTATTCATCCTTAAAGTTCGTCCTTAAACTTAAGTGGCAAAAATGTCAGCAAAACTGGTCTTTGAATATAATTATTTGCAAGTCAAAAGTTGATCATGATTTCACTGGGGTTCATACTCATCCAGTCAGTGAAAAGTAGACTTATTACTATCTACTCCCCCTTGTGGCCTTTAACTTTATCATGAAATTAGTTGCTATGTTTTAAGGTGATATTACTACACTGGTTAAGTTCTTGGAAGGCTCCAGAGGATGATTACAATGTAGCAAACTGTATAATTGAAAGAGAACTATCAGGATAATTGAAAGGGTTCCCTATCAGGCCAGACTACTATGTACCCCTATTTGTGCTCTCCCAGTACATTGGTTTAGCCATGTATTCAAAATGATCATTATGATTGTATCATTATTTGTTTGTAGCACCTACTAAAGTATAAATACAAGAACCATGTCTTATTTACATACATAATTTTAGTGATTTAAAATGCATCGTTGGAGTTTTAGCAGGTACAAAATGAATGTTCATTAAATGAATCATTGAATGAAGCACGTGGTCTTCTCATTTGGAAGGAAAGTAGCAAATAATTTAAACTAGTTGTGTCTCAGTTTTAGCATCTATTAAAAAGGTAGTTAAATCAGTAAGCTTTAGCTTAATGCATCTAGAGTAAGATTATTGAATCAAGTCACATATCTTTATGAATTTTCCAGCTTTAAATAGACGTTTCTCCATTTTATTTATTCACATTTCTAATACCCTTGCATTCTGAGATTTCTTTTATTACTTCACCGACAGATGGTGTCTGGATATTCACAATTGGAAGAGATTGTCCTTGGGTAGGATCTTTGCATTAGAAAAACTAAAATGATCCAGGGTACTTTTATGAGGAAAATATTAGGCATATTGGGAATTCCTATTGTTTTAATGGAAAGATTTATGAACAAATTTTAGGTTTTTTTTTTTTTTTCTATTTTGCTTATCAGGGTTGATGAGTTTAAAAAAAGATACAGTAATTTAGAGGAGAAATATTTCTAGAAATAAAGTTTACGTTTGGCTGGAGAAATGTTTGTCTTACATTCTTTAGTAAGAATGGATCTGGGGATCCAATCGATCTCATATTTCAATTACTATTATTACTAAATTGTCGATTGGGAGATACAGAGTGGCAGAATAATATCTTGGTCTATATCATTATACTTTTAGATATAAATAGTACTTTTCACTTGTCTGCCTCCAGAATTCCTCCCAACTGATACTCAATACCCAGTATTCGACCAATAGCAGCAGTTACCTTCTAAGAAATCTCAGTTTCTCCCATTTCTTAAAAGAAAACGGCTCTGCTGATTTTTAGCACATTTTGTGCCTAATGCTTTTCAGTAAATCTGAGTTGGTTTCCCACAATATGGTACTGCACACCATTTGCTTACATTTGTATTCGCCTAATTATAGCATCTTGCTTGAATCTGCCCTTAAGCCTTGACTTATCCTATTTATTTCCTTACTTTAAATATTCTCATTTCTCTCTCTTACATACTGAACTCTCACTTAGCCAATAATAGCCTATTCAACTTCCACTCTTCATTTAAATAATTTCTCTATCTAAATCAGTTCAATTCTTTCTTCAGTGCTATCTCATTCAGAACCAGATGGTTGACACTTAATATTTCTCAATTTGTTAGGAAAAATTCCTGAAGACATGAACTGAACCCTGCCCTTACAATTGTTTGTGTCTCTCCCATTTTTTTTCTAAATACTCATGAAATACTTTGTAATGAATGACAATTAGCAGAAATCATAATAACCCCATCAAAGAATCAATCTCTATTATTATTTGTAATTGACTGAAAATGGGAAAAGTGCAGCACTGGTGTTTATTCAAACTAAAATCTCTATTTCATGAGGTAAGAAAGAAATACGTGTCGTAGTCTAGTCAAACTAACAGAGAGCACTTCAGGGAAAATTTTGTTCAAAATTACATTTTATCATTCCAAATTCCCCCGCACCTTGTGATTTTTCTCATAGAGTTTTGAAAAAAAATTTTTTTGTTTCATGTAGGTTTCCTTTTTAATAGAGTCAGCTAATGACACCTTTGCAAGCACAATACACTAATTCACAGACATATATACATAGACATTCACAAATTAAGAGGAAAGAAATCCAAAAGATATTTACATTTTTTCCCATTTGAAAATTAACCTTTAAGTACATACATGATTGCATCATTACCATCTTCATTATCATCATCATAATAATCATCGAAGCTAGCATTTATTGTGGGCTTACTGTAGGTCAGAGTCCCAATCCCCTTACTCATATATCATCTTAATTGATTTTTATTTTGCTTATGAGGCAGACAATATTACTATACTTATTTTATACTAATGAAGATAAAAACAAGAGGTCAGCTTTTTGCTCAGGATCATACAGCTATTAAGTGATACACATGGACTTAAATTAAAAAACAGTTGTAAAGGATAGCTGTTTTGATTATTATCGCTATTGTTGTTATTAAAATTCTAATTTTTGAAATTCCCAGAGGCATCACTTTAAGAGGCCAGACTTATGTATCTCATGTTTATGTATCTCATGGACACATCTGCTACATGTGTGGATATGATGCAAAGAATGACACCCGTTACCTTGAAATTTCATAACATTAAAAATTATCATCTTGGCTGTGAAGCATATTATTACAGTAAAATGAGGCCTTTTAAGAGAAAAACACCCCTGATGGTTGATTTGATTGTTTTTGCAAATTTTTTTTCAATTCCACCTAAGTTTAGGTCATATTTTAAATGTTTTTTTTAAACTGCTTATCTTTAGGGTGCCTGTTGGTTGAGTGTCCGACTTCAGCTCAGGTCATGATCTCATGAGTTCGAGCCCTGCATCTGCTCTGTGCAGACAGTTCAGAGCCTGGCCCCTGCTCGAATTCTGTATCTCCCTCCCTCTCTGCTCCTCCCCTGCTTGCACTCTGTGTCTCTCTCTAAATAAGTAAACATTACAAACAAATTAAAAAAATAATAAACTGCTAATCTTTTATGCATTTTGCACACCTCTCACTTTGTTTGCTCTGCAGCAATCTTAGTAACCACGAATGCCTCTTTCAGAGAGGAAACCTTTCTTTTCTTTTTTTTTATTTCTTTTTCTTTTTTTTTAGATTTTTAAAATATTTATTCTTGAAAGAGAGAGAGAGAGACAGAGAGAGAGAGAGAGAGAGAGAAAGTGCAAGTGGGGGAAGAACAGAGAGAGAGGGAGACAGAATCTGAAGCTGACTCCAGGCTCCCAGAACTGTGAGCACAGAGTCCCAAGTCGGGCTCAAACCCATGGACTGGGAGATCATGACCTGAGCCAAAGTCAGATGCTTTTACTGACTGAGCCACCCAAGAGCCCCATGGAACCTGTCTTTTCTCCTGCCTACAGTAGCTTTCCCGTAAAATCTGCGTTGTTTTCCTTGATTCCCCTTTCCTTGACTTTAATTTTAGGGGCACCTGATCATAGATAAGCCAAAGCCAATCAGTTCCTTCCCAGGGGCACTGACACTAGATAGTTGTCAAAGCAGTGTTTTCTCCTATTCAAAAGGGGTTGGTGTGCGGGGAAAATCAAGCCTACAGAAGCTGAGAAGAAAAAGAGAATTCTGAAGGCATTTAAGTCCTTCAGGGTACTATTCCTTTGGGTCAAAGTAGCAACTTGTGCTGTGTGGACTTTCACTATTGAGCCTTACCTCATGGTCTGTGACAGTTTTCAATATCCTAATTCTATAGCATTCTTTACCTCTCATACTTAACTGTATTTTTGTTTTAGTCTAATTAAATTGATTTTTTATTGCCTGAAATAATCTCAATTTTTAAAATGCTTTAATGAAGGACTATAGCTTATTCTATTCAAACCTAGATATCAGATGCTTAACACAAGTTTGTTAAGTTGAATTTTTTTAAACTGATTGGATTTAAGACTGTGAGATTTACTGGGGTTGAAGGGGCTGAGGAAGGAGAAGACCTAATAGTTTTCTTTGATTTATAACTTTCTTTTATTTCCAAAATAACCTTAACAGAAAAGGAAATTACAAGCTTGTACAGAAAGACACTCGACTATTTTTACTGGATTGCATTGCTATAGCTCAGCAATAAAAAGGAGGCTTTCAATCTATTAGGAAAAAAATAAATATAAAAAAGAACTGTTGGAACCTGAGCAGTTATACAAAGCAGAAATTGGCTTGGCCAGTCCACTCAAATGCTGTTGCTTTTATTGGAAATGGTTTCTTTTTTCAGTAAGTGCATTTTTCAGTTGCTGAGCCTAGACCTGCAGCTACAGACCTTTGGTTGAGAAAATGGTCACACAGAGACACTGCCAGGGAATTTTTCATAGGAGTGGATCTGGGGAAGAAAGCATGAGCATCAAGCAGTGGGATTGTTTATATAAAAATTCGCATGCACTGCTTTATGCTGTCAGTGGTTAAAAGCTTTTCGCTGTAAGAAAATCCATCCACTTTGAGCCCAGTATCTTTCTTTCTTTGTTAGAGAAGGGAAAAAGAAAAAAAAAAAGCAACAAACCCCAAATCTTGGCTCATTTTCAGACATATTCTGGTGAGCTACTCAGTGCACTAGTTTGAATGGTAACCCACCCCTGGACCACAAATGGCAATTCAGGAACTGATCATTTTGAATTATTCATAGAGCAGTCAAACTTGACATTCTGCACATTGTGTTTGAGAATAGAAGAACTGAACAGGAGACCTGCAGCAGTCATTACTAAGAAGCAATTGCTGCTGTTCACATGATTACTAGCCCCCACCCAGAAGGAGTAATCAAGTCTCAAAAGGGACTGCTTTCCTTTTGAAAGGGTTCCATACAAATGTCTTTGTGAAATATAACTATTTTAGGTGCTATTTATTTTGCATTCTTTTCAATTTATTGGGCATTTTACAGTGGATTTTCTTATCATATTATATTCCAGGCCGACCTTAGGGTGTGGTCGCAGATGTCTTTTAGAAGCTATATCCTGAATGAGACATGTGTGAATCAGTTAACTCCTAATTGTCCTCCATGGAGGTTGGTGAATATCTTTCTCTCTTCATGTACTTTCTTCATAAGGTTTCAAATAAAAGGTAGAAAGGAGAGAGGAACTGTTATATGAAGAAGAACAGTATTCTTAGCAAGAAACTTCCAAAGTGCTGAGTTAGAGACTTTTCAGCAAATCACTAAGGACATCTGGACTCAGCAGCATACACATCTCAATAACGTTGGATTGCGTGATATATAATCTTAATGACTGTGGCTTGAATTAAGCACACACACAGTTTCTTACTCACAAATCTCAAGGTCCCCCAGTAATTTACTCAAATAACTCTTTCAGTGTAAGGTGACTTTTGGTTAGATGCCAGGTTGTATCAAATAGGGTACTCCAGGGGCCAAAGTGTTAAGTTTGCTATGTAAAAAGATTCAGAGATTATGGTCAAATTTAGGTACTCAAATCTCCTGCACTTCCACTGTTGTCTGAAAAACTAAAAGCTTAATGCCTTGAGACAGATCTGATGCCTGTTTAATGCAGCTCTAGATTGTGCTTTTTAAAAAAGTATAAAAATCTATACTTTTGGATTTTGGGGGTTTATAGTAGAATGCGGATGAGGCCTGATGTAAAATGGTGTACATGAACTTTGGATTTATCTAAATGCTCCTATCAGCTATGACCTCTGTTAGCATGCACACCCAGCTCAGTTCTCCAGCTCCAGGGGGGTACTTAAAACAGAAAGTTTTGAGAGGCCAACATCACTTAGGAAAAATATATATTTTTCTACCAGTAAGAGTAATCTTTCCTTAGTTTATATCTTGAGATTTTATGACATATATATTAAGATTGCAAATACTTTAAGCAGCTATTGGTCATTTATTTATACTATAGTTAAAATGAATTCCAGATCTTTTTTTAAAAAACAAATGCTTATAGTGGAAAACCATGGAGAGGTCTTTTTCTTTCTTTCTTTCTTTCTTTCTTTCTTTCTTTCTTTCAAGAGTTTACTTATTTATTTTTGAGGAAGAGAGAAGGCGTGAGTGGGTAAAGAGGCAGAGAGAGAGGGAAAGAGAGAGAATACCAAGTAGGCTCCACACTGTCAATTCAGAGCTGATACAAGGCTTGAACCCATGAACCATGAGATCGTGACATGAGTAGAAGCTGGATGCTTAACCGACTGAGCCACCCAGGTGCTCCTGGAGAGGTCTTTAACGAAAGACAAAAAGGAAAATTTAACGAGGAAGAAAAACATCAAGGAAAAGATGTAAAGAGGATTCAGAAAATGTCCTAAATCATAATTGTTCCTCCTTGGAAATTGCACACATGTGATTATAAATCTATTGGGTTTGCTTTTATTTCTATTTAATTAAAAGAAATAGGTATATAATGATGAAAACTAATGAAAGAGTATACCTCTTTTGAAAAGGGAAGCATAATAATATGTAACTCTCCTACAGGTGAGGAGCTGGAAACATAATCTTTTATTACTCGATTTACCCTGTCCTGGAAGACCTTGGATGTTTCCTTTCCTCACAAAGTTCATCTCCTTTCCCATCATTCTTTCCCATCATGCTCTACTTCCACTTTCTCTCTTTCTGCCTTTCAAATGCGCAAGAATCATCCTCATTTATGGTCCTTTGTGTTGCTTGGCTGTCTGCTTAAAAAACTGTACTCCATCATTAGGGCATCAAGCCTACCGTTTTTTAACATGTATGTATCAAATCAGTGTCGTCTCCTAGGAGACATCTCTTTTTGATGACTCTAGTTAACACACAATCTTGAGTTCCTATGTCCGACTGACATATTTTATTTTTTAGAAATCGTATCACTGCTTTGAAGTTAATCACTTATTTATATATAGAAATGTAAGCATCGTGAGAGCATTCTTAAAAGATGACCTTTTAAATTGATAGGGTTTTATATTATTTTAAATATTAAATTGATAAGAGCTTATTTGAGCAAAACTCGACACAAATGGGGTCGTGCCAAATGGAAGGTGGTTGGGAGTGCCCCGTCTGCAGGAACTCGCGGAAAGACTTTCATAGAGAAGAGGTGACAGGAGGCAACACAATGGCTCCATTTGAGTGGCTGTGGCTTACGTGGTTGCTTTATTTGGGAAAGACTTGTCGGTTGTTTATAATTGGCTGTCTTTAGGTCTTGCTTACTTACACTGGAAGCATTTTAGGGTTAGGTTTGATTTTACTTACAAAAGGCTACAAGGGCATGAAAGCCAACACAGCCCAGTGGCCTTTTTGTTTAATTGATTTAGCAAGATAAAGTTTGCCTTGCCTGCTAATGTATTTCTAGTATCGGAATGCATGACAGACTGATATTAGGGACTCGATACATGTTTGATAATGAATAGCGGTTGTATTTAGATTCATGACTCTATGATTAGATATTGGGCAGATTTTGGAAGTATTTGTGGTTAGCATTAATTGTTCATCTGTCCTATTTTTTAAAAATGTTTTCAATGTTTATTTTTGAGAAAGAGAGAGACAGAGACAGAGCATGAGCAGGGGAGGGGCAGAGAGAGAGAGAGGGAGACACAGAATCTGAAGCAGTCTCCAAGCTCTGAGCTGTCAGCCCAGAGCCCGACGCAGGGCTTGAACTCACAAACCACAAGATCATGACCTGAGTGAAGTCAGAGGTCCAACCGACTGAGTCACCCAGGTGCCCCATTCCTGTTCTATTTATTTAAATCATTATAAATTATTAAATCATTATAATCATGATTAAATCATTAATCATTATTAA
This sequence comes from Panthera tigris, assembly GCF_018350195.1. Lineage (NCBI taxonomy): Eukaryota > Metazoa > Chordata > Mammalia > Carnivora > Felidae > Panthera > Panthera tigris. Next base: position 126,959,385 of record NC_056665.1, read on the forward strand.
ATCATTTATAAAACTGTTTACCTAGAACTAAATTAGTACCACTAACGGGACTATATTCTCTATGCCATGGAGAGTCACAGAAAGATTGAAATGAAGAAATGAAACAGTTATGAATGTGTGTATACATATATGCATGTGGACGTGTGTATATGCATGTGAGTGGTTTTTTCTGAAAGGTGAATTTGAAAGAGTAAACTCCAGTCTTTGTGGTAGTTTCAGTGATTAATGATGAACAATGAAATGAAATGTAGTTTCAGTGATTAATGATGAACAATGAAATGTAGAGGTGTGCATATCCAAGATATAATTTAGGGGTAAAGTTAACAGGATTGTTAATTGATTGAGGGGGTAAAAGAGGCTTTATCGGTGGCTCCTCGGTTTTGAATGACTGGGTGGATGATAGTGCTTAAATGTATTAAATGGATTCAGGTGGTTGATATGGGGAAGGTAGGTATGAATTTCATGTTTGACAAGTTCAGCTGAAGTCCTACAGAACATCTATTAGTGATGGCTATCAGATAGATACAATAGTTGGAAGTTCAGGAAAATTGTCTAATGAGAAAATATATATTTGTGAGTAACTGGTTGAAATCACGAAAGTATAAGGAACAAAGAGGAATTCTCAAAGGAAACAGGAAAAGAAATTCAAGAGAGGTAAAGGAAAGAGTTTAAGGAATGTGAGTATAGTATCAAGAAAGAGGACTCAATTAACAGTAGCAAACGTGCTAAAAGTCAAGGGTAGGGCGCCAGGGTGGCTCAGTTAGTTAAGCTTCTGACTCCGGCTCAGGTCATGATCTCATGGTTCATGGGTTCGAGCCCCACACTGGGCTCTCTGCTGTCAGCACGGAGTCCTCTTCAGATCCTCGGCCTTCTCTCTCTACCCGTCCCTTACCCATGCTCTCTCTCTTTCTCTCTCTCAAGAATAAATAAACACTAAAAAATTTTATAAAAATCAAGTGTGATGAAGAGTAAAAGATTATTAGAAGATGCAATTATAGGGGCGCCTGGGTGGCGCAGTCGGTTAAGCATCCGACTTCAGCCAGGTCACGATCTCGCGGTCCGTGAGTTCGAGCCCCGCGTCAGGCTCTGGGCTGATGGCTCGGAGCCTGGAGCCTGTTTCCGATTCTGTGTTTCCCTCTCTCTCTGCCCCTCCCCCGTTCATGCTCTGTCTCTCTCTGTCCCAAAAATAAATTAAAAACGTTGAAAAAAAAATTAAAAAAAAAAAAAAAGAAGATGCAATTATGTTATTTCCAGGGGCTATAGGATCAATAATTCATTATGAGCAATTAATATGAGGTATTTTATAGAATATTGTTTTCCCGGACATGGGAAAAATGCATGTATGCTCTTTCATCTCCCATAACAGGTACAAAAACTTAGGGTTTGTATTTAGCTATTCTTAGGTAGAATGGATTTCAGATATAGAAGTTTTCTGCCTGAGGAATGATAAGGAATAAACTAAGGCTGTGGGACACCTGGGTGGCTCAGTCGGTTAAGCGTCCGACTATGGCTCAGGTCATGGTCTCACGGCTGGTGAGTTTGAGCCCCGAGTCGGGCTCTGTGCCGACAGCTCGGAGCCTAGAACCTGCTTCAGATTCTGTGTCCCTCTCTTGCTCTGCCCCTCCCCTTGCTCATGCTCTGTCTCTTTCTCTCTATCAGTAATAAATAAAAATTATTTTTTAAAAGAATAAACTAAGGCTGTGAATATTAGTGTCTTCCAAACAGCATAACCCAATAATAGCACTCCAATATGGTGCTGATATTTTCTTCTGTACTATGCAATACTGTACTGTACATAGAAATTTCATTTATTTGACCATCTCTACAAGAGAAAGGTATTCCCAATAGTAAAATAATTCCTAATGCCACCATTGACAACAAGCCTCAAACTTCTTATAGGTTTGCTATCTTTCCCATTGCATTGTCTCCTCAAAGCAAACAGTATTCTCCTATAAAACTCATCCCAATAGCAAAAGAAAAATTGAGTCAGACTCCTCTGAAATGAAAAAAAAGTAAACCCAACACAAAGAAGGAGAAAGTAATAAAGACAAAAGTAGAAATTAATGTAACAGAAAATAGAAATTGAGAAAATTAACAAGCTGAATGTCTAACTCCCCTACGATGAATGTCTATTTTTCCTTGAAACCTCCTGTTTCACCTTTTTTTTTTTTTTGTAAATTTCCATGACTGTTGCTGCTGTTCCCACATCCTCTGTTTCACCAAAGCCAAGAAAAGTCCATCCTTTGGCTCAACATCAACATGCAACCAGTCACAAAATCTTATTGCTACTACCTCCTTAATAGTTCTGACACCAGCAGGTTCTCCCAGTTTCCATAGACAGCTTTTTAATGGACTCTGGTCCCTTTCAGATATAGATTATTAAATGACTTCCTGTCTATTCACTGCAAGTGGATCTGAAATAAATCCATAAATCACTCCGCTCTCAGAATAATCTTTTTGAAATGAACAATCTGATCCTACTTCTTCCCTACTGAGAACACTGCAATGACTCTCCAGGGCATTCGACGTATAGTTCAAGCTCCTGACCTGTGTACATGGTCCCCTTTCTAATCTGGAACCTGTGTGCTTTCTTACCTCATAGCCTTCCAGTCTTTACATAAAGCCTGCTCTCTGGAAACTTGGGTTATTGATTTTAGGTCTTCTTTTTTAATATAAGTTTAATATAACTTAAAGTTATGTATTTCCTTTTAAGCAACAGTTTGACTACATTCCACAAAAGTGGATATGCTGAATTGTAGCATTTGCTTAAACTTGTTTTTACTTTTTTGGTGATTTCTACAGATTATCTACAAGTATTTTGCATAATTTCCAAATATTTGTGTTTTGTAGATATTGTATCATGTTTGCTTTAATTTAATTCTGTTAATAATAAACAACATACTATATGTGATTTCAATTCTTTGAAATCTAGTGAAAATATTCTTTGGTACACTTGTCTTGATATAGAATTGTTGAACCATTATGTTGTATACATGAAACTAATATAACTATATTGGAATTAAATTCTTTTAATTTTTTTAATGTTTATTTATTTTTGACGGAGAGAGAGAGAGAGAGACAGAGAGAGACAGAGAGAGACAGAGCATGAGAGGTGGGGAGGAGCAGAGAGAGAGGGAGACACAGATTCCAAAGCAGGCTCCAGGCTCCCAGCTGTCAGCACAGAGCCCTACGCGGGGCTCGAACTCACAGACCGAGCTGAAGTCGGATGCTCAACCGACTGAGCCACCCAGGTGCCCCGGAATTAAATTCTTTTCATGTTTGTTTATTTTGGGGAGAGAAAGGACAGGGGAGGGGCAGAGAGAGAGAGAGAGAGAGAGAGACAGCAGATCTTAAACAGGCTCTGCACTGTCAGCAGTGAGCCAGGTGTGGGGCTCGAACTCACGAGCCAGGAGATTATGACCTGAGCTGGTCAGATGCTCAGCCTACTGAGCCACCCACGTGACCCTGGAATTAAATTAAAAAAAAAAAAAGAAAAAGAAAATATATTTATGGGGCAGCATATAGCTTATTTTGGTAAACGTGCTCTGCACACTTGCAAAAAATATGTAGTCTTCAATTGTTGAATGTATTGCTCTCTATATATCAATGAGGTCATGGTAGTGGAATTTGTGTGTGTGTGTGTCTAGTTCTATCAACTGCTGAAAGAGATGTGTTAACATTTTTAACAACATTTGGGGAATGGTCTCTTCTGTCAATCTTTGCTGCATGATTTTAAAGCTCTGCTGTCCAGTAATGGGATGCCTCTGTGGCTCAGTCAGCTAAGCGTCCCACTCTGATTTCAGCTCAGGTCATGATCTCACGGTCGTGATGTAGAGCCCCTCATCGGGCTCTGCTCAGAGCACGGAGCCGGCTTCAGACTCTCTCTCTTTCTCTGTCCCTCTGCCCTCCTCTCTCTCTCTCTCTCTGTCAAAAACTAATAAATAAATTAATAATGAATTTAAAAAAATAGAGCTCTGTTACTAGGTAAATAATAGATTCCTGAATGTTTTGTGTTCTTCTTTTATCAGTATTCAACGCCCATGTTACATCTGATCATTTTTTTGTCCTAAGTGGACATAATTGATTTGCTCTGTAATACATACTGTTTGCATATTAAATATTTTTTCATCCACGTAGTTTCAATTTGTGTTATATATATATGAAATGGATCTCATATATAGTGCAGAGTGGATTCTTAATCAATTTTGACGTCTGTGATGTTTTAATTAGAATGTTTACCTTTTTAAAACTTCATTTAATTATTCATGTAGTTGGATTTAGGTCTAACATTGTTTTCTACTTTCTCTCTTTTGAATTTGTTCTTTTGTTCCTCATTTCCTGCTTTATTTTGTATCATTTAGATATTTTTTAGTATTCCATTTTAACTTACGTATTGGATTATTAATTTTGCATTTTTTGTTAGTGGTTCCTTGAGGGATAACACAAACTAAAGTTTTCAATCTACTTAGAGTTAAATCTTGTAACTGTTTATATCCCTTAATTTTATGCTACTGTGTTCTATTTTTACATATACAAACATAAAAATGATAATTCAATGTTATAATTTTTTTAGTAATATGGATTTTATTTTTTTAAGTTTATTTATTTATTTTGGGGGAGAGAGACAGAGAGCATGAATATGAGCAGGAGGGGCAGAGAGAGAGAGAGAGAGAGAGAAAGAGAGAAAGAGAATCCCAAGCAGGCTCTACACTGTTAGCACAGAGCCTGGTACAGAGTTTGAACTCATGACCTGAGGAAAATCAAAAGCCTGATACTTAACCAACTGAGCCATCCAGGTGTCTCAGCCATATGGATTTTAAAACTAAGGGAGAAAAATAGCATTTTATATTTATTTCAGTATTTACCATTTCTGATGTTTTTCACTTATTCCTGAGGATACTATTCTATACTATGTGATATCCCTTCAGCTTGAAAAAGAGCCTTAAACTTTCCTTATAGTAGGGGGTCTGTAGATAACTCATCTATTTGTCTTTTCTCTGAAAATATTGCACTATCATTCTGAAAGATATTTATATAGATATAAAATTCTTGGTAAGCAGTTTTTTCATTTCAGCACTTAAAGATGTTTTACTGTCTTCGGTTTTTATAATTTCTGATTACAAGTCTTTGATCATTCTAATTGTTTCCCCCCCTGGATGTAAGTTGCCATTTTCCTCAGGCTTCTTTCAGAATTTTCTCTTTATCTCTGGTTTTCAGCAATTGACTATGAAATAGCTGGTTGTAGTTTTCCTTATATTTATCTTGTTTGAATTTGAGCCTAGCGGATCGGTAAATGTATAGCTTTCACTAAATTTGGGAGGTTTTCAGGCCAATATTTCTTTAAGTGTTTTTCCTACTCAGTTATCTATGATCTCTTTGGGAGTCTAATCACACATATGTGAGTGGTTTTCATTTTTGTCATCCCACTCATCTTTGAATCTCTCTTCATTTTTTTTCCTCATTATTTTTCTCTCTTTTCTTAGGACTAGATATCTTCTATTAAACTATCTCTCTTTTTAGTGACTCTTTTTAAAAGTCCCTACCGTTCTTCTCCTAAGACTATCCTGGCATTTTGGATTTTTGTTATTGTATTTTATTGTATTGTATTTTTTCAATTATAAAATTTCCATTTGGATATTTTTATTCTTTCTATTTCTCTTTCAACATCTTCTGTCTTTGCATTCATTAGAAGTGTATTTTCCTCTTTTCTAATCAAGCATAGTTATAAAATTTACTTTAACATCCTAGACTAAACATCCTGACATCTGGGTCATCTCAGTGTTGGTTTCTGTTGAATTTTTTTTCCCCTTGAGAATAGGTCACATTTTCCAAGTTCTTCCAATGCTTAATAATTTTGAATTGCATTCTTGAATTGTAAATGCCTTCTTCAGAGGCTTGGCATTTTCTTATAGTAGGCAATGAACATTTGACCCAATTCACAACCCCGTCTTTTGGGCACGAGCTTCTCCATTTAATTCTTTTGTCTTTAGCGGGGTTGTTGGAGGCCTGCCCCATGTTTGCGTGTTTCTACATTTGGTCAGAGATCTGAGAAAAGTGTATACATAAAATTTGGAGTTCTCGTTCTCTGGCCCTGGATCCTCCAGGATTAGCCTCTCACTCTCCAATGATTGTGGTTTCCTTGAACTCTGACTTTTGTTACTTTAAGCCAGAAAACTTTGTGTTTTCTTTCTGAATTTTATCCACCCTCTGGGGAGGTGACTGCATTCTGTCTTCTAGCCTAAAGCCATAAGAATGAGTAAATCGTTCTAAGATAGTTTATTTTTTTTATTTTTCCCCCTGTGGTTCAACTCTCCGTCAGAAAACTTCCTTGCTTTTGTGTGTACTTCAGAGCCTGTAGGTGGTTTTTTGGTTTGTTTTCTGTTTGACTTTTATTTACTTGTTTCTTGGTTTAGAGTCCATAGGCATGCATTCAAATATAGCAGAAGTAGAACTAATATGTTTAGTTTGTATACGGTCATGTAGTTTGGCAACAAGGAAAACAAAACTCGATTGGAAATACAGACATAAAACCTATTAGAATCACCAGTTTGCTATTAAAGAGGACTTTCAGATGGATAAAAAAAGACTCTTTTCAATTGTGAAGCTATTTTCTTATTTCTGAGTTTCTAATAAAATACAACTATTGAAATACAGAAGAAGTAGTGAGGCCTTTTCTCCGAGGTCATGATACAATCACTTAACCATCTTTTACAGACTCAAAAATATTCACGGACAAAACAGCTCTTGCTAGCCTTGTGCAAATTCACAGGGTATCCTGCAAGGCATTTGCTTCTGTTTACCTTACATGAAGATTAGCCCTTTATTATATTTGCCATTTATATTCATAACATAAGACCCGTCTCATGAGAAAATCATGCCATGATATATGGCCTCAATATGATCATCTAATAGCTGTTGGTGATGGAGAAGGAATAGTAGATCGATACTGTGGATCCTGTGAACCTCTGATAACATCTTCTTTAGACTCTAAGTTTATTGAGTGGAAAATCTGCAGTTTCACTACTTTTATATCTCTGGCATCTGGTTCCATGACTTGCATACACTGTGCATTTGGTAAGTTTTCAGAAAGTAACATCAAATGAAAAACAAGTTTTGTTCTTTCAATAATCATTTCTTGATGGATATTGTGTGAGGAAGAGCACGACATTCACAGTCTGAAACACTTTATTTGCTACAAGGTTTTGGAATTTCATAACTACAGTCAGGGAAGTCAACCCTTTTGACTCTAAGTGACTTATTGTACAAAATGGCAATAATGTTAGCTAACTCATGAAATAGTGAAAGTCATATAATATAATGTAGATAAACTTGTTTTTGAAATAGTAAATTGCTAACAAATGCTAGTCGTGGTATCCCTATATGACACAGTATGCTATGTAGTGTAATAAACATAAAATAGTCAAGGTAAAGTTCATTGCAACAAAGAAGCTGTAATCAAGACTTGGATGAACCTGTGAGTCTATAGTTTTTTTATTAAACTTCTAGTATATGTAAGATTCAGGTGTCCAAAATAAAGGGTCTAGGCAATTCTGTGAAATATCTACAAGCTTTAAAGATAACATTTATGATGTCCCCCCCTTTTTTTTTGCCCTTAGAGCCCAATGCTTTCCTTTCCTTCTTCTTTCAAGGAAATGGAATAAACAAAATATCATTACATGTATTTATATGCTTATTATTCATTGATATGTTAACTCACTTATTATTAATAGCTTATATATTGGTAAGTATTATGATTTAACATAGTAGAAAAACAATCTATTTCATGAGTGAATTCACCAGTAATGGCTCATGTTCCCGTTAGTCTTGCACTCAGAGAGGAAAGCAGAGTATGGAAAGGGCATGCGGTTCATACACAGGAGGTGCAGGTGTGGAAACGAACCTCCTCTTTTGGTTTGGAGGCATTTCTCTCTGTTGAGTTCCCCTTGAAACTCCCTTCTCCCTTAGTAGTTTCATATATAATCGCAGCTAAGCTTCTTTTGGGAATCCTTAAGAAAAGAAAACTGGATTCCTATTTTATGAAAAAAAATTAAGATTTATTTGTTTATTTATTTATTTATTTATTTATTTTTGAGAGAGAAGGATGAACAGGGGAGGGGCAGAGAGAGAGGAGAGAGAGGATCTAAAGCAGATTCTGCACTGACAGCAGACAGCCCAATGTGGGACTTGAACTCATGCACAGTGGGATCATGACCTGAGCCAGAGTTGGACACTTAATCAACTGAGCCACCCAGATGCCCCTGGACTCCTATTTTAAAGTAATAAGTTCTATTGTTCTGATCCTAAGTTAGAAATAAACAATGTAAAGACTGGAATTTAGAATTTGATTCTAAAAGTACCTTCTCTGTGACTAGCACTTCTTTCTTTTCACTCTTAAAGACAGCTGAATACCTTTATTTAAACAAATCAAGAGCTATATAGTACTAATACATTGTTAAATACAACAATGGACTCAGTGACTATGTTGAATTAAAGTCAATTCTGTTCTGAGGATGTTAGCATAGCCCATGCAGTACCACCAGAACATTAGCTTGCCTCTTTTTCCTAACTAGAGCTTGAAAGAGAAAATTTATATATTTTTTTCTGGCTCCCTACGTAGTAACAAGACATGAAATCCAGTCACGATCTGCTTTCTAAGGTACTCTGGTGTCTTAGACCTTTCTATCTGTCCTTTGGAAATGGTTTGGATCTCTCTCTGCTAAAGATTATTTCCATTTTTCATATTGAAGAAAAGGTCCTCCAATTTCATCGTGACATTTACATCATCTAATAGACATCTCATTGCTAAAGTAAATTTATACATAATATATCTCAGCTTTAGGGTTCTTGGATTTTAATTAGAGGATGAAACATAAATCAGGATTTCAAGCCACAGTGGTTAATAGAGCTGTCCCCTTGCAGTCTATTAGACTAACAGTGCCAATCACAACATTCAAAAACAAATATGCCAAATCCCTGCTTGTTTTTGGGAAATACTTCACAAAAATATGTCCTCCTTTATTTTGTATTAGGTAAAGGTAGGATTTTCAGCATTTACATATTCTGCAGCAAAACATGTGTGCATTAAAGTGACCCACTAAAAATAAATTCAAAATCTTTTTCCTGTCTTGTTTCCTCCTTTTTCCTTTCATATTACTATATGGTGTGGTAAGAAAAGCAAAACCATGACTTGTGGTGCGCATGTTTTTATCCACTGTACTTTTAGGGACTTTAAACACTTGTTTGCCTTTTGCAACACATTTAACTCCTCGCAAATACATGAGAACGTGCTTACATTTAGTGGTTTCTAAAGTTAATGGTGATTTTTGGAAAACCAGGGAAAATGTGGAATGCCCGCTTCTAGAAGAGCCTGTTAATGTTTTCAGTTACATTCTTAGGCATCTAGATAGCCACCAAATGCAGTGGTGTATGAAGAACCACAATGTATTTAGAATTATCCACAAGACAAATAAAGTCTCCAACCAGGTAGCAAACGCTTAATGAGAATCATTTATCTCATACATTTTTTCAGTCTGTTGTGTTAAAGAAAACACTGTTCTGTGGCTATGTTAAACTCCAAAGCACAATTAGTGCTAATATGCCCATGATTTTCTGCCAGACAAGTAAAAACTACAGAAAAGTATCTTCTTTTAAATAGTGCATTCTATTTTGTTTGGTAGAAAATTTCCTAGAAAGCATTATTAGATAATATCACTGTATTGTTATTGTTAATGTAAGTCAATTGTGATAAGAAGATTGGAAGAATAGAGAGAGGTTAAGGGTGATTTTAATACACTTCTTTGTATACTTTTAATTTTTTCAATGGCATATCTTTGAATTGTTTCAACTTAATTTAATTTTTCTCTTCTCTTCTCTTACCTTATCCTATCTTATCTTAGAGAGGAGAGAGTGTGCAAGCAGAGAGGAGCAGAGAGAGAGAATCTTGGGGCTCAATCCCACAACTCTGGGATCATAACCTGAGCTGAAATCAAGAGTCATACACTCAACCGTCTGAGCCACCCGGGTGCCCCTGAATTATTTTAATAATAAAATTTTGGACTTGTACACATGTAAGCATTGCATCATGAAAGAGTACATATATTGATTTTAACATATTAGAAAAAGGAATTGTAATTAATTATTTAAATCAACAGTTTTTTCCTAGATTTCCTCCTACATGCTGGAGAATGTGACCGGCACTAAAGATATATTGTTAAAGAAAATAGCACAGGGCCGTCTTAACCAATGATCTGTCAGTCTGGTAGGAAACACTGATGAGTACAATTTGGTGCATGACAGTGTCAGTACTGCTTATTAGAGGTATTCATAAGTGTTTAGGAAGCACAGAGGAGAAAGATACACAGCAGGTTGGGGTAAGCAAAGAGGCAGTGGCGTCAGCTATGTTGCTGTGCATCATGGACTAGACACTATAGGGAGGTTGAATACAAAATGGGAAGACAGTCTAGAGAGACAAGAGCATGTGTGAGGCGTGGAAGGGAAGAAAAAATATTGCCGACAACTTTTTCAAGAGCAAGTGGCCCATCCCAGAGTGAACTAAAAAAACCATATTTTCAGGGAAGTGATATGGAAGGAGACCACACACCAAGACCAGAATCTTTGTACATTCTGTGAATATCTTGTATTTACTCCCGGGCCAGAGTGTGAGGGACTATAAAAAACAGGAAGTTTAAGCAGAGTAGTAAGTAATCAGATTTATATTCCCCAGTGCTGGGGATCAGAGCCAACTATACTCCCAGCATCTGTCTACACTTCATCTAATGTATTTAATATAAGGTAAAATGAGTATATTTAATGTATTATAAATTAGTGATAATTTCAAATAGTCGTGATGCCACTACCTGGCCAATTACTGGTGACCTGTTGCTTGTCTGCCAAGGATTATCTGTGAACTCTTTAAACATGTGAGCAACTTAATCCTAGAATCTTTTTTTGAGTGTCCATTTCCTGGGAGTACTCATGGAGCCCACAGGAAAGAGATGACTCAATCAAAGGAAATCATTTGCAAAGGCACGGACAGGTCTAATAGAAATAATAATCAAGCATCATAGTTCTAACAACAGTGGACAGATGTTACCACTCACAGTTCTAAAGGGGGAAGAGAAGGCGTGATTAGAGCACAGGTAGAGTACCTGTAGGGAAATGCCACCTGGTAAGAGTTTTAGTCTTTGGCATAGGGACATAGCCAACATGTAGTGAGTGATCCTGTAGGTAGACAGGGTAATATGTACTAGACCTCTTGCCCATTCTCTGAATTCCTGTTGGTGCCAACCTTTAAGTAACTTGAAGTCAGAGGGCAAAGCGCTCTTTTGTGAAGAGCTGGTCAGCCACTTGGGGAAGCAGTTTGGAAAAAGCATAAGCAATCTGAAGGGGAGAACAGAGAAAATCAAACACAGCACACTTCTGTTTATCAGCCAATGGTTGTGTTTGGAGCACCATAGCTTAGAAATGTTTCATAAAATGCTGATTCTATAGCATTTTAATCATTTCATTTGAAAATATTCAAGTCGTCAAGTATGATACATCAAATGTAGTTAAAAATATGTCCATACAGCTGAGCCACTCAAATCTTTAATATGCTAATGTGCAATGTACTCCTCCTCGTGGGCATAGAACATGCAGTGTTCTCATATGTATCTGGATATTAAACCCCCTTTTAGAGTTTAAGATGGAAGGCTACTTACGAGCTTGTGAAGCTGCTGCTATGGTTAAACATTTGGCCAATTCAGGCAAAAATGTCACGTGAATACATGTTTGCATTATTTTTTTTCAGATTTATTCAGTGTGTTGACTGTCTTAAAAGATTCATCTGCCACAGATGTCTTATTTAAAATACTCAACTTTTTTTAGTCTGTGTCTTTCACCATGGAAGACATCTCCTCTCTGACCAAAACTTACCGGCTCATTGAAAATACTAAACATTTTTTTTTTACTCAAAAACCATGTATTTGTACACCATTCTCCAATTTTATTTGAAATAATATTTATAAAAACTTTACAATTATAAACTTATCTTTTTCAAAAACTAGATCCTTTCAGTTTTGGGCTAGCATTAGGCAGTTTTTTTGCCCTTTATTTATTTAGTTTTTTGCTGTTAACATTGTGTCTTTTAATAAAAAAATCTCCTTGACATTTTAACTGCAAATAAGTTACTTAAGAATAAATATGGCTTCTGAGGGTTGATGAGGGGTGGGAGGGAGGGGAAAGAGGTGATGTGCGTTGAGGAGGTCACCTGTTGGGATGAGCACTGGGTGTTGTATAAAAACCAATTTGACAATAAATTTCATAATAAAAACAAAGAATAAATATGGCTTAATTTCCTAGATTTGGTTGTGGAATCCCTTAGGTATTTCCTAGTGATTTGTTCCTTAAATTCTCAGTGTATGTTATCTTTCTTATTTCTGTTCCAATGTTTACTTTGAGACCATTCTCACATTCTTACTGTTATTTTTTCAAATGATTTTTTTAAATGTTTATCTATTTTTGGGAGATGGAGGGGCAGAGAGAGAGGGAGACCCAGAATCCGAAGCAGGCTCCAGCCTCTGAGCCTGTCAGCACAGAGCTCTACGTGGGGCTCCAACCCACCAAGTGCTGGACCCTGACCTGGGCAGAACTCAGGCGCCCAGCCCACCAAGCCACACAGGCGCCCCCATTCTTATTGTTCCTAAAAGAAGAATGTGTATGCCCAATATGTTTGTCATTGTAATTTCAGCCTTTCAATACCAGAGATGAAACTGGATTGCAAATTACAACATAAAAAAATAAGGGAGTCAAGGAAGCTGCACAATTAAGTGCAATAATTTGAGATAATTCGTCAGTCAATATGTCATATTATTTTGAAATATTTTACAAATTTGATTATAACATCTACCTTGACATTGTGATTTATGGAAGATAGTTGGTTTTTTTGGTCAATGATGGGCACACTTAACCTTTTGCAGTTATAGCTTCATTTGGTATCTTGTAATCACTTATAGAAATACAGTAGAATTCAAGGAGTCTGTCCTCTTTTGTTTTTAAAGGTTTTATTTTATTTTTGAGAGAGAGAGAGAGAGAGAGAGAGCAAGTAGGGGAGGGGCAGAGAGAGGGGGCGACACGGATTCCGAAGCAGGCTGCAGGCCCTGAGCTGTTAGCCCGACGTGGAGAGGGGCGGGGGGGCGTTTGTGGGGTTCAAACCTACAAACCGCGAGATCATGAGAGCCAACCAGGTGCCCCATGTCCTCAGTCCTCTTACTTTTTTTCTCTATCTCTCATTCCAGTGAATAAAATAATATGGTTGGCTTAATTGGGAGCAACATGCATTCAGAGATTTAGTTTTTGGTGTAAAATTTTATTCTGAGAGTGTTTATTTTGCATTTATTGATTTTTTTTCCTTTCCTCTTTTGATCTCATGGTGGAGTTAAATAGAAAAGTTAGGCTAGGGACCATAGATCATTTAATTCAAAATTTTTAGTGCATAATGCAGTTCTTAGAATTCGGAAGCCTTAATTGAATTAAAAAAAAATATTCCTGATTATAACTCTGTCCTGTCACATGTAAAAAAAAATTAAAAATGCAAAAAAATAGGGAAAGATACTCTAAAATCACTCATTGCTATGGAGCATGTCAATGTTCACGATCTCCCCAAGAAAGTATAGAATTTAGCAGAGGATGAGTGGAAAGAAAATCTTTGATTTGTTCAAGAGGTTAAGATGTTATTGGGGAGGATGGTGCATCTATGACCGAGACAGATTAATTTTGTTACAGAAGTTCATTATCATTTGTGAAGTACGGATTCTCCAAAACTAAACTATTGAGTCATAAATCCTTCTATGAGTATTTCGAATTCCAGTCACTGAGGGGAGGAATCATGGACCCGTGCCACCATAAATAACATGGCATCGGCATGTCGCATGCTGAGTGGCTTTAGCACCGGTCCTAGTAGGCTGCAGTGCTCCAGCTGATGATGGAATGACTTTGGTGAAACATCATTTTTGACTTAAATTCCCTTGAAGAATATTTTCCTAACTCGTTAATCAATCGAACCAAACAAAGCATTTCGTGGTTACAGTCACTGTTTTTACTTTTTTAAGAATACGTTTCATCAAAAATATGTATTAGAAGATAATTAAGCTAAAGCTTTTAAAGTTTCTATGTGAGTGCGCATGTGTATATAAAAATGTAAATTGCCTCTACTTGGTGTAAATCAATCATTTCTTTATGATAAATACTGCTGGTATGCTTTTGGTGTGAAAATGAATATGTCACTCTTGATTTGGTGTTATGATGTATTAATCTCCTGTGGGTAATAGTCTACCCAGTGTATAAAAGAGTGCTTCACAGTACATCAAAAATTGCAATCAAAGCTCTTTCTCCAAAAAGAAAAACATAAAACTAAAGTGGTCTGTGGGCACCTGTTCTCCATGTGAGAACAGGTCAAGGCCATCACCTTGGCTCATATTTAAACCCATATTTTGCAATGGGACACAATACAAGAGGAAGAATATTTGTTTAATAGAGTGATCAATGTAGCCTGATGATGAAAATGAACAGGCACACAAAGGGCTTTCCTGTCTAGAGAATTAGATCTTAATTAAGAGATGGTTTATCAAAATGTCTAGTTTCAATATATTTTTTAAGAGTAGATAAACATGGTTGTAAGTGATGGTGATGTTTGGAGTTGGACAAATGTGTGTTTTAGCATCGGTTCACATAATATCGACGCATTAACTTAATCATAATATGAGTAACCACGTATGAAAGCTTGCCATGTGTCCAGAAATAAATTAAAGATCTTATGGGCATTATCACACATAAATATGATGAGGCATTTTGCAGATCATAAAAAAATAAGATGGAGAAAGGCTATGTATTAGATAGCGAGGAAAAAATAAAACAGAGTTTAAACCCAGTTCGGTCTAACTATAACGTTTGTACTTCATATCTCCTGTGCTCTGCATCCTTCCAAATCACATAAACTCTGTGAGTTTGTTCGCTTATCTATAAAACGGGAAGCCCCATTCTCTCACGCAAGGCTCATGTGAAGATTAGAAAGGGTCCACATAACATCCTTTGCATAGACTCCAGTGCATAATCTGTTAAAAACGAATTGCAACTGCTATTACTTCAACATCTTTTGGGAAAGATACTTCCTTCTAAATAATTAACAAGTGTGATTATTATGGTTTTGTTGTTAAAGTCGAGTTGCCAATTTGTTCTCTTTCACATTGGATGTGCTGTCCTTCAGAGGGGTGGTAACAGCCTGCCCTGTTCTCTCCCTCTGCAAGCAAAGACAAATGATTGAGATTTTTTTCCTTAAGGCTTCACTGCAGAAAAATATTATAACTAAGTTAGACAATGAATCGTGTGAAAATGATAAAATTCTTAGAAAAAGAAGTTGACTATTAAAGTGGACATAGGGTGTGTATTGTAAATAAATTATGATGTGCCAAATGTGATTTTTTTTCATCAAAGACTTACCTTTTCTTGACTTTGAAATGGAGCTATCTAGAACAAAAGTGATCTAGACAGTAGCAGAAAATAACGGGCTAATAACAACAGCTATCGGTTACCAAGTACTTATTCAGTGCCAGGTGCTATTCTGAGCTCTTTCTATATAAGATCTTGTCATACTCACAGAAATCTTATGAGATGGGTAGAATGATGATCACCTTCTAATAGTTAAGGAAATCGAGGTGCACATAAGATAAATATTAGTCTCAATATTACACAAACGACTGAATACAGGCTGTGTGTCCAGAGAATCTATAATTTAATGCAAAAATAATTGAATATATATATTTATATTCCTATCTTATGTACATGCCTTTTGTTCTTTGATGCCTACATAGACAAAGTGACTTCAAATTGAATGTATATTTTACAAATAATTGTAAAAGCTAGTTGGCAAAATATAGCCTAAAGGGGAAAAGCAATGGCTTTGGAATAAAAACAAAGAATAAAATGCCAACACTCTAATGCATTAGTCATGTGACTTTAGGCTATACAGAACTTCTCTGAACCTCAGTCTCTTTGTCTAAAAGCTGGCAGGACACTACTTGTTTCTATGGTTTATAATAACGACTTAAAGAGATGCCTATATTACAGGTTGGCATAACTTGGCATATAATGTCCTTGACAACTGTTCACTGAATATGAAATTAGGAAGCATCTTGAATTTTGAATTCTAAAATATTAGTCCTTAAACATTTTTTTTGTGAATTAATCTATCCTGTGTGTTCTTTTTAAAATTAGTGATTAGATAAAATTAGTGACTAATTTCATTATTTTAAAGCCTTATTAAATTAGAACTAAAACAATGTTATAACATAAAGTAATATAACATCACTGAATGAACTATCATAGAGGTCTTGAATTAAATAAAGAGAAGAGTATGTATCTATCACCAGCTTTTCCCTTTCCTATTAAATAGCTCAATAAATTTATTTTATATTATTCTATATGATTACATGTTAAATATGTATTTAAAATCTAATGATTTTAAAAAAAGAATGGTACCATAATCATAAAAAACACCTCATTTTGCCATATACAAAATGCTTTCATATACATGATTATAATTTATTCTCTGACAAATAATAGCTCCCCATTTTACAGGAACACCTGAATTTCAAAGAAGTAAAGTCATCTTCTAGCTAGAAAATGCTAGCAAGCCAATTTCTAAGTCCAGGTTTCTCCACTGGAACAAAATGCCGCTCATTACCAGTAGAGTTTTAACAGCCCCTGATGATTCTTACTAATCATTTGCAATGCAGCATCAGATTCATTAACATAATATAGATCTGGTCTTACATTTCAGGTAGCAGAGTGATTTACAATTTATCATTAGCTAAATGACTTCACAACTAGGCAATTGCATTGATGTTCAGGAACCAGAAACCCAAAAGCTGCTTTCTGCTTAGTGCATCTGTTTTCAATTATGATGTTATCTAGATGCCCAGTTCAAGTCAATGCACTGATTTGGGTTTTTTTGTTGTTGTTTTGTTTTTAAACAATGCTGTTGTTACAGCTTTCTTCTTGAGTTCCTTCTTTCTGAAATAGTTTTTGTTTTGTTGTTGCATACATTTGCTATTTATTAAGAAGTCTCAAACCATGTCTATACAGTCAAACCAGATCGATTAGAGACAAGTGAACTTTGACTATCCCCAGATAGAATAACTAATGATTGCAGCAATTATTACAAGATCATTCTTGTACTAATATTTGGCCAAAATCAACAGAAATTTTATTAAGCATGTATTGGTTTTCTGGTGAGGCTACAAGTTCAATTACAATACTGTAATATGTTCATTGGAAAGCTAAGTACAGTATGGAACATACCGTAAGAACATACGTTATTTAACCTGTTTCAGATTTCAGTGAGCTACAGGGAAGGCTCATGTTGCATTTGGTGATGGAAATTTATTGTGAGAATTTATAAGATAAGGCTGAAGCACAAGAAACATACATCCACACATTTTGATCTTGGGGAGTTGAAACTATATTGTAGATATTAAAAGGTCCATGGATGCTTCTTATAAGTCAGACACTATGCAAGGTGTTTATATACATTATGCTTTAACTATCCTGATAACTCAGGGAAGATAATACCATATCCATTTCATATATGACCACACTCAGGTTTAAGAGATAGAATAACAAACTGTCCCACAGCTAGTAGGTGTCATGGCTGGAATTCTAACTTGAGTTTTGATAGGGATCAATTGGGGCTGGGGATAAAGCCAAACAAAATAATAGTGTTATGCTAATGTTCTTGTGCGCCCTACCATCCACCCAAACGTATGCTATTTTCTTGACGTTTTTACTTTTTCACAAGGGAAGATTAATGATATTTGAATGTGACTTATATGTTCCAAGAATATCAGGAAGATATTAACAGGAGTAATTTCCTGCTATTTTCGACAAAACTGAAAGCAGTGTTGGTGTGGGTATGAGGTTTGGATTCTGAATTCTGCCCCTGCCTAGCGTCTTCAGGCATGATTTGCCCTGCTGCTTTAATGTCCAGATTTCCCTCACATACAATGTAATTTGGCCTTAATATGGCGCTATTCTATTGAATCCCACACGCCTAATTTCTAGCATTAGAGACACTATAAAATGTTCACTAAATCAACATATGAAGAGGGGATTGAATGTAAGGCTATCAAATATGATAAATAATTGTAAATGATTATAAAGCGTTAAGATTCTAACATTGTTTGAGATGGTGTTGGCGCTGTGATTAAATTATTAACAGTGTATTGTTATGCATCTGTGTGCTCCCCATCACAGAACAAAAATGACCAAATATTGATGCAAATCCCTACTATACTTGACATTTATATACTCAGAATATAGTTAATAGCTACTAATTGCATTGTAGGATGATGCCCTCCAGGTAATTCACAGTTCACAAAGTCGGTTACCAATCGTCATGCTTTTGGAATCTTCCAAGAATATTACCTCACTATCTTTTAGAGATATTCATTGCATGTTTAGCAGCTTAGATAAATTATATCCTTTATCAGAGTAATTCAAAGTGCTAAACCCTACTACTTTTTTTTTTTAATTTTTTTTTCAACGTTTTTAATTTATTTTTGGGACAGAGAGAGACAGAGCATGAACGGGGGAGGGGCAGAGGGAGAGGGAGACACAGAATCGGAAACAGGCTCCAGGCTCCGAGCCATCAGCCCAGAGCCCGAAGCGGGGCTCGAACTCACGGACCGCGAGATCGTGACCTGGCCGAAGTCGGACGCTCAACCGACTGCGCCACCCAGGCGCCCCCCTACTACTTTTATTATAAAATACTAGTCACAATAAAAACACATTTGTAGTTTAAAATGTGGAGTAGGTATTTTGATTCATATTTGCAATTTAAACTCTTTGGAGAAGTTTGTTTTGATAAAAAATACGTCCAATTTGAGGAGTATTTATATGAAGCACTGGGAAGAATACTTTTTGTTTGTCATTCATTTACTTTAAATAAAATATTCTTGTAGAACCAAAACAATCCTATCTTTAAAGAAAAGGATTATTTTCTTTTGGGCGATCCATCATCACAGAGAGGCATTTCTTACCAGTCAGAGTTGAAAGTTTTTTTAGTCTATATGCTATGAAGATTTAATACCAAAGGTCATTATCCTGATCATAGGATAGTTTATGAAGAATAAGCTTATGAGTTTAGTCATAGTCTCTAATATAAATAAATCTTCACTTACATCTAATGTTCAGCACATCTCTAGTTTTATACTAAAATAATGGGACCAAATGAGCATTTCAGTGCTCCTATGGAAACTTAGCCACCCTCAAGAAAAACATACATACATAGACACATACCTACCTATACATTTTCAAGTTCATAATGTCTAAAACTTATCCATGGACCACAGATTAAATAATTTCCTTCAAATAGATAATTAAAAGGAAGTTGCTAATGAGTAAATATCTGCCATTGTACTATGAGGTGAAATGAATCCAAGATAAACATGAAGTTTGATTCTTGCCTTTGAGGAGCTCATTACTATAATTCCACATAAAGGGCTCATACAAATGAAAAATATCTAGCTAGAGAATAATATTAAGGGTCAATAATACATGTACAGTGAATATTTGTTGAATGAATAATAAAACAAGCACTCAACAAGAAAGAAAGAATGCAAGGTAGAAAAAAATGATAAAAAATAACCCTTTAGAGAAAGAAAGCACACATGACCAATGTTAAAAAGTTGTCAACCTCAGCCATAATTACTAAAATATTTCCAAAATAATTGTTATTTATTTCTTATCATTTAACAAGGGTTAAAAAGATTGATATTACAACTCATGGGAAAACAGAAGAATAATTTTGTATTGTGTTAAATTTGAAAATATTCATTCACCTATTTTTCTCCTCTTACTTCTTCTTCTAACTCCAACCCTTTATGAATGAACTCTTTAGTCTTAAGGTTTTGAAATGAAAGAGAACTTGTCCGAATAGGAAATGAGAGGTTGCTTTGGCCCAGAGACAGTAGTAGGGAGAGGAGGATGTCTCTACCGAAGGGTCAGTGATGGTACGCATTTAGCTGGTGTCAGTGCCCAAGTAGGAAGGGAAAACATCTGCATGGAGGAAAAGGGGTAGTAAATGTATCAGGAATGAAGAGCCCCCCACTAAAAAAAAATTTACAAGCATAAAAATGGAGAAAAATAGAAAATTTGTTGAGTTGGATTGGAATTGCTTGTACCAGTGTGAATTCATAGTTTTCAGTGCATACAGATAGAGAAATAAATATAGGTGGAGAAATATAGAAATAAATATACTATAAAAGACATAGGTACACATTATAAATAAACAAGCATATAATCAAATTTAAATGAGAAAAAAATTTTTAATGTTTATTTTTGAGACAGAGTATGAGCAGGGGAGGAGCAGAGAGGGAGACACAGAATCTGAAGCAGGTTCCAGGCTCTGAGCTGACAGTACAGAGCCCAACACAGGGCTAGATCTCAGGCCCTGAGATTATGAACTGAGTCAAAGTCAGATGCTTAACCAACTGAGCAACCCAGGCGCCCCAACAAACATATAATCTAGCTCTGCTTTTGAGAGAGCTGGAAAGTAGTGATACCTTAACAGCA
Organism: Panthera tigris; assembly: GCF_018350195.1. Taxonomy (NCBI): domain Eukaryota; kingdom Metazoa; phylum Chordata; class Mammalia; order Carnivora; family Felidae; genus Panthera; species Panthera tigris. The sequence continues at coordinate 126,979,989 of NC_056665.1, forward strand.
TTGATAATGTCTAGCTTCCAATTTGGCTTTTATGTATTATCTTCACTAAAAGAAATTAGGATTATTTGGAGAAATGGCTTTTAGTGGGCTTGTAAAGGAAAAATAAAAGACCTTAGAATTCCTTGTACCAGAAAGCAGAAAAATCCACCCCCCCAAATGATGAGGGCAGTCATAAGGGCAGAGAAAGATTGAAGTGCTCCCACTAGCCAAATATGGTACAATTGAACATTAAAATAATACCTACAGACTGGTTCAAGTGTAGTGGTGTTTACAATTAATTGATCATTGCCAGTTACAGATTTCTTTGTTCCTTCTCTACTCCCACTGCTTCACTTGACTAACCTTAAAATAATAATAATAATAATAATAATAAATAATAATAATAATAGTTACAGGCTATAAAATACTGAATAAAATAAGAAACTCTGAACCCAAACTAAAGTAATAAAGAAACAAATTTCATAAGGAAAAGGATATTTTAATAACTTGGAAGAAACTCATTACAGAATGCAAAGTATAAAAGAAAAAAAAATCACAATACTGGAGAAACCTGTAAGAACACTTATCAAATAATTAAAGGGAGTATCATCAATAATTGGACAAATGAAAATGTTTGCCTACTGATAGGATGCAGTGAAAAGAAATAGCATGACCTCTATAATGTTTCTGCCAAAGGTACATGACCTGAATCCAATCATAAGAAAACCTCCGACAATCCAAGTTGAAGGACCTTGTACAACATACTGATTGGCTGTTTTCAAAAGCGGGGAGGTCATGAAAAGAAAAGAAAACTATTTTAGGCTTGAGGAGACTAAAGAGAAATAGGAAATACATGGAAAACCTAATTCTCATCTAGATGCTTTTGTTGTATAAAGGACACTAAATGAATAATTGGCCAAAGATATGGAGGGTCTGACAATTAGATGGTAGTAATGTATCAAAGCTACCATCACTAGTTTTATGGTTGTACTATGGTTATGTCGGACAGTGTCTTTATTTGTAGGAAATGTGCACAAAGATATTTGGGAATGGGGGACACGAGGTAAGTAACTTACTCTCAAATAGTTTAGGGAGGCGATTTGTTGTCAGTTCCTTCCAACTTCTCTATAACTTTGAGATTGTTTGAAAATTTTAACAAATGAATATTTATATATTTCAACTTAGTAATTTCATAGCAAATAATTTGTACCCAAAGAAATACTTCAACTACTGTTTAACAATTATACAAACACACACATACACACAGGCACACACACAACTGTGCTGATTAGAACATTATTTATAACAGGGAAACATTTGAAATAATTTACTTGATCAGTGGCAGAATATTGGGTCGACGGGATCTGGTACATAAGCGAAATGGGATACTATGGAAATATTTAAAGTGACAGGATGAAACAGAGGAACACAGAAAGTGGAAGTGATACGGGGAGACAGACAGAAATGGTAAGAAACAGAGATTATTTGTTAGGCCATAGAACTGTGTAAATCATAGTTTTTAAAAGTAACGGTGGTAATGCATTTCAATGTAAACTATTCAGTTAATTTTTATGATCCCGATAGAGATTGTGAATGCAAACTTTAAATTTTGCATTATCTCTGTAAATGTCAAGTATGTTTAGAATGATAATTAGCAGTATATCTGTAAATGTAAAACTAATGCTACGAAGTAGCTGCTTCTCTCTGAAAAGGTATAGTGTATATAAAACCAACTGTCCCACCAAGAACAATCATATAAAATTGGTGAAAGTTTTAAAGCAACTCTTTAAAAGCACTGAAGAGAAATGGAGTCATTTTATACTTATGAAGTGGAGTGAAGTTAAAAATTAACAGTCCCCTTGGAAAACTGATGTTATCTAGCACAGATGAAGCTATGAGTACTCTATTCCCTAACAATTTCACTCCTAAGTTTAGGAGTTTAGGAGAAATACGTATCTGTAGACACCAAAGTCCTTGTAAAGATGGTCATAGAGGATTATTCAAAACCCCAGAAACAACCTGAATATTTCTCAATAATAAGAACAGTTGATTAAATGGAGTAATATAAAACAAGAAAAAAAAAAAAAAAGACTGAACCAAGACTTCTTGCTTCTGCTGAGGGTGTAGCAATCCAGAAAGAGTATTTACCCTACCTATATAAAAAGGAAAACGCTTAATGGTCTTAAAAACTCATAATTTTCACAAATTCATCAGGGGACTGAAGGGGCAGGAGCAATCAGCAAGCCTGAAATCAAAAGACAGACAGATGCCTCTAAGCAGAGAGAGGTCGCAAGCAGTGGCTCACCTGGGGCAGAAAACAGGATGAAGACATATACACAACTTAAAAAAAATCAGCTATTTTAAATGAATGGCCAAGGACCAAGTGTGGGTAGTAGGAAAGTACAGAGTCCCTGGAACTACAGATACAAAGATCTGTCACACCTACTACCTGGCTTTACTCCATGAATTTTTACGCGGTGCTCATGAGAATCTTGGAAGAGTGGGCAGGGGTCTGAAGACCAAAAGAATTTCTCCTAAGTGGTTCAGGTCTGCGGGATAGGAGGGGACACAGCTGTGGGAAAGGCAGAAAGTACTTCCTAGAATGGAACAAAAGAGTTCTGGGAGCACAGGGGAAACCCTAATGCTGCTGGGAAAGGGGAAAAAACGAAAACCTCTTGCCTCCCTAGGATGGGCTGGAAACAGTCTTGAGTGCAGACATCCATTGGAGAATTTGAGGATGGCTGAACCTGCTTCCGATTATAAAAATAATTACATGATTCTGTGCATTTGTCAAAAGTCATAGACCTACACACTAAAAAATTACAAATCAAAATAGTGCTGCGGCACCTGGTGGCTCAGTTGGTTAAGTGCCCAACTCTTGGTTTCAGCTCAGGTCATGATCTTATGGTTTGTTAGATGGAACCCTGCATAGGTCAGTGCAGAGCCTACTTGGGGGTCTCTCTCTCCCTCTCTTTATGCCCCTCCCCCGGTCTCTCTCTCTCTCCCCCCATCTCTGTCTCTCACTCTGTCTCTCAAAATAAATAAATAAACATTAAAAAAAAAAAAGAATAGTGATTACCTTAGATGCAGGTGATGGTGACAAAGACCTGTGAAGACCTGTGACAGAACAGAGCCTTTGGCTCTTATTAATACTCTATTTCTTTATTTTTTACATTTTGTTTTAATGTTTATTCATTTTTGAGAGAGACAGAGCACAAGCAGGGGAGGGGCAGAGAGAGAGGGAGACACAGAATCTGAAGCAGGTTCCAAGCTCTGAGATGTCAGCACAGAGCCCGACGCGGGGCTCAAACTCACGGACTGTGAGATCATGACCTGAGCCGAAGTCGGACACTTAACCAACTGAGTGACCTAGGTGCCCCATCTTTTTTTTTTTTAAGTTCATTTTTATTTATTTTGAGAGAGAGAGAGAGAGAACAAGCAGGGGAGGGGCAAGAGAATGTCAAGCAGGCCCCTTGCTTTCAGCACAACCCGATGCGGGGCTCAAACTCACGAACTGTGAGGCCGTGACCTGAGCTGAAGTCAAGAGTCTGATGCTTAAAAGACTGAGCCACCAGGTGCTCCAGTACTCTATTTCTTGATGAGATGATGGTTATGCCCAAATTTAACGGGCCATACACTAATGTTCTGCATATTTTTCTCTATTATTTTATACCTAAATAAACATTACATTAATTATTGAATGTTAATAATTGAAATATCAATAATATCATGATAACAATAATTATAATGTTAGCCACCCAAATAATATTCATCAATGTTAAATATTTAAATTTCTAGGAAGATCTGGAAGAGTTTATTGAAGAGACAGTATTATGACAATGTTTTATCAATATCACAACTGGGAGAAGCTGCAAATTATATTCCTACCTCATTCATCACTTGCACGTAATCAGTCATTTTAGTGAAAAAGAAAAACAGTGGATTACGAGGAGGAAAATCCGTTAAGCTGAGATTATTGGTGATGCCCAAGTGTAGTTGAGAATGTATTTGATGGCATGCTCAACACTTCAACCTCTGTTGTCGTCATTCTTTGTTAGCTGTTAAGATAACTAACTAGGTCCTAGTCTAGTAAAACCATATCCTCCTGGGGCAGAGGGGAGTGAAGATATGGAAATAGGAAAAAGAAGATAGATAAATTTCTCTATTGGTATCTATTGATACTCTTATCTATATAGATTATTGAATAAAATACATATGCTATAGGTATTTTATTAAAACATTTTAGTGTTTATTTATTTTTGAATGAGAGAGAGACAGGACATGAGCAGGGGAGGAGTAGAGAGAGGCAGACACAGAATCCAAGGCAGGCTCCGGGCTCTAAGCTGTCAGGAAATAGCCTGATGTAGGGCTCGCACTCCCGAACTGTGAGATCATGACCTGAGCTGAAATCAGACACTTAACTGACTGAGCCACACAGGCATCCCATTATAGGTATTTTATTAATTTAAAAGCACTACTAACTGTCAGGGCAGAGTGGCTCAGTGTGACTCAGTCCCTGAGGCGTTTGACTCTTGGTTTTGGCTCGGGTCATGATCTCACTGTTGGTGGGATCGAGCCCAGAGTCTGGCTCTGTGCTAACAGTGCAGAGCCTGCTTGGGATTCTCTCTCTCCTGCTCTCTGCCCCTCACTGCCTCTTTCTAAATAAATAAACATGGCAAAAATTAAAACCATTAATAATTGTTAAAAGAAATGAAAGGATGCTAATGACACTGATGAATGTATCAGACAAATATCAGTTCACGATGGTGATCATTGTGTCTGTGCTTTGAAGAACTCGGTATAATTTCAACAGTGACTATGCAGTTTGGACTTCCAGCCTCATTTTTCCGCGAGAGCTTCTCATTCATAATCGTACCTGAATCACCAAATTAAAATTTGAGTCCCCTTCACATTTATACCATCCAAACAACTTCCTTTCACATCCACATTGCACCATTTCCCCTCCCCTGGAAGAAGACAAACTATTTCCAATGCTCAACCTCGAAAGCAAAAAAGAGGGTATTTCCTTCATGCTTTTGTTTCCAATTTACACTTCTCCATCACCCCACTGTATCAGTGGATCTCAAAGACTGTCGCTTTTCAGCCATCTGGGAGAGAAGAGTGTGAGTTCTTCTTGCAAAGTCATTGCTCTCAAAACAATTAGAAAAAAATTAAAAAATTAGAAAAACAACAGCAAAACAAATAAACAAAAAGCCCCAACTGCTTCCTGTAAAGAACATGTTTATAGGGATGGCAATAAAAGAGAACAATAGATAACTGAATTTCCTCAAGTTTTAGCAGAAAAATTCCTGTGGTGAACTTGTTGGCTTGGGTACCTGCCATGCGATTTGTTCAGTTACTTTCAAATAGCCCTCCACCTCTTTAGCTTATCACAGTGCTCTGTGCCCAAGAGGCTGGTTAAATATTAAAAGATCTCTTTCCACTTTAGGCTAACCTGTCATTCTGACCTTCATATTGACTTTCCGCATGTATTTAATTGGGACATTAAATTAAAAAGTTAACACAGTAGATGATCACAAAGATGAAATTGTCTTTGTTTTCACATAACTTTGCATTTAAACAATATTTATCATGCTGTAGTACATTATACTTAGTTTTATATTTGTCTATTTTCTCTGAGCTCTGTTAATAATATCATAGAGAAATCCCCTATTGCAACTATTCTATACATTTGAGACTTTTTTCACAACAATGCCATTATCTGTTAATAGGATTATTAACTACTGTTGACTTTTATATCTGTTTTGCCACCTATAATTTTATTTTTATTATATTTTACCATCTAAGACATTTTTGCCTCAGGCTTTACTACTTTTTAAAAATTTTTATATATTTTATTTTGACAAAGAGAGAGAGAGAAGGTGGGGGGCAGAGAGGGAAGAACAGAGAGAATCCTAAGCGGTACTATAAGGTCTATATATGTTTTAATGGTTAATTCTATTGAGAAGTGTATCTCAATTTTGTGTGGGGATATTCCTTATGGAGGTGAAATCTGTAGATATTCTAATGCCCATACTACTGAGTACTTTTGCTATTCGTCCAATCTCCTCTGGAAACTACCAAAAAATATGCAACAAACAAAACCCAGATTTTTGAAGGTATCAAGGAACCACTGAGGCTGCCTGGATTTGAGAAGCTAAGATCCTTGAAAAATGGAAAGAGGCACAGTGAAGTAAACCTGACCTTCTCTATAAATTTTTCCCAAAGACATTTGATGACTCACAGAAATTGACATTTAGTCTCAGCAGAAAGTGGCAACCTAGAATATTTGTTAGTGTCATGGGACTGGAGAAACCAAAATGGGAACTCAGGTGCCGGGACCTTGGAGAAAAAGGGAACAACAGGAATGTGAACATCTAATTCCACGAGATTTTGCTTTTGGAATATTTGTTAATCCTAACATCCCCAGAGGTAAGAAGCAGAGAAATCAAGCAGAAAGAAGCTGCTAATTGCTGAAGAACTAGGCAGAAAATTTTAGCAGTCTCATGGTGCTGGACATTTAAAAAATTGAAATTCATGCCTGGTCCAGACTCAGAGATCCTGGTTTGGACCCAGGTTTTCAGCTGAGACTCCTATAACTTTAACAAGTGTTGACTGGAAATATACTGATGATGGAAGAGATCCTCTAATGTAGAAGAAACTCTGTAGATAAACAGTATCATTTGGAACCACTACAGCTTTTCATGCACTATGTCTATCAAATATTACATAGTGTGCCAGTGTGCAGGGAAATAAATTTAAACAACACAAACTAATAGAAAAAATAGTCAATAACAATAGATATATAAGTAATCCAGGTATTGGATTTTTTAGACACAGGCTTTAAATTAGGTATGGTTAACGTGAATAATCGTATTTATTTGAATGATTAGATATTGTATTTGGAATAAGGGGGATGTGAAAAGTTACATATATTGATTGCCTACAAGATTTGAAACTTGTTCAGTGATTTTTCTTGTGCTATAAAATTTTATCTTCACATTAATCCACTAAGGGTTATTATTATCATCTCATTTACAAAATTCAGAGAGGATATATATATATATATATATATATATATATATATATAATTTATCTTCTAAAGTATACAATATATTCAACTCAACCTAAAACAAGGACAATAACTCTTTTAAGAAGATTTTTAAAGCAAGAAATTGAGTGCCCACGGCCTTTATAATATGAAAGAGTGCTAACAAGGAAATGAATCGGGCATAGAACCAATGGAACACCACATATTTTTTGAGCACTTACAATGGGGACCACAATGGGCAACCAAAACTGGTTATCTAATCTTAACCATGGGAGAATTAAAGTCTATGTAAAAAAGATTCCCTTTGTTTCTCAGAATGTTCATCGCTGCCCTCCCCGTGGTCATTAAGCTAAAAAAGAATGAGGTGGTACTAAGATCTGTCTTTATCAGCCCAGTGAACACACTTCAGGGAGTGGCCCCTTCAGCTGATCAACAAATGTAAGGATTGTTGACTGTTTCCACTCTGAACACTGGGTCTGACCACAAACTGTTTTGCTTCCCAGTTCGTCTTCTATTTTGGGGGGAAAGATTATTTCACACATTATAAAACTACTATAGAAGCTACTAAATTAATACACTGTGTCCCTACTTGGTTGGTTGATTTGTACAGAAGTGGGAACTGGCTTTAGAAGGATGAAAGAAAGAAAGAAAAAATAAATCTATGAAAGAAAAAGATAAATCTATTTCTTTGTCAACAAAATGGCAGTTTGTCAACTTTGAAGGCGCTCGCAACCATTTTCTGCCATATAGATTAAGGGAAAACAACAACAAAAAAAACACAACAAAACAATTAAAGGGGCTCAGCAGGTTAAGTATCTGACTTTGGCTCAGGTCGTGATCTCATGGCTCGTGAGTTCGAGCCCCGAGTCCAGCTCTGTGCTGACAGTTCAGGGCCTGGAGCCTGCTTCAATTCTGTCTCCCTCTCTCTCTGCGCCTCCCCTGCTCTCACTCTGTCTCTGTTTCTCAAAATAAATAAAAGTTTAAAACTTTTTTTTTTTAAATAAAAAAAAAAACCCAAAACAATTAAGGTTTCTAGATAATGAATGACAAAAATTCTCTCTCTTGACCAAACTAGTCAGGCTCCTCTGAGCCCTCTTCTTTTTTTTTTTTTATTTATTTTTTTAATTTATTTTTTATTTTTGGGATAGAGAGAGACAGAGCATGAACAGGGGAGGGGCAGAGAGGGAGGGAGACACAGAATCGGAAGCAGGCTCCAGGCTCCGAGCCATCAGCCCAGAGCCTGACGCAGGGCTCGAACTCACGGACCGCGAGATCGTGACCTGGCTGAAGTTGGACGCTTAACCGACTGCGCCACCCAGGCGCCCCCTCTGAGCCCTCTTCTAAACTGGGCCTCAATTCCGGCCGATACACAGATGAGAAAACACTAAATGTTTCTAACGGCTCAAGGTCACATCCCTAGAATGACCCTAGCCCCTCTAAAGTGCCTGCCTAAGAAACTCAGGTCTGCTAAAAGAACTCAGTGTTTGTTCCAGCCAACACCTGATCTCGGGTGGTGGGGAGAAGAGTAGGAGCCTAACTTTGATAAGCATCAGTTAGTAAACCCAGAGGAGTTTCACAGGGAACCCCCCACTTCCCAATTTTTATAAATTTTCACTTTTCTCCCCCCCCTCTTTGTTTTTAAGTAGGCTTCATACCCAGCACAGAGCCCAATGCAGGGCTTGAACTCACAACCCCAAGATCAAAACCTGAGCTGAGATCAAGAGTTGGCCACCTAACCAACTGAGCCACCTAGGCACCCCTCACTTTCCTATTTCTACTGAGCTCATTCTCACTCCGTTCCCTACTTATTTATTCTTCCTTTAAAGTGCCCAGTTATATGCTAACTAACTTGGATGTAAATTAAAAAAATAAAGTAAAGTTAAGTAAAACTAAACTAAACTAAACTAAAATAAAATAAAATAAAATAAAAATAAAGTCCCCAGTTACCCCTGCACAAATCTGAGTTCAGTTCACACTGGACTCTCTTCCCCATTGCAATAGTATATTAATGACTAAAATCTGTCCTTACCACTTTAACTAGGAACTAGTTTTGTTTATTTTTGACAGTAGTTAAAATAAAGACTTTTCTCTCAGAGCTTCTGGCAGTCATATTATGCCATATGGATTTAGGGAAAAAAACAAAAAAAGGCTTCTAGGTAATTAAACTTAAATTTTCTCTCTTAAAATAGAGAAGAATGTAGCTGGAAACAGGAGAGAATAAAGACAGAGCCCTCTTTGGGTCTCCCATATCATTTTGGTTTCACCTCCAGAGACAATTCATGATCTTGTCTCCCATGAGGTAGTCAAAAATTACACCAATAATTTTCCTTTTTTTCTAAGCAAACCAGAACCCAATTCAATTACTTGAACCAAAGAGTTTTAATTATTACATTAAAAATGTTAAATTCAGAATTTTAATAAACATCTCAGAAAAAATTATATATATATATATATATTTAAACTACAGCATGTTAAAAGTTAGAAATTTTTATAATAATAATTTCCCAATGCATTGAAACTTTATTAAAGTTTAGTGTACAGTAATATATACATGCAGTATTAAAATTATCTGTAGGTAGAGTATATGGAAAGATTTTTCACGTGATAGTTCATAAAATTAATATATTAAAAAATTTAAACCGCTATTTTTAATAGTCCTATCATTTTATGCTCTTTTATGAACACCATGCCCCAGAAGAAAGTCTTCACTAAGATGTGCTTTACTTCCATGAAATTCTTGAAGGAGAAGGGTTTCATCTTAGCCCATGATCACAGTATTGTGAAAATAAACCAATCATGGTGTTAAAAAAAAATGTTGGGAACTACCTTTGTATGCTACGTAACACGTACAAGGAACAATGGTCTCCATAAGAATAACAGAAACCCTGACAATAACAATACAGGTGAATAATTCTTAATCAAAGAAATCTATTCCCTGTTTATAAGGGGAAATGTAATTGGAATGTTGAGTCCTGGTAACGTGATGGATTCCCAACATAGGAGTTGATTTAAGCTAGTGCCTACAAAAGTTGAACACTAGAGTCATCTTTCTGTATTCTTTTACCATCTGCTATGAAATGGCATCAGTCTTTTTCAGGAAAAAAAGCCAGCGCAGATAAATCTAAGTTCACTGGGAAAGAGTTTGTGTTTACGACAGTGCCCAGCGTGCTGCTATTGCTTAATAAATGTCAAATCTGATGGATAATATTCATTTAGATGTTACATGGCTGCTTTTATATTTCCCATTGCAAAGCTTTGAGTTATAGACAGAGCTGTTAAATGTCCTTATTCTAATCTAATTTCACAATACCTAATTATGGTAGCTCACCCTTTTCAGCTAAAGTGTCTTAGGACTAGGGAACCATTACTCATTTTTTTCATTCATATGTACACGCATTCAACAAGCATTTATTGGGACCTCTTCGAAAGCAGACATGAAGATGTATGAGATACAATCCCCATCTTCAACAATATTCATATCAGGTAGAAGTCACAGATATAAAAGTAATTAACTTAACCAATATATTAAATATTACACGGGGCACATATTTTGTAATTTATCTACTTTGATTTCATCTGCCTTTAATAATGATTTTCTCTTTCTTTTAATTTTGGGATTTTTTTTTCTCATGCTGTATTTTTATTTTGTACTTTGCAGCTCTTTGCGAATCTTATCAAAATCCTGGTTTGGAACACTTTTAGGAATGTTAAATAAAAATTGGATTACTAAATAAATAAATAGATAAATTAAATAATTTTCCGTGTGCAATGATAGCTAGTAATGTTCTGTGTAAAAAAAAAAAACAAAGGTAAAAATTCACTGTTGTAACTTAGGGAGGTTGCATGAAAGGAACAATTTTCAACTATTTTCAAGAATGAGTACAGCTCTATATTAAGGACAATGGATACCAAAATAAATATTACCAGTTCTTTACCTATCAATCTTAATTTTTTTTACAACCTTAATATTTGTTTCTCATTTTACCATTTAGCATGATTTTTTTTGGAAATAATCAATTAATTGATTTAAGATATATTGTGTTTGAGTCTTTTTTTAAATATCATTTTTGGCATAAATACCATTAAACAGTGGAATCCCCTCAAGGAAAGAGAGGGAGCAGAAAATGTTTATAAAATTGGCTACGTCAGTTTTATGAAATGCCCAGTTTTCCTTCCTCACGAATAATGTCAGGGAATAGAGTGTTAGGTAAGCCCCGAGAAAATAAAAGTTTTAAACTTTTCATGGGAATTGTTTTTATCTTCCAGGCTTAAAACATCAGAATGGGTTTTATGGTATTTGCTTTGATTCATTCCATTTGGTCATCACGTGAAGTACTAATGAAGAATTGTGCTTATAAAACACTAATGTTAGCAGGTTGCTCTTGCTCGAAAGCCTCCATAGACTTTTCATTGTGGGGCTAAAGAAAGAGAAAAAGAAAAAAAATAATAATATTGACCATGAGATCCTATAGGGCCTGGCTTCTGCAACATGCGTCTTTTGCATTCTGAATTCCCAGTATGTGTTTGGTTCTGTTACAATTAATAAAAGGAAATCTCGGGGCGCCTGGGTGGCTCAGTCGGTTAAGCGGCCGACTTCGGCTCAGGTCATGATCTCGCGGTCCGTGAGTTTGAGCCCCACGTCGGGCTCTGTGCTGACAGCTCAGAGCCTGGAGCCTGTTTTGGATTCTGTGTCTTCCTCTTTCTGACCCTCCCCCGTTCATGCTCTGTCTCTCTCTGTCTCAAAAATAAATAAACGTTAAAAAAAAAATTTAAAAAAAAATCTAAAAAAAAAATAAAATAAAAAATAAAAGGAAATCTCTTTCAGAATAGAGGTAGGAGCGTGACAGGGAAAGCTCTCATGTCCTACCACTCATTTTCAATTGCAGACCCAATGTAGAGACAGGGAACTTGCACATGGCCATCACTTGATTATCTTGGCAGGAGGGAAAAAGGCTCTCCCCCAGCCACTCCTCCTAACAGCCCAGCCAATGAGAGCCTATGGCAACTCGGCCAATGAAAAGCCACTATACTTTTACCTCCTGGTTTTTTTCCAAAGAACTTTTGTTTCTGATAGTCTTCCCAAGGCCCTCTCTCCTCTCCAAAGACCATTCATCTCCTTTCTTTCTGTGGATTTGCCTATGGTTCAGCCTTAGCTTGCTAGTCCCAGATTGCAATTCTCTGCTATTCCTGAATAAACACATTTTTGCTAGTAAAATAACTGGTGGTTATTTTATTTTCTCAGGTTAAGAGTTCCTTGAAAATATGCTCTTTATCATGTCAGGGACAAGTGATTGCCTTTGAGTGGGTGTATTACTCACACATTACTTAATACCTAACTGTGCTCCACTTCCCACATCCGTTAGAACAGAAACAATTACAGTACCTATCTCAGAAGGTTAGAAAGAAGTCTGTTTATAAAGGAAAAGCACTTAGAACTGCACCTACCTCATAGGAAACGCTCAAGAAATCTTGACTACCGATGTCATACATTCATTATTCTCTGTTTCAATGTCAGTGTTCCCTAAAAATGTTCTCTGGTATCTCTAAATGAAAATACATCACTTTATCACAATTTTCCAAGTTAAAATCGCCTGTTCTATGTAACTCTTAGACTGTTAGATAAATGAAGACAGAAACTTTTTTTCTTTTCTTTTACAGTCAATGCATAGCACTATGCGATTATCAGTAATTCTTGAACATATCAATGAACGCCTGAGGCAATAAAATCATGTGTTTTTACTTCTAGACTATTAAGGTTTATTTCATCGGTATCTTGGTTCAATGATGACATGTGGTTAATTTGGTTGAAGCTCAGGGTTTTTTTTGTTTTGTTTTCGTTTTTGTTTTTGATGTTGTTTGTTTTGTAGTGAGAGAGAAACAGAGTGCTGGCAGCAGGGAAGTGGCAGAGAGAGGGAGAGAAGGAATCCCAAGCAGTTGGTATAGAGCCGTTGGTATAGAGCCAGACACAGGACTCCATGCCATGAACCATGAGATCATGACCTGAGCCTGTATCAAGAGTTGGATGTTTAACCAACTGAGACACCCACGTGCCCCAATGCTCAGTTTTATAAACAAGCTCAATAATATCATTCCATAAATAACTTCAACGTCCAAGTTTTGGGGGAAAAACACCCAAAATGTTCTTTTTACTATTTTAATTATAATAATTTATTCTTATTATATGCTTATATGATAATATGCTTATATCACACTGACACTACCTTTAGCTTAGGTTATTATGGGCTTATTATAAATAGTTGAAATCAAACTGAAAATAGTTTTGAAAGAAGTTCTTCACAAGGTAGAGTAATATTAATGTTTATAATAGAAAAATACTAGATAAGTGTTCGGGGAAATAGTGTCAAGGGTTTTACATATTTTATAGTTTCCAGTAATTATTTACTCTTTATATAGTATTTTAGATTCTTAAGATAAAACTGAAAATATAGATAAAAGGTATGCTAAAGAAAGAAGAGCTGAAATTTACCTGGAATATGGCAATAAAAGAAGTTGTTTTTTAATATAATCTTTCTCATTTAATAAGACTAGAATATGATGATAACTATGGTGATGGGAATGCAATGTGGAAATTTTAGAAGAAGGGTTTTACTTGTGTAATAGTAAATGTAAAGTAGCAAAGAAAAGAAAAAGAAAAGAAAAAGAACAAAGACAATACAATGCATTCAATTTAAGATGTTCTATAGCATAAAAGTTAGCATTATGGCACACATACAGGACTTGGAAACATTCCAGGAACTCTAAAATTTTATATATTTTTAAAATAATAGAATAAGACAAGGTAGATAAAATTATGTTCTTGTTTAACAAATAACTCAATGATAAGAATATACCAAATGAGAGATGCTGTGGTGGCTCAGTTGGTTAAGTGTCCAACATTAGCTCAGGTCAAGAGCTCACAGTTCCTGAGTACAAGTCTCGCCTTGGGCTCTGTGCTGACAACTCAGAGCCTGGAACCTGCTTCAGATTCTGTGTCTCCCTCTCCCTCTGCCCCTCCCCTGCTCACACTCTGTCTGTCTGTCTCTCTCTCTCTGTCTCTGTCTCAAAAATACATAAACATTAGAAAAAATTTTAAAAATGTATACCAAATGATAAAACTTGTGTCTTTTTTTAAAGAACAGACCAGTAATAGCTATTGGCAAATGGTTTCTGTGTTTGTGTGCTATATATTAAATATGCCAACACCTGGTGAACCAAGAAGAAAACTCATATCCTCAACTGTTTTGTCCCTCTGTCTATCTACATGCTTGTATGTATAAAACGTCAGAATATGCTTATTTCACAATCATTGAGTAGATTTCTCTGGTTTTGATGGTGTTTCTTAATTTCATTTTTCCCCCCAAAAACATTGGCTATATTAACTTTGTCCCCCTTTTTTCAAGTTATTTTGGATTAAATTCAATACAGAGTCTAAGTTGTTTTTATTTGTCATAATTATATGCTTTAAAATAAGCAGATGCTAATATGCCAACATGAAATGTTTGAGTGAAATTGCAAAGTTAGAAGTAAAAGAAAAACAGGCAATCAGATAAAATGTAGTTCCTAGTCTTGATGATGGAGGAAAAACAAAGTGGAGATATGATAAATACAGGTGTTTTTATTCCTATGATTAGACATTGAGAAAATATTGAAGCCAGATGGTATTTTCAAAATGATTAGAGAGCTAGTAATTTTTAAGTAATATGAAAACTCTTTTTAAACTAAGAAAAAAACACTGTCTTAAGGCTTTTGAAACTAAAATAAGAAAATGTACACATGTAAGTGTTAAGAAATCATAATGTGGAAGAATTACATTTACATTTAGCCCAACGTTACAATTAGACATTTAAATGTGTAGGTAAGAGGGATAAAATAGAAGAAGAAATATAGTTATAATATTTATTGAAGGTAACCTTAATATTAGGTAATTGCATAAGTATTATCTTATTTAGTGCAGAGAATGATTAAGTTAAATCTGACAGTAGGTAAAATCTTTCTTTGTTATTATCCCACACACTCCTTAATCCTTCTTGTGAATCTGTTGATAACTCATCTCCTGACACAGCATTGTGTTCTTAACTTGTCACCAAGCTGTCCTATGTTGTGATGTGTTTGAATTTCTTCTCTAGATCTATTTCCTTAGCATCCCATGTCTCTATATAACAACATTAAGCTAATTAGATGAAATAATCCCCAGATAAAAATTGGAAGAATATTATATTACCCATATAGTAGAACAAAATATCTTTCCTTTTGTTAATTTTTATTTATTTTTGTTTTAATTTTTTTTTACATTTATTTATTTTTGAGACAGAGAGAGAGAGAGAGAGAGAGAGAGAGAGAACAAGTGGGGGAGGGGCGGAGAGAGAAGGAGACACAGAATCCGAAGCAGGCTCCAGGCTCTGAGCTGTCAGCGCAGAGCCCGATGCGGGGCTTGAACCCACAAACCGTGAGACCTGGGCAGAAGTCAGACACTTAACCGACTGAGCCATCCAGGCGCCCCGAACAAAATATCTTTCTTAAATGGAGGATAACTTTTCAAAAACTTCCATAGCATGGATCATGCAGAACTAATATAAATTAAGCAGCTATTTATTGAACTCTTGAAATCAAAGACGAAGAGATATGCCTTTAGTGTTCATGGAGAATACATTTTCTTTTTATCATTAATAATGGGTAGAATATCCACAGGAAGATCATTCAAGGCAGAAAAAACATGAGAAATGGAAATTGGGGACAAGAAAATACATGATGTCAAGGAGAAACATAATTAATTTGATACTAACAAACAGAACATGGTTTACCTGGGACAAGTTCTGTTAGATGATGAAGAAAATGAGTCTTTTTAGAATGGCTAAAGGTAAAACTCATGTCAGTTTAACAATTATTTATTAAACTCTGGGAAATTCAAAGATGAAGACACAGTTATAATGTTCTTGGGGTAATTTCTGACGTGGCAATAACTGCAGGATAATTATCAAGCTACTTTCTTTTCTTTTGGAACTAGAGCTAGACTACATTATTCAGATGCAATGCAGGCAATTGGCTAAATAGAAAAAATGTTCAATGTTACCAAGACATGTATAACACAGCTCTCCACACAGGATCCTTGAGGATCTTCTACTTCTGTGTGGTGACTTAGAGGTCATAGAATGAAGATGGTGGGGCCAAAAGATAAATAAATTAAGTCCCTGATCACTTCTTGAATAAATGGATTTATAAATGGAAAAACACTATTGTTTTCACTCACTGATATTTTGAGTGTTTTTCTGCTCATCAGTTAGTAAAGCCTAAAACTGCATAATGCAGCAGTGCATGCCGTTTACTGCCATTTGAAAGACCATGTAAATCATTCAAGGTGAGAATTTAAACATACATTGTAGACTTAGACTAATGCTAGATTTAAGACCAGTGGAGAGAACAAAGGAAGAGTCAAAGAGGAAGAAAAAAAATCTGATCAAATGAATTTTCCCGGAAACTTAGGAAATTTAGTATCACGGACAACTGATGTATAGGCTTCTAGTTATAAGTTACTAGATTTTACATTAAGCAGATCTATAATCAACAGCCATTTACCATTTGACTTTTACAGTGATCAAGGATAGGTTTGGAAACATTCTACCCAGCAAATTTTCTCAAGCCGGAAACTTTATCTAAGTTACAGATTTAGCTTAGAAATAAAGTATATAATTCCATACCTTCCAAGATACCATGACCAAGAAACACTGGCTGAGGCAGGTATTTTAAGTGAAGGCTTTGAAGAATACATTTATCATGATGAAAAAAATAATCAAGTGAAAGCTTTAGGAATGAGAACTCATCCTTTCCATTGGTAAGGGAATTCAGAGCTCTTAATATTTCATTTAAATCTTCCTAAAAATATAGTGAGTATTCTAATTTTACACTATGTAACTACACCCCCCCCCCCCCCGCAACAACAACAAAAAACCAACTTAGTGTCTTAAAGCCAAAACAGTCATTTGCTAAGCTCACAAATCTAGAACCTGGGTCATACTCAGAGGGAATGGTCAACTCAGCTTCATGAACCACCAGCTGGAGTGGCTAGAAAGACTTCATTGGCTGCAATCATGCGGAAGACCCCTCTTCCAATGTATGGCAGTTGATGCCAGACGATGACTGACACGTTGGCTGAATGGTGCTGTCAGCTAGAATATCTACCTGTTTTTCCATGTGGATGTTTGGCTTCCTCACAGAATGGTGGGGAGGGTCCAACAGGAAGAGTTCCAACTGAGATGTCTAGGTGGAAGTTCGATTGCCTTTGATGTCCTGGACTCAAAAGTCACATGCCATCTCCTCCGCTTTTACTGTCCAGTTAGTCTCAAAGCCTGCCCAGGCTCAGGAGGTGAGGATAAAGCATCTACTTCTTGAGAGACTGGCTAGGCTCTGGAAGAATTTGTAGGAGGGGAAATGTTACAACCATTTTTGGAAAAAATCCTCTGCCAAGTAAGATAGATATTATCATTCTCATTTTTAAATCAAGAGACTGAAGCTTAGATTATATACGTGATTAACTGAAGGTCACACAGAAATGGAAAAGCTGCAGCTTAAATAAAGTTTCTTTACTCTAAGGGAATTCTGTTTCCTTCATGGTTATTCTTCACTGCAATGTCAATTGCATCCTTATAAACATCTAGAATAAAATGTGTTCTTGGGGCATATAACATTAGATATAATGTTAGCTAAAAGTTTTATGTAAAATAAAATTCAATGATGAATTAAACAAATAATTCTTCAGATAGTAATAATCCATAAGTATTTCACAGTCAGATTTCATGTATCATCTTATGGAAATTATATGGTATAATCATCTGTGCAACTGAATTTGCATTAGAGTAAAATATATTATTATTGCAATTTCTATGAATATTTAAATTTTAGATTTATAAAATCAATTTTTTTTTCAAATCAATGGAGCATGGATACTAACATTTAAGACATTACAAATGAAACATTTTAACTTGACTCCCAATATTGCCAAAATGCTCCCAGCATTTTCTTCACAGGTGAATGAGTCTAACATCCATCTGGTGGACTAAATATCCATCTTAAGTAAATATTGCTTAAATTTTTCAACAGTTCTTGTTCTTCCTTAAGTTATCAAAAATAAATGTGTTTTCCTTGTATATCTGGAGCATTTCATTTGCATTTTTCTTGTCTTCTGTCATGGTCATTTTCTTCTCATTGCATTCTGAAAACTATTGCCAATGCGACAGTGGTCTTCTTCTTTTTTTTTTTTTTTATTTTTTAAATGCTTATTTAGTTTTGAGAAAGAGAAAGAGGGAGACAGAGAGACAGAGCATGAATGGGGGAGGGGCAGAAGGAGACTGAGACACAGAATCTGAAGCAGCTCCAGGCTCTGAGCCGTCAGCACAGAGCTGATGTGACACATCTGTGCTGACGGCTCAGAGCCCAAAGTGGGGCTTGAACCCATGAGTGGCGAGATCATGATTTGAGCTGAAGTTGGATGCTTAACTGACTGAGCTATCCAGGCACCCTTGATAGTGATCTTATTAAAACACAAATATGACCCTTCTATTTTTACAAATGTTGCAAAGAAGATGAAGGCAAAAGTACAGGAATTATAAAATAATAGCAAAAAAACATCACCAGCACCATCACAATGACAATTCCATGAGTCGTCTTGAGCCAAGCCTTCACGGATGAACTACCTGTCACACAATACTCGTTCCAAATTAGGCTGATATTCCAGTTTTACAGAAACTGATATTAATTGAAGATTATGAACTTGCCCAAGGTAATACAGACTAAAAACAAATATGAATTTCTAAGTTTAGATTTTGCCATTCCCACCAAATCATTATAAGTTTAAGGTGCAATAAATCTTTTTCATATACTTAAGAGTTATGTTTTTCACATGTTGTTTCTCTATTTCAAATGCCAGATGGAGCATTCAATGGGAAATTCTCATTATTTTCAATAACTAGATAGAGAAAATAGATCTTATTTTCTCAAGATAAAAGATTATTTTTAAAGTTATTCTTAATATAAGTTATGCTCTTTATTTATTTGATGTCTAGGACTCTTATTAATATTAAAGGTGTTTATTTAATCCTCTATGACATAAAGGCTATTATTATCCTTATGTAAAAACTGAGGGGCAGAGGTTGACTTGCCCAAGGTCACAAAGTGAGATCACTTAGAATTGGCTATGATTCCAACATGTTTTTCTAACCAGCTTGATTTTTGTGAGGATTTATGAGCTATTCCATGGGAAAGAGTATATCACTGGTTGACTTATAACTGATATTACATAAATGTTTATTTACTTTTTTATTCTACACTTTATAGATAGATGATGATAATTGATGATAGATAGATGATAGATAGATGATCCCCACTCAATTACGAGTCTGATATCATCTACAGGGATTTTCTACTTTTGTGTCAATATCAATATCTATCTATAACATTTTAGTTCAGAATCTGAAACATAGGGTTTTTTCTTCCAGAAATGTTAGTTGAAATAGATGTGTCTCTTTTTATCCTAAAACAGTTTTAGCTTTCTTCAAAAATTTGAAAAGAAACAATATTTTCTTGATCCTTATATATTTTATTCAAAGTTATGGGTATGTATTGGAGTTTTTTCATATACTTTCATTAATCGACTGCTGGTTATTAAAATATTTTAATGAGCTACTGAGAAAGAAAGAAATCTGTAAATTTATAATAGCTATCAGAATGTTATGTATAGTATTTCTACAAAAATCTAATTTCATTGAGTAAATATATATATCACTGAAATAAAAGAAACCTTTCACAATAGATTCTGAATGCCAGAATGCTCAGTGGTTGTAATGATTGAAATTCTCAGGGTCAGCAAGCAAATGTTTTTTAGATTTAGGACAAGGGCGTTGGAAGGGGTTGTGTATTCATGCAGCATGTGATGGATGGGAGCAGGTATCAAGACATCCTTATGTGAGAGATTTACGTTGCAAAATCCTCGGATAATGTTGAGAGGTGCTCTTGAGACTGTTCTTTTCTTCCCACTCACACTACCAAGGGGGAATAAAGTGCTGTTCTACCTCAGGGTCCCCAAAACAACTAACTTTAGAAGTGTTTTTCTATTTTAAATTATTTAAGACTTTTTTGCCTTTTTTTTCCCCATTGCACACACAGAGGAACACAGAAACCATTTTCTGCAATGTTACCTTGTACAATTTCAAAGCTTTAGGCCTTGCGGAAAGGAGAGCTGAAGCTGCCAGCATAAATTCATGCCCCGGGTCCCCAACACACTCTCGTATCCCAGTGCAATTCCTATTTCTGGCAATACATACATCCTTTGAAATGTGGAGACTTAATTTATGCACCAGGTGTTCCTGCATTCAAATTATACCTGGGTAATTGCATTCCTTGACTATCATCATGAGTCTGGTTACCAAAGATCAGGGCAAAGAGCCTTCCCAGGGGATCCCATAGAATTCTTTTCTTGACTTATAACTATGTGTATTACATTTTAAAGAAAGTGTTTTTACTTTTGTTTTTCTTACCAGACCATAACGTTCATGAGGAGAGGGACATTTCAAATCAACTTGTTGGTACATTGTCAACACTAAAAATTCTACTTTGAAAATATTTGGTGGCTAAAATGGTGTTGATAAAAAGCTTATGCGCAACGAAAGAAACAATCAACAAAACTAAAAGACAACCTACTAATTGGGACAAGATATTTGCAAATGGCATATCCGATAAAGGGCTACTATCCAAAATATATAAGGAACTTCTTCAACTAACCCCGGAAAACAAATAACCCAGTTAAGAATGGGCAGAAAACATGAAAAGACATTTCTCCAAAGAAGACGTGCAGAAGGCCAACAGACACATTAAAAGATGCTCATCTCTTGCCGTCAAGAAAATGCAAATCAAAACAATGAGACATCACCTCACACCAGACAGAATGCCTAAAGTCAAAAACACAAGAAACAACAAGCATTGGTGAGGATGTGGAGAAAAAATAACCCTTATGCACTGTGTGTGGGTATGAAAATTGGTTCACCCATTGTGGAAAATAGTATGGAAGTTCCTCAAAAAATAGAACTACCCTACAATCCAGTAAGTGCTCTATGGAGTGTTTACCCCCAAAACACAAAAACTCTAGTTCAAAAGGATACAAGCACCTCTATGTTTATTGCACCATTATTTACAGCAGCCAAATATGGAAGCAGCCCAAGTGTTTATTGACAGATGAATGGATAAAGAAGAGGCAGCACACACACACACACACACACACACACACACACACAGAGTGAAATATTATTCAGACATAAAAGAGAGTGAAATCTTGCCATTTGCAACAGCATAGATGGATCTAGAGAGTATAATGCTAAGCAAAATAAGTCAGTCAGAGAAAAACAAATACCATTTGACTTCATTCATATATGGAATTTAAGAAACAAAATAAAAGAGAGAGAGAGAGAGAGAGAGAGAGAGAAACCAAGAAACAGACTCTTAACTATAGAAAAAAGATAGTTACCAGAAGGAAGGCAGGTGGGAGGAATGGGTGAAATAAGTGAAAGGGAATAAGAGTATGTTTCTCATGATGAGCACTGAGCAACATATAGAATTGTTGTATTAGTCTAATTGTTATATTACTCTGAAACTAAGTATACTGGAATTAAAATTAAAACCTTAAAAAAGAGAAAATAAATAAAATGTTGTTGGACAAATGTTTTAATGAGTGGATGGATGAATGGTTGATGTAGTTTTTTCTAGTTCTATCCATGTCGCTATCCTATTCTGCCCAGTAAGCAATATTTTCAGGAAGTGGTTATTTCTAGAGGCAACATATTATAGTTTATGAGATCATGAATTCTGGATCCACAGCGTCTGGATTCATATCCCACCTCTACCTTGGACAACTTATCCATTTGCTCATGGCCTCAGTCTCTCATCTATAAAATAGGGGTTTTGTAAGTGTAGAGTGAGTTAAAAATATCTGCAGAACATAAAACTGTGTCTTATAAAGTAGAATGTGATGGATACATGTATCCTGTTATGTGTGCTTCAGGTTATCACTCAAGGAGATAGGTTATCTATAGTCCAAAATTCTCTCAGGAAAAAAAAAGAAAAAATATAAACTTTATCACAGAGGGATTGATATTGTGGAAAATGGAAAAATTAACCATAATACGTAACAAACAGACACCTGTTACCTCAGAGGAAATCAAAACATTTTATGTCAGAATTTGAATTTTACATCAAAAACAAAAGATTGACTAGTTGCCTTAAAAAGAAAATAGTGGACATGCTTGGGCTTAATTGCCTCTCCTAATGCTAAGAAAATTGACTTAGAAGAAACAAATTTGAATACTAATATAAATGTTAATAACAAGAAATATGAAAATTTTACATTTTGAATTTTGGACATAACTTTCCATTAGGAATCATAGTTTAAGTTAAAACTTAACACTCACTGATATATGATAAATTTTCAACGACTTTCAGTGAAATGAAAAAACTTTACTTGTCCATGAAGTTTAAAGGTGCAAAAAAAAACTTTTAGCATTGTTACTTCATTACGGAAAGCAATTTGGGAAGTATGGTGGAAGGTCTGAAGTTAAGATGCAGGTCTAAGAGCTTCCTGGACAACTTTGAGCCTCACAGGGCCCCACGGCCCTGCGAACCACAATTTGCAGCTCTCATCAGATATGTCCCTCACTCCCCACTTGGCTTGTTCCCCTGTCTGCTGGGAACTGAACTAACTTCCCTGCCAGCCTCGAACAATTATCCAAACAAGCAAATCACATCCTCTGATGGGAATCAGAGGTCACCCAACCACTTGTTACTCTACAGCTTGCCTCCTACAGCCCCTGTTCATTTATTTTGTTCCCAAGAGCAACGTCTCATGGCCCTGCATGGTGTGTGATGCTCTTCTCCTTCAGAGTATGAGCTTATGTGGCTAATGAACTGCCGTCTGACTCATCTGTCTAGTGTCTGGTGTCTTGTGTGTGGCCATCTCTAGAATCCTGTGGTGGGGCTTAATGCCTCACCAATGCATGGAGGGGAGGTGAACAAAACTGGAAAATAATTTTAATATGTGGTCATTGTTTCATTGGCTTATTTAATGTTATTATCATGTGATGAAAAGTAGAATTCCCCTTTTATTCCATTATCTTCATTTCATTAATTAGTAAGGATTTTTTCCCCAGATTTTCACTCTTACCAAATAATGAAGAAACAAAGATCCTTATGCATTGTATTCCTTGTTTTCACTGCTGCCTATCAAATTCTTACAAACTTATTTCCTTAAAATGGCACGAATTTATTAGTGCACAGTTCTGCAGGTTAGAATCCACTGCATGATTGGATTTTCTGCCCAAGGTCTCACCAGGCTGAAATCAACAGGTTAGCTAGGTTGCATTCTTATCTGAAGATTGGAATCCTTCTTCAAGGTTGCTGGTTGTTTGAGAGTTTATTCTCTTGAGGTTGGACTACCAAGATCCTTGTTTATATGCAGGCTGATGGCTGGGGAACCACTGTCACCTAGAGACCTTCCACGATTCCTTGCCATGTAAGCCCTCGCTCCCTAAGGAAACATAATAAATGTTTGCTTTCTTCTAGGCCAGCCAAAGCACACCTCTCAAACTCCACTTTCTGCCATCATCCAGAAAAATCTCTCTGCTTTGAAGAGCTCACATGATGAAGCAAGCCCCACCGAGAATAATTTTCCACCTAAAGGTCAACTAGACTGGGGTTCTCCAGAAAAAATATTATATATATACATATACATATGTGTGTATATATATATATATATATGTGTGTGTGTATATATATATATGTATATGTATATATGTATATATACACACACACATATATTTATATATATATTTAATCAAATATATATATATGTATTTGTATTGTACATATACATATGTATTTGATTTATTTTATATATATACATATATATGTATATATGTATGTATTTGATTTATTATAAGGTATTGGCTCACATGATTATGAGCTTCCTGAGCTTTATTCTGTTCATGAGCATTATGAGGATACTGACATCTGCCCTGACTTTTGCCAGAGTTATTTTGAAGTTCAAATGTCCTAAAGTTTTAAAAATCATTTTGTACTGTGTTAAGCACTCTGTAAAGATAACACTACTTGCGACAAATATCACTTAATTAGTGGCTACTATAAGTTAGACTCTATTGTAAAAACTTCAAAAGAATTATTGCATTTTATCTTCACACTATCTTTATTGTAGTCATTTTATACATAAGGAAACAGGGGTCCAAATACAACCAGAGTTAAAACCAAACACACTCCAGAGGCCAGATTACTAACAAAGTTGTATTTTCCTCTATGTTAAGGTTCTATTTGATTTTAGTTTTGTCTGATTTTTCTCATGTTTTCTTCACTTTTCATTTACATTCTTTCAGATCACACCCAAATCCTGATTTTTGCCTCTTATCCCTTAATAATTTATCACTTATTTCTTCCTATCTGAAATTTTGCTTCAGTTCACATCAAAGTCTGTTTTCCCCTTGATTATATTTCTATTTTTACATGATGCTTTTTCTTTCTGCTCTCCTATGCTTATCTGCAGAAAAAAAAATAATGAAAACTACGCTTTTCTGTTTATACATCTGTCCTTCTCGTTGATGGAAATTACCATCAATGTCATGCTATTGTGATGAAAAATAAAACAGAATACACATTTAATGTTTTAAACTCCCAATTTCTAACAAGCAAAGCCTTTAATAGACTGTGAGATATAGCCTTAGATCTTAAGCAAGTAAATTATGCAGAGAAACACGGAGTGAATCAAAATCGTATCTAATTTTGGGATTTAGTTGTATCTGTGCTTTATTCAATTTGCTTTCAATAGATTTATTGGGAAAAAGGGAAATCTTTGAATGTTCTAGTGGCTCAGTTGCAGCATTCTCTTGGAATTTGTTCATTTTATCATTAACAGGGATCCTAATATAACTATCAACCCATTGGACTGGACCAGTTATTATTATTTGTGGAGTTGAACACAACGAGTTGGTGCTGGAAGTCCTTTTTAATTGTCTACTAGAGACAATTAAAGTCAGGTGCGTGACTAAGATAAAGAGAGTCTGCAACATTGGCTTGAATTTGTTGTGTAAATCATAGTTGAAATGACTGAAGGAAGTTCCTAGGTGTCTAAGTAGTTTCACTGAAGCTATGCAAGATTAAACAAGGGAATGGAATTCCAATTAGGTCTTGACTGTTTTGGCCATATTATGGGGAAACTTGGGATATAGAAGGGCATGAAATGTGTGTGTTTTTTAAAAAAATTCTCTTCAAATGGTATTAAAGCTGTTCAAGTAGACAGCAGTAGTTTCATATAATCTAATTTACATAGTAAGAGACACTCAAGATATATATTTTTAATTGGTCATGGGTGTCATAAATTGAATTAGAATTTATTTTATACTGATTATGAGACTGAAATCAAAGCATATACTTAGAATTCTTTATTATGCTTTGTTACTTTTATGGTGTAATTATGATCATCGTGAAATCTTGACAAGGAGAATTTGGTTTTCTCTTTATATTTCCTGATCCCTTTCTGCTCAGTCTTTTGTAGGAGACAAAAAAATACAATATTTTCTCTGGTACTTCCAGGTTATCACAAAATGTAGCAGCTCAAGTGTCCATTCATAGATGAGAAGATGAATAGATAAAGATGTGGCATATAGATAGAGATATCTATATAGATAGATGGTATACAGACACATAGATAGATAGGTAGATAGATAGATAGATAGATAGATAGAATGGGATATTACTCAGCCATCAAAAAGGATGAGATCATGCCATCTATGACAACATGGATGGACCTAGAAAATATTATGCTAAGTGAAATAAGTCATACTGAAGAAAACAAATACCATATGATCTCACTTAAATGTGGAATCTAAGAAATGAAACAAGTGAATAAACAAACAGCAAAATAAGACCTATAAATGCAGAGAACAAACTGATCATTACCAGAGGGGAGTGGGAGATACAAGCTTCCAGTTATGGAATGAGTAAATCATTGCAACAAAAGGTACAGCATAGAGAATATAGTCAAGAGTATTGTAGTGGTGTTGCATGGTACCAGATGGTAGCTATTCTTGTAGTGAGCATAAGTTGGTGTATGAAGTTGTTGAATCACTACATTGTATACCTGGAACTAATGTAATATCATGCATCAATTATACTTAAATTAAAAAAATGAAAACATTTTTAAAATAATTAGAAAAAAATTAGAATAGAAAAAAATGTAGTTCCTTATAATCAAGAAGTGTTTATATTTCCAAAACAAGTTCTACAATACAATTATAATAAAAATAGATATTTCTCATGAATTATAAGATTTTGTGACTTCTTTCATCAGGGCATAATTATGAAAGCATATTTAAAAACTTCGGAGTACTCTTAGAATAAAAGGTTCCATGTCCCAATGTTTAAAAATGAAAATGTAGGGGCGCCTGGGTGGCTCAGTCAGCAAAGCGTGAGACGTCAGCTCAGGTCATGATCTCGTGGTTCATGAGTTCTAGCCCTGCATGGAGCTCTGTGCCGACAGCTCAGAGCCTGGAGCCTGCTTCAGATTCTGTCTCCCTCTCTCTCTGCCCCTCCCCCACTAGTGCTTGTCTCTGTCTCTCTGTCAAAAATAAATAAAAACATCAAAAAAATTTTAATGAAAATGTAGATCATGAATTATAAACAAATATATTTTTTCTTCTCCTATGATACCATACAGGGCAAAAAAATTGCAATTCCCAGAATGCTAAAAGATTATGTCTCAAGGTGATACCAGCTTTTAATACTCACAAATTCTTGCATGTTTAATTTCATGGCAGCAAATTTAAATTCCTGAAGAAATCACTGTAAGTTTTTCCCATAGTTTTTTCATCATTGTTAAACCAAGTGTCATTCATAGAAAGACAGCATATGCTTATCTAATTATATCTAACATGTATGAAGAGCCATTCAAAATATTTATTTTAACTTTTCCAACTTTACTGAGGTATAATTGGCAATAAGAGTTACATATATTTAAAGTGTACAACATAATTATTTAATACTGATTTACATTGTGAAATGATTACCACAATCGACACAATTAACATATTACTTCATATAGTTACTTTTTTTTTTTTGTATGTGGTAAGAACATTTAGGATCTACTCTTTTAGAAAATTTCAAGTATAAAATACTGAATAGACATTTTTTCAAAGAAGACTTACAAATGACCAACAGGTATGTGAAAATATGCTCAATGTCATTAACTAGGAAATGCCAGCAAAAACCACAGTGAAATATCATCCCACTCCTATGAGAACAGCCATTAACAAGGACAAGACATAAAAATGCAGGAGAGGATGTGGATAAAGGGGACTCTTGCACACTGTTGTTTGTTTCTGACACTTGGACAATTACTGTCTATCAAACCTTAATGCTCTTGTTACTTGTCATTATGTTTTATCTAGCATTTTCATGTATTTATAACAGCCTTAATTCACCATCTTACTGAAATTGTTACAAATTTGTTATCAGTCATTTCTTACATCCAACCCATCAATAAACCATTGTTGACTCAAATTCTATATACATCTTAAATCCATTCCACATTCTTCCACATTACTATTAAAATCTAATTCACTAGTATCTCTGGTTTGGTCAGACAAAATAATCTATATAGAATATAGGAACTGGATTTTGTTTGTTACCATCCAGAATTAGCTAAACAGCAAAGCTTTGAGCCAACTATCAAGTTTAGAGGGCATGGAGTCCTCCAGAAGACCACTCTCACTTTTGACATCAACTGCAAGCTCGGAGTACCCAAAAATCATCCTCAGATTCCATAATCTATGAGAAGCATGGACAAAAATCAGTGAAAGATATTATACTCGTGGTTATGCTTTATCGCAGGGTTTCAATACAAATTAAAATCAGCCAAAGGAGGAAATTCATAGGATAGTCTCAGAAAATTTTGAATTCAAAACTTCTGTTTCTTCAGAAGATATTACCCTCTTGAAATTGATGCATGGGATATTGTTTTAGTGTTCAGTTTTTCTATTGGGCTTCCAATATGTAGGCATGATTGACTGATTGATTTTGCATATGATTGACCTCATCCTCCAGGTAAACTGTTATCTTGTGACCCTAAACCCCCATCTGAAATCACATAGTTGGTCTTTCTGGTTTGGCCAGTCCCATGCTAAAACCTTTTGATAAAACAGGCCCCACCCTAAAATACAGTATGGCCAACTCCTGACCTAAACAAAGATAATCCCATCATGTATGACATAGATTACTTTCAAGAAGCCAAGGGCAATGGGCAGACATCTCTGGATAAATTTCTTACTACATACTCTTGAATTTTTTCCTCTGAAATGGAGTCAGAGTGAAATATTTTAAATTAAACATATTGAATAATGTCTGTACTTAAAGTAGTTTCTTTGTTAGCTTTCCCATTAACACTGAGGATGAACTGCAAATATAAAAGCATGACCCTATAAAGCTCTAAATATTCTTAAATTTGTCTATATTAATCAGTCATTCATTCAATTATATATTGAGCCTCTATGTGCCAGAGACTGTTGTCAACAAATGTAAGAAGTATTTTTGGATTCTCAAGAAACTTACACAGGATTGAAAGGAACCATACAAGCAAATAAAAGATAAAGTAACTTTAGATAGTAACTGAGACTTCTTTTAGATTTACTGATATAAGAATTTATTTATGAAGACACACAAATATATTGAATGATGGGCCATGCTGAATTCTAGAGAAAACACATTCTCCACTGTGGGGGATATTTAGTGAAAAGACATTGACATGGAGATTATCTTTAGGATAAGAAGTGACCTAGTATGGCTGGAGTGAGTAAGTGTGAAATGTTTATGAGATAAAAGTAGACATGTATTCAGGGGCCAAGTTATGCCCTTATAGAGAAGATTAAGCAGTCTAAATTTTATTGTAATGTGATAAAAAGTTATTCAAAGATTTTAAGTATAACATTAATATCTAATTTTAAGAAATGCTCAGACTACTGTGTCCAGAATGGATTATAGTAGAGAAAGATTGAAAGCAGGCAACATAATTGGAGAGTATATAAATATGTATATATATTTACTTGGAATATGGAGAAATTGGAGATAGCATTACATATATAGACAGCAATAGATACAGAATGTTTTTGAGAAACATGATTTTATCATTGGAAATTGTATATCATTCTTGGATTTGCTGAGATGTTGAAGCCTGAATAAGAAAAATATTTTGGGGGATAGGAATCCAGATTTATGTTTTAGTAATATTAGATTTGTAATATTTCTTACATATCAGTAGAAATTAACAAAGAGAAGTTGTATCTCTAATCATGAGCAAAAGTTTACAGTTTTGAAATATATTTATAGATGATGTTTAAGTCAAAAAACGTTAGTAAGTTAAAAAAAGAGATGTGGAGAAGCCAAGAATTTACTCTTGGGCACTCTAACATTGAGACTTCATTTAAACTAACAAAGAAAAAGATTTGGGAAAAGAGACTAAAGAGAACCAACCTGTAAAATAGGATGACAGCAGAGTCCAAATAAATTCAAGTAAGAAATTGTAAGCAATGATCAACTACAAATATGGTACATTGTGGGTAAGAAAAAATAACACTGGAGAGTAGCCACTGTAAGGGCAATAGAGGTTATGCAGAATTACATAGTTAAACCCCAAAATGTTCCAAGTAAAAGACTAGATTCAAGAAACTATATATTATACAGCTACATTTATACAAAACATCTACAAAAGTTAAAATATGTAGTAAGGTCACATTTGTAGAAAAGACAAAGCTCCAGAGACAAAATGTGTTTGCCTGAGCTTGGAGTGGGGCAGGGATCCACTACAAAGCAGGAGGAAATCTTGTTGTAGAATTGTTCTAGAATTATGCTGATGGTTGTACAAATAATTTACTAAACAAACAAACCAACAAAAACCCCATTACATTCTACATTTTTCAATGGGTGATTTTTATGGTATGTAACTCATGCTTCGGTAAAATTAAGTATATATAAACAAACACACAATCAAACCCCTGAGTGGTATTCCATTGTATGAATAGACTACATTTGTTTATTCATTCAACAGTTGATGAGCATTTGTATATTTTGTAGAGTTTGGCTATTGCAAATAAATCTGCCATAAACATTCATGCATAAGCCTTTGTATGAATACATGTTTTCTGTTCTCTTGGATAAACATGTATGCATGAAATGTTATTGATTATATGGTAAGCATATATTTAATGTCTTAAGAAAATGTCACATTGTTTTCCCAAAGTGTTTGTACCATTTTACATTGCAAACAGGTCACACTTGGTATAATCAGTTTGTTATTGATTTTCATTGTATTTTTTTTAATGTGTGTTATAGCATCTTATTGGGATTTTGATTTGCATTTCTCAAATGATTAATGATGATAAGCATCTATTCATATGCTTATTTTCTATTTATCTTCCCTGTCAAAGTGTCTGCTCAAATAATTTCTCCTTTTATATATTTGAGACATATTTTAGTTTCAAATTCTGAGAGTTTTTAAATAAATGTTGGACAGAACTCATTTATAAGACATATGATCTGAAAATATTTTCTTGTCTGAAGCTGGTCTTTTAATTATTTTATCTGTGCATTTTGAAGAGTTTATAGTTTGGACAAATTTAATTGAATTGTGGTCATGACTTGAATTCTTTTGAAGTTAATGAGAGATGTTTTATGGCCAGAATATGGTTCCCTGTGAGCTTGAATATATATTCTACTGCTTTTGAGTGGAACGTTTCATAAATGTGAATTAAGCCAAGTTGATTGATGGTGTTGTTTAGGTCTTAAATCCTTGCTGTTGTTTTTGCCTACTCATTATATCAATTATTGAGAGAGAAGCATTAACATTTCTTACTATAACTGAATTTTTTTCTAAGTTGTGTTGAGTTCTATTAGGTGTTTTGTTTTGTTTTGTTTTATAGCTATGTTGTTAGGTGCATAAGTGTTTAGAATAGTTAGTGTTCTTGATGAATTGACCCTTTATTATTATTTTTCTCTGAAATCTACTTTGTTTTGCATTTAATATAGCCGCTCCAGCTTTCTTTTGACAGGCAGTATATTATTTTCCGTATTTTAACTTTTAATTTATTTATCTATTTATATTTAAATGCATGTCTTATACGCTTCTGTTATAGATTGAATTCTGTATCCAAAATTATATGTTGAAATCTGAACCACTGGTACCTATGAGTATTACCTTATTTGGAAATGTAGATGTAACCAAGTTAAGATAAAATCCCACTGGATTAGGATAGACCTTAATGCTATGACTAGTGTCATTTAAGAAAAGAAAATTGGACCATAAATGTACACATATAGAGGGGATAACAACATGTGAAGACAAAGGCAGAGACAGAAGTAATGCATCCGCAAGCTAAGTAATGAAGAATGACAGAAACTACCAGAAGCTATGAAGAGGGATACAAGTTTCTATGGCCCTTCTGACAACTTGAACTTAGACTTTTAGCCTCTAGATCTGTGAAATAATAAATTTTCTGTTGTTTTAAACTCTTTAGTTTGTGGTACTTTGTTACAGCAGTTCTAGGAAGCTAATACAACAGTATATAGACCACGTTTTTTATCCAATCGGACGTTGATCCATTTATCGTTTGAGGATTTTCTTTAAATCTCTCTCAATCTGAAGGTTTTCTAGTGATTAATTGTTTCAGAGTTATCTATCTATCTATCTATCTATCATCTATCTATCTCTATCATCTACTTATCTATCTACCTATATAATCTATCTCTATCATCTATCCATTGCCATCATCTGTCTATGTATCTATTTACCATGTGTCTATTTTGATGTTTTTACTTTTTGTTGTTGATTTTCTTTTTCCTGTTTCTATTTATTTTAGAAAGATTTTTTCTCTGTATATAAAATGTTCTATTGACCTCTTACAGTCTTTCTGTTGAAAATCTGTGCCATTCTTACCTTTGTTTCTCTGTAGACATGTGTCCTTTTTCTCTGGCTGCTTTTTAGATTTTCTGTTTATCATTTGTTCTGAGCAATAGCTTATAATGCGTCTTAGTGTAGTTTTCTTTATATTTCATTATCTCCATGTTTGCTGAGCTTCTTGAGTTAATTAATAGATTTAGTGGTGAGAAGATAAAAAGTTTTCCTATCATTGTGCATCTACTAGTATTTTCTCATGAAGTATGAGGCCAAGTTTTCTGTTGAGAAACATTAAGAAAAATACGAAGTAAAAAGAGATTTATGTTCAATTTGAGTATGTAGGAGATGATGTAAATAGTGATCTCTAAAAATGAGAAAACAGATATACTCAGTGACTTTGATAGGATTATTCACTTCAAAATCTTTATTACACTTATTTATTTGTTATTTATATTTATAATTATATAACTATATAATAATACATATAAATCTTTCATATTTATATATTTATATTACTTATAAATATATAAATATTTTATAAATATTTCATTTATCATTATTTATTCATTTTTATTTTATTATACCTTCATTACCCTTTCTTACGCTTCAGTGATGCCAGACCTCTTCCTCCAACATATTTCAGGTATTTCTTCATTTTAGCTTGTTACTTCCTTAGAAGTTTTCCTTTATTTCCAATCTAAACCTGAACTATTATTATTTCTAACATTCATTTATAGCATTATGTAAGTATTTGTATACATATCTATCTAGTGTCTTTCTTTTCAACTGAATTGTAGACCCCATGAAATCAGAATTCTGTCAGTTTTGCTCACAATGCCTAACATAGTGCCTTGTCCATAGAAGAAATCATACAAAGGTATATAGGGTTTTGAAGAATGGTCATAAATTTTCCAATTCCCCTTTGTCAAAAAGAGAATTGTTGTAGCTAAAGTGCTCAAAACAGAGAGATACACATATACAAAAATACTTATATTTTTATATTTTAGGAAACAATGAAATACCACAAATATTTCAAAATTTACGAGATATTCTTTAGAGACTATCATTTGAATGAATTTAGGAATAATATGTTTTGAAAATGGAAAGTAAGTAATCTAGTTATGTATAAGAATGGGTTTCATGTTCATTAGTGTTTTTCAAAATCCTGTGTTCTGTGAAATGTCAATAGATGTTCTTGTGTTACAAATCATTTTGTTATCAAAAATTTGGGGGTAACTAGAGTTAAACACATTCCTTTATTGAATTATGTATCCAAACGGAATGGCACAAAACATATTTATTCTTATTTAGCTCTTGAACTCTTTATCACTGAACACATATTAACTGATTAGTAAACATTACTGGTTCTAATATTCTGTAGTGGTAAAAAAAATAGCATGATAATTACCAAGGTTATTTAGTATTCATTTAAAATAAAGGCCTAATTTTTAGCTGCTACCTTGTTAATTTCCTTCTTCCTCTTTTCCACTAACTTTTGATTCACATTTAAATCACTATAATTACAAACCAACCACCATCCCTAAAACCTTTTCAGGGCTAAATTAAAAGTTTTAAGTAAATACTTTTGTTGGAAATGGAATTTCTACTCTCAAACCTATTTAAGAAAGCTTAATTTTGAGTAGGTTAAGTACTTAAACTAAAGTGTGGATCAAATTAATGTACTAGATCAATGATTTGATCAGAACAGTCTAAAATTCAAGGATATCTTTAAATCAGTTATCTGTATCCATTCTTATTTGACATTCAAATTTCAGACTTTGACTTCATATTGAAAAAATAAAAACAATAATAATACTCTTTAAGTAAAGCACAAATAGTCATTCCATTTCAAGTAACCAACTGATAAATAAGCTTAATATGGAACAATTTCACTCAAGTTTCTGTTAAAAACATATAATATGTCTAGGTTCCTGCCAGTGTTGTTTAGGATAAATGTAACTATGCTTCTGTTCTTTGGTTTTGTTTTAAACCCGTATCCTCTTAGATTATTGAAGCTGAAATTAACATGTCATAGTTTCTTATTGAGTTAGCAGTGTTACATATCATCTTGAATCATATTGCACAGTCCATTTTTCTAACAAAACTTTAAACCATAGGGCTATTTTTAGGATAAATAAAAGCTTTGAACCAGGAATGAGTAAGACTTTTTCTACAGCTTTAAACTAGGAATTCCAAGTGGTATATTTAGATCCAATTATAGACTCTCTAGCCTTATATATTTGATTACTTAGGTAGTTGATATTTCTAATACCCTTATCTCTCACTTTTAACCACACTAGAATTCCTTTGTTGTGTGTGTGGATTTCTTAGAATGAATGTTGAATTTATTTTGTTGAAATCTGGCATAGTAGTCATTTTGAAATATTCAAAGCAATATGTTAAATAGGCCTTCACTCAAATATCAATTTCTTGGCAAATGTGGTCACTTAGTAAGCAAAAAAGGATATCTCTTTGGAGATTATTCCACTTGATGGTTTAAAATGATATACTCGGAGCTTGGGAGGAAGGCATTATGCAAGTAAGCACTGGGTTGGATAAATAAGCTATATTTTACAAGATATCTAATATTGAGAGTTCTTTTTATTTATTTCACATTTTAACTGTGTCAATGTATTTATGAATATATATTATATAAAATATGTATGTATTAATTTAGAGAACATGTTATTTAGCATATGACAATTTAGAATTGTACACGGAAGTATTCATTTTACTCAACTCTATTGAATATAAGTGTAGTTACATGATTTTTTTTTTTTTTGCCAATAAATATAAGCGGAATTGATATGTGTTGATATGTGTCCCTTTGGGTCAGAAGATCTAAGAGACAGTGTATTGTGTTTGATTTGCCATGTTCTTTTCCAACTACTGCAGGGGCTGTGGAAACCAGTGTTGGGACAAATCCTCCTTCAACCTGGTTTTCTTTTTTGTTTTTTCCTTTTCTTCTTTTTTTTTTTTTTTAATGTTTATTTACTTTTCAGAGTGAGAGAGACAGAGACGGAGACAAAGAGGCAGAGGAGACAGAGCACAAGCCAGGGATGGGCAAAGAGAGGGAGACACAGAATCCGAAGCAGGCTCCAGGCTCTGACCTATCAGCACAGAGCTCAACATAGGGCTCAAACTCATGAGCTGTGAGATCATGACCTGAGCTGAAGTCTGGCGCTTAACTGACCGAGCCACCCAGGCACCCCTATGGTTTTCTATAATGTGTCTGTACTAATTTTGTTTTACTTTCTGTTCTTGGCATTATCTTGATTTATTCAATCTGTGGGCTGATTTCTTCCGTCTGTGGATTGTTTCTGTTTTGAATGTTATTTTATCCAATTTTCCCCTTCTAGTCCCTCTGGAATTCCAATTATACTTATATTTGACCTTCCTCTTATATCCTCCATGTCTCTCATAGTCTTTCATGATTTTTTATTTTTGTGCCACATTCTATATAACTATTTTGAACATATTTTCCACTTCTCCAGTTATTTTTTAAAATATGTCAAATGTGTACTTAAATTCATCTATTGACTTAGGATTATTATATTTTCTTGTTACAGAATTTATCATATTTACTGTATTACTTTTGTAGTTTCCAATTACCTAACAATTTCTTGACTCAGTTTTAACTTCTTTCGACTAATCCTCATTTATTCTAGATTCTTGGTCTAACAGTCTCGATATATCCAGACATATGGGCTGCTTCTATTTATGTTTCATCTACTGACCCTCATTTACTGTGTCTTATACTCTAGTCTACCATGTCTTTCTTTCCCATTTTAAAAGAATTAATTATAAACATACTACAAAGCCTGGGATGATGGTATTATCCTATGAGAAGATTTTTGTTTACTTGTTTTGAACAATTCAAGTACAGTCACTGGAAGACCATCCTAATCTAAATGCAAAGCTTTCTATCCAACCAAGATTTTTGGAAGTCCAGCTTCAGGTTCACTCAAGGGTTGTTTTATCTCCTTTTGACTCTTATTATTTGGGATTTACCCTTGATATCCCTGCTTTATTGGAAGTTGTTTAATGGGTACTTGACTTCAATTTGTCCCCTTGCTTTGTGATGTCTTTGAAGTCAGTTTAGTCATGGTCTTTATTTTTTTAAAAATCTTATCAGCAAGTGACTTCAGCGCAAAAGGAATTCTGAGTATTAGTGTCATTTTTCCAAGTTCTGGTTTGATATGCTTAAATTTGTCCTAGCTATGCCTCAGTACCTTAATAATGTTTTCCCATTTTGAAGATAATTCTAAATATATTTTGTTTAGATGTCTTAGCTATTTTAGCAGGACCATTCTTCTGAATTACTACCAACTTTACAATTATTATTTGCCAATGTATTTCTGATTTTTATCCACTGTTTTATTACATCTTTCACTATAGTCAAACTTATCTGAGATTTACTACATATTTTGAAGAAGATAATAATTAAGGTGACATTTATTTATCCTAGTGAGACATGTATGGTATAAGGGCAATGGAAATTATTGAGAGGTTCTCAGGAGGATCCCAGTAGATGAAGATCATAATTTCAGAATTCTGCTGTTTTCCTCTTGTGCAGATCAGCCTTCCTTTGGACACCATGGAAAACCATGATTTTAAGTGTAGTAGAAAAGGCAATGTTAAGTCATCAGAAAGTTCACAACATCATTTTCCTTCTATAATCCAGGAATCACTATTAATTTCCTACTCTCTTCCATGTCTCAACCTATACTCTTAAGAATTTAGGGAAAGACTGAAAAGTTTTTTCTCCTCACATAAATATTTGAGAAATGTATAGCAAGGCAGATAAATGTCAGAGTTAGAAGCTTGAATCTCAAGATTCTGTGTTTTTGAAATATTTATACTAATTGAAATGTGTTGGGTTTGAGATTTGAGTACAATTCAGGTTTGGGTATACACAAGAGAAATTAATATAAGTATGGGGTGATTAGAAATAAAATAGCCTATATTGTCATAAATAGCTTAATTTTTTTAAAAAGGCTGTTTGCATACATTGATATATCTATAATTACCATAATAGTTTTGATTCCATTAAAAAGTTACAACGGTAATACATAAGTAAAATTATTTATCTTCTCATTGTCTCTGTGACATAATTCCATAATTAGGTTTGTAACAGTTGAAGAGAGGAGAAGAAGTTTGCTAAAGACAGAATTTCATATTTTTAAAATTTATAATAAAGTTTCAATCCTTGATTATGCATTTTTCAAAAGTTAAGGCTGATCTAGGGTTTTTGTATAGATGCAATCTGCCAATCCCTCAATCTTCCTCGCAAAGAAAAACCCCAAGCTTTTCTTCAGAATTGACAAGACCTTGTCTGGTTATCATGCAGGAAAGAGCTAAAATTCAAACAATCTATATTTTAAAGCTGTGTTAGAGCCACGAGAAATAAAAATAACAATGGAAAAGAAAATCTGAACTTTTTCAATTTTCCTGTATAAGGATAAAATGTGAGATAATGATTACAATTAAAAAAATATTAGATATATATGGAACTATACATATTCAAGGAAGGTTGCTACTCTGTAAATGGTTCTGTGAGAACTATGTGGCACCCAACCATCACAACCATTTATGGCAGCTGTGGGCATGGGAAATTTACCTTAAAAAAATCCCCAATCTTTAAGGTCAGTTCCAAATCCTTAAGCAAAGCAAAGAGAGAGGATATACATTTCTCTGAGTAAAATACACCGGATATTTGGCCCTGTATGGTTTTGGGTAAGTATTCTAGAATGAGAGTCAAAATGACATTGAGATGTAAATGTTTTGTTTTAATGATGTTGATCAGTAAATATTACTCAGTTGTGTCCTAATTGCAATCTTTACCTCATAACATTTTGAAAAGGAAATGGAATGAGTGAATTAAAATAAAAAAACAAAACAAAACCATACTTGGGAGGCAGAATATTGGTGATACAAAACAATTGTGATGAAATGTGTTATTAGTTTCAAATAGTTTTTATGGGCCAAAAGTTCTTTCAGAAATATAGAAAGGTACTTTGAAAAGCACAGGTCAAAAGACAGAGAAAAAGAAGTTAATATTGGGGGGTGGAATCTTTAATACCATGTCATATAATGAGAAGCACTGACTAGGTAATATACAATTAATTAAGGATATACAAGAAATCAAACATTTGTTAGCATATACTTGACAATGATCATAGAGTTATCCCATCTCAAATTTAACATAGTTATATGTGAGAATAATTGCTAATCTGTAATTGGAATTTATCACCTGTCAGTCAGAATATTGACATGACTTTCTTTGTGTGTGTGTGTGTGTGTGTGTGTGTGTTTATTTATTTTTGAGAGAGAGAAAGAGAGAGAGAGAGAACATGAGTGGGGGAGAGGCAGAGAGAGAGAGGGAGGGAGGCTCTAGGCTCTGAGCTGTCAGCACATAGCCTGATGTGGGACTTGAACTTGTGAACTGCGAGATCATGACCTGAGTCGAAGTCAGATGTTCAATGGACTGAGCCACCCAGATGCCTCGACATGACTTTCTTAAGAAAACTTAATATAAATATGAGGAAGAAAAGGGTTATTGAATTTTCTGGCAAATAAGTGATTATTTATATTATTTTAAGACTCTCCATTTCAGTATAAAATGAGTATGCTTAGTAAAAGAAGGAAGATATGAAGAAATTCAAGTATTAACTGTACTAAAGTAAATAGAATATTTTCAGTTTCTATGTTGTCTTTTTAAAAATGGTAGACAGGTAGGTAATTCAGATAATCTCTCATTTTAAAATGAGAGGGGGCACCTGAGTGGCTCAGTCGGTTAAGCATCCGACTTCAGCTCAGGTTATGATCTCACAGTCTGTGAGTTCGAGCCCCACGTCTGGCTCTGTGCTGACAGCTCAGAGCCTGGAGCCTGCTTCTGATTCTGTGTCTCCCTCTCTCTCTGCCCCTCCCCTGCTCATACTCTGTCTCTCTCTGTCTCAATAATAAATGAAAACATTAAAAACATTTTTTTTAATGAGACACTCTTTTTATTTCCTCCCTGTCTACTTCTTATAAAAGCAAATCTGTATCTTTGAACACCCCTATAATGGCTTAGATCTTTATATTATCTAACCTTTAAATGTGTGTGTATTCTCACTTTTAAAATCAGTATTAATGCCTAACCCAGAGGATTGTAATGGGAATTAAATGCCATAATCTTCTTGAATAGCATGCCATTCCAACAATTATTTCCCAATCTTTTTAAAAAAAATCTTATGGAATTATATGTTATATAATTTTATTCTCATATTATTCTATATGTGCAAATTGCTTGATAAATCTTATGTTGTTGAGGGCTCGATTTTTGTCTTTTATTTATCAGCTATGACAGACACATAAGGCTCGTTAGCTTGTCATATTGATTTTGTGAAGGAATTCTGGTATCTTTTACTCATACTGTGCATTCAGCAGATTATTGAAAATTTTATTAAGTGCTGTTAAACAGTATAGAGAACTGGAAAATAAGACTAAAATTTAGTGTAGCTTTACAAGGTCCTATGGAGAGGAAGAATTTCCTCTACTCTTCAAGATCCTTCAGCCTGATTAAGAATCAAATCAACATGAGATAGACTAATAGGAGAAAATCAAAAGTAATTTCTTATATAAAGGAAATCCACACAGACATAGAAATTCCAAAGATAGTAGGGCAAATGAGGTATATATGCCATTCTGAACTAAGGAGAAGGAAGTAGGGGTCTGGGACTTCAAAGGGAAGGAATGCAATTCACAGGAAGATGAAAAAGAGTAAATATTTGGTAAACAAACATTTGTAGGGGTGCTCAGAAACAATGGGACATAGAGGGCTTTGATCAAACAGGCCTAGCCAGGTTCCTCCCTACCATACCCAGTTCATTTCACAGTGTGGTTACCTACAGTGATAGATCTCTTCCTGGAGCAGGTCCTCTAACTAAATTCTTTTAGGTAGTTGTAGAAAAGGTAAAGAGCTTTTCGTGAATCTGTTGGGCTTGATTCCTTTCAACTCAAAAAGAATCTTTATGACAATGTGGCCCATCTTGGAGCACGCTGTTCTTGGCCCTTATAGTCCTATGGGGATAAACTCATGGATGCCTTATCTAAGAAGCTATGCTTTGCTCTAACTCGTCTTTACCATTGATTAAAAGTGTGAGACTTGGTAAAATTACATTTTAATTTGTCAATTTTTATCTCTAATAATGTTGGTACCTTCTGTCCAGTGGAAAAGATAATTACAAAATTTACATTTTATTGTCCTGTAGGGCAACTAGTTTTGTAGGACAGTGAGTAACCAATTTGCATCTCACCCAACAATTTTATTCTAATATTAATACATGAATTTCCTATAAATACGTGGGTCTTCAAACACTCTTTGAATAGCCTTAGCATTTTATTTCTTCACTGATTAACTAAAATAAAATACTTGACATATGTTCTGAATAAAATATTTAACATACATTCTGCCTATTTATGAGAAAGTCACTTTTGTGTAACTGTTTGAAAATTGTACTTTACCAGTGTTATGGGCCCAGTGTTGAATTACAGTGCAGGTTTTCAGATTTCTTGTTTTTGCCCAGTGCTACATACAGATAGCAATAGAAAATGTTCTAGATCCCAACACAGAAAAAAAAAAATATATATATACTTCTGTGCTCAGAGAGGGTAGAGATAATGAAACTTGAATAAGGAAAATATAATTTTGGTGAAATAAATAGTAAGGATTATTAGAAGCTATTTGCGAAGCTGCCGAACTAAAAAAGTAGGAACTTTAAAACAGGACCTAATGAAACCATGGGATAGAAAATTGGTAAAATACTTATACGTGGGCCAAAGTATCTCATTGAGTTGGTATCATAGAACGACAGATTATTTTTGACCCAAGGAATCCCCTATGCTACTTTAGGAGTAAAAACAAACAAACAAAGAAACATGCATGAACAGTTAAAGTTTTAACTTTGCTTCCTTTAAATAACAAGCCCAAAAGAAGTCAGAAGATCTCAGATCCAACACCTACTTCCCTACTTGCTTTTATCGGCAATTCTTGGTAATGGCAGTCTGGGTTCCAGACATTGAAAGCCTGTGTTTTCTCAGACATGCTGCTTTCCCAGGGCAGGGCTGAGAGCAACTCAGTAGCATGCCCATGGAATGAAGACCACTGAGGAGATGAGTGACTGTAACGATCATTTTGCTTTTGATTATCTGCCTAATTTTGGATTCCAGTTGATTTTAAAAGCAGAGATAAAATGTGCATAATCATTCGGGAAGAATCAGTTCCAACATTCCCTGTTAATTTATTCCTCTTTTTAATAGATTGCATTCATTAATTATAAATGGTCCTATAACCTAAAGCAACCTGAGCATCTGGAGAAAAGTTTTGGCAACAGAAACACATGCTGCTCCCACTCAGGAAACAGTAAGCACAGTAATCTGAAAATAGTTCTTTACTTCAACACAGAGAATTATTCTTGGGTAGTCAGTAAATGAGTGTAACATTTTAAGCAGTATCGTATGATGTGAAAAACTGTAGAGGATAATCATACCAGAAGCAAAACTATCAAGTGCTTCAGCCTTTCCCTAAACATCCTATTTTAATGTTATTTATAAAACCAGCAAGGAAGGGTTAACTAAGTAAACTGTGCTCCATTTCTTCTGTCCCAGGTTCTCTGTCTGGCCTCTCATGTTGTTTAAAAACTATGTCGGCCCGTAGATTTAATATCAAGTAATGTTTGTGATTTTCAAGAAGATAAAATAATCTTGTAATAACACATTTACTTCCATCAAACATAACAGAGTTTATTTTCTTTAGAAAACACAATGCCAACTCGAATTACTTTTCACAAAGTACATTTATTTCCATCTTTAGAAAACACTTACGGTTAAGTGTATATTTTAAACTAGAGCATTCTGGTACTCAGGCAGAAACCATTATCTCTGATTAATCTCCATATTGTATCTTCTGTAACTAAATGCGTTGACTTACAGTGACATTCAAATTTTGTTGAGAGTTATCTTTATTTGTAAAAATTATTTTTTAAAAAAGTTAACCATGTTTCTGATGTGATTTAGCCATTGTAATGCCTGAAGGCAAATGACTAAACTAGTTGATTTCTCAATGTCCCTTTCGAAGGGTTGGTAATGCCGTCTTTTAAGTCTGCCACTGAAATATAGCACAGATGCTCATCTTTATTTCTATCAGGTTAAAACTTAGTTGGGCAGCTTTGGGAGGCTGCAAAGTCCTCTCAGGAGGGTATCCAAGCACACACTACAGCAATCTGCCACCCTGTTCACACGTCACTCAGCTTTCCTCGTGTCCCTTCCCATCTCAGTTTAAATATCACTCAAATCCAACTGCAAATATATAATCAGCACTCTTAAATTATATTTATCATAAAGACAGCCAATTATATCTGTGAAATCATAGCTATAGAAAATAAATCCTCGGAGAGGCGTCTGGATGGCTCAGTTGGTTAAGAGTCGACTCTTGATCTCTGCTCAGGTCATGATCTCAAGTTTTGTGAGACTGAGCCTCACATCAGCTCTGTGCTGGCAGCATGGAGCTTGCTTTGGATTCTCTCTCTCCCTCTGTCTGTCTGTCCCCACTCATTCTTTCTCAATCTCTCTCTCAAAATCAAAAACATTAAAAAAAAAAAAATCTTTAAAAAAAAAAGAAAATAAATCCTTTGAGACCTCTATTGATTAAGAAATATAGTCAAAACAGTTTTGTTGAATTTCTATTTTAAATCTAGATTAAATATGATTTATATCCAAAGCTGTAATTTAATTTGAAGGGATAAGGAAAAGGTCCATTGACAAAAGCCTCAAAAATATTTTTTTACTGAGAAACAATTTTTTTAAATGTTGTTCTGTGTTTACAGAGAGAGGGAAATAGAGGGATGATAATTATTTAGTAATTATAAATCTACTAAGACAAATCTGAAAAGAACAATAGAAAATTGATTTGATAGAACCATGGGTATTTACAATTAACATTCAGTCACCTCATTCAATAAAAGAACGATAAGTATGCACAATACATCCAATATTATTCATTTAAAATTTTTTTTTAATGTTTGTACCTTATTTTTGAGACACAGAGAGACAGAGCATGAGTTGGGGAGGGGCAGAGAGAGAGGGAAACACAGAATCAGAAGCAGGTTCCAGGCTCTGAGCTGTCAGCACAGAGACTGACACACGGGGCAGGAACCCATGAACCATGAGATCATGACCTGAGCGGAAGTCAGACGCTCCGTCGACTGAACCACCCAGGCTCCCCTTGGACATTATTCAGTTATAAATTCATTAAATACATATGTACTGGCTGAGTATAATATAGTTGACAATGCTTGCTGCCAGGAAAACACCAAATTTCTTACAAACCGGATAGCCTAACAGAAAGCCCAGATGATTACACAGGTAAAATGTGTAAAATTGTAAAGATTGTCCTGATAAAAGTGTGTCATGGGAGCATGGGGCTGTCCTAGGGGCTCATAGCACAGACACAAGGTCAGGAGAGGCCTCCATGGTGAGAAGACTCACTCTTGAAGTTGAAGACCGTGTAAGAGAAGTCCAGGAAAAGGGAAGAGGGACGTGTATTCTAGAGATAGAAAATAATAAGGGAAATTGTGCAGAAACTAAGAGATACATTATTTTTTTTTTTTCTCACGGGTACAGCGAATGTTTACAAT
Organism: Panthera tigris; assembly: GCF_018350195.1. NCBI lineage: Eukaryota > Metazoa > Chordata > Mammalia > Carnivora > Felidae > Panthera > Panthera tigris. The sequence goes on from NC_056665.1 coordinate 127,023,679, forward strand.
ATACTAACAAGAAGGAGCTAGAAATTAATTCAAGACCAGATTGTTAACAAAACTTGAGGGTCATATTTATGTATTAGCACCTTATCTTATATCACAGTAGGGTGTTAAGTAGGCAGAAAGATGTTCATATCCATGTCAGAAAGGTCTCTCTCCTAAAATTGTGATGAATGAATTTGATAAGAACCAGAAAAAAGGTGAGAAGACAAATTAGAAGGTTCTGGCAGCAGTGTGTGAAGGAAATAAGAGTGAAATCCAAAGGGACAGAGTGGGGGGGAGAGATTTGAAATTTAATTAAACGCAGAAATGACAGGACTTGGTTATTCACTGAATGTTGATGATAACAGAGGAGTTGAGGATTCTACTAGCAAGAAACAAATGGATATATTGCTGCACATTAAAAAAAATGAGGGAGAGAGTGATTTTGGAGACAACTTCTAACATTGGTAATTTAATCTATGGAAGTGAATTTAATTGACCAGATGGAGTATATAAAATAAGAAGAAAGAGGACTTAGGACAGAAGCCTGAGGAATGTTATAATTTAATTACAAGTAAGAGAGAATGAGATATATAAAGTGAGAAGGGAAACATCAGTAGGGTGGTGGCATGCAAGTTAAAACCTATATTGTACCGTATGTTAACTAACTAGAATTTAAATAAAAAAAAATAAATAAACAAAAAGAAAATTTCAAGAGAGGGATTCAAGTGTCAAATCTGGACACAGTAAGACAATGTAAGGATCAGAACTGTCCACGGTCAAGGTGAGTAGCAATGGCGTTAAGAGGAATTTAGTGAATGGAAGATGTCCAAATCAAAATTCTGGTGAATGTAGGAATGCACAGGAAATTGAGAAAGCAAAGATAATAAATACTAACAATATACTTGAAAATAATTTGCCTATAAAAACTGGGAAATGGTGGGGGTGCCTGGGTAGCTCAGTTGGTTAAGCAACTGACTTCAGCTCAGGTCATGTTCTCATGGTTTGTGGGTTTGAGCCGCCGTGGGTTTGAGCTGTCAGCTCAGAGCCTGGAGCCTGCTTTGGATTCTGTGTCTCCTTCTCTCTCTGCCCCTCTCCAGCTCATGCTCTATCTCTCTCTGTCTCAAAAATAAAAAAATATAAACATTTAAAAAAATTTTAAAATGAATAATGTCCAATATATTGTGCATACTCTGGCTCTCTCTCAAAAATAAATAAATATTTAAAAAAAAATTTTTTTAAAGTGCAAATGGCACTATGGTCTATAAAAGCAAGGCACACCATCAAAGCAGGGCTGTATATGTACGCGTGTACTGATATGGAGACAAGGTAGGCAATTGGAACAAACATGGAAACCTCTTGTAATTTTCCAAATTTTATGACTAGACAACTAGAAAACATTCATTGAATGCCATATTGATTTGTGTGCTATATGTTTGTTGTATACTATATCTATTCTAGGGCTGGTGGATCAAAGCTAAACAGAGAGATAATGCATAAATACTTTGTATACTGTTTTAAAAATATGAACAGTAAGTAGAAAAACAACTAGAAACAGTGTTGTAATCTGATGTTAGTAAGCACAAGAAGAAAAAGTTCAGGAAAAATGGAAAAAAGAGGGAACCGTGTGTATAGGGCCACCTGCCAAGAACATTAATTTCTGAGGGAGGAACCAGTCAGCCTAAACAAGGATTTCAAGAAGTGGAGGGAAGGGATGTCTCAAACTTACCGTCCTACTTCCTTTTTTTTTTTTTAATTAATTAATGTATTTATTTATTTAATTTATCTAGTGGTTTCCCACAGCCTGAACTCCAGCAGAAGCAAAAAGAGCCTGTTGACACTTACTGACACAGTCCATATGCAATGATTTTCTTGGACATGTTCAAGATTGTTCAAGTGTAGAGATTGGGTCTGGGGCATGAGTAGCATAAGATACCTAGCACAAAGTAGTCAATATTGGAGATACTAAGTTTGAGAAAATTATGAGACCCTAAGAGGAACTCTCTAGAATTCTCTTTTCTAGAATCTGGAAGTCAGCCAGGGCATTTCAGCCAGAAACTACATCCTGTATACTGCTAATTTTTAAGAGATGACTTTACAGGTAATAATGGCCACATGTTATTGAATATTTATTGCCTTACAGGATTCGATATAACTTCAAATATTTACAAATTTATTTTAACTTCTTTGTATCACAAAAACTCTACATTTTATGCATGAAGAAACTGAGTTTAAAAAAAAATTGCTTAAAATTCATGCAAAAAAGTGGGGCAACCAGATCTGTTTAACCCCAAAGTCTTTCTATAATCTCACTTAATCTCTTCAACACCCATGTGATAGTTAATATTATAATTCTCCCCGATTAGAAATCCAGTCATTCAGAGAAATTCTGAACAGGATGATATTTTTGTCTCTTTTTTAAACTAAAATATCTTGAGAGTTTGGCATATAATAGGAATTCCACAAGTACTTCTTGAATGAATTAAATAAATTGGCCAAGATCTTATGCCCAGCAAGCAGTGAGGCCCGGTTGCTACCTCACATTCTTTCCCTTTATGTGGCACCTAATTACCAATCCCATGATGAAACTTCTTAAAAAGTAATGGTTTTTAAAAGGATATGAATTACAGTGGAGGGATATAATGTGAAAAGAATTATATCATCTGAGCAGTCAGAGAAAATGATACATCACATATATTGAGGACAGGGAGATCTAAGCACTTATATTGTGGGAGCAGCAATGTCTTTATTAATTTAGCAATTAGTCATTGCGCAGACAGCATTCCCAGCTAAATCCTCTGAAAGCAGGTGGAACTGGCATTATAAAAAAAATTTTTGTTCTTGAAGTCAAGAAATTGTGATCTGGAAATAAGTCAGCAAGAATGAAAACAAAGTTATACTGGCATTCTCTCTCTCCACTATTCCTAATGACTTAAGTTTATCTTATCTCTTTGACAACTCATAATTGTAATAATGTGAGAAAATATGAGAGTCAACTGTCATAGCTAAATTTTCCTGAGTCAGGTTTTAAGTATCAACAATCATTCTCTGAAATTTGTCAAGGTCTGGCAAATACTGTATCTTCTCTCTAATTTTTTTTTTTTTAATTGTCAAATATGGGCGGGAGTTTAACATTATTATCTAAAAACGTGTACTCGTGCATAAGACTGTGCCTGACATAGTGTCTGCTATCCTTTTGGTGACATACATGTATGTGATCTAGAACATATTCTCAAATGTTTTCTTAACCAAATTACCTAAAAGAGTACTTCTTAGCAAGGTCTTTCTCCCCGTCTGCTGTCTCTGCCTTTTTTATTTTTTAGAGAACTTTTCCTTGTTTGACATTATATAAAATGGATTTATTATTTGTTTATTTACTTACTGTCTTCAAACTGGAATGCAAAATCTTTGAGGGGTAAACACTTCGTCTCTTTTTTACCAGCTTCTAGGTACTCATTAAATATTTGTTATATGAATAATTACAAACCCAATTCCTTCACTAACCTTCATTAAGTCAGTTTTGTGCCATTATTTTTATTTCATTTTTTAAAAATGTTTATTTATTTTTCAGAGAGAGAGCAAGAGCAGAGGAGGGATACAGAGGGGGACAGAGGATCCAAAGTGGGCTCTCTGCTGACAGTACAGAGCCCAGTGTGGGACTTAAACTCATGAACCCAGAGATCGTGACCTGAGCCAAAGATCAAGATGCTCAACTGACTGAGTCACTCAGGTGCCCTGGTTTGGTCTGTACTATGTTTATTGTGATCTAAGGCAAGATTTTAGAACATCAGGATCGAAAAGTGAATTTGAGCTTACAGTCAAAATTCACATCTTCTAAGTGAGAATTCAGTCTCCAGACTTTAGACTAAAACTTTCCCTTCTCTCCACCCCTACTATTCCCTATTGCAAATGAGATCCTTCAAAAATTGTGCAGAGAATTTACTATTAGATGTTTTTAGGCATACTTAGTGTGGATTGTGCCTACAGTCCCATCCTCCCAGTCCTATTACTGTTCCTTGTGATTGTCAAGAGACGACTGAGAATGGAGCCTGTATTATTTATCATTGACTGGGGTACATAGTGTGGTGTTGGGCATATCGAAGGTGACTATGAAATTTTTCCTGAAAAAGTGAACACTGACTGCTATGTGATCATCAAACTATGAACATATAGTAAATAATAATCAATCCTCATTTATTAAGGACTCGTTATGTACTAGGCACTCAGGTGTTTTGACATGGACTGTATGACTTCAACCTCACAATAATCCTACTAGAGCTGAAATATTATTATCTTCATTTGTAAACTAGAAAGGTTGTTTTGAGAGGCTAATTAGCTACTTACTTGGTAAAATTACTCACTTAGTAAAACTAATCATAGACATATCTCTTGTGCCAAAAATTCTATTGTTAAGCATATGCCAAACAATAGTGTACAGCTCTTTCTCTATATATACAAATATTCATACCATTACTTTTAGCAATAGTGCAAAAGTTTAACCAAACTTATGTTCACTATTATTAAAATAGAAAAATAACATATGATCTACTCATGGAATGGAATAGTGTATAATCATGAGAATGAATGAATTGCAACCGTACACAAGAATATGGATGACTCTCAATGAAAGTTGATATTGAGCAAAAGGAGCCAGATACAAATGTGTGTCTTATAAGTCCATTCACATAAAGTACAAAACAGGTAAACATAGTCTCTGTTAGAGGTTAACATAGTGATTACTTATGGGAGGTGTAGTGACAGGATGAGGCCATGGGCCAAGTGGGTAGGGGGATCTTCTGAGATACTCATTTGCTGGATTGTACTAAGTTGACTAGATTAAACTATGTGATTAAATTTTCCATCTCCTTCTGGTATGGTTCCAAGTGAAGATTAAATAAAAGAGGAAGTTGAACACCAGCAGTTGCCATTATTCTTGGAAAGTTGTCATAGCCATGGGGATGGACAGACACAGTGGTGGCTGCAGGCCCTAGACTATCTTTTCTTCCATCTACTCTACATTCAGTCATCTTTATGACTGCTAGTCCTACTGACCAACAGAGACTCTGGGCCCACCAACAGACACCTGGCTATCGACCCCATGGTGGGAGTTGCATCAAAGCAACAGCATCTCATAAGCCCCTTTACATTATTCCCACTCACAGTCTCATTCTGGAAGCTGCAGATGTTTCTTTTTGTTGTTGTTTTGTTTTTGTTTTTGTTTTTTTTTAATTTCCCTGCTAACTCTAAGTTATCTCTTCTGACTTGTGTCTTAGTCAGGTTCACCCTCTGACTTTTCATTCCAAACCTTCAGTTACAATGCTCCTCCCACATTTGTAAAGTATAATCTCACACTAAGTTCTTTATTTACTTATTTCTCATAGTAAGTCTACTTCCTCAAGTGAACCCTTACTGATTCATTGGTAACATTCCATTTCTTGACGTGGTTGTTTGTTACATGGGTTTGTTAACTTTCGGAAAAATTCATGAAGACCTATACTTATGGTTTTTGTAAATTTCCAGTTATACTTTGTGCTTTAGCTAAATGTTTACTTATCAAACTGCTTCCAGAAATGAGAAGGGCATTTATCCTAGATAGAATTCAAGTTTATTGTCACAACAGAGAAGCATAAACTTCTCTGCTGAGAATGTATATTCTTCCAAAGGAATAACACTGTTTACCTTTTCATGTAAGACATCCCTGTATCATTTATCAAAAATTCTAATGTAAAAAATTATTGTGTAGTATTGCCTACTGTGGTTATTTCAAATCTCATTAAATGCCTTCTGCAATGTTAACTGTAGAAGCTTTCCTTCAGTTCCAAAAATGTACTGCCTGAAAGTATTAGGTACTTTAAAAACTCAGGTACATTCATGAGTTACCATCTAATGATAAAACTGACCTTATTGGACACCTGATGTAATTTAGAATCCCAGTATGTTCACCTAGCAATTTACTAAATGGCAAGGAAATACAAATATGAAGCAAGAAGTGTTCTTTGAATAATAGTTATTGAACGAAGGGAAAGTTCAGAGTGGACATCTATTGTATACAGGTATGGAAGGCTGAATAATGGCTTGGAAGGAAATTTGGGTTCTAATCCTTATAACCCGTGTGTATTGCCTTGCATAGAGAAATTGACTTTGATATGCATTAAGATATGATTACGGTATCTTATGATTATGAGATATGATTGAGTTAAGGAGACAAAATATGGGTAAGTCTTAAATGCAGTAATGGAGTCAGAGGGAGATTTGACAGACAAAGAGAAGAGAAGAAAGCAATGTAATAATGGAAGCAGGGGCAGAGAAGGCAATGCTGTGAAGGGCCATGAACCAATGAAACAAAGTTAGTCTCCTGAAGCTGGAAAAGACAAGAGAATTATTCTTACCTAGAGTTTCCTAAGGGAGCACGATTCTTCTGACACCTTGATTTGGGCCCAGTGAAGCCCACTTCAGATTTCTGGTGTCCATATGATAAGAGAAATAATTTGTATTGTTTTAATTCATGCAGTTTGTGGTAATTTATTAAAGTAAGCATGGGAAGCTAATGCAAGAGTAGATGGAAGGCCTCAAGGACTTAAACACTTACATGCATGAGGAATAAGTGCACCTTTTAGAAAGGGAGGGCAAGAAGGAAAAATAAACTCAAACAAATAATGGTACTTCACACTCTACCAACTTAAACAGAGATGGGATCCAAAAACATGATGAGATTTTATTTTATTTTATTTCATTTTATTTTATTTTTGAGACAGAGAATGAACAGGGAAGGGGCAGAGAGAGAGGAAGACACAGAATTTGAAACAGGCTGCAGGCTCTGAGCTGTCAGCACAGAGCCCGATGCGGGACTCAAACCCATGAACTATGAGATCATGACTTGAGCCGAAGTTGGACGCTTAACTGACTGAGCCACCCAGGTGCTCCCAAAAACATGATGAGATTTTAACTCTGTAGAATTAGTAGTCTCCAATGATTACATTCTCCATGAGTCCAGATAACCTTGGTCATAGGTTACTTCTCTTATCAATGACACTGATATTACAAGAAAGTAATATTTAACTAATTTAACTAACCCATGAGTGGATATAAGGCCACATTTGGCATAGTAATTTTCTATGGAAGGAAGTTCTAAGGTGAAATTTGCTAATTATTTGAATCACTGAACAAGACTAAGGTCAATGCGAGAAATATTTTGAGATGGTCTGTACTTATATATTATAAATTTGATGTGTGTGAATATCTATCTATGCTCACTCAAAGAACCAGGTTTGAGACTATGCACTTTATCTTAGAGATATTGTTGTAAACCTTGAGAGGTTTGTTCTGAAAATTATTCGCATTGTTAGGTGATTCCTATAAGCCATTCCACACATCTCTAAAGTTACACAACTTGTATTAGTTACCAGTGATTTTTAGAATATTCTCATTTTTTTATACCTTCCTTAAGAGTTTCTTCCCTGGATTTTTGCTATGCTGCCCGTTTTCAGGTCTCTGATTTTTATTTATTTGTATTTACATACTTGAATCAGTCTTCAAAATGATTCACCTCATTCATTTTTTTCTGATTCACACTGAATGCTTGCTAGGACTGCCACATGGATTTAGTCTCTGAAATATGGCCTCAGGCCACTGTGGTGCAGGAAAGGGTTAACTCAGCGGGACTCTGTTGCCCTCCCTCTGTACTCCCCAGAAAGGCTTATTTTAAAGACTACAACTGAGCTCTTAGAATGTTCTGTCTCATAAGGTTGTTTGTGTATGCCTGAGGCCTTGTGACATACTGTACCAGTTTATCCAAATACTTTACACTAATAATGTTATTTATGGTGAACACCTGCTTTCAATCTGGGGGTCTAGGGCTTCAGTAACTGAAGTCAGTCACACAGGCGCTGTAAGACGCCATGATTGTGACTGACCCCAATAAATTCTGGAAAACCAGGCTCAGTGGAACTTCCCTAGTTGGCAACTCTTTGCACTTGTTACCACACATCATTGCTGGAGGAATTAAGCTCCTTCGGTTGGTTACTCTACTGGGAGGGACACATAGAAGCTTACGCCTGGTTTCCTTTGGACTTCGCCCCACGAACCTTTCCCTTTGCTGGTTTTCTCTGTCTTGTCTCACTGCAGTAAACTGTAACTGCGAATATAAAAAAATGGTTGCGTTCTGGCGTCCTTGTGATTGACTTCAATCAAGATTGAAGGTAGTGTTAGGAACCCCTACGATAGCCTTTTTTCCAGATCTATGTCAACAAAGGTTTTTCTCCCACACTCCCATGGATGGTGCTACAACACCATGCTTGCTGTTTTCCCAACAAAGTACTGAACAGAATGTGGTTAGAGCAAAGAAAAAAAAAAGATTGAGCAGAAAGTGATTTAATGATAGGAGAAAGAAAACCTGTAAATGATCCTTGTACCTCTCTTAATATCTTTCATTGATTTTACATCATTCTGTAACTGAGAAAAAGCTCATACGAGGAAAGAATAAGTCAGCTGTGACTTTTTGTGTGTCTACTTAAGTTTGAATTCGATTCTTATTTTTATTCCATGGTTTCTTTGTAATAATTGTGTTAGCCTAGTGCCCTTTTTGTGAAGATAAGTTAAAATAAGATGATATAATCTGTAAATGTTCCTTATGAGGCGTAGGTAAAGATATCTTAATAGGTAGGATGTGCATAGTTGAATGAAGGCCTCACACTCGATCCCCAAAAGTATGAGCTATTTGTGGCTAAATTTTGCACCCTTCCCCGCCAAAATGATGTTTTGAAGTCTTAACCCTCATTATCTCAGAATGTGACTGCATTTGGAGAAAGGGGTCTTTAAAGAGTAATTAAGGTTTCCTGAGGTCAGTAGGGTGGGCCTACTCCAATCTGATTTGGGTCCTTATCACAGGAGATTAGGACACATTCTGAGGAAAAGCCATGTAAGAAAACAAAACAAAACAAAACAAAACAAAACAAAACAAAACAAAAACAAAACAAAAAAACAAAAACAAAACCAAAAACCCTGACTCTATCATGGCTTTGATCTTGCACTTCTATCCTCCAGAATTGTGAAAAAATTAAGTTTTGTTGTTTAGCCATTCAGTCTGATTTTTATTGTGGCAGCCTTGGAAACTAATAAACCCTCCAAATTGTAAAACTACCGATGGACCTTTGGAATGAATTTCAAATGAGCTATAATTCTTTTTAAATAATTTTCTGATATACACAATGAAGGTGCCATTACCAGTCTGATATTACATATTAAATATTGCAAAGCAATGTATTTCTTATCCTTTAAGAAAAAAATGATGTTTCTCCTCTAGAGCTTTTTATAATCCAGATTTATCTATCAGTGATTCCTGACCTACAGGCCATTGCCCAGGTGACTGATGATTGAATACAGTGAATTTATGAATTCATTTGTATATCAAACAATAACTCTACGGTGAATAACTAATACCTATGTAGATCAATATTGTAAACTTTCAGATGTATGTAGATGATATTCTGAATTCAAGAGACAAAATCATTTCTAAGTATTTCTGAATGCATTGTAGTGCTATGTCATTAATCAATGAATTCTAAGAGAAAAGTCATATAGGAGTCTACATGTTTTTCATGTTATAAAAATAACCATACTAAGCATAGAGAATCCACATAAGGATATCATCTTCAATTTTAAGTAAGGCTGGAAAATGTATATTTTTTCTTAGGCAAAATAGCACAGGGCATGACCCAGAATCGTAGAAGAAATAGGTATCTTCCGTATTACTGATTTTAAAATCTTTATTTTGCAGATGAAGGGGGGAAAAAAAGCCAGAAGACTTTTATTGTTTCTCAGAGTAAAAGATTTAATTATTACTTAACTGAGATAATGCCTAGGTCATTCAATCCAGCAAAGGCAACATAGAATAATTTTTGGTGACCTCTGAAGTGGGCTTAAATATGTTCAAATTCCAGCTTTATAACTCACTAGCTGTGTGATATTGAGAAAATTAAACTGACATCTACATCTCAATTTTCAAACCTATAAAAATGAGGATTATGAGCTTCCCCTCATAGAACCATTCAGAATGAAAGGAGAAAAGCATGCAAAGTGTTCGGCATAGGGTCTACTAAAACACAATGAGCAAGGATTGGCCTGCCACAATTTTCTAGCATTAAGCTGACTTTTCTCTAGAAGCCCTGTTGCTGCCCGCACTCACCCAGTCCCTTCCTCACTGATTACAGAAGAAAGACTCAGTGATACTGAGGGTGTTCTTTAGACTTAGTGAAGGAAAAGTCAGCTCCCCGGCAGGGAGAAAGTCAACTTAAACCCTGCTAATTTCTCTGAAACTAAGTACTTGGATTTATAGTTATAGGATCGTTCCTTTCTGCAATGCACTTCAATGACTCTTGGGAAATTCCTAATTTTTTACTGAACTCAAAGTCTTTCATGAAGTCAAAACTTGACAATTGAAAAGTGTTTTGGCATTGACTTCAAAATATCTCTCTGTGCCTTTATTCTAACAATGCCTTGTGATTTTTTTCTTTTCTTTTTTCTTTTTTGAAAACACACCTGGTAAATATCAAAGAGAAAGAATTAATGTGTATAAACCTCTTTAAAAAAAAAAAAAGCACTGATCTTTGCCATCTTTAAATGAACCTAATACTGTTGAGAGAGAGGATAATGTCACCAGGTTAACAGTTTAATTTATGAGGGGACATATGCGATTGTATATTGCAAAGGATGCTGTGCTTGCTCTAATCTTCAACTAAATCAACACAGAATGATATGGAAATCAACTCTTTCAAAACGATCAGGCACATTATTACCCAATCCATCAGACCCAAAACATTTCTTTATTCATTCTCACTCTGAATATTCAGCAGAATACTTTAAATGACTAATAATCAGTTACTTGTTAGTATATTTGTAATTCTTTTCTTTCATTTTACACTGGTGTATTTTGCCATATTTGATTGTTTCTACCTTTCCTCACTCCCCCCAAAATATTTTGGAATAAAAAAATTTACTTTTCAGTGTTCTTATGACATTTCCAATTACAGACTATTGTCATTTGTGAGAACAATGGCTGGTAAATTCATAAAACAAGATAGAAGCCCATAAATTGAATAAGATCTTTATAACACATTATTTCAAATGTGTATTACAGAACATTTGAGTGTAAAACTAAACTGAGTACAGAGACAAATGATATATTTTTTAAAGAAAGCAATGCAAACTAGTAATGTAGTAAATGTTCTTTTCTTCTTTCTTTCCTTCTTTCTCTCTCTTTCCTTCCTTCCTCCCTCCCTCCTTCCCACCCTCTTTCCCTACTTGCTTTCTTCCTCTCTCTTTTCTTTTTTTCTTTTTTTTTCTTTATTTCTTTCCATCTACTTTTATAAGGAGGAAATTTTATCATAACAGTAGTGCAGATGCTAAGAAAAATTATCCAAAACTTGAAAATAAAAGAAAGCCTGCATGATTTTCAGCCTCATCTTGGAACATTATTCATTGTCCAAAAGGCCCAACCAGAATAATTAATGTTCCAGGAAGAATGTATATTTGTTTGACCTACTATTTCCTATTAATCAGAGCCCCCAAATTCTGTGAACTTACATGTTAACATGTAGACACAAATTACTTCTGTTCAGTAGGAAAGACACCCAATAGGTTATAATTTTATTGCCCTTTAGTACCTTAATTCATTTTCTATCTAATTTAGTAAACTTATTTCACCATTTTCTAAAGTGTCTACTCACCCTTGAGTTCTGTCTCTGTATCATTCTGTTGTTTCTTTCATTAATGAGTTTAATCTTTGACATATGTTCACTTTATATTAGGAAGTATGTGATAAACACTTTGAAAATGATACATTTATTATTCCTATTTTTATTATGAATAGTTTGAATTCAAACTTCAAATTATAATTATAGCTTGAAAATTTGATGTTCTGTTAAGGAAAACAATAATCATTTATAAAGTAAGGTAATTCCTATCACTAAAGAAGAAAACCAGTAAAAAGAGAGTAAGGGTCTGCTTATATCAAAAGAATCCTAGGGCATCTGGGTGGCTCAGTCAGTTAAGTATCCAACTCTTGACTTTGGCTCAGGTCACGATCTCATGGTTTGCGAGATAGAGCCCTCTGTTGGGCTCCATGCTGACAGCAAGGAGCTTGCTTAGGATTCTCTCTCCCTCTCTCTTTGCCCCTCCCCTGCTCATGCTCTCTCTCTTTCAAAAGAAATAAATAAACTTAAAAAAAAGAATCCACTGTAATTGAGATAGACTATCTTCCTTTGCAGCTTTATATTTGCAAGGCACCAAGCATCCTAAAATTGTCTTTAAATAGCTCCATCAACTTTAGATGTAGCATCATCTAAATTCTTTCTTGAGAATTTTCAGAGTTTTCTAATTTAACTTATTTTCTTCCTTTTAAGAGAAAGCTACCCTTGGTAACTCCTTGGGATAAAGCAATTCTCCTGACCCTTCCAGTGGCAGCTAATGGTAGAAGTAAGTAAGTAAGTACAGTAAATATGTCCCTTCAGAAGGGGCAGAAAGAGGGAAAAAAAGAGGACAAAAGTCTTATCAAGAATTGGTGGCATTTGTCTTTTGGGAACTCTGAATCTTCTGAAGAACTTCTCTCAGAAGTGGTGTGAGAGAGTCCATCACTGAAGAACAATGAAGAAGGTGGTCAGGAAGGTAATCAAGATGATCTTTCGTGGTTCACAATTCTCCTTAGAGACCTCCCTGTTTTCAATTTCATCCGTCACATGGAGGTTACCTAAGTTAAGTGGAAGCTTAACCACAAAGGAATATTTTTATCCAAAAATATTTGCTTTAGTCGGGTTTTCTCCAGCATTTGCTCCAGTGCTTGGTCCAATTTCAGTCATTATGGGGAAGAGTATGGACACATCAAAGTGAAAGAAAATGGGTCCAGGAAAAAGTGTTTCAGGAGACGTTTTTGGATTTGGTTTAACTTTTTGTTTGTTCTTGGTTTTTAGCTCATTAGAGAGAAGTTTGAGAAATCATTCCTGTCAGCAAGTTATTGCTAAAGTAATTGGTAAACTTATTTTGAATAGTAAGTTATTTGTCCTTATATCAACAAAGCAGCACTCAAGAATTTGTGTGGAAAGAGGCATTCTTACAGATTCATGTCGTTCAGATCTGAAGTGGCATTTGACATTTGCAGGCAATGGGTGTCACTTCCTATTTCTTCAAAGGAAGAAACAGATTGAAAAAGTACAGTGACCTATACAAGGCCACACAGTCGGTAAAGAGGCGGAGAAGGGGCTGCATATTACAGGCAAAGAACACTTTGCTGAAGTAGGAGAAGCCTGAACGCCAGAGCTCATTCTGCCTTGAAAGTTCCTTTTCTCACATACCAGCAATGACATCAAGACAACTACTTCGACTCTGTTTATTCTGCAAACCCAGATCTGGCCAAAGGCTACCTCTCAATCTTGGTACTGAATATTTTCAAGTTCAACAATTCTGACTGCTACTGAAAGAGGAACAAAGCACTTCCAAGGATCCTAACTATGATTGGTTTCATTTGATGCCTTTGGAATAGACTTCGGGTATATTTGTCATATTTATGTGTCCCACAGCGCTTGGTATGAGGTTCAGTTGAGGTGTGCATTAGTAACTAAAATTAATTTCCCTGTTCTACTCTGTGACAGCAATTTCAAAGTACTTTAAATTCCAAGACATGTTCATCAACTATAAGTAATTACTAATAAGTGACAAGCAAATATTTTATTTTGTGTCCGTAATTAGTAATTGTGGAGTAATATATTTCCTAGAGTGTAGGATGATAAAAACAAATAGTTTAAATCATTTTATGATCACTTTTGTTTGTTTCAAATGAAAATTATAAATAAGAATTGAAAAATTATAGTGTGCAATACAACTAAATAGATGTTTCCACGAATTATGCCATTTTAATTGAAAATCAGAAAACCTGCATTCGATTTCACCAAGCCACACAATACTACCACATCCCTCAATAGATTTGAACAGTGTTATGCTTTACTATTGCATTTCACTTCTTTGAATCCAAGTAATCAGAATCTTGTTTTGAAAACAAGCCATTTGTTACTTGGTATGTGGCTATTTATTACTTCTCAGTTATGTTTTGCAGCCATGTAATAGAAATGGCAGTGAGCAGATCATTTCTCTAGCAATCTGAGAATGAATAATAATGCCATTGAAACAAGAGTGGCAGAATGAACAATTAATGATTTTCAAAAGTATGCTAGTAAATCTGTGCTCGAAATGGAGACATATCTATGACTGCATCTGATATATTTCTATTTGTTTTCCATGTTTTCCCAGAAGACATCTGCCAAGCAAGCATAAAGACACCAGAGATGTGGGAAGAAGTTTAAGTGGACCGATTTTCTCATCTTTCTTACATAGGTGTCAATATTTGAATTTAATTTGAAAAATCTAGAATAGGAAGGTTAGTTATATTATGGAAGTAATGCTGACGGGCAGAGACAGGACTGATAATAATATAATAACAATTCAAGAAAGCAGGAATGAAGGGGGGGAAGGTAGATGCTGATGATGCACACAAAAAGTCAAGGCTAGATCATGACTTTTAATGGCAGAAATCCATGGTATAGATGCTTCACTGTCTTTGAAGAAATTACTTTACCTGTTTGCTCCTCAGTCTCTCCTTTATAAACTGAGGAAAATAACAACAATGAAATACAATGTTTGGGATTACCAAACTCTTACCACACTTTCATTGCTTTTGAAGATTTTTGTGAGGCTTGAAATTCTGCATATATTTTAATGTTTTATGCATATTTAATTCCCTCAGGGCATTTCTTGTTTTGCAGAAACCATATTTGTTTGTATTTATATTTACTTATATCTCTATATCTATATTTCCATTTATAATTCTGTATTTGTACATATCTATATTTTCTGTTTATAGCTCTATAGTTAAAGCATGTGATAATTTAAAAATATTTATGTTAAAATTTTTAATAACATTAACATTATTTTAATTTTTTCAATCCTTTCCAGGTATATTAGATAAAGCCTGGTGCCTCTAAATGAACGATTAATGGCCATTTGTCCAGTATTCAGCTAAAAAATGATATAATTCCTAGAACCTGAGACCTAAAATGATGCCAATTCCTTGGTAACAAATACTTTTTTCATGGCAGGTGGTTTACAATCTTCATTTTCATGGATTGAGAGAAGACCTCATTGAGTTGTAAGCTAATTAATCAATGAAGATAATTTTTGACAATAGCACAGACCTATTTTAATATTTAGCACATACCTCAGAAAGATTTCTAAAAAGAGTGAATTTGATAAAGGAAAACTTCTATCCCTTCTATTTATTTCTATGAATACTAACTCTCAGTTGATAGCATTTATAAAATGATTAATAGGGGTAGGATTTATGCAGAAACATAACACTTTTTAGCATTGTTATTTTAACTGATGGATACAAAGACTAATAGGAAAAAAAGATCGTTTATCTCATTAAGAAATATGGTTCCAATTAATTTTTTATATTTAATAAATGCTAATCATTTTTCATTTATTTGTGTTTAATCAAGCATGTACTAAAAACAATTATAATAAATCTCAGAAAAATTTTCTTTTACACTTCAGTCCCACAGTCACAGAAAAAGAAAAAAAATTTTTTTCATGTATTTTTTTATTTTTATTTATTTATTTTAACGTTTATTTATTTTTGAGACAGAGAGAGACAGAGCATGAATGGGGGAGGGTCAGAGAGAGGGAGACACAGAATCTGAAACAGGCTCCGGGCTCTGAGCTGTCAGCACAGGGGCCGGATGCGGGGCTTGAACTCACGGACCGCGAGATCGTGACCTGAGCCGAAGTCAGCGCTCAACCGACTGAGCCACCCAGGCGCCCCTATTTTTTTAAAGTTCATATATTTATTTTAAGAAAGAGAGAGAGCAGGGGAGGGGCAGAGAGAGAACGAGAGAGAGAATCCCAAGCAGGCTCTGTGCTGTCAGCACAGAAACTGACACGGGGCTCGATCTCATGAATCGTGAGATCATGATCTGGACAGAAATTAAGAGCCTGCTGTCTAACCCACTGAGCCAGCCAGGCACCCTAGTATTTCTTAAAAATATTTTATGTAATAAAATTATAATAGAATGATGAAGAAAATATTTTACATCTAAAAATGTCAGAAAAGAAGTATCTATCTATTATTTATCTGTCATCTGTATTTTCTCTCTCTCACTTATTGGTTCTGTGTCTCTGGAGACCTCTAATACAAAATCCTTATTAGATATGTGATGTGCAATGGTCTTTCCTATTCTGTAGGTTTTATTTTTCTTGATAATGCCTTTTGATGAACCAAAGTTTTTAATTTTAATGAAATCTAATTTATCTATTTTTTTGTTGATGATGATTGTACTTTTGGTGTTACATCTCAAAATTCATTGCCAAAAACAAGGTCATAAAGATTTCTATATGTTTTCTTCTAAGAGTTCTATGTATTTAACTGTTATATTTGAATTGTTGATCCATTTTGAGTTACATTTTTGGAGGAATAAAATAGGATTCCAGCTTCTTCTTCTTCTTCTTCTTCTTCTTCTTCTTCTTCTTCTTTTGTACGTGGATATTCAGTTGTCCTACCACCATTTGTTGAAAGCACTATTTTTTCCTAACTGAATGGTCATAGCACCCTTGTTGAAATCAATTAGCTATAAATGTATGTGCTTATTTATGGACTCAGTTCTATTCCTTTGGCCTATATGTCTATCCTTACCTTTGTAGCTTTTGCAAAACAAACAAACAAACAAAGTCATTGCAATGTTGATAGAAATGGTATTGATCTGTAGAATTCTTTGGGTAGTATTGCCATCTTAAAAATAGTAAATCTTCCAATCCATGAATGTGTGATGTATTTCCATTTATTTAGGTGTTCTTTAATTTCTTTCACCAATGTTTGTAGTTTTTTAGTCTCTCACCTATCTTTATTTCTTACTTTTTCAATTCCTTGAACTTCATTTTTATCTACTTTTTATGCCTATCATTCATCTGAGTCACAACCTTTACCCCCAAGTTTTTCTTCTTATTTAATGAAACAAATAATGTTTCATTTAGTATCATATGAAAACAATAAAAAACCATAATTATATTTTTAATATATAGCCCTCCCAACTTAAGGAAAATTCAGAAAAAAATTCAGAAAAGGCAAGTGTTCATAATTCTAAGTGAAACACACTTGAAGTGTAGCAAGTGTTCAATAAATATTTTTGAAAAGGTGAGTGATTTCATGAATTTCCAAATCATAATACAATGTTTTTATGGTTAAAATTCTTTCTGGGCTTTCTCCATGAAATTACTTCAATACCTTCAATTATGGCTGAGGATATATTTTATTAAGCTTTGTCTCATTTAAAAACACATTTCTGGGGCGCCTTGGGTGGCTCAGTTGGTTAAGCCTGGGATTCTTTTTTTTTTTTTTTTTAATGTTTATCTTTATTTTTGAGACAGAGACAGAGCATGAGCGGGGGAGAGGCAGGGAGAGAGAGACACACAAAATCTGAAGCAGGTTAAGCCTGGGATTCTTGAATTTGGCTCAGGACATTATCTCAGGGAATTCAAGCCCCATGGTGTCAGATTCTGTGATGACTGTGTGAAGCCTGCTTGGGATTCTCTGTCTCCCTTTTTCTTTGCCCCTTCCCCCACTTGTGATTTTCTCTCTCTCTCTCTCTCTCTCTCAAAAATAAATAAGTAAACATTAAAACACATACACACACACTCATATTTCTTTCGAGCGTCTGGATGGCTCAGTTGGTTGAGTTCCAGACTCTTGATTTCAGCTCAGTTCATAATCTCAAGGTCATAAGATCCAGCCACATATCAGACTCTACACTGAGCATGCAGCCTTCCTGGGATTCTCTCTCTCCCACTCTCTGCTCCTCTCTCCTGCTTGCACACACACTCTCTCTCTAAAATAAAATAATAAGAATAATAAACAAAAATAAAAACACATCTCTTCATATTTCTGCACAATATTCATTATTATATTTTGAAGTACAGCATCATATAATGATTTTTAAGACCCATTCATTTAGGGTTACCAAAGTGTAGGGCCTTAGGATTATGTAGAGCAAGGTAGAAACATATTTAACTAAAATAATCTAACATATCAGCACATTTCATTTATAATTTTTTAAAAATTTTTTAATGTTTTTTTAATTTGTTTTTGAGACAGAGAGAGACAGAGCATGAGCAGGGGAGGGGCAGAGAGAGAGCGAGACACAGAATCTGGCAGGCTCCCGGTTCTGAGGTGTCAGCACAGAGTCCAACGCGGGGCTCAAACTCACAAACCACAAGATCATGACCTGAGCCGAACGCTCAACTAACTGAGCCACCCAGGTGCCCCTCATTTATAATTTTAAGATAAAATCTTACATAAGGATTTTCTTGGAGGAAATTTCAATGAAGATTTTTTATTTTATTTTTATTATTATCATTACTTTTTGTTTTTGTTTTTGTTTTTTTGTTTAGAAAGAGAGTGTGAGTTGGGGAGAAGAGCTGAGGGAAAGAGAGAGAATCTTAAGCAGGCTCCACGCTCAGTGCAGACCCTGATGCAGGGTTAATCCCACGACTCTAGGATCATGACCTGAGCTGAAATCAAGAGCCAGACACTCAACAGACTGAGCCACCCAGGTGCCCCTCAATGAAAGTTTTATGAAATTCAACCCCTCCCGGGAAATATTCTTTCCTATGACTATACTAAGGCAAGTAATGATAATGACAGCTAGAAAGAATTTAATTTTGATCCAGAGTTGCCCAGGGATTTGTCTTGGTTTTGAAAATTCAGAGTTATGAATCATCACATATTAGCAGAATTGGAATCTGCCAAAGGGATGCAGGAAATCTTATTAATATTCTAAATCAATTAGTTGATATAAATAGAAAAAAAAAATAACAAAGGTATTATAAAACTATCTGGCTTAGCCTAAGAATTTGCCAATGAGAAAATAATGCCATATAATGAAGTAAGAAGACTGAAATATTTTTCTGATCCTTTGCATTTATTTTTCTATCTGCTTTCATATTACAGGCAGAGACACTGTTCATTATAAAGTATATTATTTAAAAACATATTAATATATATTAATTTTTTTATTCTACATTACTGACAATAAGGAATGATAATCTTTGAAATTTTTTTACACAATGATAAAATTAATATTTTTGTCATATAAATTTTTTCTGCTGAATTTTTGCTTAGGAGACATTTTTATAAAATAGTGGGTCAAAGGATAGTAAACCTTTTATGATTATTAAATTAATTTATAAATTAATTTTTAATTTATAAAGAATGGGTTCTAATGGTTATCAAGTTTTTACATGATTTTAAAATTCAGGGTTAGCAAATTAATGTTTCAATGTTGTTTAAGATGATTTTTATTCATGTTCAAGGTCTTTATGTATTATTTCAATTTCAAGTGTATTCCTTAGTAATAATCTTGATCCTTTTTGTCATTTGGATAAGAGATTTTTAAACATGTTTAATGGTTTAATATAAAATAGTAAAAGGATTTTAATAACTAAGAATTTTAAGTCCTTTACTATTAACTTACAAGATTAATAGCAACTATCCCAGCATTTTGACAATATAGAGAAACAAAAAGTAGCAAGTCTATCAAACTCTATAAACACCTTTCTTCATCATTAGATGATTCCTTTCCTTTTTGGGCAACGATAAGATAGAGACTAGCTATCTTTTTCCATGTATTTATAAATATTTTCTTAACACATAATGTTCTTTTTTATATGTTCTTTATGTTAAAGAATTTTTTTAATTTTATTTTTTAATGTTTATTTTTGAGAGAGAGAGAGAGAGAGAGCATGAGCAGGGGAGGGGCAGAGAGAGGGAGACACAGAATCTGAAACAGGCTCCAGGCTCTGAGCTGTCAGCACAGAGCCTGACACGGGGCTCGAACTCATGAGCTGTGAGATTATGACCTGAGCTGAAGTTGGACACTCAACCGACTGAGCCACCCAGGTGCCCCATTTTTTTTTAAAGGCTTTTTCTTTTCTTTGTCATATTCATTACTTCTCAAATGAGGAGGATATGATTCTTTTTATATATCGTTCATATTCTAAATTTTATTAAGTTTATTTATTTATTTTGAGAGGGAGAAAGAGAGCACCGTGGGGTATGGGCTCCGTACCATCAACACAGAGCCCGATGCAGGGTTCAAACCCATGAACCGTGAGATTATGACCTGAGCCGAGATCAAGAGTTGGACACTTAACAGAGCCACCCAGGCCCCTAAATATCTTTCATATTCTGGTTTCCACTAGTTTTTACAAATGTGTACATTTTTAATTTGTAGACACTAATCTTGTTGAAAAAATTTCAGACTAGTAACTTTCGTTTTTTAACTGTGAAGAGAAGCTAAAGTGAGATAAATTTTAGCAGCGTTTTAGTATCCAATAGTAAGTGTGCATATATGTGTGTATGTGTTCAAACTTTTCAGATTTATTCCACATAGTTATTAAGCTTAGCTTATATCAACACTGACTGTGGTAGAGTTCTTTTGTGTTTTGATTAAATCGCTAAGTGCATATGAATTAGTGAGAACAATGTAGTTGAGAGATGAAACGCTGTCTGATACAGCTCTGTGCACAGAAACTGCCCTTGAACCTACCCGACTCGCTATCGTCACTTCCCCAAGAATTGGTGAACAATCATTTGTCTGATTTCTACAAATGATAGCAAAATATACTAAGAAATCCTAATAATTACTCCCAGGGATCCAAGGAAAAGTGGTGCAAGTCCCAACATTGCTTTGCTTGCTGCCTTTTCAGTGCTGTTTATTGTTGACACGTCTTCATTTAGAAGTTAAACAATTATCATGATGAACCTGAATATATATTCAACTTTCCTTCAAACAAAATTGTTAAGTGGAGAAATTATTTTTACAGATGTTACTGAGTGTTTTCATCTCTTTAATTCAAGCATACACACACACACACACACACACACACACATATATATATACACATATATATATATATGTGTGTATATATATATATATATATATATATATATATATATATTTCCCCCCTATAATACTGACCACTTAAAAAACTATACTGTATTGGGGCACCTGGGTAGCTCAGTCAGTTAAGCGTCCTACTCTGGGTTTCAGTTTAGGTCATGGTGTCACTGTTCATGAGTTCAAGCCCCACATTGGGTTCTGTGCTGATGGTGCAAAGCTTGCTTGGGATTCTCTCTCTCTCTCTCTCTCTCTCTCTCTCTCTCTCTGCCTCTTCTGCTCTCTCTCTCTCTCTCAAAATAATAAGATAAAATAAAATAAAAGGCAACAATTAAAAAATAAAACTACCCTGTATTCCTGTGGCAGGAGGCATCTCCTAGTCAACATATTTATAAATTTTGATGTATAAATTCTACCTCTAGAAACATATCCTTAAAAATATAAGTGGGGGGCACCTGGGTGGCTCAGTTGGTTAAGCGGCCGACTTCGGCTCAGGTCATGATCTCACGGTCTGTGAGTTCGAGCCCCTCATCGGGGTCTGTGCTGACAGCTCAGAGCCTGGAGCCTGTTTCAGATTCTGTGTCTCCCTCTCTCTGACCTTCCCCCGTTCATGCTCTGTCTCTCTCTGTCTCAAAAATAAATAAACATTAAAAAAAATTTAAAAAAAATATAAGTGGACATGCATAATACATGATTTTATTTTATATATTGTTTATATTAGTAAAAAAATTAAGAACCACATAAACATATAACAATAATAGGTCAAGTGATTTAAAGAAAAAATATGTGAAGATTAAAAATGCCATGCATCTTTGTTTAGCATGCATTACTGTTCATAATGTATTGGTATATAAATAAAGAAGTTTACAGACAATATGTAGAAGCAAACCACTTTTGTAATATATTACACAGGTATATGATATACATATTTTTATAAATGTATAAAGATACATATTTATTTTTTTCTCATGTTTGGGTTATAGTAATTCAAATTATTGTATTTTCCTTTGGGCTATACTAATTTTTCATTTATCTGTAATGACTATACAGTGTACATTAAAAAGAATGTAACATACAATTTTTTCCTTTAGCATGCTATAAATAGGTCAGTGTTCTTGCATTATGTAATATAATGGAGTTGTAACACTTAGACACACTTAAGGAACCAAAGGGTATGTTGGTACATCAACGTTAAGGATAAAAAATAAAATACAAAAACATAAATAATTTTATGCAAAGATAAATTAATGGCACAATTTTAGTTTAGATAGCATACCAGGAGCACGACTTCCACTCTGAATGATGTTTTATGATATAAATGGACACAGGTCACCCAAAACTTGTTCAGAGTAATAAAGAAAAGCATTTCTGAGAAGTTTCTAATAGGCATTCAATTTTTCATTCAAATCTTATTCATACAATTAGCCATAGAGGTAGAAATTAGCCTGCAAATAATTGTACTTGTAATGGCTTCTTGAGTAATAAAGTTGTTACCTGTTCCCTAAAATGAAGGGACTCCTCTCCAGACATATGTGCAAGTACCTCATTACGAGCTCCATTATTTTCAGCAAGTGCAAAAGATTTTGGGATCAAAATGGCGAATGTGTAAAGGGCAAATGTTAATAATGTGCTCATTCTAGTGAACTGCTGCTGTTGCATTACAAAGTATCCAAACTTAGAGTCTCAACCGATAACCAATTACTAAATATTATAATTGCATAGTTCAGGAATTTTCCAGGAATCAGCTGTCCGATCCTCCAACTCTCCATGGCATTGATAGTGCTTATGTTGTTGTATCTATATTGTGGATCAGCTGACCGTGCTTTACTTGCATACCTGGCACCTTAGTGGAGATGGCTAAATAATGGCGCTCACCTGGAACCAGCGACCAAAGCATCGGCACGGTGGCATCAGAGCAATTGGACTTCTCCTCCTGGTGATCCACAAAGTCAAGATGGACTGTCCCAGAGGACAAAGAGGGAGCGGTGGATACTTTGGGTCAGTTTTGAAAGGTATTCAGCATCACTTCTGTAATTTTTTGGTTAAAGTAGTTATAAGCCTTCCCAGATTTAAGAGGAGGGAGGAGTGTCAAAGAATTGGTAGCCATGTCTAAAATAGCATAAGAACCTAAGAAAGAAAGATGGGAGATACAATAGAAGACACGTGATTGCGTAAATGAAGTAGAGTTTATCGTTGATTGAATGCCAACACTGGAAATGGGATAAATTACTTGTAAAAAAAACATGTATGATATTTTTATCATATGGAAAATATAGGTATAGGAACAACAAACTACAGAGTAGCAAAATATCTTGTTTAAAATGTCAGAGGTGCTTCTCTAAGTTTTTAATATTTTTATTAAGTGCAATAGCCACAATTTATAGATCATGGGCTCTGTGCCAGGCACTGTATTAAATGCTCTGAATTTATTATCACTTTTAATTCATGAAACAATGCAATAGGGATACTACTTTTTACGTCTGCTTCATAGTTTATAAAACTGACATGTGGAAAGGTTAAGTAACACATCAAAGATCACATAAGTTGTTATCAGGAACAAGCACCATACATTCCTACATTATCAGACTCCAAAACACATGGCTTTAACTACTACATTTTACTGCCTTCAATTACTTTGAAGGATGATTCTTTCTTTTTTTAATTTTAATACTTATGTATTTTTGAGACAGAGACAAGAGACAGAGACAGAGGATGAGCAGGGGAGGGGCAGAGAGAGATGGAGATGAGGAATCCAAAGCAGGCTTCAGGCTCTGAGCTGTCAGCACAGAGCCTGATGTAGGGCTTGAACTCACAAGCTGTGAGATCATGACCTGAACTCCCGAGCTGAAGTCAGGTGCTTAATGGATTGAGCCACCCAAGCTCCCCGAAGGATGACTCTTAAGTAAAGACAGCTTCAAGTTAATTTTTTTCTAACATGATTACTGAAGTATCAGAGAAAATTATCTTTAATAATGCATGTCCCTGGACTTTTGTGCGACAAAGCTATTCTGAAACCTTATGCAATGACTAAGAGTAAGCTCAGAATTGTAGGAAGAAACCTGCATGAATTTTTCATGTTCATTTATGTTAATATTAACCAAGAATTTTTGTAAAGGAGCTATCATTTTGGAAATGTTGAATCATAGAAATGTAGCCATGGAAGGGAATGTAAAGGTAGTATAGTCAAGTACCTTAATTTTATTTATAGTTGGTTTATTTTCAAAGTCATGAAAGAGCATTAAAATGATACCTTCAATAGACTAATTCAGAGTATAGAAGTTTTGACTAAAAATTGTAACTTTTCCCAACTTTACCTAAATAACCTAAAATACTTGTAACTTTGAAAGTAACTTTTAGTATTTGTCCTCAAAACAAACAAAAATGTTCATGAATACCTACTGAAAATGTCTCTGAAGGAGTGGGTTTTCCAAGGACTCTGATGATATATTGATCCACTTTTCTTAATATACCTTGAAAAACTTTTGGTTAAAAAAAAAGCTAAATAAATAAAGTATCAATCATGAATTACACACTGAGATATGAGGCACATTCAGAAGTAATTTGCAATAGGCATGACAAATCTAGGTGATTTCCCTTAAAAAAAGACAATGTAAGTTGGCTTGAAAGGCAAAATTACAGTCTGTCATCTGAAATTGTTGAAAACTAAAATCATTTAACCAGGACATAGAGATTTTCCATAATAAACACAGCATGACAATGCTTTGTTTTTATAGCTCAATAGAAACCCAAATCTATCAGGACCTGAAAAGTAGTTTAGAGTTTCCATTTCAATATTATTTCTGTAAATAATTTATGACTCCAATATTTACATATCTACCCTTATTTATGTTACATCCTGATGCTATAAGAAATATAGTCCCTAAATATCTCAGTATACCATTCTAGGCTCTTCCTGGACTTGCTGTTAGTAATTTTTCCTAAGGCAGAGATCTTAGCCCAACCACATGGGGCCAAAGAATTTCACCTTCAATAAATTCATTGGGCTTTCTTAAACCATTGTTTAGTTTGAACCATCAGCTCGGTAGGGCATTATAACTATTTGCCTGTGGAGAGTTGCTTCCTTTAAAGGATCATCTGAAAAATTTCTTTCTTCCTGAAGCCTTCCCTCATACATCCTCCTTTACTAAAATTATTCTTTCTTCATATATTAGCACTGTCATTTAGCAGATCCCTTTGCACTCATTGAGGGAGAGGCAGAGTCACTTTAATCCTGTATTGCTTTGTTCCATCCAAGCAGTCAACTGATTGGAGGACCATCTGCTTTACTCATTCTTCCCAATTTCCCTTGTTACTATTTTTTTAATCATCTTCCCTCCAAGTCCCTGACCATCTAGCTAAACCACTGCCCACAGACCATGAATTAATAAATAGTCATGCATGTGGCCATTTCTCCTTCCAAGCAAAGTGTCAGCCATTCAAGATTCTGGTCACTGAGAGGATTTTCCTTCACCCCTGTTCTCCAGGGATGTCCCTGGAGTCTTTCTAGTCCCTAGAAAGAGACTAGAGTGCTGCAGCTGTTCACTTTAGGGTGGTTTCTGCATGACAGGCAGAACTATCTGTAGAAAGAGTCCCGAGTCTTCTCTTCCTCTGTCAAGGGGTCGTGGGGAACACCCCAAGAAACCACAGATAAATGCTGGCTAAGAGAAAGAAGGCAGTGTAGCAGGAGTGGGACCATGGACATATGAATAGGACTTAAGTGACAAATCCTCTCTGACATTCCAATCTCTCTAAGCCTCTGACTCCCTTATACTACATTAAACCAATATATGACTGGCATTTCCCACTCACTCTTTAGGGGCCATTTTTGGGGCTATGCTTCAGGCAAACAACCAAACTGTTAGAGCCTTTTCCAACTCCTGGAGCTACAATGTTAAAGGCAGAATCTCTGCTTAGTAAGCCCATATTAATAAACTTACCCTGACCCAACTTTGTGTCTTCTGATAATATGGTCCTGTTTTATTTATTTAGAAGTAGACTTTCACCTATTCAGTCATTGATCTTCATTTGCCCAACCCTACGTCTGTTACATCAAGGACACTTAGTAGATATTCATTGATACAGAAATTAATGAATAAGGGTTTTTATGAGTGTTTTTAAAATTTTAAGCAGAGGTACTAATTGCAGTCAAAAGTTGAGTTACTATTTCTATTACTAGAATCAGAAAATCTAAGTTAGTTTACAAAACATGAGGATGTGACTAAGAGTTGTTAATCTAAGCAAGGTAGATATTGGAGAAATAGCTTAGACTGGTAGCTGGTTTCTGGGTTGCCTTTATAGTGGGAAGTGCTGACTTAAGATTTGGATTAAGTAACAGCAAGTTAGAGAAAAGCCAAAATTTAACAACTGGCTTTGCGGTCTCAAGGTAGAAGTAAGATTAGGAACTAGGCCAACCCTATGATTAACTTCTAGCCTAGAGAAATCAATGGCAGATACAGCAAGAAAATAATACAGAAAATAATTTAGAATAGCTCATCTCTGTAGCCTTGGAAGCCAACTTTTCTAGTTTGCAAGAGGGTTGTTCAAGAGGAAGAATCAAGGAAACAGGAGGTCATTTATTTCTGGGTTTTAAATGATTTTACTTTTTAAAATTTATTTAGTTTTTTCTGAATAATGACACATGGTATGGAACAGAAAGTTACTTATGTAGACCTCATTCCCATAACCAAAAAGCTGATTCATTTTCTCTACTGTAGGTCTTTTAAATGGAAAGCAAACAATTAGGCAGAGGGAAAGACCTAATGTTTTGCTTTATTCACATTATGTTCCTAATTTGTCACTTAACTGGCCATCCAAAAACAGGCTGGAAGGAAAAATCCAAATGCATCTCGAATTCTAGAATTGGGCTTTAGATTTTCCAGAATAAAAGCGAAGCAAAATATATCTGTAGAGTTTTGCATGGGTGGGTGTGCACTTTCAAGGCATAGATGTAGGTGGAAATTCAGAAGTTTGCTGAAGTACCTTTGCATTTAATTAAAAACTTATTTTCAGAACAATGAAAAGAGGAAGTTTTGCCATTGATAAAGAGACAAAGTGGTGGGGCATCAGCAGCCTTTTCCTCAAGGCACATTCCTCCTTGAGATAAAGTCTAGAAAATAAATGGGGACAACCTTGGGCTATGTGCTTATTTGCTCTAGGTTGTAACTTTATTGATCTTTGGCTGCAGGCAATTACCCGAATAGGTGGCAACAGGCACAAAGGGTGACATGAAAGAGAAAGAACAATGTCCCTCATGTGGCCTAGAGTCTGCAGACATCACAGCTTTAACTTAGGAAAAACCCCAAGAAGGCCCAAAACTCTTTGTTGGAAATGAACAGATTTTTTTCTTTAAGGCATATTTTGCCAATCTCAACATGAAAGAGGACTTCTTCTGCCTCCATTTGATCTCAAACTTTCTAGTTTGGTTCTTCTTCCCAGCTTATCTCTTGGCTCAGACAAGAAGTCCCTGCTGGCAAAGCATCTCCTGAAGGCACCCAAACTACCCTCTCAAGCAGTAAGGACTACTCAGAGCCAGCAAGACATGGTTCCCAATAGACTCAAGACAATAACCAATTTGACCTTCACTGTCCACCTTCAAGTACCAACTCATGTTTGCCACACATTTTCCTTATATAAACCTATAAGCATTTTCAGCACTGAGGAGACAGTTGTGGAGACGCTAGTCCTCTGTCTTCCTGGTTTTGGCCTCACCGAAATACATTCCCTTCTTGCTTCACCTCCACTTATTTTGTTACCAGGCAGTGGATTGTAAAATTTCTCAGTTCTTATCTTCTCGAAGGAAAGAAGTCAGTCAAGAGACTCTAGAGAGTTAAAGCAGCAAAGGTTTAGATTAGCAAAGCCAAAGTACACATCAGAGACCAAGGAGTGCGCTGACGGGAGGGTGGGTGGCAGCCCCTTGTGGTTTGAATTTTTTTTTTTTTTTTTTTTTTTTTATCAGGGTCTATTTGGTCTCCTCCTTCCCCTCTTGTCATTGTCACACCACCCTCTGGATCTGCCCTGGTTTCTTCCCCTCCAACCTGTTGCACATGTTTGGGTCTGCCATCCTCCTATGAACGCCTCAGTGAAACCCAGGGCAGGGCAAAGCCACAATGCAAATGATACTACAATGATATTATAAATGACTTGGGGTTAGTAATGGACAAGGTTCTCCTTAAGTATGCATGTTCCAAAGTTGGGCACATCACTGTGGCCTGGATCTTCTGCTTATCGGACTATGTTTGAAAGGGCGGGCCTACGCCGGCCAACTCCATCTTGTTCTGTGTCCTTCACCTTGACCACGCCTCCTCCCCTTGAGTAACCTCCCTCTCACCTGCCTAACAGGACTCGGACCCTTCCCCAACCAATCGGCTGAGGCCACAGCCATTACCTCACCAACTGCTTCTAGGCCCCCATAAAACCTTTGTCCTTTTGAAACTCGCTCTCTCTCCCCAGTATCTCACCACCTCGTCGGTGCAGGTAGGGGATTGAGCTCGAGCTAGCTCGAATAAAGGCTCTTTTGCTTTTACATCGGACTCGGCTCCCTAGTGGTCTTTGGGGATCACGAATTCTGGGCATAACAATGTTAAGTTGCAAAAGGGGTTGGTCTAAGGGGGACTGGGTAGTCCCCAGAAATTTCCATCACTCCTGCTCATGTCTGTCTAATGCTAGTAGTTTTTCTACCTTTGGATTTTGTGTGAGGTGAGTGGCTGAACCCAGTCTGGGTCCCCCAGAGCCAGGTGCCCTTGCACCTCTGCACCTCAGCTACAAACATTATTGGGCATTCTGAGCCAGAAAATTATTTGTTGCAGGGACTTTCCTGTGCATGGCAAAATGTTTAGAGCATCCTTGTTCTTTGCTCCTTAGATACCAGTAACAGTTCTCCTCTACCCCTAAGTCTTGATAAGCATAAGCTTCTGTAGATTATCATGATGAGGTTTTTTGGGGGGTGTTAGTGGGGTTCATGGGGTCCTGAGCGATGACCAAGAAATAATTCTTAAAGTCCTCTTTGGTGCAAAAAGGTGATTTTATTGAAGCACAGGGACAGGACCCGTGGGCAGGAAGAGCTGCCCCAGGACCGTGAGGAGACACTGGTTATATACTATGGGGTTTGGGGAAGTAAAATCCAGGGGAAGTTTCTAGTGAGATTTTCATATGCTAAAGAAGACTCCCAGGATACTGGAGGCCTAGGTATTGTCAAGCTAGGGTTGTTTTTCCCTCTAGCAAAGCATTAGCATTGAGACAATAAGGAGTTCCTGGAGAAAGGTTTTACTCTGCCAGCCTCAAGTATTTGTCAATAGGCTGCAGGTTATAAGGAAATTTAGTTCTATCTGCCATTTCCTTCTGCCTTTCTTTCCCACAACACTATGGAGGGGTGATGGAGGACTTGGGTCCTGCAGGACAAGGATCACCATCAGTTAAACCTTTGTTTCTCTCCTTTCCTTTGTTCCTGGGCAGCCAGGAGTGCCTGAGGAAGATCACACGTATCCCACCTGGCTGGAGGTAGGGGGGTGTTTGTGACCTGTCAGCTTGCCTTATGCTCCCTCATCAGTCAAAAGTATTCAGAGGCTCAAAATCATTCCCCTTCCCCAATAGCTGGTTAAGTGTTTTAAGAGAAGAAACACAAAGCATTGAACTCAAGAGAGCCATAAGGACAGTCTATATCCTCACATAAACGAAATACATTTTTAATGTAAAATACGGAGAATTCGAAGCAAGAGCAGTTTAGGTGGTCGTGAAGTTCACATTAATAATGCATTCATCCATGTATTCTATCAATATTTATTGGATGCTAACTAGCTGCCAAGCCCGTGCAAGGTTCTGGAGAGCTCAGTCTGATGGAACAGATAATAAATAATGGGATGATCTTAAAACCATGTAATCATGAGGTATTACAAACCCTCTGAGTTGAGGGCACTCACCAGTTTGAGTGAGAAGCATCCTTCTAATTATTCCTCTCCATAAAACGTCTTGAAACATTTTCTCGTCAGCAAACCTTTTCTAGCAGCCCTTTAATACTCTATTCTCCTCATACCACCTCTTTTATGACTCTCTTGGTCTAATGTGCAGTTAAGAAATGGAATTCGTTTTGTTCCTTGGTATCAGCGGCCTTCGGCCTCACGTGGTAGCAGCTTGAGCCTCTGGGAACGCTTCCTGTCTCTGAGAGCAGAAACAGAGGGTCAGCTGGCTCTTAAACAGAATCGTATTTGCAAGTGGCCAGCAGGTTGGAATGTGATAACAGCCAGCAGACACTTCACATGGGTTTTCTCAGCCAAATCTGGGAAGCTTCTGTCATGCGCCATTGTAAAGTGAACAATCAAAGTTGGCCTTGTGGGAGGGTCCATTCTCACTGCCACGGGGCCTGTATACTACACTAGCTGAAAGGACAGGGGAAAGCCATACGGGTTAAAAGAGAAAGAAGGGTTTGATTTTTAGGACAGATTGCAAATTTGCCAGGCATTTCTCAAAAATAGATGCATTTGGGCTATTCTGCCGCAGTCTGGATTTTTTACCTAATCTCTCTCTTGCAGTGTGCCAAAGAGATTTAATTTAAAGGCAATGATTGGGTAGCATCCTGACTCAGCTTTCTGTGGAATCCATTATATCTTTTCAGAATGTGGCCGGGGTGGGGAGTTTATGCCTGCGTTAAAATTCTCTTTTGATGAACTTGCTGCCGATGCAACGGCTTCTACTACTTTTAAATATAAACATAAAGATATGAAAATAATAACGACTTGTTTTCAGTCTTATTTGTTCCCCTGAATTTCACGTGCTAGTGAGCTCTTCCACTTTAGAACGTCTTAGGGTTAAGTTGAATAAGGCACATAAATGTTAAGCATAGCAAATTGAAGATTCGCAAGACACATAAATTACTTGTTTGAATTAAAATAAGTCATCCATTGTTTAAAGGGAGACCTTGCCATCAAAATGATTTGGCAAGGACTGTACTGTGTTATGGAGAGTGAGGGAGCCCTGGAAGGAGAAGATACCAGGGATATCAGAGTCAAAAGGCACTGCTAATCAAAATAAATAAATAAATAAAAATAAATAAGTAAATAAATAAATAAGTAAAAAAATAAAATGCATGCTGATGCAGTAATTTACAGTTGCTATTCTTGAAGAAGAGCTTCTTAAGACTGGTCCAGAACCTATAACTGCTGTTGAAAAAACTACAGAGGATGAAGAAGTGTGTTTACTTCTTAAGTCTAAAGTAGAGCTTCGAAATTTTTCACCTTTTTTTTTTTTCTTTTAATGATCTTACTGGTTCTGCTTCTAGTAAAATAAACCTTATTTTAGTGCAAATAAAATGGCATAAATGTAATTTACTTTTCTGACATTTATGTGTTTGTTTTCTTTCCCCATTTAACTTTACAGGAACCATAAAACCGAATTAGTTAGAAAACCACTCCTGTGTTTAAAAATGTTGTTTGGGTAATTGGTGTATATTTTACTGATATGAGATCACCATTAGTAATAATATTAGTAGATGTAGACCAGAATTTACATTTAAATGGTATCCCATTAACAATATCTAATCAGACAATTATGATATTGGTAAAGGAATACATTTGATAAAACCGTGATTATACTTCTTAGAAGTATACTTAAGAACAGTGTTAGAACTTCCTTGCAAATCAAGTCTAAAGGAGACAGAAAATGACCAGAGCTTCTTAAGAGAATCTGTATTCTTTTATTAAGCGTAGCAAATGAGGGGTGCCTGAGTGGCTCATTTGGTTGAGACTCTGACTTTGGCTCAGGTCATGATCTCACGGTTTGTGGGTTTGAGCCCCATGTTGGGCCCTGTGCTGACAGCTCAGAGCCTGGAGCCTGCTTCAGATTCTGTGTCTTCCTCCCTCTCTGCTCGTTTCCTGCGTATGCTCTGTCCCTCTCTCTCTCTCAAAAATAAACATTAAATTTTTTTTAAACTGCATCAAATGAATACTTCATATATTTGTTTTGGCATTATCCGATTGGTATCTAATTTGGTATTATCTGGTTTCATGACATTTAAGTTTGAGAAATAATTTTTTTAAAAATGATATATTAAGTTATTATTTTTCCGAATACTTTGTATAATTACTGCACTGATCCTTGGGATGATGAGTTAGGCAAGGGCTTCAGTGGTAGTCGTTTTTACAGAGGATGAAAATTAACACCTGAGAGATATCTGTCTCATGGTATGTATGGATCTGAGCCCCAAAAAGAATCCAACGGTTTTACATGATAACAATATAGCAATGGTTGACTGGCCAGGGAATGATAGCAACATAAATGGATATTTTATAAAACTCTAACCAATAATGTGTATTCTATGTAATAGACATATACATCATAGACCAAAGAAGGAAACTATGGATAACAAATAACTTCCAGAAGAAAATTGGTCTTTGGTTTAGATTACTTAAGCAGATCAACAAATCTAATTAATCTAATCTACTCTTCATTGAACGTCTACACTACAGTATCCAATTTTTAAATATTAAAATATGCAAATCAAAACATAGCTTAATGAGAATGTAGGAAATCTTTCTACACAGCTGATATCATTGAATGATTAGTTTGGTATGCTTTCTTCTGTAGAATGAGCCTAGTAAAGGTTATATACATGCATGTACACACACAAACCAACACACAGAGCAAGCACAGAAGGAGAATTA
The DNA here is from genome assembly GCF_018350195.1 of Panthera tigris. Taxonomy (NCBI): domain Eukaryota; kingdom Metazoa; phylum Chordata; class Mammalia; order Carnivora; family Felidae; genus Panthera; species Panthera tigris. Next base: position 127,056,296 of record NC_056665.1, read on the forward strand.
TATTGGTTTAACAGAAACCTTTGGATGGGTCATTTTGGTGGTGGAGGTTTGGCTCTCAATGCGTGACTGCAGACAAAGCAAGAGCTAACATGCTGTAGAAAATGCAGTGGGAAACAATCAGAGATTTTAACGAAAGGAAATGTGAACATGGAAAGGAGGGATTTAGGAAGAATTTTGAGTAATAGAGGGACATATTAGCAGGAGGTAAACAGAGTTTAGGTGGAAAACTTACCCATCTTTTCGTTAGGTATTGGGTCCACGTCATGTGTTAGGCACAATTGTCAACATTGAGAAAGCAGAACTGAACAAGATGTAATGTTCCTTATAAGCGGCTCGTGAGAAATTCCCTCTGTTTGTCCTGTTTGTTCTATGAAATAGAAGTTTAAAGAATGTCCGAGAAAACATCTTTCCTACTTGAAATCGTCTTCTCGGGTCTCTTTTATGCAGAATCTGTGTGCTGATTTGTACTAGTCTGTTGCTGTTAGAGCCAAGTGTTCAGCAAAATTTAGCACTACCATTTGTGTGAGTAGTATCTGGGGGAAAAATCAAGAAAGTTTGGAAAACTATAGCTTTAGAATTCACAAGGAAGTAAGAAAGGAAGCGTCTGAAGGGTCAAATTAGAATTTGGTCAAGGATTTAGTATTCATAGAAGATCATAGCAAAGTTGATCATGCGAATATAAGCCCTGAATAGTCACAGAAACACTGGGAAAAGCAATGGGATTGTTTCAACAAGTAAACAGAATATGAGCAACTAATAAAAAGAGTCGGATAGCTTTGGATGATATCTGGCTTCATTTACTTCCGAAGGTTGTGATTAAGATAAAATAATAAAATGTATTTAAACAACCTAGCACAACACCTGGCTTTGTAGATCACCAAAAAGGCAGTGTCTCTTCCCCTTGTGTCTTAACTCAGGTAACTGACAATGGGCTACAGTAACAATGAAAACCCAGAAATGATAGTCCTCCTGTTTCAAAGTGAATGTGTTTGATTATTTATTTCTATTTCTGCCACAATGATGCAGCTATGATGTGGGTGTTTACAAAAGTATTAGAGAATAAAAAAGAAAAGAAAAATTTAAATGAGATTTTGGTGAAACGGTTATTACTTTACATTTCTATTAAATAGTTTTCATTCTGTAGCCTCAGAATTCTGGGTCTTAACAGCATACAAAATTAAAGCTTTCATAAGCAACAATAAAGACAAGTTCTTGTAGACTTCTGTGGGTGATCTCACACAGACTTTTACATCTAATTGTGCAATGTGAGTAGAAAGCTGAGAATAATAATAATTCTGGAACAGGCAAGTGGTAAGTTTTTAAATATTTTCAAAAGTGCTTCATTTGGTAATCAACTTTTGAACGAAGATATCCCTCACTTTAAGGGTAAACGGTACATAGAATTTGCTGTGGAAATAATGACAGGGAATGGGTTCTAAGAAAGTTCCCAATGTTAACATATAAACTTAACACACACACACGCACACAGTATGTAAAACAACTCTAATGTGTAAAAATCAGAAAACACAAGGGGTGTCTGGGTGGCTCAGTCAGTTAGGCATCAGACTTTGGTTCCGGTCATGATCTCTCCGGTCTCGAGTTCGAGCCCCGCATTGGGCTCTGTGCTGACAGCTCAGAACCTGGAGACTGTTTTAGATTCTGTGTCTCCCTCTCTCTCTCTGCCCCTCCCCTGCTTGCACTCTGTCTCTCTCACTCTCAAAAATAAATAAACATCAATTTTTTTAAATTAGAAAACACAGATATACTCAATGGGGGGGGGGAATTTCATATGAAACACTTGTCTTACAATTTTGAATTCGGAATTTTTCCTAGTCAAGCAAAACAAAACAAAACAGAAAACCAAAAATCAGAATAGAGCAGGTTATGAAAAGCTAAAAGGAGATTCTTTCTTTCTGGGGTGGTTGTATTTTTTTAACATTGTTTTAAAGTTTTATTTATTTATTGTGTGTGTGTGTGTGAGAGAGAGAGAGAGAGAGAGAGAGAGAGAAGAGCAGAGAGAGAGGAGAGAGAGAACCCCAAGCAGGCTCTGCACTTGTCAGTGCAGAGCCTGATTCAGAGCTCAAAGCCACAAACCATAAGATCATGACCTGAGCCAAAGTCGGACTCTCAACCGACTGAGCCACCCACGCATCCTGGTTGTCTGTAAATTCTTGACAGACAGTAAAAGAAAAGATGTAAGCAGAGTGTGAATCCAGAACAAAATTCACAAAGATCGAAACATGGTCTTTCCTAAGACTATATGGATATCGTTTCCTAGAAAAAGAAATTATGTTCACTATTTCCAAGTGGGTCGTTGTTAAAGAATCAAAATTAAAATCATAAAATCTGAGGATGTGAATCTAATAAGTTTTTATATATTTTGATTAAGATGCATTGTTTAGGGCACATCATCAATAGTTTTAATAGTCAAAGGAAAAATAATGTCCACATTTTTCCTAACTGATGGTCTTTTGGGACCGAAACTAGTCTACATATCAAAATACTTGGCTTTTATTTTCTTTCCAAGAGCTTTCAAAATGATTTATATATGTGGGGATTTTTAAGTACATTTTGATATTTAAAAATTAAAATGACTTCCAAGAATGATTAGACCTGCAAGTAGCCATGAGAAAGCTGCCATGTGTGATATCAAAATTAACAGCATTCTAAGCCTGATAATTTCTCCCAAGTGTTATTAAGGTGTAATATTGTGCCCTGCTAAAATATTTGCCATATAATTGCATATCATCTTAAATGGTGAATTAACATCAAAATGGTGTGAGCTAAGATTTACTTGAGCTACGAGGTATATTTCAAACCTGGAGGTTTGGAGTTCTCTGGGTATTGCCCCTGCCAGAACTGGGCATATGATATGCGAGGAAATGCACAATTCTAATATAACGTGGTCTTAAACATAAGTATGGTAATTAGCGAATAACACAAAATGGCCCCCAAATATGGGAAGCAGCTTTGCATTTGATTGGGACTATACTAAGAATACAGTATATATCATCTCTCAAATCCTCTTCATATTTAATGACCAGCAAAATATCTAGCACATGATAAGCACTTGATATATGTTCATTAAAATACATGAATCTCTATTTGGACTAGGAAACTAAGTTGTGAATGTGTAAGTAACTTATCTAAGGGATCTAAAACTCCATCTTTCTAATTCTAAATTCAGATATTTTAACCATACAGAATTTTAGTTGATGAAGTTCCTACTCCAAATCCCAAATAATCTAAGGATTGCAAGCTTGCCTTTCATTATAAATTAAATCCCTGATTTAATTGATGTATGATTCTCACCCCATGACCAATCTAGACAAGCCTTCATTGGGCATCATCATTTCATAGATTGTATCAGTGACTTCATAATAACTACAATTAGGGGTGAAGTCACTTTGGGCGAGGCGCTAACTAGTTGAAGAGTATAACCTGTTTTCTCACATAGTGCTCAGAAGAGTTTTATGATTGCCTTTTCTGCTTGGGAGGAAACTGGACTTCAGGTAAATTAAGCTCATAGTTGAAGTCCCAGTCTACTAAGGGATTCAAACAGGACTTAAGCCCAGGTTTTCTAATTCCAAAGTCCTTCATGTCAACATCAATGCTGTACTCAAGGTTCTCAGGCCACAGCCACAGTGAAGAGTTTCACTGATCTTTTTTACCTGATGCATATGCTGATGCCTCCATTGTTAAGAGAAATGTGTTAGAAAACAGGTCCTGGTAAACATATATGCTTGGTTTGCCTAACAGATATCAAAAGTCTCCAGGATAGTATAATTCTGATTATTACTATTACTCTAATAGTGTCAACAAATAATATTTTACATGCTAATTGATGGATGCCAGTGTTTATCCTAATATTATGTGTCTTTGCATACTTTTGTCTCCCTTATGGAGCGGTTTATTACAATTCCACCTCACAAGGAAGGTGGGTGGGCTGCAACAGCACATGACCTCCATAAGTCCTTGATGTATGTCTGCCTTGAGTACACATGAACAGTGTAACACATCAAGAGCAAAAGGCAGAGGCTGAGGCATCACCCAACAGGGATCACGGTATGGAGAACAAGGCTCCAGCGATGGGTCCCTAGAGAGAGGCCTCCTTTCCCCAAACTTTGTGGGTAGAATAAGAAAAATAAGAATTGTGTTTCTTATAAAATTCCCATTTCCTGGGTATTTTCTTTCTCATTTTGAATGTTAGTAATAAGAATTATGATAAAAACACACAGTAAAAATAAAAATCCCAAAAAAGGAAGGGAGCAAAAGTCTAAGAAGGACGTATGAGAGGCTAGAGGAAGCCTGGCCATGGTAGGGGGCGTCTACATCCTCCCTTTTTGACACTTAGAGTGGGTACCTTGAAGCCCTGCAGGTAGGTCTGTGAGAGAAGGTTCCAGGATTAAGTGGGATCTGGGCTGAAGGCCAGAGGGTACACAGGCTGAGACAGAAGAAAGAGGCCCATTGTTCCTCTGGGCTCAGTTCAGCTTGGGGCCCAGTGAGAAAGGGCATCAGGCCTCAACCTATCCAGGTTCAGTCCCCACACGCCCATGACCTGGGGGGAAGGCAGTAGTCACAGACTCAGTTTGTGGGTTTTGACGCGCAGGAGCTGCTCACATAGCTGCAAGGAATGTGGCGGGGCAGAGCCCAGCTCCCTGTAGTTCTTCCTGACTTTGTTCACCCAGGTGGGCAGCCCTAAAGGTCATCCATCTCCTTGCCCTTCTCCACCTGAGGGACTAGGTCCTTAAGGGGAATTCTTGGACAAAGCATTCACTCAAAGGAGTAGATTTCCCAAAACCAGATTCTAAAATTCTACATGCTAGACTTGGTGGAGAATTTCTTCTCTCCTCAGGGCCTCAGGGACTGTCCACCTGATCTCAAGCTTGCCTGTGTTCTGCCTGCTAGAGGCCTTTTCAGTGAGGCGGAGAGTCACTGACCTTGGCCGTGTTGTCCTCGGACACTAGCACATCGCAACAGCCAGGTCCCAGGGCACAAGGTAGTTGCCCTCCAGGTACTTCGTGGCCTTGCAGACTTCTAGTGAGAACTTGAGGAAACAGTCCGTCAGGCAGATAATCCACCAGGCTCCCTTGGCCACATACTTAGGGCCTATAGACATAGTGCTCACCTTTCGCTTCCACCAATCGTTCCCAGAAGCAGTGCCCATTTGCCATGGCCAACCTGTTTGGTGGCTGAGAATGGAAGCTGGGAAGGCCTGGGCAGTGGCGTCATTGTTAATGCACTAAACGGTGACTTTGTTCCCTCGGCAATCGCCCAGTGTTAGGTCTCCAAACACCCCCTCCCCTGTGGTCTGCAGCAGCCCCCCTTCCTTCTTGCTCGGCACCCAGCTACAGGGGGAGAGCTCCTCCAGACCCGCCTCTGTGCACGCCGTGACCTCTGGCTTCGTGAGGCTAGTGCAGGGTTCATCTGCATGTGAGGTGTGGTCCCCAAAGCTCCATGAGCTTCTCAGACTGCACTTCCTCGTCGGTGCTGGGCGCGCTAGTGCGGTACATGACGCGGTGGTGCGCCATCTTGCCATCACGGGTCACGTGGTTTGCAGCCTACCCAGGGGAAGGCGGTGCTCTGCCGCCCTGGACCAGGCATGGAAGCGCCTCCAACCACTGGAGCCAGCTGATGCTTCAGTTCAGCCTGGGGCTCCACCTCTGCCAGGGATGCCTCGGGGTCAATCAGGGGGCAGGGCTGTCCCCCATGTATCATCAACCACCACCACGGAGGTGTAACAGAATTGAATTCATTATAGCTCTGGAGTCCTTACTGGTTAACCTGGACTGTGCCAAGGCCTGGCTGGGATTGCTCTCTTCCTGGCCCCAGTCCACTCTGTGGTGGCCTGTCTTTGGAAAGGAACCATGGTGTCATGGTTGCGTCTTAGGGCATGCGGAGATGAGGGTGGGGGTAGTGCTGGTCCCACCTTGGTGTCTATGATGCCCAGAGCAAAGAGAAAAATCTGCTGGAATAGATTTTGGAAGGGTAGGGAAGACGTTAATAAAATGTTGATTTCAAAAACAAAATTATATATTACATTCCTTTTACATACTTTTTGTTAGTCAAGTTTCAACTAGGGAAATATATACTTGAAGATGTATTTTATATATAACAAGAGATACCTATGATATATAACAAGAGACAAAATTGGGGTACAAAATGGAATTTCTTCAAATATTTTGAAGTAAAATATGAGGAAAACTTAATTTATTATAAATATTTGGAAAGATTACTAAGAGAATTTTGCACCTAGTCTTTAGATGACTTGAAAATGTAATTTGTGCCTTAAAGTTATGTGCTAATAATAATTCACCTTTAGGCAGGGAATTTGAGATAGAAGCTAATTCTTATAATAGAATTTTTGAAATGTCCTTTATTAAAAAATGGTCACTTTTAAAGAGACATTGAATGTTCACCTTCCCCCAAATTGTTGTAATTTTAACTGTGATGGTTTAAAATGTATTAACTGACTAACAAAGATTTATTAATTTATTCAGTAAAATTTTTCTGAGCATTTACTACAGACCAAGCCGAATGCTTGGTTAGGAGAATTAAAAAAGTGTACAAGAGATAACCCCTGTTTTCAGCAGGGTAACAGCAAATCCAAGAAGGCATATAGGTTCCCAGAAGATTTCATTCAAATATGATGAGTATTAAGTAGTTCAAAGAAAAGGTATGAGAAGCAGCAGGATATTTTGTTTTATTGGAATATCATTGTATCTATTTAAGGTGCACATTGTGAGGTTTGATATATGTATACGTTGTGAAATAATTACCACAGTCACGCTGATTAACACATTCATCATTTCACCCAGATACCTTCTGTGTGCGTATTGAGAACGTTAAAGATGTACTCTCTCTTAGCAGTAAAAACTGAAAGCTGGAATTCTTTGACCAACTTATTTTAAGTGGCCAACTTAGTCTTTGTTATATACTCTCTTCTGTAGGGAGATTTAAAAAAGTATTTTGTATCTAATTTGCAGTTGACCACAGAATAGTTTTACTACATCACCCCTGCCCCCAGAATTTTGTCAAAAAGAAAAGAGGGGGCATTTTGCCTGAATCAAGGCTGATGCGGTAAGTAGCTGTCTTCTTATAGGTCCCCCAAAGCCAAAGAAGTGAAAGATGATGAACTGGGATGAAAATTTCAGATAGGATATTGTCAGAAGAATTTCTCATTCATTTATATAGCTGCAAACACTGTTTTTTTTTTTTTTTCCCCAAGTCCTTTTTATCTGCCATTTAGCAAGAATTCAATTACTGAGCATGAGCTTACTGCCTCATAAATAACATCCTCTTAGCTTTCCAATCACACCATTCCAATTCTGTATTTTGTCAGCAAAAGTCCTGTTTTTAAAAATAATACTTCGGCCATCTGCTTACCCATATGTGCTACACATCACTGAATGTTAGATTCTCTGCAAATTTTATAGACGGTACCACAAACTTTGAATGTGTTTTCTCTCATAATTAGCATTTTACAACCACATTAAATTGATCACAGGTAAACTGTTTCATTTTGGTGTGTTATTTTGATTGTAATCAGACTACTTGCTGGAAAGTGATTTTGTAGGCAATATATTTTAGTTATAAAGAGTTTTCTTTCCTTTTTTATAGCAAATACATTATTTTAAAGGTCATACTTGTCAGACCTATAAACTAAATCCTAGACTTGCAATGTAAGGCATCCCTCCAAGGATCCATCAGTGTTTACACTGGGGTGAAAAATGTTATTTTAGCAGCTTCATCAATTTCAATGACTGATGATGTCATTCGCGATCTCTGCAGTTGGCCCCTCCCAAACGGAAGGGAAAACAGCTTGGTCAGGGATTCAGTTTCCGGTTTTCAGGTTCTCCTAAGTCATATATAGATATTTGTGACTGTTTCCTTTTCCTAAAACAACAAGATAAACTGCAAATAGATGTACAGTGGGATCTGAAGTTACCATAGTTCTTCAACTGAGAAACTGTCCTATTTATGGGTGAATTAGGGAAATTTTAAATCCGTTGGAAGGCTGCCAAACTTGGGCTTCCGTGTTTTTGCGACACAACCACAAGGCACAGACCCTTTCAAGTCCTGTTTTTTCAATACCCCATATTTCCATGGTGAAAATGTAAGCTGGGCGAAAATGTGAAATGTGAAATTACATGAAATGTACAACAAAATAGTTACAGTTCCCAATTTGTAACACACAGCTTGTTTCAGCTCTCATTCAGTTGTAATGAGTCAATTCCACTTTGTTTTATGATTTGACCCATGAATGTATGAGTGGCAGCTTCTGGTTACCAATTTGCAAGACTGTTTTCCTTCTTTCCAAAGCTTTGTTTCTTTCTTGCTTTCTTTTTTCCTGGGAGATTTATTTACGTTTTGTCTTTACCAAATTGGGAACTCCGCAACGTCTTTATCTCTTATTGGATTTCTTACCTGAAGCGATCTGGGACTTAAAATCCTGCCTCCTTGCCCAGTGCAGATAGGTAAGAAAAATTCCAAACGTCCCAGGTTTCATTACCAACCTTCATGGCACAACTTTGCTTTGGTGATAAGGGCCCAGGGTTTCTGCCTTTACTTTAAAGTTGTCCACTGTGAATTCCTTGTCATCATTCCTGGTCATTGATTAAATTCAAATGGTGTCTTCTTACCCTTCTCCCCATGTTTTTTCATGATTTCAATGGTTTTTACTGGGGTGGTTGTTTTCAGTTACTACAGTTCTTTGGTTTCTTTTGAAAACAAGGACTGAGTAACTGAGTAAAGCCAGTCTTTAGGTAATTTATTATAAGATGATAATTTACTCAATCTTGATGTCTTTTCATGAGTAAATTAATAAAAAGTTCTTATTATGTACAAGCTGTCCAAAATATGAAAAATATGAATTTTAAAGGACAGCCTAATGGAAAGATTTATGTAACTTTAGTTAAATTAGCTGCTGAGAATTCTTAACAGATTTAATCATAGCTAGATTGTAATAAAATTAAGGGCTCATATCCTGAATGTATTCTAGTGGTGCATATGGGGACACCTAAGACAACTTATTAAAATGAGATTTTTCTAAGTTCATGCATCTAGCTAATGACAATGAAAGGATTCTAATTCAGGACTTTTGACTTCCCTTTGTCATTCTTTTCAATGATACTAGCTTAAATATTGTTTGCTTGAATTTATCATACATGTGCTGTACCATACACTTTGCAAAAATTATCATCTTATTTAATCTTAAAAACAAAGTAGCAGCTGTGAAGCAGTAACTCTTTTCATCTTATTTTTAAGATAGGAAATTGAGTCTTGTAAAGGTTAATATTTGTCTTTCCTGAATTCATATCACAGGAGAGTAATATGAATATCATTTCTATCCATTGATAGATTCTCTAAAAGTGTTTGTATGTGTGCATGCATGTGTATGTGTGTGTGTGTGTGTGTGTGTGTGTGTGTGTGTTAAGGGCTATATTTACAGTCTGTCTTATTACATGCCCAAAGGCTCTTAAGAACCACCTAATTAAAAAGTCAGTTTGTGGTGATGAGGTTTAGGCTTACAAAAGAGTCTTAAGGAAGTCTGGGTTTATTCTAATTAAGTGAACTACCAGGGTGCTAAATGAAATTCTGTGCTTGGCAAACTTTCTTTGCTTTTGCATGGAGTTATATTTGTGGATGAAATATTCTAAGGATGAATGCTAAAAGCCCCTGTGACACCTAGACCCTCTCCAGAATTATTTTCTGAAAACACTCTGCAGTTTGCCAGCGGCTTTGCAACTTGGGAGTGCATTTTAATTGGCATCACAGAACTTTATGACTGAGGGATTTATTCCTCTCTCCACAAATGCTCCCCCCTCTTTTAGCCTATTAATTGAAATGTTTGAGTTAATATTACAGGCATTTCCCCTTATAGACTCTTTGGTGCCGTGATGCAATGAGATGTCCAGTTTTCCTCCAGAAAAAAAAAAAAAAAAAAAAAAAAAAAAGAAAAAAGAGTGGAAATCAGGCTTTACCAAAAAAATAAAAGTTTTGTTAATTTTTAAATTTCATTTTCCCCTTTCATTGTTTAGTTTTGATCTTTGGCCATTGTTGTTTTCTCAATGTGAGCCAATAAGGTTGAGAGAGAATTTACTTTGATATCTTGTCAATATGAGCTTATCAGTAAAATTTTCATTAAAAAAATCTTTTGTATTACAGTCCACTAGATTTGTCTCAATAGCTCAATTTGAGGCTTTCCGCTAATTTTGAGTAAGCAGGTCTGTTTAGTTCCCAAAAAGAGTAGCCCACATCGTCAGCGACATACCTGTATTTTTTTTCAAAGGCTAAGCATCTCTCCTAATGCTCCCTGGATTTATCTTTAATAAAGCACAAAATGTGAAGTCAAAATGTAGTGACTAAGAACCTGACCCAGGCTTTGAAGTAAAGATGGGTCTAAACTTGAATTTCAATTCTGCCTTTTTGGCTTAATGTCTTGGGACATTGTCCTCTTTACTGTAGTTCCTTCATCAGTAAGTTGAGGATAATAAAATTAAGAGTGAATGAAGAAATAGAAGTAAAAGAGCTTAGCACAGTGCTTGTCAGACACGCATCATGCAGTAAATTAACAGTAGTTAACTACTGAAATCAAATAACAGAATAAAAGAGTTAGTAATATTGTAAGCCATGAGCAGACACAGAATTAAGTTTAGAAGAATTGTCTCACTTGGAAAGATCTAAGAGAATCACAGGTTTGTTGTATCTTGGATCTGGCATTAGGCTATTAAACAGTAATTAAAGAAACTTGCAGGTGAAGAAAAAATTGAAAACTAACTGTAGTTAATTAGTTTCTTATGGATAACAATGCTCTTTTAAATCTTACAGAGCATAAGTTGTTTTGTGAATGCAAAATAATAAAGCACTATGTGGAATTCCTCTCATTTTGTGAGCTACTTGAACGCATGTTATTATATCATTTGATACATGAGAAAATTTGAAGACAAAACCAAAACCAAATCAAGGTGCTCCTTTTTGTGAACTAGTATAATAGATCAGAAGCAAAATAAAGTAAAACATGATTAATGGAAATGCTCTAGGCTTCTGGTGTTTTAGTTTAATTGTAGAACATCATGGTTCTTAAATGCAAGTTTAATTATAAAACTATGCTTCCCTCTGTGATTATATTATTTCTGATACTCCCACCAATTGTATTAATTGGATGAATCTAATTATTTGATAGAGTATGCCAGTTCTAAATATTATACAAGATTTTGGAGAGTGATAGACGCTGAATAAAAGGTAACCTAGGAAAATGCACCCTAGGATATTCTTTGAATGTTATATTCCATTTCTTCCTGATAAATATCTGATACAGGGAAAACCACATGACACAGAAAATATTACATCAAATGAAAAATACCCTGGCATTCAAAGTGTCTATCTCATTGATTTTGATTTATTAATGTAATTATTTAAAAATTATATCTGTAGGATTTACACGCATATATATGCACTTGTATGTATAGGTATATATTTGTATATACATATATATGAACAGTTATGTATATATATATACACACACAGAGAAATATAAATAATATATAATATTATATATAATATATAGGATATATATCATACAAATGATCAAAACTATACATTGCATCATAATTAATAACTGAGAAGAATGTCATCAACTTTATTAGGGCTAGTTAAAAATTTCTAATAAAACCCTGATTTAAAAAAAATAAAATCTCTATTATAATAATATGGCAAAAGACACTAAAAAGGCTTTTCAGTTTTATTTACATTTCCTACTGGTTCCTATCATCATGATGTAAATCAGAATGTATTTGTTACCTTTGGTTACATAACACATGTTATGTGTTAACAAAATATGAAGAGTATATTCTTCTGGAATCCTAACTCCTAAAGTATAATTATTTGGAATCCTAATCCAATACATGGGAGGTTTATAAGGACCTCCAAATCCAAGGTCCTGGATTCCAATCTTTTTTTTTTTTTAATTTTTTAGCCTTTATTTATTTTTGAGACAGAGAGAGACAGAGCATGAATGGGGGAGGGGCAGAGAGAGAGGTTAGACACAGAATCGGAAGCAGGCTCCAGGCTCTGAGCCATCAGCCCAGAGCCCCACGCGGGGCTCGAACTCACGGACCGCGAGATCGTGACCTGAGCCGAAGTCGGATGCTCAACCGACTGAGCCACCCAGGTGCCCCATGGATTCCAATCTTTATACACCTGATGCCACAGGGCTGTCAAACGCAATATGTAGCTTGTCAGCCTCTCAGACATCTCTTCGGGAAATGGCATATTCCCCAGGATAAAATCCGTCTCCAATGTTGGCCTCAACTTTTTTGGTTTTCTTTTCTTAGATCTAGCACTTATTTAGAAGCCATAATTAATCTTTGGTTTATTAGCTGCATGATATCTTTCTGTCTTATTAAAACATTTTATTCTTTGGAAGCAGGAATCAATTTTTTATTTTGCACAATTAAAATGACAATTTACCACACGGTTAACATATCATAAGCAGCATTCTAATTGATTTTTTAGCAAAACCATTGTGAGATAATTACTATAGTCCTTATTTTATCTACATAGAAGCCCAGGTGTAGGAAGTTTAAATAACTTGCTCACAATTGCATAGCTAGCGAGTGGTAAAGTCAAGATTTGAACCTGGAGCTCTTACACTAGAAATCAAATTTTAACCACTGCAGTATAAAATAACAGCATAGGGGTTTGCAACAGTATCTCTTGAATAAACTAATTTAGAATTTAATTTTGTGCTTTTATTCTTCCCATGTTGAAAATTTTTCTAAACTCTGTGTTTTTTGTGTATTAAATAAAGTGAGTTATATTTAGGTTCATGCACATCTTTGGCATTTATCTTGAACATGAGTCAAAATTATGCACTATTTTGTTGTTGGAGCAGAAATTTCGGGCTGCTTATTAATCCATAACTGTTATCTCTGAGTTCTTCTTCTTCTTCTTTTTTTTTAAGTGGGTTCCATGCCCAGCATGGAGCCCAACACGGGACTTGAACTCACGACCCTGAGAGCAAGATTTGAGCTGAATGAGCTTAACTGAGCCATGCAGGTGCGCCTCTCCAAGTTCTTTTCAGATTGAAATATTGATAATATTTGTTTTCTTAACATTTGGTACACTGCATACAAATTTTAATATAGTTTAAAAAACTCAAGTTTTCTGCTATTTGAGTTTTGGTTTTATAGAAATGTCATATGTATTTCTCATTTTCAAAAGACTTTGTTTCTGCAAAGCCATAAAATAATAATGTTTAAGGGCAGTATTTTTTCTTTCGGATACTTAGATGTCTAATGATTTATCATTTTTATTATTGTTGCCAATTAACATTTATTGAGTGTCCATGGGTTATATTAGGTTATAGTAAATATTTTCTTTTTTTAAATGTTTATTTATCTATTTTTGAGAGAGAGAGAGAGAGAGAGAGAGAGAGAGAGAAAGAGAGAGAGAGAGAGGGAGAGACAGAAAGAGAGCAAGCATGAGAGGGGCAGAGAGGCAGGGAGACAGAGAATCCTAATCAGGCTCTGTGCTATCAGCACAGAGCCCAACACAGTGCTCAAACTCACGAACTGTGAGACAATGACCTGAGCAGAAATCAAGAGTGGGACACTCAATACACTGAAACTCTCAGGCACCCCTATACTATACTAAATATTTTCTTGATGTGGAGGTGTATTCTTTTGCAGTTAATACTGTATGTGTATTCAAAACAAGGGAAAACAATGTATGAAGATACATAAGGTATTGGGCATTAACATATTTATTTCATCACACTAGCATATATGCATATACATAAGAAAACTATAATACTATTAAATAAATTTTATTTATATTTTTATAAATCACTGCAGGAGAAGACAAGTACCTATTTACTTATTTTTGATTCACCAAAGTATTTACTGGCTCACAGTATTCACCTAGACATCCAACTTCAACTTCAATTCCCAATGACTACAAGTCAAAGAAACAGAAATTTTGTGGTACATTCAAAGGACCTCTTTACTTTAAGGGTCGTAATTCGTTTTGGTTTTTATAACTATTTCTGTGCAATAGGTCTTAGGTAATATTAATAAAATGTTCATTTTATTTCTATTCTATATTTTTTGCTTTATACAATTTTCTGTATAAATTTGATTAAAATTATTATGGAAATTTTATAATGTCCCCTGATATCATATTATGTTTCTATGTTGTGTATATGTTCATTTTGTACAGTGGTAGTATAATCCATCAAATAGATGTATAAATAATTTGCCTATTTGCTATATTTTGAGATCTATCACAATATATCATATTTCTACATTTTAAAATACAAATGGTATAGAATGCATAATTTTATGCTCATTTATCTAGGATGAATTGTAATATAAATGATTACTGGATCAAAAGATTAAGACTGTTAAAGGTTATTGATAAGGAATAAAATTACTTTCTAAAATAGTATCAACTTGCAAATCAAAAACCAGCAATAGTTTTATTGCCCTCTTGTCATCCATGAATATTCACTTCAGCATTTTTTCTTGCTTATTTATTAGCCTGTGAAAATTTATTACCATTTGAAAACTAAAAATAGTCATTTTAAGAACAAATTTTTCTTTAGGATTACATATGACCTTTATATGCTGCCATGGAATAGGTTCCTAACAGCAAATTAGGAACACAGACATGAATTTTCTCCAATAATCTAATGAGTTTATCCACTACTAAAGTAAAAAGATATTATTCAATGTCATGATCTTTCATTCACAGAGATATGAATAAACTACCAGCATTAGAAACTACATCAGAGCTAATTTGATGTCAACTGGTGAATGACAGTGAGGAGAGGTGATGATCATTCTAATGTTGATCTTTGACCCTTGAGCCCCAGTAAATTTCTTCTACAGGTCTCCTAGGTGCCTAATAATTATAGCAGATGCCTCCAGTTTTCATGACTTTTGGTTGGTAACAAACTGTGTGTCTAGTCCTGATTCATGTTGGTTCCTTCAGTTCTATTTCATTCCCAAGAAGCCTTAAATCACCCAGTGTCCTTTTTTGAAGTTGACTATATGCAAGGAGATCTTGAACCCATTGTGTTGAGGACAGAGGTTTAAAACAAGAGGTGAAGTTCAACAATCCTATGCCAGATTTTAACACGTTCCAGAATTTCTTACAAGTCTACCAAAGTGAGTGGTTGATGTATTAACTCCTTGTGATCCTACTTCTGATTTAGGATTTTTTTCCCCCCTGACACATACAAGTTTCAATAGTGAATTAAAAAAATAAATAATTAAGGTGACTCAGTTACTCTTTTCCTTCAGGTCACAATATTAGCATAAGTGTTTTAGCCAACATTATATAGAACTTCCAGAGGTACAAATTTAGAATGCTGTTTAACTTTACTGAATGTTAACAACTATTTTCCCTAAGGGTAGAGGGGGAGACCCTGGCAATTGGGGGCTGGGGGCAAAAGGCACACTAAAGATTATTCTGACATTAGTTTACTTTGAGCTAATCAGGTCCAGGTGGAGCTGAATTATTGCTCAAGGCCTAAATGTCACCAAAAATATGGCCCTAGCACTCACTTTGATGCTAAAGTGTAGAGTTGATCAATCCCAGGATGCTTTCCCGTTGGACCCTTAGCCCCCAGATTAAATTATATTCAACCTAGAAAAGTAAGCATTAAAAAACAAAGTTCTCACTCTTCCCCATGTCACTGACACTAAAATATCTACAAATCAGTATCTGGTGAAATCATCACAAAATAATTTTTAACTCTGAGTCCAATTTGTCAAGTGGCCATATGTCTAGGCTACAATATTTTTCTCCCATAAACTTCTTTCTTTCAAATACTAAAAGTTGGTCCTTCTGGATAATGCTTAGGCATTTAAGAAATGAAGCGACAACTGAAATTGTATTTCTGTACGGAAATTTCAGGTATGTACTTTAATCAAAAAGCCATTCTAGGAGTTCATTAAAAAAATAGCTCTTAAGAGATATTAAAAGATTAGTTTGTCTTCTGAGAACACTGCATGATAATTGTGTGAAGCTAAGCGAATTAGAATGCAACCTGTAAAAGTCAGTTAATAACTATTGATATGAAAGATGTTGATATAGCGGGTATGACATTTGTCCCACCTAAATACCAAAGAAATATGATTAAAATATTGTTTAGTTAGTCCCCTATGAGAAGGATTTATGTCTGAAAATACTTCCGAGTTGTAAAGTAGTCAATAAGAAGGGAGGGTTCATAACTGAGGGGAGGGAAATACACGCTAAGAATGTTGTCCACATAAGTCTTCACTAAATGTGTCGCTGAAATGCTCACAGTGGGTCCTACCAGGATAGTCTCAACATCTTTCCATGGTCAGGTAGATATATGTTAAGGAACTGTCAATAAAATAGGCTTTGAAACCTTCCCTAGAATAAAAGTTGGGATCATCTTTTTTGGTTTTTGGTTTTCGGTTTTTGTTTTGTTTTGTTTTGTTTTAAGTTACTTTCTAGAGTTAGAAAGGATGGAATAAAGGTGAGAGAACAGGTAAGGGTGGATCATTCTGGAGTCAAGCCACTCGGGTTTGAATTTTGCCTCCCTTGATTTCTAGTTGTGCTACTGTGCTCCTGTTATTTGATCTCTCCAGGCTCTGTTTTCTCATCTAGAAAAAGGGATCATAACAATTCGTATCTCACAGTAAGTTTAAAAATAGACAACTATTATTATCCAAGAGAATATGGATTAATCAACTCAAGGTATTGACGTAAAGAGGGCTCTCCAGTTGTAAATAATAATGCTTTACTTGAAGAAAAAATATACTCCTATATACACATCCAAGAGTAAAGAGCCCCAGTATGTTCCAAACCATGTTAAT
The DNA here is from genome assembly GCF_018350195.1 of Panthera tigris. Lineage (NCBI taxonomy): Eukaryota > Metazoa > Chordata > Mammalia > Carnivora > Felidae > Panthera > Panthera tigris. Next base: position 127,073,146 of record NC_056665.1, read on the forward strand.
TGTGGCTTGCAACAGTTGGTGGATTTCCAAATTTCATATAAAGATATGAGCCCTATGGGGAGAGCATGGAGGGAGAAGAGCCAAGCCCTGGTAAGAAAAAAAACTTTGATTATCCCCGAACAAACCAATCTGTGTGCAATTAATTTATAGCTAAAGTTGTGTATATTGCATTGTTTTAAGCTTCCTGATGGGATAATAAAATTGTTTGAGAGAAAAGTTAGAGTATTATGAGACAGTCCACATTGCCTGGGTAATTTTCTAGACAAGGCAACGATAGATGACCTGAATGAGCAGAATTAGCTTGCTGAGGTTTTGTCTGAGTTTGATTCAAGACACTTTCTTTTTTAATGTTTTTTTTTTTAAATATATTTTTGAGACAGAGAGTGACAGAGCATGAGCAGGGAAGGGGCAGGGAGAGGAGGAGACACAGAATCTGAAGCGGGCTCCAGGCTCTAAGCTGTCAACACAGAGCCCGACGCGGGGCTTGAACTCACAGAGTGTGAGATCATGACCTGAGCTGAAGTTGGACACTCAACCGACTGAGCCACCCAGGCACCCCGATTTGAGTCACTTTCTCATCTCCTTCCCTTTCATGTCAGTCAGAGGGAATTGTAACAAGAAATGTTACCAGCCACTTTCAGAAATCATCACAGTATATAATTCTTTCCTTGGGAGGGAAAAATATTCTTTGTTGGTCATCAGTAGAGAGTAGAGACTAATGATTGAGCTCTAATTCCTGGTCATGGTTAAATCTTAAAGCGGGTGTTGGTGAAAAACAAAATTAATTTTTGAAAGTGGAAATATGGGAGTGGAAAATAAGTATGGTGTATACTGAAAATGCATCATTGCTCTGTATTGTAAGACTTTTAGGTGTAAAGGAATCTATGTGATGGCAGAATCCATTTTATAGGTTTATATAATAGAATAATAAAACTGAAAGTCAAGCTTAATCCTCAAGTATTTCACAAAGGAAATTTGTCTCCCCCCCAAATCTCTTGGAATTGATTTAAAATAAAATCACATATTGGAGAAAGCTTGCAAGTATAGAACATTGATAACCTATAAATATTGTTTAGTTACAACTGAGAGTCCATAAAAAATAAAATAAATGATTATTGTATTTGAAATATTTAGTTATAATTTTCCACTTTTTACTGATGTGGTCTAAACTAATTTTGGTTAATGTCCAAGGGGTTTTACAGTATTAAAGTATGTGATGAGCTATTAATTCCTACATGGGGCTCACAGATTCCCACCTTTTCCCCCCACCATTTTTTTACACCCTCTGTTTTCTCTCCTGCAAAGCTCTTCTTCTCAGTCACATCTTGGGATATGACATTTTTTTTTTCTTTTTCATTAGCTCACATTTAAAGATTATCCCTATTCCCTAAAATGTTTTTTGTTTTCAGCCCTTGCAAACCTTTGGAATTCATTTCACTTCAGAAATTCTTTACTGCAGAAGGTAGTATTATAGCCTGTATTTTAAAAATAGCTTATATTATACTTTCCAATATCTGTGTGTATCTATATTTCTCAGTAGACTGTGTTCAATTTTCATCATTGTATCATATCATCACATAAACGTAGCAGACTGTTCAGAGGTGCAAACAATGGTTGCTTCATTTTATTGTTCAATTGTTAGATTAGACCAATTTTGAGAAAATTGTTAGGGTCTCCGTAGTCCATGTAAATGAAACCAGAACTCAACTGAGAAAAATCAGATGAATGGTTGTAAGAATATTTTTATAGCAAGCAAAAGCCCTTTAATAAGAGAAGAGACGTCCAATTCGACTCTTGGCAATATTGTATTTGTATGATGCACTGTGTTGAGTTCCTATAATAGAAATTAGGAAGGGGAGTTAAGGAAAGTCATATGACAAGTAGCTAACCCAGGCACAAGAGGGTAGGAGAAGGATGTCTCTCAGCTGACACCTGCAAAATGAAGAGTTAATTGTAGGAAAGAGCAGTTAGGACTGGGGTGTCTGAGAGGATGTTTCTGTCCTCTTATTGCTTAGCCATCATCTCAAAGCTGTGATATTTATGAAGTAGATAGCTATTCAAATTAGTTTTTGTAATAAATGCATTAATATATTCATTACTTTGTCTTCTTTATTCCTCTGTTATAGTAACTTTGACCCCAGATCAAATATATATATAATATAGTATACTAACATATATTATATTAATATAGAAATATATTATATTAATATATATTTTATTTTGATACATATTAATATTTTTCTATTATATGAAAATAATTTCTATCTCCTATTATTTTATTAATAATTTAATATTATTAACACTATATAAATTAATAATTAATAAAATTAATTAATTTTGAAATATTAAATAAATTTTTAAAAATTAAAATAGTAATTTATAAAAATAATATGTATTTAATTTAGAGTAATAATTTTATTAACTTTATTTTCCATTTATATATATTAATAATAATATATTGATATATATTATCAATCTGATAATATATTGATAATATATCAATAATATTATTGATATGATTATGTGCATATATATGTATGTATATATGTATAAGTGAAGAGATACAGCTAGCTCTGATGCAGTATCTGATTTTTATTTAATGTTTATTTATTTTTGAGAGAGAGACAGAGAGACAGAGTGTGGGTAGGGGAGGGGCAAAGAGAGAGGGAAACAGGGAATCTGAAGCAGGCTCCAGACTCTGAGCTGTCAGCACAGAACCTGATGCAGGGCTTCAACCCATGAACTGTGAGATCATGACCTGAGCTGAAGTCAGACGCTCACCTGACTGAGCCACCCAGGCGCCCCCCACTCCACCCAGTACCTGCTATTTTAAGGAGTTTTACAATCTTGAGAATTTTCTTTGGCTTTGGTTTTGTTTAATGACATGAGTCAAATACTCAGCCTTTTTAGAACTCTGAAAGCTAAGCTGCTTATTCTCCCCTTTGTATATGCTACTGACCTTTTTATGTCTTTGGCAGAGAAATGGTAGAAAATTAAAGTGATAATTGCTATTAGAGTTCACAACGATAGTCTTTGTAATTATCTTTCTCTCAATATCTCAGCAAACTATTTTCATGATGATAAAGAGGAGATATTTTCAGGTAGGAAATTTCCGTCCATGGTGCTTCCTTCCACTGCCTCAGTGGTAACACTGATTAAGTTACTTGAAAACTGTTACAATATCGCAGTGGAGAAGAAGCAGAGCCTAGAGAAAACTTGGGTTCATCTTACTGCAAGGTTATTGGCTGCCTTTTCATACCTTTTCCACTCTAAAGAATTTAGGCAATGAGATAATGAAAGCGTTTACCTCAAGGAACAGTTGGATGTGAGTGATTATCACGATGTCTGGCATATCCTAAGTGTCCATAAGGCTAGCCAGTGTTTTTAAAGACACGCTAAATGTATAATACTGTATTTTTTTTTTTTCTTTCCAGTGAGGGTATCTGTTTCAGAAAAAAAAATCAGAATAGAGAAGAAAGAGAAGAGAGAATTTGAGCAGCCTGCTGCTTCTGAGAATTGTCTACCATCATTGTGTACATGATGGGGTAGGTGAAGCAGGTTATAACACATTTGAACTCATTCCAGCAGTGGTGACCCTCTTTCAAACCCAGATGTTTAAATGACTGCTCAGTGGGGATGTTTGGGATTATAAATATGTCCCATCTGCTGCTACCGTCTGCCTGCTCTTGAAAGGTGTAAAATCACCTACTGCACTCGACATTGGTAGCCATCCCCATTCCAACCCACAGAAACATTAAAAGGTGACCGGAAACTTTCCTTGTGGCAAAGCCTTTCAACAAGCACCTAAATGGAATAGATGAAGGTCAAGGCAACCACTTTGTTAATGTATTATTGGATAGAAGTACAGTGGGAGATATTTGGTGATTTAATTGAGAGATATATCAATCTAAAGAATCATAAACAAAAATGAGAATGCATTTAAATTTTCAACTTCAGGAATCTGAGGGCCTCTTTGCAACACTGTGTGGAACACATAATCTTTTTTATCAAATGGGTTCATAGCTGTATCCTAATATCTTCAGAAAATAGAATCTTGCAGCTTGAATATGTAATACTGCTGGTAGTATTATTAATACTAAAGGTATTATTACTACTTCTAAAAGTAGTATTAATAACAATGATATATTCAGGTTAGGCAGTTCCTCTGTTTTCCATTATTCTGTATGTTAGCATCCCAGTTTTTATGATTATTTCCCTTATTCACTTTGCATTTTGTAATTACTTTATTATGGATTTGTTTACTTGTCATCAGCTTTCCACTTTATTAGGTAATATTCTCCAGGAGAGTGGGGATTTTATTTCCCTCATCTCTTTTTACACATCACCCAGCAAAATGACTGGCGTAAAGGAGACATTCAATAAATAGTGTGGGGTATGGTAACAATTAATCAAGATCATTTATGTTGTCCAAAAGTTTTTCAACTATCAGATACATTAAAACAGCCATCCACAGGAAAATAATTCCAGATTTTTAGATACTTCAATTCCCCCTTTAGTTTTTCCTTGAGCATAAGACCGTGTCATATATACTTACACATTGACTCATGGAAGTAGCCTTTATGGAGAAAATACTGAAACCTGAATTTGTGTTGTGTTCTCTTAATTTAAGGGGATTACACACTGAGGCGATTCTATTAACATCAAGAAGATATCACCATAGATATATGATGATAGATGATAGATCCTTCCAATGTCTGAATCCACTTTAATGATCGACAGAATGTGAGCTTGGAAGACTGGAAGCTTAATCTTATTCTATCAGTTAGAAACTTGGTCTTTAGCAGACCACCTGCTCTCAGTTAATGTGTACATTCTCATACATGCACTCTCATGTGTTAATTAAAATAAAATCTAGCACATGATTTTGGTAGCATCAAATGGCATATGACATGTGTGAAAGCAATTTGTCAAATGGAAAGTAGCAGTCCAATAGGGACCAATTTTGTACCCTTAATGGGTAAGGCTGCTAAAAGGCTCTTGATGACCTTTTTCAGAAAGACAAAATGGTTTGGTGGAAAAATGGAAAAGTCACACGATTAGGTTTTCACTGAAGGAGCTAAAAGAATCTAGTGTATGAAGCTGCGGATTATAATGGGAATCTAGCTACATCTACAGTGTCAAGTTATATATGTCAGTATATTAATATTTCTCATATCAGTTTAATCAACATATTTAATTAAAAAATAATTTATTTTTGAACATAGTTACGTAATCATATTATCCATTATTTCTCCATTAATGCTTTTTAAACTTACACATGATTAAAGCCATCTGGAGAGGTGATTTCAACACAGATTCCTGAGTCTCATTTCTAGAGAGGCTGATTCAGTGAAGCGAGGGTGGGGCTTTTGTCTACACTTCTAATGAGTTTCTAGATGATACTAGTGATGCTGCTTCCTGAAGCACTGTGCTAAGTGAGTGATTGTGAAGAACCACTAGAAGTGATTTCCTCCCTAGCAAGACAGATATTTTAAAAACCTATTGCCATATTTTTAATGGGATTTTGAAAATTTTGTGAACATTCATGGTTTTTTTTTTTTTTTGGCATGGATACAGGCAAAAATATATTTTGGAATACATGGTGTGTAGCAAGTTGGGCTCCTCAGGAATTGAGCCCTGAGGCAGAGATTTGCAAAAAGGAATATTAATTGAGAGAACTTTTATGAACGACACCTTCAAAGGGATGAGAGAAGCAGGACTGGGCAGAGTAAGAATGTTGAATGTGATACAGACACAACAGAACCCCCCCCCCCACCAACTCTACAGGGAACCCTAGCTGTGTGGCTCCTCAAAGTTTCTATTCTAGTTTCTATTCAAGACAAGTGCAACAGGCCCTTTTACCTCCACATCAACCCGTAATTTAATGTAGGTCTACTCTGGGAAGGGTGTAATGTTGGGGGAAGTGATTTCCTCCAGGGACGACGTAAAGAAATTTCTGGACATGGATTCAATTCTAAACTGTCAGAAATCAATACTTCTGGCAGCTTCGGACATGAGTGTCTTGCACTGAAGGAAAGAACGTGGAACGCATGACCTAATTCACTAAAGATTGTCCAATTGATATTTTGAATTAGTTCCATTTCTTTGAGATCCAGGTATTGAAGTTTATACTTTGGTTATAGATTACTCGGATAAAAAACATATATTACTTCCAATCTGAAACATCTAAAATTTGGAGTCAGCAAAAGTAAACCAGAGCCTCATAAAAGTGTGTACCCCCACCTTGCAAAATTTTTGTTGTTTCCTGCTTTTGAATGAACTGGAAATAGTGTATCAGCACTTTACTTTCGGAACTGTCTGTATAAAAATTGTGAAATGAAAAATGGTGAGGATAGAATGTTCCTTGAACTATTTCTCCCTTTCATAAAAGCAATATAGTAATTGATCTGGCCTGGAATTATAGCATTTGCCGTAACCCACCCCACAACAAATGCATTACTTAACTGTGAATCAAATAGGATAGTTTAGACAATCAATTTGGGTGAAATAATTAGACTTGTGAAATTGTTTTATTCAAGTATGTTGTATTATCTTTCTTGATGTGAAAAGGGACAGTATGGATTGTCTACTTCTGTGAGTTTACAATGCATGTATCCAGTTGCTTACTTGTCAAACTTGCTGAGATGTTTCAAGTGAAAATCAAGCTCAGCATGCCTGTAACCAAAGTTAATGATCTTCACTGCGAACTTGTGAATGATTTGTTATGAAGTTATGTAATATAATGATCTTTTAAGATTCCTCTCTCTGTGAATGTCCCTAGCTGTGTATGCAGCACAGATTCAAAACTTAATCCAACTTTTCTCCCTCATATCCAGTTAGTCATTGAGGTCTGCTCCAAAGATTATATACCTACTTATATATTTCCATGATGGTGAAAAACTCCTTCAGTAGGCTGAATTCCCCATGAAATCATAGATTGCATTCTTTTTGCTTGCTATTGTGGCCCCAGTGTATAATACAGTGCTTGCATATAAAAGATGCTTAATACACTCTTTTTCAATGAATGAACAAAACATATAAGTAAAATAAAAACATTCTATAAAAAAGCGTCTCACATCTTTTTTAGGGTTATGTGAATCTTTTAAAGATCATTCTTATCTGTTTTAAATCACAGCCAAATATTTTATGGGGCTTTTATGAAATGCAAGTCCATTTACTTTGAATGATCACTAATAAACATATTGAACATAGTTGGGCCAATTCTACTCCAACTATGTAGAGAAATAAATCAATCAAATAAAACTTCTGACTTATTTAAAATATTTTGATAAAGCACCAGATAGTGGTGTTTAGACACAGTGCATATTGTCTTAAACATTGCAGACATTTAATTAACACTTTTTGAATAAATACATAAGTAAAAGAATTAATGAATAGTATTTTCAGCAATATAGGTCATAGAAAATATATATACAAAGACAATATAGCACATTCTCTATGATTATTTTTAACACAGCATTATCTTGATTAGTAAGGTTAAGAAGGTTGGCTACATTTCTATCAAGTTCTTTCCTTGTACATATTGCTCTAAGTTTATAACGCCTCAGCCAGAGATTTAATCAATACAGCTATTAGTAAGATGTTTGAATTAGAATTTAAAAAAGAAAAAATGATTATAAGAATATAAGTGGGTTTGAAAAAATCATAGAAGACACCAGAGAATCCCTTTGTGCAGAGATAAAAGAACTAAAATCTAGAAAGGCCAAAATTAAAAATTGTATAACCAAGATGCAAACCCAAATGGAGGCCATAAAAATAAAGATGAACAAGGCAGAGGAGTGAATTAGTGATACAAAAGATAAAATTATGGAAAACAATAAACTGAAAAGAAGAAACAGAAGTTGGAGATCATGAAAGAAGACTTAGAGAACTCAGCAATTTATTAAAACATAATAACATTCATATCAGAGGAGTCCCAGAAGACGAAGAGAGAGAAAAAAGGGACAGAAGGCTTATGTGAGCAAATTATAGCTGAAAATTTCCCTGATCTGGGGAAGGACACAGATGTCAACATTCAAGAAGCACAGAGAACTCCCATTAAATTCAACAAAAGCCTGGCCATCACCAGGAAATATCATAGTTAAATTCACAAAATACACAGACAAGGAAAAAATCCTGAAAGCAGCAAGGGAAAAAAGTCCTTACCCTACAAGGGAAGACAGATAAGGTTTGCAGCAGATCTGTCCACAGAAACTTGGCAGGCCAGAAAGAAGAGCAAGATGTATTCAATGTGCTGAATGGGAAAAACAGGCAGTCATTGAGTTCTACTCCAAAGATTATATAACTAATTATATATTTCCACGATGATGAAAAACTTCATTAGGCTGAATTCACCAAGAAATCATTCAAAATAAAAGGAGAGATAAAGTTTCCCACACAAACAAAAACTAAAGGAGTTTGTGGCCACTAAACCAGCCCTACAAGAAATTTTAAGGGGGACTCTTTGAGTGGAGAAAAAAACAAAACAAACAAAACAAAACAAAAAACAAAACAAACAGACAAAAAACACCAGAAGCAACAAAGACTAGAAAGGATGAGGGAGCATCACCAGAAACACCAACCCTACAAGTAACACAATGCCACTAAATTTCATCTCTTTCAATAATCACTCTGAATGTAAGTAGACTAAATACTCCAATCAATAGACATAGGGTATCAGAATGGATAAAAAAAAATCCATCCGTATGCTGCCTACAAGAGACTCATTTTAGACCTAAAGACACCTGCACATAGAAAGTGAGGTGATGGAGAAACATCTACCATGCTAATGGATGTCTTAGTCCATAAAAGCCTACGTACGTAGCATTGTAGGAAATAGGAATTCAAATCTAAATATCAATGAGTAGCATTTTAACCATTTGCTAACAACTTGAATTTTAGTAAAATGAATCTCCATTCTTGGAAACTTTGTTTCATCCATTGACGTCAAGAGTCAGGAAATGCAGAACCATAGACTTCTGAGTAAATGAAATCTTTTAATGAAGAATAGGTATGGTGTTTATTGTCATTTATGTTTAGCTGCTAGTGTATTGTCCCTACTCTTATCATAGAAATTCCATGACAAAGTTACACACTGACAGGATTAAACTAGGTGTCAGGAATTCAGTTTCTCTCTTCCTGTTTCAACATTATTCCCCATGATTAATAAGTATTAATGGGTGACATGTGATGTGTTTACCATTTGCTTTAATAAAGTAAGCAAGGTTGGGATGCCTTCTATACACAGGGCAGCATATTTGAATATGGGTAGCTAGAAAGAACAAATCATGTTTTAAAGAAATATACGAATGCGTGGGAGAAGACATATGTGTCTGTAATCATCATACAAATCACAATGAAATGAGTATAAGAATAAGACAGATAAAAAAAAAGAGAGAGAGGTCAGTTCCAATTATGAGAAGGGGTAATCAATACAAATCTGAAAGGATAATATATATTTCCTGTGCCTAATCATGGTAGTAATTTTCCATCTAAATTAGTGGCCTGAGTCCAATAGAACAACAGAACCAAGGAAAAGTAAAAATATTTTCATGTCATTCAGTTCAACATAAAACTAACTAGACTTTGATGAATTTTGAACAACTACTATTTACTGACCAGGTATTTTAATGTCAATATATTCCAATAAACACGCTTATTTATAAGTCTCCTCAAATCAATGGCCCAAATGTGTGTCAGGGTGATATAAACAGTTAATCATTATACTATTAATTAATGGCTTAATGAGGGGTGTCTGAGTGGCTCATTCAGTTAAGTGTCTGACTCTTGATTTCAGCTCAGGTCATGATCTCACAATTCGTGAGATCAAGCCCCACATCAAACTCCACACTGACAGTGCAGAGCCTGCTTGGGATTCTCTCTCTCTCTCTCTCTCTCTCTCTCGGCCCCTTCCACTCCAAAATAAATGCATAAACTTAAAAAAAAATAATGTTTTAATGAATAAAAGAAACCTGTGTAAGCTATTTACTTTAACTCTTTCTTTTCAATTTCCCAAATAAGTAGAATTGCAAAGACTATGTAAATCTGTCCTTATTTCTGATGATTTGAACTGTTATTTTGTTTTCACACATCTATCTGGACATAATAGCTTTCTATTTTCTTCACATATTTGAATAAAAAGCCCTCTTATTTCTTTTTTTTTTTTTTTTTAATTTTTTTTTTTCAACGTTTTTTATTTATTTTTGGGACAGAGAGAGACAGAGCATGAACGGGGGAGGGGCAGTGAGAGAGGGAGACACAGAATCGGAAACAGGCTCCAGGCTCCGAGCCATCAGCCCAGAGCCCGACGCGGGGCTCGAACTCACGGACCGCGAGATCGTGACCTGGCTGAAGTCGGACGCTCAACCGACTGCGCCACCCAGGCGCCCCATAAAAGCCCTCTTATTTCAAGTTAACACCTTGTATGATGAAATAAGGAGATCTGTTAAATGATAGAACTAGCAGATTTTTCATAAGCATTTTGTAAAAGGACTCCTCATTAATTATAAGTCAATTCTGGACAAGTAATTGCATTTTACTGTTGTACATGATTTGCCATACCAAGTTCAGCTTTTGGAAGGTTTATTTGGGCAACTGTAATGAAATTAGTTCTGAGTTCATCTAAGCAATATCAGCTTTAGAACACATTTCCTCTCAATCTGCTTGAAACTTTTCACTCTGTTCAGCTCAATGACCCACAGGCAGACACCAAATTTATAGATTTTTGTATTTGTAACCAAGGCAGAGTCACATGTATGTTTGCTTAGCTCACTGTACGAATATAAGAAGGTCCTTCTACATCTCCAGTCTAGGTTGACAGAGAAAAGTCTTGCATATAAATCACTGTTTATCTAGAAATAAGTTTCGACTTGCAACATGAAGAGAAGTTGTGACATACTGAGAAGACAATTTATACAATCATTTTGATCTGGGATTTCCTAACAGTGCCTGGTACATTATATGCATGGTCGCTGTAGTCTCTATATATGTACATATCTATATTGATATGAACATCTCTACTCATAGCCACATAATAAATGAATGGAGAAATAATACATTTTTACTGAAATAACATTTAAACTGTAATTATATGTTCCAGTGAAGTACAACGTTCAACTGAAATTAATATCCTTTTCAACTGTATAACTGGATTTAAAGTAAACAAATATTAAGAATACTGCAATATCAAAGAGAAAAATCCTGCATACTTCCAAGAGAACAAATCCTTTAAAATGATCTATTTAAAGGTACTATGAGCATAGTCTTGGACAAAAGTGTTATAATTAAGCTTGTATAATGAATGCCTCTTTATTTAAGTACATATAACAAACCAGCACTGAAAATAACTGTGGGTGAACCAGAAACCCCCAGAGCTGGCTTTCAATCAGCAGTCAGATCTTTTTTGCTCTCTGCATTTAAAAAATACATTTCTGAGCTTGGAGTTACGGAAGTACAACTGTGATCATGAAGGTTGCTTATTTTATAAAAGAATCAAATTTCCTCCCTCGGGCTTATGATCAGCCAGCTATTGGCATCTAATCTTTAGGGGCTGGCATGATATTCTTAGTAACTAATTGCAAACCAAGTATTCCATTTTATTACCCTGAAAGGTCTTCCAAAGCTGTATGTGCATAAGCAAATGAACATTTTGACAACCATACGAACAACTTGGTTTTGCTTTTGTAATACAAATAAATACGTGCCACAATGGTATATAGCCTGACATGAGATGATTTGCCTGTGGGAAATATGACCCATGAAAAATATAAGGATTATGTTCATTCTGTCTTCTACCATATTAGCACATACCATACATGTGACAGTGAGTCCAGCAGAAATAACCAAATCTGTGACCTTACATTCAGTCATAATTGAGAAACATCGTGAAAGTCTTTGGACTTCTGTTTCATCATTGCTATGTGGAAATAGTGCCCTAAACCCTTCCTACTTATTGGATATTTGAGAGGCTCAAATCACTTGATAAAGAACTTTCAAATTAATGTGGTCTGCTACTGTGTCTGATTTATTCTTTTTTTATTTTTTTGCTTTCCAATGCATGTTAAATGCGCATTACATCACTCAAACAACTGCTTTCTAAGATGTCCGTGAGCATTTCAGATCCTTATTCACTTTACTGTCCTTTCTTCATATCATATATCAAAATGCACTTAAAGGCTACACCTCTGATAGCGCAACATATCCAGGGGCAGAAATATACCAAACAGTGGATTGCAATGTGAGATGTGAATCAGTAATTAGAAGTGGCATGGATTAGAAGAAAATTGACAGTAAAACATCTGTGCAGTGGTGGGGAGATTTCCCAAGAAAAAAGCCAAGGAGATTAAATTAATGACAGCAAAAATATCACCTAAGGAGAATTTGTCCATATGTATGTGTGTACATACATATGTTATACATGTTTATATATACATACAGATATAATACTTTTGAACATTAGAACAGAATCAAAAAAGATGCACCCAGTATAATATAATAGGAGAAAATTATGCAGAGCTGAAACTTATACTGCAAATCAATAGGCTCGCTAAATCAAAGGAAATTTTAAGACATAAACTCTGAAATAGCAGTTCTGTGAAAATTGTTAGTTTCAAGGGAAAGGAAAATTCTTTGCCCTGATCATTTTGGTTCTGGGAATTAACCTGAAGAAATATTCAAGGGTACATACAGAAATTTATATATGCATATGATTCATTTCAGAATTTACATAATAATGAAAATGTAAACTACAGGACCATAGTAAAAACAATAACAACGATTATTACATGATTAAAAATTTTTTTAATGTTTTTATTTATTTTTGAGACAGAGAGAGACAGAGCATGAGCAGGGGAGGGGCAGAGAGAGAGGGAAACACAGAATCCGAAGCAGGCTCCAGGCTCTGAGCTGTCAGCACAGAGCCAGACGCGGGGCTTGAACTCACAGACTGTGAGATCATGACCTGAGCCAAAGTTGGACGCTCAACCGACTGAGCCACCCAGGCGCCCCATGATTATTACATGATTTTAAAAAGTGCATGCACACCCATATATGCACATACACATACCACTTTCCACTTTTCTATAGAATGTATTTACCATATTCTGAAAAGAAGTATTAGTAACCAAAGTACTAATAATTATTTCTATCAGAAAATGGAATCATCTACTAGTTTTCTTTCTATGTATAGCTCATGTTTTAAAATGGATAACTATTGCTCTGATGATTCCAAAACTACATTTTAGGTAGTAGAACATTTGATAAAGTACTTGGATTAAAATAAATTTACTAAATTTTCACTTAAAATAAGAAGAAATTACATGTATATTAAAGAATTCACTAAAAAACTAAACCTACTAACAGGATGAAGATGGAAAAAAAGAAAGAAAATGAAGAAAAATATACTTTGGGTCTTAGGAGAATAAGACTTTGCCTAAAAATTTGGAGTATAAAAAAAAGTAATGTTAGTATGAGCTCTGTCTTCCGTTGGTACAAATACTAGCATTTTGGAAATCAATTTGTGCATTAATATTAAAGTCATAAAAAGAAGCATAAAAGTCTATAAATAAATAAATATAAAATACATAATTACATGCAAAATAAATACCATAAAATACATAAATTTATAAATGCATAAATATTAAAGTGATATAAAAATATAAATATTAAAAAATCATTACATTTGACCTCATTATGCCACCTGTAGGGAATTAAGGTAAGGACATAATCAGAAACTCAGATAAATATTTATGTATAAGAATATTCATATGGAAACAGTACAACATTCAGTATAGTATTCAATATATAATAAGTAGTATAGTATTCAGCATATAGAAATATGTGAATGAATTATCATTTATTGACATGGCAGCAAATGTTGCAGAAATTAACTTGTTAGTAAATTGCTTTTATCAAGGAATGGCATATGAAATACCAGTTGTATAATATTGATGAAAGTACAAGATGCAAGTCTGTGTAAACTACACAGTCAGATCTATATGACATGTGTATTATCAAGGGAATTTTATCCCCCAGAAAACCAGATCACAAAGATTCTAGCGTAGGGGGATTTCTTACACAATTGTGGGAGCTGGTGGAGAAATCCAAGCCTGAAATCCTTATGGGTTAATATGAGTGGAGGCAGGAAGAAAAGCTGGAGGCAACGTGAGGAGAATAAAGACACATGAAGTCTAAATGGACAGACAGTAACTTGGGATAACACACCAGATCCTTCATCTATCTCTCACAGCTTCTAACTTCCATGGCGCCAATGAAATGCAGGAGAAACTAGAATGCTTTGCCACATACTCCTGGCCCAGGACTAAGGAAGCTGAAGAAGATCCAGTAGGGTTAGCTAGCAGGTCAGAGACAGTGTATGAGCAACCATCTATCCTTCAGAGCAGAACAGTATCTTCTTTGTCACTTCCGCCTTTCAATTTTGTGAAAACGTCTCCATGGTCAAGCCTAATGTAGAATAATGCGCGGAAAGGGATTCTGGGACAGATAGCTTCAGCTGAGATTAGTGGAAATTGCAAAGTCATGATATATGCCTGTGCATGACTCTGAATGAAGATAATGGTGGCATTAAGCAACAGCTAGAAATAAACTAACAGGCATTTCTTCTAGTGAGATGATGGATAATTTGTTTTCTTCTTTATATTTTCCATTAGAACATGTATATTTTTTATAATCAGAAAAAGTAATATTAAAAAAATTAAATATAAGAATCCATAAAAAATAAATGGTAAAAAGTAATTAGTAAACAAACTAAGACAAACTATCTTGATATAACACAGTTTTTATAAAGTAAAAAAAATTAAAGCATATTAAAAGATGAAAGGTCTGGATGAGCAGTGAGCAGAGAGCAGAATGGTGGTTGCCCAGGGCTGAGTGTAAGGGGAAATGGGGAGATATTATTCAAAGGGTACAAAGTTTTGGTTATACAAGATTACATCTGTATGTACATAGATACAGACATATATCTATATGTACAGCATAGTGCCTAGAGTTAGCAATACTGTGTTTTATACTCAAGAATTTACTAAGAGGGTTGATCTGATAGTGTGTTTTTATTGCAAAAAATGTCAATAATAATAAACACAGAGGATGGAAGGAAACTTTTGAAGATTATGGGTAATGCTTATGACATAGACTATGGTGATCAAGTTGTATACATTGCATATGTACAGCTGTTTGTATACCCATCATACCTTAGCAAAAGGGTCTAAGAAATCTGGATGAATATCAACAATTATCACATAAAACTTATTTTCTAGTAGGTAAACTCATCAAGACATAATATATAAATATGTCAGTGATAGTGATAGATGAATGAGAAAAAAAACAAAAAAATACACTAAAGAAATACAAATAAGCAAGTATTAAATTAGGCTCAGTATTAATCACAAGAATTAAAATGAGATTTCTTTAAAACCAATCAAGCAATAAACATAAAAGATGATTGATGAGTTCAGATTGATGAGGACGTGGTAGAATGGAACACACAGTCATTGATGGTAAAAGCAAATTGTTATAATTGTTTAGAGCACTGTGGGAAGGTATGGATGGCAAGACTTGAGCCATTTTTCCATCATCCCTTCCTTTATATCAATCCCTTCCGAACATCTCTAGTAAAGGAATTTTCAGCTATTTCCCTAGTTTCAGCTATTTCATGAGTATTTTAAATGAATAAAAACCTTCAACTGTTGTGAACTCCTATATGTTTTTAACTAAGACTCTGAGGAAATTGATATTATCAGTGAGGTGGAAAGTACCTTACACACTACTTACTTCAATAAAGTCATTTGACAAGTGTTAGATTTGGACCATAAAATAACAGTACACAAAAAGGTGCCACACAAACTCTCTCTTTGCCTCTTTATCTCTTCCTCTTTCTCCCAAACACACGTACACAAATTTATTCAGAAGAAAATCTCAGGTCATTATGTGAAATAAAATTTTTAAAAAATAACAAAACTTATGTATGTTATTCTTCCATTTAAAACGGGAGGCAGAGGGCACCTGGGTGGCTCGGTGGGTTGAATGTCTGGTTCTTGATTTCAACTCAGAAGGTGATGTCACAGTTCCTTGGATTCAACCCTACTTCCTGCTCCATGCTTTGGATTCTCTCTCGTCCTCTCCCTCGGCCCCTTCCCCCCTCAAAAATAAATAAATAAACTTTAAAATGGGAGGCAGGGTATACGAGAATATTTTGTCGTATTTTTTATTTGCTATTGTTTTAATGGTGAGGCACTTGTTCCGACAGTGAAAAAACAGGGGTTTTTCTTAAAAGCATAATTTTAGTGGCTAAAATCGAGTGCAACCTTCAGCATTCTGGACAGATAACTTTTGGTAGATCCCTCCATGACGTGGCAGTTCAATACCGTGCTTAATTCCATCCCATTACCTGAGTCTTTTCTCAGCTCCTTACAGATAGATGCTGGCTAGTCCTTGTGAAACAAATTTGGTGTTGGCAATCAGATTCTTTTCCCATTAAGTTCCTGTAGTGCTGCTGCCCAGACAAATGGCTTCACTCCTCATAGCAGCCACACTCCAGCAGGATGGATTCCAGGACTTGCTTTGCTTGACATTGAAAGGTAACCCACAGACTCCAGTAGACCGTTTATCACTGTATCAGCAGTAGGGGCAATAATTTCATGAGAATTATGAGATAGATGATGGGTCACCACATATTGTACTTCACAGCAACCAAACTGGTAATATCCTTATTTGAGGGTCTGTGATCTTTTAATCCAGTTTCTTGTGACAAATATTTAATCTGCTCTGTTTGCCATTGGTTATTACCTAAATCAGAAATTTTCTGCAGAAAAAAATCAATTACTCAGCATCTCCTGTTATTAACTCTGCACTATTACCTCAGAGAAAAAGAAAAGAAGGAAAACGAAAAGGCAAATCAGATGAGATTATTTTTATTTTACTTTTTCCAGGTTGAGTGTTCTCTACTACCGATTATTGATGAGCTGCACCTGCTTACCAATTATAGCTTAATCATGTCCTTTGGAGCTCACAGTGCTTGTTAGCATTCTATACACTCCCCCTTGAACTTTGATGTCAAAACAAAGCCATATCCCTCATACCTGGAGGTCCACAAATGTCTAAGTGGGCTCAGAAAGGGATCTAAATATCAAAGGCAAAACAAGAGACTGACACACTATTCCAAATCCTGGCTTTATATTACTTAAAGTCAAAAGATTTTCTTTAATTTTTAGGGTTTCATGGATTAATCACTGTTAGGGAAAATGCTATCTCCAGGAGAAGATTAATCTTGTACCTTGCACACGACCCTGTTCAAAAATCTGGATGACTTAATGAAAAGAGCAAGGGATAGAAGGGAGCTTCCGGCCCTTTGGAGGAAGTGTGTGGCCATCAGGCCAGAGGGAAATCTGATTCACGTTATGATATATTACCCAGGAAGAAAAATGTAGAGCATGAACCAAGAATTTAGCTAAGTTATTGTGACTTTCTTGGATGTTGGTTTTGCTCTGAGTTTTAGAGGTTAAGCATCCATGCATGTGTTTGCTTTCTGGAGTTTGGAGAGTATCTATGAAAATGTATTCTACAGATATACAGTTCATTATCTTAGAAGAAACACGATAAGTAAAATAAGATAGCTACTCGAAAAAGGTATTTTTTGTATGTGTTTAGTTTCCCAAACTACCAATAAGTACCTGGTATATGAAACTATGGTCCATGAAGTCCTGTGAGAGAAGATGCTGAGCATGAGAACAGCATTAGTTAATCTAACCACAGAGGAGAAAACAGTCACTAAGCCAGTGACAGGCTTATAGGTTTTCTTCTCTATCAGTGAATGAATGAATCAGTATACACAATATCACACATAAGCACTACTTGACCGTTGTTTTTAATGTTTATTTCTTTATTTTGAGAGAGTGTGAGCAGGGAAGAGGCAGAGAGAGAGAAGGAGAGAGAGAGACTCCTGAGCAGGCTCCTTACTGTCAGCAGAGCCCCACGCAGGGGCTCACGAAACGTTAGATCATGACCTGAGCTGAAATCATGAGTCGGACGCTTAGCCAACTGAGCCACCCAAGCATCCCACTACTTGAATGTTTTCAATGGAAAAAAATTTTCTCCTTCAGATTTATTTTCGATAAGTCAAGAAGGCTAGAAAAAGAGTAAAGCAAAAATCAGCTCACCACTTAGGAAAATACAGTGCAACCATTTCAGTATATATGATTCAATTATTTTTTCTTTTCGTGTATTTCACTGATTGAGCTCATAACCAGCATACTTAAAATTATATGTCCTTACTAATTAAACCTTTGTTTCATTTGATAAATTTTTATGTGAATTTTTAAATAGTCTTCTAGAAGAAAATTTTCGGAGCTACGTTGTATTATATCAGATTGCTCTTGAGCGATTTATGTGGTATAGATTTGACCAATTTTTTAATATAGAATATTGTTTTTTCCTAATTTTTCA
Organism: Panthera tigris; assembly: GCF_018350195.1. Classification (NCBI taxonomy): domain Eukaryota; kingdom Metazoa; phylum Chordata; class Mammalia; order Carnivora; family Felidae; genus Panthera; species Panthera tigris. The sequence goes on from NC_056665.1 coordinate 127,091,602, forward strand.
GTATAATAAGGCTTAAATTTTTTAAAGACTCAAATTTTAATAGAAAAATGACCACTAAAGGAATTATCAAATATAATGACATATTTTAAAAAATTCAATGTTGCTCAATTGCCCTCCAGGGTTTCATAATTAATAATTAGAGCAGAACCATATAAAGGCTCTTAACACTTCACTTTGGTAGAAATACTGGATAGTATTTGTGTACATGAGATGTAAATTAACTTCTCTGTGTCTTGTTCCTCATCTGCAAAATGGATAAAATAATAGTACTAATTGTGTCAGGTCTTTGATGTTCTTGAGGATAAGTTTATGTGCAGAAAAGGTTATTCAGGTGTTAATTTTGATCTTAGAATTGATATACACATTTTCCAATTGCCTACCTCCTCCTTAAGCTTTTAAATTCAACCTATGATATTTTTTATTCTATTTGTAAGTCTAAAAATTTTGAAAACCATTTTAAAATGACCTTTGAATGCTTGGCATCAGAGTAAAATTAAGGCCATTTTAAATTAGATTTATACCATTTTTTTCATTTTAAATGATCTAATTACTTGACTTAAATACAATATTTATAGCTACTTAAGTGATTATTAAAAATATAATAAATTAGGGGCACCTGGGTGGCTCAGTCAGCTGGGTATCCAACTTTGACTCAAGTCATGATCTCACTATTCATGGGTTCTAGCCCCATGTCAGGCTCTTTGCTGACAGCTCACAGTTTGGATGGAGCCTGCTTTAGATTCTGCGTCTTCCTCTCTCTCTCTCTCTCTGCCCCTCCTCTGCTCACGCTCTGTCATTCTCTCTCTCTCCTAAAAATAATAAACATTAATAAAATTTTTTAAAAAGTATAATAAATTTATTAAAGTGGCAAAATGTGTTATTGGAAACATAAGACTGTATACAATTAGTAAAATTTCAAATTAAAATAAAAAGCCTAAATAGATTGCTAAACAATTTATCTTAAATTATAATTAGGAAACTATTACATTAAATTTATAGGCCAAATTCTCTTAAAGTAACTGTTTGCACTTAATTTATCTCTGAAGTATAGATGTCTGTTCTCCAGGAAAATAACAAATATATATATTTTAAATATCTCTTCACTTAATTCTATTTTTTTTTGGTTTTAACTTTGTTCATCCACAAGTAAATAATGTTTGAAAGCATATCTTATCAGTACATTTTTTTAGTTATTTAAAAATATATATTTTTTAACATTAATGTGAAATAAAATGGACTCTTTTGTGATCTTTGGTTCTATGACTTCTAACACTTGTACAGAATCATGTAGCCACAATCAGGATCCAGCATATTTTCATCTCCCCATATTTTCATATGGCATATTTTCATATTTGCCATCTCCCCGCTTCCCAAATCAACATTTGCTGCCCTTTTTCTTCACATATGCCCACTAATCTTAACCCTTGGAAACCATCAAACTGTTCTTTGTCAATAGTTTTGCTTTTCCAGAAAATTATATAAAAGAAATCACACAGTAGATAATTTTTTGAGACTGATTATTTCCTTAGCATAATGTCTTTGGGAAGTCATCTATGTGGTTTTGTTTGTCAATAGTTCTTTCCTTCTTATTGCTAATATTCCATTACATGAATAAAGCACAGTGTGTCTATCAAATCACCTACAGAAGGACCCTGGGTTGCTTTTAGATTGGAATGATTATTTAAAAAGCCTCGCTAAAAATTTATGTATGGATTTTGGGTGAGAAGAGCTGTTTCTTTATCTAATGTAAGTACCCAGAGTGGGAATGTGCCAGTATTGAGGATGTCCAGGTTTCACATTGTTAGAAACTTTCAGGTTTCTGTAAAACTATAGTGTTTTAAAGAGAAACTTTGCTTATGAATCTAACAAACAAGCTAAGCCCTTTTATATAGCTGCTATGTTCTTCAATTCTAAAATTTAAGAAAGTAGAGACCTACATCCTTGAGATTAAGTTATCTCATTACCTAATTTTCAGGGGATATTAGAATCAGTATCATTAACCTAAGTGGCTTTACCAACTGATGGATTCAACTAGGCTATTTACTGCCTTATGAGAATCTGAATTATGTTCTTAATTTTTCTATATATTAGGGTTACTACTACTATAGACATTTGAGAGATAACTGGAATTTTTTCACCTTATACCTACAGTGGACATAATTTAAGATGGCCCTTCCTATAAACATATATGACAAGACTGAATATAATCATAATGCATAGAACAACATCCAGCACAATAATAGAACTTCAAACCCTGTTGGATATTATGATTGCCTATTATTTCATATTTGTTTCTTTTATTTTGAATGTAACCTTAACATCTAAGACCTAATAGCCTATTTTTACAAAATAAAATCACATTTGACTTTATAGACAAAATTGTGGTGGCTCTAGCCTCCAGTAGACAATCTGCTAAAAGAGAATATTGGTTTCTGAGAAAGTTATTTGCTTAACTTCTCAAGGGCATGCTCCACTTATGCCTACCAAGGAATCTTTTATTCTTCTTTTCTACTCTTATTCCTAAGCCACTTGGTATAGGGTCTCTGCATTGGCGACTGGCCAACATAACAACTGCAATGTGCCTGCTTGCCTAGGGAGTCTTTGGCATTATTCAAATATCTCAGTCTTCAGAGGCTGCTAGTTGTCTAAAGAGGCATGTCTGAGCAGTCTCTCTGCAAGCTTGGTCACCTGCATCTCACAGCTGCTTTGCAAAGTCAATAGTCTCAAAGTCCATCATGAATAATTCCGTCTGTTTCCAGTACTTTCTCTTATGTCCATAGCAGACCAAAGAAGTATCTAGGATCAGAAAATTATGAGATATGATTCCTTAAATTCTATCCTCCTCAGCTTCTTGTCTTCTTCTTCCCAAAGCCAAATTACCTTCTGTTTCTGCAATTAAAAACAAACACCCCCCCTCCCCAAAAAGGTGCAAACATCCAGACCATTTAAATGACTGAAATCACATTCTGGAAGAGTAAATAGACTCTCCATTAGCACAATGAAGTGGAACATTTTTAAAAGATTGATAACCTTTCACATTTCTTTTATTGTACAGTCTTGCCAATATTCTCAGAATACTTATATGAATGATCCTTTGAATTTATTAGTTAATAACATTATTTGAGTACTGTTTATATAATGAGCCATTACATAACAAAAAATGCACCTGAATTCAGTGAGAGAAGTAGAGAATATTGAATAAATGACATTGAAGCTAATGCTAAAAAGTTTGAAAATATATTGCTAGATTCCTATCCAGCAATATATTGCAAAATAGTTTGCTGCTGAGTTAGGTAGGGTAAATACATCAATCTAAAATAAAATAACTAGAAAAATATCTAAGAATAAATAACTAAAGAAATCATCACCTCAGGTTGATGATTGTTTTTGTATTTAGAAAATCAAAGAAGAAACATAGATGTCTCTATGTACATAAAAATTTACAAACAAGAGTGGAATGCAATTAATTGCTCACAAAATATTTGTATGCCAAAAAATTAAGCAAAGTTAAATATCAAACAAACATATGAGATATATAGATATGTATCTGATCAGCCATCTTACTATACTTATTCTTTTTCTACTACTAAGTTTTCCATTAAGGTATAGATTTGCATATTTGAATTTTAAGCCACACACCTTTTTTTTTTTTCAAATTAATTTTGCTAGTCTTAACTGTAAATCTTTGTGGTGGACTTTAGAAAGGAAATTCTTTGCCACATTCATAGTATCTGTGATTTTGATTGTCCATGTTACATTGAGATTTGGTTATTTTAATTGGATCTGCAGAGCTCCATTTGATTACTCTAAAAACCTCTGAGATATTTTCATTATGGAATTTAGATCTGACATCTTTGCTAGGTTAATGTCTCTCTGGAGTTCACTAATGCAGAAGAAGCCCAGCTACGTGTTTTTCTACTCTCGAGTGCTTCTGTGACTTTACCGTTTTTAAGTTTTATAGAGCCTACTCAAAACTCTTACACTCATGACTCCTTTTCTGTTGCCCTAGTTTTGGACAGTAATTTCTTGCCAAAACATTATCCTGAGTATCCGTGCTTCTATTTTCTGATCTCTCCAATCCATCGTTCACATTGAAGATGGATTCACATATTTTCCTAACTCCCCATTGCTTATTTTATTGAATCCAACATATCAGTAAGATGCTAAAGACCTTTGCCTTAGTTCATTTTCCAGTCTTCCCCATTATACACTATCATACTTATTCCACTGTAAACTCAGAATCATCCTCTATTTGCCGATATTTCCTTTGCAAAATTGTGCATTTGTGTCTGGTATTCTTGAGGATGAAATACCTATGTCATGTTTCTGTTTTTGGAAGTTTATTCTCTACAAAGGAGCTATCATCTTCTTTTAAGAAATAATAAAGCCAAACCTTTAAAAAGTTTTTAGTGAGGGGAGAAAATTCACAAAAGCATGGTAAATTGAAAATTTTAGGCAAGAGTGTCCCTCGTGATTTTTCTTTCCATTGGGTACTTCTCATTTTTAATTCCTGAGAAAAGGATAAATGTTTTCAGGTAGCAAATAACTGAATGTTGAACCTCAGATGATAAAATTTGAGCTTCAAATGTATCTACACCTAACTATCTCTCCCCATGTGTAAATTGATCTTTCAGTGCTAAGCTTAGAGAGTGTGGATTTTATTTTTATTATTATTTTCTTTTTCAAAGAAGACAGATATTTAAAATTTCATCCACAAAACCTTCTTCAGTTTTCCCAAACAGGATTGAATCCCATGATTCAAGAGAATACTTTCTTATCTCTGTCATAACTAATACCTCTCTTCCTTTTAATGAGATCTGCAATTATCTGAGTTACATAACAGACTATGACTAACTCAAGAGAATAGATTGTATAGTGTTTACTTTTCTACATTTTACTAGTATTTGTAAATTATTTTGCAAATGTTAAATCTTCAATATATAATCGTAGTTGAAATGAATTTTAAAGAATATAATTAGTTATTACGTCCGTTTTTGAATATTGATTTTGGAAAATTACTTTATGAACAGTTGAGATCTATGTTTGAATTTAAACTCTAATAGTGTCTAATTGAGATCACCTTTAGCATTATTCTCGGCTCTGGCAAAACATCAGAGAAAGAGAGAAACAGAGAGAACTATATCCTTACTTTGATGATCTAGCTGGGTGAGAGAAAATAAATAGATACAATTAATTTATAAATAGAGAAGCTGATAAAATCTGGAAAAACTAGGAGTAGAACAAAGCAAGGAACTTCAAACCATGCTAAGTTCTACCTTCACAAAAGTATTCTTGCTGTGCTCTTTACTGCATTTTGTTGGTGCTATTATAGCTTTCAAGAATGCAGTTTCCCTCAGGTCTCCATCTGGGAAAATATGATATATTGATTAATTCATCCATTTTTTAAAATTTTAGTTCTGGCACAGCTTTCCACAGCTTTTGCTACATAAATTAACAAAATCTCTTCCAAAGGTCTTCAGGGAAGTCAGTGTGATGAGGCAGATTGACATTAAAACTCCAATTACAATATAATGTAATAAATGCAGATGCCTTATAAAAGTATCAAGTATGATCTGTGGTCATTCTTGAGGACCTAAGAAGCCATGTTAAGGGAAACGACTAAAACATAATCTGTGACCTAAAGGAGTAGAATGATAAGAGAGTTTCAGAGAAAAGACAGGATGTGGTTAGGCATTATTCCTTACAAACATATTTCAAGAATCACCTCCTTAGCAAGGCTTTCCACGAACTCAATACTCCTCATTCATTCCCTTCTTTGTGCTTGCAAAGCTTTTCAGTATATACACTCTGTATAGCACATATCAGAACCTATAATTATCAATTTATATTCGTGTCTCATCTGATAAATGGCATGCTCTCAGAGTCAAAAATCATAGCTTATTGACCTGAATAAGTAGCTCAATATTTTCCTGCACTGACTTAGGTATTGAAATGATACAATGCCAATCAGTCTTTTCTGTTTGTTAAAAAGCACTGATGCCTATCATTAATAACCACCCATAGATAATACACCAAATCTATTAGGTTCCTAGAATTATTGAGAGGTCAATTTACATTTATTATTTTTAATTGCAAAATTTTACCTAAAACTGGTCAAATGCGTATAAAACTCGCCACTCTGTATCATAGAACTTTTGGTAAATTGGCATATTTGATTTTCTACATTGTGAATATGATGGATGACATATAATAAATGTAATTCTATGTGTCAAAACCATTTTGTTTCCTCAACTAGTAACATGAATGAAAATCTAGAAAGTGAAATAAATTTGTACTTTAAGGGAATATAAAATTGAATCAACACTGAAATAGTTCCAACACATGCAAAAACTATTCCATGAGTTTAAATAGATTTTATAAATAATATTTAAAATAAGCTATTGGTTCAAAACTCATCACTACTTGAAGCTTAATTTCAAAGATTCACTAAAATGATCAACAGATTCAATAAAATAATAAGAAGTTAAAACTAGATGCATTAATTTAGAAAGCTTATTTACAAAAAGGTAAAAACCTCTTGTTTTTGCAAACAGAAGTTAAAATGCATTTTTCTAAAAGCAACAAAAATGAGTTGTATTCCTTTCAAAGGAAAGCCTATTTATCACACTGGGGTCATCAGTGTCTTTCTGACCTAGCTTGTTTTAGTCTCTCAGTAATCAGTTAAGGGTGTCCAAATTTGAGCTGCATGGGGGGGCTCAGTTGGTCAAGCATCTGACTCGCGGTTTAGGTTCAGGTCACGATCTCATGGTTTGTGAGTTTGAGCCCCACATCGGGTTCCATGCTGACAGTGTGGAGCCTGCTTGGGATTCTCTCTCTCCCTCTCTCTCTTGCTTTCCCCTACCCCTATTATGTTTGGAATATTATCCAAACATAAAAATGAAATCTTGCCTTTTGCAACAATATAGATGGATCTAGAGAAGTCAGTCAGAGAAAGACAAATACCATATGATTTCACTCATATGTGGAATTCAAGGAACAAGTCAAAAAAACCATGAAAAAAGAGACAAAAAACCAAACTCTTAAATATAGAGAACAACAAATATAGAGCCCCTCCCCTGCCCGTGCTCTGTCTCGCTCTCTCAAAAATGAATAAACATTTAAAAATAGAGAGTGAGAACGAAATATAGAGGGGAGGTGAGTGGGAGGAATAGGTAAAAAGGACTGAGAGCATACTTAGCCTGATAAACACTGACATAAGCATAGAATTGTTGAATCACTATATCGTATAGCTGAAACTAATGTAACACTGTATGTTAATTAAATTAGAATTTTTATAAAAAATGTAAACACAAAAGAAAATAGTTGTCTTACTGCCTTGAAAATCTTGATACAAGAACCAAGAATGCTTAATCTTTATGAGAATTAGTTTAAAATCACTAATGGCAATTCAGTTTTCATTTCAGTACAGATGTTCAGATCACTTGGTAACATTTTCCTTTGGCTTTAAGATGCCTTTACAATTACTTCTCTTATAAGGCAAATGAGTTATTTTAAAATACTCTTTCACTTCAATGTAATTGGTGTCTAGGACAAAATCATAGGATGATTTTTCCCTTAAATTCTTCTAAGGGAGTAAAATTATAAATTTAGCTTGGTGTTATGTCAATACCTAGAGCTTATATCAATTCAAATCGTTAAATATTTATGCAGTGACAACTGTATCTGTCTGCACCTTAGTTTCCCATGTGTTTTTGTTTCAAAATTAAACAGTAAATATGCAAAGTTTTCAGCAAATTTGCTAATACATAAACACTGGGTAAATGACACTTCCTACCTTGTGTGTGTGTGTGTGTGTGTGTGTGTGTGTGTGTGTGTGTTTTGTTTGTTTTGTAGTGCTTTATATATCCAGAATTGTGTACAGAATTTGTGAACACCTGCTTTGTTGACAATGAAATCACTGATGTTTTATTTTAACTTATTTTTCTCTTTGATAATCTTGTGGTACTTTAGAATTACACATGACCTTCGTGATATTACACATCACCAGCTATTCTCACCAGTAAGCTAGACAAAGTTCCAAGCTATAGATTTATACATTTATTTCACATCACCCACTCCCTGCAAACCTATCTCAATCCATGTCTCATTTCCAGAGGTGATTTTGCACAATTCATCATACCTGAAGATGTTCACAGTTGCTCTAGTATGTACATTATTGAACAAAGTAAGAACTCAATCAAAATGTGAACTGCATAAAATAACTGATCCCAAACATAATAGTTTTTTAAATTTTTTAATGTTTATTTTTTGAGAGACAGAGGTGGGGGAGGGAAGGCAGAGAGACAGGGAGACACAGAATCAGAAGCAGGCTCCAGGCTCCAAGCTGTCAGCACAGAACCTGATGCAGGGCTTGAACTTATGAACCGTGAGATCATGACCTGAGCTGAAATTGGGCACTTAACCGACTAAGCCACCATAGTGGTCCCATGATAGTTAATAATAGCTCATATTGTTAATACTAATGTAGTTTTGGGAGAATAATAAGGAATTTTAAGCTAGCAACATCTTTGAGAGTCCAAGTGATGGCTCTAAAATGGTAAATTAGAGCCATTAACAATAACCTGCTGTAGGGCATATTTATAGCTCTGTGTAATTCTCAAAGCCTATAATGGACATGAGTGCTTACTCTGCCTATCACTAAATTTTTCAACATATACACAGAAATGAAAATATGCAATATTCAATTTGGACCATGTTATAGTATTTTGTTTATATTTAGAAACAGAACTTTTTAGTAAGCATTGTTTACATCTACAAAACACATAAAAAATATTTTTAATGAATACACTGTTGTATGAGAACATTGCAGATTCTTTGGTTATCACCACATTCCATTATAGAAGTATCTATATCTGGTAAACACAGATAAAACTATCATTGTCATAAGATGCCAATAACCATGGGCATTTTTAAACAAAGTTGCCAGCTAGCGAGTCTATTTTATTGACGCCTATTAAAGAGATTCTGTGTTTAGAAGGATCTAATCATAATCAGGGATTTTTCATTAACTATCTTAACAAGGGGGGGGGAGAAAATATCAAAAGCAAATTAACCAGTAACCAGCAAATAAATTCAACTTGCAATCTGCATTTATAGTGGATGGATCTAAAAATGCTTTGAAGTCAGTAGGAATCATTTTCAAAATAAATACACTCCTTCATTTTCTTAGGAATTTGTGGTACCATTAAGCTAGCATCTTTTGACACTCTGGTTTGAGAAACGCATTTTGTTAGATTTTTATAAAAATTATTTCAGGTTTATAAATAAACTTTATAAGTGAACCCCCTTGCAAGTTTTATTTATTTATTTATTTATTTATTTATTTAATTTATGCAATTTATCTATTTACTTTTCCCATTGCAGATTTTTAAATAAGCATTTTTTTGACAAATAAATACATGAGAAATATTCTTCACACATAAGCTACACACCTTAGTATTTCAGATAAAATAAGAAGAAAAAACAAAATAACAATAGCAGAAACAACAATGACAACAAAATATAATCCTGTCTTTTATAGCCCATCTTAATTCTATTAACCATAGGCCTCAGATTATTTAAAGATGAAATTATCACACCAGGTTTTGCTATGTTAAATATGATAATAAAACCCATTTTATATAGAAGTTATTCTCTATCTAATGGTTTTGTACTGCAATAGACTGAATGTTTGATTCTTATGAAATTCACATGTTGAATTCCTAAACCCCTAATGTATAGTATTAGGAGTTGGGGCCTTTGGCAGGTAATTAGGTCATTAAGTGGATCCCTAATAAATGGAATTAGTGTCTTACAAAAGAAATCGCAGAGAGCTGTCTCACCTCTGTCTGTAATGCAAAGACACAGTGAGTAGATGGCCTTCTATGAATCAGAAAACTGGCCCTTGCCAGACATAGAATCTTCTAGCACCTTGATTTTCTACTTCCTAGCTTCTAGAACTGTGAGTGTGTCTAGTTTAAGCCACCACTAAATAGTATTTTTGTTAGAGTAACCTGAACAGACTAAGACAATAAATTTCACATTAATGATGTTATATCAGGATATTACTTAAAAAAAAAAACTTCCTATTCTGGGGCACCTGGGTGGCTCACTTGGTTAGGCATCCGACTTCGGCTCAGGTCATGATCTCACAGCTTGTGAGTTCGAGCCCATCATCGGACTCTGTACTGACAGCCCAGAGCCTAGAGCCTGCTTTGGATTGTATGTCTCTCTCTCTCTCTCTCTCTCTCCCCCTCCCTTGCTCGTGCTTGTCTCTCTCTCTCTCAAAAATAAATAAACATTAAAAAAATTTTTTTAAAAAACCTTCCTATTCTAAAATATCAATTTCCTTATCTCACAGTTAAAACTTTACTTCTTAAAGGGGCTTAATTTTTATTTAAAAAAATTTTTAATGTTTATTTTATTTTTGGGAGACAGAGAGACAGAATGTGAGTGGGAGAGGGGCAGAGAGAGAGGGAGACGCAGAATCTGAAGCAGGCTCCAGACTCCAAGCTGTCAGCACAGAGCCCTTGTGGGCTTGAACTTGTGAGCTGTGAGATCATGATCTGAGCTGAAGTCATTTAACTGACTGAGCCTCCCAGGCCCCCAGAGGGGTTTAATTTTTCAATTAACTCATTAACTGTTTAAAGACTCATGAATTATCAGTTAATGCCTTGTGGGTTTTTTGTTGTTGTTGTTGCTGTTGTTGTTTGTTTTTGTTTTGTTTTGTTTTGTTTTTGTTTTTTTATTCTTAGTAATCTCTACACTCAACTTGTGGCTTGAACTCACAACCCTGATGTCAAGAATCGCATGCTCTACTGACTGAGTGAGCCAGACTCCCCTGCCTTAGTGGGTTTTTTTTTTAATTTATTTTTTATTTTAGAGAAAGAGAGAGCATGAGTGAGGGAAAGGGGAAGAAAGGGGAGAGAGCGACAGAGAGATAGAGAGACAGAGAGAGAATCTTAAAACAGTTTCCATGCTCAATGAGGAGATGCAGGGTTCAAGTCCACGACCCTAGGATCATGACCTGAGCCAAAATCAAGTCAGACACCCAACAGACTATGCCACTCAGGTGCCCCTCACTTTTTACTAAACAGCCAAAACCTTTGGGAAAAAATAGGAAAAGTATGGTTAAGTCACTATTAAATGTTATGTCTACAGGGGAATATTGAAGTTTTGTTAACAGGTATTACTTCTAAAAGCATAAAATATGGAGAAACTTTCAGTTCTTGACTGAAACAACAAAAGGAAAATGAAATTATAAAACGATTCCTGAATTATATTTGAAATGATAAAAAATAGTTTCAGAGGGTGGGCTACATAAAAGGCCACAAATAAAGCTCAATAGATTTAGAAAAAATAGACATCATGCAAAGCATCTTCTCTAACCAAACAAGATGAAGTTTGAAATCAATAACATAAGGAAGACTGGCAAATTTGTGGAAAACAAAAGACATTATTAAACAGAAAAATAACAAGAAAAATTAGAAAATATTGAAAGATGAATGACACAATATACCAAAACTATGGAACACAGTGAAAGCAGGGCTAATGGGGAAATTTATTGCTATCACCACTTATATTGGAAAAGAAATAAAAGCTCTAGTCAACAACATACTTTGTAGCTTCAGGACAAGAAAAAGACAAAAGAAGTTAATTTCAAAGCTGAGATAAAGAAAGGAACAATGAAGACTAGAGCAAGATAAACAAAAGAGAGAATGGAAAATCACTAAAACCAAATGTTGTGTTTTTGAAATTATCAACCAAATTGACAAACCTTTAGCTACATAGACTAAGGGAAACAAAGAGAGAAGTCTCAAATTACTAAAATTAGACATGGAAGTGGGGATATTACTGTTGATACTACAAAATAAAAAAGTACTTCAAATAATTCTGTACCAACAAATTGAATAACCTAGATGAAATGAACAAATTCTTGTAAAGCTACAACCTGCCAAGACTGAATCACAAAGAAATAAAACTAGTAAGGAGATTGAATCAATAATAAAATGTCTCCCAACAAAGAAAAGCTTATAAACCTAATGGGTTCACTGGTGATTTCTACCAAACATTAAATAACTAACATCAAACCTCAAACTTTCCCCCCCAAAATTGAACAGGGAACACTTCCTAACTCATTCCATAAGGCCAGACTTGCTCTGATACCAAAATCAGGAAAAGATACAAGTAAAGAAAACAAAACTGTTCATTTTATGAACATTGATGAAAAAGTCTTCAACAAAATACTAGCAAGCTGAATTTAGCCATATATTGAAAATATTATATACAATGACCAAATGCGATTATTCTTGAGATGCAAGGATGGTTTAACATATAAAAACTGATCAATGTATACACCACGTTAACAAAGTACAAATGCCACATTGTTATTTTCAATTGATGCAAAGAAACATTTGACAACATTCAACACCCTTTCAAAAAAAAAGAAAAAAAAACTCAACAAAATAGGAATGGACAGAAACTACCTCAGTATAATAAAAGTCATATATGAAAAACCCACAGAAAACATCATACTCCATCATGAAAAAATTAAAGCTTTTCCTCTCAGATCAAGAACATGGGAAGGATACCTCTTTTACCAATTCCATTCAACATAGCATTGGAAGTTCTAGTCTCAGTAGTGACACAAGAAAAACAAATAAAAAGCATTTGAATTGAAAAGAAAGAAAGTAAATTATCTCTCTTGACTTCATAAAAGTAAATTATCTTCTTCTATGATATTAATTTATATTTAGAAAAATGTAAAAATTTCACTAAAAACACATCAGAAAAATACTCAGTAAGATACTAAGATACAAAATCAACACACAAAAGTCAGTTACATTTCTGTGCATTAACAATGAATAATTTGAAATAAGAATTAAGAAAATTCCATTTAAAATAATACCAAAAATAATAAAATAATTAGAAGTTAACTTAACTGAGAAGATGAAAGATTTTACCATAGAAACTACAAAACATTACTACAACTAAAGACAACATAAATAAATAAAGACATCCCAAGTTCATTGTTTCGTAGACTCAATGTTGTTAACATACAATATCACCCAAAACAATCTACGAATTCACCATAATCCCAAAAAAGAAAAAACCATCCTAAAACTCATATGGAATCTCAGTGGACCTTGAATAGACAATACAACATTGAAAAAAAGAATACAGCTGGAGTACTCACACTTCCTACTTTTAAGATTCACTACAAAGCTATAATAATCAAAATAGGATGGCATTGGCACATAGACATCTTTGCAATGACAGTTATATAGAGCAATGGAATAGAATAGAGAATCCAGAGATAAACATTTACATAGATAGTCAAATGATTTTCAATGAAAGTGTCAAGACAATTCATTGAGGAGAAGGCAGTCTTTTCAACAAATGGTGTTAGGAATACTAGATACCTATATGCAAAAGGATAAAATTGAACCATTACCTTATACTGTGTACGAAATATAACTCAAAATACCATCAAAGACCTAAACATAAGAGCTAAACCTATAAGACTCTTAGGAAAAAGCATAAGACAAAAGCTTGACAACACTGAATTTAGCCTTGATTTCTTGGATATGACACCAAAGGAACAATCAATAAAAGATGGGGGCACCTGGGTGGATCAGTTGGTTAAGTGTCCAACTTTGGCTCAGGTCATGATCTCATGGTTTGTGAGTTTGAGCCCCACATCAGGCTCTGTGCTGACAGCTCAGAGCCTGGAGCCTGCTTCAGATTCTGTGTCTTCCTCTCTCTCTGCCCCTCCCCTGCTCATGTTCTGTCTCTCTCTCTGTGTCTCAGAAATAAATAAACATTAAAAAAAAAAAAGAAGTAGCCAAATTGGACTTTATGAAAATTAAAAAACCCAAACTTTTGGGCATCAAATGTACTAACAACAGAGTAAAATAGCAACCCGCAGAACAGGAGGAAATATTTATAAATCATATATCTGATAAGGATTGATATTCAGAATATACTGAAAACTTCTAAAAGTCAATGATAACACTTCTCCCTCCCAAAAAATAAACAATCAGAAATGGGCAAAGAACCTGAACAGACATTTTTTGAAAGAAGATATACAAATGACCAATAAACACATGAAAAGATGCTCAGCAGCACTAATTATTGAACAAACTGAAATCAAAACCACCATGAGATACCACTCACACGCTTACCAGGATGGTTACTATATAAAAATCAAAACACAGAAAATAACATGTGTTGGCAAGGATGCAAAGAAATTGGAACCTTTGTGCACTGTTGGTGAGAATGTAAAATGGTACAGCAGCTATGGAAAACAGTATGGTGGTTCCTCAAAAAATTCAAAATAGAATCACTATATGACCCTGCAATTCCATTTCTGAGTACATACTGAAAATAATCAAAATCAGGGTCTCAAGAGTATATTTGCATATTCATGTTCATGGCAGCATTATTTACATTAGCTAAATCATGGAAGCAATACATATGTTCATTGATGGATGAACAGATAAGCAAAATGTGGTATATCCATAAAATGGAATACCAGTCAGCCTTAAAAATAATTCTTAAAAGTAATTTTAATTCTTAAAAGTAATTCTGACATGTACTATAACATGCTTGAAACTTGGGATGAAATAATTCAATCATAAGAAGACGAATATTGTATGATTACACTTATTTGGAGTACCTAGAATAGTCACATTCAGAAAGTAGAATGGTATTTAACAGAGGTTAGGGGGAGGAAGGAATGGAAAGTTATTATTTAATGTTTATAGTTTGAGCTTTGCAAGATGAAAAGGGTTCTACAGATGGATGGTGGCAATAATTGCCCAGCAGTATGAGTGTATTTAATACCACTGAATTGTGCACTTAAAATCGTTAAGTTAGCAAGTGCTCTGTTATGTATATTTTACCACATTAAACAAGTATTATTAACAAAAATTTGGTTCTTTAGACTTATAATATGGAAGCACTTTTCTTGCAGTTGCCAGTAAACACTTTAAACTGTTTTCTTTTTCAGATGTTGCCCTATTTCTTTTTCACTAAGCCATTCCAAGAAGGAGGTCAATTTTCATAATGAAATAGCCCAGTTTTTAACCCCTGTAAACGTCTCTGGAATGACATCATTTTATTTCACTGCAAAATGGCTGTGAGTTTTCCTTGGCAAAGAACTGTTCTACTAATTTTGCTTTGTCTGTCATCAGTTCTTTTGGGACCATGAACTAACCTAACAGGCTATTTCTGGTCATACCTCTATACAGATTCATTGCTCAGTCACTTGCTTTTGTAGAGGGCTAAGTAAATGAGCGAAGCAAAGAAGAGCCTAGAAACCTGAGTAGATACATCCAATTTAAGAAGACAAAAAAACGACACTTCTCGTGTCTCTTATTTAGAGTATTCCCGAGTACTTTTTTCCAACGCATCTTTTGAAAAACGGCCTAAAAAATTCACGTGTACACGAAAGTATTAACGAGCTTATTTATGTGAAGAGAAAATCATGTGACTGAATTAAAATACCCTAAATTGATGTAAGAAGTGGTGTAATTAAGCTAAAATTTCCTTTGTACACTCAAACTGACTTTTATCCTTCTTTATTTCTTCCAAGAATTATTATTTTATCCAGATCTACATCAAAGAAGTGTTTTCACTTTATGATGGCATTTAAGCAGATTCTTTGGAGAAAAATCCCCAGCATCTTTCCAAAACAGCATCCAGAGGAGGTGACACATGTTCACGGCATGATTAAAGCTTTATTTAGATTATATCTCTATTTTTTTTTAGCATCATCCAAGGGTGACATTATTGTTGAGCAAAGCTCAGATAAAAGGGAACAGAATCACGTAAAGAATACTACAATTTTACTCCCACTGAGAACTGCCACACTGGCTGCATAATTTTCATCTTTTGAAAATATGAGAATCAAAATAAAGCAACAGCCGATTAAGGTTATACAAGCAGCCCATTTTATCATGGAGTTTTGATGTATGAATTTTATTAACAATGGACATAGTTAATGCAGATACCTTAGCAAATGTATGTGAGGGTTTACAATTGCAAACGTTTATCTACAGCATAAAGCATGCAAAATAGCTCTCATTCTATATGGGGTAACACCTAGAAGGAAATTGAGAGCTGTCATAAATCATATGGGCGGAAGAATTAATCTTCTTTGCTTTTTGAGGTAGAAATGGGTGCATTTATGTATTTATGTTTTTATTAATGTTTCATTAATATTTTGTGTATTTAGATTGTAATGACGGATCATTTAAGATGATTACAGTTGCAAACTAAAGAAAAGCCAACCAAACTGGCATACATCAAGGAAAGACTTGACTTACGTCCCTGCAGTGTCCAGAAAGTATAAAAGCATTCAGGTGCATCTTCATCAAGTGACTGAAATCACATTACCAGGACTCAGAGCTTCCCACTTGTGGGCTCTGTCTCTTGTTCAACTGCCTTCATTCTCAGCTTCCACCTGGTAGCTTCAATGGCTCTAGGCTTATGTTATTCTTGTGGCCAGCAGTCCCAGAAAAATAACAACAGTCTTTTCTCTAGAGCAGTTGTTCTTGAATGGGGACAGTTTTGCTCCCCCGAGGACATTTGGCAATGTCTGTGCGTATTTTGTTTGTCATAACTGGGTTTGAAACGACTGGCATCTAGTGAATAAAGGTTAAGGATATTGCTAACTATCTTGCAATGCACAGGTTAGTTCTCAAGAAAAGGGCTTATCTCTCAAAATACCAGTAATGCTTAAGTTGAGAAATCCTACCTCAACTCTATATCTATTCTTTTCAATGTGGTAGCTACTAATCACATGTGGCTATGAATAGTTGAAATGTGGCTGATCCAAACTGAAGTTTGTTTTAAGTGAAAAATGCATACAAGACTTTATTATGAAAAAAATAATGCAAAATCCCTCATTAAATTTTTTATATTGATAACCTGTTAGAATGCTACTATTTTGGATTTATTGGGTCAAATGTTTTATTACAAGTAACTTCACTGATTTACTTTTTTAATATGGCTATAATTTTAAACTACCACTGTATTTATATTGAACAGTGCTGGTTTAGATGAACTATAGTAGAGTTGTCCAATAGAAATTCCTGAAATGATGGAAATGTTTTTATATATTTACTGTTCAACATGATAGCCAAGTGGCTATTGAAGATTTGACTAGTGTAGCTAGTATGATTGAGAAACTAAATTGCTAAGTGTAATTAATTTCAATTTAAACTAGTCATGTTGGGTCGCTGCCTACACTATTAACACACATTCCAAGTGTGCTAAGAGTCACATTCCCAGCAAAATGCTAATTGCTATTTTTTCCTCAGTGTGAAATACATTTACCCATGACTTAATCACAGGACCAGTGCAGTGTTGCTCTGATTTCCTAGACCTTAGTTACCTGCCCAACTCCAGAGCCAGGTGATCTCAAAAACATTTTGCTCCTTCTGTTTCATCTTTTTAGTTTAAATAAATAGTGAAATATTAAAATTTACATATTTTACATGTAACAAATGTAATTTGTCACATATAAAATAATACTATTTTAATTGACATAACATTCCTAGACACCAAATACATCGTTCAAATCATCTTAAGGGGCACGATTCAGTGGTTTTTAGAATACTTAAAATGTACGGTCATTGGTAGTATCCAATTTCAGAATATTTGTGTCACTGAATCTTCATATCAATAATTGTAAAAAGAAACCTGGTACTATCTAATTCACCCCTCCTCTTTTCCTCCAGTAACTAACTACTAATCTCTTTTCTGTTTCTATAGTATTGTCAATTCTGGACATTTCATATAAATGGAATCATACCATATGTGGCTTTTTAAAAATGTTTATTTATTTATTTTGAGAGAGGGAGAGAGAGAGGGAGAGAGAAAGAGAGCTTGAGCAGAGGAGGGGAAGAGAGAGAGGGAGACAGAGAATCCCAGTGTGGAGCCCAATGCCGGGCTCAAACCCACACACCGCGAGATCATGACAGCCAAAACCAAGAGTCAGAGGCTTAACCGACTGAGTCACCCACGTGTCCCTATTTTTCTTTTTTTATTGAAGTATAGTTGACACACGATGCTATACTAGTTTCAGATAGTACTTCATTTTCTTTTACAACTAAACAATGAATAAAACATTTTATGTATATACCGCATTGTATTTATCCCTCATAAGATAAGGGACATTTGGGTAGTTTGCATTTATTGGCTATTGTGACTAACGCTGTTATGAACATTCCTGTACAGGTTTTGTTTTTGATTCTCCTGGGTTTTTCTGGATCTCTAGAAATGGCATTGCTGGAGTATATGGTAACTTTACCCCTTTAACTATTTTCCACAGTAGCTGTTTCATCTTACATTTCTTTTTTTTTTTTTTTTTAATTTTTTTTTTAAGGTTTTATTTATTTTTGAGACAGAGAGAGACAGAGCATGAACGGGGGAGGGGCAGAGAGAGAGGGAGACACAGAATCAGAAGCAGGCTCCAGGCTCTGAGCCGGCAGCCCAGAGCCGGACGCGGGGCTCTAACTCAGGACCGCGAGATCGTGACCTGAGCTGAAGTCGGATGCTTAACCGACTGAGCCACCCAGGCGCCCCTCATCTTACATTTCTAATAGCCATGCATGAAGGCTCTAATTCTCCCTATCCTAATGAACAAACTGTTATTTTTATATAACACTTACATGTTATAGTCATCCTAATGTGCAGGAAATGATATTTCATTATGGTTTTGATTTGCATTCCCTAATGACTAATGATATTAAGGATCTTTATTACATTTCCTTTGGAAACATGTTTATTCATGTCCTCTGCCCATTAAAAAAAAACTGGGTTGTCTTTCTAATATTGCATTATAGGAATCCTTTACATATCTGAATTTTATAAGATACACAATTTGTAAATATTTCATCTCATTTTGTGTGCTGTCCTTTCACTTTCCTGATAGTGTCTTTTGATGCACAAAGTCTGTAATTTTGGTAAAATAGAATTAATTGATTTTTACTTTTGTTCCTTGTGGTATTGGTGTCCTATATGAGACACTATTATTTAATCCAAAGTCACAAAGAATAACACCTATATTTTTTTCGAAGGGTTTTATAGTTTTAGAGTTTGCATTTAGGTGTCGACCAATTTTAAGTTAATTTTTTGTATATGATGTGAGAAAGGATTCAGGTTCATGCTCTGGCATTTGGATATCCAATCATCCTAGCACCATTCATTGAAATGACTCTTCTCATCCTATTAAATGGCCTGACACCTTTGTCAAAAATCAGTTGGACAAAAGGGTTTATTACTAGATTCTATACTTTATTCCATTGATCTATCTCTATTTATGCTAATGCCACACTATTTTGATTACTATTACTTTATAGTAAGTTTTCAATTTATGAACTGGAAGTCCTCGACTTTGTTCTTTTTCAGGATTGCTTTGACGATGTGGGCTTCTTGCATTTGTACAGGAATTTTGGAATCATATTATTGATTTCTGCAAAAAGGTAGTTGGAATTTTGTAGGGATTGGTTTCATTAATAAATGTGGGGAATATTGCCAATTAAGAATACTAAGTTTTCCAACTTGTGAACACAGATGTCTTTTTATTTATGTAACTCTTTAATTTTTATTAGCACTATCTGGTTTCAATATACAAATCATGTACTTCCCTGGTTACATTTAATCCTAAATATTTTACTCTTTTTGTTGCCATAAATGGAATTGTTTTCTTAATTTCATTTTTGGGTTTTTCATTTCTAGTGGATAGAAGTACAACTGATTCTTGCCTATTGATCTCGCATCGTACAACTTTGCTGAATTTGTTAGTTCTAATAGATTTTTTTAATGTATGGATTTATGAGGATTTTCCAGATATAAGTTCATATAATCTGCAAATAGGTTCATTTTTACTTCTTCCTTTACTATATGGATAGTCTTTTGTTTTGTTTTGTCTTTCCTTACCTAACTTTCCAGTTAGAACTCCCAGTACAATGTTAAATACCTAGAATAGACATTCTCGATCTTAGGCTGAAAGCTTTAAGTCTTTCACAACTAAGTACGATGGGAGCTGTGGGTTTTTTATAGATGCCCTTTATCAGGGTGAGAAAATTTTCTTCTATTTGCAATTTGTTGAATGTATTTATCATGAAAGGATGTTGGCTTTTTTTTTTTTAAAGGGGTTTTTTTTTTGCATCTATTTAGATAATCACTTCTTTTATTTTTCTTTATTATAGTGTCATTGTATATTACACTGATAAATTCTGTATGTTGAACCAACTTTGAATTTCTGGTATAAATCCCTCTTGGGCATGGTGTATACTCATTTTAATATGTTGCTGGATTAGGTTTGCTGATATTCTATTGAGGATTCTTGCATTTGTATCCATAAGGGATATTGACCTGTAAGTTTTCTTTCCTTGCAATGTCTTTGACGTCAAGGTAATGCTAACCTCAGAGATTGAGTTAGCAAGCATCTCTTTTATTTTGAAGAGTTTGTGAAGGACTTTTCCTTCATTCATTTGGTAGAATTCCCTAGTGAAAACTTCTGGTGCTGGACTTTCTTGTCGGAAGTTTTTTTTTTTGTTTGTTTTTTGTTTTTTGTTTTTTTTTTTAATTACTGGCTCAACCTTTTTAGTTGTTACAGGTCTATTTTGATTTTCTGTTTTTCCTTTTGTCTATTTAGCTTGAGTATGTGTTTCTGGGAAATTATTCTGTACTGGCCCCACTACTGTAGTATTTCCACAGCAATCACTCTTATTTTCAAGGCTACCGCTGAGCTGAAGTGTAGGGGATGGGAATAAGGTCAAACTGAAAGAAAAAAAGCTTACTGTTTTTACTGTGCTTCAGTCATTTTGTTGAATAAGTGCTTCCCGTGTGGCTTTTGGTAATTTCCAGAGTTCCAAAAAGTTGTTCTGATGGTTTTGCTAGTATTTCAGCTGCTTTTATGGAAGGATGAATTTTGGAGTTTCTCACTTACATTTTGATATCATTCTACCTTATTTTATTAAATCTTGACTTTATCCTATTTCTGTGAATTTTAAAACAGGCAAAACCTGCATTTTTATCAATTAAAATTCTTTAATTTCTTCTTATGAATGGCTTTTAAATATTTCTAATATAATCTTAAACTTGACTCTATTTTAATTATATTTACATACTCTGTATAATTAGAGTAACTAATTGCACACTTATATACACACTTATTTACATTTTTCATTTAATTTCATTTTTATTTAAATTCTAGTTAGTTAATATATACGGTAAAATTGTTTTCAGATACAGAATTTAGTGATTTGAGGCACCTGGGTGGATCAGTGTGTTAAGCATCTGACTCTTGATTTCGGTTCAAGACATGATCTTGTGGTTTTTGAGATCTAGCCCTGCTTCAGGCTCTGGCTGATAGCACAGAATCTGCTTGGGATTCTCCCTCTCCCTCTCCCTCTCTCTGTGTCCTTCCCCCACTTATGAGCTTTCGTGCTCTCTCTCTCTCAAAATAAATAAATAAACTTAAAAAAAAAGAATTCGGTGATTCATCACTTACATACTCATCACAATTGCTATCCTTAATACCCATCACCCATTTAGTTGAGCCCCCACCTGCCTCCCTCCATTAACCCTTAGTTTGTTTTCTCTACTTAAGAGTCCCTTATGGTTTGCTTTTCTGTCTCTTTTTTTCTTTCTCCTACGTTCATCTGTTTTACTTCTTAAATTCCACATATTTGTTAGTATTTAATTGTGTGTATATGGAGAGGAGTATATTCAACCAATCTCTTCCGGAGTGATGATTGTATTGTTTTCAATAGTTTGCTTTTTACAAATAACATGGTTTATAGTTATTGGTGTTTTTGGCATAATGTTTTCATGATGAAATTCTAAAAGTGAGATTCTTGGCCAAAAAATATTTGTTAAATATTTCCAAATTCATTTCCATAAGATCTGCTTCATTTTCCATTCCCAGGAGCAATTTTGAGAGTGGCAGCTTTTCCTTCATCTGTCTAAAGAGCATGTGTTGACAAGGTTTTGGATTTTCCAACCTGAAATGTAAGTAATTATATCTCTGTAGGAATTTGATTTTTATCTAAACCTCTTTTCAGATACTTAAGGGTGCTTTGAATATTTTCAACTTCTCGGAGCTGTGTATTATTTTGCACAATTATTTTTCAAGGGGCTTCTAGTCTTTTTCTTCTTGATTTTATGAGTTCTTTATCTGAAATAAACATTACAGTTTTTTTTTTTTACAAAGATTGTTTTTTTTACAGATATTTTTTCCCAGTTTGATTTTGTCTTTTGATTTTTTTCCTGGTACTTTATTCAAAAAAAATTTTTTTTTCCTTTTCGGGGAGCCAATTTATCAATTTTTTTTTCTTTTTCTTTCTCTTTTCCTAGATTTTTCAGACAAAGTTAGAAAACCTGACTCCAATAGCAAGTAACAAATTTTCTTTTGCTTACTTCATATGCTTGTATGATCTTACCTTTACATTTAGATCACAGAAATTGTTGGGGTTTATTCTGTTGCACGGTGTGTGTTATGGGTCCAATTGTTTTCTTTGCCTGAAGGTTTATACAGTTGTCCCAAACTATTTGTTGAAAAGTTCATCTATTTTGCAGTATTTGAAATACGAATCTTATCATAGATGTAATTTGCAAATGTTCTTGGCTCTCTTTCTGAGTTCTTTATTCCATCCCATTGGTCTATCCTTCCACATGGTTCTACAATACATTAATTGTAGAGGCTTTGCAGAGTGTTTATGTATCTGGTAGAGTTAATCCCTTCACCTTCTCATTACTTTCTTTTTCAGGACATGCCTGCCAGACAGTAACCTTTGAATAAGAACATGTAGTAAAGAAGGGGAAATTACTGTGATCTGGAATCTATTCCAATAAGCATTTACTAGAGAATTTACACATGACCTTATTTTTCTGACACTGGAATCACCACACACACAGTGACATGCAATTGTTTTTCATCATGGAACAATTGTTAAGACCACAGCTTTCATAGTCACAGTCCCTGGGGTATCTAAGCTCCAACTATTACCAATTAATTTTGGGAGATCTTGGATGACTTGCACTCTTTAAGCCTCGGCTTCATTATGTTAAAAGGGAAAAATAATAATACCACAACTTAACGTTACAGTAAATGTTAAAAAGAGAAAATGCATGTTAATAGCTTAGCATAGTGACTGGCAAATAGAAAGCTCTTAATAAAAACAATAGTTTATTGAGCTGGCATAGGATATTTTTCTATCTTAAACGTTGTGAGGATAGAATTTGGTTATTTTTAAAATAGCTTATTTATACACACTAAATCTCTGTGGATTATCAACAAAATTCTCCAAAATTAAGGGCTCTCAACTCATCTCATTTAATGATCTAAATTTACATAAAAGGAAACTGCAGTTCAGAGAGATGCATGGTTTGCCTAAGATCCCACAAAAAAATAATGGCAGCCAGAGTTTTGTCAATGTGTCTTCTCCTTCCCATAAGTTGGGGGCAGGACAAGATGGGATAGGAATTACTTTCCAATTCCACGATCACATTTAAAAAGCAATATATTTGTCTTCTCATAGAAAAGCTGACCATTGTAATGCTTTGGTTTCGAACATCTTTTATTTTCACACCCCCCTATCGCTGTATTTTTTCCATGGCATCCCATTTCATGTCTGCTATGGAGTTGGGAAATTTAAATAACATGATTAGAATTTATCGGCCCCAACTCCATCACCGAATTCTAAAACCTGGCTCTGCCGCTGACATTGTTAAGTTTCAACCTCACACTAACAATTTGAACACCCTTTCGCTGGAAAGATGCTAGTGTAGTATGATTTATCTTCATGTTTGGCTGATGAAGTATAGAAAAAAATCATCACATCGTATATTCTCGCATATCTCGGTGCTGTCAGCCTAATCAAACCAGCTGCACCATTGTTTCTGCAATAGGCACTAGTCCACGAAAGAGGTGGATATACACATGGCATATTTCACAATACGTTGAGTGCGGTTGACACATTATAAGTGTTTATTTCTAATATACGTTACCGTCCTCTGCACAGTTAGGAATCATCAGTGGAGGATTTCTTCTTCACTGCCGTGTGCCTGGGTTCTCTAGTGGTGGTCTGTGCGCTATCATATAAGAGTGGAAGGGAAAGCTAAAAGCAGCACCTGAATTCAAATGTCTCTCATCGTGACTACAAACAGGCAACATGAGATGGGTGAGTCACCAAAGGGCAACATTGAAAAGTAAAATGTACTGGGGAGGCGTTTTGTATTAAGCATCCATCCTTCAGTAACCCATGAGCTTGACTGTGATGCCGACTAGTTCTGATAAAATGCATGGCTCTGGGGTGTCAGGGTGGCTCAGTCGGTTAAGTGTCCAACTTTGGCTCGGTCATGATCTCATGGTTCGAGTTCAAGCTTTGCATTGCTCTCTGCTCTTAAGGCAGAGCCTATTTCAGATCCTCTGTCCCCCTCTCTCTTGCTCCACCCCCCTCAGCTCGCTCTCTCTCTCTCTCTCTCTCAAAATAAATAATTTTTTAATGCATGGCTCAGACAGAAAACATTGCTGATGGTTTCACTGGAAAAAAAGAGAGAGAGAGAGAATGACAAACAGCTGTACTTGTTTAAAATACAGATTCCCAGGCTCTTTCTAATCATTTTGATTTAGTAGTTGTGGAAGTGGCTTGAGACATTACATTTTTCCCACGACCTCAGGTGAATCTGATGCACTGGGTCCAAGAAGTACACTCTGAGATACGACTGTGGAGCAGGAAGGAAGAAGATGCTGCTTGACATTATCCTGGTGAAAGCCTCAGTGCAGCATGTAACTATCAACATATGAAGAGGAGACTTAATGGTTTAACTAGAATCTACCAGGAATGATTTAGCAGTGAAGCAATACATTTTACATAAAGCAGTGGTTTACAACCCTAACAACATATCAGAGCACATTGCGGGACTTACTCTGTTGCAGAAGGCTCAGAGCAACAGCAAGATTTGAGAAGAGCAGGTGGCATTAGTCCAAAGACCAGAACAAGTCTGAACGCTTCTATTTAGAATTCAAATTATAAACCAATATAAGTTTCCATTGATTATGAACATATGGAAAAAAACACGATGGAGTGAAAGTATAATAGGGCACTTTTAGTCGGTGTTCATCTTAACAAGTGCCATGAGTCGTGTATTGCTGTGACATGTCAGTATAGACAAAATTTTACTCTAAAAGTTATTTTATTTTGATATTCGATAGAAGCAATACTTCAGCGATGTAATAATTCTCAACAAGTTTTTATTATATGGCACATCCCCTGTCCCTAATATTAACTACTCAAATAGAAATATGTTTCTAGAAGTGGCTTCGTAACCAAAGGGTATTCAATCCTCTGTTCGGCCCTGAAGTCAGCACTAAACAGGTTTTTTTTATTGTTAAGTTTATTTATTTTAAGACAGAGCATGTGCAAGTGGAGTAGAGGTGCAGAGAGAGAGAAGGGGGAGAGAATCCGAAGCGTGCCCTTTACTGTCAGCAGAGAGCCAGGCACAGGGCTCGAACCAACAGACTGTGAGATCATGACGTGAGCCAAAATCAAGAGTCAGACGCTTAACCCACTGAGCCACTCAGGTGCCCCATCAACAGCTTTTTATTCTAAATCACACAGGGGCAAAACTTGCTGTAGGCTTTATCAACATATTTTTGGTTTTATATATATCACATATTGCTCTGTATTTTCAAAATCTTTTGATATATTGGTCTTACCATTTAGTGTCACAGCTAAGCCTTACTTTGCAAAAAGATGTTTAAAGCTTAAATATGGAAAGATGTAAATAGAAAACCAAGGGACAGAAAATACTTTTCTAAAATCTGTGATACTTCCTATCAAGTTGAATGAGTAAATTTTGGATTTTAAGTACTTTGTTTTTCCCTTCATCTTTTTATCATCAGTGTTGTTTCAAAACAAGTTACCACAAAATAAAGTGGCTTAAAGTAAAAGTAATTTATCATTTCTCATGACTCTGATGGTTAACTGGTCTCAGCTGGGCAATTCTTCAGATGGTCTCTCTTGTGTTCACTTGTGGAGTTGCAGATGGGTGCAGCTGGTCCTGGCAATCTCAAGATGGCCTTATTTACATGCCTGGCATTGATGGTGGCTTTTGGCAGGGGCCTCTTGGTTTTCTTCCAACTGGCTTCTTAGCCTCCAGAGATCTAGAGAAGCTTCATTATAGGGTTCTACTTGGGTTCTAGAAAGCAAAGAAGTTACCAGGTCTCTTAAAAACTTCTGGAGCTGATACTTCATCATTTTTCACCATATTCTGATAGTTAAAGCAAATCATAAGTCCAGCCCAAGTCTAACTGGTGCAGAAATGGGTCCCACCTTTTAATGAAGATGAAACATAAAAACACAAAGATGGAAAGAATTTTGGCGACCATCTCTGTGGCAACCCACCGATATTGAATGGATTTATACAATCCATTTTTATATATATTAGCAAATTGACCCTTTAAATCTACTCATCTCCCACTGAGAAAAAAAATATTGGATAGGATTTAACATGGATTTGTGTGACACTTAATTTTTAGTAGAATTCATAACTGTACTTTTAGAAGTCTGACTTTAGGAAATTACAAGATGTGAGAAATGAGAGCTAAAGATTTACAGGAGAATCTCCTTTTGCTTTTTCTTTAAAAAAAAGCAATGTATTATTATTTTGAAGCAGAAGGTACAAAGTAAATATGAAATTAATGTTCTGCTTCATTTATTTACTAATTTTAAAAGACTTTGTAACACTGTACATGACAACAAATGTCAGTGTATGGCATTAAATTTGTTTTGTTAGACATTAAAAAATATCTGGACAGAAAACAAAATCAACAGGATTCAATAATCTTGAGTGGGACAAAATGTAACTTCAAGATATGAAGAAAATACCTAAATTCATTTCATCAGGGATTTTGTAATCCCTTTCCAATAGTTTTGAAATCCCATTCCCACAGCCCTTTCCAAGTAAAGAGAATTCTGATTGTATATTAAAAAGAAATCATGGAAATAAAACTTGATTCTATTGATGGCCATAGTTACTGTAATATTTCTTTTCATAAATTTGACCTCTTTATTTAAGAGCCATTCAAGTCTCCAGAAAATGTTTTGTCTTTAACACAATTAATGGAAAAGGCAAGGATAGTTAAGTTCAGCATTCCAACTCTGTAAACAAAACTGATTATCTATCTATCATCTATAGTTTATTGTTTCCATTTTGGCATAGTTTGGTAATTTTCAGAAGGTGTTTATCTTTAAATGAGTAAGAAATGTGCATTATCTATAGCTGCATCTTCCTTTTTTTCCCTTTCTAGATAATTGTGTTATTTTATTTTATAGTGGTATATGTGGAGAAGTGGTAAATGCTATGGTTCTGGGAATTGCATCTTTTGCTACATTATTTCCATTGATGGGATGTGAAGAACTCTTATACTCAGAACAGAAGGTAAGATGATGGCTGGGTTGGAGCTCCCATGCTGCTTTCACTCAGAGTTAACTTCAATCAGAGTTCACTTAGTATGAACCCACTTAGGGTCAATTTTAGTAAGGGAAAAGTCAGTTGATCATTAAAATCTAGTTAATTTTTTTAAAAAAATTATTTATTTTGAGACAGAGAGAGAGTACAAGAGTGAAGATGGACAGAGAGAGATAGGGGAGAGAACCCCAAGCAGGCTTTGCGCTGTCAGCTGCCCCCTATTCAGGGCTCAATCCCGTGAACCATGAGATCATGAACTAAGCCAAAATCAAGAGTTGGATGCTTGACCAACTGAGCCACCCAGGTGCCCCTAAAATCTGGTACTTTAAGTAGTGTTCTAGGAGAAAGCACAGTAAATTACAACACCCACATTATTATTATTATGAAGAATTAGGATACCTGAATCAGGTCTTATATCATGAAGACTTCCACAAAAGGTATCTCTTGAGATTGAAGAATAATCTGATATTAAAGAATTAAATAATAAACCAGTAGGATATTCCATGTGGGAAAAATAGTATAAACTTTCATGCATAGCATGAAAGACCATGAATATATCAGGTGCTGTTAGTGCCTCTCTCACAGACAAGTCCAAGCTCAATTCCAGTATGAGCAGATCACATCTTATGGCCATTATCTGTGGCTCGTTTGGTTTTGTTTTTGAAGGCTCTTTCTTGACACGTGCACCATGTGGAATTAGTGTTCCAGGGAACATTCCTCAGGCAATAATAAATTGAAATTGGGTAGTAAATACCATAACTTCCTTGCATTCATGGTGAGACCTCTCCAAGATGTGTTGCCTGCTGTCTCTCAGAGTTCCACAAGAGAGCAGTTCATTGTGATGACCCATTCTTTTATGCAAACTTTATTGGCTTCCTTTCCTTCCTTATCTCACATATCCACCTTACACAGGTGCTTTTTGAGATCAACTCCCAAATAGATTATATGCTCTTAAATTGTTGTCTAGAGTTTTGCTTTTGGGAAAAGGCTGCCTAAAATAATGTCAACTTGTAATAATCTGGTATGACTGGAAGAGAGGGTATGGGTAAAATATTACTAAAAATCTCATGCAATGTAAAAAACTAACAGAAATGGGAACATAAATGCACAGATACACATATGTGAAAATACACACACATGGAAATTAAAATGCCAAGTCACACTATATAACAACAGTTAACTTTTTTTTAATGTTTATTTATTTTTGAGAGAGACAGAGACAGAATGCGAGTGGGTTAGGGGCAGAGAGAGAGGGAGACACAGAATCTGAAGCAGGCTCCAGGCTCTGAGCTGTCAGCACAGAGCCCGATACTGGGCTCGAACTCATGAAATGTGAGATCATGACCTGAGCCAAAGTTGGACTATCAACTGACTGAGCCACCCAGGTGTCCCAACAACAGTTAACTTTTATTGAGAGCTTACTATGCACCAAATATTGTAC
Organism: Panthera tigris; assembly: GCF_018350195.1. Classification (NCBI taxonomy): domain Eukaryota; kingdom Metazoa; phylum Chordata; class Mammalia; order Carnivora; family Felidae; genus Panthera; species Panthera tigris. The sequence continues at coordinate 127,120,532 of NC_056665.1, forward strand.
TAAGCACACCATATATGGACTTTCTCTTTAATTTTCACAATGTTCTGAGCTAAGTTATATAATTTTTCTCATTTACTGATGAGGAAGCCAGGCATGGAGTGACTAATTACTATTTGGTAAATGGTAAACTTGTGGTCCAGAAGATAGTTTTTAAAGGATGTTGGGTCCTGGAAAGAAGGAGGAACAAAAGTGAGGAAAAAGGAAGAGTTTGGACATCTTTAGGAACAATGGGAAAAATAATAACTCTCAGTCAGCTTGAAGGAAGGAAGTACATGACAAAGGAAATGCCGCCAATTACAGAGTTTTAATGAGTCATAATAAAGTAATAATGATCCTAATATATTTTGTGTTAGGCACTGAACCATCAGGCACTATAATGTGAGAATATTTTAGTCTTACAAAATGGTGCTATTATTACTCCCATTTTACTGAATATGGAACTGAAGGCTACTGATTTTAAAAGAGAACATGTAGGAAATGCAAGGAAGAAAGAAACTTTAGAGCCCTTGGATTTATACTATTATCTATCATATATCACTTATTGCCTACCTGGCTGCCCAAATTACATTCTTCCTTTGAAAATTCTTTCATATGTACAAAATTGACTTGAAAAGAGAAAGAAAAAACATGTTATAATTTAGTGGTAGAGCTTCCACTAGAGTTTAAGTTATAATTTTAGCATAAGATAAAATGAATTGCAGCAATATCATAACAGTGAAGAATTAATAACACTGTTAAAAGGCTTCGCATTACATGTGAAATGCTATGATATTACTGCAAGATGAACTTACATTAGTTAAAAACGTATATTGGATGTTGTAGGGAAAGTACTATTTTTTAAAGTGCAATTAATATGGTAAGAGAGGAAATAATATAGAATCATATAAAATATTTCTTTAAAATTAGAGAACACAGTTGGGGTGCTTGGGTGGCTCAGTCAGTTAAGCGTCAGACTTCAGCTCAGGTCATGATCTCACGGTTCGTGAGTTGGAGCCCCGCATCGGGCTCTGTGCTGACAGCTCAGAGCCCAGAGCCTACTTCAGATTCTGTGTCTCCCTCTCTCTCTCTCTCTCTCTCTCTCTCTCTCTCTGCCCCTCCCCCACTCATGCCTTGTCTCTCTCTCTCTGTCAAAAACAAATAAACATTTAAAAATTAAAATTAGAGAACACAGAAAAAGGGAGGAGGGGATTAAAAGGAACAAAATATAAGACAATAATTTACTTGGTAGATATTAATCCACCTCCATAAGTAGTCACTTTATTTTTTTTTAATTGCTTTATTTGAGAAAGACAGAAGAGAGAGAGAGAAAGAGACAGAGAGAGAGAGAGAGAGAGAGAGAGAATGCCCAGGGTGGAGGGGCAGCAGGAAAGAAAGAGAGTCTTAAGCAGGCTCCATGCTAAGTGTGGAGTCTGATGCAGGGCTCGATGCCACAACCCTGACATCATGTTTTGCCAAAATCAAGAGTCGACACTCAACTGACTGAGCTGCCCAGGCACCCCCATAAATAATCACTTTAAATATGAATTGTCAAAATATAAAAATTAAACCGTAGATGTTTTTCAGAGGGAATAAATATTACTAATAATTAATAAATTAGTGATGAATGCAATAATTAATAAAGTTAATTATTAAAATCACTAATAATTAATATTATTAATTGATACACAACACTAACAATAACTAAAACAAGACTTATTGAAACCCACTTTATATATAAAAATTCTAATAAGTTAAAATAAAAGCATAAAGATATACCACAATAACACTAATCAAAATTAAGCTGGAGTAGCTATATTAATTTTAGACAAAACTGACTTCAGAACAAAGAAAATTATTAGGGGAAAAGAGGATCATTACAGAATGATAAATGGGCCTAATCTATAAGAAGACATAACTACTTTAGATGTGTATTCAACTAACGTCAGAGTGTTGAAATATATGAGGAAAAAAATCTGATAGAACCAAAGAGAGAAATAGACAAGTTCCATGATTACAGTTGAAGACTTCAATGTTTTTGATAGATCAAGTAAGAATATAGTTGACCTAAACATCACTATCAATCAGCTTGATCTAATTGACATTTATATGCTATTCTGCCAATGAGAGCAGAATATATATTCTAATCTTGTTCACCTGGAATATTCACCAAGTTAGACCACATTTTGGCCCATAAGATACACCTTAAAAAATCTAAAGGCAGAAATATCTAATATCAATAACCTAAGCTTTCACTATAAGAAACTAGAGAGAGGAGATAAATTTAAGCTTAAAGGATGGAGAAGGGAGTGATAATTAAAAAAATAGAGCAGAACTCATGAAATTAAAAACAGAAACACAACAGAAAAAATCTACAAAAACAAAAATGATATATTGAAAAGATCAATAACATTTAAACTTCGATCCAGGCTGATGACGATAAAAAAGAATAGACATCAGTTATCAGTATTGGAAATGAAATAGGCATCATCAATATTGATAACTTGGACATTAGAAAGTTAATAAAAGAATACTGTGAACAACTCTATGTCCCCAAATTTGAAATAGTCCAATTTCTTTTAAGACAAAAACTACCTAACCTTACAAAAGGAGATAGATATTTACTAAAGAAATGATAACAATCTTCACAATCTCTTCCAGAAGATAAAGGAAGAGAGAACACTTCCCATGAGGATAACCTTACCCCGATATTAAAGTGAAATAAAGGCATTATAAAGAAAGAAAGAAAAACAAACAGACCATTAACATAGAAAAAAAATCCAATAGTGCATAGAAAAATTATACCTTATGGCCTAGAGGTTTTATTCCATGTTTACAAGTTTAGGTCAACATTTGAAGATCAATATAAACTACCAAAGTAACCAAAGAAAAATCATATATCATACTAGTTGAGGCAGCAAGCACTTGAAAACATCCAACACCCCTTCATGATAAAAAAGTCTCAGGAAAAAAAAAAAAGAGGAATAGAAGACAACTTCCTAAATTGGATTAAGACGGTCTACAAAAAATACCTACAGCTAACACTATACCTACGATGACAGGCTAGATGCTTCACTACTAAAGCTGAGAGCAAAATATTATCTCTTGATACTCCTTTTCAGCATCATGCTGGAAGTTGTAGCTGGTGAAATACAATAAATAAAATAAAGGAAAATAATAATAAAAAATCAAATAAATAAAATAAAATAAAATTTCATTAAAAGTTATACAGATTGGGATGAAGAAATAAAACTTTGTTTGTTCTCTGAGTACATTACAGTACATGGAAAAATCCCAAAGAATGACTAGGAAACTTCCGAAACTTATAGGCAAATATATCAAGGTGGTAGGATACAAATTAATATATAAAAGTAAATTGCCTTTCTATACATCAACAATAAACAATGGGAATTCAAAATTCGTAAAAAAAAAAAAGATCAATAAAGGTGAATCTCTAGGTTATAAATCTAACAAACTATAGAGTTTGTATGTGGAAAACTACAAGACTCTGAACCAAGACATTAAAGAATATCTAATGAATGGAGAGATATTCTGTATTCTTAGTTTATTTTATATTCTGTGGTTTTTATTTTTAACTTTTTTTTTCTGAGAGAGAGAGAGAGAGAGAGTACGAATAGGGGAGGGACAGAGAGAGAGGGAGACAGAATCTGAGGCAGGCTCCAGGCTCTAAGCTGTCAGCACAGAGCCTGAAGAGGGTCTCCAACTCGTAAACCTTGAGATCACGACCTGAGCCAAAGTCTGCCACCTAACCGACTAAGCCACCCAGGCGCCCCTATATCCTGTTGTCTTAAAGAGATATTCTGTTGTCATAAAGAGATATTCCGTATTCAAAGTCAATATTGTTAAGACGTCAACTCTTTCCAACTTGATCTATAGATTTAATTCAATCCTTATGAAAATCCCAGAAAGCTCTTTTGTGGATGTAGACAGATTGTAAGGTTTATAGGGCCAGGCAAAGAATCAGAATAACAAAAGTGACACTGAAAAAGTAGAACAGAAGTGCACTGACATCACCCAATTTCAAGACTCACTAAAAAGCTACAATGATCGAGAGTGTGGTATGGGTGAATGAACACACAAACGCACCTGTGGAACCAAAGAGAAAGAGATCTACACAAATATAGTGCCATGGATTTATTTTAAAGAAGCAAGTCAATTCCATACAGAAAGGATTGTGTTTTGTTTTATTTTTAACACACGATGTTGGAACATTTGGATGTTGAATGCAAAAGAATAAATCTAGACATGGAGCTTTCACCTTTTTCACAAAAATTCACTCAAAATTTATTATAGACATAATTGTAAAATGCAAAACTATGACACTTCTAGAGGATAATGTAAGAGAAAATTTTGGTGACCCTGAGTTTGGCAATAAGTTTTTAGATACAACATCGGATGCATGATCCATGAAATAAAGTTTGCCAAATTGGGCTTTATTAAAATAAAAAAAAATAACTATATGAAAGACTGCTTAAAAATTGGGAATAAGGTCACAGGGGGAAATGCTGCAAAACACACATCTGGTAAGGTTCTAAGTATCCAAAAAAGACAAACAACTTCTAAAATTCAACAGTAAGAAAATAAACAACTCCGTTTGAAAATGAGCAAATGATCTGAATAGCTACTTCACCAAAGAAGATAGTCACATGACAAATAAGCATGTGAAAAGACACTCCACATGATTTTTCATTATAGAAAAGCAAACTTAAACAGCAGTGAAATACCACTACGTATCCATTAAAATGACTAAAATCAAAAAAAAAATTAACAATACCAATTCCTGGCAAAGATGAAGAACAACAGGAACTTTCTTTCATTGCTTATAAAAATGCATAGTTATACCTTTGCTTTGGAAGACTGTGTCATAATTTCTCACAAAGGTAAATATAATCTTACCGTGTGATTCAGAAATTGCACTCCTGATTTGGAAATACGTGTTCATACAAAACCTGCATGCGAATGTTTACAGCAGGTTTATTAATAATCACCCAAATATGAAAGCAACCAAGTTGTTCTTCAACAAGTGAATAAATAAACAACTGGTGCATTCTTTCAAGAGAATGTTTTTTGGCTATTTAAAATGTGAGCCATGCCACAGGAAAATGGGTGAATCTTAAGTGAATATCGCTACATGTAATGATTCCGTCTGAAAGATTACATAATATACAGTTCCAATTTTTTTGACATTCTGCAAAGGGAAAAACTATAGGTACAACAAAAAGCATCAGTGGTGGCTAGAGTTTCGGAGAGTAGGAGTGTACAATGGTAAAGCATACCATAATTACATGCATCGTGACAATGCACATTTGTCAAAAGCCAGCACATAGAATGAACTTTAATTTACACAAGTAAAAAAAAATCATTTAGGAGATTTGGGATATCAGAATAGAATGTGCGTTATGATCAAACAATCTGACTGCACACAAATGTAGAAAACAATTGCATTGAAATTTTTGACCCAAGTAACTGGAAATAAAGGAGGTGTGAAAGAGTCAAGCCAAAATAGACTGTACATAAGGACTATGGTCAATAAAAAATATTTCCCATGAGTATATGAGTACATACTATTCATGTATGTGGAAATGAACAATTAAGTAAATGAATGGCCGCTGGAGGAAGCCAGAGTTTTCATTGATATACTGGGAGGTTACAGGTAAAGCAATTGAGCAAGGCTAGAATGATCCATGTGATAATGTATTATCTGAGTATGACCTCACGTTTCACCTCATGTACATTCAGATGTTTTCACGTAGGCATACTTCCGGATATGTGCACATATGCAGGTTAATGCACACACATAATTTTTCTTGTGTTCTCAGCTGAGACAGCCTGGCAACAAGGACAGCCGAGTAGAACAGGACCTCTAGACCCAGATCTTGGTTTGTAATACCGTTCTGCCCTAGAAGGAACCCAGGTACTTTGGAGAAGTAACTAGTGGTAGGACTAGGGAAGAAATATACAAGATGATCCTGGAGCATCTTAAACTACTAGAAAGCAAGCAAGTGTTATAAAACACACACACACACACACACACACACACACACACACACAAATAGTTAAGTTAATAAAGAAGTAAATGGAAGAGAAGAGAAACATCTTTTATGCAGAATTCCAAATAATTTATGTAAATAGTTTGCACCTTCAAAGAGGCGGAACTTTTCACTTCGTAAGTGTAGGCTGCGTGTAATAACTTCCTTCCGATGAGTACAGTGCAGAAATGGGAATGAAAGAGTGACTTTCCATTAGAAAAACCTGACAAACTCAACTTCACCTACGTGATCACGTTTAAGATAAAACGTCCTAAGTGTACTCTTGACATAATGTGATGGAATGGGATTTTACCTCTGGGGCTTCCTCCCCAGAATCGGCATCTCTAATCTTATCATGGCAAAACACCGGATGTGTCTCAAATGAGTGGCATCGTACAAAACATGGGCCCCACACTCCTCAAAACTGTAAGAGGTCTAACATATGAAGAAAGTCCAAGAAACTGTCAAAGCCGACAGGAACCTGAGGAGACATGTCGATTAACTGAACATGGTCGTTCTGGCAGAGATCTTGGAACACCAAAAAAAGGACATTAGGGGAAAATCAAGGAAATAGGAATAAAGTATGAAAGTTATTTAATTATAGTGTATCAAAACTGGCTCATATATGTGACAAATGTACCCAGCTAACCTAAGAGGTTAACAGTAAGGAAAACTGGGTTTGGCATACGTGGGAACGCTCCACTTTCTTCATGATTTCTGTTCATCTGAATACTACAACTGTTCTGAAAACAAAGCTTATTTAAAAACATTTAAATTTAAAAACACTTAAAAAGCTTGTTTAAAAACATCTAAATTTAAACACCCTTCAAAAGCATATTTAAAAGCATTAAAAACATATGCATTTTTAATTAAAAATTTAGAAATTAATATTAAAAATTAAAAAGTAAGAAACACACGGGGTTTAATTAAATATGGGATTAAGTGTGCAACATACAGGAAGTTTGATGGCAACACTTAAGAAAGTTAGACAACAAATAAGAATGAAGCACAATCTGGTGCAATGTGTGTGACACAATGACACGCAAGAGCTAGGGAATGCCTAAACATTATAGTAAATTACTCTATGCCGCACGTTCTTACGGAAATGAGCACCCATTCTCTCAGGAACCACCAGCTTGACTGTCATGCCTACTACCCCGTGTGCCAGAGGAAAGGACAAAAGAGAGAGAGAAATAGAGGAAAAATTAAAAAAAAATCGGTGAGAAGAGAAAAAAATACACTTTGAGAGAACAGCAAGACAAAAGAAAAAGAGAGGTAGGGATGAGGCTATGTCTGAAGGGTTGTATCTCATGAGGTTTGGGGATTTAACGGAAGGCAGGTAACTGCAAGTCAATTGCAGACTGTAACACCACATGTGAATGGGTGTGGCTCATGACACCCGAGGTGAACTGATGTAGCTGGTAGTTGTTTGAGGTCTGCGTGCAGGGTAGGGGGTGGGGGGGAAGGGTGGGGGGAAAGGGTGCTTGCGTGTGCCTGTGCACAGAAGCCTGTCCATTCTGCTTATTTCTACTTACCTCCGTTCAGCTGGATGCAGTTTTCTGCGTTTTCCTAGTGCTTCTTGCAGAGAAAATCATGCATAAGCAAACATGAAATTCACGTTATGCTCAAATTATTCTCTAATGTATCAAACATATTGGAACAAATTCACATTTTGAAAACAAGTGTTGTAGCAAAAGTGACTGTCCAAGTAAATAGGAATACAAATAGACATTCTTATTCCCCTCTTTTTATACAAAAGTAACTTATTTACTAAATTTAATCTGGTCCTTATTTCTTCTTTAAATTTTTTTTTAAAATGTTTATTTTTGAGAGAGAGAGAGAGAGAGCACAAGTTGGGGAGAGGCAGAGAGAGAGAGGGAGACACAGAATCCGAAGCAGGCTCCGGGCTCCGAGCTGTCAGCACAGAGCCCAATGCGGGGCTCCAACCCACAAACGGTGAAGTCATGACCTGAGCCAAAGTCGGTCGCGTAACCAACTGAGCCACCCAGGTGCCCCTTTATTTCTTCTTTAGAAGTGTTCAAGGTGTGCGAGGATGACCAGGGCTAAAAACTGATATTCGAGTTAAAAAATTATTTATAGTAAGTATGAAGCTGTACAATCTAGACACTATTGCCAAACATTAACTTCAGAGCAAGATATTTGCAAGACTCTTTTGCACCTAAACTGTGTGGCTTTTTAAATACAAAGATCTCCAAGCCTTACTTTAAGCCAGTGTTGTTCTTCAAAATTTGTTGACTTAAAAACACTTTGGAATATTTATTAAAAATGTGTGTTATCAAATGTTTCTCCAGAACTACTGCATCTGAATCACAGATGTAGATGAGGTCCTGAACCTATGCGCTCAACAAACAAGGTGATTTTTATGCAAAATATAGTTTAGAAACATTGTTTGAGACCTGCTGAATCAGAACAGTGAAGCCTAAAGTTCTGATCTCTCTCTCTCTCTCTCTCTCTCTCTACATATATATATATACATATATATATATAAATATACATAAAATAACTGTAATTGATGATTATCATGAACACCCAAATTTGAGAAGTTTCTTTATACTGCAAATTTAGCTCGGGAACATTCTTCCTGCCATGAAACACATAACCATGATTCCTCAGGTCAACTGTTTTGGCTGGATGGTCATTTAGTAGACAGTTGGTCAATTGTAACAATCTTCCAATAAGGGCTAGAGTGATTTTAACAGATAGTAGGAGCGTATTCTAAAGCTATAAAGCATAAATGGTTTTTCTAAACCTACTTGTAAAACTCAGGGTGGGAAAACATGCAAACCATAGAATCTCTGGAGGGTAAATTGAATTGTGTGTGTCTCTTCTTCCTTACATCTGGAAGCTTATTCTTTCCTACCCTAGATTGCTTAGCTGTCTCTAAGCGTGATTCTGTCCCATTCATTGTTGGCTGGGGTCTGGCTAAATGGTTTGCTGATACTGAAATCATACCAGCTGTTCAGATTTCCTTGTCACCATTTTAAAGGCTTCTCTGTCTTTCTCTTTTATTTCTAGTCTCTTTCACTTTTCTTCCCCTTATTTTTTTAAGCCAGCCACCTTTAAAGAATGTGAACTCCCCATCTGCTCAGACCAAGCAGAGGCTAGGCCAGATGTGACCTGCAATTTGCTGAATGGAAAACAAACACAAGGAATGCAGCCTTCTGCCATCTGTTGATGCAGAAAGCAGCAGGGCATGCCTGGCATTTCAACAGGCCTTCCCCACTGGGAAATCGAAAGAGAAAAAGCATTTGTTTTATTTTTCCCCTTTCCTGACCTGACAGCTCCTTTGAGCAAGGTGGGGAGGAAGGGAAGACATCTTGCCATGAAGCAGTGACAGCTTATATCTACATGTTGGAGCTCAATACATAAACTCTATTTTGTATTACAAGTTCTGTCCTTGTTGCCTCTACTTGGTGGTATTGAGCATCTGATCTCTGTAGTTGTCAGAAATGCAGCGGATTGGCAGATTCTCTTGTTCCAAATTCCTAATCAGTGTATGTGGTTTTTGTTTTTTTCTTCTCTAAATGCCACTTAGCACGCTCTTGGGAGAGTTAAGGTAACGAGGCTGGTGTTAGCAGCAGATACAAACAAAGGCGAAGCTTTCTCCTGGGTGCGGTGTCCTGGTCTTACATGGTCAGAGACCGTCTGGTTCACATTTTCAGAAAGGGATGAATGTAATAGAACAAGTTGCCCCAGTGACATAGACATGCTAACTTGGACCCCTCTCTCTTCTAGTCTGATTGTGTGGATGGTGTCATTCCTTTTTCAGATACAGGCCACTGAGATAGAATTTCCTTCCCTGATGCATATTCTCAGTGAAAGTCTCTCTTGGTTGCTGGGTTGAGTCATGATGAATAACAGAGTCCCTGGTCTCGTGAGCCCCATTATCTATCAAAATAAGTATTTTTAAAATGTACTTTAAAAATTAAATGTAGTTATGAATATGTCTTTGTTTAATGGAAGTAACCCTCTATTAAAGAGTATTTTCTGGGATGCCTCGTGGCTCAGTTGGTTAGGCATCTGACTCTTGATCTTGGCCAGGTCATGATCTGGTGGGATCAAACTCCACGTGGGATTCTGCGCTGGAATCTCAGATTCTGCTTGGTATTGATTCTCTCTCTCCTTCTTTAGACCCCGTATACATGGTATCTAAAACAAAAGTTAGATGATATTGCCAGGGGAGCTTAGGAACATAAGAAAACATAGGAGCATGGGGACTGAGCCCTGAGGCATGGCAATGGTAATAGTTTAGGAATCTGAGAAGGAAATAAATAAATAATTTTTTTTTCAGAAACATTGCTATAAAAGGAAGGAGGGAATTGAACAAAAGCTGGAGAGAGAGGTAAGTTGAAGAGTTTTTAAAATAAGATAAATATAAGCTAATTTTACAGATGGAAACATAAAGTTAAAAGGGAACAAATTGGGGCACCCAGGTGGCTCAGTCATTTGAGCGTCTCACTCTTGATTTTGGTTCAGTCATGATCCCAGGGTTGTGGGATCAGGTGAGGTGGGCTCCATACTGACCATGAAGCCTGCTTGGGATTCTCTGTCTCTCTCCCCCTCTCTCCCTGCCCCTGTCCCCAGCTCATGATCACTTACTCTCTCTCTCTCTCTCCCTCTCTCTCTAAAAAATAAAAAAGGAACAAATTGATGAAACAGGTGAGAAAGAAAATGTCGCTGGTGTGATGTCACTGAGTGTGTAACAGGGGATGGTGTTTAGTGCAAAAATAGCAGGGTTTTCTTCTACAGGAACACAGATATGCCTTCTATCAAAACAGGAGAAAAGGCACAACACATGGGCATAGATGCATGTGGATGGCTGCAGGTGCAATGACCCTTATAAAGATTGCTTTCAATTTGTTCAGTGAAACAGGAAACAAAAGTGTGGATATGGAGAAGGAGTTTGATGTAAGAGGACAGATTTATGAAATAATCATTTGGAAGACCTAGACACTAAATAAATAAGTATAGTATTCAGGGGCACCGATATAATTCATCTGTAATGAGTGATTATCAATTTAAAGTAAGAGACATCAGCAGAGTTGTGCTTTTCGCCACTTTCGTTGGCAATGCAAGAACTATGTAAAAGAAAAATTGGGGATACTGGGGCTGTGGTTTTGCCAAACCATAAAATGAGAACAGAGTAAGGAATGTGACGATGTAAGGGGAAAAATGTGTTTAGTGTAATTGGCTGTTGAATTTATGCTGAGTAAGGAGGAAAGAAAGGAAGATGATTGGAACAAGGGAGAATTAAATATTAGTAGGTTAAATGAACTGAAGTTTTATATATGTCAGTTTCTGCAAAGATTGTTGGACTCAAGGAGTAGGCAGAGGAAGCTAGCCAGATGGAAATCGTTGAAGAGTAGAAGTTGTGAAATTGAGTTTAAGAAGGGCAGAGCCATGAGTAGGGACAGGTTCTACCAGAGTATCATCATGAGACTGAGTAGTTTTGAGGAGATGAGAGACAAGAAAATCACTGAACTGAGAGGCCACTTTGCTGGAAGTTTCATCAGTGTAGATGTTGCGATCACCAATAGTATTCTGGAAGAAATAGTGTGGAAGAAAGGGACAGTGAGCCAGGAGGTAAAGTATTCAAAACAGGAGGATAAACGTGTCCTGGGAAATAGTGGGTGATTTTTATAAGCAGGGATTGTGTGTCTTAAAGCTGGAGTGCAAGATTGAAAACAATGTTTACAAGCATCCATTACACATGTAGCCATCCACATGCAGCCATGTTCATGAGCTTGGCCCTTTCCCCTGTTCTGATAGAAGCCATATCTGTGCCACGAAATTCAAAGATTAATATCTTTCTGGAGGAGGAAGTGAATGATGGTGAGAAGTAAGAATGGTTGCCATTCTCCCTTCAGGTGAAGCAGCAGGAGTGAAGTAAGACGAGTTACATTTATATGGAGGACTCCAGGGGATGACATATCTCAGGGAATCAATCTCAGAAGAAGATAAAGAAAACTTCCAGATAGATTTGCTAGCATGCAACGGATTTTGATGATGACTGGAAGCAACTATTAGAGAGCACAGAGGAAGAAATTCCAGAGTTAGGAAGAGATGCATGATGGCAGGTATGGAGTTATAAAGTATGATGGGTGACATCGCTCTCTGAGTGACCTGGTTTGTTTATTGTGACTGGTATAAATATGGGTGGAAGAAAGAAAGAACTGTCCTCATGATCTCAAGCTGAGTTGTGGAAGCTGTCCTGTCAGGGGCATACAGAATTCTGTGGTCCCACCTGACTCGGCAAGTAAAGGCAGAGCAGCCTCAGAGGATAGAGTTTCTCAGAGGGCGCAGACCCCTTCTTGTTTCTGCCTGAGGAAGCTCACAGGCCAGCAGAAGGGGGTCAGACATCAAAACCAGAGGGTATCTTTTTCATCTTTATTTCCCCTATCATACCTGCCAGTGTGATTTCCATCCAAATAACAAACTGAAGCTTGGTGGAAACATGTGGGTTACGTGGTGTTCACACTAGCAGAATACATTTTGGCTGTACACGCTCCTTTCCTGAACCACTGTTTTGATATCTTTCTCAGGAAAACAAATGTTGCGATATTCAGAAATGTATGTATCTTTTCCCATCCGTTTAAAATCAGCCCCAGAAAACCTTTCCTAAATTCCTCCCGTGACTCATGACTTGGATTACAGAATCAAGATTCATGGAGAGGCTGATGATTCTTAAGCAGAACTTTTGTCAAAAACCTACAGTTGTACATCTTCTGGTTATAGACCTTTGTTCCCTATTTACAAAGTTTCTTAAAAACAATGTTTCAGTCAAGGCTGAATTATCAAACAAATATATCAAACAAATATTATCAAACAAAATTGAACTACATGATACCATATGGTGAATGCACGAACTATAATGAGTATCATTCACAGTCCTACTGGAAATGCGACAAGTCAGTATCTTGTAAACCAGCATATGATCTTACTCATTCTGTCCTCTGTTGTGTACTCAGTTTCTGAATCTTGGGCTTGGAAGCATCTCTTGGCTAATTCACACATCTTGCTTAATATGATCAATTGCTTATAAGAAATTTCTTTTTTTTTTGGTATGTGTATATGTGTGTGCCTATATATATATATATATTTTTTTTTTTTTCCAACTGAAGTTCTTTCTGAAGACTTGATGTGTGTACCAGGGAATCCTCTGTCTTTGTTTTTGTTTCCTAATGTTACAACATTCCCTGCAATACTATTTTTAAAGTCCCATCTATACTTGATGACTCCCATCTGTCTACCACTCTTTCCTTTTTTTTTTTTTCTAGAACACAACTTCACTAGAAACCACAGATTATAGAAGAGGTCCATGGACAGAAAACACTCCCTTTTAATTTTTGTTTTGCTGCTGATGGTGTTCTTTATCCCAATTGGAGAGAAGCAAGGGAAGTTAACAATCAAAATTGGGGTATCCTCTAATGAGCACGATGTCCTGAATTATATCAGATCTGATTTGCACTGATCCTGGTGGGAAAGCCCAGGTTTGGGAGAGGTAACAGGATGATGAATTTTCCTGACACACATAAAGGTGCAAACTGTCAGAATGTGGAGACAGAAGTTAACCTGATTCCTTTTTCTGGACAGAGTGCCAGCTCTGAAGCTCAGTCAAGTGCCCCTCTCAATGAGATGACCATCGAATCTCACAGAATTCTCATAGAATTCGGGGAAGCCAGTCACTTTTTGAATTGCTATTTTTGGAGGGTGGCGCCACACTGAGAGTTCGAATTACCCCAACACACTTTGTTATTTCATTAGGAATTTACTAAAAGATAAATCTTCCTGCTTCTGCCCTATTTCCACACTGAAAAGGAGTGATCAGTCATCAGTGACTGTCTGCCAAAAAGTTTTGTAAAGTCAGGAGCCATTCCAAATGGGAATTAATGGGGAGCAAAAATGATCTTTTCATATTCTTGGGCTTCATAATGTATGGCAATCTGTCATTAGGTGGGGCTGCAAATCAATTAAGCATGAATGATGTATATGGTGTAGAATGTGACCTTATAACAAGTTGCCTTGTCTCTGTCTTGATGTTTCCATCTGGTTTGTGCAAGGAACGTTCAGATAATGCAGCAAGGGGAAGATTATGCTTTCAAAGGGAACAGCCATTATGGGTCACTATCTTCCTGGGCCTGATAAGTTTAATCCAAGTTGCCTGGGAGGGAAGAACTCATAAAATACTTTATCTGAAGCAAGTGCAAAAATACTCATAAACTCAAAGGTTAATCACTGCACCAGAAGAACAGATGAAGGAGACAGGGCAGTTTTATGTTTCTTTACAGTGCTGCCCTTATTAATCATGTTGTGGGTTGCTTTAAAATACGTGCCTGCACTTTCTCTTAAAAGCCAGATGGATAGACAGACAGACACTGAAAATAAAGTTGGAATGACCATGTTCCGATTTATTCATCCTTCCTTCCGCTTGCCAGTATTTGCAGGAGATATAATCAAGGTCAGGATGTGCATTGAGTCTTATTTTTAAAATCTATTTTATTTTCATGCCACACTTTTTGACTATTATTTTTTACTTAAATTAAAATTCAACATTCTTTATTTACGCTGAGCTTTGGGTTTTTACTTCATTTATCTTTCTGTGCAAGTGGTGACAGGTGGATAGCTTGACCATCTGGGTAATGATCCCTTCAGATTTCATGAACCCAATGTGAGTGGATTGGGGAGTTTTGCTAATAGAGTATTGTTGAGAAATCAGCAAATGGATTCCATTTCTGCCTCAGAATTTATGCAGGACATCTTTCGATGAGTTATAGCATAAAGGATCTGTGCAGGTGTAAATAAGTCAAAGTACATAGGAAGTTTCTTATATGCCTTATATACAGATGTGATAGGATCCATACAAAATTAAACAATATTACTCTAAATTATCCTTTTATTTAGACCGGGAATTGGGAAATCTTTTCTTTAAAAGGCAAGGTAATAGCTATTTTTGGATTTATGGACTATAAGGTCTTTGCGATTATAATAGGAATGCATCCATTGATAACAGGCAAGTGAACGTGCCTGTCTGTGTCTCAATAAAATTTTATTTAATAATACATAGAAGGTGCAATTTGACCCTTAGACTATAGTTTGTTGAATGATGATTTAGTTATTTATAAGAATAAAATAAAGTAGATGTTTGGGAACTGTGCCTTTCAATTAGCATACTACAGAGACAGCATTTGAAAGCCTTTTATTTTTGTTTCTTTTAGTTCCTCTTTAGGGATTATAAACTAAGGTGCTTACAGCGGCCACGAAGTAACCTAATGTATTACACGGAAATAGTATACTATAATAAAGTATGGTGAGCCTTGTGATTAAGTAAGCATATGTGCTCTAATTCTTAAAAAAATTACAGCAGAATTTGGCCCAAGGGCCACCATTTTGCACCTTCTGCTCTATATGGCAATTTGAATCTCCCCCCTGCTTACTATGTCCATATGGTGGACTGCCTGATGAAAATCTCATCCTTTCAGGTTCCAGTCCAGTCATTGCCTTCTCCAGGGGACCTCTATTAGTGCTGGTGTATAAAATTAAAATTCATTCTCTATGCTTTCAAAATGCAGACTTTTTTTGTTCCTTTAGGATGTCATTGTTTCCCCCCACTAAACTATCATATTAAATTTTGAAATATATTCATAGTGTCTGATTCAATGAAAATCCCACTTTTTTTGGTAGTGTAGACATTTTTTAAATTTAATTTTGTTTTATTTACATCCAAATTAGTTAGCATATAGTGCAACAATGATTTCAGGAGTAGATTCCTTAATGCCCCTTACCCATTTAGCCCATCCACACTCCCACACCCCCTCCAGTAACCCTCTGTTTGTTCTCCATATTTATGAGTCTTTAATGCTTTGTCCCCCTCCCTGTTTTTATACTATTTTTGTTTCCCTTCCCTTATGTTCATCTGTTTTGTCTCTTAAAGTCCTAATATGAGTGAAGTTATATGATTTTTGTCTTTCTCTGACTAATTTCACTTAGCATAATATCCTCCAGTTCCATCCACGTAGTTGCAAATGGCAAGATTTCATTCTTTTTGATTGCTGAGTAATATATATATATATATATGTGTGTGTGTGTGTACCACATCTTCTTTATCCATTCATCCAACGATGGACATTTAGGCTCTTTCTATACTTTGGCTATTGTTGATAATGCTGCTATAAACATGGGGGTGCATATGTCCCTTCGAAACAGCACACCTGTATCCCTTGGATAAATACCTAGTAGTGCAATTGCTGGGTCATAGGGTAGCTCTATTTTTAATTTTCTGAGGCACCTCCATACTGTTTTCAGAGTGGCTGCACCAGCTTGAATTCCCACCAGCAGTGCAGAAGAGATCCTCTTTCTCTGCATCCTCGCCAACATCTGTTGTTGCCTGAGTTGTTAATGTTAGCCATTCTCACAGGTATAAGGTGGTATCTCATTGTGGTTTTGATTTGTATTTCCCTGATGATGGGTGATGTTGAGCTTTTTTTCATGTGTCTGTTGGCCATCTGGATGTATTCTTTGGAGAAGTGTCTACTCATGTCTTTTGCCCATTTCTTCACTGGATTATTTGTTTTTTGGGTGTTGAGTTTGATAAGTTCTTTATAGATTTTGGATACTAACCCCTCATTTGATATATTGTTTGCAAATATCTTCTCCCATTCCATTGGTTGCCTTTTAGTTTTGCTGATTGTTTCCTTCACTGTGCTGAAGATTTTTATTTTGATGAGGTCCCAGTAGTTCATTTTTGCTTTTGTTTCCCTTGCCTCCAGAGACGTGTTGAGTAAGAAGTTGCTGTGGCCAAGATCAAAGAGGTTTTTGCCTGTTTTCTCCTTGAGGATTTTGATGGCTTCCTGTCTTACATTGAAGTCTTTCATCCATTTTGAGTTTATTTTTGTGTATGGTGTAAGAAAGTGGTCCAGGTTCCTTCTTCTGCATGTCACTGTCCAGTTTTCCCAGCACCACTTGCTGAAGAGACTGTCTTGATTTCATTGGATATTCTTTCCTGCTTTATCAAAGATTAGTTGGCCATATGTTTGTGGGTCCATTTCTGGGCTCTCTATTCTGTTCCATTGATCTGAGTGTCTGTTCTTGTGCCAGTACCATACTGTCTTCATGATTACAGCTTTGTAGTATAGCTTGAGGTCCGGGATTGTGATGCCTCCTGTTTTGGTTTTCTTTTTCAAGATTGCTTTGGCTATTCGGGGTCTTTTCTGGTTCCATACAAATTTTAGGATTATTTGTTCTAGCTCTGTGAAGAATGCTGCGTTATTTTGATAGGGATTGCATTGAATATGTAGTTTACTTTGGGTAGTATTGACATTTTAACAATATTTGTTCTTCCTATCCAGGAGCATGGAATCTTTTTCCATTTTTTTGTGTCTTCTTCAATTTCTTTCATAAACTTTCTATAGTTTTCAGTGTATAGATTTTTCACATCTTTGATTAGATTTATTCCTAGGTATTTTATGGTTTTTGGTGCAATTGTAAATGGGATCTATTCCTTGATTTCTCTTTCTATTGCTTCATTGTTAGTGTATAGGAATGCAACCAATTTCTGTGCATTGATTTTATGTCCTACAACTTTGCTGAATTCATGAATCAGTTCTAGAAGTTTTTTGGTGGAATCTTTAGGGTTTTCCATATAGAGTATCATGTCATCTGCAAAGAGTGAAAGTTTGACCTCCTCCTCACTAATTTGGATGCCTTGTATTTCTTTGTTCTGTCCAGAGGCTAAGACTTCCAATACTGTGTTGAATGACAGTGTCGAGAGTGGACATCCCTGTCTTGTTCCTGACCTTAGGGGGAAAGTTCTCAGTTTTTCCCCATTGAGGATGATATTAGCGTTGGGTGGTTCATATATGGCTTTTACGATCTCGAGGTACTCTTCTTCTATCCCTACTTTCTTGAAGGTTTTTATCAAGAAAGGATGCTGTATATTGTCAAGTGCTTTCTCTGCATCTATTGAGAGGATCATATGGTTCTTGTCCTTTCTTTTATTGATGTGATGAATCATGTCAATAGTTTTGTGGATATTGAACCAGACCTGCATCCCAGGTATAAATCTCACTTGGTCGTGGTGAATAATTTTTTTAATGCATTGCTGGATCTGGTTGACTTGAGGACTTTTGCATCCATGTTCATCAGGGAAATTGGTCTGTAGTTCTCCTTTTTAGTGGGGTTTCTGTCTGGTTTGGAACCAAGGTAATCCTGGCTTCATAGAACGAGTTTGGAAGTTTTCCTTCTGTTTCTATTTTTTGGAACAGCTTCAAGAGAATAGGTGTTAACTCTTCCTTAAATGTTTGGTAGAATTCCCCTGGAAGGCCATCTGGCCCTGGACTCTTGTTTTTTGATTACTAATTCGATTTTCTTACTGGTTATGGGTCTGTTAAAATTTTCTATTTCTTCCTGTTTCAGTGTTGGTAGTGTATATGTTTCTAGGAATTTGTCCATTTCTTCCAGATTGCCAATTTCATTGACATATAATTGCTCATAATATTCTCTTATTATTGTTTTTATTTCTTCTGTGTTGGTTGTGATCTCTCCTTTTTCATTCTTGAGTTTATTTACTTGGGTCCTTTCCTTTTTCTTTTTGATCAAACTGGCTAGTGGTTTATCACTTTTGTTAATTCTTTCAAAGAACCAGCTTCTGGTTTCATTGATCAGTTCTACAGTTTTTGTGTTTTTTTTTTTTTTTTTTTTTTTTTTTTTTTTTTTTTTTTGGTGTTGATAGCATTAATTTCTGCTCTAATCTTTATTATTTCCTGTCTTCTGCTGGTTTGGGGTTTTATTTGCTGTTCTTCTTCCAACTGTTTAAGGCCTAAGGTTAGGTTGTGTATCTGAGATTTTTCTCCCTTCTTTAGGAAGGCCTGGATTGCTATATACTTTCCTCTTAATGACTGCCTTTGCTGCATCCCAGAGGTTTGAGGTTGTGGTGTTATTTTTATTGGCTTCCATATACTTTTTAATTTCCTCTTTAACTTTTTGGTTCGTCCATTCATTCTTTAGTACGATGTTCTTTAGTCTCCAAGTATTTTTTACCTTTCCAAGTTTTTTCTTGTGGTTGATTTCAAGGTTCATAGTGTTGTGGTCTGAAAATATGCATGGTATGATCTCGATCTTTTTGTACTTGCTGAGGGCTGATTTGTGTCCCAGTATGTGGTCTATTCTGGAGAACGTTCCATGTGCACTGGAGAAGAATGTAATTCTGTTGCTTTAGGATGAAATTTTATGAATATATCTGTTAAGTCCATCTGGTCCAGTGTGTCATTCAAAGCCATTGTTGCTTTGTTGATTTTTTGATTAGATGATCTGTCCATTGCTTGAGTGGGGTGTTGAAGTCTCCTACTATTATGGTTTTACTACCAATGAGTTTCTTTATGTTTGTGATTAATTGCTATATATATGTGAGTGCTGCCACATTTGGTGCATAAATGTTTACAATTGTTAGGTCTTCTTGGTCTATAGACCCCTTGATTATGATATAATGCCCTTCTTCATCTCTTGATACATTCTTTATTTTAAAGTCTAGATTGTCTGATATAAGTATGGCTACTCTGGCTTTCTTTTGTTGACCATTAGCATGATAGATGGTTCTCCATACCCTTACTTTCAATCTGAAGTTGTCTTTAGGTCTAAAGTGAGTCTCTTGTAAACAGCATATAGATAGATCTTGTTTTCTTATCCACTCTATTACCCTGTGTCTTTTGATTGGAGTATTGAGTCCATTGATGTTCAGAGTGAGTACTGAAAGATATGAATTTATTGCCATTATGTTTCTAGTAGAGTTGGAGTTTCTGGTGATGTTCTCTGGTCCTTTCTAGTCTTTGTTGCTTTTGGTATTTATTTATTTATTTATTTATTTATTTATTTATTTGTATTTTCATCTTTTCTACCCTCAGAGAGACGCCCTTAAAATTTCTTCCAGCGCTGGTTTAGTGGTCACGAACTCCTTTAATTTGTGTTTGTCTGGGAAACTTTTTATCTCTCCATCTATTTTGAATGACAGCCCTGCTGGATAAAGAATTCTTGGCTTCATATTTTTCTGATTCAGCACATTGAATATATCTTGCCACTCCTTTCTGGTCTGCCAAGTTTCTGTGGATAGGTCTGCTGCAAACCTGATCTGTCTTCCCTTGTAGGTTAAGGACTTTTTTCCCCTTGCTGCTTTCATGATTCTCTCCTTGCCTGAGTATCTTGTGAATTTGACTATGATATGCCTTGTTGATGGTCAGTTTTTGTTGAATCTAATGGGAGTCCTCTGTGCTTCCTGGATTTTGATGTCTGTGTCTTTCCCCAGATTAGGAAAGTTTTCCACTATGATTTTCTCACATAGCTTTTCTACCCCTATTTCTCTCTCTTCCTTTCTGGGACCCCAATGATTCTGATGTTATTCCTTTTTAATGAGTCACTGGTTTCTCTAATTCTTAAATTGTGCTCTTTTGCCTTAATCTGCCTCTTTTTTTCTGCTTTGTTATTGTCCATAAGTTTGTTCTCTATATCACTGATTCTCTGTTCTGCCTCATCCATCCTTGCTGCTGCAGCTTCCATTAGTGATCCCAGCTCAGTTATAGCATTTTTTATTTCATCCTGACTAGTTTTTACTTCTTTTATCTCCACAGAAAGGGATTCTAATCTATTTTTGACTCAAGCTAGTAGTCTTATTATCGTGATTCCAAATTCTTGTTCAGACCTCTTGCTTGTATCTGTGTTGGTTAAATCCCTGGCTGTTGTTTCTTTGTGCTCTTTCTTTTGGGGTGAGTTCTTTTGTTTCATAATTTTGAAGGAAGAAAAGGAATTAATGAGGTAGAAAAAATTAAAATTACAAACATTAAACAAAAAATATTAATATTAAAAAATTAAAAAACTTTAAAAAACACACACAAAAAATTGGATAAATGATGCTAGATCCTAGGTGTGTTTTGGTCTGGGTGTTGAAAGTAGCTTGATACATTAGAGAAAAAAGGGGAAAGAAGAAAAAAAGGAAATCATTTGAAAATTTGAAAAAGTGAATACACTGAAGTAGATTAAAATGAAATGAAGTAAACTAGAATTTGAAAAAATTACACAAAAGTAAAAAATATAGTAGAAAAATATTAAGGAAAAATATTTTTAATAAAAATTAAAAATAAAGATGATTTTTTTCTCTTTCTGTATTCAAGAAAAAAAGAAAGAAGTGAATAGATGGGCCTGTTAACAGTCTGAAATACGATGAAATTACTTCATTTTCCCCTAGAAGTCAGACCATGAAGTGCTTTAGAATCCATAAACTAAGCAGGCAGTGTGACTTCTGTTCTTGAAGAGGGAGGTTGGCCCAGTTGGGTGGGGCTTAGTGTAACGGCTCCATTCTCCACTAGATATTGCTGCTAGCCTACTGGGGTGGATTGTTGTGGTGCTTGTAGGTGCCTATGTGCGTGTGCAGGAGTGGTTAAAATGGCATCACCCAGCTACCCAGTCTCTAGTATCGAAACTGTTCTCCCCAATCAGCAATCACGCACGTGTCTTCAGTTTTCATCCACTCCCCTCTTTTACACTGTCCGTGACCAAGCCCCAGGTAGTACCTCTCTCCCGAGTTTTGTCTCATATGCGGCAGTTTTCCCAGGCCCCTTACTTCTGAGGGACTGCGGCTTTGACCCATTCAGCCCCTCTGTGGAGGGTCTCACCGAGCAATGGCCTGATGCCAGGTGCACCCAGGAACGTTCGCGGGACTGTGCTGTCACCAAAGCCCAGAGACTGCGGCCAGGTGCCAGGCCGCCCCAGGAAAAGTTTGCGAGATAGTGTAGCAGCAGCTTTTCAGGGGTTGTGGAAAGTCACAACATACATCTGGCACCAGGCTTTACCCTTAAAGACCTTGTTCCAGCACCAGTGAATGTGGCCGTTCTCTGGGGTCTGCTGGGCCCAGGTTGCCTCCCAGCCTCCACCAAATGTCCTTCCAGCAGTGGAACTGCTTCTCTCTGTGTGGCTCCAGAACCTCCGTTAGCCCACTCTCCCATTCTGCTCCTGGGGATTCGCCCTTCCCACCAGAGCACCACCAGGTATCAAGCTGCTGAGTTGCAGACTCTCTGCACTTGTTTATAGTCTTAATGGAATTTAAACCCTCTTCTTTCTGCTTTCTGCTTTCTGCTTTCTCCTTTCTCTCTTTTTAGTTCAGTCCCTGTGGCTGTTTCCAATTTTCCACTTTCTCTCCAGCTGTTTTTGGGGATGAGTGCTTTTCCTGTATTCTCCCCACCATCTCTATCCTCTCTCCCCGTGCAAAAGCACCTCCCTGCCCTCTGCAGGATCTCTCTCCCCAAGTTCACCTCTCCATGCCACGTACCTGCTGAATTCTGTGGTTCAGGTTGTGCAGATTGTTGTGTTAATCCTCACATCAGTTTTCTAGGTGTGCAGGATGGTTTAGTGTCGGTCTGGTTGTATTTCATGGACACGAGACACACAAAAAATGTCCATGCTGTTCTGCCATCTTGGCTCCCCCCTGGCCCTGGTGTTTTCAAAGACATAGTCTCTTCTTACATGATATGTCTTATGTCTAATTTATATATTTTAAATTTTAATTAAAATAATTTATTTATTTGGCACAATTTATGTTTAGATAATCCTTGTCATCCCAGGCTTTGTTATCTAAATTTTCAAAATTTGGGGCACCTGGGTGGCTCAGTTGGTTAAGCATTCTTCCAACTTTGGCTCAGGTCATGATCTTGCAGTTCGTGGGTTTGTGGATTAGATCCCCACTCATGGACTATGTCTCATTCGTTGTGGAATCTCTAGCATCTAGCACCCTGGTTGGCACACAAGAAGGATTTTATACTTCTGATAATAACTGAGGGTGTCAAAAGTCTAACTTTACTTTCATGTGCATTAATATGACTTGGTTTTCAATGGAAATATTTTCAGATATAATGTATTCAGGTTGATAAATGTAAATAGAGATAAATTGTTTTAAACATACATGTTAGGGTAATAGCAAATACTGGTAATATTAAAGTGGTTTATCATTTTATAGCTATATATACAAATGAATCTTCAAGCACTGACAAAAAACACAAAATGTTAGCAAATATGATTTTATTTATTTATTTTTGTTTTCATTTTCATCAAGTCAATAGGCAACTCTTATTTGGAAGTAGCTCAGATTAAATTAGAATATAAATACATCGAGATGAATTGTCTTCCAACAGGTATCAGATTTGGATGGAGCCACTTTGAAGTTTCATTTCTAAACTCATGTCAGTTCCTCCAAGAACTTGATAAAGACCTTAACTGGACTGTTTACATGGGCCTTATTTTTCACAAAAATAAGAAAATAAGTTGTGAAATAGACAGAAAAAGTGTTTTCAAAGATCAATTAAAAGTCAAATTTCAGCAGAAACATCTATGTCTAATATATTTTCCATGAAATGAAAATGTTTTATTTTTTTAAACTTTAAACCTTTTTTCCCACAGCATACAGATAACTGAGCATTAAAATCTATTATTCTAGGGGCGCCTGGGTGGCGCAGTCGGTTAAGCGTCCGACTTCAGCCAGGTCACGATCTCGCGGTCCGTGAGTTCGAGCTCCGCATCAGGCTCTGAGCTGATGGCTCAGAGCCTGGAGCCTGCTTCTGATTCTGTGTCTCCCTCTCTCTCTGCCCTTCCCCCGTTCATGCTCTGTCTCTCTCTGTCCCAAAAATAAATAAAAAACGTTGAAAAAAAATTAAAAAAAAAATAAATAAAATCTATTATTCTATAAGCAAAATGATAACTTTAAGGTTTGACAAAAGGAATTTAGCATCATTTGCTGATGAAGTATGATCCAATTATTTTTATTTTGCTGATACAAGGTCTGCAAAGCATAGATCTCATTTACGTTAGTGACCTGAGGAAAAGTTTGACTTACAGTTCCTAATAAATACCTTCATTTATATTTCATACCATCATATTGAATAGCTGTAGCATATTCTCCTAGGAAAAATGAGAACAATCCTAGGTGCACTGCCAAATTTTTTAAACACGTCAATGATATGGAGCATTCCTCTATCAACTGTGCAATCGATATTCAAAACTGTCAGTGATAGGTTTAAGGAAGGCCTCATTCCTTCTCCATTTCTCAAAAAGTTCAAATGTGCATGTTGGCAACCATTCTTTGAGGAACTGAAATTTAAAACAAGTGGCATGACATTGAAACAAAGAAAGTGTTGTCTTATCACTTGTTCTCACTAATCTTTAAAGTTGTATCCAACTTTTTTTTGAACGTTTATTTATCTTTGAGAAAGAGAGAGAGAGATAGAGATAGTGTGAGTGGGGAAGGGGAAGAGAGAGAGGGAGACACAAAATCTGAAATAGGCTTCCAGCTCTGAACTTTCAGCACAGACTAAGAACTCATGAACCATGAGACCATGACCAGAGCCAAAGTCAGACTTTAACCGACTGAGCCCCCCAGCTGCCCATATACACCTTAGGTTTTATGATTGCAGAAAGATATGAACATATTCAAAACATCCAGAATATTAAACAAATGGAGATATGAATGAGAGTGACATTCCCAAAAGAGATGAAATAATAGTCTCTCTGAAATAAGGCTAACTTAAGAGCATTAGTGAGTTACTAACAGCATGAAGAGACACTTAGACTTGGGGAAATCATTGTTACTGGAATCACTTCACTAGTTCCCTGTGTACATGTCACGATAGAGACCAAGAGATAGTTAAAGAATGGAAAAAATATGTCTCACTGGAAACTCTGGCCAGTACTGATGCACAAAGAGCACAGGCTTAGGACCTCTGTTATGTAGGGCAATATAAGAGAAATATTTGCAACCTTTCCAAGGATCATGAAACTCACCAAGGAAATTGGTGACAGTCCAATGCCTATCAAAAGCCATGATGATAACTATAAATAATGTGTCTCCTGGTAGCAAACTGTGATTTTTAGCAAAGCATTCAATGTGCCTTTTAGGTTGGAGAAGTATATTAGGGTTTTTAAAGGAAACAGGACAAATATAAAAGGAGATTTATTACAAGGAACTGGCTCATGTGATTACAGAGGCTGAGAAGTCCTGTGATCTGCTGTCTATAAGCTGGATACCAAGGAAAGTCTGAGTCTCTAGGCCCCTAAACCAGGAGAGCTGACTGTGCATATTCCAGCTCAAGGGCAGAAGACAAAGTGAAATGTCTTAGCTCAAGAGATTAATAATAAAAAAAAAAAGTTTCTTCTGCCTTTGGTTCTATTCAACCCTCATTGCATTAGATGGTGCCCACCAACCCTAGGGAGGGGATTCCACTTTACCGAAGCTACCAGTTCAAATGCTAATCTTTTCCAGACACTTCTCAGAGACACGCCTAGAAGTACACTGCTGTCATTCATCAGTGGTTGCCCCACTGACAGGGCACAGTGCATTCAGTTTACACAATCTCCTCTTATCAAACCTTGTACATTTTTATTCTCATTCTTTTGCTGTCCCCATATGTCTCTTCAGTGAAAATGACTTTGTGATTTCTGGATTTCATCCTTATGATTTACTGTGGGAGAGACATTCAATTTTCCACTACACTTGCATATTTTTTTCATTTTTTCTGTATATTGGAGAGCTTTGTGTTTTTCATTTTCATGCTTATGATTCAGCATAATAATTTCTGACTTTTTTATTTTTTAATTTTTTTTTAACATTTATTTATTTTTGAGACAGAGAGAGACAGAGCATGAACGGGGAAGGAGCAGAGAGAGAGGGAGACACAGAATTGGAAGCAGGCTCCAGGCTCTGAGCCATCAGCCCAGAGCCCGACGCGGGGCTCGAACCCACGGACCGCGAGATTGTGACCTGAGCTGAAGTTGGACGCTTAACCGACCGAGCCACCCAGGCGCCCCAATAATTTCTGACTTTTGAGGGTAGGAAGTGTATGTCCTCCTTATTGTAACATGGAACATTTCATAATTCAATAATTGTAGCAAAGACACATTTTAACATCAATATGATTATTTGTTTAAATTTTTTAATGTTTATTTATTTTTGAGAGAGAAAAAGAGAGAGATGAGGAGGGGCAGAGAGAGAGGGAGACACAGAATCTGAAGCAGGCTGGGCTCCAGGCTCTGAGCTGTCAGTAGAGAGACTTACGTGAGGCTCCAACTCAGGAATGCAAGACCATGACCTGAGCCAAAGTGGGATGCTTAGCTGAGTCGCCCAGGCACCCCCAATATGCTTATTTAATATGGTATTTTTATTTGCTTAATTTTCCTAAGAAGCTGTTGTTAAATCATTGGTGTATCTCAAAATTGTTGTATCATGGAATTTAGAAAATATGATAACAAGCTTTTGACTCATTTTAAAGCTACTTATTTTTGGGTTCTGAACCATTTGTAATTTTGAGATCTTCCTTTAATATCTAGGTTTATCCTTGGTATTTACTTATTTTTCTATTTGTTTAAACTCAAAACAACTGTTGGAAGCATAAGATACATCCAGAAACATACATGACTGACCTTCCATGTAAAGTTGAATTCAAATGTTTTCCTTGTTTCTACCCATGGGAAATAAATATAAAACCTCCTATTTATACATTTTATGAGCAAACACATGCCTAAATGCACACCACTGTAAAACATATCTTTTGAATATGTTTCTTTAGCAATATCAAGCACATTACCAAGGTCCAAAAATTCATGGTTTTTATTTTCATTTGCTTTTACTTGACATCAATTCTGAATTTTCAAGGAGAGCTACTGGATATGGACAGTTCCTAGATATCTGGTAACAACTTGTACTTCCCATTCTCTAGAGGTTAATGCCAGATAATTACCTATTTGTGATAATCTGTCTCAACTCAGGTATTGAATACAAGCCAAATGCCTCCAATAAAGTGGTTTTAATAGCATTTCTATAATCTTAGTGAGCAAAATAGAGCATTGAATTTCCTCAGGGACTTTCAAATTAACTATGGTGTATAGATCCTAGGTTTTCTGATTTTGTTTGCAAGGAATATTTTTTCAGTAAGTAAGGTCTCAGCAAGAAGAATCCGCAGAACTATATAATAAGAGGTTTGATATGAATAAAGCTGTGCAATGATTCCAGTCTCTTTAGGTGATCTTAAACATTAAAAGTGAAGCACATGGTCCTAATTTAGGCATTATGCTGTATTATGAAATTGATTGTATAATAATTTTTAAAAGTACAAATTTTGGAGAAATTTAAAAAAGTTCCGATAAAGTAGAATTTATTATGCTGGGTGGTAGTAAGTCAGTCCCGGCCATTAGATCAAGAGAAAGATATGTTCTAATTTATTAAATATTTTTCACCTTCAATATTGTACTAGATTTAATCAGTCAAGTAAGGTGAGCTATTAGGAGGAAAATTCCACAGCAAAATCCCCAAATGACTACAGACTGGGAGATTTGATATTTTCTCCAGCATCAAGTTTTGCTACCAAAACAGCTAATTTTTAATTGTTTCCCCACCTCCCAGCTATATTTATTTCTACATAGTTGATCAAATAATCCTTAAAATCAGTCCAATATTTTTAATTTGATGTTTTGAGGAAAATTTAACCTGGATATTTTTGAATCATATAGTTATTCTCTTTCCCCCACTCTATGTCTGCATCCCAGGCTACAAAATTGATTCTTTGAAATAATTATATTTGAATTATTTTCTGGGTTTTCATTTGAAAATGTCTAGGATTATGTGTGCACAGATATCTCATGAATGAGTTTAAACAAATGGTTTTTCTTAATTTTTTTAAAGTTTATTTATTTTTGAGAGAGAGAGAGAGAGAGAGAGAGAGAGACAGAGCATGAGTGGGGTAGGGCAGAGAGATAGAGATGCAGAATCCGAAGTAGGCTCCAGACTCTGAGCTGTCTGCACAGAGCCCAATGTGGGGCTCCAACCCATGAACTATGAAATCACAACCTGAGCCAAAGTTGGATGCTTAACTGACTGAGCCACCCAGGCATCCCATATTTTTTTTTAACTTTATTTACTTACTCTGAGAGAAAGAGAGCAAGGGAGAGACAGAAAGAGAGAGGGAGAGAGAGAGAGAATCCCAAGCAGGCTCCCATTGACCATGCGGAGCCCTATGCGGGGCCCAAACTCATTAACCCATGAGATCATGACCTGAGCTGAAATTAAGAGTAGGATGCTCAACCCACTCAACCATCCAGGCACCCCCTAAACAAATGGTTTTAATTTGAAATTATGGGAGGTGTTTGGGTATTTTTTGTAGATCATAAGTGTTTTAATCTTGTATCAATTGCTTTGCAGTTATAAAGGCAAGCCTGTAACTTTAAATATTGCTAAGTATTAAAAGGGATGAACCCTAGGGAGGAACAAGTACCAGTCTTCCTGCTTAATGCCCTACCCCACATCCATGTCATTGACTTGCCATTGTCTCACAGCTCTGCACGCAGGGCTAATGATCTCTCTGTATCCTCCACCCCAGAAGCACTTCTTTAAGTTGCCCAAATACCATGCTTCTCAAATTCAACAGAAGCACACCCTCTCTTAATATTATTATGTGTGGAGTACAGAACCATATTGGCTTTTGCTTTTATTTTGGACAGCATCATCCTATTGAACTCACTTTTTCACATAAACATTCTTCCTTTCATTATCTTCTCTTAGAAAGCTTAATCTCAGATCACTCTCTTAAAGTAAAGCCATTCTCAGGGCTTTTTAATGCATAAAGTTACCTCTTCCAGATCATCAGAAACTGGAATCTGCCTCAATCTCTGGCCACTTCTGCAAATAAGGTTGGTCAGAAGCCATATTTTCTCTTTTAAAAATTATTTTTAATTCATATTTATTGATTATAAATACATAAAATACGTCTAAGTTGCATACATAATGATTCAAGAAACACATATCAGGTAGAAATATAAGGAAAGAATATAATTATTGCCTAAAAGCCCCATGTGTGAATGTTTTCAAGCCCATCTCATCCCTTCTCTTTCATAGATAACTGCTATCTTCGGTTTGATTTTATTTAGATCTTAACTTCCTCTACAGTTTTATCACCTGCTTGTGTCCAAAAATAATATATTGCTTATTTTAACATAGATTTTTATTATATATAGGGGGCCTGGGTGGCTTAGTCATTTAAGCATCCATCCCTCTCTTGATTTTGGCTCAGACCATGATCTCACCCTTCATGAGATGGAACTCAAAGCTGTTTAGGATTCTCTTTGTCTCCATCTCTGCCCCTCCCCCACTCACCATCTCTCCTCTCTTTCTCTCTCTCTCTCTCAAAATAAATAAGCATATGAAAACATCTAAAAAATAATCATAGAGGATATTTTCTACTTTTTGTACTGTTTTTGGCTCAATATTACAGTACAAAAATTAAAGTTGTAATTCTTTTTTGTGTGCAATTTCATTATCTAAATACACTATATTTCTTAATCCATTGGATTGTTGATTGCTATTTAGTTTTCTTCCAAATTTTTTTCTACTTCCAACAATATTGTTTATTGATAGTTTTAAATACTCATATTTTACACTTATTTCTTCCATCACATGTTCAAAATTTTCTTTAAGAGAGATTTCCAGGAGTTGAATTATTGAATCATACATATGGACATCAGAAAAAAAATGTCTCTTTTTTCCAAGATGATCATACCATGCTCAATGTTTAAAAGACTCAGTTGCTAAGTATCCTAAGTCTTAATCATTCTAGACTTTTAAAATTTTCCATCCCTGTGGTTTTAAATAATATTTCAAAGTTATTTCTGATTATTGTAATGATGTTTACCATCCTTACACATATTTATAGGCTATTCAAGTTTCCCTTTGTGTGAAATGCTTATCCAAACTATCAATATGTAAATTATAGAAATGGCATAATCGCCAATCTGATATGTATCACAAGATAATAAGGATAATAAGAACAACTTTATGCTAATACATTTGGCAACTTAGATAAATGAACAAAATCCTTAAAGATTACAATTTACCAAAATTTTTGAATGGGTAGGTACTAAAATTACTGTGTTACTAAATTTGTAACATACAATTAAAAAAGGACTTGGATGGGGGCACATGGGTAGCTCAGTCAGTTAAGTGTCTGACTCTTGATTTTGCCTCAGTTTATGATCTCACAATTCGTGAGATAGAGCCCCCCAACCCTCCCGCCTCCATTGGGCTCTGCTCTGGCAGCTCAGAGCCTGCTTGTCACTCTCTCTCTCCCTCTCTCTCTCTGCTCCTCTCTCTGCTTGTACTCTCTCTCTCTCTCTTTCTCTCATTCTCTCTCTCTCTCTCAAAATAAATTTAAAACAATTAAAATAGAACTTAGAGGAAAAATTAAACATATGTCATATACATTAAAAGAGAAGAATTCCAACAATTTAGCGGACTAAATACTTATTTTAAGATAATAGAAGTTTAATACCAAAGTAAATATTAAGAAGTTAAAAGACAGGAAACAATCATTACTAAAGCAAAAATTAGCAGGATGGACTCTAAAAGGACACGGAGAGGACCACAAACCAAAAGGTGGTTCTTTAAAGAGATTAATCATATTGATAATTTTTTCTAGAAGTAATTTAAAAAAAAAAGAGAAAGGAAAAAAAGAGAAAGAAACAAAAAGTACATTAGGAATGAAAAAAAAGGGGAATTTGAAATTTTCCTATAAAGATTTCCATGTCCAGTTGCCTTCAACATAGTTTTACCAAACATATAAGGAATACATTTTGTATCAACTCTTCCAGAGTTGTATCCATTACCATCTCATATCAATTCTTTTCAGAGAATAGACAAAGCAAACATATTCACCAAGTCATTTGACAAGACTTGCATATATTTGATAAAGAAAACGCAACAATGATAATACAAGGAATAAAAATTATAGGCCAAATCCCATGGTAAAAATTGATGAAAATACATTGACAACACAGAAGCAATCAATCTAGTATTACATTTGAAAATAGTACACTATTGCCACTTTTGAATCTTAGAAAGTAAATCAAGGTAATATATTAACGAAGACAAATTGTCTGATAATTTCACTAGATGTAGAAAAATTGCTTAATAAATTCAACAATGGCTCGTGAATAAAAAGTTTGTCATAAAATGTAATAATGCGAACTATACTTAGTGATAAAATATCATCTTTATCTTTTTAAGTTAAGAATGAAGCATTTACAGTCATCATTAAATTATATTCAGCCATCATCACATTAAATATTGTCATACACAGTTGAGTAAAGCAAGAAGTTAAATAAAATGATTAGTAAAAGACACAAAAAATAAGTCAGTCAGAGAAAGACAAATACCATATCATTTCACTCATACGTGGAATTTAAGAAACAAAACAGATGAAAGTAGGGAAAAGGAAGGAAAAATAAAGTAAAATAAGATAAAAACAGAGAAGGAGGCAAACCATGAGATTCTTAACTATAGAGAACAAACTGAGGGGAGGTAGGTGAGGGGATGGGCTAGATGGGTGATGGGTATTAAGGAGGGCACTTGTTGGGAGGAGAACTGGGTGTTGCATGCAAGTGATGAATCACTAAATTCTACTCCTCAAACCAATACGACACTATATGCTATATGTTACCTAACTTGAATTTAAACAAAATCTTGGAGGAAAAAAATTGTTAAAAATAACACACACACACACACACACACACACACAATAACATGGTGTTGAGGGTCAAATCATTTGGTTCGAATCTCATTTCTACCACGTGTTCTTTAAAAAATAGAGATGATGATGGTGATGATGATGATGGTCAGTATGTTAACATTTAGGCATGGAAATAGCACTCCTAAGAAGGTCCTGCTCAGATGTAATTCCAAATTTACAAATGGAGACTATTACACTTACACAGTTAAATGGCTTTGTCAAGTTAACAGAGATAAAATGTAAGAAAAGGCAGATTTGATCCAGGCTGGCTAACTCCAGAGCCTCCTCTATTACCAATGAAAATATTGATGATATTTCAAGCACCAAGATTTCCTGTGTTGTCTGCTGAGAAAAATGATGATAATACCTGCCTCAAAATGTTATCATGATAATTCAATTTAATGAGATGATGTATGTGAATTCCTCCTAGGGTAGTTAGAACTTAGATAACACTCAAGAAATGCTAATTTGCTTATTCTTTTATTTCCAAATCTAGTTACATGTCACAGAATGAATAAATAAACTTTCAAATTAGACAGGCTTCCCTCTGTTTAGGAATTTTGAAAATGAATTTTAAAATGTATATAAAAGTTTTTATGAAATATAAGCAATCAAGTTGTAAATAATGGTCATTTACCAAAAAAAAAAGTCACTAAAAATAAAAGCTTAAACTCAGGTTTTAATCCATTTGTTAACATCTATCCTGAGTTTCTTACCATTACACACCTGGTTTTCACTGGAGAGATCTTTTTATATTTGCTGAGACTCAGCAGCCAGGCATTCAACTACTGTATAACTTCTTTACTTGTTTATTTTCAGAATGATATGTGCCCAGTGTTGAAAAAGAGACAACTGAAAAAGAGATTATTAAATTGCCTACCTTAATAGTCACTATACTGGTATTGGGTTATAAAGTTGAACCTGTAACAAAGACAAAATTAAAATGCACAGTTTTAAGTATAGTTGGCCAAAAAATTTGAGTTTGGGGGAAGAAGTGAGCCTCTCATTCCTGTTCACTAACTCCTTAAGATCAAACCTCCAGCCTTAAGGAAAGTGACACAAGAAAAGTTTGGATTGCCATACCCTTTTTGAATCTTCTCTATTTCCTAATGCACCATAAATATACTTGAGATTATATGCCCATAAAGAGCACTTTGAACCTCTTGTCTCGTTTGTGGAATGGAGTTTTTCCTCATTGGTTGGGGGTCTCAAACAGAACTCCTAACACAAATCCTGGACTAGTGTAGTTGCTTAAAAATCAAAGTTATTTTAATTTCACTTAAACTCCATTTAGGCACTATTTTTCTTATTCTACCCATATGCATCTATATTTTCAGAAATGTTTGAAGGGAAAAATCCATTATTTACACCCTTGGATAATTCCATAGTTGCAACCGATTTTCAGGCTAATAATGAGAACCTAGCATGTCTTGAAAATGAACTGTCTTCTCTACTAAGACTTTGTGCAAAAAAAGGCATGGGATAAGAGTAAGTGCCGATGATCATATATTGGTTCACTTTTGTGAATTCACAACCCTCACATTGTCCTCTGTTTCCCTCACAACCACCTTTAAACTTCTAAGATATATTAGTTAGTTCTTACAATTGAAAATAATTGGAATGGTGGGGGGAGAGGGTAGATAAATGCACATGCATAAGTAGAGTGAGAAATGGTCATCAGCAGTATAAAAATAACGCTTGTCACTAATGGAACATAAAAATGTCATTCCCCGTGTAGCAACTTAGCTGCTAAAATTGCTCGGGGGAAGTAGAAGCATTGGCAATTTCCTACCTCCAGGGTGGTCCAAATTTCTCTGGTTGAAATAATCCATTGCAAATGACTGATTATGAAATCAAAAAGAAATAACTTATGTAGCAGTTAATATTCCTCTTCAGTGGGATAAATTGATCAATCATAAAAGAATATACATATATTTCAGGAACTTATGTGAAAGTGGCACATGGATTTTTAATGTGAATTATATTTATTCTCGCTAACTTCTAATTTCCTTCCTATTTAGAAAAATTTAAAGACATGAAGATATGGAGAAAGATATAATCATTTCTACTAAAAAAAAAGCAAGTAAATTTTATGTTTTAGATTCAGTCTAATCTTCTGCTACAAGTTTTGGTTATTTTTTGACCCTCTTCAGGCCAAAGTAAAAACCTACTCATGCTTTTGGAAAAATATGTGTGTTATTTCTTTAGTATTCATTGCAGAGTATTTAAATAACATCATCTTACTTCCCATTAATTTCTAACTGATTTCTGGTCCAGATGTTTGTTAAATTTTGGCTGTTTCTTGCCAGGCAAATAATCTTTTTTACATTGACTTTGAATTCTCAGGTGGATCCATATCCAGGAATTTTAATATGGGTCAACAATGAGGAAATAAGCATATCCAAAAAAGATGTATTTTATTCACATTTATTGAAATCTATTTCACTCTGTGGGAGACAGGACTGGACCAGTAACTAAGAACAATTCTTTTTTCCCCTGGGGGTAGTTAAAGATTTAAGTACCAAAAGTGAAGCTTCTGGCATTAAGGATGTCCTTCCCTGTTATCATTCTCTGTGTGTGGTATTGTTTCAGCAAATCGTTGATGGCCCAGACAATAAAAATGGCACATTAAGGTGGCATATTTTAAATAATAAGAAAGTATTCAACTACAAGTATTAAATGTTATTACCTTAATAAAATAGTTGGTGTTTTCTGTATTATGTCAAGGGCTTTTTTTCTGAACAAATTTGGGAGGACAAAAACTGGTACTACAAATGGATAGATTATGCAAAGCAATTTTGGTTTTCGTTTAAAATTTAAAAGAGTGTGGCGCCTGGATGGCTCAGTCGGTTAAGTGTCTGACTTCAGCTCAGGTCATGATCTCACTGTTTGTGAGTTTGAGCCCCACGTGGGGCTCTGTGTTGACAGCTCAGAACCTGGAGGCTGCTTCGGATTCTGTGTTTCCCTCTCTACCCCATTCCCCCTCGCTCTCTCTCTCTCTCTGTCTCTGTCTCTCTCCAAAATGAAGAAACATTTAAAAAAATAAAATTTAAATGAGTAATTATTTTTGGAGGAAAAACAAACTACTTTTATTGACTTGCTTATTCCCAGTTGACTCTAACTCTAATTCTTCCTTATTCAACTCACCTTTTAATACAATGTAAAGTTCTAAGAGTTTCGACAAAATTGTACCCAACTGGGTACAATTGTAGACAAATTGTAGACAAAGGAATTTATTTTTGATGTTCTATGTCATAGAAATTTCTTTAAAAAGAGGTTTTGAAAAATATACAGAGTCTATCAATCAAGTATCATCCAAAATAGATTATCTTTGCACAGGATATGAAACAGTCAAAAGAGTCTTTTATTATTCTCTATTTTCCCTGTTTTTGTTTTGTTTTGTTTTGTTTTGTTTTGTTTTGTTTTACTAGCAAGGCATTCTCAGTTTTAACAATGTACCTCCATGAGAGATTCCAGAAATCCATTTACTATAGAACAGTGTACAAATGTGAGAGGCATATTTTTCTGCTCAGGTGAGTGACTATATGATGCATCATCAATAATAGCAGATTTTTTTTTTATTTCCAGCCCTAACATATTGCTAGACAAGACTCTATGGCATGTTCTAAAGTCTAGCTTTGACATATACTTCTTATCCTTGGGAGAGGGCAAATCACAAAAGCAAAACTATAATAAAAACTCGAAAACACCTGCCCATAGTAAACTGTTGTTAAATAATGACTATACGATACATTACTATTGTTGTATGCTGGTTAACAATACACAGAAGGGACTTTCAAGGGTGTTCCTGAAATCTGTGTAAGCTTCATGCTGGACTGAGAGAGGCAGTTCTGATGGAAGTTTCTGGAAACGCCAGCATACCGGTTTTCTTTACCATTCTTTTCTGTCACATGCATCATATGGTACAGAGACCTGTGAATTTTTTTTTATCACATGACCCTGAGATTGACTAATACAAAACAGGAGGAGTCTAAATAATGCAAACACATATTTCTATGATCCATGGTAGTAAGACACTAAGTCCAAGCATGTGACTTTGGCAGTCTCCCCAGTTCCTTTTCTCCTTTGTACTGTCATATTATTGGAAATACAATTGCTGTTGCTGTGACCACAGGGCCTTAAAGAAATGCTTTCCCAGAGTTATAATTCAGTATCTAATTTTCTATTAGTATAGTTATATAAAAATGATCCTATTGAAGGTACGTCTTGATTCACTTGTATTTTCCAATGTCATTCATTTTCAAAAGACAAATGAATATAGGTTGAATTATTTTCAGTAAATTATAAAATATTTATAATTTTAATTAAGTATTGTTTACAGTATTACTTATTTTCTTAGCAGTATTTGTAAATATTTGTAAATAAGAATTATTTAAAATGTGTATTACTTCTTTGTTATATTATACACTTATATTATTAATATTGAGAAAAACAAGCATTAATAAGTAATAATGGATAGTAATAATATGAAATATTGCATATGCACATGAAGGTCTGGTACTTGCCATCATCAAAATACTATTCAACCTAACATGCTTCTTTTATCTGTGTGGCTTCACGGAAGTGACCAAAATGCTTCTCTTTCTGCTTCTTTCACATGGCCTGGATTTGCAGTGAACATCATATCTTATGTTATCTTTATGTAAAAGCCAATCCTTAGTTGTTGGTTTTTGAAAGAAGAGCCTGCAGATGTACATCATAATAGTATATTTATGGATGCACATGCATTAAAAATGATTCACATCCATTTTAGTGGCTCTCCGGAGGAACAGGGCAATACATGTAGTGGAGAACAGTTCAGCTGAACAAACACCCAGAGGAGGCCTCCTTTGCATTTTCCCATCTGTTAGGGATTATGGAGTCCAAGGCCTCTATTTGGAGAAGCCAAGAGTTGCAGTGGAGGAGGCACACATAGCTTTTAAGAACTTTGTAAGATATATGCACAGAATATTATAGAGCATAAATGAAGATCATTAAAACAGGCCTAGGTGAAGGAGTAGGAGACAAATTGGTTGAGTCTTGAAGGAAGAACTGCATTGGCTACGTGAAGACCAGAGATGGATGAGCATTACCGACAGAAGAAACACCATAGCTAACCTAAGATCTCGGAGTACATCATATATGAAATCAGAGAAATTCGACATTGGTATGCCATAAGGAGAGGTGAAAGAAGTAGAAGACTATGAGAATGACTTGATGAGTACTTCTTTTACCATTGATAAAACAGGAAATGTAATAAATAACCATACTTCGCAAAGTAGAAATGGAACAAAAAATACAGTTGATGCAAACAGAAACTGAGTACAGAGACCTGCTTAAAAAAACACAAAACATTTTGAGGGGTACCTGCATGGTTCAGTGGGTTGGGCATCTGACTTTAGTTGAGGTCATGATCTTCTGGGCTGTGAGTTTGAGCCCTGCATCAGGCTCTGCACTGACAGCTCAGAGCCTGGAGCCGGCTGCGGACTCTGTGTCTCCCTCTCTCTCCACCCTCCCCATTTGCAGTCTGTCTCTCTCTCTCAAAAGTAAACATTAAAGAAACACTTCTGAGACACAATTGAATATAATAAATTGTACATGTTTAAGTTCTAAAATGTGGTGTGTTTCAATATGTGTATTACCCTTAAAACCATCACCAAAATCAAGATAATAAACATTACCATCACTCAAATGATGTGATGTGTATACAGTATGCACCCTGTGTTGCATGGCTTCCTTCACTCAGCATAGTTATCATAATATAGTTCTACCATAATTTATTCATCCAGTCACTTTTTAATGATTATTTCCAGTTTGGGGCTATTATACATTAAGCTGCAACGTACAAGTTTTTGAATGGATATACAGTGTGGGTATATGTTGTCATTTTGCTGTGCACATATCTACTAGTGGAATATATGAGGTGGTAAATATGTGTCTACCTTTTAAAAAACTGTCTCTTTTAATTGATCACCTATTGCCCCTTACTGGTCATGACATACCACTCTCCTCAGGAATTTATTCAGTTGTTGGGGTAAACAACACATAGGCACAACTGATATGAAAAAAACTCTATTCCGCATATAGTAAAGTTTCCTAAAGAATAAAGAACTCGATAAATGCTTATTAAAAGGAAATAAATGAGTCCATGTTCTATTTAAACTTTAAACTATGCCTGAATAATTTTGTTGATTAGAATATATTGTAAATAGGACAAGTTAATATCCAGAAGGAAGCTTTTCTATGAAATTATCTTCACTCAAACTAGCCGTTTATCAAATGCTGATCCTTCCTAGGGACAGAGTCCTGGGATTTTACAAAACTGGAAAAAATAATGGCTGTCCTATTGACAGCATATTATGAACTCCAAGTTCAGTGTTATCATTCACGGTCATATAAAAACACATTATATATAACATTAGAGCTAACCAAGATTTATGTTCAATAAAGTGTGTTTTAAATAATTTTCTTAGCTTGAGGCCTATTTATCATGAAAACTAAATGGAAAAACCAGTAACATTTAGGACTATAAAATAGGATGTTACCACCTCTCTGTAGTTTTCTTGCTGACACTTTGATGACTTTGCAAAAAAATCCTTAAACAAGTCAACAGAGGTCAACTCAGTATTTGTAAAGCAGCTATTTAGGGATCATCTTTCACATAGGGAAAAAAAATTATACTGGGATTGGGTGGACTGAAAGAAGGGATACTAATTGAGAGCAAAGTGCTACCATCAAAGGTCATTTCATAACAGTCACAATGCCCAACCTTCAACAAAAGTTTACAGCCACACATTATTCTCACCACAGACTCCGTGATAAATTTATTAGATTATTTTGACCTGAGAAAGATGTTATTTTCAGCCAAACACACTTTTTATAAAATTCATATCTAGCCAATATCCCACCTTTCTCTTCCTGTTTTTCCCCATGCTTGATAAACTAATCTAAGCCGAATCTTATCAGATATTTTCTGCACAAGACAGTCCCCTTGAAAAATGCCCCCCTCAATGAAAATAGTTTGCTAGTGGCCAAAAAAAAATCACTTTTATATTTTTAATTATTTTTATTATTTATATTTGATACCACCACTTAAAAATATAAAACCTAATCCAGGCAGAGTATTATTTGTGTGTGATTCTTCTGAGTTTTCCAAGCCATGGTTTCCATGGAGTTCATCTCAGGAAAGAGGTAACATGAAGTCCAGTATGCAATAAAACTCTAACAACTTGACTTCCAGGTCTCACTTAACCTGTTCTGTGAACTTAACGCATTAGAAAAATATTTCTTTTAATAGGCATTATTTTGTTTTCTACCTTCCAACCCAAAATATCAAGACATATTTTCTTTTTTTTTTTTTGCTTTGTTCTTTCTTTCTTTTTCCCCAGATACAAGATCAGCTCATCAGAAGAAAAAGTAGGTGCTTGAAATGTAAGATATAATTGTTAG